>NC_044302.2:71792992-72992992 GCF_004027225.2 Strigops habroptila | reverse complement strand
AAACATGCAAGCTGTTCTACAAATACTATTAAAGTATTTCTTCTTACAGTTATTTGAAAATACATCACTTTGCTATTTTTCATAGATAAAATGATATTAGAGACAGAAAAGCAATAATATGATCCTTTAGACTACTGCATTGGTAAACTCTCACACTTACTATACATAGCTCACTGCTTACACTGTAAAACTTCTGGCACAGCTTTTTACAGACACAGAAGCATACTTTTGATTTCAAGAACCAAAAGCTCTTGATTCTCCCTTATGCAACAATCACCTCATCAAGGGACAGAATTTTTTGCAAATTTCATATAACAGAATTTATTTGACATGTTTCCATCAGGGAGGTAATGTTTCTTGAATGTCTCTTCTTGAGTTAATGAGAAGCTCAAGCCACTCAATCCACAGTGTATTTGTGGTCCGCTCAGTTCACAATGTAGAAAAGGCTGTTTCTGTTACACTCTGGCAGAATCAAGTTATAATCAAAAAAACTAGAAAAACCTCTTGGATAATAGTTATTTCTATTTTTTCCTGTATATTATTAACCATTTATAAAAGCACATCTGTGAACCAACTAATCTCACTTAACTGCTAAAGAAACAATAAGAAAATTGTAATCATGACACAAGTCTATGAAAAACGTAAGGCTAAAAATAGGATTTTTAAAATTTTAAATTCTGTATTTTGACAAAAAGGATGTATTTTCTTCTCTATTTAAAGGAAATACATTATCATAGCATTAAGGCCAAAGAACAGGCTTCCCAACCTTCCTCAGATAGTTTCTTCAGAAGGATGAGGGGAACTTGATAACATACATCCTTTTCATCAGATGAAAGTCCTCTGCTTTTGTTAAAGGATTTAATTCATTTTCTTCATTAAGTAATTCAGGTGTTTCACTATAAAATAGAAACAGGAATTTAGCTGCAATATCAGATCCATAATGCTGTTTTAAGAAAAAGTCTATCACTATGTATTTGTAACATTTCATTTCATAGACTACAGAAATACACAGAACTGTACTTTTGCACAGTTAAAGCAAGGGGGCTGGGAAAAAAAGCTTTCCTTTAAAATGATCTCTTCACACATACTTTCTTTTTTTCCCCAAAGGATTGATTGCTTAATCATAAAACAGAAGAAATTACACCTATATTGTCAAAAGTACTCTTTAAATTGAGCATGGTATGTAACCAACTCCAGCATAGCAACTTCAGATGTCTAATTAAATGAAATGTATAGTTCCTTTTTTTCAATGTACTTACCATTTTCCTTTTAAGTAACATTTTGAATGTTATTACATACAATAAATCTCTCCAACGTCTGTTGGAAGAGAAAAGAGGGAGAATATTACTCTTGCTCTACACAAAGGACCTGAGGCCAAACTTATAGTGGAATGGGTATGGTCATACATGGGAATGAACATATATAATTAAGCTGAGCAGCCTTACCTCTTTTATAATAAATGTGCAGTGGTGACCAAAATATTATAGGGCTTGTGGTCCTAAGATACATCTCCTTTTAAATAAATTATTCCAAAGTTTTATTCCTTGCACTGCCTTTTAGTAGATTGGGGTTTTTTGGAACATAATCTGTGCATCTTTGTATCTATGGGTATCCACTATATTTGGATATTTGACTGTAAGGATTACTTGGCTATCCTCTAACTGTGTTATTAACTTTGAATTTCCGTCTGTTTGGTGAATAGACATGACACATACTACATTTTTCCACCTCTGATTCATAATACTCTCTCTCTACCATGATAATGCCATAAGAAATTTTAATCCTGAAAATTGTACATAAAAAGCAAACAAGCGTATTTTATCTTGTAATATTTCTAACTATTTGGAGACATATAAAGCATACAAAAGTTAGACTCCTGGCCATATTCATCAGTAAATATTCAGCATTTTCTAACACTTCAAGTGATTCATTTAGGTTTACAGTTGTATCACGTTCACTTAAATGGTCTGAGGCATCCAGAATACTCTGTAGTATTTAAAATCCACCCTACCTACCCCAAAAATATGTAACTACTGACTGAAAAAAGATCATATTATAATGTTCATTTTATGAATTTCAGAACTTTTAAAAACTACTCCATTAAAATTAGACCATTTTCAAAACAAATATGAGAAAATAAACACACTATTTTAAAGTCTGATTAACTGATGCTTTATTAAAAAATGTTCAGATTAGTGTCTGCATGGCTAGTGAAAAAATATGAAACAGAAAACCCCCCAAAGTTACTATTCAGCAAAAATGTGAGCATATGAAAACTGAGCAAATGTGAATTTTTAATCAACCTGAACTGTATTACTGCCAGCTCATACTATAACAGGTATGTCATAATAACCAGGTCCCAATTCTGCATTCCTTGAATATGCACCACTTCCACGGACGTCAGTGAAAAGAAAAAAAAAAAACCAACCAAAAAACAAACCTCTAAAGGAAGGATTAAGCACTGTGTCTTATGAAGGAAGAACGTAAATTAGAAATTCTTTTCAAATCTGGAGTATTCATCCTTTTATCTTCCACCCTGCTGGGAAGTGTAATAAGAATAAAGGCAGAAAGAAGCTTTTTTGCTTCATTTGATTTGTTCAGCTGAAAACATGCTTTTGACTATCTGCAACTATATCTCAAAATTCATGACAACTCAGACAATTCTCCCACATGCTATAAGCCTGTGAGTTAAACAGAGAACTGGGAAACCTTACAGAAACCCACCTGGTGAGCGAGCTCTCCAGATTCAAAAAGGCAAGAAGGAGTGGATATGAATGGATGTGAAGCAAACAAGCTGTGACTGTGAGAAGATGGTGACAAGACTTTAGGTGCTGGCAATACAATTCTTCAGTGCAGTGTGGCCTCAAAAAGAAAATAAGTTTTAAAATGACCAACAGAACTGACTGATGGGCATTAGTCAATTAGGGATCATAAAACTAACGGAAGAAGCCATACGCTGGACAAGGTAAAGTCTTAGTTAACGTTTACTATTTCTTTGCAGTAGACTTAAGTGAAATATAATTATTATGCTTTTGACTTTAACATGAAATTAAAAAAAAATTTGATGAAAAGAACAATAGGTCAAAAGAGAATGCCCAAAGCAGAAATAGGCACTACCTTCGTTTTAAGATAGCAAATCACCTTGCTTATACGTGCCATGTAAAATTTTGAAACACTTTTGCTGTGATCCCATGCCAGTGAAAACAGTGAAAACAGCAATAAGAGAAAAATCTAGAAGTTATTTTCCTTCTTTTGCTGCAATGTACCCAAGTGCAAAGAACCAATATGTACAAATACACACAAAAGAAAAGAAAACAAGTCTGCTGTTCCTCTCCATCCTCCTCCTTCTTAACATCAGGAAAGGCACAGTAAGGAAGCAGTGTGATCTTAGGATAACGGGTAGGGTTTACGCTTTCTGACATCCCATTTAACAATGTGATGCACAATCTGTGAGTACAAATATTAGCGCTGGACCTTGGTTTGGAAGCAGGCAGTACCACAGCTAAATCAAAATGTGTCTGGACTAGAGGTTCAGAGCAAAGGCTGAGCACAAAGGACACAATCTGAAGGAAGAGACAAGGCAGGGAATCAGGCCATAGCCAGCAGAGCTGCTGACACATAGTCATTGCTTGTAAAACTGTGGTTGGGACACAATATTTTTTTTTTCTAAAGAGCTCAGCACTCATCAGCTTCTGCCTAAGGGCAATTGCTGCTGCTGGTCTTTCCTTACTCAGTACAGGGTTGGTATTCCTCCTGCCACACAGACTGTACAGAAAGGTTGAAGTTCCCAAAAGCAGAAGATCAAGGTAATGCAAAACCTATGTGGATCCCCTTGAAAAGCTGTACTCATTTAAGTCACACATACGCAGCTTTTGGTCCTGTCTACCAAGACACTACCTTATGCAAACAAAATCCCTGTGACAAAAACTCTGTGTGAAGGGCCCATGAGAGACTGATTAATGCAAAAAAAGTTCTCTTACGGTAAGACAAAAAAGCTGCTCACCTCTGAAAACTTTGTTAGAGGAAAAATTGAGGTATATGCCAATAAAGATACTGTGGTGTTGATTATTTTTCATTCTCCATCTTTAGTAGAAAGTTAAATAATTTATACAACATTTACATCCCACAACTAATCTTTAAAATACCAATGACATCTACATAGCTTAATAAAGTAAGCACGCACTTATTTCATGTCAGGCATTGTTTAGAGATGTCCTGAGCCCTTTTATTTCCCTGGGCCTCCTCAGAAAAGTAACATGGTAGTGATGAAGAAAGAGAACTATTAAGTAATTTAGGAATAAAGCCGTTTCTCTGCTCTATAGCACAGATCCTCTAATGCATCTATTAATGCATTTCTTTCCCCTGAATATATAAACAGATGGGTCTCTTAGACATCTTACACATGAGTCGTTTTCACCACACAACTGGGGCTTAAGCTATAATAAACCTTAAGTGATCATTATCAAGCCAGGGCAAGAAAGAGTAAATAGAGTAATTCAGTAATAAATGTAAGGTTTTAATGGAATAATCACAAGCACCGATGAATCTAATTATTTTGTTCCTATCGTACAACAGATGTCATTTTCAAGAGAAGGGTTTACAGACCTTATGGAAGCAGAACACTTCAGTAATAATCCAAGGGTAGGATGAGAGAAGCCAGTCCAGATTGTGCTAGGCCAGGCAGAAAAATGAGATGCATATAATAGGGACAGGAAGAAAAAAAGAAGATTGGTAAGCATGGCATATTACTAAAGATAAGTACATATGCCCATTCCTCAAGTGAAGCGTTTGCTCAATGAGTGTTACAAGACATTTAATTATTTATGTGGTATGTCTGGCACCACAATTGATTGAGGAATACTTAACGTATATTTTAGATAATCATAGATTAATGACTGTACCAAATTTTTACTGCTCAGGGGTACAGCCAAAAAGGACAAAATCGGAAATACCTGCAGGTTCAGAGGCACAAGTAGGGGATGAGCTGTGCAGTTTTCTGAGGGCAAGGATAGGAAACTTTGAATTTTACCAAAGAAAAATAAAAGGATGACTCAGTAAATAACTATCCTTAGAACATACCACCAGTGCATGATGTTAAGGGGTTTTTCTTAAGGTTTTTCTTCTCCTTTCCTTGGTGGACACTGCATTCTTCCTAGTATGTATTTCCCCTTGGCAACCTAACATTTACCTCTTTCACTGTGAATCATTACAGCATTCAGTAGTCCCTGACACAAATCTTTTCCTAGTGTGAAAGGATATCTTAAGAGAAGCTACAACAGACGTAAGAGCTATTTTTGTACTGTTGGCCAAAACCATCATGCTTGGGTCTTTTAATTGACAGTAAAAACTTTATTTTCTATTTTAATGGCCTGCACCCTGAAGACAAAGCCAGATGATAGACATATACGTAGGTGCACAACACAAAGACTAATTGAAAATGAACAGCAAATGAAGCTTATAGGAGCTAATGCAAACAGAATACTAACTCTGAACCTGGGTTTATGTCTACCTTATAATCATGTGCAATTCTAAAAGTGCATGTTGATGTGCACCACAAAACCAGTTGAAAACACAGCAGAATGGTCCTCTATTATGCTTTAGCTATCTGGAGTATCTCTTTGAAAATAACTTGATGTTTAGACTGCTATTGGAAAGGTCAACATCTGGCTAGACAGATGTCCAAATGGGTGGTGAGCAAATCTGAGATCTGTATGATACTTTAAGGGAGACTGGTCAATCTGATAGGTATTTGTTATGGATAGTTTCGTACAGAGTACAGATTATCTTCAGATAACAACTTCTCTGTTCGAGTGTGTGGGAAGGAGGGAATGATGAGTGAGGGGAAAACTTGCATGGTTTCAGACACCTGGAAAAACCAAGGAAGCATTTCACTTCATTTCAGTGAATAGGTAATCTCAGGATGGATCCTACTAGACAAAACACTTACTGACTCTAGTCACGCCAACAGCACTGTGAAAAACATCTGTGACATCTGTATTCCATTCTTCCCTTTGCACCTTATGTACCAACAAATCATTCAAACCAAAGTGGTTGATCTTTGAAGATCACCCAAGCTTCAGACCACAGAGATGACTCAAGGAAGGCTCAGTGGAAGTTCTGGGTGTTGCACTGGCAACTTTTATTTCCTCTAGAAAATTGACCACTTGCAGAAAAAGTGAGAGTTTTGATTTTTATAGTTAGTCACAGGGGGAATCAGAGGGCAGCAATGAAGGATGATGGTAATGATGAAACTGCTTGTAGGAAGATGGTTCTACAGATTTTTTTTTTCCTCCATTAGTGTTTGTTTATGAGAAAGCCCACATCTGATCACCTTTGCCAGCCCTGCTTGCAGTGACCTTTTGATGCTTATTAACAGCATAATCTGTAATTCAAAAACCAACATAAATTAGGGGATTTTGATGTCAAAGCTATGCCCCATAGTGATTATAATCTCTTTATGAAAACTGTGTATAGATCAAACATTAAACACTTTCCAATAAGCATATGCCAGCTGTTACTCTGTTACTTGCATTACTTTATTACTTGACTTTGGTTGCGTTGTCCTACAGCCTGAAAACCCAGGGAAAAACCTGTATAAGTCTTTCGCATTTAGCTAATTTAACATACATATATATACACACTTACCTGAAACATCGCTAGCCATGATTGTCAATAAAGGTCTAAAGGGCACTTACTAAGATTTTCCTTTGATTTCTGCTTCAATTTATAGTATGAACACTGCTTGAAAGGCTCAATTGTTTCTTTCAGTATCCTGATGTCCCACCAAACAAAACTGAATTGCTTGAAATACAGCCCATTGATGCTTTTGTATCACTATAGAAGCTGATGGCAACCTTCCACCTCTTTTGCTGAATGGTGTAATTGGCCTGCCAGAGAGGATCTGGGATTTTAACATGTTCGTTGTTTGGCTGAGCTAACCAATTATTCTGCAGTTGCTATCAAGGCTGCAGACTTTTCTTCATTGAGGTCATTAAGCTTGTCAAAACTAATTTGTCACCACAACTGCTGACCCTTATTGCCTCTGACAGCAGCACAAGTGTCAAACTAAACAGGCCTTTGAATTACAAGAAAGTAAATGACTGATCACAGCGCACCAAGCATCCTGACCGTATGCCACAGTCTGGCCTTCTGACCCCATGAGAGGTGGAAACAGTACCAGCTAAATGATATGGGGTCACCAAATGACACTACTAATCATTTTGTAGAGTAAGTAAAAAAAGCTTCAACAGCTAAAGTGAAAGAAAACTCAAAGGCAGTATGTGAGCTGCAATGATGGTAACAAAGTTTTGGGTTGTTTTCTTTTTAATTAAAAAGAGACAATGAAAGTCACTTACTCTAAAAACAAATTCTACAAATGAAGTTATCAGCTGACTCAGGCTACATTTTTGGAAAGCTGCTCAGACCCAGCGGTTGGCTGTGGAGCACTTTGAGCCAAATCCAGCAGATGATTACTGTGTAATCCTCTGTGTATTCTTGACCACCCAAGTGACGTCTGAATCAAGCCAGTAGGGGGTTCTCCATCTAATGTAATACTAGACACAAAGTGTTTAGTATCAGCCTATGCTTACTACAGTGGGGTAAAATTTGTCCCAGAAACATCTGTATACACCTAGAATTTGTTTCACTGAAGGTACAGGATATAAAAAACCTTATAATGGAGTTACTCCCTTCTAATTATCTGTGTCACTAAATTAGCCTCATGACGATTCATAATTTGATTTTATTCTTTCCATCACTATTGTAATTCTATTCAGTTTAGTTATTACCATGTCCTCAGTTGTTAGAGAGTGTTTGACAGGAGAATAAACTTGCAAAAATAAGGGAAAGGTTTCATAGGACTGCCTTCTCTCAGCAGATTCCTAAACATTCAAGGAACCAATTCTAAAAGGGCCTTTATCCTCAGTACTCTGAGAGGTCCTACTTGGTTTAATTAAGATGACTTGTACTGCCGTAAGCTCACTCCATGAATAAATCTTTGCAGTGTCAGGACCTTCACTTCTATACTACCCTGAAATAAATACAAGAAAAGTTCTATAAATACTGTGAAAGCAAGAAATGATTGGTTATCCCCATAGAAGCCTTCAAATGCCATTATCTTTTCACGGCACTTTTTGTAAAGCAGTTATTTTTCTAAGCCTTTGGAAAGATACCTCTTTAATAAAAACAGGCAGATGCAATATACCCCAGCAAACAGGATCCAGTCTTAAGAGACAATGATGACTGTTGTTGGGGTTTTTGTCTAGGTGAATTACACTTATTTAAACAAGGGTGAGTGACTTACAGTTCATCAGCAATGTAATGACTTTGAACACTACTGTTCCCATTTAAGAAAGGAAAACTAAAGAAGGAAGAGGAAAAGAGACTAAGAAGAAAGAAATGGAGAGCTGCACAAGATCCCGGGAGGTTTTTTTGAGTCCTAATGATGTCATTTGGTATTTAATCTCTGGTGACAAGAAGAGTTTTTTCCCTCTTTTCAGCAAGAAAGCAAATTCAACATTAACAAAGCCCCGTATTTGAAGCCAAGATTGGATGTGAATGTTAAGTTGTTCCTTGCCTTCTCTATCCCTTCTCCCTGAATATAGAGAGTAGCCACGACCAAAAAAAAAATATGCTTAAAAAGCCACATTATTGTTTTGAGCTTGTTTTTATTTGGGATATTTATATTTGGGATAGGGTCTTACAAAAAGGCTATTACATTCATTGGCAGAAAAATAAATAATGGCAATGGTCATTGAAGTACGAATAATTGGGGAAATGCCAAATACTGCAACTTGCCAAGCATCACAATCAAAAGCTTTTAAAATTATGCACATTCTTTGACTAGCATCTTTTGTTGTTAAAATCAGGCATGGGTGAACCAATCAGAACAGGGGAGAGGAGAAGTAAGAGTAGGGGAAGAAAGGGGTCTTCATATTCCCTAAATACTAATCACTTCTAGAGGGAGACACTCCTCATTTAAAGCAAATTGCATTATTTCTTGATGTTTTTATTTCATGGAAGAACATTGACATTGAGTTAGTATATGCAGAGAAAGAGGAAAGTGGGGTTTTTTTTCCTTTTGTTTTACTTAATGGTTAGCATCCACAAGCAGCCGGATGAACTGTTGTTCTGATGTGATGTACATTAAAATTGTACAGAGTCAACGTGTTTGGATGGACCAGTAAATATCCAAAACCAGTATTCCTAGTTTAAATCAGTGAAGCTTAATTCTTATTTTTTTATGATTGTCCACTAGCAGCCTAAAGCATATGAAGCTCAATGCAAAAATAATAGCTAAGAGCATATGAACAGTTCCACAGGGGTTCAAAGTCAGGAAAGCAGCTTCTTAAGCTGCAAAGATGTTTGTTCTTTGTGGGCTTTTTGTTTGGTTGGTTGGTTGGTTTGGTTTTTTTTTTAAGGATTCCAATAGAAAGGAAGAGAAAAAGAAATCAGTTAGTGTCATTTTTATTCTTGGTAAAATAAAGAACTATACCCACTAAATATAAATTCTTGCTAAATATAATTTACTTTTTGTCATCAACAGATGTCAGAGGCTGACAATAGGTATCAGAGAGAAAGAACAGGAAAAGATGCACCATGTGAAAGATCCACAATAAACAACCTACATGCCAATAACCCTCTGTCATCTTTTTATAACTTCCCTAATGTGGCCAGAACATGTAACTGCTCCAGGATCCAACAAGAAGAAATCAGAATTGTTCAGAGTAGTGCCACAATTTTAACCAGACATCTGGAATCTGTGACTCCTCAAGGTACAGAGAGAGAATGATAGCAGCAATGAAAATACTGTGTCTTTGAAAATACCAGCTTTTCAGGACAGCCATTCATCCCAGAACTAAATTTACCAAGTCTCAAGGTCAAGTCACCATTACCTAATTAACATTCTGCAATGTAGAAACACTCTTGTTTTCTGTTTATACAGTAATGAAGAACATTTTTCAGTTTTAAACTTACAGATTCCTACAAATCCATCCCCTTCCTTGGTATGTGGATCTGGCTACTACAGGAAATCCACACTTTTTAATGTCAGAATGGAGAGAAGCTGTTTAAAATTTCAGACCTGTGAAAAACAGCACAGTAGAGCTTACACATAGGGACTGGGAGTAAGGCTGCAAAGTATTATTTCTAGTCAAGTTTAAATCACATCTCTATCCAGTCTGAACATTTTGGTAGTCAACAGACTTTAGCACGAAGATTTATAAAAAGCTGATTTCAGTGACAGGCAAGAATACCCAGGAAAAAATTTTTTAGCATATTCCTAAATATTCATGCTGTCTGTACAAGAATATGAATAATTTTAAGTAATGAAACACAGCTTGTATACCCAGCTAGAAACACAGAAAAAAGATTTAGAAAAAAGGGCTCAATGAAAAAGCTTAGGATCAATATGCAGAGATGAGTTAAAGTTGTGTCACTGCTGCTCTGTTCACTATTTCAGCAGTGAAAAATTACTGTGAATAAGATAAAAAACTACCTATAAAAAATGGCATTTTGTATTCAGTTTAATTAAATATAAATGTCTACACAAGTGTAGGAACACCATCAATCAAACCTTAAGAAATATTGCCGAATATTCCATATTACAATATATATCTGAGAATATAATGTGCTATAAGAATATGCTGTTCTATATATATAAAAAAAATAGATGCACTTACAAGCAATTCTATACTTAGTTCTACCTAAGAAAAAAATATATCCAAATCTGCATTTTTTAGAACTATCAAAGCATTTAGTAGTGACCCACACTAAAAAACAGTTAAATATCCTGGTGAAGAATCTGTCATGAAAGAGACACTGTGTGATGGTTTGTGCTTGTATGTTTGAAGGTTCACCAAATTAACTTAGTGATTTAAGTATTCAAAGATTCTCACTTGATGGATGAATATGGATGAATATATGGATGAATTCAGTGAGATGAGGTTGCTGATGTGTACTGGTGCCAGTTGAAGACGACTCCAACTTTAACTGCTCAGTGCTGCCTAATGGTTTGCTAATTGCTACAACACTGCTGATGGATGTGATGATGTTAACAGTGTTTCCTCATCCAGAGGCAAAGTTAGGCAGGTTAGTTTATATCACAGAATCATAGAATCACAGAATGGTTTGGGCTGGAAAGGACCTTACGATCATCTAGTTCCAATCCCCCTGTCATGGGTAGGGATCCCTCACACTAGACCATGTTACCCAAGGCTCTGCCCAGCCTGGCCTTGAACACTGCCAGGGATGGAGCATTCACCACTTCTTTGGGCAACCTGTCCCAGTGCCTCACTGCCCTCACAGTCAAGAACTTCTTCCTTATATCTAACATGAACTTCCCCTGTTTAAATTTGGACCCATTACCCCTTGTCCTATATTCAAGCAAGATGGGTTAACACATATGCACATAATTAGGGGAAACCTACCTGATTAGCTGACTTCCAAAATCAGCAAAACGTAAGGAGAGTAAGTGCCAGCAAAAAGCAGCTACTGGGGAAAGCTTTGTTTTCTGCCATTCCACTGTCTGCAAAACATATTATGCCTGACTATGTCTTAGCAGCCTGAATTTTTTTTAGCGGTATTTATTTTTTCAACTTGTTAATACTTCCTTGTATTCCCAAGGAATACAAATTCCTTCCTTGGTATATAGGTATTTTTCCACAGTTGATAAAAAAGAAAAGGAGAAAAAACTAGAATGAAAGGAGGCTCATAACATCACCATTTTCCTACCTGTTGCAGAAAAAGCCATGAGGCACAAAACCTCCTCTCAGGCTAGACTGGGTGCTTGCAGCCACATTAGTATGTTTTAGGAATAAAAAGCTTCCTAATCTGGGTGCTTCATAATTTCTACATGAGTGAGTACAAGCCTGGTGTTGTTGAAAACTTCATACATTGATGATACATCTCAAGAAGGTTTACAGCCACCTGTGGAAGCTTAGCAGGCCTAGGAAACAAAACAGCCCACAACTTCTCTAGGTTTTAAGTCTTCTTTTTTTGCAGCTACGGGAATCAGGAGCTGAAACCTCTCACCACCACCACACCTCTGGCAAGGAAAAATGGCGCACAAAATCAGGATGCCCTTGACTAACCATTATGTGTTGGCTCCACATTGTGGTGCTGCTGAGTACGCACTGGCAGCAAAGGATGCATTTGTAAACGGCTCAGCATTTGGAGAGTGTAACACAAACAGAATGAAGGCACTAATACCCCTGCTCTTTGCTGTACAATATTCAGTTATGTCACTGTTTCACTGTGAAATTCCCATTCCTTTCTCAGAAATTATGGCCTTCTTGTTTGTTTCATTCAAAGCCATTCAAACCTAAGGACATAGAAATTTTGGAAAATTCATATCAAGAGTTGCTATTTTTTAAATTATCAAAATTACTCTCACAATGAAGAATCTGATACTTGGGAACAGTGTCTGAACAACAAACACACATACTACATCACAGAGTTGAAGATGCGAATTCCTAGGTAATTATCATCAGTCAAATGTAAACAATACATTTGAACAACTGAAGGCTCAAAATGATAAACAGCATTATTCACAAAATATACACTAAAAGCCCAGAAAATTCAGACCCAAGGTCAGAACCAGAAAAATAACATAAATCAGATACAAATAAGAGCAAAATTTACTTAACATGAGTTCACATGTTAAGTGAACAACTTAGCAACAACTAAAAACATCGGTGTTATCAGCGTTGTTCCCAGGCTGAAAGTTAAAAAACACAGCACTGCACCAGCTACTAAGCAGGAGAAAAATGACTGCTATAGCTGAACCCAGGACAAAAGTACAGATGCATTAAGAGGCATACTCTCCCATTCAAATGAAAAATAAATATTTAGGAAACACTTAAGATACTACAGACTTCCCCACAGAATAACAGTGAATGGTAAAAGACCGTCCTTCATTTTCTAGGATCTTATAGGAGCTTCATACATATGAATCCGCACGATGGAGCTAAACTGAAGTCAGTCTAGTCTATTCCTCAAGAACATCACTATGGAAAGTTTCGTCAAGGTATCAGTTATATAAGGTCTGTGCTTCCAGCACAATATATTTTTGACCTGTGGCATATATTACGGACATTAGCCTACGGAAATAAATAGGAACATCTTACTGAACAGCAGTTGAACTCTCACCTCAGCCATCAGTGAAAAATGAGGGTCAATTGTTTCAACAGGATAGAACATTTCCTATTTAGACCTGCGATCATAATATGATGTGTACTTAGAAAATAGAAGGATTCTGTAAAAGTCTGCGGAGGTGTGCATCAGCTCAAGAAAAAATATTTCTTACTTCACATTCTATAATCAAGTCCATTGAAAATGGGCTCACGGAAAAAGTACTACTGAATCTATCTTCTGTCTGAATAGGTACATACTGTCTGGCTCTGTTGTTCTCCTGTTTCTTGCTTGCCTTCTTTCAGAATTTTATTCTCACTTCCCTGTAACTGGCTTCCAGCAAACCAGCTAATTAAATACCACAGTGGTGACAGTGAATTTCTGAGTACTATGTGATTACTCCGTGGACTCTCGCCAGCCTCCTAGCTCAGCTAACAAAAAAGTTCTGTGCTGTTCAGCTGAAGCAAGTTCATCGTGTTTCTGCATATACCGCCTATTGACCCAGTAAAAGATGGGTTGGCTTTATACCCTGCAAGTATTTGCAATAAAGAAAATAAACAGTAAAGGGAAGATTATAGCATATGGAATGAAAAATACCCCTGTTGCAAATATGTCAATGTCATGATTTTCATTTAATAAAAAAGTTTCAGTGAGGGTCTAAGCTAAGAAAAGTGAAAGGAGAAGGCAAAGAATGTAAAGGAATAAAAGAAGGGAAGACTGGAGAAAACTTGATTTATGCAGGGCAGAAAAAACACAGGGAAAATTCTCTGTGAACAGATGCTCTCTTTTAGCTGTTTCAGCACATGCTTCTGTCAGGTTGAGCATTTGAATGCAACTTTTTCCTGGACTAGATTTGTTTAAATTGTTTTCTAAACTGGATTTGGAAAAAGGCTGTTACTTGACTTTGTGTCCCTGAAGTGGTGATATATGTCCGCTGCAGGAGTTGGGTTTAGATGACAAAACTCAAGCAAGACAATTCTAGTTGAACCATGGTTTATTCCCAATGGTCAACACTGAGGAAGACCTAGAGAAGATTTACCTGGAGACCCTGCAGCCTTCTGGTATCAGATTTCCAAGTTCCAAACCCTGGGAAGTGTGCACATCCAAGGCCTTTTATTAAGTATTGTCATAGATACACCCAACCAGACATGCTGCCTACAGTTTTTAGGTGTGACTTCGTATTCAACACTACCATTTGAAAGTACTTCTGTAAATCTTTAAAATATCAGGAAAACAGGAATTTAAGGAGATAGGATAATCATAAAAAGAAAAACATCCCACTCCTAATTTCTTGGTCAGGTTCCTGGGCATATTTATAAAGCTTTACCAAGCAAACAAAACCTAGTACAGTTAACAATACATTATCCTCAAGTTTCTAATAAATTGATATACAGTCTTCCAAAGAAGCAATTCTAAAGTCCCATCTATGTTACTATAGTACAAAAGCATAATAATCATAATACTTAGATACCATGTATGCCATTAGCAGGGGAATATGTATAAGCAGGGAATAATCATAACTTTAAAATTCACAAGCAAGAATCCTCTCAGCTGGATAGTACACTCTGTCCTTTCCAGGGCTCCAATTTTAAAACTTATGACTAAGGTCTAGATACCAGTCATTTTGAAGCTGAACTAATGGGATCTTAATCCTTAAAATTCTTCCTCTTTCTTTGCCATACAGCTAAACAATGTCCCTCTGATTTGATCCTTGGAATGCAAATTGAACTTTAAACAGCTTCTCTAAATAAATACCTGACGAGTTACAGGACAACTCTTTTTTTTCACATGCTCTGCTCTTGACCATTTGGTTACACACATTCCACATCACTGTTGCAATTACTGTTTAAAAGGAGCTCACATGCTCCCAAATAGACAAAATTACTGCTCTTAACAGTATTCCTAGCATTAAACACTCACTCACGTTACTTATCGTTTCTCATAATTTTAAAACCAACTTGCTAAGTTGCAGTTTTACTTTCTTCTAACATATTGCACATGAAAGCAACAGGTTTATTAACACTATGATGTCCAAAGTGTGCAACTGCTAGCACAAGCAATTTATCATGCAGACCTTATCATGTAACGGTTTCACTGTAAATTACCCAAAATTGGGGCTTTTTAAGGTATTTGGAGAACTTGATATAAAGATAAGTGTTACTGTTATATGTCCATATCATATGTCAGTACTGAGTAATTTGAAGAAAACAGTTTTGTTACTCTTTGGTCAGGATATACAGATTCCTTGAGAGGCTAAATACATCTAGATTCTGCAGTAATGCTTGGCAAAAAAAACTTCACAGACTTGCAGTGTATTTCCTGTGTCATTAGCATGATAGGATAAGGAATTCATACATCACGGATGCTTCCTCATTTTAACAGAATTCTGAGTATAACTGAGAGAGAATAAAAGAGAAACACTGTAGTTTCATTTTTGGCATGTTTATGAAACACTTGTGGAAACACAGGGTCAATATAAACCCAGCTTAAGGTGCAAACAGTCCACATGAATAGGATACTGTCTTCATGGATGGAAAAAGACAGTGATACAGGTCTAACTTCGGTACAAGCATCCTACATTTGGACGTTGTGATTTAGCAGAATCAGCCCTGGAATGATTACAAGAACAGACTCCACATTTAGTCGTTCTCAAAATACCATGTGTGAGAACAGCTTTCCATTTGGTATCCACCAAACACCAGCTTTTAAACATTTCAGGAGTTTTCTTCCAGTACCCTGCTGTTCTAAATCAGTGATACTGGGCTCATATAAAAATCTGAATCTTTATTTCAGCTGCAATACAACTTTGGTTTTTTGGTTTGGTTTTTTTTTGGTAGAGTTATTCTGAATTGTCCTCTGTGAGTTCATTACTACTTTACAGAATAGCAGACTTTAATTCCTTTGTTTTGTTGCAGAACTATTGTATTTACTTGCTAATGCAGAGACAGAAAAGAACATGACATTCCAGAATGCACTCTTTCCCATGATTTGTTCTGCCTCTAACAGCATGTGGTAAGACTACTCTGAATTCTAATACAACTGCATAAATAACAATATAAGAATGTTTACTCCAGTACCCTGGTGGCTAAAAAAAAAAAGGGGGGGGGGCGGGGAAGAAAAAAGGGCTGGCATATGAAATACAGTTCATTTCGAGGAGAATCTCAGTTTATCCTTGTAGCGAAATGTTTAAGCCTTAGCAAGCTGACCTGTTCTTTAACACTAATATATTTATTGCAGTCTTCTTTTTCAGTGTCCCTTTACAGAATAAAACCAAACTTTTCTTTTGCCTCTGTGGGCCTTTCCTCCTACTCATGGTACAAAACTCATTCAGGGAATAGTAAAAACATAAATAATACAAAAGCTCCAAGCAGCTGAAGAATTTCTTTTATGGAGAGACTTTGCTAATGGTACATTATACGTGTAAGTTTGAAGTACTGTAGGCATCAGGTTTGGATTCACAATACCATTAGTATCCCAAGAATCTCTCCAGTTGCTACCCAAAGCAGAGCTAAGAATGCTATACTCCAAATACCAATCTGTTGCAGTGCCATCAGTTGAAATGCACAGCTTTTCCTTCTAACTCATATGCTTGGGATGCCCTTGTTTCATATCTTTAATATTTCAATTTTAATTAAAAATACCAACTGCATTCTTCAGATTAATTTTGTTCATGCGACAAATATACAAATCAACATTTTATTCATCATTAAAAAAAAGGAGAAAAAACTAAGTATAGTATTTCTAAAACATTATGAGCCCTAGTCTCTTTGGTTAAAAAAATAAATCGGTTTGCAACTGCAAGACTTACAAATACATAACTCTGTGCTTAAAAGTAAAAAAATATTTCATTTAGGAGCATGATTTGTAATCTAAGGTGAATAATGCAACAAATTTCTACAGTTTGCTAAATATAGTGCTAAATATCTGCTGTCATATCTCAGTCCAGAATTATAATTTTATACAACTTTATCATCATTCCATCTTAAATTCCATAGCTTCTATTTAGCTTACAAATCTGAGAAAAACTGTTTCGTGGGAAAAGGGAATGATTCATGACCTTGTAATAATTTAAGCAGCAGACATTAGAATAGCTATAGCACCTAAAACAAGTGTGCAGTTTGACCACAGGAATATGGGATGAGGAGTGAAGATTTATTAAAAATTTATTGCCTATACAGCAGAGAAGTAGAGTATTTCTGTAAATAAGTGCTCTCATTTGCCAAGATGCTCCACCCAGATTTTTTTTCTTTCCCCATCTCCTCTCAGCACTTCAGGTATTACTTCATGTGCCTTCGATCACAATGCCTTCCCTTCCTACCTACACTCTCTCACCTCTTCAGTCCTTCCTACAACTCCAGCTCCTTCCCATGACCTGCTCCTCACCGCTGGTGGGACAAATGGCAACTTGTGGCACAGCAAGGTTGGAATAAAGTGCACTGGCTGCAGAGGGTGTCTCCACCAGTCTGAATAAATGCCTTATAATTTTCTTTCACTTGACAGAAGTTAGTAATTTGGGCTCCTAATGTATCCAGTCACCCATTTTCACACAAGCTACAGGAACTTCAGGCCATGCCCTCCTGGTCTTTCTCTGGATGATCAGAAACTGCACTAGTGAACCTTTCCTTCTATTGAAGAGGAGAAAGAGTGAGGATCAGAAGCTCAGATCATGAAACTTCACTTTGTATATGTAACAGATCTATCCATATCTATATTTAGGCTGCACACCTCTTTAAACAGTTTTGGTTACCTGCCATCTGTAGATCTTTATCCTATATATCAAGCCCAATTTTGAAGTGAAACAGGCATTTCTTTTATGGAGCTATCCAACTGTTTTAAAATTGCTGTATTTCTTGGAAGCTACAATGCTCATTGGTAAACTATTTTATCACATCACTTTATCCTTACAGTCACATTAATGACTCATTTAATGTTGGCTTCCATAGGTTTAGCTTACCTAAATGAGGTTTTTACTTTGTTAGCTAAATTTTGCTTGCTGAGTAATGCCAGATTATTTATTCAAATGGAAGGATCTGATCTTACAACATTTTAATATTCTTTCCAGATGTGTTCTTTCAGTCTCCTTTCTCTCTGTGAAAAAACCACACGCTTTGCCTCATTTTCTCCACTGTAAGACGTATTTTCACAAACATGTACAAAATTTCACAAGCATTTTCTTTCATGCCATGTTCAAGCTCTGTATCGTTACAAGTGGCACATTCGATTTCTTCAGCCAGCATTGGCCTGGAAAAGCTACTTCCAGGAGCACACCCTTTTCAGGGGATGGCAAAATGGGTGGCAGAAGTATGGAATGTGCCTGTAGAGAGCACTTAGTTCATGTCACTATCAGAGAGCATGAACTTGCAGCTTCTGCTGAAAGTATTGCTGACTGGCATTTAGCTATTTTCTCAAAGGCCTTCAGATCTACTGTTGCATAGCTTCTGCAGGCAATCTAGTCCAGAAATTCACAGAATAACTGTTTTTACCGATACTAGGTTTTCCTAACAATCTCCCTTCCTGAAAAGAGTCTGTATCAATGAGGGACAGAACAAGAAAAATGGATTGATCCTTTTTAATAACGTTTTACGCACTCAAAGAATTTATGCCTGCTTTCCACTCTTCTTCAGTCCTCCATTCCTAAGCTAAAGCTAACAGAGCCCTTGCATGTTGCCTAGGTCATGTTTTCTGTATCTCTAATCATTCACACTGGTTTCCTGGACTCCAGGGGTGACACTTTTCGCCTTGTCCATGTCCAGTTGAATTGAAGTGTTAAACTGTACAAGTTATTACTGGACCAAGAATAAACAAAGGATGGTATCCCACGTCTTACAAACAGTACTTCTACCTAATAATCCCTGTGTCCTAAAAGTCTAATTTGCACCAGAACAGCATTATTTATTGATACTCAGCTTATTATCATATTTTCTTTTCCCCTGAAAATCTCTTACATCGCCAAATGCTACCAGGCCCCTACAATGTTCATTATTCTTGCCTAACTGCAATCCTCTATATTTATTCTTACTGAACACCAATGGAAAAAAACCCAAAACAAAACAAAAACAAGATAGCTTTGTACTCTGATCCTAATCCTTCAAGATAAACACAGTTTTCCAGCTTCATCTGCAAACTGAATAAACACATCAGACTACTAAGCAAACTAGTGACTAGATGTGACAGATCACTGTGAAACCACACACAAGATATATCCCTCTCTGACACAAATCGTCTGGGTCTGTTCACAGGGTAACTCTGACAGGATTACTCAGCCTCTTTGGCATTCACCCTTTAACAGTTCTGTGATTACGCTTCTCCAATGCTTACAATATGTATCACATGCAAGCAGCAAATGCTTTCACAAAGAACAGTCACAGCATCTATGAACTCATACAAGTCCTCTTATAAGTGGTACTGGGATTAGGAAAAAAATATCAAATCCAAGCACAACAAAAAATTGCTCCTTAGCGTGAAGCTGTGCTTTAATAACAGAGAAGATATTTCAGAACAAGGATGATGTCATGGACGTGTCTTTGCTCAGTTGAGAGAATAAAAATTATTTCTTCAGTTGTCTGACTGCAGTCCTTATTTGCACACATTGACTCACCAGTAAGGGAATCTGTGGAGGGAGGAATCATCTGAGTCATGCAGCCTGACTCAGCAGCATCCATAGAGCTACTCACTGTATTTTCCTGAAGTCTCAGCTCAGCTGTATTTACGTGTCTGTAGCGATAACCTCTGCTGCCCCCTTGTCTGTCTAGACTCCTACCGCATTATTCGTGTCATCAGGATTTTTTCCTACCTCAACGTCTAATGCCTGAATAAATACAGACTGACCAAACCAAACTCTCTAAACTCATTTTCACCTGATGTCAAAGCATACCTGTCCAGCGTCAAACTACTAGCCTATTTTTGGTCCCCACATATTTTCAACTAATTTATTTTTGTTTTTAAAAAAAAATTTTTTAAATTAAAAACTCAGATTCTTAACACCCATTGGAAATACCAAACCCTATGTACTGAGGACACTTAATCATAGAAAACTTTCTGTAGATAGCAAAATGTCATTTGATCGGCCACCTAAGATTTCTAGGGTAGGTATATCCATGTCTATTGCCTTTGACAGGACCTTACAATGGTACGTGAAACAGGCATGGATGTCCCTGGTCATGTTTTAGCATAAGTGAATGTGGGTGTATAGTTTTAAACCTGCATTCATTTATGTATAGGGGGGGTTGGTTTGGTTTGCATTTGGGGCTTTTTGCAGGATTTTTGGTTGGGGTTAATTTTTTGTTTGGTATTTATTTGTTTGTTTATTTATTTATTTGCTTTAGCTAAAGCTTCAAAAGGACATGGACTGAAAGTGCAAAAAAAAACCTGTTTTTTCTCTTCTTTATCTTTTGTTGCTCCCTGGTCAAACACAGGTGTCAGGAGCAAGCCTTGCTTCATACAAAGACTGACTGCAGCTGAAGTCCAGCACTGACACCACTCAGATTTGACTGCAAAAGGTTTAAAGCCCCATTTTGTACACTGTAGCTGTTATATGGAGTAATATCTTGTTTCTGACTACTTTATGTGGCTAAAACTGTGGTATTAGATGCTTTATCTAGGCACTTTTCACATGTTACAGCTTATTGTGAATCACACCATGATTCACAGTAAAGAGATACTGAACCTGCAGTGGACTACTGCTGACCAGCACCCATCACAACCAAGAGCTTACAGTTGAAGTAAGTACATCATGATTCAGTGAAGTAAGGGTCCATATATTCAACTGACCCAAACAGGATATCTGCAAACCATGGCACATACTGCTCAGGAGACAACTCATCTCCAGTATAAAAGCTGAAGTCTGTATCTGCCTGTGAGGTTCAAATAAACTAATATTTTTTATGTATTCAAAGATCAAGAGGCCTGTATATTAAATAGTAGAACCTCAAATCTATTACAAGGGTAATTCGATGATCAAGAAGTTAGGCTGTAGAGTTCTAGAGAACTAAATAATTATTTGCTCCAATGTCAATTTAAGAAGAGAGCCCAAGCTCAGATAAAAGATTTCTCAAAGGTCAAAGAAAAATGCCAGTGGAAACCAGAATCATAGTAGACCATATGTTAAGGAATAGCAATTGAAGAAACCTGCAGATATTTAAGATGATCTTATCAGACTATTCCAGGCCTAAATGCATACAAGAAAAGAAACTTGTAGCAAATGCTAATAAAGTTAGTTTAGAAAACTGATGGGGTTAGAAGGAAGTTCATTAACAAAAATGTTTTGAGAATGACTGAAGCAGTCACTGAGCTGTAATTCTGTAATTCTTTACTAGGAAAAAAGACACTGAACACAATTTACAGGAACACCAAAAGGGGAAAAAAAAGGGGGGACACCAAAAGATCTAGAATGGGCAATAATTCCTAGAAAGGGTATCAGATACAGCATAATGCACAGGGATTGTAATCTCATAAACAGTACTACACAGCTGCAGTCTGCTTAACTGTGCTTTTGCAAACTTCAGAGTTTTCCTGACTGCAATATCTAAACTCCATGAGTTCTTCATACTGCTTAAAAAAAAGGTAGCCACTTTCTAGTGACTTGCCTGAAATCAGTGCTGTAATTTAGTCTCAGCTATGGATTTGTCCTTTTAATTTTGAGAAACTTTGATATGTATTTATATATATTTTTATATGTGTGTGTGTGTTTCTTACATCACCACATGGGCTGTAAGGTTAGCCCAGCAAAGAGTAATGCACTTGTTACCTTCTACTTAACCCTGCAAAATTTTGCCCTAAGCAGCCACAGGTTTTAACATAACACAAGTGCAACAGAGGTACACAACAAGGTGGGGGTTTTCAAGCAGGTGCCCTATGCCATATGCCACACTCACGGGCACTGTGCAGCATCTGGGAAGCCTAGTTGTGCCCGAAGGACACACATCAGCCATGCCTAGTGCTACCATCCAGGCGTGGGGATGTAGTGATGGCGCTGTGGGGAGGCCCTGGCCTCTGCAGTCCCTGGGGCGCTGCCCTAGCCTGTGATTACAGGATTGCCGTCCCTCCAGCAACACCGCCAGCAACACAAAGGAACACTGGTTTCCCTAAAGTGAATCAGATGTTCAAAATACCCAAATTCTATTTCTGTTGTCACTGTGCTTTTGTCTCTTTCTTAAACTAAATCTCACATGAGACTGTGAAGGACAAAGACATATCTGGGTCTTCTGAAAAGATGAAAAGCTGCGGGGACACTTGAGGAAGCAGCACGGCTTCCCCCAACCACTGCAGGGAGGCAGTGGGAGTGCTGCCTCCCTCAGCCTCCTCTCTGAACCATGCTTCCTGGCAGGAACCTGAATATAGCCTTCAAGTCTAGCTTGGTCAAATTTCTACTATGTGGGTGGGTGGATGAGTGACCTCTTCAGGTAACATACTCTAAAATATGCACTCACCATAGTCTGTTACATTTTGGTTTAAAATAACCACTGATGGGAGAGTAGAAAAGGCTATTTCAGCAAGGATGTTCTCTGTTTTATATTGAATCTTTGCATGCTAGGCCTCAGCCTGGACTGCAAGTTTTGGACATTGCCGCTGTATCTCAGCTTCAACCAGGCTGGTCAGGAATGTCACAGAAAAAAAGTCGGACAATGCCAACCAGCCAAAACAGAAACTTTTCACAAGAAAAGCAGGTCTAACTAAATGCTTATGTGGAAACCCCTTTTTTCCAGTTGTATATACACTGGTTCCCTATCCTTATACATCATTTTTCCATTTTCAGTTTGGAACTATTTACTACTGAGTTTATTATACGTGTAAATGGGAATACCAGAAGAAATGTTTAAAACTCTAAAAACATTTCTATTGACTGAATTTTAAATATTCCACCTAAGATCTAGCTGCAGCTGTTCAGCAGAATCACATAATCCGATATAGACCATGATGGATTTTGTACTGAACTGTGTAAAGAATGTGTACTTACAGCTTCTAAGCTACATTTCCGGGTCATACATAATATTGGTTAAACTGTGTAAGCTCTTGTCATCTCAGCCACAAGTTGTGAGTAGGCTAATCATAGCTGCTGCACTGCTGTAGGTTATGTCTGGCAGAGAACATGACTAAGAAGACAGTTCTGGCCTCGGAAGTCAACAGGTGGGATCAAACAGTAGACAGACAGCCCCCGCCCCTGACTTAACTACAGGACCTTACCCTGTTATAGGTGTGGACCAAAACATTAGCTTAACCACTGACTATATTTAACAAAGATGTGCATGTAAGAACCACAGCCCGAGTCAGATCTCTCTGCTCAAATCTAGTTTCCAGGAGGAATGCTCTGGAGAGGTTGTGCAGCTCTGCTGTGCCCAGACTCACAACGTTTTTCCACTTATGCTAAGGAAAAGCAAATGATCAAGTGCCAGGCTCCCCTAGCTTGGCAGCATTGTGATGACTTAATGGATTGCAAAATAGATTAAATAATAGGTGCTGTACAAATTGCAAGCATTGACAGAAAAAGTAAGCAAGCACTAAGTTTGCATAATGCTGCTTCATCCTACACCACCAAAAAAAAAAACCAACTATGAAAGTGCCATCCCGATGAGGGAACAAATTCCACAGGGAAAGGAATGCACTGCTGCACGTCACTGTTACACCAGAGCTCTCTTCAATTCTGGCACATAAGTCTGAACCTGCAAATTTCATTACTCTATTTATTTACTTTGTGGGCCACAGATGTACTTATGAGGCTTATGACACACAAAGACGTGTTAGGCTCCTGATAGACATAAGGAAATATTCCACCTCTACAACCTGTAGTTCTAATATAAAGTTAAGAGTGATTTTTCAGAATCCTAGACAGGATGCAAAAGATAAAATTAATGTACTGTAGTCAAAATCTATACATGTGCAGGATAAGCCAAGTTGTGTTTTAGATCTAAATTTTAACAGCATTCTGTAAGTCAGACTTCTTAACCAGTCAATTTATTTTTATTTTAATGAACATCCCTGTTATTAAATATCTAATGTTCAACTCCATGAATATATGTAGTAAATTACTGATTTGTACTTGTTGCTAAGGTTTACAGTTCAGCATATATAGGATACCAAATGAAGTCAAACAATATGTGTTATTAAAGGTAACTAAAATATAAAAATAAAATCCCAGCCCATAAACAGCTGAATATAGGCTTCAGCTCATGACTTACGTGCTATCTAGCTCTTGCTTTCAGCCACCCGTTCCTTTCTTATGGGAAAACCTAACGTGCAGTTCGGAGAAATGTTCTGGGATCATCCTCAGTTCTTCACAGGGAACAAGGATAACTTGACATTCAACCTAAAGGGCACAGGTGCACCACAGTCAAACTACAGACTTTTGCTTAGCCAGAGGTGCACCACCATCTGTTCTCATTATTGTGTTTATATGCAGTGGCCTCAGCCCATCCTGTGGCATCGCTGTACACACCAGGAGGCTGCAGGGGATGGACCCTCTAGCATCTTCTTCCTTATGTCTTGATAGGAAGAACTCCTGTCCTCCTTCTCCGCTGCTCCACCTGGCCCATTGTTACCAGTTGCTCCAGCTCAGCCCCTCTCCTCTCACACTGGCCTAGTCGGTAAGGCCTGAATACGACTAAGATAGAAGCATGGGTCTGTGACGCTGTTTATGGGTTAAATCCTCACATAGCAAGTACTCTGTTAGCAGATCTGTGGGCAACTGTTGATCCTGAGACTCAAGGAAACAATCTTCTAATTAGCTTGACATTTTGCCTTTTGCTACAAATTACATGAAATGAGGATCTCATTACTGCCTTTTTTTTTTTTTTTTTTTTTAAATTTCTTCTTTCTTTTTTGTGCTCAAGGGATTAAACACAGGGGAGCTGGCTGACCAAGTTAAGCCCTCCTAAAGAATGGACTGTCCTTCCTGACAGTTACGTGGTTCTGTGTGTACTTTAAAACTCCCACACAAGGCTGTGCTAAATCCCTCTGTCCTTACTGAGCGAAACATTCAAGAACACTGCCACACACAATTTATTATCTTTCTTGAGGTTTTTGATTACTATGCCGCTGTTCAAAGCCATTAAGCCCCATCAGCAGACGGCAGAAGGTCACATAATACCATCACCACACAGAAACACTTAAAACACCAGAAGGATTGATTGAGGTCTCCATGGTGGACAATG
This sequence comes from Strigops habroptila, assembly GCF_004027225.2. Lineage (NCBI taxonomy): Eukaryota > Metazoa > Chordata > Aves > Psittaciformes > Psittacidae > Strigops > Strigops habroptila. The sequence continues at coordinate 72,967,718 of NC_044302.2, read as the reverse complement.
AAGCTTGGGAAATCTTCTGATATATGACCTGCAGCTACAATTTTCAACAAGCAACACTTCTATTGTTGAAGAAATAGCATACACGAGCTCCTTCTACAGTCATGTTATCTAGTCTTCAGTGCCGAGAGGGATACAGACCGGAGCTTTTTCTCTCTCTTCAAGAAATGCTGTGCCATTCAAACTGGTTTTTTGAGTTATTTCAAAGTCACATACTCTTCTACTAAGAATATGTGTGCCTGAGAGAAATACATGAGCCTAGGCAATAAAGAATTATGCTATCTTTGAATTATTACTATTTTTCATACATTTTACTTGCAATAATATGACCATTTGCCATAAAGACTGTAAATAAGATATGTGAGTGCATTTAATCCAATAATCACATAGCAGATCTTCCATAGCACTTTTTTCTGTAACAGAAGTAGTTACTACCTGAATCTGAACAGTTAGTCAGAGACAACATGATCAGATATTGAGAGCACAGGTGAAAAGTCAAAATCTCCTCAATCTTAGCCTCCCAAATAAAATATTATTGGATGCTGAGCAAGTCACTTAGTACTAAATCCAACCAGGGATGTAAATATCTTAACAATTTCAACATCAAGTTTTGGACTTCTGCAATGCACTAGGAAAAGAAGGAAGCCAAAGCAGCAGCTACCATCACATTTTCTGTCAGACTCATACACAGATACAATTGGTGTTCCCCAAAAATTCAAGCTGGGTTAAGCCCTTAAGGAACAGACAGAAGAATATCTGTTTTCTGGACTTGACTAGGAGCCAAGAATGAAAACAGGGTGGAGTCACTCAGCTCTGTCAACACCAAATACCTGCACACATCCTAAACCAGAAATGCAGGTGCCCATGGGACTTCAAAGTCAAGAATTTGTATGCCTATGGACCTGTCCAAAGCCAGGCAGCAGTTTACCAAGGGATGCCAACAAGGAGACAGGGTTTCTTCTGCTGTGTCTGGGCCACTTGTGTCTCACTCTCCCTCTATAACAGATAAAGACTTGTCCTCTAATAATGCTCTGTGCTACAGAATAAATGCTTCATAGCTGCACTGAAGGGTAGTACAGCATTTCCCACCCGTACAGAGAGGCAGCTTCCTTCCTGCCTTTTCCTCCATTCCAGTGCTTAAAGTTGACATTTCAGGAATGAGGCTTAGGAGTTAACTCTCCAGTTACTTAATAACACAGTAACAGGCAGAAGATAAACCCAGTCCTGTGAATGAAGTATTAATTATCACTACATTAGAATTGAAGTAATGTGTAAATAAAACTGCAAACATTTTACACACACACACACAAACAAAAAAGTTTGAGAGGCATATAAAACCCACAAAACTTTCATATATTGGCTAGTTTACATGGACGAATGGTAAAAGACTAAACTGTGTTATCACAAAGTGGTACCAAGAATAGCACTGTTTTCCCACTTACAAGTAACAGCACTCTCAGCTATTTCTACCTGAAGTAAAAATTCCTACTTCTAAACTAATTCTTTTCCAAATCTGTCCTTCCATGCCAACCTGTCCTTTTACCCAAGCTATAAAAAAGCAGGTGGACACCAAAAAGTACATGAAGATGAGAGACTACAGAAGCCGTTTAAGATAACAATAATCTCCTTCAACTCAGAGGGGAAGAAGTAATTGCACAACATAGATTACTCATAGTTTTTAACAAATATTTTAGTGTTTTCATGTAGAGAAAGCCTTTTATTTCTGAACTGAGTACAATGATTAAAACCTTTGTTACCACTAACTTATCAGAAATGCCCCCCGAAAAAGCCTGAACCTCTGGCAAGCCACAGTCCCTCCCAAACACACACAGACACTTGCAAAAGGCACATACATTAAACAAGATAACATGGAAAATGGCAATTTACAGCCAACCTATCACAGATCTTTCAAAAGAGGAAAATTACTTATAAATACTACTCAGACAATTGGAAAAAGATTTATTATTTTTTTTTAATTATTAAATGTTCTAAAAAACCCATTTGGTTTCAGCATTTATTTAATTACAAATAATCTGTCTTGGGTGTAAAAAACTTAACTTTATTTCAAAATTTTTATCTCAACCTTTTAACTTCATTACTGTAGGCTAATTTCCTTTTTAAAATTAATATTTAATCTAATACCACTTCCTATTCCACATTTTAACTTAAGGAGTATTTATAGATATATTCTAATTTTGCACATTTCTGAGACAGGAAATACAGTTTAAGTCAGAAACAGTCTTGTAAAACAAGCCAAAATAAATGTTTTGTGACTCACTGCAGGTATTGATCCCTGTTCTGCACTAGAAAGGACATGGGACTGTCAAGCCTTTACTTTAAGGAGCTGGATGTTTACCCAATTCTGTAGGAGCTCATGACTTTTAATGAGGCAAGCCCCCATTCAGTTACCACTAAGAAGTACAAAACCAACTAGTCAGTATGGGTTGCATGTTCCCTTTGTGACCCCCTCTACAGAGTAGGAAATTAAAGAACTGAGCTTTGTGATGAGCTGTAAAGACTCACATTATGCTTCAGTGTTCCCTAGATCAGCCCTTGTTACAAGTGACAGCAGCCCTCAGAAAAGCATAAACACTGGCCTGAGCCTTCCAGCACTTTAAATCTGTTTTTCTAATTAGTATGAAATGAGTTTTACAAGTTGGCAGCAGCAGCAAATTAATAATGGCTGCATCGTACCAGCAGTAAATGAGAAACAAGAAAAGATGCAGAGAAAATCTGTGTCTGAGTATTTTTATCCCAGCTTGGATTGGAACTTCATTGGAAGAAGGGTCTAGAATGAAAAAGCACATGTTAAGGACTCTTTTCTCTTACTTGTTCAGTTTCTACGCTAAAACACTGGAGCATCAGCATTGAGATTAAGCAGTCATTGAATAGGCCTGTGGACAGTGAAGGAGCAGCATCCCGTAGACAGTTATATTTGTATCGTGCTCATACAAAGCTATAGCAAAAGCTGACCTCAAAAAGCTACTGGTTTATAGCCACCAGCGTCTCCTCTACCCTCCTATTTGCTGGAAGAAGTTAGCAGAGGCATTGCAGGAAGCTCAAGATGTCCCAACCAATGATCAGATGAAACACCTCTTCAGAAATGTCTGTGTCTGCCTGTGTGTATTCCTCAACCAAATTTGGAGAGACTAGACAACTTGCTGAGGGGAGACGAATCCCACCACTGGAGATGCACAGAAATTACAACAGGCAAGAACAAATGCAAAGAGCTGCATGACAGAGTCCACGTGCTTATGGTGGCTTTCTTCAGCATCTGTGCAATACGGGAACTCTGGTTGCTAACAATTACAGATTTCAAGTTACACAAGAAAATGAAAATGATAAACAGGTTTTAAAGCATACTAATCTGCTGGGGTTGTTTCTAGGAAAGATTCATCTACTAACGGTGATCTAAAAGGGCTTTAAAAAATCACTCACCATACATTTTACTCACTTTGGAGAAAGGCCAAAGTGCACATATTTCTGTAGCTGAGGAAGAATATCAGTATCATTTCTATTTGCACATGATGTTGCTATTCAGAACACACTTTGAGAGGTATCATTTTATTTGAAGTTTGCCTGATATATTGCAAATAAATTAAAATTTTAAACAGTGTTTAAAACTTAAATAACAGGGAAATTTTAATATTGTAGAAGAACTTGTGTGTTAATTTTGATTAATACCAAGATAAAAATGCTACAGTCCACTGATGTTTAGTACCTTCTGAATCCTTTCACTCTTCAAAATGTAATGTAATTTTGGTAGTCTAGACTTTGGTGAAAATTAAAATAGGTGACCTTGTTTTCTTGATTATTCATTGCTTCAAATATGCTTTAGGCAAGAACAAACTTTCTTTTTATATCAGCTGAGTGACCCTGCTGAGAAACCAAATTTAGTGCAGATATCACTCACTTTCAAGAAAAAGAAAGAGAAATCAGGTTTTCAAGCTTTTACATCCCTACCCCCAAAGGTAGTTGATTTTACAAACTTTATTGTTTCAGTTACTGCTGACAGGCTGGCACATTTCTGCTTTCGCTTGAGAACAGAACAAGTTCTGCCTCATTTTAAATGGAAAAACACAATGTTAATTTACCAGGAGCCTGGGCAGGCACAGAACTTACTCAGACTGGTTAGCACACAATTGAGCCCAACAGCTAAGAGGTTTCCTGCTAAATCCAGTCTGCTTCCCAGTGATGCTAACCATGTTTTATGGAGCCTGGGGAAGTGGAAGCCTTTAACTGCTGGTGCTTAGATCCCTGGCTGAAAGCAAGGGCAGCCAAAAGATCACAGTAGCTATAGGACTGTGGGATTAAGTAAGAGCCTTGAGAAGTACTCTAGGCTTTCCAAATCTGAAAGTAAGACTTAATAAATCATGCAGATAAAGGGATGTCTCATAATGTAATTATGAGCAAAAGTATTTTCTTTAGAGGTGATTAACATGCAGTCATCTTCTAGTTTTGATATTCTGTAAATTTTATTCCTTCAGTGACTGTTTCTCTTGAAGTTCAAAAGAGAGTTACACAGCTTGTTACTAAGCAATAAAGATTACTTTTGTTGACAGTCATGGAATCCTTTGATTATATGAGTCACTAGCGGTTTACAACTGAATAAGCAGTTAAGAAACCAAAAAAATTGTTACAGAAGAGATAACATTTGATCAAAAGTGTGATGCCCAACCATTTATTAATGTCTTACATGAAGCATCTATTGGAATGCAAAAGTGATGAGATCCTATTAGAATCAATTGTTTGAGTACATCCATCAATGTAATAACATTGTATTGAACAGTCTATACAACATCCCTTGAATTTTTTACAAAGGGAATGGCATATTCTGATCAGAAAGCAAGCCTCCTTTTGCTGCTTTCTGAGCTGTTGCTTTTACTTTTATGCTGAACCACTATTTTTTTACATTTTTTTTTACATTTTAGTCTCAGCCTTGAGGACCAGGTTTATTTTAATGGCAGAAATAATGCAATAAATATTTCCAGACAATTATTTGGCATTATGTTGTGAAGTACTAGGATCTTTTTCCTCACTAAAGGAACAAATTAATAATTTATTTTCTGCTAAAAAAATCCTTACAGAAACCAGAAATCCCATTGTGGAAAATCAGAAGCCAAGAGTCTAATAGATTGTATTTTTCACAAGATTGGGTGTATTCTGATTACTGATGGTATTTATCATGCTTATTTTACTGTCCTCTCATACTTGAACTAGCTTCCTTTAGAAGGGAAGGCCAAGAGGGTCACCTTTTTGTGGCATATTCATTTCTGTCAGCCCTGATTGTAAAACTATTCCATCTGATCAACCAAGAGACTACACAGGTTTCCTAGAGGGCTTTATGTCAGGAAAGCTCGGCTACCTTCAGTAAACCTTGCCTTGTTGTTGACTGAATCATGTGCATTCCTCCTTTTCAACTCCTCCTTCTTTTATTCTCATGCAAGCGAAAGGAGTAAATTTCTTCTAGATATAGTAAAGAGTTATAAAATTCTCAATTAAAAAATCATAATAAAGGACTGAAAGTTGTTGGTATGTATGATGTGCAAGACAGACTAGCGTGGCCTGCAGGTGGGGGTTTTTTTGCTGCTGGGGAGCAGCAGTAATGTGCTGCACAGGTCATACGTAGCCTCAGCTAGGAAAGAATGAGGTGGGAAGTAGGAAAACAGAACTAACATCACTCGAGGTATGCTTCACTGTGAATAGGGGCGTACAACACAGAAGCCAAGACAGGCTACAAAATACGCTAAATGGCAATTACTTTTAGTACTACTAGAATACAGCCATTTCTGTGCAGAAAATAATGCAATACTGCCCAAAGTCATGGCTGATTTCTGGTGTCAAGTTTCAGTAATCTTCAATTATTGCCATTTCAGGAGGCAAAAGAACAATCCTATGATAAAAAAGCTTCTTAAGAGACTCTAATTAGATACTAAAAAGCCAAGGCAGCCCAAGCCGTTAGGCATTACTTGTCCTTCCTACACTGCTAACAGAAGAGTAGAACACCAGAATAGGCTGTGCCCAAGTGCACAGCAGCACACTGTGGTATCCTGGTGTCTCAACCACGAGAGTGACCCAGATTCCTAAGTTAGGAACTAGTTTGTGCCTCAGATCCTTCCTAGACTGGAATCCCAGGAAATCAAAGTGCTGGAGAGTTGGGGTGGGACAGGGTGATGCAGATGGGATGCTCCATCAAACTCAATGTCAAACTACTGTTTCTTGGTGTGAGAGTGACATCAGCTATTGTATGGTGATTAATTTATTTGCAAAAGCTTTTCAGCCAGAAATGTTGCTACCCAAGAATTCATTGTATTCATGTCACTGAAACAGTTTTCAGAATCATTAATTTATTTTTGACGATGTCCTTTGTGAATACTTCTTAAGTTTACAATAAAAATAGCTAATCAATCTTCAAAACTCATTATGTTCTACTCTGCAAGTCCTACTTGGCGAATTGACTTGTTGTACTCCATACAGCTGTAGAGCAAGTTTCCTAAGTATTTTTAACATATTTGTTTGGCTTTAGCTACATTTCGGAGGTCCTACTCTAGCTGTTACTACTTATTTAGCAAAAGAAAGCCCCACAGTCTGGGTTGATACTTTGCTCTAGTCAGAAACTTCTTTAAAAACATGTCTCGCCAAAAACATTCCTATCAGTATTGACTTCATCACCTACACAGGTGCTGAGAAGCACACATACTATCCATCTCAAAAACTAGGAGTACCTGCTGCCTGATCCAACCCAGCCTAACTTGTGGTCATTGCCTAAGAGGTCACTTTTTGAAACCTAGGTGACTTCCCTTTCTGAACCCACCATGTACATTTCCCATTTATTCAGACAAAAGGTACTCCATGATTATGATGACTTTTGGTAATGAAAAGATTTTCATCTAAGCTTTTGCTGAAAGCTTTCATTCCTCACTGAATTATCTGTCTTCCGTTCCACTTTGGTCTGGCAGCTGCAACAACATGGTATTTGACTTTGTAAGAGGGTAGCTTGGAAGCCTCTTTGATACTGTAATGGTTTTCTGCATGTTTTTCATAAAAAAGTACAGGCCTACTCCCCTTAATGGAGAGTGGAAGCCCAGAAGCAACTCCTAAAACACTCTTATGTGACCACTGGGTAAACACAATTTTAAACCAGCGTAATAACAATGACTCTGCCAGAATTATTTTTTCTTTCCATAGCTGCCGGCACAACAGGCACTGAAATGACTGAAGAAATCAGTGTAATAAAGACAGATACCACAATGTGTGTTTCTGCACACACAGGCTTAGCTGAATATAGGGAGATGTGAGTCAGCAGCTCCTGCAGTATTTTCAAACCAATCCAAGTATTTATGGCCAGTTCCAAGCAGAAGCAGTAATACAGTACTAAACAGGTGAGAGAAAGTGTGGCTGAATGGCTAAATATTTATCAGGGATACTGATGTATCCCTGGTTCAAGGACAGGTTGGACAGGGCTTTGAGCAACCTGCTCTAGTGGGAAGCCATCCATGTTCGTGGCAGGGGGTTTGGAACCAGATGATCTTTAAGGTCCCTTCCAACCCTAACCATTCTGTGATTCTATGATGTCTTCACCACCATTTATTTGCAGTAAATCTACTTTTTAGAAGACAAACACAATTGTATTATGTGTTGTGGACACACATAACTGCAAGGAAACAGCCGTACTTCTGATTTTCAGCAGAACAGGGTTAATTTCATCCCACTCCCAAAGCAGACGGGAAAACTAAACAGAGAAAACAACTCAATCACTTAAACAGAGATGGTGACACTAGGCTAGAAAGGCCTGCTTTTCTTGAATCTGGACGATTGCAGGTGTACAGATAGCTTGAAAACAAGTACTTTTCCTTCACAGGACACTGATGCAACAAACACTTAAGCATGTGCTTTACTCACATGCCACAGCATCCTTCTTTAATAGCACTGTTCCCGTGAATCTGAACCATGGAAAAATACTTACCTATTTGCACATGAGTGAGCACATAATTATTTCTACTTTTTTGACTCACTGCAGCAGGCCCATAAATAGCCAACAGTGCCATGGCATGGAAATTTCTTCTACTGCCCTTCACTGCCTCTCCCCATATGCAATAGTTATACATTGTCTCTCTGGTACTGATACAAAAGAAGACACCCTCTAAAATATGCAGAGAAATATAATATTTGAGTAAAAGTGAATATGTAGAGTGCAGATGTCTATTTAGTATGTTTAATTATATATAAAGTTGAAAAGGAGTAATAAGGACACTATTCACCAGACTGATAAAAAGAACAACTAGGTTTTTTGATACAACCTTTGCAGTGCTTCAGCTAATAAGACACATCAACTGAAGTGATCATGTCCTTTCACAGAATCACAGAATGGTTTGGGTTGGAAGGGACCTTAAAGATCATCTAGTTCCAACCCTACTGCCATGGGCAGGGACATCTTCCAAAAGACCAGGTTGGTCAAAGTCCCATCCAACCCAGCCTTGAACACTGCCAAGGGATGAGAAAGAAGACCTTGATCATTCTAAGTAAAGAAGATATTCTGGGAAATACAATGGACTGGTGTCAGTTTTTCTTGCAGGGTCTCACACCACTCTGTCCCCTCTCCATATTCACATTATTTTCTCCCTTGGGTATTACCCACATATTTTATTTTTTTTCCAAGGGGAAAGCAAGCAGGGGCAGCTGTAACCATCTAGCAAGTACCTACTCTGAATGCAGTATTGAAAATTACAGAGGCTAACTACACAAGCTGCTTGCCCCTTCTTACTTTAAATTCCTGTTCTATGGTTAAATATGGAATAAATTTCAATGTCTGTCTTCTCAAAGTTTTTAATGTCTCTCATGTCTCTCCAACATTCTCAAGCAATGAACACACTTTTGTTCAACCTTCTTGAACATGTATTAAGACTTAAGAGTTTGCAGAAAGCATTCCATTATCTTTAAAAATTGGTTTCTAACAGGCTGCACAGAAGTCTTAAATGTCAAATTATTTGCTCATAAGCAAGAGATTGGGATGCATACTTAGCAAAGAATTACCTCACATACCATAAAGAGTTGATTTAATTCCTACTTTGCAAAATGAGAAAGGTCAAGATAGAAGCTCCTATTTTTATGTAGCACAAACTTTAACAAAATAGATGCAGTAGACAAAGTCCTAGCAGAGAACCTAGACAAACTGAGGCAGGAATGGACCTGCTTATTCTACTAACTCACATCAACAGCTGCATTTCTGTACTACCAATAGTCTGAGTGAACATATGCAAGTGTATACATTAAGAAACACCTGAAGATGAATGTTTTCTGTGTGTTTTTTAAATGAAAATGTACCCTGTGGAAAACAATATTGTATGATATAACTGGAGTCTACAGCATAAACACTATCAATGATTTATGCAATACCATCAACTTGGCCTAGCAACAAGTCCCACAGCAGAAGTAAAAGTATGTTTATAATTAGTGCCTAATGTGTTCTCAGGGAAGTCTGGAAATTAACCAATCCAGATATACTTCTTATCTATGACTGTGCATAGTTAAGATGTGATTTGTATGGTACGTAGCAAACCATTCCTATATGTAATACTGGTAAACTACTCCAAGATTTTTCTAAATGAAAATTAATTTCTAAGCATGAGCCATTATTGCCCCCTTGTTCTAGCAGAGCCAGGCAGTCTGAGAGAATAATGACAGGATATACTTTCAAATATCCATTTATAGTTCAGAAATGTCCAAGAAGACATATAAAGGAACAGAACTATGCAGCTACACTCTGCTTCATGGTATCAATTATACAAAAGGAGTTTGAAATGCGTAAGCACCAGTCACATTGCTAGGCCAACTACATTTGTGGTGCTTATGATGCAAATATCATGGAAGCTGCAGATAAATTAGCTGGCAAGTGGAATAGCAGTGGAGGAGAATACAACAATAGAACACTACAACATGTTTCAGGGAAGTTGCCCAATGGATACAACATACACCCTTACAAACAGAGGAGGACAGATACAGGGAACTTTATCAAGAAACCATAAAGTATGGATAATTAGGGCCTGCGCTGATCCATCCGCCTTATAGGCAACCTGCCCTGGCAAGACTCTACAGAATGGGACTAACATCACTTACAGGACGTCAAGGGAAAGCAGAATAGGACTCTCTGTCTCCTTCAGACAAATCCCATTTCCTCATGTTACAGCACCAACCTTCTACAAGAACAATGAACATCATGTTAGAGTTTTGACCATGAAAATCAAAATACTTAGCTTCCCAAATCAGAATTTTGTAATAATTCATTCTGAAATTAGTTACAAGTCTCCCTAAGCCACATACCCCCTAGAAACCTCTTCTGAGAAAACTTTTTCCATCAAATACAAAAACAATGCAATATTTTCCATTTACTGCCAACAAGCAGAAAAAGTAAGCAATACATCCTTCAGAGAATTATATTTACTCAGTATGTCTTGACTTTGCAACAACACAAGAAGTTAAATTGCATGATTTATTATAGTTTCAGTTACAGATATATCTAGTGATCACACCTACAAAAAAGGTCTTGATATGCAAACCTTCTGTCCAAGTTTACTGTTCCAGTAAAAAAGGAAAGCTACCGTATCTATATAAAGTTCTATAAAGTGACTACAGAGTATACATCAGTTGAAGATTTGTATGCCACTCTGCATTGTCATCATGTACCCTAAACAGAAACCATTGATTAAAGCACTTGAATGTAATCCATTACAAGGCAAGCAAGAAAACAATTAAAAAAATACCTGGTGTAAAAACAGGTATTTAATTTGTTTGCATGGTAAATATATGGCCAAATTCTTACCTGGCGTACGCTTTTTCACTGCCATATATGTCAACCGACTTAAATAGCATGATAGCTTTAATGTAAATTTAATCATTCGAACTAAGAGCCACACATCACTCAAACCTGTATAACTGCAACAGAACACAATGGATTTATTGGGAGCATTTACAGTTTGTTTCCATGCTGTCAAAAAGCTAAACAGTCAACTTCTCTTAACTCCTCCGCTCTGCTCGCGAGAGACCCCACCTGGAGTACTGTGTACAGTTCTGGTGTCCCCAGCACCAGAGGGACATGCTCAAGCAAGTCCAGAGGTGGGCCATAAAGATGATCAGAGGGCTGGGGCACCTCTCCTACGAAGACAGGCCGAGACAGTCAGGCCTGTTCAGCCCGGAAAAGAAAAGGCTCATACCTTGTAACAGTGTTCCAGTACCTAAAGGGAGACTACAAGAAATCTGGAGAGAGACTTTTTACAGAGGCATGTAGTGACAGGACAAGGGAGAATGGCTTTAAATAGAAAGAGGGGAGATTTAGATTAGACATTAAGAAGAAATTCTTCCCTGTAAGGGTGATGAGGCACTGGCACAGGGTGCCCAGAGAAGCTGTGGCGGCCCCATCCCTGGCAATGTTCAAGACCAGGTTGGTCAGAGCTTTGAACAACCTGGTCTACTGGAAGGTGTCCCTGCCCATGGCAGGAAGGTTGGAACTATCTTTAAGGTCTAAGGTCCCTTCCAACTGTAAAGATTCAATAATCCTATACAACTGAAAGAGAAAAGCCCCCAATAACGCTTAATAACACAGCCTGTGATGTCTTTGACATAGTTTATAAGTATACCTCAGGATTGTTTAGGTTTTTCTTGAAACATTTAAAATCCATTTTAAACACTGTTTCAGAGGTCAAAGCATTTTAAAATTGTCATATTGCAACTTCACTTTTTAGGTAATGGTAACACATTGTAAAACCATGCTTAAAAAGAAGTTATTTAGATGTTACAATATTCAGAAGAATACAATTATAAATAAAGACAATCAGACATGAATATCTGCAGTGGCAAATTAAAGAAAACTGTTATCCCTCCTGAACAATTGAAACACTCGTTTTAATGACAGATTGTAGCCCAGATATTTGTTTTGATCAAAGCTTTTTAACTGCTTGAAATTTTAATTTCTTTGCGAAAAAAAATTTTTTTTGTCTCTATTTGAGCATGACTGAAAAATATTTTTCTTCAGCTACATTCTACAGGTCACCATTCAGTAACAAAATACAATGCTTATAGTTTGGTCTTAAGTTTTTGCAAGTATTTACCAGCTATTTAAAGTACACTTAATTTAGTACTTAATTTGAATGATTTAGTGGAAAAGTATTAATGTAATATCCAAAAGCTGAAACTACCCATCATTTTTAACAGTAAGTTTAATTAACCATGCAAATGAGTTACCAGCATAACTATTTCTGATTTCTCTCTACTTTGAGGTACAATTGCAAATATTAATTTTAATGCTCCTGCCACTTTGAGTGAGATCTTTAGAAGCGGGTAGATACATACACTAGCCACATTAGAAAAAATGTACTAAAAGTACCCAGGTTCCCAGTTTATATGTTTCTAATTTGATGCTGCAGCTTCATTTGCATTGCAAATTTTCCAGTGCTGTCTTCTTGGGAGCACGTGATTATACGTGCATCTCTACTGAGGTATCAATTAAAGTGTATCTTGTCTTCCTCCTCATATTACTGATACAGCAGTACAGATACTTAAACCAGCTATCAGTAGAAGTAAAGAATATTATAGCAAATATAGTTACAAGAAACTGGGTTTTTTTCAAGAACAGCTGTCAATTCAATACTGTTGAAGACCCCTCCTACAGTAGGGAAACCCCAGGCAAGGCAGCATTGCAGACCTTTCATTTTGTCACCGTATCTAAAGAACTGCATTCGAATTGAGAAAACAGCCAAAAAGGCACTTCATGAGAGATAAGAGCAAAAGATGCTCGAGGATCTAGTTCATTAGTTATACTCTAGGCATGGCAGAAAACACTCTCAATATGCACAGGTAAAAAAGTCATGTTACATTATAACATTGCTTCAGAAATAGCACAGGGTTACATGAAATGTCACCAGATGGCACTATTAACATAGTCTTCAAGTTCTTTCAAGCATGTGAGCAAATTTTTAGCCGTAAAGAAAGCTGTTGATGTTGTTTTGGTTACCTCGACAGCAGACTTGTTACAGCCTGGGGGACAAAGCCCCTCCGAGAGAATTAAGCACTAAAGAGACAGACTAGGACTCCTGGGTGCAAATCCTATGCTGTTTACAGCAAATTCAAGGGAGTTGCACTTGCAAGACTTCCCTGCACTTACTGAAACCACAGACGTCTTTTCTGAGTCTCCACAGGAAAGACTGCTGTCTTCAGAGGCATGGCCTGTTGTCAAGGAGCAGCTGTGTGACATACTACCCTGTATGTCAATGCAGCTGTAATGACATCGCTTTTGCCCATATGAATAAAACCTCAAATTAAGTAGAAACAGATTTTTACTTCCCTCTTTCTCCTAGGAGAGACCATATGCTTTGCACTCTGAATATAAAATTCTAATAGCAACAGAGAAGAAGGTATATGGTAGAAATCTAATTTTACCCAACTTTTGCAGTGATGTGAGGTGTACTGCAAACCTTCCCTTAAAGTGACATAACCTGGGGTTGCCGTTCAGTGTTCAATTCATGTAATTTAAAAATTTAGAAGAGATTCTGAATATTATATATCCTGTTTTTTGTATCGCTTCCATAATGAGTCCTAAATTATTCTGCTTATGATGATGGAAAATTATAGAGCTAAACATGTTCAACTGGATGGTGTAACGACAGTATTTTAGAGAACTCACATTTTTATCTTAAGCAATGTTCATTCCTGTTTTAATATTTCATAACCCTGAGTCAGAAAAAACTGAAGAGGAAAACTATCCTGCAAGTATGGTCGGTTACTTGTTCTTGCCCCTCAAACACTGTTGCATAGTGGACATTCAGAAAGTTACACCTGAGATACTGAGTTTTGAAGATAATTTTTTAAAATCCAGCCTGCTATATACAATAATGAAGATGTTACATATCTCTGTGGAATACTAGCCACTAGTCTCCTGAAATCCATCATGCAGAAATATCAGGTTACCACCTCTGACTGGGGGTTATTCTGTGTGCTTTGGATTTATTATAGAAATCACGAATCTTCTGACAATCCTCTCAAAGAATGTGCTGAGGGGTATAATGAATAACTCTTTGCATTAGAAAGATTCACAGGACTTTGATCAGTGTCCCAGGAAGCATCAGGTCACAATGAACTGTACAAACTGATTAGGGTCGACCATCATCAGTCTACATGTATGCACGGCTGTTACTGATTGCCAAATCAACCATAGCAAAATATATTCAGTAATAACCATTCATATCTGAATGAACTAGGAGTTCAGCTACTTAATTTGTGTTGAAGTAGTTGTGAGACTTTTGATCTATCAATCTCATTCCACAGAAAATAAATCAAGCCATAGTATCATGATGAAAGAGAGTCTATGTTAGTGGTTCATTTTGAAACTGAAATTCAAAGAGACTTGCATGTTGGTGGTTCATTTTGTTTCTGGTTTCATAGGAGAAGCTCAGAATTCATAAGTGAAAGTAGCTGGAAAAATCTGAACCAACAGCCATGTCCATTTTAAAGTAAAAGAAACAGTACTTCTATTTTGTGATACTTCTTTTCCATTCCATAATCAGCCTATGAGTTTAATTACTGATAATGAATTAAACAGATGAAGTATTAAAAAAACCTGAACCTACCTATCTTCTCCTTCCTCCTCCATTAAAATGGTCTTGTACCTACAACATGTTACTGTATAGATCACACTGAGAATACATAAACCTGTGCAAACAGTCCTGAGAAATGGGTGAGGTGCATGTCCTGGAAAGTTCCTTCTCTCTCCCTGCGTGAGGCATTAAAGAGATCGCAACCCACCACAGCAAAACACGATTCCCAGACATCCTGAGAAACTGAGGCTAAGGTGAAAGCTACACTTCATCAGAAAACTTAAAAGCCTCTCAAGAAGTTCTTTTCTATGTCAGTGCTTTACCTCTCCCAACCAGGCAATCAATTACACAATGCCACTCGGCAATCTCTCTTTTTAAACTAGAAACAGTCCAACCTAAATAAAATAAAAAAGATACAGTTGACCACAGCTGTGCTCCTATAAATCAATATTCCAGGAGATGAAGAACAAGCCTGTGAAGCTGACAGAGTTGCATGAAACAACCAGGATGCCGCTCATAGGATACAGCCACTAGTATATACGGGAGATCCTCATTCACTCACTGCTCACTCCTAATCCTCTTTTGCCCTGCACCAGTATTCATCCTGTATTAGATAAAGATCACTGGTCTTTACTGCTCTGTTCTAGTTATTGCTTTTTAAGCATTTGCCCGTGGTCTGCTTAGGTTTCAATTCTAGCCCAAACCCAAATTTGCAGCACAGGCCCTTCAGATTGCTGGTTTCAGCCACCAGATGTCAGATGCTCTTGACAAGGTTTTTGAAACAGTGCATTTCTTGGCTTCCTTCATCAGGATCATAATTTAACCTGATCATGCTACACAACTTTACTCTTTATCATTGCCCAAATGTAGCTGCTAAAACTGACAATGTCTATTACCAACGGAGATTTTCTAGGTACTTCAGTTACTTGAACTTTAGGGACAATATGAAAGGTACACTTTTTTCTTTTTTTAAATGCACTTTTCTCTTGTCTGTCTTTTACTCAAAACCAGCTGAGTTAATTCTGCTCAAATGTGAATAAACACTTAAGACTACAAAGATAAATGATAAATGTTGATGATGCATGTGCTCGGGAATACATGAAAAAAGATTCTGTTTCTCCCTGTATTCTGCTTTCCTCTGTATTCTGACATCTTTTATTAGATCCACCTGATGTTTGTGTAGATAAGCACCACTGCAAAAGACCTTTGAAGTGCAAAATAAAGCCAGTTATATTATAGAAGCACATAGCAGTCTGATCTATAAGATATGTGGATGTCAGCTTGGTAAAATACAGAGTTTGAAAAGAAACAGAGATGACTGAAAATGGAAGCTGCCTGTCACTGCAAACAGAATTCTTATGTTGGTCACATCATCCAGCTGCAGAAAGATCTAAGACTTTGAAGCAATAGCACATGCAATGACACATGCTCTGACATGATAATAATAAAGTTGTTCTCATCACATGGAAACTTCTAGGTCAAAAGAGTCCTTTCCTTAAGAACTGTACTTTTAACCTGATGGTGGGACATCATCTTTTTTTTTTTTTGTTTCCTTCCTGTGGAGTGCTTAGCTCTATTTATTACTTCACTGTTTGCAATGAACAAGTCACACCACTTTCCTTTAGGGTACCAGACATCTCACATTCCCCACCACTGTTGTAAAACTTTTTAATTGGGATAACAGAGGCCTGTTCATGTCTAAATTGCTTAAAATTGCATAGCTAAAAACTGCAACTTATGGTCAACCCTTCAGGTCGCTCAGTCCTGTTCCAAGTCAAGGGCTTTTGAACTTCAGCTGCCATTTACTGGAGCCAAGGAACACTGTCTTCACTCAGCATCTTACTGCACAGAGCTAAGCATTGCATGGTATGCAGCTCAGACACTTCAGATTGTTCATTTACCTAACTGTGAATTCCTGCTTGTGAGTCAGAACTGTTCAGCTTGAAAGCCACTGTAATTAAGCTGACATGCCATTCAGTGACCTTGGCATAATCCTAATGAGATCTAAGTCAAAGACAACAATTACTGGAAAAATAGAGGTATGGTTCAAACAAAGGAGAAAGTACTAACATTTTCTGTGAGCAAGACCAATGTACTTTACAGCAGAGAAACATAATAAACTGCTTTATCAGCTAAGTCTCTTTATCCACCACAAAAAAGTGGCTTGTACCTGGATAGTACATCTGGCATTAGAATCAGGTAAACAAATTACTCTAGGAGATTAACTGACTGCAAGCTAAGGCCTTTACAGCATTTCTTTCAAGAGACAAAACACAATGCAGGCATGCCTTTTAAAAAAGGCACCAATCAATACTACTCCAGAGTTAGCTGAGTTTTCTAGTTACTGTTGTACACTGGCAGGTGAGAAAAAGCCACTTATCCATGCTGCTGTCATTCCCATCGATGGTCTCCTGCCCAAAATGAGAGGTCAGTTTTATTCTCTATTGGAGAGGTTATGAGCCCTTGAAAAACAGAGGTATTTTCTCCTACTTACAAGTAATAGAAAGAAGCATGTCAAAGGTTAGCATTTGATGGGTTTGTACAGCAACACTTAAGAAGCTTCCATGTTTGAGAATGTTTTTATATCACCAGTCGCAAGTTATGTACTAAAAAGGGAAAATATATGTTTAATATCTTAAAAAAACAAAGAGTTGTTAAGGAGATACTCTGAGATTAGTATGAAAAACTAATGATGCTGTTAAGCAGTAACAGCCATTTTTATTAGGAAAAGACAAATGACAGGACAGCACCTGCTGTTCTGTTATTTTGGCCTTATTTAAAATATACAAATTCACTTGCCAACTGGAATTTCAGAGCAAGTTTAGCAAGATAAGAGTCTTGTTTACAGCTCTAGCACAGTCAACTTTAATTATTCTTAGAAGGTATTGTGATACTTGGGATTTGATTTGTGTTCAAATATTTCTGAATCATCCAAGTTTCTCAAAAGAAATCTGTTGTTTCTGTGAAAGGATAAGTGTCTTGCAACTTAGCTATCTGTAGTAGTCTAAGCCTGTGTTACTTTTCAATACACCTCTAGCAATCTAATTCATGTTCTGTCATCCATATGCCGGATGGTATAATTCCTCAAACAGTTCAGACAAAAACTTATGATCCTCCCCAATACACAGGTATTCTGGAACATCACCACTTAAACCAAAGGGCATCCACACTACGGCTATCCAGTTTTTGCTACCACAAAACACGGCCAAGATTGAGATATTTTGTTTGCTGTTGTAACAGGCAGCAAATGGCGCAAGCGTGTTTTACATAAGATATATTTTATGAAGAGGTATTTCTAACAAATAAAACTGAGCTTTCTGAAGTTCTCAAAAATCAAAATGTCTGTTTACATACACCTTACAAAGAAAAACTAATCAAAACAAGTTTTCAATAGTGTCTTTACTAAGAATGTGATTCATAACTAGCTCCAGATTCTGACACGAGCACTCGTGGAAAGCCAGTGAGGCCAAACTTCACTTTTTCTGGGATGGATCCCCTGTGAGTTAGGTATATGGACCATGTACTATACACTTGCATGCTTATCAAGATGAATCTCATTAACTTTTCTTCAATAATGAAACAATGGCATAATAAAATCCACCTGACCTGAATACCACCAATAAGTTATTATAAGTGTTAACGACATTTCCCCAGGAAGCCGCGTTCAAGGACACTCAGGTATTCACTGTGAGGTGCCCAACAAGCTATGGAAAATACAGCCGAAAGTCGCGGGGTATCTTTGTTCGAAGGACAGTGATCAAGTTCTTTGCTGCTTCCCTACCCCTTCATGACATTTCTCACCTCAGATGAAAAGCTCTTACCCATGATAACAGTTGATTTACAGCAAGCTTCGGGTTTTGCACCATGGGAACCAATGTAGAAATTTAATGGATTGAACTGCATTTTACAAGGTCCTGATTAGCTAGCAAAAAATAGTACCAATCTCTAATAGTTTGGGTTTGTGTGTGGTTCGCTGTTTGTTTTATTTGTTTGTTTTTTCTTTCTAGCAGTTACGATATGCTCCAGAATTTTCCTGTCAAAAAAATGGGACTAATCTGCAAAAATTGCCAAACATTTTAAAAAACAGGCTTATTGAAAACTACCAAGAATGTTTTACAATTCTGACAGTTCTGTCTCATAAGCAATCAACAGGTATACCTGCAAGTCATCAAGATACTAACACTTCACAAGTTACTACCTATTAGTTGTGTTGTAGTATACCACAAGTATATAACTAGTCTCTTCCAAATGCAAATTAAAATGCATGTCTGACCTCAGGAGGTGTAGTGGACTAAGTGTTCAGAAATTACGATTTATCATGGTTGTGTAGGTAGCCAGTAACATGTAAAGCTCTGGTAATATAATAATTTGAAATTGAATGCCAATATCCATAGATTAGCTCATCTTCTGACCCTACAAAATCTCATATATAATTATATCAGCAAATGAAGAAAACTAGAGTATTTTTCCCTAACTTGAGAAATTTCATCAGCTCTTTATATCAACAACTCAAAGAAGTTTAGATGACCAAACACTGCTAGCAACTCTGGTATAACCAGACTGAGAAGACAGAACCTCAGAACAAAGAGTTTTATCTTATCCCACAGGCTAATATAGATGAAAATACTCAAAGAAAATAAATAAAACAAGCAATCAAATAAATAAATAAACAAATACAACACACTGTGCCTGCTCCCTACCAGGGATAGATGTGTTTCTTTTACAGTTTTAGCTTTTGCAAAACATATGTGCCTTACACAGGTCAAATATTTCACTGTGTGAAATCTTAAAAATAAAACTTCCTGTGCAACTTTAAATAACACATTTCAATACTTTGTTCATCTACATTTGTTTTAGAAGTAGTGACTGTTTGTGGAGGAGGGTTTTTTACAGAATGGACAATTATTTTTCTAGGACTCAAGTGAAACATTTTTCTTTGTAAAGTTTTTAATCAACTTAAAAAGGTAAGCCTATCTGTTATTAAATTTGGTCCACAGTTCATTAAGATAAATTGCATTTTGTCTCAACTTTTAACTTCAGATGGAAAAACATGAAGTTTCTGGAAAATCTACTGATCAAGCAAGCCGAAACACTGAATGGGTTAATGCAAAGAATGCCAAGTACCATTCAAAAACTGGAAGAGTTCAAGCTATTTAATTCAGCTTACTCTTACCATACAAAGGAATCTTAAAAAGTAGTTGTTCGTTTTGGTTTTTTTTTAAACAAATGCATTTTGATAAAAATGAAAATTCATGGAATACATAATACCACAGGGTATATATACCGAACCCCCAGTAATGAGTCAGATTCTAAAACACTGACAGAACATTCCTTCTATTTTCCTCAGTGTCACTCTAGAGGTAAAACAAAATAACTAAGTTTGTCATTTTTTGAGAAAAAAATAAAGATTACCTTGTTGTTTGTATGGCTTATGTCACTAGTCCACTGAGGGAGGTGCTAAGGATCACAAAGACTGTACCTATATGGTCTTACAAAGATAGAGATGAGCTGACAGCCTAAACTCTGAGCTTGCTGGACGTATGCCAGAATAGATCCAAATACCACATACCCATGATTAGTGTCGTGGACTGCTCCCTCTGCACAGAATTTTGTAAGGACCATGAAGAGAAATCTCCACAACTAATACAAAATTGACTTAATCGTGTCTATAAATGTTGAAAATTGGGAAAAAAAATGCAAGTATGCACAAAACAAGAGTAGCCAAAACTGGCGTATTGTCCTCATCACATATGATGTAAAGCCTGCTAGTTTAATTTTCTTCTTTTCCTTTTGAAAGCATGTCAAAGTTATACTACACGCCCATGTCCTTCCTCCCCATACTCCAGAGAAACAAGCAGCAGGTTGTCTTGGAAAACACACCACAGCATCTGTTTCCAGTCTCTGCAACCAGCATAGATTGTGACAGAAATGTTCTATATCCATACACCACCAGAAATGCTCTCTGTATTCACACCTGAGACATGATTCCCCCATTACATCTAATAGAGAACTTGCAGCTGCCTCTTGCTGAACACTGCTGTAACCTTGCCTTGTGTACTCTAAGCCACTAAAGATCTCACGCTTCTCAGTTATATTACATACCATTGAAGAAAAAAAAACCAGTATCTCAAGGTAATGCTGAGAGACAGATAACCAACTAGCTTTTACTATTTTCTGGAAATACAAATAGAGCAGTTTCGTGCTAACATCTTTGAGCTAAAATTGTATCAGAATTTCATAGTCATGGAAATACCCAGGTTCTGGATGGACACAATCCTCCTTCCTATAAGCAACCAAGAATTCTCCTTATTCAGCTCACTTCAGTCTTCTCTGTCTCCCTCAGATTCAGAGAGTGGCAGGGTATACCGTTTCCTTGCTAACCAGATACCATTTTTGCTTCATACTAACAGAGGGTCTGTCACACCAGCATAGACCAGAAGGATACTAGTACTAGAAGGATACTAACCATGAGTCCCATCTCATCTTATGTAATGGAAACAAATAAAGTACCCAGATGCTAATATGATGAAAGATGTATAAGAACTAAAGTTAGTAAACACAACTTGTTATGATAACTTCATTTTTGCTGTCTTCTAAGCCTTGCAAAGAACATCTGCAACATATGATCACTATGTATCTTGCACTGATAACCGTAAAAGAAATGAAGACATTAACCCCAAAGCTTTTCATTGTAGGTGGCTGAAGGATGAGGGGACAAAATAAGTTTCCAAAGAAGGCATCACCATTTTTTCAAACTTTGTGAAGATTCAGAAGCAGTATTTGAGATTAGTGTTGCATTCAGTGGCTTTTCAACTACTCCTGACAATCAGAAGCAGAAGACCTCTGCCTTCAGAGGAAGTGTCAGCTTTCACAAATACACGACAGACTTTTGAGAACCTTATCACAATCAAAGCAGATCAACAATCTTGCAGACTGCTTGCTTTTAATTTGGAACCAAACTCTCCATTGATTCACTGAAATGCCACGTTCACAACCCAGGCTTCACAGAGACTCATTTAGCTGAGTTTAACAGTCTGAGTTTAACTGGTGACGTTGCATATTTTCAGTCACTCTGCCTGCAGAGCTATAAATTATAATGATTTCTACAGTATTTGCTCCATCTGTATGTCTCTTTCCTCGACAAGTTATACGATAATGGACCTGCTTCACTGATGCAGACATAAAATCAGTGCCACAACCTAGTAGCTCACATTGTTAATTTACACAATGGATTCAGGCCACATTTGTCCAGGCATTCAAAAGCCAAGAGTCCTTGTGAGTCAGTAAGAGCTGGGCAGCCTTGTTTCTCAACAGTGGCTCGTTTCTAAAAAAAGGACTCTCGATAATCTCAGCAGTCTCAACATAAATATTCCTTAATTCAGTTTATGTATAGCCGACTCCTTTAGACAAAGCAAACCCCATGTTCATGCAGTCCACCAACTTCTGTAAAAGATTAACATCAAATACCTTAAATAAGGTTTGACAAGTGTGTCTGAATCACTTGGAAACTCTAAGATCACAGGACTGAAACTTTGTCATACCAATTATGTAAAGCCACTGGAAAGAAATCCATGCATTTTGCAAGCAGGCAAAGCAGGCTTTTCATGGAACAAAAGAAGCCTTGTCCTTTTCTATTATGTGACAACTCCTAATTAGAATCAACGATTTTTTTATTGTCGGCCCAGATAAGCTTGTTTGCATAGCTGTAATTTCTTAAAACAGAAATCTGAATGTTACTAGGAAAATACATCCATGGGCATCCATTCCAGACCTTGAAGAACAGTGGCACTGCTTGATATTTACATCTGACTAACCATGAAGGCAATTCTGCTAATGTTAAACAGTAAGAAATATAGTAAAGAGCCAAAGCAATTTAATTTTGTTTGAATGTATTTATAGAAATGTACCAAGAGTACCCATAAAGGCACGTTGTCATCTTTTCCTTGAGCTTGTGCCAGTTGATGACCAATAGAATGCATTCAAAGAGGGAGAAAAGAGAGGGAGGGAAATTATTTATAACAACTCTTTGTAATGAGCACACTGCTTCATGGACAGATGAGGAACATTACATCTCAACATTTCATGCAGAAACTGCTCTTAAAAAAGAATTTCTTACCACAATAACATCTCTCTAAAATGATTCACTTGTGATCTTGAACTTTGTAATGATGTGTGTTAATTCTCAAGAGCTGAATACTCACAGAATATATTGCTTTATATCCTTAAAAATTTGGTAAGAAAGTATCAAACTTAAATCAAAACAGTCTTTAATAGACAGGCAAAACAAGCACTCCTAGTGGATAGCAGTGATACCAGAAAAAAATCACCATGTGACTATACCAAGGTTTAGCAAACTGAGATGCAGTGAACAGATCTAACTGGGTTCCACAGCAGTTATAGACAAAACTGTTACAGAATCCTCCCTAGATCCTCTTTTTGAATATCCTTTTCTCAGTTCAACTCTCTACACAGACAAACTGCACCTCCCTGTTTCCATGCAGCCTTGTACAGAAAGGTTTGTTCAGCAATTATTCAAGCCCTGTTAACACAAGATCAACAGCAGTTGTATTTCTATAACAGAAGACTCCATTGCACTGGCTGTATTGGTAATATCCTTGCCCAAAAAGCCAATTTCAACCATTATTGGAAAGGTTCCCTATAGTCATGTTCTGAACAGTGCTTAAGCCTGATACTCTACAGGTCCTTTGGAAGGCTACTCTGCAAGTATCTCTCTGTAAAAGTACACAAACATTTAACATCTTTAACATTTAAATGCCACCTCCGCTAATTGGGACTACAGTGGTAGTAGAATAGAATTTCTTCAGAGATCAGAGTGAATTGAGCTGATTCTTGTCTTCCTCAGGTGAAATTTTTAAGAGTGCTTCATTTTTTTTAGTTTACTATTTACTTATAGTTTGGTACAGCAATGCAAAAAATCTCAAAAATGTTCAATTAAAATCTTGCCACAGGGAAATGAACATAAAAAATATAATCTTATAAATAAAATATAATCTTTGTGCCTATCCACAAGCACAAAGAGATAATAAATTAGAAACCTTTCCACATAAACATAAGTGTTTGTGTAATTAGGAAAGTTCATTGTTCTTTTTGGATACTTCACAACCACGTTCTGGATTACAGTGAAACTAAAAAGATGACTGTTTGAAAAAGTTAATTCAAAATCTGTCTTAAATTTTCCAAATATCTAAGTCAAAAGGCAAGAAAAGCTGGTTCAAATACTTAACAGAAGAACCAAATTATTCATTAGAAGAACAAGTATAAGGTTTCAGAAATTTTATTCTGCAACAAAAAAGACAGGTTTCTGGCTGCTGGTTTTCACCTTCATCAGTCCTACATCTGCATGTAGAAAGGAGTTTGCTTTGCATTTTTGAATGTATAACGAGACGCGATGATTTAAGGGTCAGTTTGAACACCAAAGGCTTACTTCAGGTGCTCACTGAACTCAACTGGAAGTTGTGCATCTTGAGCAGCCACAGGAAAAGCGTATATCATTACATTTTGAACTATGGATGCATTATGTATTTCGTATCGAAAGAATAGTATTGAAAGAGCATTAGTACCATTGCTTAGAGATAAGATTTATTTGCTTGGGCTAGGTGCCATCTGATGTGATCACAGGAATTTGAGCTGTTTGTGGAGGCACACCCACAATTCATAATTTGTTTTTCCTTTAAACAGCTAAAACATCATAACCAAAGCCAGTAGGTTACTAAAATTGCAGAAGTTAGGAAGGCTTAGCTTTATGGTAGCAAACTAAAACTCGGCTTTTTGGTGTCTATACACCATTATATAGTCTAATTACTCATACATCTCTTCCTTTTCCATGGTATTTCTCTTTTAGTTAGTTTAGTGAATTTAAAAAAATATTTAAAAAAGTATAGTTTCTACTTTTTCAAGACGCCAGTGCAATACAGGATTTGATATGGTCTTATCGCATATAGTACATGCCATATATAACACACCATATGAAAGCACACTGCTAAAGCCTTTAGATGGAAAAAAAAAAAATCCCATTAATTTTTACAGAATGGATTTAATGGTTTTAATCAAATTTTCGTCTTGAACACCATCTTCCAAGCACATGTTCTTCAAGTAGCATAGATAGCTTCTATCTAAATATGCCTGCTCACCCAAAGATGTTCACTTGTGTCTCAAAAAAAGCATTTTACAAGTGTGTTAAGTTTTATGGGGTTTTATTTTAACCATACCTTCTATTTCACATGCTTAGTAGACGTGTGTGTTGCAGGACAATTTTAGATGGTTAGCAGAAGTTACATGGATGTTGCTTCAAATCTGACAGGGATACTAGCAATGTTATTGGTTTAAATCACATCAAGCAGCTGTGATAAAAGGTGCAGTATAAGTACTACTATCCCATACTTCAAAATATTAATGGCATTGTGCTGAAACATCGTTCAGGTCTTACAAAAAGCAGAAAGATTTAATTCAGTGTCAAAAGGGGAAGCATTCCTAGTGTACCTGAATGAAACTGCAAGAATAGAGCCTGAAATTTATCTCTAACAATATGCTGTTGCTATTTACACTAGAATAAATTTATTAAGCTTACTGTTTGCACAGCATGACAAGAAGACTAATTAAGTACCTCTCATTGCAGCTGAACTTGAAAAGTACAGAAATACTCACTATAAAAGAAGGAACACTGAGTAGAAAATAACCTCACAGGTACAGCCGAAGAGAGCAAAAGTTCGGCATTTGCCAATTGCTGCTGTGGAGTTTCCACAGCTACTGGAAATTCTCTTCTTTTCTAATCCAGAGGAAATCTGAGGGAACCTCAGATACCACTGTATGGTAACTGCTGGCAAATGTTACAGACTTTATCTCAAACACTGGCATATTAACTGCTTGCATTTCAATATCCACTTTTTATTCAACTTTTTCTTCTTTAACTTCTTCCTACAAAGTACAAGCTAATGAATAGATTAATAAATAAATACAACATATTTGACATGCCATACCTACTTTATATAAAGAATCATAGGATCATAGAATAGTTTGGGTTGGAAGGGACCTTCAAAGATCATCTAGTCTAAATCCCCAACATCTTCCAATAAGAAGTTTAGGAATAGACGCTATATATATCTTACCGTGTCATTAATAACTTTTTTTCAGTCTTTAAACCAGGCCACTGAAAAGAAGAATGCATTCCAGATGCAGTTAAGTTAGAACAGAACCTGAAACATGTTTCAACGAAAAGTGAGGGAGCCCAATACATTCTAGCAGCTATTTAATGAATTCCTATTCCAAACAAGTCAAATTCAAGTGAGGCCTCTTGCATGCAGGTACTCTTTAACTTCACAAATTTCCACGTAATAAAGCAAAGCAAGTATATTCACCTACTTTGGCTTCCATTACAAAACAAAAAGCAAGCCTCCATTAAAATAATTCTTTTTAAAATTGAAGTGCCTTATTTTTAGAACAAGGACCAATATTCTAAAAATGGGCAGGAATGAAAAATACACCACGATTTTTCAGTACACAGAGAAAGTATACTGGATCAAATTGCTAAAACCTAATTTGAGCATGCAGCTTCATCAGCAAATTCGGTTAAAGCTGGAAAAAAAGAGCCTGATTCGAGGAAGAACAAGAATATGAAACAAATCTATCAGGACCAGTATGCAATTATTTTCCACTCCACCCTCATTCGTTCCATGCAGAGGGACAAGTATATTGTAAGATTTTGACCTTAAGAATGCTTGACTTTATGTTTGGATCTGATTATCATAATCATCACAAGCTTTTATATGCTGCTATCTGATTAATGCTCACTCTACAACACTTTCATATTCCAGAACTGAAGAAGACTGCTCATCCAGAATGAGAAGGAACTAATGACTAGAGTATCACTTGTAACTATAATATATCATTTCAAATTTTTGTTACATAGGTAAATAGAAACTATTTCAGATGTGGCAAAAGTACTGCTGAAGTCAAAGGAATATTCTACTTGACTCTGATTTTAACTGCAGTCCTAGCTGTTCTTCAAGTCTCTTCTCAAATATATGATTTCATCATCACAGGGTGATAACAGGGAAGAATAAAATGATTTTATGAAGTTCAGCTTGTAATTAGTTGTGCATCTGATTCTGTGTTACAGTAACACAATTTGGAAGTAACCCTCACCTTGTAATACTAAAATCTTGCAAAGCTTGCTGAACTATCACAGCAATCCATTGGGATATACAAAACAGTGTAAGATGATACACTTTCTGCACTCATCTGCATGATGAATATACTGACTAGGACCCATTGCAATATATGCTTAATGAGAAGATTGTCTCTTGCAAAATGTTAAGAACTATCAACACATACAATGCTCACACAATGACTACTGTGTGATGTTACTAAGGTGACTAGTGGAACTGGCTGCCTTTAATTACAGGATGTCTTGATACACTACCTTAAGATAGGTTCCTCCCAAAGACCTACTGCTTCTGATATATATTCTCTGTAGTAAATCTGGTTGGTTCACATAATAGATGTGATATCTTTCCTTCCCTCCTTCATCTACTAGACTGCCTTTTATTAGTCTGCAAACTGCAGTGGACGTAAACTTTTACTTTCTAATGTTCTTAGTGAAAGAGGCATAAATAAACTATAGAAAGACCCTAGGTGGACAAATAAAGACTATGAATTAATTGTTTCAATTTATCACTTAAATGCATACATTCATACTGGCTTGGTGAAAAGCTTGAGATTTCTTTTGCATATTTTTTGTTAATTACAGAAATCATACTTCATGATCATCTTGCCCAAAGTGTTCTCCTTAGTACCTCACTTAAAATCTCAGTTTAAAACCTTGAACTGAATTGATATGAATGTAAATTCCACTGCTTGGTGAGAAAGGTATGAAGTCTGGCTGAAGAACAGTTTCCTAAACATATTGAGATACTTCCAGACCATACCCCCTGAGCATTAGAAAGCCAAATATTCTTTTCCAATTTCATGGCATTTGTGAAATGATAAAGGGAGAAGACAGCTAGCTGTTCCTCTCAAACCCTGCTAAAGAATGCCGTTTCTGCATTCTGTCCCAAGAAAGGAGGCCTATGTTCCAGATTTACACCCACATTATAAGGGGTGTATATGTCACCCTATTTCTACATTTCATTACACTTCTAAACATGAAAGCAAGATAAGCATGTGGCTGCTGGTTCTGATACACAAACTTCTTGGCACTATCTAGCAATAATCCAGCAATACTTAATGAACTTCAGTGAAAGTAATCACACTTTTTAATGTTTATGACAGCGATCCTCTCTGAGAAGCTAATACAGACACCTCTTACATTTTTGTGACACAGCGTGATGTGGCACACGCTTTAGGTTTAGTAATCTTAAAAATGTTATCATATGAAGTACTCTATCCTCTTAAACATTAACATATTTATTATCAGTGAATGACAATTCATTCAAAGCTAAGGAGTCCTCAAGGAGGCCTCATAATCATGAGAAGGTCACTGTAAGCATCCTTTCTGAATAGGCAGGGCAGGGAGTATAGAGTGCTACTAACACAATGTTTTCCCTGATCTACTGGATCCCTCACCATAATTCTCCTACTAGAAGATGCTGGGTACCTCCATTACTCTTTTTACAATGCTCTTTCACCATTCCAGCTCTTTCTTCATACCATTGTCTGTCCTAACTCATCTGTTGATGTCTGTCTCTGTCCCTTTTCTCCAAGTGCTATTCCCTTAAAATATTACTTTCTTTATTCCTAATAATTCTTTTTTCTCCCTTTCTCTCTCTCCACAGAGCTGAAAAGAAATCCATGAAGAGGAACTGAAATTAACAGTAAACTCCAATGCAATATATCTGGAGAGCAGAAAAGATAGTATTATGGAATTTTTGAAAAAGTATCCAGAGAGCCCGAGTTCAGGGTCTGGTGTGACTAAAGGGAAAGATAAAAGAGCCTTCCTAGTGTTGCGACCCAACCTCTACCAGATTCTTTAAGAGAGAAATCTGGGAAGATATCTGCTCTCCCTCAAAGAGATTGGCCCTTTGATGTAACAAAAGTGAAATAAAAAAGTTTCCTCTATCTACTGCACAAGCAAACATCTACCTCATAGTAAGAAAATTATTTAACTAGGCACACAAATAGAAATAGACTCCAGGACCAATTTACGTTTCATAACGTATAAATAAGTATGTTTTTTTTCAAGTGAATAATACTAAGAGTTATTCCTAGAAATTATATACTCCTTATTTTGTTAGGTAATGCTGAGGATTGGAAACAGCACTGGTGAGATTACTTTCTGCTGGCACTAAGTAAGCACACAGCAAAGGTAAGCTAATCGTCATCCAAAATACAGACTATGTGTAAGGCCAATCAAGAATCTTAATTACAGAGATTATAGGTTGTTCACTGGAATTTAAACATAAAGTGATTCTACGGCTTACTGGCTAGATGGTTACCCCATGTGATTACATATGTGTGAGACTGACTTGCAATGACCTTAAGAAAAGCAGCAAGAAAAACTTTGGAGGTTGAATGCTCACTGCTAGAATCTCCAAACAGAGAAATTATGTGCTTAATTCCTACTGTATTCATGAAAACAGGGCTGTGGGTCTATTTTTTGTTAGTAATGAAACAAATAACTGCCTTAAAAAAACACCCAACTCTTCTCAGTTTTTCATGGTAACTTTATGCAAGATCCTGAAAATTCCTCAAGTCTAAAAGGAGTAACATGAGGCAAGAGTAAAATTGTGCCATTTATTCTGCAGCACTTTTCCCACGTGTTTCCTTTATGCAGGTACTGAAGTACTGAAGGTACTTTAAGTTGTACATTATCAAGGTCTACTATGTCAATTTTGCAGTCTACAGTAAAAGATTATAAAATTAGAAAATAACATTTTGTCCAACCCTGTCTGTCACTGCATATCAAATTAAAGACTACCTTTCCTTTCAATCTCGTTGGAAAGATGGAACAGTCATTCATTCACACAGACTAGTTAAAAAAGCACAGCATTAACTTGGAAAAACAAAGGCAGAATTACAAATTTTTTGTATTTTCATGAGTAATAGAGGGCCTATTATTAGTATGAGAGACAGAATTCAGCCTTACTGTGCATTTGTTCGGCTTCTCTCCTGAGTGGACTCTCATGTGAATCAGCAGTTTATAACGGGCATTAAATGGCTTGTACCTTCGTGGGCACCCTGCCCAGAAGCAAGTAAAGTCTTCTCCTTTCCTCTGGTCTATATGAATCTTCTCTATGTGCCGCACAAGTTCCTCTTGCTGGTCATACAGTGCACCACAGTCTACCCAACAACAGCCATACTTGCCGTTGAAATCACCTGACTCACTGTCTTCATCAAGCAGGGAGCCTGGAGCAGAAAGAGGCACAGCCAACGAGTGAATGCAACTGGGGAGGTTGTGTGGATGCCGGTGCTGGTGAGCGTGGTATGGTGGTGGTGGCCCTTGAGAAGGAGGTGGTGGCAGCAGGGGTGGAAGAGGCATGTCAACCGTATGGCTTGAGAAGTCGTCCAGCTGTCCCTCTTTCAGGATGTCCACCACCTGGTTGTCTGCAGGTAGCATGCCTGCCTGGATCACCATGTTACTGGTAGCATCCGTCTGCAAGCTGGTTTGCTCCAGCTGCTGCATCCGCTGGTACTCGCCAGCCCCATTATCAGTGTACCCTGACAAGGTGATATTGCCATTAGCCATGGGGAGGTCTTTCTGGGAAGATGGAATAGAGCAATTTTGGGGTATACAGCTTCCTCTCACTCCCAAAAAGTGTCCATAGACCTCAGGCTGTGGGGAGACATTTGCTGGTGATGTCCTGGAGCTGTTGATGTAGGCCACCAGAGAGGTTGGGGATGTACAGACGATTGTATTGAAGTCAATCCCAATGCCATCAGACAGAGGAGTTAGAGTGAGTGATCTTTTTTTGGAGCAGGCTGATTGAGACTGGGCTGAGGAATCGTGAGGACTAGTGTAAGGGGAATGCTTATTTTCTGTGCCATATAAGTAGGATGGTAATGAGTTAGATATGCAGTTACCAGACACAGATGTTCCAGGTGAAAAATTTAGTAAGTCCCCAAGCTCACTGCTGTTTTGAAAACCTTGGTCAGGAGCAACAGAAGGAAGTGTCTTGTACCCATGCGACCACTCTTGCTTAACACTCAAAGTGGACTGACTTTCTGACGAGCTTAATGTCATAGGAGCCAGAGACCCATGTGACAAGAGCAACCTGGAATAAAGGCACAACAAAATAAGTAAGCAGTTAGACAATTCAACAGTAGTCCTTCTATTTTCTCACACACATAAAAGTAAAGAAAGGCTACATGTGAAAAAAGTTCTCTGTAATTTTAAGTACTCAACTTCAGTACTCTCTGTTAACATACCAGGAGGCATACATGGGTAATACATATGTAAAAAGGTCACTTAAGAAACCAACTTCAAAACTTAAAGATTTTAAAGAAAAGTTGCCGTAAATGTTCTTGATATATCACTGCAGAAATCAATGTAAATCTGTTCATCAGCTGTGGTATAAATGGGTTTGGACTTCTGAAGCCAGTGCATTATGCTCCTGCCTTGTATGAAACTCGTATTGATTTGAGTTTACTATTATTTTGCTGGCAAAGAACAGGAAGAAAACTTATTAATAAAGAATAAATATTTAACCTGAATGTAATTGTAATGCATACAAATAGTTGTCTCTACAGAGATAGCTCAAGTTTATAAATACAGATATCTAAATTTACAAACCAAACAAAATGAATAATGTAGAAGAGCTACTTGAAGTGGTTTATTTAGTTTTGTTCTGATGATTTACCTGCCTCCAAGTCAGCAGTCTAAATTATCATAAAAGTGTAATCTTGCTATTATCATTGTTTTTCATAGAAATAATGTGAAACTTGTTTATACTGCAAATGTTCTACTGGTAGCTTAAAAAAAGAACTCATAAGCTCTTAACAGTACTGTTTTCTACAGAAAAGTATAAAAAGGAAGTACAAGAACATCAAGGTCCCTGGTTCATGGCTGCAAATGCTGGGTAAAGGCCAAGTGTATTTATGTCTTTCTGTTTTCAGTTCACATGGCAGACTTGGATCTCCTGTCAGCCAGCAGTGCTATCAGTGTATTAATTTAAATTTTTTAGGGGCTCTAGCAGTAGGAAGAACCAGATACATAGCTAGATAAACCTGGAGATCTCATAGACACAGAAGCCTCTGCATCTTACATTTTTGGGGATTAATTCCTGGGTTAATTATTTTCAAATTACACTTTTGAAGAAGCATAGAATTTCAATGATGGATTCAGTAAATGGGAAATTTAGTTCCTCCTCCACGTCTAAACTGCATTTTTTAAGGTGGACAAGTCAATCACTGCTTCTTACCTTCTCACATAAAAACCAAGATCCACAATAGTTCCCCGTATTGTACAAAGACTTCAGGAGGTCAAATTAACTTTAAAAAGAGAGCTAATAAGTGCTACTAAGGTACCTTAAATACTAATAGGTACTTTAAATACCAGGTGTTGAAATATATTTTCTAAAAGCTCTAAATAAACAGTATATGAAATATTTGCATGCAATATTCCACAGGAACTGTCATGCAGGTAAGGCATAATGTATTCTTATTTACAAAGGTATTCCTGTAGTTGTTTATAATTATTTTATTGCATGTTTTTATATTGCTACAAACCTCCATTTTTGAAAAGAGAAAAGTATGCACCATAAAGAAAATTAATAAAACCAAATCTCATCTCCTTCTTGATACAGACATGGTCACAGCAACTATCTTTGAGGAGGCAGTTCTACTAGCTATTTGACTTGCTTCTTTTTTTTAATAGGGAAGCAAGTTCTGTTATCTACTCAGGGTAAGCAATATTGCAGTTGCTTCTGAGTTCTCCAAGATTTTCTTATAGATACTGCTTTAGTATCTATACTGAAGATATATGAGACCATGGGACGGATCTGTTAAGGCTCATACTTGCATCATATGTCTGCACCACAGCCCTACTGCAGCGACTGCAGCTTCGGTAGAGATAGATGAAACTACTGAAGTGGTGATTGGTGGTAGGCTGAAACTGGAAATCCCATTTAAAACAACATCAGTCAACCCAAGAGAGCAAGAACAGATCCTAAACAATGGCTCTGGAGATATTCCCAGTGTATATAGTAATATTTACCAAATTTCCATGATTTTGCTTTTTGTAAATAGACTTTTCGCCTTTGAGATCTGTGGATTATCTTTCAATTAGACCAGCAAGGTTGAAAGAATAATGAAAACACTAGGCAAGGTCATTCAGGTGAGAGAAATGTATACAGTTTTCCACACTCAGATCTAGCCTTAGAAGTTAAAGATGAAAAATCACAGTGTCTTTGTTATCTTATTCTGCCCATCACACAAGCACTCCCTGAGTGATGGGATTTTTTTCCTACTAGTTGTTATTATAGCATTTTCCAACACTTGAGAGTCAAACAACTGTGAAGAAAGAAAAGCCATTTTGCAGTGACTTTTATTTAAGGGTTGGACCATGCTACAAGAACACTGCTCAGTCATTGCTGAAGAGCTGGAGGAGGGGAATTGATGTCAGGGCACCCTGGCTGCCCCCTCAGCTCTCTTTTGTCTAGAGGGGAAGCTTGGCACGGGCTGAGGGAGAGACAAAGCAATTTGCAGGTGCTACATCTGTGCACTGAGATAGCTCATGAACAGTGAAAATGTAGCTTTAAATATCACCCAAACTTGCTGTGGTGACCTACAGGATCAAGGGGTAAATGCTCCTTTGCTCAAGATACTTGCTTTGTAATGGATTGTTGATTTGCTGAACATTGTTTTGTAAGAAACATCCTGTTCAGGTTGAATGTCAGCATAGGCTACTGTTATGAAGGTTATGTTACTCCATCAGGGCTTAAATGGCACTTTCAAAACACACCACTGAAGAAAAGCACAATTAACATGCTGACTACAGTTTGCATTGAGAGAAATGAGAAAAATGGGATTGCTATATCAGGTCAAAGTTGTGCAAGATTCAGATCTAAAGGGATAATTATTTGTTGGAAAAAAAGAATATTCAGGCTGTTGGGTCTGTTATCAATGGGCTTTGTTAAAGTTCAGTTCATTACAGGGCAGTTAAATCATGTTTGTATGCTGTGACCCCAAAACAGTTCCACAGTCTTCAACAGAGCAAGAGGAGTAAGTAAGGTTTGATTTTTCCATGCTAGTATATATATATTTGTATCCGGAAAATACAAATAGGGTTGGTTTGGGCTTTTTTGCCAGTTTGATTATTTATTTTCTTTTATAAGTAGGAAAAAAAAAAAATCACCAATGTAACAAGTCTGGTTCTGTAATGTCAAGAATTTTAATCAGATGCCTAATAGAACCAGTGTCATTCAAAAAGCTACTAATGCCTAACACAAAGGGACATACCCACAAGTGAAGCTGAAGAAAAACTGAATTTCAAAAGTCTCAGAAGAAAACGAGCAAACAATTTGGCCCAGAATTTCAAGTACACAATAAGTAAGAGCCAGATAATCTGAAGAAGCCTCAGATTAAGCCTCTAAACTCAAAAGCAATGAAGATTCCAGCTCTCAAAACAAAGAAAATTCCTTTAAAACCCAGTCTATACTGTGACTAAGTAGTTTTCTGGGGGAAAGTAAATATACCTAACAGGAAAATGCAGGGCCAGCTATACCATTGTGCCAGATTCTCAGATGGTATTAATTGGCACATCTACTTATTGTAATCTAAACCAGCTTGAGATCTTTTATGAATATTTACAAGAGATTACTTGTAATTACTTTCTCTTCTTCCTCTGTGTACAGAGGCCACAATGTCAAGTATAACCCTACACATAAACTCCTACATACACAAAACTCCTATACATAAACACGGAAGAATGAAAACTATGTTTTCTTATCTTTTTGCCTTGTCTTCAGATTTACTAGACAAAAGTAGGCCTTCTTTCCTAGGCCCTTTCCTGACTTGCATCAAAGTGAATCACAATATTGCATCTGGTTTCAAGCAGAATAACTGAATACTCTGAAAAAGTTTTTGGGAAACTCTAAAAAGATGGGGAAGGTTTTATCCTTCATGGAATATATATGAAAAATGCGAATTTTTTTCCTTCTTCTATCAGCAAAAATCAAGACAAGTTGTTTTGGTTTGATTCGGTTCAGCAAGTAATTTGGTTTGGATTGACCTGCCATAGCACAGTTCATGACGCCTGAGAGATACAGTCCAGGGAAAGCACTCAGCCCACGAAGGATTATGGAGTCATTCTAGGCAACTGGTTTAGGCCAATGCAGTTTATTGCTGAAGTAATTTAAAAAGAAAAAAAAAAAGGGGGGGGGGGGGCGGAAGTGTTTCAACAATCTGTGAATTAAAACCTGACTTTAAACTTGTTTTGCCCTATAAAATGGTCAATTTGAGGGCAAATTGCTGAAATTCACATTCTTGGTGTGGCAAACTGATTTTATAACACCTTCATTGATAAATTATTAAAAGAGACTCTAGGGACACTAGAGACTCTATTCTGCCAGAGTTTCAACTTCAGTTCATCCTTAGTAAATGTTTCTTTAAAATAAAAACAAAAATGCAAAACTCAGTGCTGACACAGTACACCCAACCACACATTCAGATAAAAACAACAGTGTTTGGAACCATACAGGCACACCTAGAACTTATTAAGTAAGTAATAATTACTTAATGATGGTGTTGTATCATCAGTTCTGTTCTGTCTCAAAGGCATGTCTCTGGATTGTCATCTATCTTCATCTTAGCAAAGAATGGTTTTCCTTGAAACATTTATACGTAATTAATTACGTAAATTGTCCTGGGGAACTCAGTCTCTACAACTAAGCAACAAGAAATGTCACAAACCATCTTAGAGTAAAGCAAAATTTTCTTCCAGTTACATAAAACGAATTTTAATTCTTTCAAGAATGCTCCTTGCCTTGTAATAAAGTGGTGTAGTAAAATGGAAACTGTCCTGAGAGTAAAGACTCTTGTGGCCTTTTGTAAATAAGAACAGTTACATTTCAACTCAGTAAGCAACTGTTCCACAAGTCACATCTATAAAAGTGGGAATGTAGCTTCTGAAATAACACGCCAGCATGTTTTAGCACTGTATATTTAACTAATATGCAAGGATGTGCTTAATGTATTTGTACGGATAAATGACTATTTTCCCTTCATTTTTGCTGATAATACTCCTAGCCATAATCTCAAAAGTTATTTAAGCATTTAAAAATTAATTAATGAAGATTTATCTGTGGTTTAGTGATACAAAAAGGCAACATTTACAGGAAGAAGCCATAGTTTTTATTAAACTACCCATGAGAGCTAGGAAAATGGACAAGTTTTTAGGGACACAAGTCTAACAGAT
Organism: Strigops habroptila; assembly: GCF_004027225.2. Taxonomy (NCBI): domain Eukaryota; kingdom Metazoa; phylum Chordata; class Aves; order Psittaciformes; family Psittacidae; genus Strigops; species Strigops habroptila. The sequence continues at coordinate 72,931,769 of NC_044302.2, read as the reverse complement.
AAAATGAACTGCTGGCTCAGTACAGATTGGGAACAACTGATCTGATTACTTATGTAAACAATTGAACAATTTGAAAGCAAAGGTATTTGATAAGGATGAGAGAGGGCATTTAAGGTTTTTTTCTCTGACATTAGTGTAACTCAACAGGCACCAACATAGCACTTTTAGTACTACGTAAGCTTAAAGTAGGTCACTGCTCCTGAAGGTGCAACACGTGGACTATGTCTGCTTTCATCTTCCATAACATTTCCTGTCCTTATTACAAAGATATAGTTAAGTGACTATGAAAAAGACCTACAAAGCATAGAAAATGCGTGGACAAATTTCACCCATGATTTCAATGATCCAAACAGTACGACTATAGCTGATGTAAATTAAATTGCAGTGAATGAAATTTCCCATGGCATAACAGGGCATCATTCAGGACATTTTAATCATCAGAAAGGTTGCATTTAAATTACAAGAGTATTAAAATATCCTCTTTTTAAAGTACGAAATATAAAAAAGTAACTCAGGACCTTGTATTTGATGGAGAAGGACCCAGGGTGGAAACATCCATAGACCTCTGTAAGCTAGGGTTGATCAGGTTGCATGCTGTTGAAACCTGATTAGCAGGAAGTGAAACAGGTCCCAGCTGTTGAACTGTCATGGGACTGCTGGTGACTATTACATTGTTGTAGCTGCCTTTTCCAATGGACTTGCACTGGGGTCCACAACCAAGACCTCCTAAAAATAAACAAGGCAGGTTAGTATTCATCTTCCACGAACCCATGATGAGGCCACAAAACTCACTTTGCAACGTAAGAAAAGCGACTGGAACCATGTATATTCAGATAAGGATGCAACAGTGAACCAATACAAGGATTCTGCAAGCCTCTCCCAACACAAAAAGCAGTATTTTAAAGGTGAATTAATAAATTTTGTACATTTAAAATGTGTGCTGAAGTACATAAACTAAAGACCAGGCACCATGGAGAAACATCTTTAAAAAGACCACTTTTTTTAAAAAAAGAGTCCAGGTAAAAGAGCAGCCCTCAGCTGAGAGACAGCCAAGCTGTAAGTGCACCATTCTCTGAAGGCGGGAAGAGAAAATACAAGGAGGGTGAAGGAACACTGCTGTGCCTTGAATCCTACCAAGCACCACAGCTCCAAGCCACTGCAAACCCTTCCATCCTTTCTACCACTAGCCATCCAAAAAGCAAGGGACTACAGGCATGCATGCAAATGCAACCCATGTAACAAGGCTGGTGTGAGGAAGCACACAGGCTACATAGTTTCCATGGCAGGAGAGAGATACAGCAGGAGCCCAGCATCCCTCGGAGGGCTGGGAAGAGGAATTTGAGCTAAATCAACCAGAGAAGCATTCTGGACTTTCTTTAAAAGGCCACAATCTGCTGTTAATCACTGTTGCCATGACTCAAACTGATGGCTATTACACAGTAGCCTGAGATGATTACAAAGGTAGCTAGCAAGTGGGACATATCTGCAAAATGCTCCATGTATGTCGTGTTCTGATTTAGGTTACAGATGGTGGTTTGTAAGATCCTCTGCATCAAAACAAGATGAAAAATGTAGGTTGTGATATGGAAGTTACTGGATATAGCAAATGCTTATCACAGTTGGAAATTAATATTGAGATGATTCACATTTCTAGCTGCTTCCCCATGTTCAGAACACTCCCCAAAGCAGGATAGCAACATCAGGGGAAATAGTGAAAAGTACTTTCAATTTAAATAATTTTCCAAATTAAATCTACTTTTGACTTGGTTGTAAAACTCACATACTATTTTTTTCCAAGATACTCAAATGCGTTGTGAAATCCACAAAGTACATTAAGGCATTTACAGTCCTCAGTCATAGGAAGAAAATCCAAATCCTTTAATCTCCTCCAGATTAAAAAGGATTAACTTAAAATTTTGTAATTCACCCTAGAAATGTCAAATCGTAGCTTTCCTTAAAAAAGAAAAAAAAGGAGGAAAATAGTAATGTTTATTCCTGTTTCTGGGGCTGTTTCTGAGGTCTCTGCCTTCTTTTCCGATTATTCTTCTTTTTGACTAATCAGTAATACCTACATATACGTGAGGAGCACATACGTGGTTCTCCATCCGCTATGATCCTAAGTGCTTTGTAAATTCATATACTGATATTACAAGTTGATTGCATGATCCACCACCAAAGTGTACTCCTTGGGACGAAATATGGCAGCCCTGTAAGAAAAACAACTTACTCATTGCTACTACTTCAAAACATTTGCGAAGAATACAGCATCTGGCTGAAAACACAAGGATAAGGAAAGAAAAAAATATTTAATAACCTAAGATACTGAAATTCAGCTAGAAGGACTGGAAATTTCTGAGGACAAACATGTAAGTAGAACTCCTTTTACTGCAGCCAACTCCATTGTGGGTACCAGAAAAAAAGCCTTTAAGGATTGTAGGATTACTGTCTGCTCTCACTGAAGATGTTTAGTTAAATCAAAGGAATGGGAGAAGGTATTTTATTTTCTTTCCTGTAAAGCAGTTTATATTTTGAACTCACTAAAGCTGAATCAGTGTGTTACTCAGCAGTTGTTTTTATAATGTTACGGAGTGTTAAAATGAAACCAGCCAGTAAAAATTAAGCAAAAATCCAAAATTGCTCCTCGTAATAATATGAACGCTACTCCTTTTAGCAAAGGGTTGGGTGAAGTTAAAAATTTACGTGACATTCACATCATATGAAATACATACTACTACATAATATGTCTATTTCTGTGTGTATATTACGTATGTTTAGTCATCTATTTTTTAGAAAAGTGTCTTCAGTGTGTAGAACCGAAGGCTTCCTGCACAAAATAAAAGAAAGAAAAGCATGCTATAATAACATAAGAAATCCAACTGGTTTTGACACTGAAACACAGTTGTAGTGTTCTAGACTTTATGTATATTTACTACTTAATAAGATGTAAACCTACTATTTAGCAGTGAAAAAAGGGGATCTACCACAAAAATGTACTAAATATATGCTGATTCTTTCCTGGAGGATACCATAATGCCCTTCACGCATAAGCCACTTCCAACAAATTTCAGCGATAACAATAACATGTAGTTTATCATATACAAGAAATCAAGGGCTGTGCTTTTGTAAGATTTTCATTTAGGGCAGACCACATGTTGGCTCAAATAACAATCTGCAACTGATACAGTGAAATTGCTATTTACATGTGATTAACCTGACCTGCTTGAAACTCACAAGTCAGGGGGGAAAAAAAAAAGTAAAACCAGAAAAGGGAGTAGTGCCAAACCAGTACTGTTACATACAGAATGTGTCATCCTCATTATATCCTGCTTTCCCTTTCAGTTACAGGGTCTGCTTTTATTATCTGTGCATAAACAGCACCTCAGTGAATCTGAGAACAGCTAAGAGAACTTGTTGTGTAAGGATAAGGATGACGGCCAAAGATAATTAGTTATCGCCAAAAGGAAAAAATGAGAAAATGAGAGATTGTATTACTGGGATAACAGACAAAAGTAATGCAAGACTCTGGTCCTGATAAACATTTGCCTGGGCATTTCTCTGATGCAGAAGTTGAAAGAAAAGGTTTTGTCCTTTTTATCGTTGATAAACATTTGCTATTAAGGGGAAAAAATAAAATTATTCCACTTAAAAGGCAAGGGGGATGTGAGGGCATGGGGAAGGGAAATTATCAAGAAAGAATCTACAATCATTAATGGTTAGACTTGATGACCTTAAAGGTCTTTTCCAACCTAGTTGATTCTGTGATTCTATGATCATCTCCCACCACTGAAAGAGACTGCAAAATAAAAGACTACTGCTATGAAAAGCAAAGTCATAACATTTTATGTACTGTTTCATACAGGTGTAAATGTGCCAAAACCCTACCATTGTACCCTGCAGGTCAACGGCCATTATTAATTTGATCTGAATCAGGCGTGAGCATATTGAGATGCCAGAGATGACAAAGCTCAAGATAGGAAGCTTACATTGACTTTCAGCCAGCTGCAGTAGTACAGACCTCATCTGATTTAGCATAAAGTTAAATGGGTGCAAGATGGACATCTAAACTGGTGTGAGCCTGCTGCTACAAGGCAAGCTGTCAGAAAATGTGTTCAGAAGCGCTGAACAAATGTGAACTGGCAGAATGACTATGTCCCACATCAGCATTTGACATCGTATACCCACAGTGCAAGAGGAGCCTTCAGTACAGGTTTGCTGTATCGTTGACCCAAAGCCTGAAAATCTCAGGACAATGAAGGGACAACCAGGAGTTCCTTAATGTCTTAAATCCTCATCAGATGAGATAAATGAGAACCTCTTTGAAGGACATCGGTGGGGTTTGAATGAGGCTGTAGAGTCTAAAAAAATACATGGAGTTAATATTCTAAATGAGCAACAGAAGCAATTGACCCTGGAAACCACAGGCCTGTCAGCCTGACCTCAGTGCCAGGGAAGATCACCCTGAGTGCAGTCACACAACATGTGTGAAAACCAGGGCATCAGGCCCAGCCAGCATGGGTTCATGAAGGGCAGGTCCTGCTTGAACAACCTGATCTTCTTCTATTACAAGGTGACCCGCCTGGTTGATGAGGGAAAGGCTGTGGACATTGTGTATTTGGACTAAAGTAAAGCATTTGACACTGTCTCTTACAGCATTCCCTTGGAGAAACTGGCTGCTCATAGCCAGGACAGGTATATTCTTCGCTGGGTTGCAAAGTGGCTGGATGGCAGAGCACAGAGTGGTGATAAATGGTACCACATCTAGTTGGTGACTGGTCACTAGTGGTGTCCCTCAGGGCTTGTTGTTAGAGTTAGTGTTGTTTAGTATCTTTATCAATGATATGGAAGAGGGGATTGACTGCACCCTCAGTAAGTTTGCAGACAACACCAACCTGGACAGGAGTGTTGATCTGCTGGAGGGTATGAAGTCTCTGCAGAGGGATCTGGACAGGCTGGATCCATGGACTGTGGCTAGTGGTATGAGGTTCAACAAGGCAAAGTGGTGGGTCCTGCATCTGGGCCACAACAACCCCCTGCAACGCTCCAGGCTTGGGGAAGAGTGGCTGGAAAGCTGCTCGGTGGAAAAGGACCTGGGGGTGCTGATTGATGGAGCTGAACATAAGCCACCTTGTGCCCAGGCAGCCAAGAACGGCAACAGCATCCTGGCCTGTGTCAGCAATAGTGTGGCCAGCAGGGCCAGGGCAGTGACCATCCCCCTGTACTGGGCACTGGTGAGGCCACACCTCGAATCCTGTGCTCAGTTCTGGGCCCCTCACTGCAAGAGAGACATTGAGGTGCTGGAGCAGGTCCAGAGAAGGGCAACAAAGCTGGTGAAGGGTCTGGAGCACAAGTCTGATGAGGAACAGCTGAGAGAACTGGGGTTGTTTAGTCTGGAGAAGAGAAGGCTCAGGTGGGACCTTATTGCTTTCTACAACTACCTGAAAGGAAGATGGAACCAGAAGGTGGCTGGTCTCTATTCCCAAGTAACAAGTGATAGGACAAGAGGTAATGGCCTCAAGCTGTGCCAGGCGAGGTTTAGATTGGATATTAGGAGATATTTCTTCGCAGAAGGGAGATCAGGCATTGGAACAGGCTGCCCAGGGAAGTGGTGGAAGCACAGTCCCTGGAAGTGTTCAAAACCTGTGTAGACGAGACCCTCGGTGATATGGTTTAGTGGTGAACTTGGCAGTCCTGAGGTTGGACTTGATGATCTTAAAGGTCTTTTCCAGGCTAGTTGATTCCATTATTCTATATAAATCATGAGATAGTCCAATAAATTAAGGAGGTGGAATCAGTTCTGATTTGGCTCACAGGAAGAGCTACTATTGATTAGCATGTTACTTATTCCAAATAAACATATTACAATAAATCAAAACTGCTCTTTCATCAGTAACTAAGAGTAATAATTAACAAATATAAACAGTAAAAATGTTTTATGGAAATATTTTAATCCATTCACTTCTTCATTTGTTAGCTTGTCTATTTTCCCTGTTTATTGTCTACAGCTGGTTAATAGTTAAGCTTCACTCATACTTGACATGCAAAAATATTTCACTGCAATCTTTTGAAGAACATTCAAAGAATACAGAAAAATACAATGAATTTAATCTAGGTACACTGAATTTCAGATCAGGTTTTCTTGATTTATATCACGCTCATAATTTTTGGAGGCATAATCTGATATTAAATTATTTAAATTTAAACACAGGTTCTTTTATCAGATATTGATTGAAAATCAACTGATTTCTTTGTCTGCTTCTCCAAGTCAAGAGTAGTAACTTGCTAATTCTGCCAAGTAAGTCAGGTTATAAAGTAAAACTGCGTCACCAAACCTTTGAAATTGTAAACTATGGTTCCCACGTATAAATTGTAAAAAAAGCATGTAACACCAAAACAGTTTTAATTTCTTGGTGTTCTGAAACACACAACATACCAAATACATAATACAAACCAGATTAAATTCAATCATCTCTTAGCTCAATAGTATAAAAGAAAGCTATTAAAACTATCTGAAAAAAAAGCCATTAAAAGAAATAAAAGAATTGCAACAAAAGAGCAATAGGTAATTTCCCTAGGGAATTTTCTGTTTGTTGAGGTATAATAATTAAGGGCTTTGGAAACAGTTGGTTTCCCTTGTAATTGTCTTCCAGTCTTGTTCGCGTGGATTCTGTATCGATCAAAATGGGAACAAAGAAGCTTATTGTAAGACAATAAAAACAGAGAGGACAGAGACCAAATCAGTAAGACTTCATCAATGTATTCTTCATGTGGATTAGATATAAGTCACCAAGGCCTTTTCAAACCAAATTTGTTCTTTCTCCACAACATAGTGAATCTTCTGGATGTTGCAGGCCTCAGCTACCATGTACATCTTTGCTCTGTGTCGCCATATCTGCAGGGGTTTTGGCACCCTAGTTGGAGGGGCTTGTCAGTAGCTGCTAACTGAAAATACTCAAAGGTTTGCTTGGAAGACTTGTTTCCAGATGGGAAATATCCCAATCCCTCTTGCTATGGGACTGCTAAACCTTTCAGGCTTCCCCTCCTCCAATTTTAATCATATTATTAATGACTACTAGAGAGCCAGCATTATCTACTTGTCCTTAAACACAATGGGCACTTTTCTATTGTTTCTACAACAACTTAAGAGGAACTATTGCATGCCAACTATGTAAACAGAGACACGAGTTACAGGGCAGTGGCTATCAGACCCCTTGAAACCTCTTTTAAGTGTGTTAAACTGGAGCTTCAAACAAGGTGGGGGGAAAAGGCGGAATTGAGAGTGGAGACCTTAGGCCCACTGTAGGAGAGGATCAGGTTCAAGATCATCTTAAGAACCTGAATGTGCACAAGTCCATGGGACCTGATGAAATTCCACGGGTCCTGAAGGAGCTGGCGGATGAAGTTGCTAAGCCACTGTCCATCATATTTGAAAAATCATGGCAGTCAGGTGAAGCTCCTGATGAGTGGAAAAAGGGAAATACAACCCCCATTTTCAAGAAGGGGAAAATGGAATACTGCCCTGGGTTCAGCTATAGCAGTCATTTTTCTCCTTCTTTGTAGCTGGTGCAGTGCTGTGTTTTTTAACTTTCAGCCTGAGAACAACGCTGATAACACCGATGTTTTTAGTTGTTGCTAAGTAATGTTTATTCCAACCAAGGACTTTCTCAGTCTCATGCTTTGCCAGGGAGGAGGGGAAGCCGGGAGGAAGCAGAGACAGGACACCTGACCCAAACTAGCCAAAGGGGTATTCCATACCACAGCACGTCATGCCCAGTATATAAACCGGGGGGAGTTACCCGGAAGGCCCAGATCACTGCTCGGGTCGGGCTGGGTATCGGTCGGCGGGTGGTGAGCAATTGTATCCTCTCCCCTTGTTATTTCACTAATCATTATTATCATTGGTGGTAGCAGTAGTGGTTTTGTATTATACCTTAGTTGTGGGACTGCTCTTATCTCAACCCGTGGGAGTTACATTCTTCCCATTCTCCTCCCCATCCCTCCGGGAGCGGGGTGGGGAAGAAGGGGGGGAGTGAGCAAGCGGCTGTGTGGTTCTGAGTTACCGGCTGGGCTCAAACCACGACAGTTCTTTTTGGCACCCAACGTGGGGCACGAAGGGTTGAGATAACGACAGATCTGACCGGAGTGTGTCTAATCATATTTGTGATAAGCATTCATTGTTACTACTCGTCACAATGGTGATTATTTGGCTCTCAGATGTGTTGCGCTTGATCTCAGAGTTTCAGCATGTTGTACCTTACTTACAGCCACTATTTGCTGTTTTAGTGTTTATCGGCTGGGGGGCCTGGGCTAAGGTTCTTGTTTCACTGTACTTCATGGTAATGACTTGTAATACAATAGACTCATTGATCATGAAACTGGTCTGGTTTGTGCTTCCAGCACGGCCATCACCTCTATACACTGGGAGGTATATAATGAAATATTTTAGCAATTGCATATCTTTTTTTTTCTCCTCGGGGGGTCAACTTACGAAGGAAGCATTCTCTTTCACCCTCCGTTCCCTCACCAGTATATTTGCAACAGCAGTTGATTGTTCTGAAGGTTTTAGATGGCCTTTGAATACCCTTGAGACCTGCCTGCTGATTGTGCTGGGGATCAGCATGTTGGCAAACATATGGAGTGTGTTTTACCCACGGCCATCCCGTCCTGGGAACATTCTAATTCGTTTAATCTCGAAAGTTAAGCAGTATCGGGTTCGAATCTGGTCTAGGGTTAGACGACAATATAGGAGGACCACCAAGAGATTTTCCCTGAGGCTGGACAGTTATGAGTGGCAGGGTGTGTGGGATAGTATGGGCAAGTATCTAGGCCAGTGGGCCCCTCCAGTGCTTTGGAACTTCACCACTGAACAAGTGCAACATCCGGAAAAACTAGTAAAACACTTAAACGAGGTGTGCTGTCGTCCTGGTTACACCAAAGAGGGACAAATCATGGCAACGTGCTGGGGCTTGGCCTACGCCTACAGAGCCCTGCTCAACACTATCCAGCACCTTCAAAGGGAAAAAAATGTCTCTGGATCTGATGGCAAAGCAACAGACAACGCAGCTATGCCAACTACAAGCACAGCAGCTACTCAAACCCTGACCACAACAGACAACACAGCTACTCCAAGTACAGCAGCTACATCAACCTCAGTGACAAGCACAACAGCTACTCAAACCCTGACCACAACAGACAACGCAACTACTCCAACTTCAAATACAGCAGCTACACCAACCCCAGTGACAAGCACAACAGCTACTCAAACCCCGACAGCAACAGACAATGCGGCTGCTCCAAGCACCGCAGCCACACCAACCCCAGTGACAAGCACAGTAGCTACTCAAACCCCGACAGCAACAGACAATATGGCTACTCCAAGCACCGCAGCTACACCAACCCCAGTGACAAGTACAGTAGCTACTCAAACCCTGACAGCAATAAACAATGCAGCTGTTGGTGTTACTCAACTCCCAAGCACAACAGCTGCACCAACCCCAGCAATAGACATCGCAACCACTCCAATCCTAGTGGCAGACATTGCAGCCACTCCAACCACAGTGACAAACACTGCAGCTAAACCAAATGTCCAGTTTGTGGCAATGTCTGTTGCCCCTGTAAGCAAAAGTAAACGAGAGGCACAAAAAGCAACCCGCAAAGCGAAGAAAGATGAAGACCCAATGCCATTACTACACGGAACAGCATCTGAACAAGAGTTACTACTACGTGGATCAGAGGAAGAGGAAGAAGAAGAAGAGGTCACTTCTCGACCCCGGACCTCAACCGAGCTGTGGAATATGCGAAAAGATTTCACCCGTCTTCCAGGGGAGCATATTGTCACCTGGGTGCTCCGATGCTGGGACAATGGGGCCGACGGTCACGAACTAGAAGGTAGGGAAGCCAAGCAGCTGGGATCACTTGCTAAGGCAGGAGGAATTGACAAAGCGATTGCAAAAGAGAAGCGAGCCCTCACTCTTTGGAGGCTGCTCCTGGCAGCTGTGAAGGAAAGGTTTCCCTACAAAGACGATATTATGAGTCGCTCAGCCAACTGGACCATGATAGAGAAAGGCATCCAGTCCCTGAGGGAATCAGCCATTATAGAGATGATCTATCGCAGGCCGGATGCCAGGAACACATCCGTAGATCCAGATGAAGTCGAATGTATACGACCCATGTGGCGGAAACTTACACGGAGTGCGCCATCATCATATGCCCACACATTGGCATCAATGACCTGGAATGACGGAATATCACCAACAGTGGATTACCTGATTCGTCAACTCCGAGAGTTTGAAGACAATCTCACCCCTTCCATCATTTCAGCTGTGGAAAAACTGTCCCAGGAATTCAAACAATTGAGAGACGATTTATCCGATCTATCCAGCTCCCCACGCGTACCAACCCATGTCTCAGCTATTAACAGAAGGCGCCCAACTGCTCGAGAAAGAAAATATAGGAGGTACACGCCACGGGCCACCCTATGGTTTTACCTGTGGGATCATGGAGAAGACATGAGAAAGTGGGATGGAAAACCTACTTCAGCTCTGGAGCAACGGGTGCGTGAACTGAAGAGGAGAACAATGGTCAAGGATGATCCTCCCAGGAAAGCTGCTGCTCCAGTCTCTGGTGAGCAGTTTCCCAGATGGAGTGAAAGAGCTGATTTTACTCCCGCTCCTGTGATAAGGAATACTAATCCCTTTCTACAAGACAGAAGTGGAGAATTTTGTGATCACTATTAGAGGGGCCCTGCCTCCAGCCAGGTGGAGGAGAGGGATAATCGGGTTTACTGGACTGTGTGGATCAGATGGCCTGGCACATCAGTCCCACAGAAGTATAAGGCTCTAGCAGATACCGGTGCACAGTGTACTCTGATGCCATCAAGGTATCGAGGGGTGAAACCCATTTATATTTCTGGAGTGACAGGAGGATCCCAAGCGTTAACTATGCTGGAAGCTGAAATCAGCCTGACTGGGAGGAAGTGGCAAAAGCACCCCATTGTAACTGGTCCAGGGGCTCCATGCGTCCTTGGCATAGACTATCTCAGGAGAGGGTACTTCAAAGACCCAAAAGGGTATAGATGGGCTTTTGGTATCTCTGCCTTGGAGACAGGGGAAATTAAGCAGCTGTCCACCTTGCCCGGTCTCTCAGAGGATCCTTCTGTTGTGGGGTTGCTGAAGGTCGAAGAACAACAAGTGCCAATTGCGACCACAACAGTGCACCAGCGGCAATATCGCACCAACCGAGACTCCTTGATTCCCATCCATAAGCTGATCCGCAGACTGGAGAGCCAAGGAGTGATCAGCAGGACCCGCTCACCCTTTAATAGCCCCATATGGCCAGTGCAAAAGTCTAATGGAGAGTGGAGATTAACAGTAGACTATCGTGGCCTGAACGAAGTCACACCACCATTGAGTGCTGCCGTACCGGACATGCTAGAACTTCAATGTGAACTGGAGTCAAAGGCAGCCAAGTGGTATGCCACAATTGATATTGCCAATGCATTTATCTCAATCCCTTTGGCAGCAGAATGCAGGCCACAGTTTGCTTTCACTTGGAGGGGCGTCCAGTACACTTGGAAGCGACTGCCTCAGGGGTGGAAACACAGCCCTACCATCTGCCATGGATTGATCCAGACTGCACTGGAACAGGGGCAAGCTCCAGAACATCTGCAATACATTGATGACATCATCGTGTAGGGTGATACAGCGGAAGTTTTTGAGAAAGGGAGGAAGAAAATCCAAATCCTGCTGAAGGCCGGTTTTGCCATAAAACGGAGTAAGGTCAAGGGACCTGCATAGGAGATTCAATTTTTGGGAATAAAATGGCAAGATGGACATCACCAGATCCCCACAGATGTAATCAACAAGATAACAGCAATGTCTCCACCAACTAACAAGAAAGAAACACAAGCTTTCTTAGGTGTTGTGGGGTTCTGGAGAATGCACATCCCAAATTACAGTCTGATTGTAAGCCCTCTCTACCACGTGACCCGGAAGAAGAATGATTTCAAATGGGGCCCTGAGCAACAACAAGCCTTTGAACAAATTAAACGAGAAACAGTTCATGCAGTAGCCCTTGGACCAGTCCGGGCCGGGCCAGATGTGAAAAATGTGCTCTATACCGCAGCTGGGGAGAATGGTCCTACCTGGAGCCTCTGGCAGAAAGCTCCAGGGGAGACTCGAGGTCAACCCCTTGGCTTTTGGAGTCGGGGATATAAAGGATCCGAGGCCAGCTATACTCCCACTGAAAAAGAGATACTGGCAGCCTATGAAGGGGTTCGAGCTGCCTCAGAAGTGATTGGAACTGAAGCGCAGCTCCTCCTGGCACCCCGGTTGCCTGTGCTGGGCTGGATGTTCAAAGGCAGGGTCTCCTCTACACATCATGCAACTGATGCTACATGGAGTAAGTGGGCCGCACTAATTACACAACAAGCTCGAATAGGAAATCCCAGTCGTCCAGGAATTCTAGAAGCCATCATGGACTGGCCAGAGGGCAAAGATTTTGGGATGTCACCAGAAGAGGAGGCGACGCGTGCTGAAGAGGCCCCACCATATAATGAACTGTCAGAGAGTGAAAAGCAATATGCCCTGTTTACTGATGGGTCCTGCCGTATTGTGGGAAAGCATCGGAGATGGAAGGCAGCTGTGTGGAGTCCCCTGCAACAAGTTGCAGAAACTGCTGAAGGAGAGGGTGAATCGAGTCAGTTTGCAGAGGTGAAAGCCATCCAGCTGGCCTTGGACATTGCTGAACGAGAAAAATGGCCAGTACTTTATCTCTATACTGACTCATGGATGGTGGCAAATGCCCTGTGGGGGTGGTTGCAGCAATGGAAGCAGAGCAACTGGCAATGCAGAAGTAAACCCATCTGGGCTGCTGCATTGTGGCAAGATATCGCTGCTCGGGTGCAGAACCTGGTGGTGAAGGTATGCCACGTAGATGCTCATGTACCCAAGAGTCGGGCCACTGAGGAACACCAGAATAACCAGCAAGTGGATAAAGCTGCTAAGATTAAAGTGGCTCAGATGGACTTGGATTGGCAACATAAGGGTGAATTATTTTTAGCCCGGTGGGCCCATGACACCCCAGGCCATCAAGGCAGAGATGCAACATATAGATGGGCTCGTTATCTTAAGGGGTGGACTTAACGATGGACACTATTGCCCAGGTTATTCACGAATGTGAAACATGTGCTGCAATTAAGCAAGCCAAACGGTTAAAGCCTCCCTGGTATGGAGGACGATGGCTGAAGTACAAGTATGGGGAGGCCTGGCAGATTGACTAGATCACACTCCCACCAACCTGCCAAGGCAAGCGCTATGTGCTTACCATGGTGGAAGCAACCACCGGCTGGCTGGAAACATACGCTGTGTCCCATGCCACTGCCCGGAACACTATCCTGGGCCTTGAGAAACAAGTTTTGTGGCAACACGGCACCCCAGAGAGAATTGAGTCAGACAATGGGACTCATTTCTGGAACAACCTCATAGACACTTGGGCCAAAGAGCATGGCATTGAGTGGGTATATCACATCCCCTACCATGCACCAGCCTCTGGGAAAATCGAACGGTACAATGGGCTGTTAAAAACTACACTGAGAGCAATGGGTGGTGGGACTTTCAAACACTGGGATACACATTTACCAAAAGCCACCTGGTTGGTTAACAGTAGGGGATCTGCCAACAGGGCTGGCCCAGCCCAATCAGAACTTTTACGTACTGTAGAGGGGGATAAAGTTCCTGTGGTGCACATAAAGAATTTGTTGGGGAAGACAGTCTGGGTTATTCCTGCTTCAGGTAAAGGCAAACCCACTCGTGGGGTTGCTTTTGCTCAGGGACCTGGATATACTTGGTGGGTAATGCGGGAAGATGGGGAAGTCCGATGTGTACCTCAAGGGGATTTGATTCTGGGGGAAAACAGCCAATGAACTCAATTGTACGCTGTTGCCTGCTCTATGACACTTTTATAGCCCACCAGCTAGATATCTTCAGGTTGCCAGCAATTGACCCTGACTTCCCTCCGATCACCACCTCAACAAAGAATGAACTTGGATGAAATCAGACAAGCTCAGCAGTGACCAGACGAGTTTGGCAGTATTATCAGCAGGCAACAATCCAACACTACATACCGTCCCTCCTGCCCTGAAAGACTATTACAAGAGATGGAGCCTGACATCATGGACTGGATGAGTTCAGCAATTTTACAGGGATTGGTCCATGGACTAGGGGGGGAGTGAGCGAGCGGCTGTGTGGTTCTGAGTTACCGGCTGGGCTCAAACCACAACAAAGACCCAGGGAACTACAGACCAGTCAGTCTCACCTCTGTGCCTGGCAAAATCTTGGAGCAGATTCTCCTGGAAACCATGCTAAGGCACATGAAAAACAAGGTGGTTGGTGACAGTCAACATGGTTTCACTAAGGGCAAATCCTGCCTTACCAATTTGGTGGCCTTTTATGATGGGGCTACAGAACTGATGGACAAGGGCAGAGCAGTTGTTGTCATCTACCTGGACTTGTGCAAAGCGTTCGACACTGTCACACACGGCACCCTTGTCTCTATATTGGAGAGACAACACATTGATGGATGGACTACTCGGTGGATAAAGAATTGGCTGGATGGCCGCACGCAAAGAGTTGTGGTCAACAGCTCAATGTCCAACTGGAGACCAGTAACGAGTGCTGTCCCTCAGAGATTGGTGTTGGGACCGATACCATTCAACATCTTTGTTGGCGACATGGACAGTCGGATTGAGTGCGCCCTCAGCAAGTTTGCCTATGACACTAAGCTGTGTGGTTCAGTTGATACACTGGAGGGAAAGGATGCCATCCAGAGGGATCTGGACACGCTGGAGAGGTGGGCCCTTGCCAACATCATGAAGTTCAACAATGCGAAGTGCAAGATCCTACACCTGGATCAGGGCAATCCCAGGCACAGCTACAGGTTGGGCGGAGAAGAGATTCAGAGCAGCCCTGCGGAGAAAGACTTGGGGGTGTTGGTCAGTGAGAAACTGAATATGGCCCCACAGTGTGTGCTCGCAGCCCAGAAAGCCAACTGCATACTGGGCTGCATCAAAAGAAGCGTGACCAGCAGGTCAAAGGAGGTGATCCTGCCCCTCTACGCTGCTCTCGTGAGACCTCACTTGGAGTATTGTGTACAGTTCCGGTGTCCTCAACATAAAAAGGACATGGAGCTGTTGGAGCGAGTCCAGAGGAGGGCCATGAGGATGATAAGGGAGCTGGAGCACCTCCCATATGAAGACAGGCTGAGAAAGTTGGGGCTGTTCAGCCTGGACAAGAGAAGGCTGTGTGGAGACCTCACAGCAGCCTTCCAGTATCTGAAGGGGGCCTACAAGGATGCTGGGGAAGGACTCTTCACCAGGGACTGTAGCAATAGGACAAGGGGTAACGGGTTTAAACTTAAACAGGGCAAGTTCAGGTTAGAGATAAGGAAGTTCTTTACTGTGAAGGTGGTGAGGCACTGGAGTGGGTTGCCCAAAGAAGCACTAAATGCTCCATCCCTGGCAGTGTTCAAGGCCAGGTTGGACAGAGTCTTGGGCAAGATGGTCTAGGGTGAGGTGTCCCTGCCCATGGCAGGGGTTGGAACTAGACAATCTTACGGTCCTTTCCAACCCTAACCACTCTATGATTCCATGATTCTATGAATTGGAGGAAGCCTGGCACTTGTCTCTATTATAGGATCAGCCAAAATCTTTGCCTATTTGGGAATCTGGAATTCTTCACACTGGTAGCATCCCCTGAGCCCAAGTATTTTAGGTAAGATCTTGAGGCTTGTAGGTGGACTACACAAAAGATCAGTCAAAGCTACATTAGTTATGAGCAATTTTTGGACAGCATGCAATCTGGAATTTTTCAGGGTACAAGTAAATTACCAAACTATGGCTCCAAAAAGTTGCCAGATTATCATTTTTATGAAATATGATAGTTTCTTAACTACACCACACAACAGACTACACTTTGCCCTTATTTCCTTAGAAAATAAAATTTTTAAAAATCAAGGCCTTGTAGTTAGAGAAAAAATTCTGAAATTGAGATCCAAAAACCTCACTGGTTTTAACTACATGGTTACCATCTTAGCTCATTCATTAACACTTAAAATTAGCAATGCCTTGTTAGTAAGAAATTTCTTCCAAAGCCTCTGGCAGTGTCTGCTCTGAAGAGTGAGTTAGGCAGACCATTAATCTACTAGTATTGGCAATTCCCATGTTCTTAACTGTTCACAGAGACTTAATCTTTACAATCAAGAAAAATAATCTGGAGGAAATACACTAAACAGGATTATATGACCACATTGTATTATGAGAAAATACTATGTATGCACTTTAAAATCTCTCCACGCTTTCAATCTTGGAAGGGCAGTTTCTTCACTATCAGAGTGCACTTGGAAAATTAGCTAGCACTAATTTCCAGTGCTATTTGCTATTCATTGTATGAAGTAATCAAGCATGTACTTTCAGCAACTCTACTGTGAGACAAAAGAGACTGACAAAGCACAATGAAAAACAATGTCTCCCTTCAAGTGGAACCAAGGTAAAAAATTATCCAGGACTGAATGGTGAAAACAATACCTCACAGGTGATTAACTTAGCTGGTTTAAAGCAGACAGCAATGAGATCACCGACTTCTATGGAACACTTTAACCACTAAATGTAAACAAATGAAATCAGTGGTCTTGTAATGACTAAACTAAGAATATATTATGAAATATCCAGGTTCAGGAAACTTCCAGGAGAAAACACACACTGTAAAACAAAGATTTTCAATTAGATCTGCAGACATATACAATATCTCATGTTATTTTTGAATCAGTTTTATTTATATCAGGAATGCCTCCCACTTATCAAAAAGCTACTTTGAACGCTACTCTGTTTTCTTATTTTGCATAAAGAGAAGTTATCAGTTAACTACTGCACAGACCAGTAAATGTTTAACTGAACTAAAATATAAATGTTTTAGCTGCAATGGGTAACTCCTTATTTGTTATCAGTGACATTAGATGACTTTGCTTTTGTCCTTGTTAGGATAATACACAGTATTTGCTCTTCTATTGTAGAAAACATATAGCTTTTCATCTCTGGTTTATGCTACCACTTCTCTACAGTCTTAGTTACTCATACCAGCTTCTGGTAAGTTTCTATCTACAAAACTTAACCTGACCATTTAGTTTGTATTTCTGAAAAAGTAGTACAGTGAGTAGGCCTCATATTCTTCTCAAATAGCTGGTATGAAACAAGAGAAATACCACCAGTAATGTAATATATTACTGCTATATTAATCTAATATCAAATAATACATCAGGCAGATGAAGAAACGTACGAAGACAGGCTAAGAAAGTTGGAGCTATTCAGCCTGAAGAAGAGAAGCTGCATGGAGACCACACAGCAGCCTTCCAGTATCTGAAGGGGGCCTACAAGGATGCTGGAGAGGGACTCTTCATCAGGGACTGTAGCAATAGGACAAGGGGTAATGGGTTTAAACTTAAACAGAGAAAGTTCAGGTTGGATATAAGGAACAAGTTCTATACTGTGAGGGTGGTGAGGCACTGGAACAGGCTGCCCAAAGAAGCGGTAAATGCTCCATCCTTGGCAGCATTCAAGGCCAGGTTGGACGGAGCCTTGGCGACATGGTCTAGTGTGAGGAATCCGTGCCCATGGCAGGGGGGTTGGAACTGGATGACCTTAAGATCCTTTCCAAACAAAACCATTCTATGATTCTATGATTCTACAATATCAGGTGGAAAAAAAAGGTTTCATGTTTTAAATTTCAGTATTGGTCAGCTCCTCAAAATACCATTACAATACTGACAGAGAAAAAAATGTTATTACAATCAAAATGGAAAACTACAGATATTTGAAAGAACGGAAGAGAATTGTTTTGGAATTAGAGATAATAACTTCCACTTCCAGTGCCATTGGGAAAATACTGTTTGAATCCAACCAAAACGAACACAGAGCATACATCTGTATATGTGTGAGAGCAGAGACTTATTTCAACTGACTTGCAAGTGGCACTACTTGAGGGGCAAAACAAAAAATGATATTGTTAAAACTTCCTCATACACTATGAATGTAGGACTCAAATGAAATCTATGGGGAAACACGTTGCCCATTAAATGATGTTGCATTCAACTGCAAAATAAGTGGATCAATTCAGGCAGTGTTGATGGAATACTTCTTTGCTGATACCACGTGACTGCAGTGCAAAACAGCAAGCAAAGAAAACACTTCAGAATAATAATTCTGTATACTCTGTAACACTTCATCTCCCACAACTTCTAGCACTGTTCAATCTGCACCGCACATCTGTGCTTTTCTTCCTGTTAGAAATACATACTTACCATTTTTTCCTGTAATTCCTAAAGGTTTTTCCTCAATTGTAATTAAAAGATGCTCAAATCTGATAATTTCTGTTACTTCAAGATGTTTTAGAAAATACCACACAGAAGCTTTGTTATCTGTAACCATAGGTACATGCAGATCCATCACTGAAAAGACTTTACCATTCCATGTACAAAAGCAAGGCAGCATAGCTATGTACTCCCTGTTCACAGAGTAATTTCTGATTTCTTGCTGTGTTCACTAGACTACTATCTAACACAGAGACAGCCTTCCTTGTGCACATCTTATATTCGGTTCTCCTGCCAGCCTGGTGGTATGGGCACTAAGTAACCTTGGGAAGAAAGACGCAGACCCTTTCCTTCATCCAGACCCCAGCCAAAGGGAAGATAAGATCTTTTGTCTCCTTTACCCACCTAGACATAGGGATGCTAGCTTCATACAGCAGAGAACCAGGAATAAGGGGACAGACTCTTAGCGGGGTTAGGCTGCCATAACTCCAATGATCTGTGACAACTTCCCTCTAGTAAAACCTGGCACTAGTTGTGCAGGAGTCCTGAGCAGAGGATAGAAGAGCAAGGAGGTTGCCTTCTACCTCCAGCATGAGCCAGGTCTCAGCCTTTGCACCGTAACACATCAGTGCCAGACTGCATTGTATGTCATGATCCAGCAGGAGACATCCATTCAGCAAAAAAACATGCAATAAAGGCTTTGTTCAGTGTTAAACTGTAATCCCATATAAGGGTCTCTTTCTAAATCTTTACAGATAACCCAAGGTATTTGATACTGCTTTTCAGAAAAGCATCTTTCCTCCCTTAAGAAACTCAAATGCTCAAGCATTCAGAGCTTGTGCAAGCAGGAGAAAAGATTAAATGCCAACCTGTTGAATAGTGATACTAATTAAGAACAGGTGGCAAATGCTAACATGGAAAGAACTACAGAAACTGGCTCTTGCAGTTTGCAAGCAGGAATGTGAGTAACTTACAATCACATTCAGTATGTTTTTGTTTCCCAGATAAAAGTCCATTGCTCAAGGATACTAAAGGGTAATTTTTAAAACTGCATTGTTCCTGAGATTCTGAGCAGTACAAACAAACAATTTTCTCTTTTTCCTTGCACTAAAAACAAAATACTGATGCTTTTTCTGCTAAAAGATAATATGAGAATGTTATCCTAGTTGTCAGTTTAACCAGGCAGAAATAAGAAGCATAAAGCCCACATAACGTATGTATTCTAAGAGGCTTTATACTCAGTTAATTAGTTTAACTATTGCTTTCATGGTTCATTTAAAAGTTTCATGCTTCATTAAATACCAGTATGTTTTATCACCTCAAAAAAACTTTTCAGTAAAAATACAAATGTCTTTTCAAGTGATAATCTTGTTAACTGATATATACATTTCAAGCATGTCTATCAGACACTATCAAAGACTGAATTGCTACAGTAGCAGTATCTCAAAGCATTATGCAAATCTTATTCCAGACACAATGGAAAGGTTGTTGGTTTTTTGTTGGTTTGGTTTGGTTTTGGGTGGGGTTTTTTTTGCCTGAAACAAAAGTACTTTGTCAAGAAAAAGAACATGTTTTTGACACATGCTATTTTCATCATTTAAAATGTTTCCACACTGATCTCTGGTTGTTTCACCTTTACAACAATCAGCTCAAACATACCTTTGATTCAGTTGCTATGTCTGTTTTGTCAAAAGTCCTTAAGATGAGAAAGTCAGAAAGTCACATCCTTATGGAAGCATAAAGATCAATTAAACTAAGAGCTGCAAAGATATGGAGGCCAAAAGCCAAGTGCAACTCATAAAAATAAACTTCTGTAGTTAAGAGAACACTTTTTCTACTATAAACATTTACTTACTTATGCATAGCATGCATTTTCTCAATTCAGGATATAAGATTACCTGAGAGCAGTTTAGAACACTTTCCAGACATAGAAATTACTGCTTAAAAGTCCACCAGCACGATTACCACAACTTCTCTGGTAATTTTTACCACTATCTTCATACACAATCTTGTTGTATGAAACATATATGATCAGTAAGGTGCATTGCAATAATAAAATGACAGCAGTTCTTGTTATTTAAGCTGACTTCTAGAGCAGGCTACTATCAACATCCTTCACATTATAACCTATTCAGATTTCTTAAAAGCTGAAATGTTATTACATCATGGTCCAAACAAAACCTTCCACTTGTCTTTCCACCTTATCTCTTCAGGTCAATGACAGGCAAACCCTGGGAAAATTATAGAAACAACCACAAGTATTTAAAATCTGTATTGTCACTACATGCTTCCACTCCTCTCAAAGCTTTAGATATTTTCCTTTCAATTTTTTTCTTTCATTACCCCAAGGCATGCTAATTAATTGGAATTTCCCAGGTCTTTTTTTGTTGTGACCAGAAAGAAAAGACAAAAAAAAAAAAAAAAAAAAATCTCATTCCGTCTTGGTAAAATGAGTCCATCTACCTTCCACAAAGACAGGGTAATAAGAGGGAGGATTAAGGCCACTTGAATAGCTTAGGCCTAGTAAAGACAACTCCAGCTCCTGCCCTTAGCCGTCATCCTTGCCAAAATTGGTTTACGGAGAATGACATCTTAACCACAGCTATTACTTTGTGAAGAAGAGGCTGCTGTGCTGGCAGGGTTTGGCATCCAAAGTTGGCTACTGAGTAAGGTCTGATGCAAAGACACAGGAAACCACACTGGCATACCAACGCAGTGGTGTGTGTGCATGTCTGCAAGGGCCGTCTGAAGGTCGGAAAGAAAAGTTCATAGACAAAGGCGTAAAAAGGAAAAATGTGTGCGTGCTGTGCTGAGCTGAAATACCTTTGTTAAAGCACGGAAACCCACACAAATGTCCTGAAGGAGACTGAAATCTTTTTAAGAAGCTGGTCATCCTGTGTATCTATCCTCCATACCTCTAAAAGAAATCAAGCGATACCTATTTTTACATCAGTTTGACAGAGAATGTGATATACAGGTAAAAGTAAAATGTTCAAAACTGATTATGGGATTTTTGAGGACTTCACCCTATTGACTTTAAGTGAAAAATTCCCAAGTACATGAGTAATTTTTATGAACAAAACCTGGCCTTATGAGCTGCTTAGGTAATTTTTCAAACTTCTATCATATGCAAGTGTTCATGTATTATTCTTCATACCACCTATGTGTGTTTCTTTCACATTCTGGTATGATTTTCATTAAATTGCAGGCATTCAATTCCCTGCAATTCAGGGATTGCAATTCCCTGAAGTTAATGTGAATTGGATATAAATCAGCATCTCTTACAGTCAGCTGTAGCTGTATTTTACTATTACCAAAACCCACACTCTATTCTACAGTTTGTAAAATTTTATGTTCCAAAAAAAAAAAGTTTACTTTTAAAGTACTTCTGATGTGCACTGCATGCCTAAGATGCAAAACAAGGCCCATTCCACTTCCAAAAGACTCCAGAAGATTAAAACAGGCCAACAGAGAAGTTGAAGTGCTCGTAATTGAAGACAATAACCAGAATAATGATTATAGTATTTTTCCTCTTATATGACCGGCTCCTCTTCCTCACGCAATATTCAAGAATCAAGCCTGAACCTCCTTCTTCCCCACCCCTGTCACAGGGGGAAGAAAATAAGATGGAAAAGGTCCTCGGTCAAGATAAGGACAGTTTAATACGAAAAGCAAAAGCTGCACACAGAAGCAAAACAAAATAAGGAATGTACTCACTACTTCCCATCAGGAGGCAGGTATCCAGCCACTTCCTGGGCAGCAGGGCGTCAGTGTATTTTGCAGTTGCTCAGAAAGACAAATGCCAACACCACAAATGGCCCTGCATCCTCCTCCGTTCCCTCAGCATGACATCAAACAGTATGGAATAGTCCTTTGGGAAGTTCGTGTCCCCTCCCAGACTCTTGCTCATCTCAACCTACTAGCCTTTTTTTCTTTTTGTGGGGTGGTGAGGTGGTGGAAAGCCTTGACACTGTGCAAGCACTGCTCATCAAGAGCCAAAACACTGGTGTGTTGTCATTTTTGTGTTATCAACACTGTCTAGTGACAAATGCAAAGCACGGGACCACATGGGCTGCTACGAAGAAAGGTAACTCCAGCCAGCTAGACCAGAACTCTGGATATGGAGGAAACCCAAAGAAAAGTCACGAGACTTCTCTGGGAGAGGCAAATATGTGGGGAACCAGTTCACTGGGGTATGGAGGGGAAGCCCTTCCCAGTGATGTCCGGACTTCAGGCATCACTCCAGACTTTGAATTTACTTCTAAAAGCATTATAAGAGCCCATTTTGAAAAGAGGAATCCTTCACCATTGTTTCAAAATCTTATTTTAAAATACATGAGAAAAAGGAAAATTAAACATTGGATAGGTATTAAACATTCAGTTTCCTGTCCAAATAATGTAGTTGTAGGATTTAACAAGGCTTGCATTTTCAGGAAAGTCACTAGTTTCATCACCAGGTATGTCTGGGTTTCAGACAACAGCAAGAACTTTGAATTTGAATTCTTTATCTCTGAATCTCTGAAGGTCAAATTCTGTTTCATTACACAAAAGTTGTTGCTTTTTAAATCAGCAGGTGTTTTTTCCAAAAGATATTTCTGCCAGAGAAACCCAAGGAAAGAGGAATCCCGAAAGCTCAGCCAAAATTGCAAACTGAGCTAAGTGTTGCTGGCACCACAGAGGTGATGCCATTTCCTCATGCACACCCTTTCCAGAAATTATATTGGCTAAAGCACCACAATTCCTTCCCCTGCTCTTCTCAGGCCAATATGTCTTGGTCGTACAGGAGGATTTACCTACCCAAGATGCCCTGAAACAGACAGGCAGTGGGACAATAGCTCCTCTCTGTTGAAACTGGGCAGTGGGACAAATGCAGTGGTGGCGTGAAAAGCTGTGACGTAAATTGCTCTTCCCCCATGACTAAGTGGAGGAGCCCAACCACAGCCTGTCCTTTCAGTTGCTCCAAGAGAACATCAGCTCTGCACCAGGCTGTAAGGTGACAACCTATCTCATGCAAGAGGGGTAAAAGCTAGGACGTGAGGGGAGAAGCCCAGAATAATAACTATCTCATAGGAATATGGATGTTCACAGGGAAATGTAAGCCAGCAAGAGAATTTTATATAAAACTTCCAACAATTGCTCAAAGATCCTCTCTTAGCTTTACTTCCATACAAAGGCATGAAAGCACTAGGTGCATACATCAGCTAGGTATCCTTCCTTTTGTTAGCTCTTCCTGACTGGTCTCAGAATCAGAAAAGAAACTTAACAACTGAGACTGCCCTGAGAAGTTTCAACAGGCCTAACTGTTGGAGACACTAAAGATTTGTCAGCTAAGACAAGGTTGTAGGCTTTTTTACAATTCCATGTTAAAAGTCAGGTGCTGAAATTTGAAAATCAGCAGCATTTTCTGCAATATCAAATAAAAATATCTTAAATCCTACCTACATACTTTATATTGTGAAGTTTTGCTTCACTGAGTTACCTACTCAATAGACCTTTTAATTTCTGGTCCAAAATAGGTACTAGTCAGTTTCAGGTCTGATCTTTGCCTCATGTTAACAACAGTAAAGTTTTCATAAAACTAACTTTGAAAACGATTTATTGGGTTGTTGTTTTAGTCTCATTCCACAAGAACTGCAACACAATCATAGCCTCACATAACAAATATCTGCTATACTAATATGTCTTTGTTTCTCTTTAGGTACTCTACCTGGGTACTACCAAGAATACGTGTGAAACTAGACCATCACTGATAATCATGTTTCACCACCTAATGTATACATACATGGGACAAAAGCACAGCTACCCATGTACCTTTAACTTTGCAAGTTCTTAAACTGACAATTCATAAGCAGGCACCTATAAAGTCTAAAGTCTTCATTACTACATTTTGATCTCCGTGTTTTCTACTCTTCTAATCCTGTAATGTTTTAAGTAGAGCGACACCATGTCTTTTCAAAAGGCTGCAGCTGAAAGGTAAGAAAAAAAATATATTTCTAGAGTTATCAATAGGCTAAAGCAGGGTGTTTCATTGAACCCACTATGCAATCTTTGTGATAATTTGAAAAGGTACAATGTGATCAGCCAAATGGATGAATGCCCAACAGCTTGACCATGTGCAGTGAAGTAAATCCTCTGGAACAGGCTATCTCACATCAGTAAAGGTATGTAAATTCTTAAGTAGTTATGGGACTGGACCATAGCTGTGATCAGAGCAAACCTATACATTTTATTAACCTAAATAGCTAAATGATATAAATCTCAATAGCTACAACCAAGCTTCCTGCTCTAAAGAAACACAGACAGACATGCTTTGTTAGGATTGTAACTTAGCCCCTGGTTTCTTGTTTGCAAAATCATCTCTTTCTCCATGATTTTTTTTAAAAGAAAGAAATCTTAGTCTAGCTATATCATACTAGATAGTCACAAAAGAAAAAACAGGATTATTATCATTATGTTTGAGGCTGGTTTAACAAACCCCTTGCAAAAGATGCCAGTATCTAATTTAAAAGATTCATTTTAGTGATCTGTGGGTAAAGAACTATTTAAATAATTCAGTTGGCTATTAATGAACTTATAGGTTAGTATATGGTGAAGGAATTCATGACAAGAGCAATCATGTGGAAAGAATCTGCTCATGACTATTTGTTCTCGTTTTGTAGATTTTTTTTTATTTTTTTTATTTTAATCCAATCAATGTGGATTGGTTCTTTCTGGTTTAACATGCTACAAACTTTCTTAAGTCTCGCCAGAGACTGAAGAATTCAGTCTTTCTTGAACCTTAATCCCCTAAACTGCATATAAAAAGAAACACAAAATGAAAGATTAACAGTGAGGTTTTTTGTTTGTTTGCACTGAATCCATGTCCTAATGTTTGATGTCTAACTATACAAAATAAGGCTAACTGCTGTAGCACTTGAGAGCATTTTTATTGGTCAAGAATGGGAACATATTTTTCTTGTAGTCTCAAACCCTCCTAATTCTATTTCTAAATCAACACCTCTCAATAAAACACAATTTTTATAAACATGAAATGGGAAAAAAAAAGTTGAAGATCACATTCAATATATTATTCAGCATAGTAAAACATTAGGTCAAAACCATATCTTTTTCCTGAAAATACATAGATTCACACACATCTTTTTCTTGATGATTCTGCTGAGTTACTCATTACAGAAAGAAGGAGTGATAGAAGGCATTGCATGCCTCAAATAGCATTAAATGACTTGACATTTATCAACATTTTTCAAGCATAGAGCTGTCTGTAAACATGCCCATGTACATTTTCTTTTCACAGTCAACTAAGAGGGACTGGCAAGGGTACTTTGAAATGACACTCAGTATTTGCCAGCTTGCTTGGGCTCTTCCCCCACCTGTCATCAGGGGGCAAAACATAAGGGGAACCTGTGAGGGGTCTTGGCATAGTGAGCCACTTGTGTAAACAGAATGGGTCTAGACTCACCAGGGACATGCAGCCCTGGGGCACCTTGCACCACTGTGGGCAAACCACTGGTAAACAAAATAGGCTCAAATCTCAAGCCAAAAGAAAAAGAGCTTTTCCCTTGGTTCCAGCTCTTGCAAGCAAATGTCAGCACTGTTCTTCAGAATATTGTCTAGACTGAGAAAGTATATATGTTAAACCATTTGCAGACACTGGATAAATATGAAACCTGCTTTAAAAAGTGCTTCAGCAAACCTTGTTTTGATGAGTTTATTCCTAATTTCTTTACCTCAAAACTCAAAAGCTGGTATTCAGAAAATCTTCTTTCCATGGTAGCTAACAATGAACTGATCATTACACGTTTAAGAATTGAAAAAGCCATGTATAAAACCTTTATACAGTTTTGCATGGTGCCAGCAATAGCAAAGCAGATCATTTTGTTTCTATATACAATTATACAAACTAATTATATGGCTAAATGTTTGCACAGTGCTTTAACGTATATATATACATTTTATTCCCCCCCAACAATTGCTCACGTTTATCAGCTGTCATTGTAAGAAAACCAAGATCAGGGCTTCTCAGCTGCACTCTGCAGTGCAAGAACCCAACTAAATGTGACCACTGGAGATACATGTTTTCCACAACAGCAGGGCATTTACTCAGTCCAGCTCGCTACCTACAGCTGCTCAGCATCACTTGAGTATGAATTTGTCTCACACCCGCACTGCACTCAGTCCCATCTCTACTTCTGTGAATGGAAAATGAGATTTTCAAAAACTGCCAGTAAGTTTTTTACTTTACTTCCACCACAGTCAGACCCCAGGGTCAGTCAAAGTGAGACCACCGCCTAAGACTGTAAAAAAGCTAATCAGTGAAATGTGCAAGAGGCTATTGCAAATTCAAGCTCATCACAATGTAGTCAGTGTTTTGAGACTTCATTATCCTGACAGGCTTTTGTGAAAATACAAGAAATTTAAGAAAAATTAAAATACACTGTAAGTACTTTTACATCCCGTACACTGCGAGAGTAAAAATAGTACAGTGATAACACTGATTTTTTTTTTCTGCGGGGTATATTGTGCTTTATGCTGTTTAAAAGGAATAAAGCAAGAGCTTCTTTTTTCTTGCAATGTTTCATTTTCTTGCCTGTTTCATTGCCTTCCCTTTACTCTTGGCTTCCACATAGAAACTGTCATCCTTCGTCTCTGAAGGCTACAGAGGATCAGAGTGCAGTAACTTGGGGCTAGAAATTTTGTTTACAGCAGTCTGTCTTCCCCTTTCATGTATGAGGCCATAAGACAATCATAATTTGTATTTCAGAGAAGCAAACGTAAGATGCAATCAGTACCCAACTATCTCAGTTATGCTCTTCTCAGTGTTCCAACCACACGACAACAAACAGTCCAACAAGACTGATGCCAGCGTTTGGTCTAGACAAAGGCAGACATTTGTGAAATAAAAATAAAGAATAGAAAAGAAATCAAAGCAACACTGCATCTTCCTGGTGAAACCTGCAAACCATGAGGCACAATGCTTCCCAGATCTCTCCCTCACAAAGTACAACTTTGCAAAACTTCTCAAGTAACCTGAATGTCATTTACCTGAATGTCATTTACACAGATTTGGTCCTTGGTGTTCCCTTTGGCTTGTAGCAAGGCAATTAGCAGAATTATATTGTGGTTAAGTAAACATGGGTAAGTACGCTTTGTTCTTCCTCCCACAGGTATCCCTTCACATGCTATCAGCTCTGACACCCAAATGAATTTCAATCAGTATTGGTCTTACCAGAAGTAAAAAGCAAAGTAATAAAGGAAATCTGCATTTAAAAAAACCACCACATATTACCTTCTTGTGTTCTTGTGCAAGGACACTTCGATTATTCACACAGCAGATGTTTCAAACTGCAGCTCTACCTGCTCGGTATCTATGTCTTTCTGTAGCTGCATGTAAAGTATGTATTTTTAACACTAGAACCTTATTGTGAGTGCTGCCACAGTAGCTCTTCATCACTTTACAAAGACACTGGGGACTGATTGGAGATTTGAACAGTGCTTTGAAAAATCTAAAAATAAAAGGCAGCAATGATGGGGAAATAACCAGACCACAATGAGGACAGGACAATATAGACTGGAAGCAAAACCACAATCAAGAGATGAAAAGCAAGAGTTACATTTACCACTGCCCTCCCCCATTTCATTGTACCTGTTAAAGGACCGCTTTCCCAAAGGACCTTCTGATATGTGCTACCAGTTTGGAGAAATAACAAGTACTAACCTGTGTCTTTACTGAGTTATTACGCCTGTCACAGGCACTAATTTCAAATGTGCTACTACTCATCATTGTCAGGAATTCACCCTCCACATAGAACTACAGGCCTAATGCAAAGAATCATGTTGTAAAATTTTGAACAGGGCTCAGCAGCATATGGAAAATGTTTATGACTATTCATAGACCAGGTACATTCTAGACAAAAAGACACACACTGAAGGCATATGACAGGTAATTGAGAGGTATGGCCACAGACACTGTGCAGACATTAAGACACTTCTGTAATTTCAGTTGTACAATTTCTGTACAGTAATAGCAGCAGATTTTGGCAGTGACTCAGATTAGCAGTGCCTCAGAAGAATTGCTAGTGAGAAAGCAGCAAAACTGGAGATCAGGGAAAGAAATGGTAGTTTTCCACAAAAGCTAACAAACATGAATACAACACAGATATGTCTTTAAAAAAAAAAAAAAAAAAAAAAAGAAACTCTGGCATAATGTCCTACTGCAATACAAAAAACAGTTTAGGTGTTTCTTTGCTTTGGTGATGAAAGTATTATCATAAACACACAGCAGTAATCAGTGGCCAGTATTTTTCTGGTCACAAGTTAGACAGCTACACTATTTAATTCACTTGTACCTAACAATAAAGTAGGTTTGCGTTTTGTATTTTGTATTTGTGTTGCATTAGTCATGAGCATATAAATTTAGGATGTGTGCATATCTATATAAATAGATAATAAGCAGAAATACTGTAAAGAATTAGAATACTGACCAGAAAAATGGATGAAAATTGCTGAGGATCACACCCTAAATTTTATCATACTGCATTAGGAGCAGCAATTCACTTATTTTAATGAAGTCATCTGAACTTCAGATTGCAACCTTTGCAACCAAGTATTAGGTATAAATGACCGAAAATACTGATGCTCATATTTTTCTTAAAATTACTTAAAACAGTAATTGAAAAATGTTTGCAGTTGGAAAATCAGGTGCTTTGCCAGTCTTCTACATCTTTTTATTTCCTTAACAGTTTGTTTTTCCTGTTCTGAAATAATCCAGGGATTTAGAGAAAAGACACTCCTCAGTCCACTTTCCTACTACCCTAGTGACTGTGAATGTCTTCTACAGAATGCACACAAAGGAGTGTCCTTTTCCATCTCCTGGGAGGAAGATTTGTGTATTTTGTTTTAGGTTTGAAGAGAATACTTCAGCCAATTGCCCTCAAAAAAAAAAAAAAAAAAAAAACAAAAAAAAACAACACAAAAAACCACACTCTTAATTTTTCCCATCTCAATGTCAGTGCACAATGATAAGAAAATCCGTAAGTCTAAACAGGTCCTTCAATCTACATAATATTAAGACCCAATCTATGAAAATAGATTTACAAACCCACACAAGAACTGAGCCCAATATGAATCACAGAACAATAGAATGTTTAGGGTTGGAAAGGACCTTAAGATCATCCAGTTCCAACCCCCCTGCCTTGGGCAGGGACGCCTCACCCTAGACCATCTTGCCCAAGGCTCCGTCCAACCTGGCCTTGAACACTGTCAAGGATGGAGCATTCACAACTTCTCTGAGCAACCCATTCCAGTGCCTCACCACCCTCACTGTAAAGAACTTCTTCCTTATATCCAACCTGAACTTCCCCTGTTAAAGTTCTAACCCGTTACCCCTTGTCCTATCACTGCAGTCCCTGACGAAGAGTCCCTCTCCGGCACCCTTGTAGGCCCCCTTCAGGTACTGCTATGAGGTCTCCACGCAGCTTCTCTTGTTCAGGCTGAACAGCCCCAACTCTCTCAGCTTGTCTTCATATGGGAGGTGCTCCAGCCCCCTTATCATCCTCATGACCCTCCTCTGGACGGCTCCAACAGCTTCTTGTCTTTTTTATCTTGAGGATACCACAACAGCATGTACACTTCTAACCAACAAAAGTGCATAAGCACTTGCTAAACTTGAACCAAGAGCAGTGTCAATAACAGAATTATACCTGTACTTGAATGAAGTTTCAAATTCCAAAAACAGATTAGGAGAGCAAAATTCCACCAAGAGCCACCAAAAATAAAGATGTTTCTGCTGAAACAGAAGTAGTACCACTTTACTATCAAACAAGATTCACTGGTAAAGTCACAGCAGTCAGTAATGAGTATTTTGCCATAATTCTCTTTACACAACAAGTTTATCATGAGAGATAAAAAATAAAAAAACACTCTTGGCTCTTGCAGTTCATATTACTACAGTTTAAAAGACTACAGTAAACATTTTATAGCAGTATATTTGTTCTGGTACCTTACAGTCAGTATCACATTGAAAATCTTTGGTTTGTTCAAGAGAGAATAATGTCTCTATTTACTTAGCCACTACAGACACTTATATCACATCCATCACTATGTATTATATTTTCATCACTGTCATTATGACTTACATTGCAGTAATGGCTCGATGTTCAGTTGGAAACCTGTAATGAGTGGTGTCCCTCAGGGATCGGTGTTGGGACTGGCCCTGTTCAACATCTTTGTTGGCGACATGGACAGTGGGATTGAGTGCACCCTCAGCAAGTTTGCCGACGACACCAAGCTGTGTGGTTCAGTTGATACGCTGGAGGGAAGGGATGCCATCCAGAGGGACCTTGACACGCTTGTGAGGTGGGCCGATACCGACCTTATGAAGTTTAACCAAGCCAGTGTAAGGTCCTACACCTGGGTCGGGGCAATCCCAGGCACTGCTACAGGTTGGGCAGAGAAGAGATTCAGAGCAGCCCTGCAGAGAAGGACTTGGGGGTGTTGGTTGACGAGAAACTGAACATGAGCCGGCAGTGTGCGCTTGCAGCCCAGAAAGCCAACCCTATCCTGGGCTGCATCAAAAGAAGCGTGACCAGCAGGTCGAAGGAGGTGATCCTGCCCCTCTACTCTGCTCTCATGAGACCTCACTTGGAGTATTGCATACGGTTCTGGTGTCCTCAACATAAAAAGGACATGGAGCTGTTGGAGCGAGTCCAGAGGAGGGCCACAAGGATGATAAGAGGGCTGGAGCACCTCCCATATGAAGAGAGGCCGAGAAAGTCGGGGCTGTTCAGCCTGGAGAAGAGAAGGCTGTGTGGAGACCTCATAGCAGCCTTACAGTATCTGAAGGGGGTCTACAGGGATGCTGGGGAGGGACTTTTCCTTAGGGACTGTAGTGGTAGGACAAGGGGCAATGGCTTCAAACTTAAACAGGGGAAGTTTAGATTAGATATAAGGAGGAAGTTCTTTACAGTGAGAGTGGTGAGGCACTGGAATGGGTTGCCCAGGGAGGCTGTGGATGCTCCATCCCTGGTGGTCTTCAAGGCCAGGTTGGACAGAGCCTTGGGTGACATGGTTTAGCGCAAGGTGTCCCTGCCCATGGCAGGGAGGTTGGAACTAGATGATCTTAAGGTCCTTTCCAACCCTAACTGTTCTATGATTCTATGATTCTATAATGCCCAGAGGCTGCAGTATGCTGCAGATTATGCCTGTCACTTGGCAAACATAAAGTAAATAAACTCTTCACCCAGAGAAGAGAGACAAACGGGAAAAGTGAGAATACGGGGAGATAGAGCTAAAATGGGACACAACAGTGCAATAAGCTCCAGGAGCAAGTACCACAGCAAAGACCAGAACAACATTCTGCCATGCTGATATGAATACCGAGTTTTGACAGTAACATCAATTGAGCCATGTTTTCACATCTGCATCTCTGCATTCCTTGCCCGGTGCCCCTTCTGCTGCACCCAGCATACACTGAGCTGGTATCTCAAGTCTGCTGGAAAGATGGTATGCACTTTTACAACTAGCAATGAAGGACATGCTCCACTAATTCTAGTATAAAGTGTGATGCTTGCAAACACTTCACTGGCCTGAGACAAAATTTACCCTGGGAGATAAGTGGTACAGAAACAAAGACAAAAGAATACATGCAGGCTGTTTATAATCCAGTTAGAAACAGGTCAAATAGATACATTTTAAAACAGGTTTTTTGTCCAACCTAAGCCAAAATTGAAACATGTAAGCGTGGTAGTTTAAAAAAAAATTCATATTACTTTCCCTAGTTTCCTTGAACTCAGAAAAAACTAATTATCAAATTCAGCTTCAGAAAGACCAGCCATAAGTGAAATAGAAAATAAAAAAACAATCATTGGTGCAGAAAACTCCCACTTTCATTTACAGAGGAATTACTGAATCATAGAATCACAGCATATCTGAAGTTTGGAACAAGCCCGTAAAGATCATTGAGTCCAACTCCCTGCTCCTCACAGGACTATTCTATGTATTTATAACTCTGTAAGAGCCCTGAAAGTAAATGAAGACCATTTTTGCACTTTAGGTATAGAGTAGATGCCAGAAAAGAAGCTTTACTTCTTCCTGTTTTCTGTCTGTGAGGGGTAGGAGAGAGCAGCTAAAACAAAGCAAGTAGTTGGTATGCTTCCTGTTCACCATCATCAAACATGTCTGCAGCAATGGGGGCCAAATAAAGGAATGCATCACCATGGTGAAGATCATGTTATAGCACTGCTAGAAAAGGCAATATAGTTTAAGAAAAACACAGTGGTAATATGCAAAAAAGCCAAATTCGTCTGCAAAGTTCAGTATTTGCACACATCTACACTCAACTGTGATCTTTGGCCCCCTGCTACTTTGTGTAAAGGCACAACCAACCTATTCTCTCTCTGTAGGTGCACACGCAGAAATTAATTTTGTGTTTGGAGTCAATAAACTGCACTTCAGGTGGAGATCTCAAAGCACTGTATAAATGTAAAAATAACTTATCAAAAAATTGCAACTGAAAAGAATAGAGGCAAAGCAAATTCACACCAAAATACTCAAATCTTACTTCGCTCAGAGGGGGGAGTGGCCTCAATGCAGTTTTTAAGAATTTTCAGGTGCAAAACTTCCAGAAATTTCATATTTTAACTGGATTCTTATTGCAAATTTCCTCTATAAAAAGGTGGGCGAAACATGCATCTCTGCGTATGAAAACAGATTTTGTTAGTGCCACCTCCTGGTGATAAAATAAAACTGAAAAATCATGCACTCTGACAAAGTAAAATGAAAATACAGTATTTTGACCTGTTCTAGTTTGCTTGTTTATGCTGGTTTGACCCAAAGCATCATATTTTCCTCTCTGCAAGCCTGAAGGAGGATACAGAATTCATTAGCCATTTTTAGGATGACTTTTAGGATGCATAAGCATCCTTTAATCAGTGATGATGAACTAAAAAATCTAAATGCTACATTCCTGGAAAAGTCACACTCTCAGGAAGGTACCTCTGCCTTGATTTTATCCTTTGGGAATTTTTCTGGGGAGGACATTCAAAGGCATACTGAGATCTCCACCAGAGATTGTCCATGTGGTCATGAACTTGGTATAGCCTCCACCACCCAGCTTGCCCATAGTTTCTTTGCACCCTTCCAGCTGGAGATACCCTTTGGATGCTATTGACAACAACAAGCTGTCATCATGGTGAAAATAGACATTATAAAGCTATTGATAAATATACCCCATCACCTTCAACTGATTTGCCCCAGTATGAAAGAAAAATATTTGGTCTAAGAGAATTGTAAAATATGAGCTTTACTTGAATCTACTCCTTTGCTATACTGTATTTTGGATAGCTGCAGTTCATTTTAAAGCTCACTGTCCACACCCACAAAGCAGAGGATAAAGGTATGAGTCTTGGTACAAGAGAAGTTAAATTACACTCTTACCACAGAATGCTAAGTGATGGCAAAATGCCCAATACTCTTGAGGGATTTTACAGTTCCTGTGTAAAGTAGATCCTTTTTGGCATCAAGCCTAACACTCTTCAGGGAATTTTTGTAAGTTGCCTTTATAGTACATAGTCCAACATATATTTTTGTATCACCAGCTATTTTTGTTCTTTTAAACATTTTGTTCTTAAACAAAATTCTGAATGCTTAAGATAAAGACTCTAAAACTACAGCATCGAGGTCAATGTAAATCACTGCCTTCCATCACTTGTGTTCGACAGTTGCCTGAACATCATTTACAACAGATAGCAAAAAAAAAAAAAAGTATGTTCAGACAGATAGGGGGAAGGAGGGGGTAGGGGGGGGAACCAAAAAAAAAAGAAACAAACAAAAAAAAACAAACACACACACACACAAAAAAAAAACAAACAAAAAAACAAACAAACAAACAAAAACAACAAACCACCAAGGCTGAAATAAGCATTCCAAAAGAATATCTTGCAACAAGAATCTATGCACCATCATTTACATAAAAATGAAGTAAACTTCTTGTACGTTCTATGGGAGGCATAGCAAGAACCACAGTGAACTTTCTCAAACCTGACTGGGATTGCTGGTCATTTAGCCCCTAAAACTAATTGCAGAATTAAACCTGGGAAGTCTCATGTTCTCAGCTGTGCCCTTTCGGAAGGTCCTAGACCAGTTGAAAGAATCCACTGAGACCCATACCTATAGTCTTCAAAATGGATTTCCCCAACAGCTGCCAGAGCTACAATGATTTCCTTGCCTTGATGGATCCTGTGTTGTTTTTGAAGCATACCAAGGCCACTGAAGCATATGCAAAGCTGGAAAATGTGTCATGCTGGATAAAACTAAGATCATTGTCACTTAATCACTTTGCTGTACCTAAACATCGCCAACAACCAGGCTTTAAGACTGTTGACAATTGATTATAGAAAACAACTGAAAAAGAAAATAAGTCTTGAGTTAAACTTTCTGCGTAAGAACTGCATGGAATACTGATGAACATCTTTTTTTCAGACTGTGCCAAATGACACATAAACCCAACAGCACTAGAGAGCAAAGTAAGTATGTTAAAGAGATTTCAAGTGTGGCTCAAGTTGCTTACTGATTAACACTTCTGCATGTAACACCCCTCACAGACCTGTGCAGTTATTGTTCAAAAGTGAAACAAGGCTCTTTTGGCAACTAGAAACAAATGATTCTCCCCGACCAAGTTCACAGTTCTCACAGAGCTTAGCAGCATTGGAGCTGCTGCTCCTCGCAGAGCCTCTGTGGAGGAAGAAAAAAAAAAGTCTAATAAACCCCAATCCCAAGACTTAATGCCTGCCAACTATTTCCAGGCTAAGGAAGAGCCTTAATGATCTCCAATAGGAAACATGCTCATCTTACACATGAACGTTAAGTAACTGATTCATTTTACTAGAAAAAATTACAGTCACATTTGCAAGAAAATAGGAAATAAAATGTACAATGATTTTTCATGTCAAGGAACAAATTCAACACTGCTGGAAGCACAGAAATGGAAGATGACAGCTGTCCTTTCAATAACCCTGGAAAGGAGAACAAAAGGGGTCCATGCCTACCTGTACAAGTTTCTGCATTTCTTACTAACAAATACCCAGATTTGCACCTGGACATCCATTAGTAAGAGCCCCATCTCAAGTATTTTCATATCAACTCTTCATAACTGTAACATAGTCTTAGTCACAGACCCACATGTTGACTACAGTGGTTTTAGCAGACCCGTCAGGGTGGAAAAAAAGGCCAGACTGGTATCTCAGGCTTGAACTCCCTGTGTATGCAGTATCACCTGCTGGGAAGGAGAATGGGGGATGTAAGGAGATGGCTACAGCTCTCATGACTGAGAGCTGCTCACAATTTCTAGAAAGTCTTGGCAGACATACCAGCTGAAACTACAGTCACAATAAGGAAGACCAAAAGCCAAGCTGACAGGCTGCCTCTCCCCTCCCCATGTCTCTTGTGGACCTCTCCACCAGGTTATGAGCACAGTGGCTGGAGGTGCAACAGCTGCACAACCTCCAACAACAGCACCTTGGCATGGAATTTCAGTCACAGTGGAAACTCTCCATCCACCAAATCCAAGCTGCTTTAAGACTATAATATATTGTCTTACAGGACAGGTAACCCCCCTCCTAAACTTTGAATGAACTGCCATAAGCATTTTAAGATGATCAAAGACATTCAGACCAAGGATCCAACTCCCCCAGCAGTAGCTACTCCCACAGCCACCTTCCACAGCTACCTACACCAGCAGGAATATATTTATCTTTAATTCCTTTTGATGGACTTCAAAACCATGTTTTCATTCACCGAGTAAAAGAAACCAGAACAGGTGTTAAACATATTAGTCCTTTCAGAGTATATGTTGTTTTCAGAAAGATTTTGGATTTTTATCACTACATGAGACATGAGAACACCCAGGGTATGCCTGAACATAGTGCAGCTCACAGTCACAAGTCCATTGTCTGCAAAGAGGAATGAGTAAGACAAGCAATAAGAACACCTACTAGGTTTTCTAGAAAACAAAATACTATTCGAACGTGTATAAAGTGCAGATATGCTGGTAATAAGTCCTTGAATACATAACTTTTGGACATCACTACGCTTAGATCACAGTTCTAATCTGAACTGACATTTAATTTTTTTTTTTTTAATAGCTTTTTAATAGAACACTCAGTAGAAAGCTGGATTTTTAAAATTGTACTATTTTTTGTTACAAGACTTCTGACAAAAGGTCTGCATTGATGAGAGAAGTTGAAGACCAGTGCTGGCCAGGTTATGGTCTTGAGTCTTCCTTTAGTGTTCTCACCCTATTCCCCTTTCTGCTCATTCCTGCCCGATGCCTCTAGCTCACTTTCACCTCAGCAGATACTGTCAGTAAAACAGCAAAATGTGCTTCAGGTTTTCATCATGCACAAAAGTGTAACAGTTTCTCTTCACATGACTTAGGGGGTATCCTTTCTAAAAATCATCTCCTTTCAAAACTTTGTAACATTATACAAGATAAAAGGGAGTCTTCATGCAAAGTAGCAACTCTGCGTATTGTGGTTACTATAGATTTTTACTGCTCTCTTCTTGTGCACTCAGCACCACTTCTGTAAAAAACAAAGTACACAATTGGATTGCTCCAAAATATTCTGTTCTTTCCTCCATCCCAAACTGAAACTCCTGTTTGTTGGGGTTTTTTTAAACTGTTTTATCCATTATTGAAAGAATGCAGGGAAACTATTCAAAACCACCAACAAGTTATTTTATTGTGTATCTTGCTGCTTTTACTATCCCACTTCTAAAAAAAAAAAAAAAAAAGAAAAAGAAAAAAGGACAAAACCAACTCTGAATAATGCAAACACCTATAACTGTTACTAAGACAACTGTAAATGGAAAAGTATTGCCTTCTAGAGATGAAGGTTTAACTAAATTAAGTACCTATCAAAAGACATTTCCCTCCAGGTACCCACCACTAGGAAAGGACAAAATATGAAAGCTGCACAAGCATAAACTACATGAATAGTTTTATAAAGTCTTATTTGCATACACGCATGCTTTACACAGCACAGCAAGGTTCAAAATTTATCTGGGTATGACCAAGCGAATAAGAGACTTAGCTCTTCCATAGCAGGTATGTTCCCACATGCATAATCTTCAACTCTCTAAGTGGTCCTGCCAATAAGAACAACTTTAAAACATGATGAATTACTAATCCAAATCGATAGAAACACAGAATCTCAAGTCCTGAAGTCCACAGTATCTTGTTTAACCATTACTGTTTATACACAAGCTTCCCTAAAGTCAGCCCTTCAACTGAATTCTCTACCGTTATCCCAAAAAATAGCAGACTATTTTACATATGTGAAAGCTAATCAGGCCAAGGAAGAAGGATAGAAATGACAGCAGCTAGGAACAGAACAGCCAGGCACAGAAGATCAAAATCCCCAGACCAAGGACATTAAACTAGGTAACGCTCTGTTCACCCTGTGGTAATACTCTGTAACACATACTGCAGGTGGATTAGCTGTTATGTAGGGCGATTTCATATATCCCAGCATGGATTCCCTGGTTTTAGGCATGTAATTTTGAAGACAGCAGGAATCAGGCTCTATCTGTAGTGAGAGATAGAAAAGTTCCTCCAAAGCTCATCATATGCTGTGAATTACACCCACCACTACCACCGAAACAATCACCAGATGGTGATCTCAGAGGTCACTCAATGAATATGTATATGTATTACCACTGGTCTGACTCAGCAGAGCACTCAAGCATGCAGTTAACTTTCAACTTGTTCTAAATGATGCTGTTTTCAAGCCTGCAAGCCTTGCTGAAGAGAGAGAGACTTTTTAAGTTTTCAAAGGTAAGTAGTGAAGAAAAACAGAAAACTGAGAGAAGCAACAGACTTGTAATAAATTGGGAAATGTCTCCCTTTCTGCACTTTCACTCAGATATCAACCCAAGCTTTTCTTGGTATTTTAAATTATTTAATTCTTTTCTATACATTAAATTCTCATGTCTATGTGCATTCAGTTTCAAAAGTAGGATACCAAAACTCCTCCAGAAGAGTATCCCCATCTCCAGCATGACCAGAGTCAAGAAGTGCTGAAAACTTAAAAGTTTTGTATTGACTTCAAAGACCCAAGAGCAGACCGTCCAGTATTTTCTTATTTGATGCACAAGCACTTACCCACAGAGGACAAGTCTCCAAATTTTGTAAGGGCTATGCATCATTATTTTCTACAGCATAAACAGTGGTTCCAAAACCTGGATTGCAAATCTATGGTCAAGGCATGCTCTAAAGTGTTTTACAGCTTGTCCATCCTAAGCACACTAAAAAGCATGACTACGTTGCTGCTTTCATCAGTAAGCAATTGTTAGTCACCAGTGGAAAGCTGTGCTCATGAATGCAAGAAGGAGCGTTTCTGATAGCACTCACAAAATTCTGGTGCCACAGAACATAAAATGACTACCTGGGTTTGCTGAGTCAAGAGGTTAGGTTAGCAAAGCAAAGTCAAACTACACTGTCCATAAAGAATCTTAGGACAACTCAGGGATTCTGAGCAACTGTTGTATAATACAAAGCCCCTGGGAATAATCGAAGTATGAATTACTTTTACAGAAAACAGAAAAATATTTTGTTTCAGTATCTCTTCCTTTATAGTAAAAGAGTGCTAAAGAAGAGACTGAATTCCATCTCCTAAAACCAGTACCATCTGGGTGTGTGAAAGTGGAGAAAAAATGCTATTCCTAATAGCAATAGAAAAAGGAGTCTTACATTCACCTGTGCATGGGGAGAAAGTATTTCCAAATTCATGCTGGTTTGGCTTTAAAGACTGTGGGGCTGGCAGTCCTGAGGGCTGTGGGTCTTGTAATAAAGGCTTCCTATTAGTAACCGCTTGTTTCCTGGGACTTAGAGCAGGCAGGCGAATAGTACTGCCAGTGATGCTGCTCTGAAGAGCTACCCCTTCTCCAAGGGGCATCTTTAAGTGTAGGCTGGCAGACAAGTTTCCAATAGCTGGGATTGAGGTGCTGCTATTTGAAGATGTGCAGGGAGTTCCTGCATGAACTCTGATAGGTGGGATCTGCTGTCCACTGATCATTCTAGGTCTATGAGGAATACCTGTTGTCTGATGGCTCATACTGCATGACCTCGCATTCATTTTTAAGAAGTTAATGTAATCACAGTGTTTTTTACAGACCCACAGCTACGACTGACATCAATCCAAAGTCAGTAAGTAATCCACTGTGTATTATGCCTGTTTAAAAAAATACATAAATA
The DNA here is from genome assembly GCF_004027225.2 of Strigops habroptila. Classification (NCBI taxonomy): domain Eukaryota; kingdom Metazoa; phylum Chordata; class Aves; order Psittaciformes; family Psittacidae; genus Strigops; species Strigops habroptila. The sequence continues at coordinate 72,892,168 of NC_044302.2, read as the reverse complement.
AAAAAAATACATAAATAAAAATACGTAAATAATAAATGAAAGAGGACTGCACATGACTGTTAACTTTGTGAAATTATTGGTTACAAGAGAAAAAAGTACAAGCACTATATGGTCTGTCAGGGAGAAAGAACAAAGCCAAGCAATGACTTAGAATTTTAGCATGGAGAAAACCTGCCTCTTCAAAAACTGAAGTTTGCAATAAGGTCAGCTGCCTTCGCATTAGCTAAATCAGCCATGAAATTAAGTGAATACTGACCAAGTGAAGAAGGCAGCCAGGAGTGGAAAGACTGATAGGATGTTGCCATTAGGACGAACACCGCTATTGTCATCTCCTCAGTCTATTAACAAAATGGTGCCGAAAAGCACAAACAGTATGGCAGCACTATGCAGATATAGACAAAACAAGGAAGAGATACCAATTCACATTCTAAAGGATGTGCATACAACAAAATCAAGAGAAAACCACAAAACTATAGAAATGCCTCTATGGTCCTTCACACTTTGTGGCACTTAACAATAGAAAAGTATTGCAAAAAACACAGCACAGTAGTAGTTACAAACATGGATTTAAAAGTAGATGCTTATTGTAAGCCTATAGATATGCCATAATTTAAGTGTAATCATATAATAGCAAATTTTGAAGGACATCTTTCAAAATGTCCTAATTTTTTTGAACCTTGACTTTTCATCATTTACATTTTCCTGTTATTTAAATCTTAGAACACACAACTGGTAAGGGATTTGAAAGATCATCTCAGCCACAGCCTACCCCAAGGCAGAATCAACTAGATCTACACATTTCCTAACGTAAAAAAGATTTGTAGGCAAAAGCTGCACTTGTCAGTGTAAATCACTGGACTAAGATATTGCATAGATGGAGTAGTTTCAGTCCTAACTCAGCTGAACAGCACATGCCCAACTTTCACCATTAGGTACATATGTTTAATGTTATGCACACATTTAAGCAGTTTGATCAATCATAGACTCAGTGACTACTTAACTTGTTCAGAAACAAATTAAGGTGGCAGAAATAAAACTGAAGTATGGCTTCAATTATGGTTTTCATTCAGTATTATGATCATGCTGCAGCAAAACACTGAACCACAACTTTCACCTTCAGCCTGCGAGATTTTCAACACTGAAGCCAATAAGATTATATATAACCAGTGTATTCATGATTGAATTACATGTAAACTCTTCATACTTGACTCTTCACTTACTATGATTCTGCAACGTCTTGATTTTCTCCATCTGTGAATTATGAAAATAAAAAAAACCAACCAAAACATCCTTATTTTGCTGAACTGCATTCATAGCACACTTCCAGATAAGAGCAAAAGCCACCTAAATATCTGTATAGACATCTGTGCATAGATATTCTCACACACTCTGCAGTTAAAACTCACTAATAATGAAAGGCCTAAGCATATTGTCTTCAAATGTACGAGCAAAATCCCTACTGACAGTAATAAGATATATGCCCTAACCACATTTAAATGGTCATAGAAGATTTATTCTACATACTATTTTTCATGATTATATTTTTATATTATGGAAATAAAAATTGTAAAGCACATCAATTAAAAGTAGCATTATTTATTTCCACGCCTGGATGAAGCATTTAGGAAGATTTATGCTGAAGCATAAATCACTCTCTGTAATTCAGCGAAGGACAGGGAGAACTGAATGTTCTTAAACTGTCAGAGTTTGCTTCAAAAGCAGGATATACCTTACCCTAACACAAGCGACTAGATCCTTAGAAAAGGACATACAAAAAGAAGGTGGGTTTTCTGTTGGCAAGGCCATACGTCATGTCGCTATAAATTGGCTACAAATAAAAATCATTCTTGTTGTAATTCTTGTCTGCAATTTTAACTACATTAGAAAGGTTCTACTACAAACAAGAAAAGATTGTGTATGACAAATGCATTAGCTTTACTCAACAACAGCACCTTTGGTTTATAATCAACAGAACAATATTTCTCATAGCTTACACAGACCTACCAGCCTTACAAAATGCAGGTCAATACACAACTTGTGTTGTTAGTAGGTTGGTCTCCTTTGCTGTTCTTCTTCAGTAACATTATATCACAATGAGTAGCAGTGTTTTATGCTATGGTTATCTCAATTTTATCATTAGCTACTCCTACATTTTTTATACTTGAAGAAAGGCCTCTGGGCCCGCAACTACTTTCCTCATGCAAGTAAGATGTATTTTGAATCAAAAGACCTGAAAGTACAAACAAAACAACCTTCTTTATGAAAGCAGAAGCAAGTTAAGTAATTTCTCTACATTTTCTTCCTCTCGTGTCCCTCCTGATTCTATTATGAAAATGTGTAACATCACATTAACATGCAGATCAACTCTTTCTTTCTTTAAAATACTAATACACCTTGGAGAGTGTAACTTTTCCCATTTTTAAAAATTATTATTTTGTGGTATTTTCAATATTATTTACATGTTCACAAGTAGTTTTTCATTAATCAGAATTCTTTAACATCAACTTCCATCATGATGTCAGGACCTCCTCATATCAAAGTCAGAGTGGCCAAACTGATTCAAACCAAAACAACAGATTACCTAGAAGTGTTTTAAAGTGTATGTAATGCCAACTGGGCAGGACACATACTCTAAAAGTCTGACTTCTGCATCAGATCCATAAATAGCTCCCAGCTACCTGTAATAGTAAGAAGACATGACAAATTTCTAACCAAATTTATCTTAGAAATTCTAGGAATACAGCACCAAACACATCTTATTTAGAAATAAGTTTAGAAATCCTGAATAGGGTTGAAGCTTAATGTACTAAGTTAAAACACACACACAGAGACACAAAAAAACCCAACCAAACAAACAACCACCACACAGAAAAGAATACTATCCTGAGTGCCTCCTGAATAACTGTGCTGACAAATTACTTTGTTCTACCAAAGGAACACAAGCACTTGCCACCTTTTAATGAAATATTTCTGTCCATTAGTGAGTTACTGTAGTGACCTTTTCATGCTCCCACAGATAGGAGACATACAATTATGTCCACTGCTTCTTAAGACTTTTTTTTTAAGCTGACATTACTCAAAGCTCTGACTCTGCACCTATCAGTAACAACATAACAACATAATTACTCAAAATCTGTAACAATGATTCATAAATTCACTTTCAGAAAGCCATGTAGTAAAATTTAAATTCAAGCTGAAGCCCTGGAAAACCCAAACACTAATCCTTCAGAAAGGAAAACAAAAGAAGAATTCACAATTCTGTGCCTGCAGCACAGTATGCCATATAGCCTACTTTCACAGTGCAGTTTTGAAAAGTAATCAGAGTTGGCTTACTGCTTCACTCACTGAAGATACATTTCAACTTCAATAAAAGATGAATTACTCCACCACACAGATCAGTTAAGGAACTGTAATAAAATCAGCTTAGACACTCTTTCACAGAGGTAGTTACCAGACACTGGCACACTGCACATAGGGTAGCAAGGACTATCTCAAACCAAAGAACACTGAAAGACAATGCACCCAACAGTCTCTTGTTTCTTTACTGGAGACACCTCCACCTCACCTCTCCAACAGCTACCATAAGCAACAGAAAGCAAACAAGAACTGGAACTGCCTCCCTTGGGACTGTGCAATTTGAGAGTGTGACTGCCTTCCCCCATTCCCGCCACGACCATGGACAGCCAAGCTTCTCTCCACATTCCCTCTGCAACCCAAAGTCCACCCAAAGGGACTACCTCCCATTTAAGCTCTGCTCTCCCCTGCCAGCCCTTACCTCCTTGCATTGCTATTGTATTTGGAGCATCCCTGTCAGTGGTGCCACACTGAAATATTCAGAAGTCACTCCCTCTCCTGACATAAACCCCTGATGAGTCAATGTGGGTGGACCCGAGGACTGGGACGAACAGGGGGAAAGAACAGCCACCAAAAGCTATAGAGATGCCTCATCTCGGCCTCACTGACCACTCAGTGTCTATAGAAGTGGGGCCTTGGAGGCTCCTGAGGTTTTTGCGTCTCACAACTGCTTGTGACAAGGACACACCTAACACAGGTGTAAAACACCAACTTAAAATTCATTCTCTAAAAAGCTCACACACATACAGGAAGTGCTGGAATTACAGCTTTCGTACAGTTACCTGTCTATAGCTCACATACTAAAGCATGACAATAAATTCTCTTGGAAAGGAAAACCACAGAGGTTTAACTAGGGAAAAAAAAAAACCAACAAAACAATAGCTGAGAGCTTGAGATTAGGCTTGGAAGAATAAGTACATTAAGAATCACAGCTGCAATAAAGGAAGACAATGCGGCTTCAAAACTGAAACTACAAAATAAGCTTTCCACTCAATTTATAGAGAATCTTTTCCCATCCTCCACGCCAGACAGCATCTCAGCAGTCATGCACCACTGAGAATAATAAATTCCTCTCACTAGCATCCACCGTTTTGGTCACTTGTATCCATTTCTTGACAATTGTATTCTTGGACTACCACAGGGGACTTCATTCCAAACTGCAGTACTCTGATAATACCACATTTTTTTTAGGCCCAGGTGGTCAGCCAAGGAAAATCAGAAAAGGGCCACACAATTTGAAAGTTTCTAGTTCTCAAACATCGGAAGAACACCTCCTTGATGCAATATCAACGAGCAAGGCAAATGAAAGCTAATGGAGGACCTCTATAGCACTGTGAGACCCCCAAATATCATTTTCTCAGAGCTAGTGTAATGAAATAAACTAATTACTTATTACTTGCATCACTATAATTCCTAGGAAGATTAGTCAGAGAAAGGAATGCCTTTGTGCAAGGGACTGTACAAACACAGAGCAGAGCACAATCACCAATACTGCTGCAACTGCCACGAAAAGGGCAGCTGTTATCAGTGGGCAGGATGATGTAGTTTGGACCAAGCATTTTTACCATTCCGCTAGAAAAGTCCTTGCAGGTTTTTATTATGGTAATTAAGATCTCCTAAGCTTTTTCTCTGTTAGGACTCTTAAGTGTCAGAGCTGTGCTACTGCAAGTGGTTTCTGTAACAGAACAGCATGAGCTTTCCAGAAGCAACATTATTGTCATTAGGGCTAGTGACAAACTTCAGAAGAGCTGCTTGAAAAAACCAACACAAATTTGGCAGCACTGAGTGCCAGAGGCATGCTTTCTAATGTGCGGTGCTGTCAATAGCCACAGCAATGTTACCTAGTAATCAAAGGCTCCTGCAATCCCAGACTCGTGCACCTTTTTACTCACACTGGTGCCCTGCTAGCTTTGCCTATAATGACTTTGGACTTTCCAGGAGTGCAACCACAATTGCTAATGTTGCAGCGTCAGCAGCAGTGAGAGCTTCAGCACAAGCAGGACACGGGAAACCACTAACAGTGTTCCCGTGCGAGCTGGTGACAGAGGCACAGGGACATCGGCACCTTGCCCTGGTGCCTTCAGTGTGACTACCACTTGTGGGGCAGTGCGGGTTAACCACCAGCTGCTGCCCGGCAGATGGCCTGAGAGATACCTACCGTCACCCTTACCACACATACCGCTCATCCCACAGACCTTGCAGCTAAAGCATTAGAATCTTCAACCAAGGCCAAAAGCTAACGAAAGTCTTGGGAGACGAGGACGCAGCTGAAAGCCATGAATTTCAAGTCTATTAAGTTTAAAAGGCCGGAGTTACTAGCAACACACAGGCCCGTAAATGAGTCAGAGCTGTCATCTCTCTGGGCACGACATGTCTGGTTTTTCGCCTGCGGGGACTCTGCCTGGATGTCCACAAGCCACCGGCAAGACACTACTCGGCGTCAGGGCCATAAGCCTCCGCGGGGCAGCCCCGCCGGCCGCGCATCGCTCCGGCCGGCGCCCCCGGCCGACCTGGGCTCCCCCCGCGCTGCCCCCCGCGCTGCCCGCCCTGCTCACGCTGCCCGCCGAGCCCTCCGCGCCGCTCCGCTCTGCTCTGCTCCGCACAGCCCCGCCGCTCTCCGCTCCTCCTCAGCCTCCTCCCGCCGCTACCTATCTCCGCTTATTCACGGCGGGATGACAAATCTCCCGGGCGGGTGTCTGTCCCGTCCTCCCAGACAGCGCTGCGTCCTCATCTCCGCGGCTGGCTTGTCAGCGAGGTGAGTAACTGCCAAGTAACTTCACCACAAGAGGGTTTGTTTTGCTTTTTCTCCTCCCCTTCTCCCCGCTCTGACACGGAGGCCGGGAGCCGCCGACTCACCCTCTCCCCGCCCGGGCCGGCGGCGGGGGGCACGGGGCAGCTGACAGGAGCGCAGGGCCCGAGCCGTCCCCTGCCCCACGGGCAGCCTCAACGGGGCGCGGATCCGCCGCGCACGCCCCGCGGCACTCTCGTCCCCCGCCGGCCGCAGCGTGCAGCTCCGCGCCGGGCCGGCCCGTGCCCCGCGGCTGTCATGTGCCCGCCGGCCCCGCCGTTAACCCTTGCCGCGGCCGGGAGGGTCGGCGCGCCGGGCCCCCCGCCGAGCCGCACTTACCTCGCCACATGAGGGGAGCAGCGAGGTGCCGCCGCCGGCGTGCCCCGTCGGGCTGCCTTGCTCCGCGGCGCTGGGGGTGGCTCTGTACAGGCTACAGAGGGTGAAGGCTGCGAAGGGGAACTGGATGGGGTGGCTCTGTAGGGGGCGGAAGGTGCGTGGGGGGGTGGCTGCGTAGGTGCTGAACGGTGTGGGACTGAATCATAGAATCATAGAATCAACTAGATTGGAAAAGGCCTTTAAGATCATCAAGTCCAACCCCAGGACTGCCAAGACCACCACTAAACCATGTCACTGAGGGGCTCGTCTACCCAGGTTTTGAACGTTTCCAGGGACAGTGATTCCGCCACTTCCCTGGGCAGCCTGTTCCAACGCCTGATTAACCTCTCTGTGAAGAAATTTTCCCTACTATCCAATCTATACCTCCCCTGGCGCAGCTTGAGGCCATCACCTCTTGTCCTATCACTTGTTGCTTGGGAGGAGAGACTTACCTTTCAGGTAGTTGTAGAGAGCAATAAGGTCCCCCCTGAGCCTTCTCTTCACCACACTAAAAAACCCCAGTTCCCTCAGTTGTTCCGTGTAAGACTTATTCTCCAGACCCTTCACCAGTTTCGTTGCCCTTCTCTGGACCTGCTCCAGCACCTCAATGAGGGCACTGGGTTGCCCGAGGTGGTTTCATGTGGCACCTTACAGGAGCGGTGGGGGTGCTGCGGGGCTGAAGGGGGCTTGTTCAAGAGCTCTCTAGCGGCTGCAGCCTAGCTGGAGAGGAGACTGGGCAGCTGCTACGGGGGCTTTACAAGGACTGGATGGGCAATTGAGAGGAGGCTGTAGGGGGCTGTAAGGAGGCCTGCACGGGACCTGCCCATGGGGTGTACAGGAAACTGGTAGGGCAAAGGAGCAGGTAAACAAGGGGAACAGTACCTTATGGGTGGAAAAAAGGATGAGGGGCTTGATGCTTGGTGGCACTTTACTGTCTTAGAAATGTGGCATGAAAGGAGGAGCTCTTCTCTATTATACGGTAGAGATCCTGCTTGTACACACCAGAGGACCAAAAATGAGATTAAAAGATACTGGAAGGAAAATAGTCAGGCAGATCTGCTGCCTCCATCCCATCACCCAGAAAGTCCCAGGGATATTTAGCCCCCAGGCTTAGGATCAGCCTCTTGCAGAAACACCAGCAGCCCAGAGCTACCTGCCACAAGAAGTACTCATTGCTCAGGGGAAGTCTCCTACACATGGCGGGTATGGCCCTCTCAATTCAACATGTAATTGAAACATGTTGGTTGTTTCAGTTTGGGTCGGTTTTATTCCCCTCTGCTGTAACTGGGAAATTGAGAGTTTAAATAAAAGAAAGATAAGCAGCTGGAAAGCCAGGATTAGAGGTCAGCAAACTTCCCTATTACTCTAATGGGCATGAACATGCAGACCTCATGGCAGGACACCCAGTCAGCTGAGAAGTCTCTGAGCAGGGGAGCACACCTGCATGGATGGGCACTGGAAGACTTCAGTAGGCTCAGCCCTTGGATGCAAAGCAAGATCAGCCCAGCACTTAGAAAAGATGTTAATCCCAGTACCCCAAGAATGAGAGTAGCTGTCCTGACTGCTTCTTCCAGGAAGGGGAGCCTGTATCCCTGCTGCGCTGCAAGAGCACTTAAGTGGAGGGTTGAGGAGGGGGCATGTCAAGGTGTGCCCAGATCACTGGTTTCCTCAGCGCCAGTCTTGATCTCCATACTGAATAAGCTCTTCTGAGCTAAAGCTCCTTTGCCATTCCCTCATATTACATCAAATTAGTGTAACTGTGAAGCTGATAAGAGGTCAATATTATGTGTTGTTTACCCAGAAAACATAGTGGAGCTGTTGAGGCCTCAGGCTGTCTTGTATGGTTACATTGCTTTCCTGTCTTTTTGTTTCTAAGTGTATGGATGCTTAGGCAGTGAGTCATTTCTGAATAAAATTCTTACATGTAGCATATTTAAAACAAAAGTATTTGTAAGCTGCGCATCACTTTAAAAAGCATATTAATAGAACTGACAAGGGATGGTCTTTACCAGGTGAAAGCACAGAATTTACCTGTGAGCCCAATGAGTTAAACGACCATTTTGTTCTCTGTCTTTTTGTTTGTACCATATGCCAGAATTTTCTATGTTATTATATTTTAATTCTAACTCATCACTAAAAATTTCAAGGATTATCCCTGCACTGACATGGTAGCCACTGTAATGATAATGGTAGAGTTGCATTGCAAATTAGTAATACAGGTTTAGCCAATAAAAAAGGATCATTTAAAAAAATGAAATTGTCAGAAGACACATCGTAATGCAAATCTACCAAAGCAACTAAATAAACACTGAATTTGCTAAATAAATTGGTTTAAAGGCACACTGGCAGTGTGGTCAGAAACCAAATCTGACAGCCATTAAAAAAAACTTACTCTTTATAGAGTCATTCTGATCTACATGAAGCAAATTGCCTCAGTTCTTCAACTGAAAAAAGTGATGCATCCAGCAGTGTACCATCTTGACAAATGCAATGTCTAAACCACAAGGTGAAGGCAGCCTTTACACACAGGATAAGAGTTTTTTCTGCCATGGTGGAAGCCTGTTGAAAAGTATCTTGAACAGGGAGAAAGAGGACAGTCAAGATCTCATACTCCCAAAGTTAACATTAGGCACTGCGACTCACATCTAAAGATCACCCTTAGATTTTGGTATGCTGAAGAAGTAAATGAAGTTTATGCAAAATAAACCAGATAAAACTATTAAGTCTTATCTGGTTTTCTTAGTGGGTAACACCATTGCATGTTCATACATGTCATACACAATTGTATATTCATACCCACCAGTATGAGCTCGTACTCATTCCACACATAAAGTTGATGATGAAAAGGCTATGACTTAGTTCTTCAGAAAACTACTACCCTTTATTACATTAAACTTGTCTATATTCCAAATTTTCTCCCCTCTAGCTAAAAGCATGTGCGTAGTAGAGGTAGTGGATTCAGAAAAGGACATATTAAAGTTCACCATGTCAGAATCCACAGCAACATCTGTGAATTTATTCTGTCAGCCAGCCAACACCAGAGGGTAAAAATTTGGGGTTTTGTCACTTCAGTCCCAGTTAAATTTTCTTAGTTCAGTAAAATATTTAAGTTACCTCTCAAGGAAATGCGTAGTTACATGCTATGCGAGGTACAGTGAGCTTTTAAGCCTTGAGTTTACAAACTGTCAAACACACAGGAATTTTTCCAGATTTTTATTTTTTTTTAAATTTTACGAAAAAGTATGTACTTTCTTTCTTGTTTTTCTCTGTCCCTCCACCCCTCATAGGCTGTTGGAGTAACACAGTCTCCACCAGTTCCACTCCAGTCTCGTTCTAGACTGATTCTGGTGGCACTGTTCTATTGTGTATGTTTTCCAAAAGAGTGTTCCTACCAGGCATGCTGCAAGAGACACCTGCTCATATAAATCTTTGTCTCCTTTATCCTGGAGAACGACCATCCTTCTAGGTGAGCCCTGAAAGGAGATAGTGAGTGGCTAAAGATGTCTGAAAAGAGCTCGTTCAATGCAGAGAGAGAAACTATATGAAGAGGCACTCATTTCTTTTGGTTACTGATATTTTTGAAGGCTTTTTGAGTAAGGGAATGAGTCTTTGGGCAGTGAAGCATAATTTATAGAAAGTCAAATTATTTCCTTCAGGTGCCAGAGGAAAGCTATTGTAGCAGAAGGAATAGGAAACAAGAAATGTGACAAGCTGCAGATACAGCTGGTTTTAGTTTTCCTCATCTCTCTTTTCTGTATACCAGCAGCAGCAGTATTGAGTGCAAAGCAGAGAAAAATAGGTAGAAAGATTATAAGACAAATTAATTCTGTTGCATTTCAAGACTGAAAAAAATGGTTTGGACCCAGTACCCTGGAAACAGTGGCAGTTTAACTGGAGGACAAGATCACTTCTGAAAATAAAGAGAATCCAAGAGAGTAGCTAGTATACAATGATACTTGGTTAGAGAAAACTAACAGAGCTCCAAGTGTTTGCCTCTTGATTCCTCAAACATACTGGAATGAACCTAAGTTTGAACATTCACTTCTCAGATGCAAACACATACGCAGAAGCTTTTTCAACATGTTTTTCTGGCAATTGATAAAAAATATTGCTAACGAACCATTTTGGTCTAATACTTTAATTTCTTTTTTCTCAGATCTGCCATATCTGATTTCATATCCAATTTATTTTCATAGTTACTGTGTAACTGAGAACACCATTTTCAGTTGTTAAGGTGACATGACAAAAAAAGCAATCACTGAATTGCATCTTGAATGATATAATGTATAACAGGCATCTTGTACTGGCTCTAATACATCTGAATATCATAGATCTGAGTTTTCCTGGTTTAACTGCAAAAGAAGTTTGGGGGAGTGGTTGGTTGTGTCTTGGAAGATCTCAAACTGTGCAGTTTCTGCTCTTCTCAGGAAAATTAAAGAACAAGTGAACTGCACATGTCGTGACTGTTTTTATGCAGTTTTGTCCTGGTTTCAGCTGGAACAGAGTTAATTTTCTTTCTAGTAGCTGGTACAGTGCTGTGTTTTGGCTTTAATCTGAGAACATGCTGATAACACACTGATGTTTTAGTTGTTGCTAAGTAATGCTTACCCCGATCAATGACTTTTCAGTCTCTCAGACTCTGCCAGTGGGAGGAAGCAGAGACAGGACACCTGACCCAAACTAGCCAAAGGGGTATTCCATACCACAGCACGTCATGCCCAGTATATAAACTGGGGGGAGTTGGCTGGAAGGAGCCGATCACTGCTCAGGGACAAGCTGGGCATTGGTCAGTGAGTGGTGAGCTATTATACTGTGCACCACTTGTTGTTTGTTTGTTTGTTTGGGGGAGCATTCCTTCCTGTTTCTCTCTTTAGTTCCTATTATTATTATTGTTGTTGTATTATAGTGTTTTGTCATATTATAACAAATATTTGTTGTATAATATGTTGTAGTATCATTTTTTGCTTTTATTTCAGTTATTAAACTATTCTTATCTCAGCCCACAGGTTTTTTATCTTTTTTTTTGATTCAAGTCCACATCCCACTGGGATGGTGGGGAGTGAGCAAGTGGCTGCATGGTGCTTAGTTGGGCTTAAACCACAACAAGAACAGAGGGACTACATTTGCCTGGGATCCTCAGTCTTCATGCCTGGACAGAATTGGAAGTCAAATTGAGCTTGATGTGGAACAAATTATAGTAATCAAAACATTTAATTTCCATTCAGAGAATGTAACAGATTCTCAAGAGCTGACATGACATCTATTCCATTCCCTGGTTACCTACTGATGACTGACATTGCTAGAAATAGCATTATAGGTAGGATGCTAATTGAGGGTGATGTAAGAAGCAAAGAAGGAAATTTCCCACAGTCCACTTAGAAACCCTAGAAGAAAATGCTGTGATAAAGTGGAACTACTGTTTGTTTGTCCTACAGTAAGATCTTCTGATATTAATAATGATTTCTTTTGTAGGCCCCAGCAATTTAAGATTGATCAGCTGATAAGTGCAATGTTGAAACTTACTTTTCTTGTTTAAGTATTTTATTAATCACTTCTGTGGTATGCACATACCACTGCAATTTTTATCCTCTTGTTTCTGTACTTACTTACTTCAACGCTGATTTTTAATGTTGAATTATACTTCATACCCTGTAAAAGATACCTATATGTATGTAGTTAGCTTTCATCAATATAATACCTCAGGAGGTCCACCCAAGGAACTCATGTAGCTCAGAAAACAATGGTGGAAAGCACATTGAAAAGGAGGTCCTTAATCAATCAGATGTTAATGATTTACCCCAGACCTGCAACACCCACATTCATGGCTACTCACAGAGAGATTTGTTGCCTCTTTTCAAGTTATAGGCTTCCTGTGGCAATACTATACATGCAACAGCAATAGCTTCAAGGATGTGCCTCCCCAAACCCTTTTCTAAATTCCTTATCATCTTTGGGAAGAGGCATGCTGACTGCTGGAGGTAGCCCCAGATCTTCAGAAGTCTGCCTGCTGACAGACAGCTAGAGAAAGTTCTTATGTTCTTATCACACTATGATACATCCAGTCTGACTGTGCCCATGTAGCATGGGTTTTGTCCTAAGCCACAGAAAAGAGGAGTGGGCTGATCAGAGATGGCCAGTCACCTTTCCTGTGTTTAAATCCAGTAGGAGAGGAAGATGTGTGCACTATGTAGCTCACTACCATTATCTTGTAGTGACATGGTATTTGTAAATGCTGTATCATCGAATGGGGCAGATGAATAATTTAAAAGTTGTAAAATTAAATTTATGGTTGTTTAGGAGCAGAGAGAGATTATCCTCATTATAAATAAACATTCTTTCTCAGGCTTGTCCAATCAACGCCAAAACCCAGGTGAAGGTTGTCTTGACTTTTACTTTCTACCATGTCTTTAAGAAAGTCACTCAGACTCCTTTGTTTTCATTGTTTAGCATGTGTCCAACATGGGAAGATATGCAGTTTAAAATAAGATGTGAGTAATCTGATGCTAACCTTTTTTTGTAAAATTTTACATGCAACTCATTTTGATAGATTGAAAATCTAACTTTTTCCTAGGATCAGGTATTTCACTATCAGAATTTATTTCTCTCATGTCGTCTTCTGCCTCTGCACAGTTGAATAAACTTCCTAAAAGAGTATTTCCCTACTTGCAATCAGATAAGACTCCTATAGTTTTTAGTGAATTAAATCAAAGTCCAGATATAGAGCTGGTCACACAGTATTCTCAAAAGTTTGTGTTTAGACATGTTAGAATTAACAAAGATACCTACAGGCTAGATAAGTTTTGAAATACCTTTCCTGACCTTGTTCTCACAACAGTACACACTCATATTCCCTGCCCTGTTCATATAAGAAGGATGTGGACCTGTTTGAGGGAGTCCAGAGGAGGGCCACAAGGATGATCAGAGGACTGGAGCACCTCTGCTATGAAGACAGGCTGAGAGATGGGCTTGTTCAGTCTGGGTAAGAGAAGGCTCCAGGGAGACCTTAGAGCAGCCTTCTAATGCCTAAACAGGGCCTACAAGAAAGCTGTAGAGGGACTTTTTACAAGGACATGTATCACAGAATCACCAAATCACAAGGGTTGGGCAGGACCTCTGAAGATCATCTAGTCCAATCCCACTGCCAAGGCAGGCCGCCTAGACTGGGTTACACAGGAACATGTTCAGGTGGGTTTTGAATGTCTCCAGAGAGGGAGACTCCACAAGCCCCCTAGGCAGCCTGTTCCAGGACTCTGCCAACCCTGAACATAGAGAAGTTCTTCCTCATGTTGAGGTGTAACTTCTTGTGCTTCAGTTTATGGCCATTGCTCCTCATCCTGTCAGTGGGCACCACCGAAAAGAGTCTGGCACCATCCTCATGGCACGTGCCCTTGAGATACTGATATGCATTAATAAGATCCCTTCTCAGTCTTCTCTTCTCTAGACTAAACAGGCCCAGATCCTGCAATCTCTCCTCATAAAAAAGATGCTTCAAACCCCTGATCATCCTTGTGGCCTCCGCTGGACCCTCTCCAGTAGCACCTTGTGTGTCTTCCACTAGGCTGGCTCCGAATCCCAGAACTGGACACAGTACTCCGGATGTGGCCTATGAAGTGGGGAGATTTAGATTAGACTAGGAAGAAGTTCTTCACTGTAATGGTGGTGGGACGCTAACACAGGTTTCCCAGAGAAGCTGTGGCTGCCACATCTCTGGAAGTGTTCAAGGCCAGGCTGGATGGGGCTTGGAGCAACCTGGCCTAATAGAACGTGTCCTTGCCCATGGCAGGGGGTTGATGACCTTTAAGGTCCCTTCCAACGCAAACTATTCTGTTTATAATTGTATACACATGTCTTCAATTTTATTAGCTGTATAAGAATTTCCAAGTACAGGGATATAGTGGATTAGAAACTCAGAACTTGAGTCTTGCCTTGATTTTGTGTGAAGCAACACTAACAACTTCTCTTTTTTTATCCGTTTGTAAAATAGATATAAAACTTGCCATGGTAATCTTTGTTTAATTCCATTTGAGCTTTGTGTTCTAAGCTGCAATAATGTACATTGCACAAGCAACATGTAGCTGTTGCTAATTCCCTATTCTACTAGATTGTCCCCGTAAAAAGGAGTCAAAACAGAAAACAGGTCACATACGTACCCCATTCTTGCTAGAGATACAATGTGTCTCATAAGTGATAAAATAAACCACAAATGCGCCTAAATTTATGAGTAAGCTATGGCTTATTCAGTGTGACATCAGTAAATTTGGTGTGTTTATAATTTAACACCATGGTATTCTGCACTGCAGGTTTGCCGAAACATATTTTCTATAAAACCCTGGAATCAGACAGTGTTGTCTTTCATAATAATTTCAAAAGTACAAAAAACTTTTGGAAATTCTGTTTCTCAAAATTCTATATTTTTTCCAGTCCTAAAGGCTTATACTTGACTGTGGTTCAGCACATTTGCATTACAGCAAAAGTTGCAGATTTTAGTTTCTATTATTTTCACTATTTCACTCTTTTAGTTTCTATTTTCAGAGTTCGACATTTATGTTCAGGCTATATAACTCTTAGAGGCCATGGTGGAAAGTCCTTCCAAGACTTCTAGGCAACACTGCATGAAACCAAATGCTCATGCAATGAACTTGAAAATTTATCTTTGTAATTTCAGATTTTTACTTACTATTATTTCTTGTACTACATGGAATTCTACTCTACAGCATGCCTATTCACTAACTTCTGTGTGCCTGACGAGACAAATCCATAAGCATAAGTGGTCTGGGTACGTTTCTATCCATTTTCTCTATGTAGCTAAAAATATATTCTTATCCTCATATGTTGCTTTTTTATTTACTTTGTTTACTATGTAAGGATTTTAAAGCTCCCTTTTAAAATCTCTTCAATCAAAGCATGTTACTAATATGCTGTGCCGTGTATGTGAAACTGTTTGCATTTCCGCAAAAACTGTGGTATTCACAGATTTAAGATGGAGCTGACTTGGAAAAATGGCATTGTCAAAAAATTCTACAGTATAGGGTTAAAGAAACAAATCCGGCAAACTTTAGCTTTAAGAGAAAAATCTTCTGAGCTCTCTGGAGAAATGCTGTGATAGTTAATGAGATCTCCTGCCTTTCCTTTTCTACGTTCCCAGTTACATCTGTAATGAAGACTGAGTTCTGACTTTGTTAAAGTCATGAAAATTATTTCTTGTGCAGCTGAATTCGGATTGCCTGTTGTTGCTGGTTAGATGAAAAGTGTATTATGTGCTAAAATGGTTCATTTTTTTCCTGACAACTCTGAAAACACACATGTTGCATAGCCTAGGGATACGTAAATTGTTGTGGAAAAGCTTGACCACAGAGAAACAGGAAAATTACATACTAATAATGTTTAAAAACCATAGTGTCACCTTTTGTGCATCACATTGCTCATATGCTCTTTTTCTCTGGAATTTTTATAGTGCTGGATGTTACTATTACAGGAGAACTTTTCTAAGACCTGAAGAAGTAATTCAGTTGGTTTAGTTTTCAATAGCAAAATTTAAAAAATTTAGGTTTATTTTAAGTTAAGCAACTTTAAATGTTTAGCTGGATTGCAGCCATGATTTTCTGTGCCTCACCAGGTAGAGATGCTAGAAAAGAAGGAAAATACAGAAAGAAATGCAGTGTAGCTAGAAAGCATGGGTGAACTGAAGGGCTTTCCTCAAGCTAATGATTTTTCAGAGTATATGCATTTGTGTAGTGGCACAAATCAAAACCTGGCTTCTCAAATAGATGCTCATTACCTTTCATTGCTACGCCATGAATGCATTCAAAGATGCTTCTCAACTGAATGTTACAGTGGCTGGAAGCGTCTCTTCAGCCAGCCTCTCTTTTTTGGCAGGTATATTTGTGCTGGTTTGGGTTGCTCACACCATGGACTATATTTGTCCAGTCATGACTGTCCTACAGACTGTGATAGTATTGGAAAGGAAAGAAAGTAAGAAAAGGACACCCTACATGAGAATGAGGCATTGGATCTTACTGAGAGCTTGGTATCACATTTTTTCACTCAGGTCTTACTGGAGCTCTTGTTCCTTCAAAGATCTCTGCTTTGGATGAGGTATTTTGGAAAGTGGCCAGCTGTTAAATGGTGAATCTTCTTGAAATTACAGATGAAAGTAATAAATCAGCAATATTAACCACATTAAACAAAAAAAAAAAAAAAAAGAAAAAACACCTAAAAAACCCCAAACAAACCCAGCCACCTCAGTCTCCAATTGCCATACCATAATCACAGCTCCTAAGAGATATGTTACATGGCATAATAAAATCATTAGGTTAATTCTTAGATTCCTATGATTATTCAGCTCAAGACAGAGCAGCTGTAATAACATTGTTTCACTCAGAGATTAATCTGCTTCTTACTATACACACTTTACGACAACAGAAGATGCTGATAGCTTAAATAACAGGCGTAAAATCAGTGGATTTACTTTTGGCTGATCTTCAAGCATGACAGGCTCTGGAATCACTTTTATTATTATAAAGTGTCTGTATTCGAGTATTTTTTTTTTTTTTCAAGATTCTGCATTTCACTATACATTCAAGTTTTTTCTACACTCTAAAGCAAATCAGCAGCCAGGAGGGTTTATTAGTTAGAATCATAGAATCATAGGATGGCTTTGGTTGGAAGGGACCTTTAAAGATCATGTAGTCCAACCCCTCTGCCATTGGACAGATTTTCCAACCTGACCTTGGACACTTCCAATGATACGGCATCCACAACTTCTCCAGGCAACCTGTTGCAGTGTCTCACCACCCTAATCATAAAAAATTTCTTCCTTATGTCCAATCTAAATCTACCCTCTTTCAGTTTAAAACCATTGCCTCTTGTCCTATTGCTACAGGTCTTGTAAAAATCTCTCTGTTTTTCTTGTAAGACTCCTTTATATGCTGAAAGGCCACAATAAGGTCTCCTGGAGCCCTCTCCAGGCTGAACAACTCCAGCTCTCTGAGCCTTTCCTCATAGGAGAGGTGTTCTGTCCCTCCTTTGGACCCACCCCAACAGGTCCATGTCTTTGTATACTGAGGACTCCAGGGCTGGATGCAGCACTCCACGTAGGGTTTTACCAGAGCAGAGTAGAGGGACAGAATTACCTTCTTCGACCTGCTGGTCACGCTCCTTTTGATGCAATCCAGCATACGGTTGGCTTACTAGGCTGCAAGCGCACAGTGCAGGCTCATGTTGTCCAATTTTTCACTCACCTCTCTCCAAGTTCTCTGCAGGGCTGCTCTCAATCCCTTAATCCCTCAGCCTGTACTGATATTGGGGATTGCACCACTCCTGGTGCAGGAGCTTGCACTTGGCCTTGTTGAACTTCATAAGGTTCACATGGGTCCACTTCTCAAGCCTGCCAGGTACCCTCTAGATGGCATCCCTTCCCTCCAATAGATCAATTGTATGAGTTGACTTCCTGACATCATCTTACCTTAGTCATAGAAGCCCTAGATGCCCATAGATCATCACCTCAGACTGAGGTCTGTGGCAGGTTTAAAGGGCCAGAATCCAACAAAGTGATATCTAGAAGGAAATACAAATGTCCGGGGTCAGCTATACATTTTCTGACTATTCTTGAGCAGGTTTCTGAAATTCACGTGCCTTATATAGAATCACAGACTCGTAGAATAGTTAGGGTTGGAAAGAATCTTAAGATCACCTAGTTCCAACCCCTCTGCCACAGGCAGGGGCACCTCACACTAGACCATGTCACCCAAGGCTCTGTCCAATCTCTGAACACTGCCAGGGATGGAGCATTCACAACTTCCTTGGGCAACCTGTTCCAGTGCCTCACCACTTTCACAGTAAAGAACTTCTTCCCTATATCAAACATGAACTTCCCCACTGGGAAATCACATTGCTACAGTCAATTTGTCTATCTATCTAGACTGTAGGCTCTTTAAGGCAGGAATACATTTTGCCTCATGTCCAGAGTTTGACCAGGATCATTCCGAGAGATGGTGAAGCTCCAATCTCAGGACACCCACAGGAAAACAAGACTTCACAGTCCCTCCAAGCACTTGTTGCAGAGCCCCACCAGAGCCAAAGCTGGTGCTTCATTAGCTCATGAATTGAGACAGTCCTAAGTCAAACACCATGAGGCCCTTATCTGGCTTTAAGCCTGTATGTGCTCCTTTAGTCTAAATTTTAAAAAGACTAATGTAGGACGTAGACAGAAGCATAAACTGTTTTTTTTTCCTAAAGCTTATTTCAGTGATTTAGAAACACTGTTCCTTAAACAGTGTCATGGGAAAAGAAGCACCATATCTCACTTCACCCGCTGCAGTCCCACACCACAGGTAAACACTTAAATTCTCCTCTCAAAAATAAACCCATTATTAAATATAATCACATTGTAGTTAAGTGAGGGCTAACATTTGACAGAATTTTTTTCTAAAATGCAATCTTAGGTTCAGTCCAAATGTTGTAACTGGTTTTTTCAAAGGTACTATTAGCTTTTTTTCTCATTTGAAACACCTTATTTCACCACTTTGAAGTATTATCAAGCAATGAAAAGCTTTCACCTGAAATCACAGAAAAGATGTCTCAGACATCTTTGAAACAGATCTTTGAAGCAGATCAGCTTAAAGTAAGAGAAATCAGAAATTCAAGATTGTGGGAGTCTTATTCTAACTTTAAGTTCAGAGTTCTTCTTTAAAAAATAGAATGACCTGCATTCCTTTTTTTTTTTTTTCCCTCCTCCAGGCTCAGAGAAGTTAAGTCAAAACACAGTGTTTGCTAATGTCTTGAACGCAGTTACATGGAATCTATCTATGATGAATACATATTTATTTGTCACTGTGCAAACAGGCACAAGGTATAAATACAGTTTATAGACAGAAGATCCTTCAGCCTGCATTCAGTGCAATACCATTCTGATGGTATTGCAAAACAGCATCGCAGTTGTCTCAGAAGTGGGTTTGCAGTGACCTCTGTAGGACAGACCTGAGACAGGGTCCATTCATGCTTCAGATTTATTATTGTGAAATCATAATCCTGCTGGACACAGCTGAACTTCTCCAGCCTAATCATGGATCTGCCTACCCATATCAGGATAAGAAACTGCTGACCTACAGCCCATGATACCTCCAGTGCCTGGCAATTTGCTATGACAGTGTGGTAAAGACCTCTCCATTGGTCCCTGGAGCCTTTGGACATTTAAGTACTAGCTGTGACTACACAAAGATTTCTGAAGAATAATTTCTGTGAAGCCACCTGTTTTCTAGGGTTTACAGCGTGCAGAGATCCCCTGGTAACCAGGCTCTGGCTCACTACCACCAACTACACAATATTCAATTCAGTCTGCCTATTGGGATTATTTCTTTAGTAACTGTGCTACAAGACAGTTTGTGTAGGATAAAGAATATTTTGATCTCTGGCCTCTTAAGCCAGTATAACATTCTGCCTGTTCCTTCATGTAAAGTCAGTGGGGAGAAAGCAAAGGTGAAAACAATGAGTTATGACTCCACAGACTTCCAATCCCAGTCTCAGTTTATAAACCAAAGAGATAAAATAAATTCCAATGACCGTTCTTAGGCAAAATCTCTTTGACTAAGTCACAATTTGTGCTACTCACTGATTCAGACAAAATGCAGTAAAATGTTATTTTACATGACTACCCTATGCAGCACAGCCTTAGGGCAAATCATCTCAGAAACAGCATTGCAGCAAAGACGCTGAGTCACATCCTTGGCTGTGCTGGAAAGTGCACAGACAGCAGATCTGGCAGGGAAGTTATCCTGCCCTGCTATTCATTCAGCACTTGTGAGGTAGGTCTGGATTGCTGGGTCCAGTTTTGGATCCCCCAGCAACATAGGGAAGACATGGATACACTGGAGAAAGTTCAGCAGAGGCCCCTAGCTCATTGACAGCCTGGAAAACGGTAAGAGATCTGCTTCAACTTCACAGAATCATAGAATCAGATAATAGTTAGGGTTGGAAGGGAGCTTTAAAGTCATCTAGTCCAACCTTTCCTGCAGTGAGCCAGGGACTCTTCAGAAGTGCACATCGATAGATGAAAAGCAAAAGACATAAGCTGAGGCATGGGAAGTTCAGACCAGAAATAAGTAAAATGTTTTTTCACCGTAAGTGTGGTCAAATACTTTGGAACAGGGAGGTTGTGCAGTCTATCTGCCTGTACTGTGAGTGCCTTGCTGCTGGGTAATGCAAACCAACAAAAAGTAATACCTATGCAGTTCTTAACTCCAGATTCTCAGAACAGAAATGCTTCATTGGCAAGTACTGTGTGCCTCATGGTTGCGAAATGCAAAAACTTCAGCACTCAAGAATTCCAAAACTATAAATGACTACAAGAAAAAATGTTGCATACTTTTTCTAGGTGTAATTACTATGAGCAGGCACCCAATTTCCATGAAGACACCATCAATATATACTGAACTGAGAAATACATGTTGAACTGAGACATCTTGCTTTTACTTCAAACAATATTTGTTTTGACAGATGTCATGTCAGTGCTGAAAACCCCCATAGTTAATAGGTATATTTAAGTGCTTTTTACATTGAGACCACATCAATTAATGGCAAGACAGGTGGTGAAAAGATGATCTCTATTTACAGATTAAGAGCCTAGCTGAGCCTGGCTGTATTTACAGACTCTAAACTTGTCTCTAAACTGGAGAGACATAAATGTGATGGGTGGGCCGCTGGTGGATAAGGACAGCCACACGCAGAGAGTTGTGGTCAACGGCTCAGTGTCCAACTGGAGATGGGTAGTGATGGTGTCCCTCAAGGGTCAGTGTTCGACCGATCCTGTTCAACATCTTTATCGGTGACACAGAGAGTGGGACTGATGCACCCTCAGCGAGCTTGACGATGATACCAAGATGTGTGGCGTGGTCAACACGCTGGAGGGAAGAGATGCCATGCAGAGGGACCTTGACAGCTTGTGAGGTGGGCCAGTGCCAACCTCATGAAGTTCAGCAATGTGAAGTGCAAGGTCCTACACCTGGGTCAGAGCAATCCCAGGCACAGCTACAGGTTGGGTAGAGAAGTAATTCAGAGCAGCCCTGCGGAGAAGGACTTGCAGGTATTGGTCAGTGAGAAACTGAACATGACCCAGCAATTTGCACTCACAGCCCAGAAAGCCAAACATGTACTGGGCTGCATCAAGAGGAGTGTGACCAGCAGGTAGCAGGTCAAAGGAGGTGATCCTGCCCCTCTACTCTGTTCTGTGACACCCCACCTGCAGTGCTGTGTACAGTTCTGGTGTCCTCAACATAAGAAGGACATGGAGCTGTCGAAGCGAGTCCAGAGGAGGGCCATGAGGATGATCAGGGGGCTGGAGCACCTCCCGTATGAAGACAGGCTGAGAGACTTGGGGCTGTTCAGCCTGGAGAAGAGAAGCTGCGTGAAGACCTCACACCAGCCTTCTGGTACGTGAAGGGGGTCTATAAAGATGCTGGGGAGGGACTCTTCCTTAGGGACTGTAGGGACAGGACAAGGGGTAACGGGTTTAAACTTAAAAAGAGGAAGTTCAGGTTAGATAAAAGGAAGTTGTTTACTGTGAGGGTGGTGAGGCATTGGAACAGGTTCCCAAAGAAGTGGTAAATGCTCCATCCCTGGCAGTGTTCAAGGCCAGGCTGGACAGAGCCGCGGGCGACATGGTCTAGTGTGAGGCATCCCGGTCCATGGCAGGGGGGTTGGAACTAGATGATCTTAAGGTCCTTTCCAACCGTAACCATTCTATGATTCTATGACTCTCTCAGCAATCTTAAGGTCAATACTGCAGTCCTTGCCTTGAGAGCGGCAGGAGCAGAAAAGGCCATTTTCCTGCAGCAGTACTTATCTCTCAAATTCACATCATCATTCTTCACAAAATACATTGCGATTCCCACAGCAACTGGGTGATCATTCTGCCAAACCAGGAGCATACCAGGAAGATTGGCTTCCTGCACTACACAGGACACCAGTGCCTGACTCTTGTTAGAGAAGACCACCTATCTGTTCTTGAATTAAACCCTGTCTCACCGTCTCCACAGACAACCACAGTAACACCAGCACTGCTGTTTTGTTCCTCTCTAGCTCCTGTACAGGTCACTATCTGGTCCCTGTCCAAGCACATCCCTATCTACCCTCCCACTAGAAGCAGAAGGCGCTCCACCCAGCTGCACCACTGCTGAACAGGCAATAAGCTCTTCACACAGCTATTGCCCATCTACATTGAGACCTACAGGCTGAATAATAGGGCTTTTTGTCTGAATAAATTACAGGCCCATGTCTCCCCATACTTTCTCACAAGTTAGTCAGGGCTCCACATACAAGGCCTGACTGTTAGAGAGGGCTGACCAGAGGTTGTGTATGAAAAAAGTGACTCGGGAACAGCAAAGCTCTGTAAGACATTGTCATGGATGCCACAAGGATTAGTGAAGTAGAGGCAGGACAATGTGCCACAACAAAAGATACCCTGTATTGTACATAGTATTGGCATAAATAGAGTGGCATGAAACACTTTTGGGGCTTTAAATTAGAACCCCTATTCAGCATAAAGCATTCTTACTAGGCTGGAAGTATGATGGGGAAAAAAATAAATGTGGACAGGAGAATGTTTATTTGTCCAGGGCCATAGCCTCAATATTTGTTACCCCAACTAACATAAATAGTGCAAGAGATGGAATTCAGAAATCAAATCAGTCTCACAAATAACCCATTAGTTTCTCTGCACACCACTAATTTGTAAAAGTCACTCTTCCCAGAGCTCTCTTTTTTTTTTTTTAATGAAAACAAAATGTTCTCTTGTCAATAAAATGAAGTTACTCAGCAGATCAAGAGCTTCTTGGAAAAATAATTTGGATCTCTGAGCATAATTTTCTGCATTAGAACAACAGATCCACTAATATATTATCTTACCACAGCTAATGCAAAAACACCAATTCTCTAATTTTTCTCCCTTTGGCATTCAAATAGCCTTGGACAGCTGCTGTCAGGTAAAGAGGAGGTAAAGGGAGCCATCCCAAGGACACTCTAGCAGTTTTAATGAGCATGATTAGCTGCTATTGACCCAGTGTGCCTGAAGCTTTTGTTGCAACAGTCTGTTAATTAGGCAGGGCTAAGTACCCTTTTAGCTGGTGCTCAGGAGAGGCCTACCTAAAAGAGGTGCTTATATATAAGAGCATCTATACATAAGAGCCAGGCCTAGACCACAGCTCCCAGAGTACAACCAGCAGGTACAGCACTTTGTAAACAAGGGGCCTCAGCTGAATTTGTACCACTGTAATAGCCTGAAACACGGTACTGTATGTCACAGAGTACTTTCCCCAACAGGAGACGGTCTACTTGTCCCTGCTAGGGTAGAGGCTTTGACACAGACTGAGCTTTGGATGGTGGATGCAGCCCTCCAAAGCTGCAGGAAGTACCTGGGGTCTCTCTCTGATACCAGGTGAAATAGTTGTCTTCCTGCAGGTGTTATGCTGTCTTGGAGGATCTATGCTGCCAAGAGGAGGAGTTATGGGATCAAGTGAGCAGGCTGCACAGCATCATGGAAGAGGAAAGGGAAATAGACAGGATCTTCTCTGAAACACAAATGCTTGAAAAGCTACCACTCCTAACTGCAGTAGAGAATCTGGCAGTGTCCGCCCCTACCATTAAGGTAAGTGCAACCTCTGGAGAATGGAAAGGATGGAAGCTGGTGACCTCCAGCACAAAGACAAAGGCTTCTTCCTCACCTAAGGGCTTGAAACTATAAAGTAAGTCCACTGCCCTTAAAGTTGAAGAGGAGGCCCATGCACCTTCATGGTCCACCTGACCTTGAACATGCAATATCCCCAGGAAGAAACAGTGATTAATTGTAATGGGTGACCCTTGCTGCAGGGGTCAGAGGCACCCATCTCTTAACCTGACATATCAACTAGAGAGGTTTGCTGCCTCCCAGGGGCCTGGGTCCAGGATATTCTGTGGGGACAACTGAAGCTTGCCTGATTGTCTAACTACTACTCCCTACTGATCTTCCATGAGGGTACAAATGATACTAATGTGTATCAAATGATAATAATGTGTATCGGACAGTGTGAAAAGTGACTACAGAGCTCTGGGGCAGTAGTCAAGGGCTTTAGGTCCAAGTGGTGTTCTCAGCCCTGCTGGTGAAAGGAAAACATATGAGGAGGAAGGAACTAATGGAAACATTAGGAACATGTCAATACTTGGATGCAGAGCGGGTGCTGGTGACAGGGTTTGGGGTTCTATGACAATGGAACCCTGTTTGCAGGTTAGTCTCTGCTTGGGATAGGTGGGATCCAAATCACTAATTGGGGCAAAGCAATTTTTGCCAATGTTGGCTGACTTCATAAGGAAGACTTGAAAATCAACAAAATGGAGCTTAAGCAGGGCCATTTCCAGGATTTGCATATAAGCAATGAAGGGTCTACAGGGCACAATTATAGCAAAATCCTCAAAACCCTTTCTAGGAAGTCAGCATGCTGAGGTGCCTCTCTAAAGTGCATACTGATGCATATAGTGTGAGGAATAAACACAGTGTATTAGAGATACGTGTGCATTTGCTGGGCTATGATATTGTTGGGATCACACAGACATGGTGGAATAGCTCCCTTGACTGGAGTATTGCAATGAAGGAATATTGGCTCTTTAAGAATGGTGGGAAGGACAGATGAGGACAGGGAGTTGCCATTTGGATGAGAGAGGAGCTGGAGTGCACAGAGCTCTGCCTGGAGATAGACAAGGAGCCAACTGAAAGCTTATGGGTAAGGATTAAAAAGAGTAAAGGTAAAGGTGATGTTACAGTGGGTGTCTGCTACACACTATTTGACTAGGAAGAACAAGTGGATGAGGCCCTCTAGAGACAGAGGGAGCAGCCTCACATTTGCAGGCCCTGGTTCTCATGTGAGATTTCCACCACCCTGACATCTGCTGGAGGGACAACACAGCAGTATATAAGCAATTCTGGAGGTTCCTGGAGTATACTGATCATAACTTTCTCGAAGTGACAGAGGAGCCAACAAGGAGATGAATCTCATACCCAGCAACAGCTTGTTGGGAATGTGAAGATCAAAGGCAGCTTTGGCTGCAGTGACCATGAGATGGTGGAGTTCAGGATCCTTATGGGAGGGAGGAGGGTAGAAAGCAAGGTCACAACGCTGGACTTCAGGAGAGCAGACTTTGGCCTCTTAAAAGATCATCTTAGAAGAGTTCTGTGGTCCTGGAAGGAGGAGATGTCCAAGAAAGCTGGTTAATATTTGAGAATCACCCCTTCCAAACTCAAGAATGGTCTATCCCAATGAATAGTCAGGCAGGCAAAAATACCAGGAGGCCTGTGTGGATGTACAAGATGCTCCTGACCAAACTCAAGCAGAAAAAGAAAGCATACAGAGGATGCAAGCAAGAACAGGTAACCTGGGAGAAATATAGAGATGTTTTTGAGCATGCAGGGATGAAGTTAGGAAAGCTAAAGCCCAATGAAATTGGATCTGGCTGGGGACATGAAAGAACAAGAAGGGCTTCTATAGGTACATAGGTGACAAAAGGAAGAAAAGGGAAAATGAGGGCTCATTGCTGAATGAGGTAGGGGATCTGGCTACACAGGACATGGAAAAGGCTGAGGTACTGAATGCCTTCTTTGCCTTAGTCTTTACTAGCAAGACCACCCTTCAGGAATCCCAGAGACCAGGGGAAAAGCATGGACCAAGGAAGATGTACCCTTGGAGGAAGAGGATCAGGTCAGAGAATACTTGATATGTAAATCCATGTGCACTACTGGGATACACCCATGAGTGCTGAAGTAGCTGGCAGATGTCATTGTGAGGCCATTCTCAATAATCTTTGATAGATCATAGGAACTGGGAGAAGTGCCCAAAGACTGAAGGAAAGCAAATGTTATTCCTGTCTTCAAGAAGGGCAAAAAGAAGGACCCAGAGAACTAAAGGCTGTCAGCTTAATCATAATCCCTGGAAAGGTGAAGGAGCAGCTAACCCTGGAAACCATTTCCAGGCACATGAATGACGAGAAAATCATCAGGAGAAGTCAGCATGGCTTCACCAAAGGGAAGTCATGCTTCTACAATGTAATGACTGGCCTGGGAAGTGAAGGAAGAGCAGTGGAGATTGTCTATCTGCACTTCAGAAAAGGCTTTTAACACTGTCTCCCATAAGATCCTCATAGAGAAGCTGTTGATGTATAGTGTGGTTGTATAGTGTGATGTGTAGTATGGATAGTCAGTTGAAAAGTGGCTGAATGGCTGGTGTCAGAAGAAAACTTTCCGGTACATACTACTTACAACTCTAATTTGGTTGGGTTTTTTTTCTTCCTTTCTTTCTGTGGCTAGAATATGAGATTTCTTTTGACATTTAGATAAAATATGTGGTATCTCACCAGTGTGAAGTTACACACTACACTTTTATCAACTGTGGAACTCCATCACACAGGAATAAGAATGTCTCTGCAGAGCAAGGACAGCAAAAGCAACAGGTGCTATTTACCGTGAGTCAACTTACCAGAAGATGTCACCAGTGCCAAATACTGGCAAGTATAAAAATAACTTCATAGGCTTATTATTCAGGAACTGCATTTGCAAAGCTGATTTACAAAATACACATCCTGTCAAAGTCGTTACTGTTGTAAAAATCGATCCTGTTCAAGCAGGAATTTTTATAACACATAGAAGTGACTCGTGGTACATTTTTTTCTAAAATCTCATCTGCCACTGTTAAGTGTTCACTAGCCCAAAATTATTATAAACATGGTGTTTGTTATTTATGCCTCCTGCTGGGCACATGCACATTGTGTCAGTGGCACTGTTGCTTGAATAACACCAGGATAACTAGAAAAAGATAAGAAATGAAAGTTCCAGAGATTCAGGTTCATGAGAGGTCTTTATAAGCTATGAGGGGAAACAGATCCCCATCTGCCTCCAACTTTAAGTAGAAACGTTCTCTTAATGGCATTTTTTGTCTTTGAAAATTTACCTTGACAATGCTGTCAAGTGAAACAAACTAATTTTTTTCCCCCTAGAACTAATTTTGAAAGGCCAAAGCATATTCCTACAGCAACTTTTAAGGAATAAGGGGTGAACATTTTTCAGTGGTGCATTTTGGCACGTCCTTTAAGGTAACCATTGGTTATTCACAATACTCATCCAAAACAAACTAAATGCTGTTATCTTGAGGTCTTTGCCAGTAAATTGTGCATTCAGTATCACTCAAATTTATTTGGAAAGCACAGTGATGCAAGGCAATAGAAAAACTGTCATAGTCCTGAGGTTGCTCAGCACGGTCACTGTGTCTTAAGCCCTGCATCTTTCTAGGGAGGCATCAGCAACAAAATACTGCACCTCAAATTGGCAGTCTCAGTCTTTTTTGTGAACCAGTAAGGCAGGGCACACAAATGTCATGAACAGGGATTGTTGCAAAGATGCCTCTTTCATTTGACATTTGTCTTTTCTGTCCCATAACCTGGTTCGGAGTCTTTGTTAAAATTTCAGTTACAGCTAAATTGCATGGAGTGCAGTCAGGCTGTTTGCTGCTTCCCTGTAGCAGCTCAATGAAAGTCTAATTATCTCGCCCTTCCCTTATGTCCTAATTACTGCAATTCTTTCCATAGGATCTGGCATTAGATCTGTTTCCTCCTTTGTCACCTACTAAGGAGCTATTCAGACATCAATTTTACTAACTGCAATTGTCACAGAGGGCCATAATATTCCATGAATATTTGCAATACTGGAACTAATTATATTTGGACAAATAGTGGAGTGAAAGTATGAGCAACATAAAAGCCCAGTTGTAACTTCTAAGCATAACCATTCACCTCTGCACTTTTTAACTAGGCAGTAATGACTAAATACCTGGGTAATGTAAAGTCAATGTACAATGGAGCAGAATACATGTTCTATTATAGTCAAATAATAGTCAGACTGTCTTAGCCTCACTTTTTCACCTGCTTCATCTTCTTGTACATATGATACCACAAAACACAAGCCTCTCCTCAGTGTTGCCAGTTTTAATATGAAGTAGTAATAATCTCATTTTGAAAATGTAAAGCAACAGTGTAAACAGAGCTTTTGCTGACATCAGCAGCAGACACAGAGAATCATAGAATGGTTTAGGTTGGAAGGGACCTTAAAGATCATCTAGTTCCAACCCCCTTGTCATGGGTAGGGACACCTTCCACTAGACCAGGTTACTCAAAGCCCTGTCCAACTTGGCCTTGAACACTGCCAAGGATGGGGCAGCCACAGCTTCTCTGGGCAACCTGTGCCAGTGTCTCACCATCCTCACAGTATAGTATTTCTTCCTAATGTCTAATCTAAATCTACCTTTTGTCAGTTAAAGCCATTCCTCCTTGTCCTGTCACTAGAGGACCTTGTGAGAACTCCCTCTTCAGATTTCCTGTAGTCTCCCTTTAGACACTGGAAGGCTGCTGTAAGGTCTCCCTGAGCCTTCTCCAGGCTGAACAAGACCAACTCTCCCAGCCTGTCTCCATAGCAGAGGGGCTCCAGCCCTCTGATCATCTTCATGGCCTCCTCTGGACTCACTCAAGCAGGTCCATGTACCTCTTGTGTTGGGGGCCCCAGAGCTGGACGCAGTATTACAGGTGAGGTCTCATGAGAGCAGAGTAGAGGGGGAGAATCACCTTTCTTGACCTGCTGGTCACGCTTCTTTTGATGCAGCCCAGCATACGGTTGGCTTTCTGGGCTGCATCATGTTGAGCTTCTTGTCAACCAACATGCCCAAATCCTTCTCCTCAGGGCTGCTCTCAATCCATTCTCTGCCCAGCTCTCAGTTGTGCTTGGGATTGCCTCAAGAAGCATGCAAAACTTGCAAAACTTTCAGATCCAATTTTCACAATCTAATACCTAAAGCAAATCTCGGTATTAGTTTAAGCAGTCACCAATCTCTCTATTTCTTTTCGTCTTACCTAATAGGCAGTCTCTTTGCAAACTCATCTCTGAAACTACATACTGCTTGGATGAATACAGAAATATTCTCCGTTTTCTGCAGATAAAACTGTTAACTAAGCACACAGAACTGACACAAGAGAGATCTTTTTATTTGCATTATGCTGGTTTTTCTGAATGTATTCTGTCAACAGGATTTACTATTCTATTAAACAGAAATACTCAAAGTTCTGTGTTGCTTGTTCGGGATGAAGCTAAATGTGAGAATTGAGAGGTTTGTTTCCAACATTCTTATTCACATGGTGGAGCTGCTAAATGGTAAAAGTAAACATCTCAGTAGCATAAAATCATCAAAAAGGAGGTAAACCAGCCTCATTCTGTGCCCAGTCTTTCTCCTAGCTTCTGACCTCAGAAGGTAAAATGTGACATCATCTGCAGTCAGACAGAGCACAGAGGAAAGAATACAGGAAGGAAATAACTGAAATATACCCCTGTGCAGTAGAGGTGGAGGGGCCAAAGCCTCGTCCACAGTCCTTCCCCAGCCTTGCTGTCAGTGCCCTGCCTGCAAGGGGATCCTGCCTGGCCCCCAGGGAGAAACAAGCAACCCCCTCCAGGGCATAACCCTGCCCTATCCCTGCCCCACAGGAAGGGAGTGTGCAGGACCAGCACCCACCTCCTTGCAGGGGTCTGCCAAACCCCAGACAGGGCTTCTCAAGAAGCGTCCTCAGGCTTTTCACCCATTTCTTTACCCAGGGCTGGCCTTCAGCATTGCTTGCAGAGTGGCAATGGCCGTGATTTTCCTTCAGAGACGCCTCAGCACAGGAATCTCGATGCTGTGAGTACAAGTGTCTTGAGTGGACATGGAGCTAAGGGGTGCTGTTCAGCTTGTAAGAGAAATTCCCCTGGGCAGGTCTCTGCCTTGAGCACTGCTAACCCCAGGACTCACTCTATTTCAGGAAAGAGATGAAGGCCCTGAGAAGAGAGAGGCTCTTCATGATCTTCTGCTTGATGAGCCTCACTGCTCTCGGTTAGTATTCACCCGCTGCCAGTGGAGGCACAGAGGTGTGAGGGAGAAGGTGCTGAAGGCCCATGGGGCCCATCCAACATCTCACCTTTGTGGATCTGGGAGGTCACGAGGTGCTCGCTGCATCCAGATGAAATGGGGCGTAGCTGTGGGGTGCAAAGCCTGGAACCTGGCCTTGAACACACCGAGGGAACTGCCACAGCTTCTCTGGGCAACCTGTGCCAGTGCCTCACCACCCTCACAGGGAAGACTTTTTTTCCTAACATCTAATCTAAATCTCCCCTCTTTCAGTTTAAAGCCATTCCCTCTTGTCCTGTCACTAGAGGCCCTTGTAAATGTCCCTCTCCAGCTTTCTTGTAGGCCCCTTTAGGCACTGGAAGGCTGCCACGGAGCCTTCTCTCTCCAGGCTGAACAAGCACAACTCTCTCAGCCTGTCTTCACAGCAGAGGGGCTCCAGCCCTCTGATCATCTTCGTGGTCTCCTCTAGGCTCACGTGATCAGGTCCACGTACCTCTTCTGTTGGGGACCCCAGAGCTGGATGCAGTACTGCAGGTGGGGTCTCACGACAGCAGAGCAGAGGGGCAGGATCACCTCTCTTGACCTGCTGGTCATGCTCCTTTGGATGCAGCCCAGCACGCAGTTGGTTTTTGGGCTGCAAGCGCACACTGCCGGGTCATGTTGAGCTTTTTGTCAATCAACACCCCCAAGTCCTTCTCCTCAGGGCTGCTCTCAATCCAGTCTCTGCCCAGCCTATAGTTGTGCCTGGGATTGCCCTAACCCTGGTGCACTTGCACTTCACTTTGTTGAATTTCATGAGGTTTGCACAGGCCCATCTCTCCAGCCTGTCCAGATCCCTCTGGATGGCATCCCTTCCCTCCAGTGTGTCAACTGCACCACACAGCTTGGTGTCATCGGCAAACTTGCTGATGGCGCATCAGTCTCACTGTCCATGTCACTGACAAAGATGTTGAACAGGATCGGTCCCGACACTAACCCCTGAGGGACACCATCATTACCCATCTCCAGTTGGACATGGAGCCGTTGAACACAACTCTCTGTGTGCAGCCATCCAGCCAATTCCTTATCCACCGAGCGGTCCATCCATGAAATCCATGCCTATTCCTAAATTGGAGATGCATGGATTTACAGGAATTGTGTGGCTCGTCCCAGAGGAGCCACTGGGGTGCATGGGTCAGCCCATATGGAGTCATTGCGGTGTCCTGGGTGCTCATGCATCTCGCTGAGGATGGTGGCAGGCAGCAGCTCCTTGGCACATTCCTGGGGCCACTTCGGTGACCGGAGCTCCCCATGACAATGTGGAGACAGAGGGACAGAGCAAGCCAACACCCCATGCAGCCGCAGCCCCAGCCCCAGCCTGGTGTCACCCAGAGCCAGCACCCCTTTGCTTCCCCATGGGGACCCTCAGCTGGCAGGGTTGGCCAAAGGCTGAGGCTTTATTTCAAAGCATGACCTCAAATGGAATGGAGCCAAGTCTGTTTGGCTGGGCTGGGCTGTCCCTCCTGTGGACAACCTCTTGCCCCTGCACACAGCCTGCTCAACAGGGGACACACAGAGGGAAACAGAGCGAGGCTTGGGCTCTGCAGGCGCAGGTCAGCACCAGAGGAATGCTGGTGTATTTTCAGCACTGGCCAGTCACAAGCGCAACGCAGAGCACTAAGGGGGCAGTGGGCTGTCTCCCTGCCCCTGGCTCACCTGTGATGTCACAGCCACGGCCGCACACCGTGTGGAGCCAGGAACCTCTGAAGCCAAGATGGCTCCTACAGCACTTGTGCCACCACCTCCCACCCGGTAGGAGTTTGCTGTGTCCTGGTGGCTGCGTGCCCGTGCCCGGCATTCTTCTCCTGGCAGTCGGTTTGGGGCTCTTGCCCAGGTGGCCTCTCCCGGGCAGGCAACACTCCTGCATCGGGAGGAGGACACGCAGGCTTGCAGGGGAGCTTCGTTTGGCCCCAAGATGAGGAGGAGAAAGGCTCCTCCAGGAGCGCAGGGCACTGCCCTCGCGAGGACAGCCAGCAGCAGCAGGGAAAGATGTGCAGCTGGGCCCGCTCAGGTCCTCAAGAACAGGTACAAGGGTTTGTTCCCCCTGGGACCATCAGCTGGAGGGTCAGGCCCCCAGAGCCTAAAGCAGGGGCTGGGGGGACATGATGGAGGAGGCAGCGAACGCTGTGGGCAGCGCAGCAGTCCCAGGGCCTGGGAAACCTGCTGTGAATGGGGAAGGGGCTCAGCTGAAAGCCCCTCGGCCCACTGGGGCCAAACCCCATGGTCCTGCTGGAGGGCTCTGGCTGTGGAGCTGCAGAGGCCCTGGGAGGAAGAGGAGGCTTTGGAGGAGGGCAGCTGCTCCCCTCTGCCCACAGGCCTGTCTTCTGGCCAGGGCCGTGGCTCCCGTGGTAAGCAGGCAGTGCCAAACAGCATCCTGCCTCTTCCCTGCCATAGGTGCCCCCCTTCTCAGGAGCACCAGGAGACCAGCTGCAAAGAGCCAGCATGCTGCGGCTGCAGTGCTGCAGACACCGAGCGTAAGTTCAGCGCTGCCGTTCATCCCATGGTTGCACCAAACCTGCCTGGCTCAGCCAGGACTGACAGCCCTGAAGAGTCAGCGTCATCCTGCCCCGAAAGAGGCCTGGGACCACTTTGTCGATGTGACCATGATGGAGCTGGCCACTGTGTCTGTGGGCTACAGTAATAACCACAGGGCAGCCCCGTGTGGTAGAGGTGGAGGGGCCAAAGCCTCGTCTGCAGTCCTTCCCCAGCCTTGCTGTCAGTGCCCTGCCTGCAAGGGGATCCTGCCTGGCCCCCAGGGAGAAACAAGCAACCCCCTCCAGGGCATAACCCTGCCCTACCCCTGCCCCACAGGAAGGGAGTGTGCAGGACCAGCACCCATCTCCTTGCAGGGGTCTGCCAAACCTCAGACAGGGCTTCTCAAGAAGCGTCCTCAGGCTTTTCTCCCATTTCTTTACCCAGGGCTGATCTTCAGCATTGCTTGCAGAGTGGCAATGGCCGTGATTTTCCTTCAGAGACGCCTCAGAATAGGCATCTCCATCCTGTGAGTGCAACAAGTGTCCGTTATGGACATGAAGCTTGGGGGTTCCAGAGGGTCAGGGTGATCAGACGGGAGGCTGGTGGTGCTCCCCACCAGGAGACCCCCTGGCTCCCCTGTAAATTGTTGCTCAGCTTGTAAGAGAAATTCCCCTGGGCAGGTCTCTGCCTTGAGCACTGCTAACCCCAGGACTCACTCTATTTCAGGAAAGAGATGAAGGCCCTGAGAAGAGAGAGGCTCTTCATGATCTTCTGCTTGATGAGCCTCACTGCTCTCGGTTAGTATTCACCCGCTGCCAGTGGAGGCACAGAGGTGTGAGGGAGAAGGTGCTGAAGGCCCATGGGGCCCATCCAACATCTCACCTTTGTGGATCTGGGAGGTCACGAGATGCTCGCTGCATGCAGATGAAATGGGGCGTAGCTGTGGGGTGCAAAGCCTGGAACCAGGGCTGTGGAACACCCCGAGACCCAGGACAAGAATCCCTGCTTGGAGCTACCTCCACTCTCTGCACCCCTTTGCCGTGTCCTCGGCCAACCTCTTGCCAACCTGGTGTGGTAGGAGACCGTGTGACTACAGGGGTCCTTAGAAACCGCAGGAAAATGATTCTCTCTCGGTGATGTTACAGCTGGTGCCTGGTGCGGGACCTCGCTGCTCACGTGGGGGCTGTGTGGAAAGAATGCGCCACAGGTCAGTGGGACAGGAAAGTCCTGCCAAGGAGCATGGCTGGCGATGGGTGGGTGGGTGAATCACCCGGTCCTCCGGTGCCAGGCAGCGACCCAAAGCGGTGGCAGCAGCTTCTGCTGTGCCTTCCTAGAGCTGCCAGCCTGGGGAAGCCCCGGCTGCTGCAGGACTCCAACGAGAGCCTTTCCCTTCCAGGGGCAGCCTGCAGCTGAGCTGAGATCCCAGCGGTAAGAGCTCTCTCCTCTCTCCAGCCCGGCAGCGTGTTTGGTCAGGTAGCAGCAGATAAGCCCGTGCTACTTGCACTCACTTGCACAGTGCCCAGGGCTCGTGTCTTCTGCTCCTGTCTGGGCCTTGTGCTAAACCTGGAGGGGGAAGGAAGCACTTGCAAACCAGGGAATGAAAAGGGGCTTGAGCATCACTGTCTGTGCTACTCCTGGGCTTGGAAAAGGGGCTCAAGCATCGCTGTCTGTGCTACTCCTGGGCTTGGAAAAGGGGCTCAAGTGTTGCTGTCTGTGCTACTCCCAGGCTTGGAGGCTCTGGGCATTGCTGGGCATTGCAGGAACACACCTGACCTGTGGAAAGGACAAGCTGGAGAGATGCAGCAGCTGAGGGGTGACGTGGCACGCCTGGCTGCAGAAATCGGCGCTATAAAGAAGGTGATCCCGCACTGGAAAGGGGGCTGGGACAAGGAGGGACCTGCACCAGGCCCTTCCTAGGCCAGCTGATGGCCTTTTCCTGCCCATCCCTCCCTTGCCAGGGTCTGCAGGTTGAGCTTCTCTGCTGTAGAGCCCCTTTTCATGGCCAGCTCTGACTTGGTTGTTTCCCTGTTCCTTGGTGTCTTCCCCAGGAAGTTCAGCAAATGAGAGAGGCAATGTCTGACCCCATGGAGGTGTCTGACTGGGCTCTCAAAAGTGCAGGTATGGACAGCCCTTGGGTCCAGGCAGTTCCTGTTGTGCTGGGCTCGTGCCTGGTGTTCCTGAAAGCAGGCTGTGCTGCAGACGCTGCTCTTTGAGGCGAAATCACAGGGCCTACAAGCATGACTGTAGCAGTGTGGCTCCCTTGAGCTCGCCCCAGCCCTGCTGCCAGAGTCCTCACTGGTGCCCCGGCCATGCCCCTGACAGCATTTCTGCCCTCTCCCACTCCATGTTGCTCTCCGGGGGAACAAAAGCATACGGCTGCATCATTCTCGGCTGTCCATGCAGTGGGTCCTTGCCTTGGGTCTGCTGTCCTTCCCATGGGGGCTCACTGTCCCCCAGCACCCACAGGTCTTCTCTTTGTGTGGCTGGGAGAGAGATGCCATCACTGGGCACAGGGATCCCCTGCGTTTCCTGGGCCACCTCCAAGCATCCAGCGCTGCATGGCTTAGCAGTCGCCTGCAGCCACCAGGTCCTCTGCGCCTGGGGCCTCTTGCAGTCACCTGCTCTCTTCTGCCCTCAGGGACTGCCATCGACCTGCAGAGATCATCCAGCACCTCTGCATGGTTCAGACGGGTGTTTTGCTTCCTGTGTGCTCCACCCGTTGAGGATACCTTTGTGCAGGTACAGTAGCAGAAACCACCAGTGCTGCTTCTCTTGCCTTTCTGGATCAAGTTGAAGCTAAGCCCTGGGCTGTCTCCCCTCAGGCCAGGGGTCGTGCCCAGGGCCAGAGCAAGGATCTGGTGCCTGACAGCCGGGGTCTCACACAGGGCTTGGCTCCCTAGGAAAAAAGCAGTTACCCTCAGAAAGGGGCTGAGCTGAGCTGAGCTTCCTGACCACCGTGGCTGGTCGCTGCTGGCTGCAAGGGCTCCTCCTTCGGGTCCCCACTTCACAGCCACAGCTCTGATTGTCCCACTCCTGATGGGGCAGTGGAGGGTGGGAGGAGGCTGCAGACCTGCTGGCCCACACGAGAGGTTTCTGGAAAGCCCTGGCTCTGGTGCAGGGTATCAGACTTTTCCCGCTTGCTGGACCTTTTCCTCTTTCCTGGGCTGGGAAAACGGTCGGGTGCTTCTGCCTGCTTCCCAGCACACCGTGCATTTCCAGCACAAGCACAGCCCCAGGCACAGGGCTGCCTGTGCTTCTGCAAGCAGGGGAGCGAAGCCCTCACCTTCACTGCTCTTGCCCTCTGCTTTCAGCCGGATGCTTCCCCAGGATCCTGCTGGCCTTTGCAACAGTCTCGGAGCGAGGTGCTAATCCGATTGCCCACAGAAGTACAACCAACGGCCATCACCTTACAGCACTCGTCAAAGATAGCCACTCCACTGGGGACTGTCAGGAGCGCGCCCCAAAATTTCACTGTCTCTGTAAGTCTGTGCTGGGCTCGGGGCTGGGACCTGACCAGGGGTGAAGCTGTAACCAGGACTTGCTGCTCTCTGTGCATGTGCGGAGACGTGTGTGTGCTCCCAACCACTGCCCTTCCCCGAGGGGACATTTCACAGACTTGCTCAGCACATTTTGGCCCAGCACCTCCAGGGCCCTGAGCAGCACACGAGGAGGAGACTCAGCCCCATGGGTCTCCCTCTGTGCCAGACTGCGCCAGAGCCGCAGGAGTGGGGTACAGATCATGGGCCTGGATCTGGCATAAGCATTTGCTCATGGTCACCTTGAGCCTGACCTGCTCTCCTGTGCTTTTATCTCCAAGGGACTGGATGAGGAAGGCCAGGACGAAACTCTGCTGGGGTCGTTCATCTACAGCGTGCAGAAAGAGCCGACTCAGAGCTTCCCTCTGCAGGTACAGTGGGTGCGTGTGGACAAGAGGCCAGGGCACAAACACCAGTTTGCCAGCAAGTCACTTGCAGGGGGATTGTGGACAGTCCCTGCCAGGACAGGGGCCTGAACCTTGTGGTGCCCAGAGCTGCCTGTCTGCCCCTGCAGGGCAGGCGGTGGCAAGGAGCATGCTCAGCTCCTTGCCCCAGTAGCAGGGCTTTCCCGTGGTCCTGCTTCCCGGCACACGCGAGCCCCAGGTCCCCACAGCTGCCCACCACGCTCTCTCCATGAGGCTGGGTGTTTGCCGTGCAGGGGAACAGGGGTCCTTTGCCTCCTGGCTGGGAGAAGGGAAGGAGGGAGAAGCTGCTGCCTCAGCCAGGGTAGGAGCTGGTCCCAGAGCAGGGGTCTGGCTGGAGGAGGAAGACACGTGGAGCCTGCTCTCACTCTTTGCATCCCAGGAGTGATGCTGCTTTTTGCTGTGGTTTCTTTGCAGAATGGCATCCCCAGAGCCTTTCGGGTTTTGAAACTTGGCATACAGAGCAACTGGGGAAACCCAAGACACGCCTGCATTTATCGAGTGCAGGTGCATGGGAAGATGGTGGGGACAAATGTGGTGGGAAAGACTTACATGGAGACCTTCCCTCGATAAGAATTAAAGAGGAAAATGGAGGAACACACTGGAAGGATGTGGCTGTTTGTCTAGTTCAGAGCAATGTCATTTCAATGTCCCTCTCAAAGCAGCCAGCTTCTTTCTGCCTTTTACAGGCTGAGGCCTTCCTCATCCTTTCCTCTTTCTCTGCACCATAGCGATGTTTCCTAACCACAGGAAACATCCCCATGGTGGAAGACGTGTTTTCACAGCCTCTCCTTGCCTATGGTCCTTGACAAAATCCTTTGGCACAAGGACTGCCTCCCATGTTGCCCTAGGAAGGAGTCTTCGGAGCCTGGCATTGTTTGGGGGCCATGATCCCCAAAGCACAGGCCCATTCCATTCAGGGGGCACCTTAGCTTTGGGGACTGGCTATAGTGGGGGTCCACAATGGGTGCAGCCATGTCTGGGACCGAAGAGGGTTGTCTGAGGTATGTGAGGCCTGAGCAGCCTGACCGCTGGGGAGGGGCATCATGGTGGCTCAGCTCCCCTGTCCCTCCCCGGCACCGCCATCCCACCAGAGACCTGGCACCCCAGACACCAGGGTCTAGGCCTTTTTGTTGCTATCAGGTGCTCACTTTGTGCGAGGAGCTGCCCTTCTGTGCTGAGCGCTGGCTAAGGTCCCTCTTGGCAGTCCACTGCTCCCACAAAACCTGTTGCTTGAACTTTCCAGACCATCCTGGTGTCTAGGCTCTCAGAGCACACAGCAAGCTCTGGCACTCTACCACATTGAGGCA
This sequence comes from Strigops habroptila, assembly GCF_004027225.2. Lineage (NCBI taxonomy): Eukaryota > Metazoa > Chordata > Aves > Psittaciformes > Psittacidae > Strigops > Strigops habroptila. The sequence goes on along the minus strand of NC_044302.2, from coordinate 72,853,936 downwards.
GCACACTTCCCCAGGGGACTGGTGTTTAGCACCATCCCTATGTAGCTCCTGGGCTGATGGTTCAGCATGCTGCCCATGGGGAGAGACTGGGCTCCAGGACAGGGGCTTCAATTGGGACCCATCCCAGTTCTTCCCCATGCATCTTCTATCCGGCCAGAGCGCTCTGGGCTCTCTGGTTCTCCGATGCACTTCCCTGCTAGCAAACCTGCTGGTTCTTCCCAGAGCACTGGGGGTTTTTGCCTTTGTTCTTCAAGCTCTTATTTCCCTACTGCTCTTTCAGGGTGCCACTGTTTCCCTGCCCTGAAACTCTAACACTCAGCCAGCTCCCGGCTGAATGCTGAACACACAAACACCTGTCTTTGTCATGGGGAGATTTGCCAAGTTCAGCTCTACATCTTTAACAGCCAGTATGCATGGACCTACACTCATTCGTCGCAGGCTGGTGTCAGCTCTGAATCCTCAAGCTGATGGTTCCACCATCACCCCTGTTACTCTGCTAAGTATAGTAATAGGAGGCCTGAAGTCCAGTGTGATGTCCCTCTCACTCCAGCAGGTGCAGTTTTGCATAGAAAGTTTGAGTATCTATGGTCTCCTTCTGCCTTGCTTTCCTCATTTGCCTTGGAATGTAACCTCGTAAGCACCTGGCAAGCTCAGGTGCACAGTTACATTGTCCTCAGGCTAATTCAGAGGACAGGGTGGGTTTGAGGTTGTGGGGCTGCTGCCCCACAGTTCCACTGTCTTCTGTTGGCAGAAAAATGGGACGGCATTGAAGCAAACTTCATTTCCCATGAAAGTCACTGTCAGAAATGCTTGGAAGAAAAGCATCTGCTCAACTGTCTGTAAGAGAATGGCTATAAGCTTAGAATCACACAGTGACTGAGGTTGAAAGGGCTGTCTGCAGGCCATGCCATCCAACGCCCTTGCTCCAGCATGATCAATTGGATCCCATTGCTCAGCACCATGTCCAGATGGCTTTTGAGTATCTCAGAGGCAGGAGACTCTCCAACCTCTCTGGGCAACCTCTGCCAGGGCTCACTCGCCGCCATGGTAAAAAAGTGCCTCCAGATGTTCAGAGGGCACCTCCTGTGTTTCAGTTTGCACCCACTGCCTCTAGTCGTCAGAAGAGAGACTGAGAAGAGCCTGTCTCTGCCTTTGCTACACCTTCCCTTTGGGTAGGTATACATATGGAGGAGGTTCCCCCTGGGCCTTCTTTTCCTGAAGCTGAACCGTCCCAGCTCTCTCAGCCTTTCCTCCTAGGAGAGATGCTCCAGTCCCTTCAACACCTTGCTGGCCCTTCGCAGGCATATGTTCAAGTCTCTCTTGTACTGAGCAGCCTAGAACTGGACACAGCACTCCAGGTGTGGCCTCACCAGCGCTGAGGAGAGGGCAAGGATCACTTCCCTCAACCTGCTGCCAGCACTGCTCTTATTGCAGTGCAGGACATGTTCACCAATTTTGTCGCAAGGGCACATTTGCTGGCTCATGTTCAGCTTGGTGTTCACCAGGACCATAAGGTCCTTTTCAGCAAGGCTGCTTTCCAGCAGTGTGGTCCCTAGCATGTACTTTGCACTTGCCCTTGTTGATCTTCATGACGTTGAGTGTGTATGGTATGTGTGTATGCATGGACACACATGACAATTAATAAATCATTCATGTCTTGTTCCTGAGGTTGGATATTTCTAGGAGTTAACAGGGATTTTTTTATCTGTAGATCTTGTCCTGAATGCTTGTATTGGAAATTCAGCTGCATGAAGTATTCTGGCTAGGTAACCTCCTGCATTGCCTGTTCTTCTCACAGTTTGCTGGCATTTTGGTAAGGGACTGTGCTCTGAGTGTAACTGAGTAAAGATCAGTTACTTGTAATTTGGGGATAAAATAGTCTCTGGGTATTCTCAGATGGCCCTATCACTGTTTACATTGTTTCTTGATTTGGTACTTTTGTTTATCCAGTGCATTGTGTCTTACAGCTTCTTTGAAAGGAGTTGCAACAGAAAATCACGTGCATCCCCACGTGCATACTGACCCTTGCTGGGAGATCCTGAGACGAACTCCTGGGGTAATATGGCCCCACATATTTGTTACTCACAGTAGCAAACTCTGGGGAAGGACAAAGGAAGGACACACTGGTCAGCAGAAAATTCAGAAAAAGTGTATGAAAATGTGTGTCTTACAAAAGAGAATGGACCACAGTCTGTCTTGAACTAGGATATACTCCAGGTTACTCTTCTACCCAAAGTTTAATTTTAAAAGTCAGTTTCCCCAAAATGTAAGTGGATGATCCTGGAGAATCCATGTATTTCCCAGTCTGAAGTACCGCTCATCTTTTCCATGGGACTCCTTACAAAAGGCAGTCTCCATCTTCTTTCTAACCACCCTTTAAATACTGGAACATGGTGATAAGGTCTCCCCAAACCTTCCTTTCTCAGAGCTGAAAAACCCAGTTCTCTCAGCTGTTCTTCCTACCTGAGGCTTCCCAGTCCTTGAATCATCTTTGTGGCCCTTCTCTGGAACCTCTCCAGCCTGTGAGGTCCTCTCAATTTGCAGGGGTCAAGCTGCTGTAATAATTCACAGACCAACTCTTCCTTCGCTGATGGCAAGTCTGTGTTTGCATCAACCTGGATTTTTGTTCCCAAGGCCTGGGGCTCAGCAGTGCTGGCAAAGACAGAGGTGAGGAAAGTGTTGAGAACCTCTGCCTTTTCAGCACTGTTGCTGACTAATTCCATCAGGCCAATATTTTCCTTCTGTTTCTGCTTGATGTTTATGTACCTGAAGAACCCTTTCTTGAGGGTTTTTTTTTTTACATCTCTGGCCAATTTCAAGTTGAGCTGAGCTTTTGCTTTTCCAACTGCATCTCTGCACACCCTAGCAATGATGGGTATTCGTCTGCTTTTCTATACCTGGCATGCTTCTCTTTTGGTTTTGAGCAGACTCAGAAGCTCACAGTTAAAACCAAGGAGGTCTTTTGCTCCACTTACTTACTTCCTTTACCTTTAAAGGGGATGAACTGGTTTGTGCTTCCAGGATAGAGTTCTCGAAAATCTCCCAGCACTCACTAGCTCCTTTATCCTCCATGAAAGCCTCCCAGGAAATCCCTCCCAGCTGAGCTCTGATTGCTCTTCTGAAATCTAAAACCTTTGTCTTAGTACTAACTTTCAGCATAGTGGTAACATTCAGCATGCTCAGCTGGGTCCCAAGCTCCACCATATTGTGATCACTGCACCAAGGCTATTACTAACCGATAGTACAGAGCAGGTTTTCCTGGTTTCTGAGTAACAAGTCCAGCAGTGCCTCACTCCAGGTTGGCGCATCTAACATTTGTATGAGGAAGCAGTCCTCTGCGCATTCCAGGAACTTGATGGATGATGTGAGCTGCTCTACTGCTCTTCCAAAAAATGTCTGGGTAGTTAAAGCTACCCATAGGAACCTGTTTCTGTTGACCCAAAGCTTGCTTAAGTGAACCAAATATTGCTTCATTGGCATTATGATCTTGATTTTAAAGTCGGTAGCAGATGTCTATTTTAAGATCCCAGTTGGAGATGACCCTTCTGATCTTGACCCAGAAGCACTCAATAGGGCTTCCACAATCACTGTAGTTGTCTTCTATACTTTTGCAGGCCTTTAAGACATAATTACAGGATACTAGTTAAATAACAGTTTACTATGAGGTTATGGATATGGGACGTGATGGAGGATGGACACTCCCACTGAAATCAAGATGGTCTTATTCTGTGAAGAAATCTGTGTAAAATGCTTCCAGGTGCCTCCACTTGAACCATGGAAGTTTCCCACTGCATTGTCTGAACAACATATCAGTGAACCCTTTGATTTGTGCAGAAAATGTCTAGTCCAGTAGGTCTAGTTCAAATGTACCCTCTGCTCTTGTTCATTTCTCTTCCTTTGTGTTTTCTCCTGCTCTCCCACAAATGTATTTTTAGTTCTGTCCATCTCATCCTTCTGCTGTGATTTCCGATGACTTGCTATCATCTGGTTAACAATTTGCAAGTATCTGGTTCTTGTCAAGGCATAGAATCATAGAATCATAGAATAGTTAGGGTTGGAAAGGACCTTAAGATCATCTAGTTCCAACCTCCCTGCCATGGGCAGGGACACCTCGTGCTAAACCATGTCACCCAAGGCTCTGTCCAACCTGGCCTTGAACACCGCCAGGGATGGAGCATCCACAACCTCCGTGGGCAACCCATTCCAGTGCTTCATAGAATCATAGAATCATAGAATCGTAAGGGTTGGAAAGGACCTTAAGATCATCTAGTTCCAACCCCCCTGCCATGGGCAGGGACACCTTGCCCTAAACCATGTGGCTCAAGGCTCTGTCCAACCTGGCCTTGAACACCGCCAGGGATGGAGCATCCACAACCTCCCTGGGCAACCCATTCCAGTGCTTCACCACCCTCACTGTAAAGAACTTCTTCCTTATATCTAATCTAAACTTCCCCTGTTTAAGTTTGAAGCCATTGCCCCTTGTCCTACCACTACAGTCCCTAAGGAAGAGTCCCTCCCCAGCACCATTATAGGCCCCCTTCAGATACTGGAAGGCTGCTATGAGGTCTCCACACAGCTTCTCTTCTCCAGGCTGAACAGCCCCAACTTTCTCAGCCTCTCTTCATATGGGAGGTGCTCCAGCCCTCTTATCATCCTCATGGCCTCCTCTGGACTTGCTCCAACAGCTCCATGTCCTTTTTATGTTGAGGACACCAGAACTGTACGCAGTACTCCAAGTGAGGTCTCACAAGAGCAGAGTAGAGGGGCAGGATCACCTCCTTCAACCTGCTGGTCACGCTTCTTTTGATGCAGGTCAGGATATGGTTGGCTTTCTGGGCTGCGAGGCACACTGCTGACTCATGTTAAGCTTCTCGTCAACCAACACCCCCAAGTCCTTCTCCTCAGGGCTGCTCTGAATCTCTTCTCCGCCCAACCTGTAGCAGTGCCTGGGATTGCCCCGACCCAGGTGTAGGACCTTGCACTTGGCTTGGTTAAATAAAAAACCAAGTGAAACTGTGTGAAAATAAAATCAGTCTTCCTCAAAACTGACTCACTCCATCGGCAGTCACAATGTCCTCAGGTAACTGACGTAAAATACTTCTGAAAACAAACACTGGCTGTTAAGATTTCAATTACGTGTTAACAATAAATTTTTTACTTTATAAATAAGGTGTGTTTCATCTTTGTTGTTAGTAAGATTTTGAGCATAACAAGCTTGGTGTACAGAAAGTAAACATCTGTCTCAAGAACATATATTTCCTAGGAAAATTAAGAGGTTTGGGACAACCCTTGTGATGGATAAGTGATAATTTGGCGTACTCAGCATCTGGGAGGAATAATGCATTAGATTGTTTACTCAAGGTGGGAATGACACCACAAAAGTGATACTGTTATATTCCTCTTTGTGAACCATTAAAAAAAAGAACTTAAATCTAAATAAAGAATCACAGCTGTACATGTTTGTTTAGTTTGTAAAAAGTCATGTATTTGCTATTTTAAGACAAAAAAAATTAAAGCTAACAACATTTCACACCACATATTTCAACCTATATCTAATTAAAAAAGAAAAAAAATTCCCATCAAATGTTTTCGATGGTATCCTTTTTTGAGGGAGAATTTGCAACTATAGTGTGTATGTGTGGTAGCCTTCACTGGATAAGTACTTGATGCCTTTTTTTTCAAACATGATTAATGGGGTATCTTATTTTAAAAATATAACATCACAACCTAATTCAGGTTGGAATCCAGATCTCAAGTCCAACCTATGGCCCAAAGCAGGGTCAGATTTGGTTGCTGAGGGCTTTATGTAGCTGGGTCTTAAAAATCTTGAAGGGCTGAGACTACTACTACTTTGGCTCCACTGCCTAACTCCATGAGTCCTGCCACACACCTTAGTAAAGAATCCAACACTGCCTTCGCAGTTAACCTCCCTAGGAGGAGATAGCAAGCTGCTGTTAGGTACCTCTGAACCCTTTTCTTCAGGCAAACAAGCATGGTTCCCTCAGCCTCTGGCAGTGCTGCTTCCCTAGCCCCTGACCATCTTGGTCACATCCTGCTAAACCTGCTTCTACTCACCAATGTTTGTCTTGCACTGGTGTCCTGGGTTCAGCAACCACAACAACTGGAAGGCCCAAAACTGGCCACAGTATCCCAATGTGGTCTAAGGATTGCCTAATAAAGGGGGATAATAGTTTCCCCTGGTAGTGGCTACCCTCCTGTTAGTACAGCCCAGGGTGTAACTGTACTTTGCCGCCAGGTCAGGTGCTAGGTTGTGCTTAGCCTGCTGTCCAGCTGTGCCCCACAGACGTTTTTGGCGGAGCTGCTACCTCACTGTTCCTTCCCCAGCCTGTACTGTTGCAGTAGTTCCTGGTAGCGTGCAGTAGTGTGTCCTGGGTGAGGACTTTGCACCTGCCTTTGTTACATTGTGTTAGGTTCCTGCTTTGCATGTTTCCCTACCTGATCCTGCTGAACTGCAGCCCTGCTCTTGGGCCTGTCCTCAAAGATCTTGTGGTCTGGTGTTACTGGCAAAGTTGATGAGGGCGCACTCTGTCTCCTCCCTGGGGGTATTTACAGACACTAAACAGGACCAGTCCCAGAACAGACCCCGACAAATTACACACACTACCAGGTTCTCGTTAAGATACTGAAACTTCTCATTCATGTAATAAACCGTTCTGATCTAAAACAGAACACTCTGGAAGTAGTTAGATCACAGTAATAGAGGAATTATGTATCAAACTCAAAAGAAAGTATTTAGATCTCCAACGAGAAGGCATGACAGGAACTCTTCTGACAAGTTTTAACAAGCCTTGTAAAAGAATTTTTTATGCCTGAACAAATACTGAGAAATCTGAAAGGCTCTCTATTGGAAAGAACATTTGCACTTGTCTGGAACAAAATTTTTATTTCTGTTCTGCCACCATGAGAACAACTTCAATAAGCTCACTGAGCAAGAGTCAGGATTTTAACTTACAGCTGTATGCTACGTGTGTGAATAAGGCAGCTGTTCTGTAAGCAGAAAAAGATTAATTCAGAATACAACGTAAATTGTATAATTAAACATTGGTTACTGTGCTAAGATATGAATAATTAAGTTTGAATTAAAATAATCAAATTTTATGTTCTAAACATCAAAGTGATGGCTGCAGAAAAAAATCACATGCATGTTCTTTAATACAGAATAGTTGTGTAAGACATTATACACAAAGTGATGAACCAATGACCTATTTCAGTACAAGAAATCCTCCCATTATTTCCTTCTCCACTTCTGAATATACCACAGCTGTTGCACAAAATCACTACGACAAGGTTTGGACTCCAGTAAAGATAGCGAAAAAAAGGGGAACAATAATTTATTTTGCTACATAATTCTTGTAATAGAAGCACCCACTCCTGTTCTCTAAAGGCCATATGTTAGTAAGAGCATGTGTGTGTGAGAGAAGTGCCCCTCTGTCCACTTTCACCCCTTCTTTGCATATTGTTTGTGAAGTTCAGACATGTTTCTAAGTAGTCTTCAACAGTGGGATTATTTTAGCACTCTGTGGAGTTTTTCTGAGCTGCTCAATAGTGCCTGGAGAGAGGCAGAACTTCAGGAGCCCTCTTTAACTGGCAGATAAATTATTTCTGCTTTTTGTACATGGTAATTTTCAAGATAAGTGTTACTGATTTCTCTGAAAAATCTAGTCATTTGTTGCATATTTATTTCATATAATACCTTCCATTTTCCCGCAGATTTGTTTCAGGAACACTTAGATGCTGCCTACACATTTTCTGGACTTCCACCTTTCAGCAGTCTGTGAAGCGCGAAGTTTAAATCGAGCTTCTGATATTTAAATGGCTTTTTGTTGCCAAATTTTGTTTAAGACTGTGGTGCTTTGGCAGACTGAGTTGTTGCCCTGGGAGCATTCATAATGCCCTGAATGTTTCACTTTTTCTGCTCTATAGAATGAAGTTTTTACTAGGTTCAATTACAGAGGTTCACATTGCTCAATATAAGGTGTTTTATGCTCATACTAAGATTTCCGTCCTAAGCCAGTGCCTTCCTACTTAATTGTTAAGGCAATTTATTTTGTCAACTGGGCAGTTTTCGGGCTATATTCCCATTTTCACACTGTTGTTAAGTACCACAAGTCCATTTGAATGTTTCCTTGTTGCTCTTGCAAATGTCTTATAAAACCTTTGAAATTAATCAAGGTTTTAAAATGGAAAGCTGAATTTCATTAATGTTTTGGCTTTAGCTCTCCTTTCTGTGAGATTGTATTTTCACTGCGGCCCTTCTAGCTCACAGTGGTTGAGATGCATCAGCATCTCCAAAACCCTTATCAGGAAATCTCATTCCTCCTGCTGTGGACATGACAGCAAACCCTAGGAAGTGGTGCAATCTCCTGTTCTGGTGAAAACACCATGTTCTGCTGTAGCTGTGAGTCACTAAAATGTATTTATGGGAAGGAACTGATGGATGTCATTTGGAAGATGTCATTTGTAGCAATAGGACAAGGGGTAATGGATTTAAACTTAAAGAGGTGAGATTCAGGTTAGCTATAAGGAAGAGGTTCTTTACTTCTTGAAGTAAAGGTAAGGCACTGGGACAGGTTGCCCAAAGAAGTGGTAAATGCTCCATCCCTGGCAGTATTCAAGGACAGGTTGGACAGAGCCTTGCACAACACGGTCTAGTGTGAGGTGTCCCTGCCTATGGCAGGGGGGTTGGAACTAGATGATCTTAAGGTCCTTTCCAACCCTGAACATTCTAACCATGGCCCCACACTAGACCGTGTCGCCTCACCACAGTTTAGGGCTGAGAGTGGGAACCGGCTGGGGCAGGGTTCTGGGGGAGGGGAGGCAGCCAAAATGGGGCTCCTGGGAAGGGGTGGAAAGGGGTTGATCAGAGCAGCGATGCCATAATGCTCTTTGCCACTTAACTTTCTAAAATGAAATTTGTTTTAGAATCACAGAATCAACTAGCTTGGAAAACTCCTTTAAGATCATCAAGCCCAACCATTACCTCAGGACTGCCAAGACCACCACTAAACCATATTACTGAGGGCCTCATCTACATGGTTTTTGAACACTTCCAGGGACGGTGATTCCACCACTTCCCTGGGCAGCCTGTTCCAATGCCTGACCACCCTGGCAAGAAATTTTTCCTAATATCCAATCTAAACCTCCCCTGGCACAGCTTGAGGCCGTTTCCTCTTATCCTATCGCTTGCAACTTGGGAGAAGAGACCGACCCCCACCTGTCTACAACCTCCTTTCAAGTAGTTGTATTTAATGGTGTTTTGTTTTTTTCTGTATTTTCTTTTTTTCCCCTTCCCGGTGCTTCTACGTAAAGCCTCTTCCCTTCCCGCCCCTGCCTGACAGCCAGAAAACCTGCCACTGTTGTTTCTTTCAACCCTCGGAGGGAAAAACCCTCGGGTTCCCCCTCCCGATCCTCCGGAGGGCGACCGAGGCGGCGCTCCGCGGGAAGGCGGTGCTCCGCCGCTGCCCGGCGCCTGCTCGCACCACCGGAGCTATGGTGGTGCCGCCGCTGCTGCGCGCCGTCATCATGGGGCCCCCGGGCTCCGGGAAAGGCACCGTCTCCGCTCGGATTATCAAACATTTCGGGATGAAGCATCTCTCCAGCGGCGACCTGCTGAGGGACAACATGCAGAAGAGGACAGGTAGGAACGGGGATGGTACACAGTACAAATTTGGGGGGGGGTGGCGGGGACGATCCGGGGCGGGCGTCCGCCCGCCCCGGATCGTCCCTGCCAACCCCCCGCCCCCCTTGGAGCCGGCTTCCCGCAGCCTGTCAGGAAGCTCCTGCTTGACACAGGCCCGCTCCGCCGTGGGGAGGGGGACACACACGACACGGTCCTTCCCCCGCCCCGCTCCTTCCCGTCTCTTCTCCCCGTCACCGGGCAGCCCCTGGGAGCTTCTTGAAGCGGATTTTGCTGCTCCCTAGTCCCACGTCTCTGTGCTCCCCCCCCGCACAAGGTCGGACGTCTTCCGGAGTGGGCCTCAAGGCTTTAATCAAGGAACCCTTAAAAGCTGTCACTTGGCATCCTCTGTGTAAGCGTGAATGGGGTGTATCTGGGGTTTGTCTGGTTTTCCTTGTTCTGCAACACCTAATTGTTTCATCTCCGTGCTTTGTGTAAGCACCCACTGGGGTTTTTTACTGTTTCTAAGCACTAAAAAGTGTGTGTGGGGGTCGGGGGAGGGGGGTGGTGGTGTTAGGTGTTTCTGATAGTTTTCCAGCTGAAACATCTTTACAGGGAAAAATACTCCTGTTTTGAACAGGCAAGGCAAGAGGAGTTCTAGGCAGTGTGACTTTCAGATGACAAAGTAGAGGTACCTAGAATTGCCAGCTATTCCAAAAGCCGAAGGCCTTGTCCCAGTCTGGCAGGTGTAACTGCCAGTAGTGGTGCTTTCCAACAACAAGGGGCAGAATTTCTCAAGACTGCTTACCTCATGCTTTTTATATTATTACTGTCTCACCATGTGCTTAAGTTTCAGCATGATCTGTGTTTGCATGCAGAGTTGCTTGAATTGGTTAGTGATGTGAATTACACTTAATTATGTTATATAGTCCTAGCTTGACCTCTGGCTCTCTGCAAGAGATACCACAACCCCTCTCTCTGGTGGATTTTTGCAATGATGAAAGATCCCTTCCAGACTTCCGCATTTGCTTTGCTTCACGGTGGGGTTGAAAACCTTGTAAGAACCATTTCAGATTGTATGTGATGAAGTGACAGTATTGTTACTTCCAGTACTTTGAAGCTGCAGGGGACTATATTCACTTATAAGTATGGCTGCAGTATTATACTTAGGTAACTGGCAAAATTCTTGGGTTTGGAAACTTATAAGCATGTTTGAAGGTGAAGAATTATCAGTATTATGAAATCAGTTGTGATGTGATTTCCACATCTCTTTTCACACGAGTTCTGTTTGCTCTGTAAGAACAATGAATTTGGCTCAGTTGACTGACTTTACGACAGTTGATAGCTACAAGTTAAACATTTGCTAGAAGCACCACCTGTGCAGGCATATCTGATCACATTAACGCTTTTTCTGTGTACTGGGTTGTGCAAGCAGAAGTTTTTATTTACAGAGGGTCACAAAAGCAAAATTGTAGCTGTTAGGAACCTTAAGCGTGTGTGAGACCTCGTGAGAAAGGAAGGTGTTCCAGAAGATGAAGGAAATACATTATTTACTGCAAACTTCAGGTTTTGTGCTCTTTCATTACATCTTGGAAGCAAGATCAAAGAATGAAGCAGAAGGCTGTGTGAGAAGAGGAAACTGCAAGTGGAAATACACCATTGCTTGATTTGAGGAGCGAGCCAGGAAGTAGTGGAAAGAAAAGTGATTTGGCAAAGTGTTCTGGGTGGGTTGGACAGATGAAAGAATGTGAAGGAGAAACAAGAGGTGAAATGAAAGGGTAGCAGATGTATTAAAACCCCAAACATGAGGAGAGAAGCCAGTGGAGGGTGTAAGAGATGATAAATTTGCTCTGAATTAGCTAGCGTAGAACTTACAAGAATCTGCTACAGTTTTTCATTCACAAACTAACCCAGATGAAGCTCTGTTTTAGTTTTACTGAAAGAAAGTCATTCATTGCAGAAATGGTCTTCAAAGGATTGAGATGAATACTGATGTAGCAGGAGTAAGCAAGTACACCGAGGGAGGGAGAAGGACTGAGAGGCAACTCAGAAAGCTCTGACAAGTTCAGTCGAGGCAAAGTGTTTGTGAGTTTTGATTGTAATAGAGAAGTCCTGCAATTCCCAGTTCTTTGGAAACTGTGTTTGTAAGTTGGACACTTAAAACACTTGGAAAAGTAAATAACAATAGCTGTACAGTGCCATTTTTCGTGCTTGCTGTCTCGTGAAAATGGATTTTGTCTGTTGAAGAGTCCTGTTACACATGTGAGTGTCCTTAGCAATTTGCAGTTATTACTATGTTCTGCTGCTTTGGAGAGTGGAGGGTCTGTGACCACCTCTCTAGTGCTAAGCAACCTGTTGTCTGAATATAGCTAGAGCTTGTTTGCTGTAATTGGGTTAGGACATGCCAATGTTTTGCAAAACCGTGAAACATGGATACCTGTTTTCACCTAGGCAGGGAAGAAACCTGTGTTGCTTTTAATTCCAGAGACTGCCATGCCTGTACTGGTTTCAGACCTAAGCTGAAAAAAACAATAGAACAAAATAAAAACAACAAAACCTCACAAAATCCAAGCCCCCACAACAGGAATGGAAAAAAAAGTGGGGGAAAAAAAAAAAGAAAAAAAGGCAGTTGTGCTATGCAGACTTCTTGTCCTAATATATAACTATTCATGCCTGGTTTTTTCTTCTGTAATGGTGACTTTCTGAACAACCTGAGGTCTGTAGAGAGAAGCAGCATGTTTCCAGCTCTGTTGGTCTAGTAATAGGACCTTTCAGCTTGCCATACTCCAAACCTCTCTGGGCCCAAAAGCTCATCTAACATACTCTGTCTTTCCAGAGTATGTTAGTTTCATTCTCTATCAACCTTGCCTTCTGCATATTCTTAGAGCATTGTGGCTAGAGCAATCCTGCAGTGTAAATCAGCAACAGGTCCATGCATTGAGGTACACATTAAACTATCTAGGTGTAATCCTCCTAGCCTCTACTTTTGCAGGGTTCATAGTTCAAAGTGCACTAGACTAAGAAACAAGGTAAGACTTGCTGACCGCAAAGAAGGGAGGTAGGGAAAAGATTAGACACTTCGTACGCGGGCAGGCAGACTCCTCCTTTCCAGTTTGTGATGTGCTGGAAGACTCCAGGACCCCAGCACCTCATTATTTTCCACATTGTGTGGATTATTTGAAGTCTGATTGAGGGTGCATAATGCTTAATTCTAGATGGTCTTCAAGGTTTTCAGAGCCTGACTATAGATGTGAACACCCAATAAGAGGAAATTGTCCCTTTATGACTTTTTTTCTTTTTTTCAGCACCCACGCTACTGTTTGCATTATTTGAGGGCATCTAGTGCTTTTCACTTGCCTTGTCTGAAGAAGGGCCTCTGTGCTATTGAACGTTCCAATACTGCATCAAGTGATGGGACTGGCATTCTTCGTTGCTTTCTGCTGAAAGTGGTTATATTTTGTGTTGGCATGTCAGTCCACCCCATTTTCTCTTCTGTTTAGTTTTCTGTAACTAGATCTGAATTGGCTGCAAGTAAAGGCTTCCACACATCCACAGTAAAACCAGTCTAGCTGCTATTCTGGGTGACTTATGTAATTGGGTAATTGTTTTATAAACGAAGGCCACAGGGACTTTCTGCCTGTGATACAACCCAGGCAAATGAATTTCTTCCTGACTGTACCCATAATTTAGGTGAGCTACAGCATGCTACTCCTGTCTTGTGGAAGCATGGTGTGATATCCGGAACTGTGATGCGTGGATGGCATTTTAGCAAGCCAGTGGGCTAAATGACTCGTATTAAAGGTTAATCAGTTTCATGGGAAAATACTAGTATCTGCACGCTCCCATAAATAGTTTACAACTTCTATAAACATCCTCTTGTAACTCTAGTAATCACAAAAATACATATCTGCCAAGTGTGTTCCACTGCATACTGCTCTCTTAAGTACCAGAGGTGTTCCTCTCCATAGTGGAGTCACAAGTTAGTAACTAGCCACTAAACTGAGAAAATACCTTTCTTTACAGGAAATGTAAAGGCTGATATCTTAGCAAATTTGTATCCTTTACATTTTTTCTTTTGAAGAATCTTTTACTTAATGGTGTCTCCCAATTTTATTTTTTGGGACCTAGTGTTTCAAATACTTACCAGTTAAATTATTTGGAAGGTGTGGGGGTAAGGGTGTGCTGAATGCCCTGCTGACATCTGTGGAACTACAGACTGATCGAATTAATCCGATACATATTTGCATGATCAGATCCTGACGGATCATCTGTTATTGAATTTCAGGAAGCGTACTGTCTGTCTTGTTTACAGCTTTACTGTTCTGCACCATCCTGATCAAACCAAATTTTTTTGCAGGCTTGTGGGCTCTTTTTCGCTTGCTGGAGGTCAGAGATAGTGTAATGCGGCTTCTCTTACTTTCACAGAAGTTGGAATCCTTGCCAAGTCCTACATTGATCAAGGGCGGCTTATTCCAGATGACATCATGACACGGCTAATGCTGAATGAGCTAAAAGGTCTAGATCAGTACAACTGGCTGTTGGATGGTAAGTTAGCATGTTGGATATCACTATGTATGGAGAGAAAATCTGCACTGGAAAGCTTGAACTGGTCACTGGTGGTTAGCTACACTCCAGTAGCCATCCTCAGGTCATAGTAACTGCAGAGTATTTATTGCCAGCTTGTAGTGAAAACTTCAGCAGCAAGTCTGCCCCAGTTTCTTTGGCTGTAAAATGCTTTGGGTGCATCCTGCCTTCAGAGTGTTACAGGGATGTTTAATTCATGTTGGAAAGGGTAGTTGAACACTCCAGTAAAATTTCAAAACTCACAGTTGTGGTAATCCTTATGATTTATTTCTCCTTTGAAATATGCCCTGAAAAGTTTCTTTTTTTTAAAGCCTTTTCATGTTAAAGTCCTTGGGGAATGGAACACTTTGGGGGAATGGGGCTGAAGAATTTTTTAAACGGAAAGGCAGGTATGTGATGCAGCAACAAGGTAGATATGGAAAGCAAGTACTGCAGCAGTGCAACATGTAATAAATCACTAACAAAAACACTCTAAAGGTCTCTTTGATTTGCTCTTTGGTTCTTTTCTCTAGGATGAGTTGTTCTGCAGTTGTGCAGCATAAGCATATTGCTTCAGCATTCACAGTAGAGGGAAGAAGCATTTGCTGCCATCTTCATGAACCAGATGGAGATGGCTGGGTGCTTTTGTTATTCCAGCCCATGGGAGTACAGTTGTGTGCGCAGCACAAAGATAGTGTCTAGGCTGGATGTGTGTGGTTTGGATTCCAGTCACACCCAGTCTCAGTAGATAAAACTAAGATGTTGGTGTGGCTTTTTATTTAGAGAGAGTGAAAAATCGACCATGCTCTCTGGCCCTTAGTGCTTTAATTGTAGTTCATTTTAGTACAGTGATCTGTTCTAGTGGTTTTAGTCACAGTTATGTTCCTCCTTATTGAAGACAAAGGCTTAATTCCCACAGTGAGCAGCACGATGAAACCTAGTCAGTAAAAGAAGGAGCTGCAGATGGTTTTTATTTCTTTAGTTCCAGGTCCTGTGTACATACAGTTTCAGCCCCATGGATTTGGATACTGCTACAGTATAGCTGGCACACTGGCAACTCTTTAACAGGACGATGGTGTGGAGACCGTAATTCTGCTGCATGTTAACGTGCCGCCTTCTTTAAATGTTTGGAGCACAAACTTAGTTTGCATCAGCATTTCTAATGAGACTCAGTGAATTACACTAGGGATAGCTCTGGCATAATCGGCTCCGTAGGAACAATGCTGTTGTGTTGTAATACATTAACCAGAAAGTCATTAGTTTGATAACTGCAGCTCAGAACAAACAGCTGAGGTCAGCTAGGTCCAACTAGAGTTGCTGAGCTGCTTGTATGCTCACTTAGCCAAATACCCATTTCTACTGCCTACGATAGGTTGGTGGCTTCTAGAGTCATAGCAGATAAAGCAGACTGAGGTGCGTGTGTGTGGGTATGATCTGCTTAGACTGATGTGCTGTATAATTAGGGCATTTTTCTCTGCATTGCTGGATTCTCCATAATTCATCGCATTTTGTAGATTTTTTTTTTTCTGTATTGAGAAAACACTGAATGCATGAAACTGGTTCAGTTTCAACTAAATGCTTTTGTAAAGGCACTTTAATTTTTTGAGGACGTTTCTCTTAGTTGTACTAAGTCCCAAAGCAAACTCCTTTTCTAGCTGCATAACTAAGATGTGTGGTGGCTGACTAGCTTGTCAGCAGTAAGAAAGAACAGCAGTGCTGGAGTCCTGGCTCTCCCTCTGCTCTTGACATTTAGAAGCACTCCCATGAAATAATGTGAACGTGAGAGAAATAGGATGAGGGCAGTTGATGCCTGTGATGAAAACCAGGTGCGCCAGGCTTAATGCACAAGCAAGAGCTTGGTCTGAGTTAATCAACACTTTCCTGTTGTGATGGGTTAGACAAGACAAAGTAGCCTTAAGACTTTTTTTCTTTTTTTCTTTTTTCTCCCCTGTTCTAAAGCTAGTTCTTGCCTGGTTCCTTACTCAGACGATAGCCTCATCAACCAGAGTTATACAAAGAAGTGTTTCTTAAGTTTGTACCTATCAGTATTTGCCTTTAAGGAGAAGTTTTCTATAATATGATGAAAATTACAAGCTACCAAAGAACGCGAGACCGTGCAAGATCTCTGTGGGTAGAGGTATTATTCCAGTGAGTCCCTGTTGCAATAGCATGTTCTGCAATAGCTTTGACCACTAAAGTTCTTGTGGTCGATTTTTCATTTAAAATTCTTTTTTGAGACCTTGGTTTTCTCATTCTCTGTTTCCCCTGCCACCCGTTGTAAGTTCCACTTGATTTCTCTAACAGTAGTATGTGCCTTTGAAGGCATGCTGCTGGAGCCATAGAGTTCATGGGGCAAAATGCAGTGTCTTTTAAATGAAGAGACAGATTCCTGTTCAGCCTGAGTATTCTCACAGTCATCGTCCCTGAGGATAGTTCAATACACTAGACTTTACAGAGCTCTTTCTAAAGTAACTCTTTTATGTAAAATTAATTCTGGACTGCCTCTGGTAGATACCTTGGGCTTACTGCAACTAATAAAATAGGTTTGTAATGATCACCTCAAGCCAGACTTACACAGCTGTAGAATTAAGAGTTGTCACAAAGTTTCTAGATCCTTCCAGATGTCCAAGTAAAGTGCCTGTAGCTTTTATTGTTCAAAATGTGTATACAATGCTTTTATTCAATAGAGTGGTATGTAGTACATATAAGTATAGGGTCTTTTTGTGTCTATTATTTGTTACACTTTTGGAAAGATGATTGACTGAAATGAGGAAATGGAAGCTTGGAGGCATTTATCGACTTGAAGTGCCAAGACATGCTGGAAAATCTGGGGTCTTCTCAACCTTTGCAGTATGATGATGCTTTTTTTTTTCCCTATTATTTTCTCTAATGACTGAATCCAGGTAATTCTTGCTGTAACTATGCCTTTGGATTTTTATGGAGCTGTTTCCTTTAAAAAGGTTTCCCCAGAACGGTTGCTCAGGCAGAAGCCCTGGACAAAGAATGTCAAATAGACACTGTGATTGACCTAGACGTGCCATTTGAGACCATAAAATGTCGGCTCACAGCACGCTGGATCCACCCTGCCAGTGGCAGAGTCTACAATCTGGAATTCAGTCCTCCCAAAGTGCAGGTAAGCAATAAACATCGGTGTTGGCACTAAATAAATGTTGCATTGCATTTGGTAATTGCAGTAAACTGTCGTTTGCATGTGTTGTTGCAAAACACAGCAGCTCAAAAGAAGAAGGTTCATTTGATCTCTTAGGACACAGAACCCGTCTGGTAACCCTTCTCCCACCTGTCTCTGTGGGAATGTTAGTGACCTGGTAGGAGCTCAAGCCTAGGTAAAATCTGTTTGTCCCTTGCAGAGTGGAACACAACATTGTTTTCTAAGTCCCTGTTAAAGCTGTTCAGTGATCTGGAATACTCTTAGTCTTGCATACTGGCGTAGGAGTTGGGTATGTTTTTAGCCTGTTCTGCAAGTTTGCAGCCTGTACAGTCCAAAACATAGTTTCTTTTTCCTTCCTCCAGAGGACTCGTTCTTTTTATCTAGGAAGCACAGTGAATGACCAGTCAGAGGAACCCAGTTAATGCTTTCCCTGTGTTTATATTTAACCAGGACAGGTATTTTCAGGGAACCAGTTGTTGTATTGAAAAAGTTTGATGTGGAAATGTGCCAGTGACGGAATCTTCTCAACAGATCAAAGACATTATGGCTTGAGATATCCTAAGGAGGAATAGTAAACTTGAAGATAATGATTGTACATTGTTACCTTAAGATTTCTGAGGAACTTGGAGTAGCATTAGTGCAACTTGGCTTAAGCTGTATTTCATCCTTAACTCTAAATAACTTACCTCTTGTGACATCGCATTTCACCTGGAAGCTCTATTAAGTTACACCAGAAGCTTAGCAGGCCTTATAGTTTTTGGATTTCAGTGTTTTCAGTGGATTTCAGGAAAAGAGGTCAGCTGAAATAGCTGCTAAGCACTGGAAGTGAGCAACTGGAAACACTGCAACAAAGAATTACCAGACCTACCAAAGAGTGGACTTCAGCTTTGTTATTAGGAACACTCCACTCTACCCTACACTAATTAGCATAACAGAACATAGTCAAGTAGATTGCACTATCTGTTATCTAATAGACCTGCAAAATGTTTACTCACTCAACCAAACTGAAAGATTATGGCTTTAGAGTTAATGCAAGGCTGAAGGGTCAGTATTTGATAGGTACAATTCAGGCACTAGTATGGCTGCCTGCACAGATGCTAGAAATAAACACTCTGACTGTTTTAAATGATTGTATTGTGTAAACAAGGTAGGTTTGATGATGTAAATCCATCTCTAATAAGATACAGATGTTCTGAAACAGAATTCCTTCACACCTTCATGAACAGAGAAGCTTAGTGAACATTCACAGTTACTGGTTTTCTGGAACTGAATGCAAGTAGGAAAGGAAAACATTCTTGTGGTCTAATTTGATTTGTACTTGCAAGATAAAACTCATGTTTCCACTCCAAGTATCAGATTAAACTTGTCTTTAGGGAAAATTAAAATTCTTGAAGATGTGTTTAATATGTAAGGAGGAACGAAGAGTCCCTTATATCTGTGGCAGCTCATACTCTGTCCTTAGATGCGCAATGATTCAATGCATTTAAGGAGGAGCCAAATTTTCTACAACTAGCTAGTCCTTCATAGGATATGCCAGTGGTCAATAATTTCTTCAATCATTGCTGGTTTCAAGGCTTAAAAGCTCTGTAATCACTTAAAACACTTCAGTAACTTGGAGGTGAAATTTGCAGTAAAGTAGGACCTGTCATAATCTACTCATTAGGTCTCTACCTCTGATTACTGAATCCTAGAAAAACTTTAGCTGGCTTTTATGCCATTTTCTGTACAACTGTTGCTGTCAGTGTTATATTTGCAACTTCAAATCAAAGGGCCATTAACTCCTTTCCCCATTTCAGTATTGTCAAACAAAGGTCCAACTGGTCTCTTGATTGCTTCCTGTTATGCAGGACCATGTTACCAACAATGGTTTTTTTCCCTCATGTACAAAGGTTTTGTCTACATATTTGCTATATTCAGTGAATGTTCTAGAGGACAAATTAGTCAAGTTACTATGACTTGATGTTCATTGCTAATACTGAGAAAATACTTTTAACTAATGGACTGTTTTACTAGGAAGTCAACATCTTATAGTCCAGATTAAGATATGGGCAGCAGTCTTTATAAGCAGAAATCTATACCTTGACTAACTGGAAACTGATCATAATTTAAACAGAAAGCTATACAAAACATACTTAATTACAGATACATACCAATGTTTGTTTTAAACCACAATTAGGGCATTGATGATATTACCGGAGAGCCACTTGTTCAGCGTGATGATGATAAGCCAGAGACAGTTACGAAGAGGCTGCAGGCTTACGATGCACAAACAAAACCTGTTCTTGAATATTACCGGTAAGTAGTGAAATCTATTCTTCCACATTCTAGAAATTTCTTCCATAATAGCATAGTGAGGAACAGATCTCTTCAATTACAAAGATATTGCAACAGTGAACGTGGTATGAGTAGCAGTGTATCTTTCATCAACTCAATAAAAAATCAATCCAGTAAAATGAGTGTGTTTTCCACTGTTGCATGTACCAAAAGAGCCTTTCCCAGCAGCCATATTTATGAAGAGCATTATTCAATACATTATAATACTGTTCTGGCAACGTAGCTCTGGTTAGTAAGGTAACATACAAATCCTTTTAAGATTTAACAGCATTTCCTCCTCTGGGTGCATAAGTAGAAGCCCCCTATAACAAGGACAAGGGGTCAAGAAATGTTACACAAACAGAAAAAATGAGGATTTAAAAGTGGCTGTTCAAAGAACAGGACTGTGATGGGCAGAGCTAGTACAACTCCTTGTGAATAAGCAGCTATTTGAGAATACTGCCATTTGCACATTGAACAAATTACTGGTTCTTTTAAAAGCCAAAATTATACATAAAGTTTCTCTTAATGTAAAGCTGCAAATACCACACTGCTAACATATAGACAATAGTACGTTACTGTGTGGAGCTCTGCAGTCTCTCCTTGCCTAGACAAAGAAATTGGACTCTGACAACATCCTAAAGTAACTGCCCTTTCTCTGTCTCTGTATCCACCACCCTTCATTATGCTCTATGAAAACTGTTGAGCAGAACACTAGAAGCTCCATCTTTGGAGTGGTTAAGTTTTAAATGAGATTTTCTGGATTGACAGTTATAGTACAGTTTTATCTGTAAAGTACGTTATTCTCAGTAATAATAATAGCTTAGGTCTGTGTTATACTGCAGTACTTTGAGCCATTTTTACTTCAGAAAGCTACTAAATGAACTGATGTGGCCAATGGCTACTGTTTGAAGAACAGAATAATGCCTGTATTCCCAATGTTATGGCTGTTATTGGTGCTTAATCACATATATATTCACACACTCCTGCCAGGGCAATCTTAAAATGAGGTGGAGATCTTGGAAAAAATAAGCAATTTAATTTCTGTAATGTTTTCTTCTTTTTCTTCCTTAGGGAAAAAGGGTTATTGAAATCCTTCTCTGGAACAGAAACCAATAAGATCTGGCCACATATCTATGCTTTCCTCCAAACCAAGTTGCCAGATGTAAACCAGAAAGATGCTGCCACTACCAGGTGAAAATAGGTCTAAATTCTGCTCACACTTGATTACACGAGATTCAGCAGTCAAGGATTTCTCTTAAGTAGCCTACCAGACTGATCAATAATTAAAGTCTAATGTTGTCCTTAACTTACATTACGATAAAACTTTGTTGCGTGTGGTTCTCACTTTAATGTTGTATTTATATTAAATATACCTAATTTTTATAATATAGTACTTCAACAACTTATAATATAGACTTCAACAAAAGCAGCTGCTCTTGTCTTTTATTCGTAAAATATTTATGTTTGCAAATACTGACTGGTGAAGGAAACACATTTCAGAATACAGCTTAATTACAAAGCACATTTATTGATTTACTCACTCATGAAATGTAGGGTGAATCAATGGTAAGGACATGAAAGCATGTTTCTGAATGCGTGACTAGTTTGGGCCAGCCAGAAACCATAACCACTATTCTGCAAAAGGCCATTTCAGACCAGAACTGGCATACATATATAGATCGTTATCATGGAAGACAGTCACCTTCTTCTAGCTTTGCTTGCACACGTTACTTGGTTTTGCTGGGCTTAATTATGCTTAGCACTTGCTGGATGATTGGCCTTATTGCTATCTTTATATGTCTGCCCTCAGAGCAGCTATCAGGCATGAAAAGTGGAGTTTCACTGATGTGCTACACATTTGGTAAAGCCTCTGTCTTTGTGCAGCTGTCCAAGACATTACTAGTAAGAAGACAGAAAATACTGAACAGATTAAGTGTAACCTGGTAAACCTGGAGCTAGATGATCCTCACACACTTTATCGTATTATTGTAGCAACTTTCATTGCAGCAATTGCACTGGTTTTCGTGGTTTCATACTAAGAATTCACATCTCTGTTATTCACGAGATAACTGGAATTACGGAACTCCACAGGCCACACATTTTAACAGTCCAGGTAACGCAGACATTGCTATTTTTCAGTGAACTCTCCTAGCTTTTTTTTATGCTCACCAGATTGAGTTTCAAGAAGAGTCAGCAAAACCTGAGGAACATACAACTCTGTCTGGGCGATGCCTGAAGTAGCTGTGTACTGCTCATGCAGGTCCCAATCTCCTTGTGCAGTGATTGCTTGGAGACAACTACAAAGCTGTGGTGCTGACGTACCTTGGACTGACTACATTTGCAAATCTAGTTTTAGCATTATCAACATTGAGACACATTTGAGTCTAAAAAAGGTGGTCACTGTAGAATTCATAAAGCTTTCTCATTAGTATAAGTGCACAAATTGGCTGCAGCTATCACTGCAAGCAGTTTTCCTTATATTTTAGAGAAGGTTTGCCAAAAGGCTGACCACCTGTACTTTCATCTTCAAAAATGTCTATATGGAGGCTGTAGACTGAGTTTAAGATATCACTTCCTTAGAAAAGTCATAGTTAGAAAACAGTAGCTACCACATTACAAGGAGAAACCCTGATACACTGCTTACTTCTATTTATGCATTTTGATTTAAATAAAAAGCAGCTATGCTTGTTTTTTTGCCAGCCTACGTAAGTTTCAGTTAGCTGGAAGGAGAATGCGGTGGGGGAACCTCCTTATGCTTTGACACTTATTCCCACACCATCCAATTTTACCCCCTTAGAAACTTTAAAAATAACTTCCAGTCTATCACAGGTTGCTGGATCAGTATGGCTTTACTGCTAATGGTAGCAATTGCAAGTCACTGTGCTATGCTGCCCTTACTACCCTTATACATGACATTCAGTTAAAAACAACCTGAAGTTATTAGTTTCCCTTAACAATTAACTAATTATTAAGAAGGAGGTGGTGTTTACTTACTCTCTCTGGAGTATCTATCAAACTTTAAAAATTTACTACTGAAGCTGGTTATCTCTAATTTGCATGTGGGACAGAGCTGCTGCCTGGTCCTTTACCCTCTGTCTGCAAGAGACCTGCTAGAGAGCACAAGGCACATGAGAAACTACTTCTATCAGTGGATCTGGAGTTCTTACTTTTGCTACTGCTTTTGTATGAGTACTCACTCCAGTATGTACTGCAGCCTTAAGACTTTTCCCTAACCTTTCTGTAGCCAAAGCTGAAAATTACTGGATCTCAGTGCAGCTTTTGCCTGAATTAGCAACTACAGGTAAGACTGTGTTCATCAAACTATTGAAATCTAGATACCTTCCAGACCTCACATATAATCAGAACAATACAGTAAAGGACCGAGAGTGTGTGCCAATACCATTATTTGAGATACAAGGTGTCTTCCACTGAAGTCTTTCAACTGCAGTATGTTTTTACAAACAGAACTGTTGTAATAGCAGAAAGTTAGAAAAGCACAGTAGAATTTTGGATTGCAGAGGTTCTGCGGAAGGCCTTGTCTAGAAATAGTATTTTTATCATTAAAAAGATTTTTTAATTATTTTCCACTTTTGATTGTTTTGAGCTGGCAATGAGAGAAACCCACTTCAGTTTAGTAGCATATGAAATAATGTATCACACCCCGCATGACACCTTACCCTATATGAACTGTGACAATGCTTTTTGTATAAACTGAGGTCTTAGCCTAATCCTTGCACCTCAAGTTCTGTCCATCCCCTCCATCAACTATTTCTCCTCATAATGAGACTTAATTTAAAAAAAACTGGAGTTAGCCTCATGAATAAGAGTCAAGACTCTGAGAAATCATACAATCCAGCACTCATATGTAGACAGGCGTTGCTTACATTTTAGGACAAAACGAAGTTACATTTAATGAAAGCACAATGTAACATTTAAATCCCCTTAGTGGAGGTAGAAAGCCAGTGTTTTAATCTAATCCATTCAGATCTGAAATACTGATACCAGATATTGATTTATTGCTATTAGTGATAACCAAATTTGAGAGCTTATAACGTCAGCAAGGTAGCGTGAATACAGTTGTGATCTCCAATATTCATAGAGTAAAACATGTCCACATCTGTAGTAAGACAATAGCAGATTCTACCAAGAATCTACTGCTTCTTGTAAACATTGTATTTGTGCAGATTCTTTTTTTTTTTCTCATACTTCAATTTCTAAATTCATAAAGGCAAGGTTAGTAGCAGAAAACGCATCCGGTTTCACATTCAGCAATATGAGAACCCTGCTCTTCAAGGACAACCAAAAACCTAGCAGCACGTTTTCAAACAATATTACAAGTTTTTCTGAATTACCCACCCTTCAAAACTCCGTCCCCCCTAAAACCAAACGAAACAACAACAAAAATCTGACACCAAAAATAAAGTGCAGTACCCAGAAAAATAAATGTCAAGAAAATAGCCATGTTTGTTTCTTTAGGGGGAAAGTAAGAAAAAAAGGGGTGGGAGGAAGAGTACTTGGCCTCAGTCTTATGATTACTATACTATGTCCATCATTTTGGATTCTTCTTCATCTCTTTGTATCACAGAGTTTAAACTGCAGACATCTGCATCTATGGAACCTTGTAGATCACTTGTGTTCTGCAACAAATGAAAAATTGACAGTTTAATTATCTGCAACTATATATATGGAGGGAAATTTTAGCTGAAGTTTGACTCTTTGTGTTGTTCACAATAAGATGAGACAAATTTGCAATAGTAAGGAAATAAGCTTTGAAAAATTCATCAATATTATCTCACTGTGTCAAGAATTCTTTAAATTTGCTTGCATAGCTTGTATTTGGTCTCAATATTTCTTGCACTTGACTGCACATTTACTTAAAATTCAGCTGTTGGATCTTACTTGAGAGGTACTGTAATCAAATTATTTCAAATAAGTAGTCTGATTGTAACTTCTTCCCTAATAACTAATTTTTGACAATCTTGTAAGTTGCTTCTTGACTCCATCATGTGGCCAATGGTAGTACCGTAACAGAAGACCTAACTATCCTCAGCTTTCTTTCATCATACAGAAAACTTTCCGTAGGCTTGGCTTCCCCGAATGATCCCATGAATAGGATTAGTCATTTTACACTGAAAGCTCATTTCACTGCTTGTGGTAAAGACTGTGAATACAGTTCTAGCATCTGATCAGTTTTATGATGCAGTGTTTATTTTAAGCATGAAAAAGTAAGGGCGCTGAACTAACAGTCTTTTGACCTTATGCTGATGCTTTCTGAATTCAGCAAGTAAAAAGAAAGCCCATATACGCCTTGCATATTGATAACACTGCACACTATATCCTGAACGCTAGCAACTCTAGGAATAATCCTCTTTATATTTCAGCTTTATATTACAGCTTCTCAAGGCAGGACCTAGTCCTACTTTAATTCATCTCCAGAAATAATAAACCTACCTGTGAAAAAGATGTCAGCTGTCCTACCAGACCAGGATTGACACTGAGATCGTGTACTAACATAGTTTGAAAGCCATGCGATTGTGACCATATTCTCACTCTTGTCTTGAATGCCTCAAGTTCATTTTTAAAAGCCTCAAAATAGCCTTCTCCTGACTGCAAAGAGAAAAATTAAATATTTGCACTTCATCCAGATTTACTTTTGAGTTGTAAGCATACACAGTGCTGAAAAAAGCCATGCAGTAATGCATGCTATACCATTTGGGGAGTAACAACTGTGAACAATTTAAGAATAATGTTAGTCAACTTAAAATTAAATTTCAGATAGATTTCTTTTTAGAACAATCTGTAGTATTTATATATAGGAGCAAAGTAATTCATATGTTCTAATATCAAAGTTCACATTCTAATCAGTATCAAAGGACAAAGGGCATGTTCTAATAAACCTAATTTTAGCCTTCCTTTATTCCAGCTCAGAAACCAGTACCCTTTAGAAGTACAGGTGCTTGTTGCAACACTTTGGTCAAAAGTAAAGCGTAAGTTGACTTCCACTTGAACTGAACTCCTTTAGGTAATATTGAGACCCATCAGAGTCTTGAATAACCAAATAGAGTCTACAGCAAACCACAGTTTCAGACTTCCTGCATTCCTCCTGCATAGCTCTGGATTGCTCTATTTCAGTAATGAGAAAGGAACACGATTTTGGGTCCCACTGTGAACTGCAGATAAATGAGAAGTTGTGACAGTAGATAGGTACACTGTGAAAGCACACGTGACTAATTAGCCAAATTAGTCCTTAAACTGGTCTGCATCTGCTTTTGCTATTTAACTATTACTTGTCCCCCTGCTGTGTCTTACTTTCCCTCTGGGATAAGCAAAATACACTATACTTTCAATGTCAGAATTTGAATTACAGCAAAATATTCTGTCTAGAAAAGAATTGCTAACAAAACACTTTCCCATAAACCTAAGTCAGTCAATAAAATATTTAGCCTTTTATGGTTAGGAAGAAACCTTCTGTAAAGCACTGGTCCCTTGTACAGCATCAAGATTTTCTTCCATCTTTACCCAAGTTGACTTACTTTGGCTTTTTGGAAAAAGAGACGAAAACAACCTCTTGGATCCACGTTGCAGCTTCTGGCAATTTCTATAATAAACTGCATTACAACAGCTTGGTGTGCTACTTGTTCCATCAGAGCTCTTTTCTGGGGGGAGGGGGAGGAAAAGTTACAATTTAAAGGCATTTCCTATGATTACATTTCTAAAATTCAGCATAATTTCCTTTTGTTCCTGAACAGATGAGAATTGATGCTCACAAAAGCAAGGGGACTGATAATATATTGTGACAATGCACAAAAGTCAAGAGAGGGTGGGAAGAATAGTTAAACAGCTAATCAAGTTGGTCAGCTTTTCTATAATGCATGTGGGGTGGGAAACAATTTAAGCATCTTTTTCATACCTGTTCAGCTTCTAGATGAAAACACCACAACATGAGATACCTAGATGTTTCTTCACATACAAGATACGGGTGATCAGACAAAAATCTTTGACTATCATCCCATCTGCTCAGCATACCTAATAAGAGAAACATTGTTAAAATACTCTAAATGAATTACTGATATAATACATCAAGGAAGTTAGTTGCACTGACACCTCGGTATCTGTAACACCTTTGCAATTTACTGACCTCAGAATGACAGCATGTAGCTAAATTTGGGGGGGTTTATTTATATATCTAACCAACACTTAAAGAGCATTACATGAAGCTATAATCAGAAGACGCTAACAGTAGATTTTAACAGTCACAATTTCCTCTATTTTAATGCATCTCTGTCATTGTTGGTAAGTTATTTTTAATCAGTTCTCATACCCAGTAACAAAGTGGTGTAGGTATCTATTAGTTACATCAAATAGTTTAAAAAGTTTATGGATAGAGATTTACATTCGGTGATTCTAGCAAACACAAATCCTCTAAACATTTGCAAATAAGAACACAGACAAAAGTGTGTTATCTGTCAAAAATGAAAGTGCTTTTAAGATATGATTTGCTAGGTTTTTAGGAAATTTGATTACAGGACCAGTTTGATCTCAAAAAGCAAAGCCACAACAGTATTGGAAAGTTAACTAGAAGATTGAATTGTGCTAGCATGTAAATAGCTGACTTTAAAATCAGAACTCAATACTCTGATGACTTCTTAAAATTGTCCTTCATGACAATCACTGACAGTCGTTACTGGCAACAGGTACCAGATGTACAGCTTTACCCATCTATCAGCATATAATTATAACTGGGCTAAAGATAATTCAGTGGTAATGACCTAAGCTAATCTTAATTCTAGCAAGCAAATGCCTAAAGAGAAAGCAATGGCTAATATATCTTTTGACTGTTTTCAAGAAAGCTGTTTTGCTAAAGTTCTTTATTACTTTGAAGCCAGAGCAGGATCCAGAAACAGGGCTCATGCAATATGGCTAGTGAAGTCCACAGTGCCCCTTGGCAGAAGCTAGCAGAGGACAAGTGACTTGAAAGAGCATTAATGCGCTGTCTCTTTATACAATGGACTTACGTATTTTGAATTAAAATAACAACATGCCTTTGAATTTAGGAGGCAAGAAAAAAGATTATGACCTTCTGTAATAAGTTTGCTTCTGTAAAAACTTAATCTGAATTTAGACAACAAAGTAATTGTGCCCAACTCTTAGTTAGGAAGTCTGCAAGAAAGCCTCTTTTCTTTCCTGCTGAAATACACAGCAGGGGAGATGTCTTCTAATTCTGCTATATTACACTTAGCAGTTAAGGTATTTGACAGTATCATAGAATCACAGAATAGTTAAGAGTTGGAAAGGACCTTAAGATCACCTAGTTCCAACCCCCCTGCCATGGGCAGGAACGCCTCATACTAGACCATGTCACCCAAGGCTCTGTCCCACCAGGCCTTGAACATTGCCATTCACAACTTCCTTGAGCAACCTGTTCCAGTGCCTCACCACCCTCACCGTAAAGAACTTCTTCCTTATATCCAACCTAAAACTCCCCTGTTGAAGCCATTACCCCTTGTCCTATCGCTACGGTCCCTAATGAAGAGTCCTTCCCCAGCATCCTTGTAGGCCCCCTTCAGATACTGGAAGGCTGCTATGAGGTCTCCACGCACCTTCTCTTCTCCAGGCTGAACAGCCCCAACTTTCTCAACCTGTTTTCATACGGGAGGTGCTCCAGCCCCCTTATTATCCTCGTGGCTCTTCTCTGGACTCATTCCAACAGCTCCATGTCCTTCTTATGTTGAGGACACCAGAGCTGGATGCAGTACTGCAGGTGGGATCTCAAGAGAGCAGAGTAGAGGAGCAGAGTCACCTCCCTCGACCTGCTGGTCACGCTCCTTTTGATGCAGCCCAGTATGCGGTTGGCTTTCTGGGCTGTGAGTGCACACTGCTGGGTCACGCTGAACTTCTCATCAACCAACACCTCCAAGTCCTTCTCCGCAGGGCTGCTCTGAATTACTCCTCCACCCAACCCGCAGCTGTGCCTGGGATTGTCCTGATCCATGTGTAGGACCTTGCACTTCACATTGTTGAACTTCATGAGGCTGGCACTGGCCCACCTCTCAAGCGTGTCAAGGTCCTGTCACTCCTGTTTGCATACTCTTGACAGTGTTGTGCCTTGACTTGGTAATTGCAAGGCTTGCTACAGCTAACAAGACTAGAAACCCTTTCTTTGAAACAGTTTAAGGTCCGTAGAAGCGAAATACCTTAGTAAAAACGAGTTTGTACAAAGAACTCAATTTTTCCAGCTCAGTCCTGTTCTTGATTGTTCTGGAATTCCAAATATGGCTACACTACACCACACTCTGAAACCAGCCTGTAACTAAGAATGGAAAACACTTCAGAGAACCATGAAAATTTCAGATTACTTTTTAAGTTTTGTGCTTAATTGGGTTCAACAATTATGACAGAACTAAAGTGACACCTAGTGGATAATTAAATATAATTTTAAGAAATGCACAGTTCCATGCACACATACCCTTAGTAGGCATTTACAAGCATTTTCCTTTTCAGTCATTACCCTTGCAGCTCCACAGCTATCAGAAAAACATTTACTAAAAGGAGACAGCTATGAACAATCCCATGCAGTGTTATACACACGACATATCTCTATGCATGTCCCTGCCTTTTCCCACTGAACCTCAGAAAAAGTTGCTAGAACTTCAGTTATCAGGATTGAAGCTCATTTGAGTATTAATTTTTTTTAAGATTTTATTGGTTATATAAAGTAACAAGCTCCTAACAAACAGTTTACACCTTATTTTGCTTTGAAATTATTATCTGTCCTGATAAAATAAACAGTCTGCTGAACAGTCTGTTAGCCAGATCTTTCATTCGTTAGCATTCATTCTGTACAATAAGTAGTAAACCTACACAAAATTCTGCAGAAGTCTGAACTGCAAACTGCTGGAAAAAGCACACTCACCAAAGTGTCTAATCTTTTGTTCATGTTTTTGCATAAGTGGTTCAGACACATCTTCATCTTCTGTTTCTTTTCTTTTTTGATTAATAAAACTCTGAGGAAGAGAAAAATTGTACTATCACAGAAACTACAGACACACCTTTTTGTGATATACAGGAGTATTATGTTACTATTTAAAGGACTATGCTCTAATTTTAGAGTCATGTCATACTTGAGAAGGTTTTCTTCTAAAGAGTGCATTACCTAATAATAGAGTGTAAAAGTCTCATTATAATCTAGAGAACTCTCAGAAACGTCTGTCCTTAGACAGGAACATTCTGATCTGTCAACAATGAGAATCAAGTACACTGCAGCCTGGATGCAGCTAAATCAGTGAAATTAGGAGATACACTAGCTGTTCAAATTAAATTGTGAAATCAAAGCCAAGATTCTACTTAAAATAAAAAAAAAAAAGAAAGAAAAAAAAAGAAAAAAAAAAGATTGTGCTAGATAATCTGTATTACAATAGTTATTATTAGAGGCAAACTAACAGTTTCTCATTTTAAGAATTGGCACAGTAGAGAAGCACACTGTGAAGAAACAATTGTTCAGTCCATTTAGCAATGTTTGGACTACACAGAATCACAGCGTGGCATAGGTTGGAAGGGACATTTAAAGATCATGCAGTTCCACCCTCCCTGCTGTGGACAGGGGCATCTTTGACTAAACCAAGTTGCTCAAAGCCCCATCCAACCTGATGTCTATTGCTTCCAGGGATGGGGCATCCACAACTTCTCTCAGCAACCTGTCTCAGTGTCTCACCACCCTCTTCATAAAAAAATTCTTCCTTACATCCAACCTAAACCTATCCTTTTTCATCTTAAAAACAGTGCCCTCTGTCCTATCACTACAAGCCGTGATAAAAAAATAACCTTTTCGTCTTTCTTATAAGCCTTCTTTACGTATTGAAAAGCCACAATAAGGTAAGGTCTCCTGAAGCCTTCTCTTCTCCAGGCTGAACAACCTCAACTCTCTCAGCCTTTCTTCACAGGAGACGTGTTCTATCCCTCTGACCGTTTTTATGGCCCTCCTCTGGACCTGCTCCAAGAGGTCCACGTATGTCTTACTGGGGATGCCAGAGCTGGATGCAATACTCCAGGTGCGGTCTCACAAGAGCAGTTGAGGGAGAGAATCACCTCTCTCAACCAGCTGGCCATGCTGCTTTTGATGCAGCCCAGGATACAGCTGGCTTTCTGAGCTGCAAGTGCACACTGCCGGCTCATACATACTACCTAGGTGACCCACACAACTTCTGATCTACACTTCTGGTAGAGAAATGACATCTGGATTTGCAGTATGAGTGCAGATTGCAGCTTGCTCCCTTTCATGAGGAAAAGTGAGAAATAAGCCATTTAGCACACACCGTGGTTTTGTGCTGGGCTGGACACAGAAGACATTCAACACCAGTAATAACTAGAAAGAAAAAAAAAAAAAAAGGCTAACACTTGTTTTCATGCACACTGATATGGGTCATACCTTATTAAATACCTCCTTACTAACAGGATCTGCGTTCCATAGATTCTGTCTTTCCCTCTGGTTTAGTGCTTCTTCTTTTCTTCTCCACTCTTCCTCTCTCCATCTCAACTCTGCAGCTTCAGTCTTTGCTTGAGCAGACTCTTGATCCCAGGATTCTGAATTATGCAGTACTAAGCTACCAAGTTTTTGCTGGGCTTCTGCTAGGTTCCACGTGCATTCTACAGAGTGCTTCACAAACTCTTTTTCTTTTTGGCAGGCCAATTCGATCCCTTGGCTGTATGTCTGTGAGGAAAATCAGACATGCTATTTATGGAGGGAAAATTGACAGTTTATAGTTCGTATAGGAGCAGACAGACCTAAATCCCAAAGATAACGCACCTGGAAGTCACTTCAGATATACAGCGTTATACTCACAGGAGCAATGAAGCATGGTATTTTACCGCTAGATGTTTTTTATAAAAAGACTTCCAATTCAAGCTGTCTTAACTGTTAAGTGCATTTGCAAAATCCTGGATAATGTACCACTATCAGTAGTAGTCTCCATGCTGTAAAAATACTTTTGACACAGCAGAAACCCCTCTGGCTGTCTTTGGGCTGCAATGCTAGAGACTACTGCAAGTGCGAGAATACTGTGAATATATGCTTCTGAGAAGAAAGTATCAGTTTTGTAATGTCAGATTACAACAGTAAAGTAACTGCTGCTGCCTGTGTTCCAGTAAGGATTAGTACCCAGCAGGTGGCCAACATCTTCCCTTGAACTGACAGTGAAAGTGGAATTTAACTTACCAAGTGGCTGACGCCCAGCATGAGCATATGCTCCTTTTGGTCAAATCTATCGAGGAGGTCACTGCTCATGGCTGGGAGAGAAAAGTGACCTCTTAAGCAACCGTGTCTCTCTTACTGTGTCCAGGGAATTTACACTTGCTAACTTGAGAAATTACGCTCCTATGTGGCATATTCCATGCCTTCCCACCAAGTGTGGAGAAAAAAACATCTGCACACACATTAGTTCTTCAGCCTTCCAGTGCTGCATTATGAAATCTGTGTTGCTGATAACCTCTGGCAGGGGGACATGAAGGACGACACAAGTTGTGAAAGCTTATGTAAAGGAAACTTTAATGCCGGTACATCAAAGCTCTTGAGCCAACTTTGGGAACTGCAGGACTTTTAACAACGAGATGAAAATGTCACTGTTTGGAAAACTAACGTAATGGCAGCTTCTTGCAAGAACACGCAGGATTCCTGACAGCGTATTCACGAAACGCCAACTTGCCCTAGCCAACAGAGAAACGCACCGCCCATAGATCTGCTTTTTAGACACCGGGATGCTGGGTGAGCTTCAGCCCAGCTCCTTCCTCATCACTTGTCAGGGACGGGACTGTTACTCGCGGCGGGGGCATGTGCCGGACCCCGCCGCGGCTCAGCGCACCTGCCGCTGCTGGCGTGCCCCGGGGCAGCGCAACGGCCCCGCGGGGGTGCGGGCACTTCCGCACACCCCCACCCCGATACGCACCGGGCTCCGCGGTCCCCTCCGCGCAGCGGGGTCGGGCCGCGGCCGCGGGGCAGCCGAGGCGTCCGCAGCAACCGCTCCGCTCCGCTCCGCGCCGGCCGGGGCAGGGGAGCTGCGCCCCCGGGGGCGGGAAGCGGCGCGAGGTGCCGGGGCAGCGGGGGGTGGGGGGCACGGATGTACCTGCACTTCCGGCAGGCGCTGGCAGGAAGCGGGAGCCAGCCCCCCCTCCTTGTCCTCCTCCGACGGCGGGCCGCCGTCCCGGCAGCGCGGCAGCCACACCGCCATCCCCGCCGCTCGCCGTCCCCGGCCGCCCGCGGCGCTCGCACACCTCACCGGAAGTGAGGCAGGCGCCACTTCCGCCAGCCCAAGTAAGCCGCCGAGCGCCCGCCCCCGGTGCCGTTGGGCGGGGCCTGCGGGTGCTGTGTGGCGCCGCGCCGCGCCGTACGCTGTCGGCGGGGCTGACCTGCTGCGGCCCCTGCTGCGGAGCGCGCTCCGCGGGAGTGTCGCTGGGGCGCTCCCCTGCTCAGAATACCGTGTGTCGGGCCTCACCGTGCCTGCGGGGGATGGCCGTGTCCCTGAAGGCTACCGCGGGGCGCTGGCGGCTTACACGCGTGTGTAAATACATGTGTATATGTATACATACATACATGCGTACATACATACGTAGGTACGTACATACATGTGAGAAACTATGGACTAGGATATTGTTTATTAAGATTTATGTTAAGCTCAATGTAAAGGTTAGGCAACAAAGATGTGAAATCGCTTATGCAGACAGAAACTCGGACACTGCTTGAGTAAGATAAGATAACCACAATCGCGAGATAACCGCCAGACTTCCAGGAACCGACAGAAACAGGACAAACAACCCCAGATAAGGACATGTGAATGAGGGGTCAACTATGGGATAAAGGAGAAAGACTTCTTATTTCGGCCTCAACGACCACCAGGAGGTAGAAAACGACCCCCTAACAACAACTGAAGCATGCGCAGAGTACCTCCACTACTTCATGAACACGGAAGTAAAGATGTATAAAAAGGGACTGTTTGAACTGCTCAGCACGGCAGTGGCGGAGCGCAGACTCCCCTGTCGTCCAGCGCTGTTTTTGCTCATATTCTACTTGCTATAATTAATAAAATTTTAATTGGATTATGATCCGTTGTGGTCACAATTTATGACAATTTCTGGTGCCGTGACTCGGATAAGGAACGGTGGGCTTTGGTCCTCCGGGGAGGCGCCCCGCGACATTTCGCGGCCCCGCGACCAACAGCTCACTCCAACCTTACCGACGAACCTAAATTCTAGGATATTGAGCAAAAAAGGACCGGTAAAATCCCATAAAATTCTGTGCACGGAAGTCCGGACGAAGACGCAGGACGCGTAAGTATACTGCGAAGTTGTTCGCGGGTTCGCCGTTCGGGCGGGATTGGGTATCCTGGATTATAACGAACGAGAGGTTCGATATACTGAACCAAGCGAGTGTGGACCCTTTAGTACTGCGTTTTCCACCTCCCGCGAGGGACTGGGCCAGGAATAAGGGGAGCGAGTGAGTGTGTGTTTGTGGATAACCCAGAAGATGGGGGCGAAGGGCAGCAAGCCTTCGACTCCCATGGGGAGGGTACACACTGTACCTAAAAATACCCCTCTGGCATATATCTTAGACAATTGGAGATATTCCCCTGGAACCCTAGGGAAAGATAAGCAAAAAATGATAGAATATTGTACTAAGATATGGGGAGGGAAGAAGATTTCTAAAAATGTCTTTTGGCCAGTCTATGGGTCAGAAGAAGATTGGGTAAGACAGCAATTAAACCTCTGGGTTAATAATAAAAATCCCCTTAACCCGGAGGAGAGTCAATATGCGGAAGTGTGGCTAGAAAGACCGAGAGCTAGACTTTATCCGCTGAATGAAATAAAAACTAAACAAAAGAAAAAGAAGGAAGAGTTAGACGAAACCCTTCTAACCCCCCCTCCTTACATTCCTCCTCCTGCTTCCACAGAAGTCCCCAGAGCGCCCACTCCCCCACCAGAGTCGGAACAAGGGTCTCCCCCTCTTCCTAGACGCGTAACTAGAAGTCAAAAAGGGGCAGCTCAGATGTACCCCCTAAGGGAAATACCCATGGGGGGACCTCAACCTGTGATCGGATATATTTCCGTACCCCTAAACTCGGCTGACCTACGAGATTTTAAAAGAACCGAAATGGGAAACTTAATTGAGGACCCACTGGGAGTGGCAGAAAGATTAAATCAATTTTTGGGACCAAACCTTTATACTTGGGATGAGATGCAATCTATCCTTGGTCAATTATTTACTACCGAGGAAAGAGATATGATTAGACGAGCAGGAATGAGACTGTGGGATGCTCAACATGCCCAGGGACCCCAAGCAGAGAGTCAGGGGCTCTATATCTTAGGGGACCGGAGTCATCATGAGCCCTTGATAAAATTAAAAATAGGTCCCCATAAACAAGAGTTCACCTTTTTAGTAGACACTGGGGCTGAGAAATCAACTATTAAGCAAATACCTGAGGGATGTAAAGTTTCCCCTGAAAAGGTACAAGTAATTGGGGCAAAAGGAGAACCCTTTAAAATAAGCAAAATCAAAAATGTGGTATTCGAAACTGAAAATAAATTTGGAATGGGTGAACTCTTGCTCGTCCCTGAAGCAGAATTTAATCTGTTAGGACGAGATTTAATTGTTGAATTGCAATTAGAAATTAAAGTGAAAAATCCGGAGCTAACAGTGTCTGCTTATCCTTTAACCGTGGATGATCAAAAACAAATTAACCCCGATGTCTGGTACTCTCCGGACACAATTAGTAGACTGAAAATCCCACCGATTAAAATCCAACTTTCCGAACCCCACATACCTGTGAGGGTAAGGCAATATCCCATATCCCTAGAAGGACGGAGGGGATTAAAACCAGAAATTGATCGATTGTTAGCACAAGACACTTTGTGTCAAAAATTGTTAAAGATCTAGCTGAAAGCTTGGGGATTAAGTGGGAATACCATACACCATGGCATCCACAAAGTTCGGGAAAAGTTGAAAGGATAAATGGAGAAATCAAAACTATTTTGACTAAATTAATGATAGAAACCAAATTATCATGGATTAAGTGCCTACCCATGGCACTATTAATTCTCAGAACCAGACCCCGAGCAGATGTAGGAATATCAGCGTTTGAAATGGTGTATGGAATGTCTTATAGAATTGAAAGTCCACAAACAAATGTTTTAATTCGAGACCGTGTGATTAATGAATATGTTTCACAATTAGCAGAACATCGTAACAAGCTTTGGGAACATGGACTGATTGTACAACGACCCCCGTTGGACTTAAAAATTCATAATGTTAAACCTGGGGATTGGATATTGATTAAAGTGTGGAAGGAAGAAACCCTAAAACCCAATTGGGAGGGACCTTATCTTGTTTTGCTTACAACAGAAACAGCTGTCCGAACTGCTGAGCGTGGATGGACTCATGCCAGTCGCATTAAAGGCCCAGTGACGAGACCCCACTGGAAAGTAATCAGTACTCCAGGTGACACCAAGATAACCCTGAAAAGATAACGTAATGATAAAGACTTTATTTGATTATTTTGCCGCATTACCTTTCGGTATAAAGTGTGTATTGCTGTTTATATTTGCTATAATTATTTCTCTTTTTTTCTATTATATATGGAAGCGTACAAAGTGTGTTGAAGGAAATTGCTAAACTTATGCAACCTCACAATATTAAATATAGAAGATATGTTGATGTAAATAATATATGCACTCTAGATATACGAATTAGGTGTAATGATTTGAACTGCAATTGTTATCCATTTGCTTGTTTTAGGTGTAAGGTATGCCAGGATAAATGGTAGACACATTGTGAATGTGGATACCCTCCAATAGGAGTTTGCACACAGTGTTGGAAAATCCAAAGAACTCTCACTGAGTGGAAATTAAAACAATTAGAGTCTAAACAAGAAATTATTCGGGAATCCCATGAGTGGTGGGAAATTTTTGCCAAAGGAATAAACCCTCAATATTATTGCTACCACTCCAACGAACCAGTCCCCTTTGTAGCTGAAATTTTGGTTATAAAATGCAGAAGGGAAGTACTGACCGTGTCTTACTTTGCCCCATTAGTTAAAGCTGCAAAGTGGGAAGCCTATATAAACAGGCAGAAAGCCCGAAACAACTGTTCTCCTGAAGAATTCCCTTGCTGCCGAGAAGATGGTACACCCCGTGGCTCGAAGCAACCGAGTCGACGGGCGAGGCAGAGGAGGAACAAACTGTGGAGAAAAGAACCAGAACGATGGGACACAAAAGCAGCAATGGCTGAACTTCCCCAGGACTGGTAAAAATATACTTAAATTGGCAAAAATTAACAGACACCCTTTTTTCTGGTATACCATTAGTTTTGTTATTGATAATAACCCAAGCAAATGGAAACCCTCATAAACCTATGAACTAGACAATAACAAACATAAAATACACTTTATTAAAGAACGGTTTGACATAGCTAAACTGCTTATTTTAACTACGAGGTCTGGGGCAAAATATAAGAGTGTATCTATTAATGAAGATGAAGATTGTTGTGAATGCATTATGCCACGTGAGAACTATGCCTTTTGTAATTGTGAGGTATTACCTTGTGAGTGTTATGATAAATGTTGGGATTGTGGAAAAAGGTTTGTTCGCAGTGCCGAAAATGAAAGTAACGTCTAATAAACAATAATAGGATAAAAAGAAAAAGGGGGGATTGTGAGAAACTATGGACTAGGATATTGTTTATTAAGATTTATGTTAAGCTCAATGTAAAGGTTAGGCAACAAAGATGTGAAATCGCTTATGCAGACAGAAACTCGGACACTGCTTGAGTAAGATAAGATAACCACAATCGCGAGATAACCGCCAGACTTCCAGGAACCGACAGAAACAGGACAAACAACCCCAGATAAGGACATGTGAATGAGGGGTCAACTATGGGATAAAGGAGAAAGACTTCTTATTTCGGCCTCAACGACCACCAGGAGGTAGAAAACGACCCCCTAACAACAACTGAAGCATGCGCAGAGTACCTCCACTACTTCATGAACACGGAAGTAAAGATGTATAAAAAGGGACTGTTTGAACTGCTCAGCACGGCAGTGGCGGAGCGCAGACTCCCCTGTCGTCCAGCGCTGTTTTTGCTCATATTCTACTTGCTATAATTAATAAAATTTTAATTGGATTATGATCCGTTGTGGTCACAATTTATGACATACATACATACATACATACATACATACATACATACATACATACATACACACACACACACACACACACATATGTATGTGCTACATGTGTTTAAAAGCGAAAGGAAGGCGACGCGCCCGCGGGTGCGCGCGCAGGGGGCGGCACGCGCCCCGCGCTGTCGAGAGGGCGGGCCCGCGCGCCGCGGGGGGTGCCTCGGTCGCCGTGGCAACGCGGGTCGGGCCGGGCGCGTCGCGGGCGCCGCCGCTGGCGGTGCAGGCGGTGGAGCTGCAGGGGGCGGCGGGGAGGCCGCGGGGCGGGCGGAGGCAGTAGGGGCCGGCCCGGGCGGCGGGGCGCGGGGAGCCGGAGCGTGTGAGCGCGGTTGTTCCGGGATCCTGAGGTGACGCCGCGCACAGCGGAGCTACACACATGTGGACAGATGGGCACGCGTATGTGTACTCCATGAGTGTGCGCGACTGTGTATACATACACTGTGTTGGAG
Source organism: Strigops habroptila (assembly GCF_004027225.2). NCBI lineage: Eukaryota > Metazoa > Chordata > Aves > Psittaciformes > Psittacidae > Strigops > Strigops habroptila. The sequence goes on along the minus strand of NC_044302.2, from coordinate 72,815,584 downwards.
TATCCGTGTGTGCACCCGCGCGCGCACCCTCAGGTCCGAGAGCTCCTGGGGAGCTGTCTGGCTTTCAGCAGCTTGGTGCTCACCTGGGGATGGAAGTCGGTGTAAATTGAGGCTGTACTCTTGCGGTGACAGTGCCCCTGTGAAGAGGTGCCCTCACCGCCGCTGTAGTTTCTGGTCCGTGGGTTACTTACCTCTTCCTCCAAACAGGAGGCACTGACAGGTTCCTCGGGGTGGCAGGCACAAAGTCTACTAGAAAGGGTGAGCAAGGAAAAGGTTAGATTAAATATGAGGGTTTTCTTGCTGTGTGATATTTATTTAGTGAAGGGGATTGTTGCTGTTGTGCAAATGGGCAATAGTAAAATGTTGGTCATTACAGGCCTTCCCATTACATATAAAAAAAAAATTTGTGGTTTTCACTCATTCATTTCCTCGTATGTGTCAAATTTTTCTCTTCTGTGTAATACTACCAATCAGTCCTTGGAATCAGTTTACAAGAGATGACAAAAAAGAAGAGTCCAAAATACAAAATGAGAGAACTCCCAGTGATAGATCTTAATCTGGCACGCTTTTGAGATTATTAGTAATAAAGACAAGGGCCTGCTGAGTCCTTTCTGAGATAGAGTCCTGAAGACTTGGGCTAATGTGCGTAGGACTGGACTGAGGAGTCTCATGTGAATGTATGGGGTTTTTCTCTTCCCAAATGTTACATGTCCTGGTGTCTTTCTTCCTGAGAAACATGACGTTTTTCTCAGTGTGTGCATCTCAGGTCAACACAAAGAGACAGAATGCCTCTCTCCCGTTTTCCCATTAACAAACAAAACACACTGTTCCCCTTACACCTTGCTCTGAATGGAGCCATTTGAGTGTCAGCCTCTACTACCTCCACTTGAGGCAGTTACATGATTTTTCTGTCCTTGGGCGAGGCTGTGTTCCGACACCTAGTGTACCCGTAGGCTAACCTGGAAGGTCTGCTTTTTATTTCTTCCGTCAGCAATTCTTTTAATTCGAAGACTGTGAGAAGTCGTGAATGTAATGATGAGGCAGTCTTTTAAAAGCCAAAATCTTATTTATTGTTTGTAGGGGAGTGGGGAGAGAATAGAATTATTTATAACAATGGTCTGTCTACATTCTGTTTCATCCTTGCACGTAAACTTTAGCCAGAGTTTTTTAGTCATACCAGCAGGAACAGGTGTTGTATTAACTTGAAAAATTTTCATCCCTCAGCTTTAATTCAGTTAGCATTCCTTTGTCCTTGCTGGGTCTTGTGGTTTTGTCCTTTTGGAGCAAGCTACTCCTGTAAAGTTTAACAGAAGGTCAAGCCAGAAGCCACTGACTGTCCTATGAGTCCATCAGGTGTCAACCACAAGAGAGTTATCTTGTGCTGATATTTCCTTCCTGTGTGCTCCTATTCTAATATTAATAATACTAGAATAAATAATCAAACTTCAGCTGGTTCCCTTCCCCCCCCCCTTTTTTTTTTGACTGTGCAAAAATATGCAGCTTAGAGATTTTGCTTACTTTTTGTACAGTGGGATATGTTGTCCACTTTCAACCTTATAAATTAAAAATATATTAAGAAAAAGTAAGTATATATGAGAGGAACTGGTGCCTGCCTATGTCCTTACTACATCAGAAGCCAGACCTTACATGGCAAAACTGACTATTTGCCTTCTTGTAGTATCGTAAGCTCACAAGCATTTTTTCCTGGTGATTGTAAAGCTGGGATCCATTAGAAAGACAGTCCTTACAAGCAGTGTGGCTAGAATGATGAAAGTTTGAATGGGATCAAAAGTGTTATTATTAACTTTTTCTGAATTTTTTCTTCCTTCTGCCGTAGCTTTGTCTAGAAATCACCCAATTGCATGTTTTGTTTTTAGTCTGATTAGAAGTGAACGTGTCTCCTTCCTACACAGTAAAGAGTTTGCTTCCTCCCTCATCTACACCCATCTGTGCACAGGCACCGATGTGGTGGCCAGCTGCAGATCTCGGGATTCAGACAACAGCAGCTGCATTATATTAGCTGTTTGCTAGTGAGCGAGCAAAGCAAGACATTGCATGCGTGTGATATGTTAATCCCAGTGCAAGTTTTATTATCCATCCCTGCAGTGCTTTCCATTGAGCCTCGCTCCCAAGCAGGGTTCCACTGCATCAGGTCCCCATTAATTGACGTTGGTATACCAGGGGCTTCCATCGTGATGATGAGATGCTTTCATTAAAGCCAGAGCTCTCATTTGCTGAGTTTTTTGCCTCATCCCTGAGGGATCCTCACCTGCTGTTCACTTGTAGATACTTAGACCTGCTTTTAACATGTAGATGCTTATGCTTCAGTTAGTGGGACACTGGTATCATGCAGTGTGATTAGATGGCCAAATTACGTGACGTTCATTTACCACACGCTGGCTTACTGGAGGGAATTAATTTCAAAAGTAATGGTGGCTGTCTTTCAACACTATTTTATGGTGACACATTTGCCAAACAAACATTGGAATATTGCAAATCGCATTGCAACCTTTTTTATTTTATTGCTGCGGGCAGCTGATTAGAATAATTAGTTGTTTGCCTAATGAGATGATTCCTGGTCGTATTGAAAGCACTGACAAATCAGCTGGACCAAGATTTAGCATGCTGTGTGTAAGCACATGCGTTATACATACTTCGTAAAACATGCATTATACATCATCTGTATATATTATACATCTTCTGTCACAGCTTTGAACATTCTCTAGACTGTAACTAGTTAGTTTCCCTTCAAGCCTTGCAGTTATCTCCATCACCAAAATATTTCGGGGCACTTGTGGTGGTTGGAAAACCACATCATGTTTAATGGCAGCATCAAACTCCAGTGCTGCTCTGCTAAGCCAAATCTTCCAAAACTAATAAAAGGATGAAAGGTTTGCCTCCCTTTTGCCCTCTTTCTTTCATATTTAGAAGATAAAATAATCAATTGCAGCATAGTCAGAGCGCTGGAGATAAAGTGAGTAAGCCATATGCTGGAAGCAGTTATTGTCTCAGTCAGGCAGGCAAAAAAAGATCTGATGTTGCTGTGTTCTTTCTTGTAAACAATTACAGAACCAAATGCTTGTGGGGCTTGCTGGTTTTCTGTGGGTTTGTTTGCTGTGACCCTCAAGAATTCGAACTGAAAGGTTCCCTGATGCAGAGCAGGACACTGTATTAGAAAGGAACTGCTGTCTTAAACATTTCCTGCATCAAAGAAATCTGAATCATGCTGAGCGTCTGCCATTCTTGTACCGCTCTTCCTATGCCCACTCATGTCCCAGCCACCACCTATTACTGACAGCATCTTTATGCATAAGAGAGGCAGCATTCTGTGAAGGGCATTCATAATTTACTGAGTTTTCACTGCGCAGCTATTAATGAAAATTCCATGTAAGAATTTTGACAGCTATTTTTTCTGTGGGTGTTTTTTTGTTCTTTCAGTAGCGAGTGACTTTGCATTTTATGAATACACAAGATTTTCTGTTCCCAGAGTGCAAGCTGACTCCTGCATATCCTGGTGTGCGTAGATAATTAGTGATGAAAACTTCTCATTTTCCAGTAAGTTGCCTTAAACTGGTACTTACCATATGTGTCTGAAGAAGGAAGGAATTCAGCTATTTGGAAGCAACTTTGTGAGGACCGGAGTTTGACTGTCTCTTTGAGCCGAGGGGGATGCTCTTGTGCTCTTTTGGATATGGAATTGCTGCAAAGAATGTACCTATAGAATATGTGCTATCCTAACAATTAAACTTCTCAGTCACAGACAGTAAGAATAATCTCTCTGCATAAGCAGGTTAGAAGCCCTAATAGCAAAATTTTGTGTTCAGTTATGTACCTCCATCCACAGATCATGTGAAAGGGCCAGGTGCCTGAAAGATTTTGGAGGTTTTTTGTACCAGTTGTATTTGAGGATGTCTCCACTCTGCGAATTTTCTTTCTCTCATGTACAGGCCTTGTTTTTTCACTCTGCCTGTTCTCACTCATCTCTTGGGGGTCTTAACATTTTCATATCTTTGTAAATCCTTCCCGTGCCTGTTCTTGCTAGGGTTTATTGTTTCCTGAAGCAGCAATAACAGCCTAAAATGATTACATTTTCATCCTTCTCACTGCATTATGGATTGGAGTATGCAGAAGCAGCAACAAAACTGACTTTGAATTTTATTAATCTGAGTTCACTGCAGCTTAGAATAGCTTTGAACAGAGAGGATCATCCTTTCTGCAGACTCAATTTTGCATTGATTCCTTCAGAAAGTTCTTATAATTACTCTACAAAATAGGAATGCCATTATTTCACATGAAAAGCTGGGGTTTGTGCATAAATTGCAGGTATAGAGAATACTAGTCTTAAGAAAAACTGTTAGAAAGTCCTACCTAACAAAACAACACTTTCTATACATTTAGAACAGAAATTTAGAAACACGTTCTGGTTAACCAGTGTTACACTGTGTGATTCTCAAAGGCAGAACAGGCAGGAAACCCATTTAGATTTTCAGGTGCTAAGCACAGGAGCTTGATACTGTTTGAGATGCCATGGGTTATCCTTTGTGGGCTGCTGCTGCCTTGAAAGAACGTGAGCCTCCTGTTGGTCTTCCCTCCCATTTCCCTGCTTGTGTGGGAATTTGGGTGCTTTTTCATGTCCAAAATGCTAGAAAAGCTGCCTGCAGTTAGGCCCTGGAAGCTTAACCTCCTAGCAGGAAAGTACTGCAATTCAGTCTTACCCTGTGTCTTCATTTCTTTCCTGGTTTTACATCGGTACTGGTTCCCATGGCAGTATGTGCCCAGACTGCATGAAGATAATGGCAATAATATCAACACTGCTTTATATGCCTGGCAGACTTGTCTGCCTTGTGTCCTTTCAGAGATGTAGACCCTGCATTTTGCACAGGAGGGCAGGGCTGGTGGGGGGAAACCTTTGCTCTGGGCAGGGGCAGCAAGCAGCAGAAAAGAGGAGGGTAGGGGAAAAGAGTGTCAAAGGAGAAAGAGGAAACAAAGACAGAGGTGTGGGGGAAGAGTCTTCATCGAATATGCAGAGAAGCAGGGAGGACTGGAGGACGAGGGGAGGCAGGGAAGCACGGCTGTACAGGAAAGAGAGTGCTGATTGCAGTGGAAAACCGAATGGAGGGCAATAATGAAGCAGGAGCTGGGGATGAAAGAGGGCACAAGAGCTCCCCTGAGAGTATCAAACCTAAAGAAAATGGCAGGAAGAAATAAGTAGCCTGGAGGGGAAAAGGAACAAAAGAATTATTTGTGTGCATCCCTATTTGGAGATTTGATAGGAGGGGGTGAAGGGATCATCAAAATTTTGCGTGATGGTTTGAAAGGATGTGACGAATGAGGCATTAGAAATAATGTCACTCCAGAGGGGAACAGAGATGTGACTATTGGATCTCTTTTGGTAGGTTAAATTCCAGTTTGGATCTTAGCTGGGAGAAAATCAACAAGAGGGTGCAAAATCTGCTCACCTCAGCACAGGCCAAGCAGCAGCTTGATTCTGTGAGTACTAACATTACAGTGCTGACCTGAGAGCATCTGCTCGTTACCTACCCTTTCTGGCATTTCAGGATTTTTGCCCATTTAGCTACTATTTAGCTACTGCTTTCTAGTTCTACAGACTATGTCATTTAACACATCTGGCAGTTGCTGAAAAGAGGCCTGTGGCTCACAGCTCCTTAATTAGCTACAAGTTAAATGTGTTTGTGGGGATAGGGTCAGATGCTTCAGTTGTGGAAATTTACATCACCAAACCTCAAGCCCTCAGATGGTATTTCCCACTAAATTTATTGGTATTTATCTGGTATTTCCATTAAATTTACCTGTAGAATGATTGCCCACTGTTTGTTTCAGCACCTGAAATGGTATTTGCTGATCTGTTTGTACCTGCAGAAGAGCAGTGGGAAAATTGAATATCCAGTGATAAATTTCTTTAGCAAGAATTTGAGGATGAGAGGAGGTGGAAAACTGCACAAACAGTACTTCAGGTACAGGATCATGAAAGCATTTTCTGTAATACACTGTGCTTAGTGTCTTAGATACTTAGCTTCCACTCTCATCTGGAAGTCCTGGTTTTTCCCTGAGCAATGTTGTGTGCCAATCCCCTTAGGAACATGGGAGTTTATTTTCACTCACAACTATGAAACAGAGGAGGGAGAGCAATAAAACCTGTGAACCTACTATTAGAACGTGCTACACATAAAAGACAGCCAGCAGAAGCAATGGTGTATCTACCCATGAGGGTGATAAGAGCCGCTGTTGTCCTGTCTTCCTACTGTATCTGACCTGAAACACTGAAGAAAGAAATTGTTGATGGAATCTGTGGGGTTTTTTCTCACCAGCATTGATGTCTTCTAACGAGGAAGTGCATTTTCTGTAGTTGTCCTAAGTAGACTAATACTCTGTGTGGTTACGTCTGCTTGGTTAGGACATTATTACACAGGAATGACTTTGAGATTGAGAATTGACCTGGCAGCATATGGGAAACATATAGCAATGGGTTCCTAGGTTGTCTTCTGTCCTCTGACTCTCAGCAGCCCTTTGGAATGTTGATTGCTACTTATCTAATCACTTCTCTGGTGATAAGAAGTTTGTAATCCCAAAGAATCCCGTTCCGTTCAGTGTAGCTGTTCTATCAGTCAGAGACTGTTTTTGTTGCAACCTTTAGATGGCGACAGGGGTCCACTGAAGTTCTTTTGACATTTCTTTTGGCCATGTCTTGCTGAAATGAGGTTTAAGAAATGGGCATGAAACTCTTGAGAAGACTACACGGACAGAGGACAGTGTCTCTCCTCCTGAACTGGTTCAACTCTTTTGGAAATGAGTGAGAGGTTTGCTTTGGACTAGATATTTTTATCAGTTCTCTTGAAGATAAGCAATGAATTAACTTGAGGTGGTTTTGCTAGGGAACTTCTAAGAATGAAAATGGTGATTTCCTCGAAAGAAGGCATATTTCTCTGAGGCCCTCCCTGTACAACAACTCAGAGGAGTAAAGTAGATGTTATAGAGAGTTATCAGGAGCCTAAGCCTTAGACTTTTGATATCCTAAATTTAGGATGAGAAATCCACAGTATCAGCAAGAGAAACTGTAGTGAAAATAGTCTAATCAATCCTATTTCTCATCCTTGAACTGCAGGTGATTGTGACTGCCATCTCTTTATGTTTTTAGCTATCCAGTCACTCAGACTTTAAATTCAGGGTCCTAAAAAGGACATATGAAATTCAGTGCTTTCGCTATCAGTTTTGTGTTTGTGCAGGGAAACAGTTTTTAAAGTCTGTCTGTAACTGCTTTTCTGTAAAATTCACAGAGTGGGCATCTCCCTCACTTCTGCATCTTTGTCAGCACGAAAGATAGATTCTGCATTAGTAATTTTGTATAGCATTTCTGATTAGATTTTCAAAGAGGACAGGTGTTAAGCTATTAAACTTTAGTGCATTATAATGGAATTGAAGCATCTAGCTTTTTCAGACTTTCTGAGGAGTTTTGCTCTTTTTCAGTTCTGGCATACCAACAGAGCGAATAAAACTGGCAAGGCACAGTAAAAACCATAGCCATCCATTTTGGTGGCAGTACAACTGAAATACCTATCATTGAGATCTGCTGCAGAGTAAGGTGCCATATTTTCAGGGTCCCCTTTCTCTCCAAGGTTACATTCCCGCACATTTTTTTCATTGCTTAGTCCCAGTTCCGAGGCATTATATTTGCATGCAGCCATCAAACCAAACAGCAGATGCTCTCATCCTTCAACTCAGTGAAACTCCCATTAAGTAGTCTATGTAAATTAAGCACAGTTAACAACTGCAGAATCCATGTGCATATTCTAATTTTGAGTGCATTGGCTCACTTCATGAAAATTTTATAGGCCAAATACAGTGACTAAACACATCCTTCCCAAATACCAGCGGATTCATACTCAGGGTTTTGCATCAGTTTTTTTCATAACCATGCTTAGTTTTAATCTTCCAGTTGCTATTCAACTTTTGTGAGTAAAAAATAACGAAATTCTTCCCCTGTGCAGTGGTCTTATCTGTGGGTGATGGGCGTGCATATAACTGAAAGTAATCTTGAGCATTTCCTTACAAATCACACACAAAACCAGTGTCCTGAATAGGTAGTGTGACGATACATGTAGCATGCCTGTCATGTCCAATTCCTCATGTGGCTTCTCTTGGAAACAATGAGTTTGAAACAATCAGCTGCAGGATGCCTTCTGCAAAGCCAGGTTGAGGTGGCTGATACAGTAATAGGGAGCATGAAGAACCTATGGGCCACGTCCTGGAGTCTTCACTTACACAAGACTTACATGAAGTTCAGTGGAATTTTCATTTTACTAGGGACACAGGGTCAATTCCTTTATCTTTTTGACACTGTAACTAACTCTAAAAGAGCACATGGAATGGCCTGTGATTGAGTCTGAAACCTTTTATGAACAGTCTCTTTGTCAAAGATTATTCTTAAGCCCAGTTTTCTCAGAGATCGTTGTTTAGAAGTGTTTCGGATAAAGCACTCTTGCAGATATTCTAATTCTTGGGAGTGAAATTGTTCTTGTTTCTGCAGGTGGAACAGCTCAGTGACTGCTGGATTTTGACCTGAAGAACCTGCTGCAACTCATGCCTTTATTCCATCTGAGTGGGGGCTTCTTTTTGTGTTACACTGTTTCGTATCTCTTCCTCAAAGACAAAATCTTTAAATCTCAGAATTTAAATTAGAATTTAAATTTTCTGTCTCTGAGACTTCTTTTTTTTTTTTTTTGCTATCTGATGCTGGATAAGAGTGGCTAATTAAATTATTATACTGAAAGGTTTGCATGCTCATAAAAAGAATGAAGACTCTTTGCCTGCTTAATAATTGTGTCCTATATTCTTCATTGTTCTTGAAAAAACCTTGTTGAAATGGGTCTTTAATAGATGTTCTTGCAACATCACTTTTTAATAAAGTACTTTGAATAATTGTGAAATATGCAGGATTTTCTTTTAAGTGAATTAATGAAATCTTGTAGTTTTTCAGTTTAACTAAATGTTAAATTTTCTGGGCAAGCACCATTATGCTTTTATGTAAGAATGATTTTTCAGAGTAACATAGGCTTGCAGAAAAACCCCAAAACTCAAACCACAACCATATGCCACATAAAGACTGTGGGTATAAGCCCTTAGACTTTGGAGGGGAAATTAACGCCAAAACTGTGGAGAGCAGTACTGACTCTCGCAAGGTCTTGGTCTAACAAAGACCAGCCTTTTCCAGTGAGTAGTACCAGTTGATTATGACATAACAACATGCCCTGCAACATGTGGCTCCGTGCTGAGGTACAGATTCAGCATGACAGCTGAGAAGCACCCAGGGAGCAACTGCATGGGCGGACACCAGGCGCAGATGCAGTACAACTATAAGCACAGTATCACACTGCCACTGCCACAGTATTTTCAGACCTCAGCTCAGATCAGTCTTTCTGCACGATGCTGTACTAGTTCAAGATGGAGCTTTTAAGGAGGAAGCCTCCAAGCTGTTCCATGTAGACATTCTTCTTGGCTACTCCCTTTAAAAAGAAGCGACAGCATCACAACAAGGAGCTCCCAGCACAGGGAAGCGGAAAGCAGACGGACAGGTCTCTATAGCGATAGAAAGAAACTTCCTGTGGAACTGATTGCTGCAGTGCAGCCATTTAGTTGATTAAAATCAAACCATCAAGTGAGAGCTTGTCCTGAATATTCACTGCAGTCAATGGGAGGGACTCTTACCTCTCTGCAAGCAGTCTGTCTTCAGACAGCTAATGGAGCACACACTATACTGGATGGTACACAAGCCACTACAGGCAACTACCCCAGAAAAATAACCTGTGTGCTCCTGAAGCAATCTGGTTGGTCACAGATAACATCAAGAGAGATGGTGAGCAGAGGAATATCATCATCTCCTGGTAGATTAAATTAGCAAGCTGCTGAATTTGGAATCTTCTAAGTGGTGTTTATGCAAAACCACTTTAAGGTATGCCTTTAAGCAAGCAGATCACTTAGGGGATTTTGAATTAATCTATAAGATTCTTCATGGCCTGAGGGCTGTGATGTGTGAAATATAACAGGATACAAAAATGAAATGTTTTTTATAAGAATGATCATCTTGTTCTGAGATATTTGGTAAGGTATTAAGTTAGCACTATCTAGTTTATTACCATCTCAATCCTTAGAGATAAGCATATAACAAGAGAGAGGAGACAGAAGCAAGAACACTGTGTTCTCTATCTAAGAACTAAGTTTTCTTTGATGAAATCTCTTTAGCGAGTGAGTGCACTGCTGGCTGTTACTTAGAGTACATTGAGCAAGTGTCACAAGCTGTATTGTTACATGTTCTGTAGGAAAGATAACCCCTGAGAAGTTACTATGGAGTGGTGGAGAAAGAATAGAAACAGGCTGGGTGTTTGCTTTATGGAAAGCAAAATTACATATTTTAAATGAGGTACCAATGAACTGAGCAGCTCAGTAGTAAAACATCATAGCAGACAAAAGGGTTTTCTTCCATAGATGGAGAAGCCTGGCTTTGCATGATTTCAGCCTGCTCTGCTACCATAGGTTAATAACAATGAACTGACTTCCTCCTGCTATTAGCCTGTCGAATACCTTTTTTTTAAAAAAATTTTTTTGAATTGGTATTTTTGGGGAAGGGAAAGAGAAAATTACAACCATGAATATTTGCTTCAGAGGTGCAAAAATGACATCTGAAAAGTAAACTCTTCACCCTTTTCATGCATTTGAATACTTCAGCACTAGGTGGATACTTTCTGGTGGGTATGTAAATTCTCTGGATTAATTCTGCTATGGAGCAAGTGGGAAATAGCAAGGAACTAGTTAATTTTTCCACAAAGTGATTGTGCATCATGCAGGTGATGTTCTGAGTTAATGCCCTAGCAGCTTCCTGTCTTGTTGGGGCTTTATTTTCCTCATCTGTAGTTTGGCTACTTCTGTGATACTATAAACATGAAGACTTCTCAGGTATACCTACTGAAGTTCTCTAAAAAATGTGTGCCACAGATATGAAGACTTTAGGCTGTATCTTATTCCATCTGTTTCTATAAAAGCTCCATTTATGATCCAGCTTTCAATCTGGTAGTTTATAAAAGTACATAGGAAAACCTTTGTGCCAACATGCACTTGAGGTCAGCTTAAAATGCTACTGTACTAGTTACTGAGTGGAGGTGCTATGTTTTTATCTATTTGTGCACTACAGTGATCACCAGCGAACAGCATCTGTATGTGAACTTTTTCATGGAAATTGTTTTATGCTTGCACTTCCATTATTATGTATGATACAGTGAAAAATACTTGCCTTGTTTCTGTCAGAGGATATGTAAAGGATATGTAGTCTAAATGAGGAAGGTATCTTTGTTAGAGTATGGAGTGATCTACTGAGGCATGTGCTGCCTTTACTGTTTATATTAAAGCAGTGCAGGGGCAAATCACTAAAGGAATTGATCCCTTTGCTAGGAGTTGTACATCTAAATCAGTAAGAAATGTTCTCTGCCTCAGAGATCAGTCCTCTATTTTTCTGTCAGAGCTTGAAGAACACTGGTGGACTGAGAAGTTTCAGTGACAACTTAGCAGAAAAGCAGAAATTAGAATTTACCACTGACATCTGCTGGAAAAGTAGCATGGTGAGCTGTAGGGAATCCAAGGGACTCCTGGAGTGAATTGAGGATAATTTCTTAAGCCAGGTAGTAGGCAGCCCTGCCAGAAGGGTACAATACTGCACCTGATGGTCGCCAACACAAGTGAGTTAATTGGTGAAGCCAAGAGTGGAGGCAAGCTGGGCTGCAGTGATCATGCACTGGTGGTGTTCGCAGTCCTGAGGGAGATGGGACAGGCAAAGAGTACAGTCAGGACCTTGAATTTTAGGAAAGCAAATATCCAGCTGTTCAAGGAGTTGGTCAGTAGGACCCCCTGGGAAACCGCCCTGAGGGACAAGGGAGCAGAACAGAGCTGGCAGATCTTTAAGGATGCTTTCCACAGAGCACAAGAGCTCGTGGTCCCAGGTATAAGAAATCACATAAGGAAGGCAAGAGACCAGCATGGCTGAGTCGAGACCTGCTGGTCAAGCGAATGGGCAAGAAGGAAATGCACAGGCAGGGGAAGCAGGGACAGGTATCCTGGGAAGAACACAAGGACACTGCGCAGTTGTGCAGAGATGGGGTCAGGAAGGCCAAGGCGCGGCTGGAGCTGAACTTGGCAAGGGATGCAAAGCATAATAAGAAGGGCTTCTACAGGTATGTCACCCAGAAGGTCAAAGAAAGCATGCCCCCTGATGAGCAAGGCTGGTGGACTGGTAACAACGGACAAGGAGAAGGCTGAGGTACTCAACAACTGTTTTTCCTCAGTCTTCACTGTCAGATTCTCTCCCCACTCCTCTCGAGGGGGTGAACTGCAGGGTAGGAACTGGGGGAGCAAAGTCCCTCCCACTGTAAGTGAAGATCAGGTTCGTGACCATTTGAGGAACCTAAACATACAGAAATCTATGGGACCTGATGAGATCCATCCGAGAGTTGTAAGGGAATTGGCTGATGTAATTGCCACACCACTCTCCATGGCGGCTGGACGGCCACGAGGATGGTGAGGGGAGTGGTATCAATACAGGCTGGGAGATGAAGGGATTGCGGGTACCCCTGAGGAGAAGGACTTAGGGGTACTGGTGGGTGAAGGATTGGACATGAGCTGGCAGTGTGCACCTGCAGCCCAGAAGGCCAATTGTATCCTGGGCTGCATCCAAAGGAGCGTGACCAGATCACACTTTCTGTGAGTCTGCCCCTTTACTCTGCTCTGGTGAGACTCCACCTGGAGTGCTGCGTCCAGCTCTGGAGTCCTCAGCACAGGAAGGACATGGACCCATTGGAGAGGGTCCAGAGAAGGGCTACAGAAATGATCAGAGGGCTGTAGCACCTCTCCTATGAGGAAAGGCTGAGAGTTGGGGTTGTGCAGCCTGGAAAAGAGAAGACTCTGGGGAGACCTTATTGTGGCCTTCCAGTTCTTAAAAGGGGCCTATAAGAAAGATGGGAAGAGACTTTTTAGCAGTGCCTGTTGCAATAGGACGAGGGGTGATGGTTTTAAACTGAAAGAGGGGAGGTTCAGGCTGGATGTGAGGAAGAAATTCTTTACAATGAGGGTGGTAAAACACCGGCACAGGTTGCCCAGAGAGGTGGTGGATGCACCATCCCTGGAGACATGCAAGACCAGGCTGGATGGTTCTGGGCAACCTGATCTAGTTGAAGATGTCCCTGCTCACTGCAAGGGGATTGGACTAGGTAAGCTTTGAAGGCCCTTTTCAACCCCAACCATTCTATGATTCTATTTCTGTAATACGTATTTCTGACTGTATTAGAGGAATAGTGTAATATTTCTTTAGATTATTGTTCAGAAATTCCTTAGAATACAGATGGTATCATATGTAAATGTGTGCTTTGTGATTTTAATTAGAACTTTCCTTCCTGACATGGTTTAGGATGGGTTGCTACAGAATTCAAGATATATATATCAATATTGGTATCTCCATTTTTAAGACTTCACCTGTTTTTTAACACAATTACATTACTGTGACTTGGACCAACAACAGCAACAGGAGAATATTTAAACTGATATAAACATACTTTAAAGGCAGCCTGACGCGGTGCAGCAGAGAAACTCAAAGTATGACAGTTTGCCTTCAAAACACCATTTAAATGAAAAGTGTGATTCACTCTAGGGTGTTTTGAAGAGACTGACAGCTATGGTTGATCCCTGCTTTGGATACTGGAGCTTCTCATTGTCCCAAATTGTTTCATGTGTTGGTTCAGCACATGCCTGAAGGTAATGTGCAGTCACTCATTCACTACTCAGTAAGATTTTAATGATGGGGAAATTCAAAATGACCAGTCAGATTTTCTGCATTCTCTCTTTCTCAGAGGGATACAAGCTCCTCATTTGTTATTAGTTCCATTTGGGAGAGTTATCATATTGCTTCCATATGTCTTGCGAAGCTGAGATCTTGCATAAGCATCACTAAAAAGAGAACCCACAGCACTTCGATTGTTTTCTTATCTTTGAAGGGCATTTTCATCTGTTTTCATAGAAACAAACTCTGAAAGCCATATTACTTCCATTTCATCATTTTCTGTGTTTTGAAGCCAGAAAAATTAACTTGAAATTCCATTGCTCTTTGATTATTTATGTATTTGCATTGCAAAACTTATATTTCACATGTTAGTATAGAAATGAACAGAAGACTGTCATTTGGATTGAAAGGTAAAACCGAGTCATGATAAAGCTCTTGCCAAGGATAGACACTGAAAAAGAAACCTGAACTCTGCTCTTTTCCTGCATGATCAGAAGTTCTCTCTCTGAGAATAATAGTTTGCTCTCAAAAGATGTAGAGGAGTGAGTAAGGAGAAAAGATGAGCACTTCTGAAAGAAGATATATCTCTACTTATGAACTGGCACATGGTGGTTCAGGTATGAACCCGTGTTGGCTGAAGTAGTCTTAAGCACTCCTTTGATCATTCTAAAGCACTGTCTGCTATACGGCAAGGGATTTCCTGCTGTAATGAGTCCAGCATCTGTTATAACAATGACTGAAAATCTGAAAAACAGAAGGCTAAATAACCATCTTTCAATTGCAGAGGTAGAAGATCTATGTAGTTTAATCTCAGAATTTCACTTTAATAGCTAGAAACCTTTTCACTAATTTCAGACTACATTTGGCTAACTGATTTTCACTTGTTTTACTTTTGAGATGGAGTAGGTCTTCATCACCCTCTTCATTTTGGAAACATTACATTCTTTGAACTTTGCACCAATTTTAAGTAGTTGTTTTGAACTTCCAGAACTTCATTATCCCTGGCCAAGGAAGACTGAAGCTCTAAGTTCCTTTTTGCTATATTAGCTTGAGAGAATCTTGCCTGAAAAAATCTGGAGCATTCTCTCCCCTGCAGGCAAGGATCTCGTGTTCTCAGAGAGTGCAAATAAATTTCATCCATCACAAATTATGCACTCTTAAATAAAAAACTTTCTCCAGCAATGTAGGAGAGAGTTAAACGCTGGCTAATATGAAACAGTTAACATCTGTCATCTTTTATCATATAATATCAGAAAATGGTTTGGGTTGGAAAGGACCTTCAAGATCATCTAGTTCCAACCGCCCACCATGGCACCTTCCACATACCAAACATAGGACTTGGGTGAATCTTCAGTGTAATACAATAACAACTCAAGGAATTTTATTGCCTTTGTTTATGACACTGGTTGAATTTACTTTCAGTTTATATAGTGTTAACAACCCTTTATTTGTCATTTGAGTCTAAACCAATGTCTTTTGGTCTCCTTTGAATGGATCATTAGGAATATGGGAACCTTATGAATGAAGGGCTTCTCTTTCTTGTTATATGCTGTTCTTTCAAATTTAATATGACTATCAGAAAATAAAAGGCAGCACACCTTGCTGGCAGTTCCTAAGGCTTGGATAACTACTTGGTGGTGTGGGACTTCATAGACAGAGGGGGCAGAACTGATTTAAATGACAGAATCAGATTGACCCTGACTTTGACCTTTAAGAATTTTTGCAATCACTTTGCAATATCCTAATGTTTTCTGTTGTAAAAATTGCATCTGAGCAGCTGGAAGATTATCAAAGTAATTGTCTTTAAAAATAGCTATTTTAAATTACTATCCATGCTCAACACCTTGGGTAAAGTGATTTATAGGAATGAAAAGTAATGGCAGAACTCTATTTCCACTTCAGTACTCTGGTGTTCAGCTACTGTAACTGTAGCTTTCAATTTATTTCAATCAACAGTGCTACTTAACCTTGGAAGAAATAAAATGCTGTATGTTCAGAGAGAAGAGAACCAGCACTCAGCTGGAGTTCCTCTCCCTTATTATATGCATATCTCTAATGATATCCAGAACATCTATTAAAGACCCATTTCAACAAGGTTTCTTCAATAAGGAGAAAAAATATATGACACAGTTATTAAGTAGGCAAAGAGTCATTATTCTTTTTATGAGCATGAAAACCTTTCAGACATAGTAATTTAATTAGCCACTCATATCCAGCATCAGATAGGCAGACCTCCAGAAGTCCATTTTTGGCCTCTTCAGGAATCTGCTTTGAAAAATCCTGTGGAATATGGTCAAGAGAAGAAGAGGGTTATGTGAGAGTTGGTTGATATTCAAGGATAAGAAGGACACGGAACTGTTGGAACGAGTCCAGAGAAGGGCCACGAGGATGATCAGGGGTCTGGAGCACCTCCAGTATGAAGACAGGCTGAGAAAGTTGGGGCTGTTCAGCCTGGAGAAGAGAAGGCTGCGTGGACACCTCACAGCAGCCTTCCAGTGTCTGAAGGGGGCCTACAAGGATGCTGGGGAAGGGCTCTCCATCAGGGACTGTAGCAATAGGACAAGGGGTAACAGGTTCAACAGGGGAGTTTTTAGGTTGGGTATAAGGAGGAAGTTCTTTACTATGAGGGTGCAGAGGCACTGGAACAAGTTGCCCAAAGAAGTGGTAAATGCTCCATCCCTGGCAGTGTCTAAGGCCAGGTTGGACGGAGCCTTGGGTGACATGGTCTAGTGTGAGGCATCCCTGCCCATGGAAGGGGGGTTGGAACTAGATGATCTTAAGGTCCTTTCCAGCCCAAACCGTTCTATGAGTCTATGATCACCTCCTCCAAGGTCAAGAAAGCTCCATTCAAACAAGTAGGAAATCAAAGAAAGGCAGCAGGAGACTGGTACGAGTGTGTAAGGAGCTCCTAAGTGAACTCAGAAGTAAAAGAAGAGTAGAAGCCGAGGCAGGTGTTCCAGGAGGAGTTGGGAGTTGCTGTCTTCTCTTGCAGAAAGCCAGGGCTGACCTGGAGTTGAATCTGGGAACATTTCTGGATGTGAACACATGGAGAAAAGTTCTTGTTATTAATAGGTTTTCCCTATCAGTTTATAAAGAGAAAAAAAGTCTTATGGGAAACTAATCATTGCAGTTTTAAATTTAGTGTTTCCCTGAAAATGCAGAAAGTACCATCACCATGTAATTATTTCTCACTTAATAATAAATTACCAAGGTACAGTGGCCATGGAAACCCATGAAGCAGTCAATTGCTTTTATAATTTTAGCTCCTATTGCTGCAGCATAGTGACAGTTGTCCTTACCTGAATTGGGTTAGTGACTTATGTTCTTGATTTATCTTTGAATGTTGTGGTTGATGACATGGTTTCACAGGTTTTTGATCCCTAATGGTAATACCAAGGGATAAATAAAAGATATTAATCATGTCTGCCTTTATTACAGAAGATAGCTTGTAACAATGTTCTTGCGACATTCTGTTATATTGAAGTCCCTATTACCTCCCTAAAACATACACTCACTGCATTTTAAATTAAAGGATTCTTGGTAAATGAAGGTCAGCGCCCTTCCTGCTAATGTGCAGTGCAGTCCTTATCTTGAGCTTAATGAACAGGAAAAGAGCTGTGTTTTTGCCTAATACTGTAAACTAACTTGAATACACTGCCTGCAGCTCTGGTGATGAAATAAAAAATTACCCTTCTGAGTGCTCAGTGCTCTGTTTTAATAAGCAGGAAAAGCATATTGATCAAAAAAAGGTTGTTTGTGCATATGCCCGTAAAACAAACAGCCTGAGCAGGATGTCTGAGAAAAGGGAAAGAGAATATGTCATCCCACAAGGAACTTCATGCAGGAGAGTGTAAGCAGAGCTATTTCGTTTCTTTGGCAAGAATGAGTCACTTACTGGGTGATTAAGTTGGAAGGTTATGAGTAAAGATTAATAACACATGTCTTGGCACCTAAAAGAGAATACATGAAAACGCAGAGAGGTCAATTTTTGGGGGGCCAGGCTTTGTGCAGAACATCTTTCCTTTAACTGGTATAAGCTTGAAAAAGATTGTAAGTACAGATGCTTCTGGGTCTGCAGGAGTCCCAGAAAACTTGCGGATATTGAGAGTAGTAAGTCCCAATAGCTAATTTTGAAATGAGAGTAAATGTGAGATACACTGTTTTCTTCTTATCTTTTCCTGTGTGTCTTGCTAATGCATCATGCAGTTAGCATAGCAAACTTGACTCCAAGTTGCTTGTGACCAAGTTCTGCAGGATTGATGTTCATGCAAACACCTGTGGGATGGGTAGCCCTCCTAAAATGGTCCACTGCAACTGGATTGCAGTGCATATTGCACTTGCAGTCTGTGTTTGCTCCACTATTGTCATTTCTTTACCGGTTCAGAGCCTACATGTTTTTCACTCTGTAGTCCTTCACTACATCTTTACAATGCATTGTACTGTTTTCCTCTTTCTACCTAAACAACATGTTCTCCTTTTATTGAGCTGTTCTGTGAATAGGGGCTTCTACTGATTTCAGAGCTCCTTCATTTGCCTTTAATTCAGAGAGGGCTGCTACTCAGCTACCGCCAACTCTTTGCTCGTCCTGGCTGCAGCTCAGCAAAGTCCACACCAAGATGCACCAGTATTTTTCTCTGTTAAAGATTTTGGGTTTTTTTTTTTTCTGTGGCTGTTGTGCTATGCAACTGATTGTTTACCTCCATCCAAAATTTCTTCTATTTGTGTTTGCAAATATCATAGGCCAGATTTTATTACACTGAGTTAGCCTGTGTAACACATAGGCACACTCTAGCCTTCCTCTTAAAAAATAGTATTGTTGCCATTATCAGTACAGCTTGATCAATGGGAGTTACTCATAGTTGGTTTCAGCTAGATGTGCTCTGGGGAAGATTAAATGACTGTAACTAAAACAGTGGTTAATGTAGTGTTCTCCAGCTACGAGCTTTTGTGGCATTATTTCAACAGTGACCATGGTGGGAGATTTTTGAGGTAGTTTCCCCATACAGACTCTGTACTTGGATTCAGTCTTTTGTAGCCTCCAACTGGAGGCTCTTACATGCAAACTGCTTTTCTGAACCTAGTGGGCCAATAAGTACGTCTCCCACTAGGGCAGAAGATGATCCCCTGGAAGGGATTTCCCAGTTACTGCAGCACCCTGAAGAGCAAGAGGCTGCTGAACACAACAAGGATGCTTCCCAGGAGTTCCACTGACTGCACCCCCAGGAACTGAGGGGCCATTTGAATGCCCAAATTTACCCCACCCTCATATATACCAGGAGTGGTGGAGGAGGTGGCAGATCACTCCATGGCTTCTATGGTGCATATTCAGCAATGGGCATGGCTGGTCCTGAGGTTCAAGGCTAGATACTATGTAAAATACAGCTTAGTTAATTTAGATCAGGTGCCACAACATGAAGCTTATGAAGCATTTGTTTGGGGCTTAAAGCAGATTTTGATCATTTATATCATCTGTTTGATCGTGGTGATAATGCTCCACTCTGTCTTGAAACTGTCAGCATGCATAACTCTGTAATCTCACACTATTAATTTATGCTATATGAAGGCTGTGAAATTTTTAGACTCAGTGCAAAGAGAACTGTGTTCTGATGAGTCTTTCTGCCCAGCTGCCATTATTGTAAAAGCCATTAGAACATATATTTCTATTCAAAACTGTGGACAAAAAGTGGTGTTATTTAATTCATCTAAATAACAGTCACAATAATCTCCATTTTTCTGGCAGCATTACACAGAATTTACAGCTGTGAGGGATGTAACAGATGCAGAATTGTTAAGCAGAGTAGAAGACCTACATAGCAAACTGGGGTGGGCTATGCACAGGAGGGTCGTGTTGTTTGAGAAGCTGCAACATATAAATATACTCATCATTCTTGGGGGGGAAAAGTTTGGGGGACTTTTAAACCAGATGATGGTCTTTAATATTGCAAGATCTGCTTCCTGCTTTTACATGATTAACATTATTGTCATGTTAAGGAAGGTATTTGGGGTAAGAAACTTACCTGAGATTTGTCATAGTATAACCATGGCTGTAGCTGTAAATATTATTGCTGGCTCTGCTTGCCTCATGGCTGTGCAGTGAACCTGGGGACAGATCAGGTGCTCCAGCTGGAAGCTGCTGAGCAAGTCTGGGACGTGTTTGCAGAGGCAGAAGGCCCCGGCTGTTAAAAACAAACTGACAATTGGTCTAAGATTTCTGTGAAGAGTCTAAAACTCGTGCAGAAAAACATCACCAGTGTAAAGGCTGGAAGCGCGAGCTGTGCTGTGAACACATCTGCAGTGTAAACCACCACTGGTGTTTGATGCCCGTGACCAAAAATCCAGAGGCAGGGCTATATTATCTATGACATGGAATGTATGCAGGAAACTGCAACACATAACCCAAACTACATTTTTGCCACGAAGCTGGAACCAGTTGCCTCTTTGGTTGAAGAGGAAGGGACAGAGAGGAAAACTGAATGAGGGTGGGAGAGTATGTGTGGTGGACTTTACTCAGCTGTTTCTGGACACAGTTTTGGGGCTACGCTTTCCTAGCACATAATGCCAAAGGCTGGGATGGCTACTTTGTTGTTAGTCAGCTTCGAAGGTAAGTGTATATGTGCAGTTTATCACCCACAACGGTGAATTCGTACGCATAGAAGTACCCGGCCTGAGCATATGTTTCACTGACTCTTTAAATTTTCTACCCATGAAATTAAGCAGCCTTCCCCAGGCTTTGGGTACTGAGGGCTGCAAAGCTTATTTACCCCATTATTTCAGCACTGTTGAAAACAAAGGTTTTGTGTTATGCCTCTTACACCACTGGGATATTATGAGGTGGACAGCATGATGCTTGAAGGGCATGACACACGGCTTAGTCAGGAGATTTTTGGCTTGCAAAACCAACTGAGTTACTATTGCCAGCAAGATGTAAAAACTTCTGAAATCAGAATGAGTAAGATTATGGTGATAACCCATCATACATTCTATGAGAAATAATACAGGTAAAAGGTAAAGGTGAAAATCCCTTATCATGTACTACACTTGCTTCTACTTGCATGTCCACACGCTGGTTTATGTTTGTTAAACTTAACATGTTAGCACTCTTCCTTCAGATGGAAGGAAAAGAGAAAAGACATAAACAAGTTCCTTCAATTGCATATGTATGTGACTGAAAAGGAAAATATTAACATCTGTCAAGCATTATGAGGTGGTGAATATCAAATAGAATCTAATCCTCGAATGACTATGCTGTTATTGACGGGGTGCCAACACCGTCATTATGATGGAAAATGGTTGTATATCCACCAGCTCTGCTTCCCTACCTCTGCCACAACCACCTGTTTCTTTTACAGTGCTTTCTTGCTGCCTTCTCTAAGCTATAAGCATCCTGGTTTGCAAGCCAGATTGCAAGCCAAGATCACTTGGCTTCTGTGGAGATCAGCAATTCTCCTTTCAGAAGCTTCAAAAAGGTAATTTATAACCCCAAATCTTCCCACCTCCCCAGGAAGATGGTAGATCCCTCCTAACAGAAGCTGTGCCACAGAGGTCTGCTCACATGCTATTATTCATTCTTGTGAAAGGAAGCACTGAGCAATTAATTTAGCTCAGAGAGAAAATTTGCTAACAGGGAATGGGGGGACTTGGTTGCCAGTCAGACTTCTCCAGGCTTTTTCTTTCACTTCTGCAGCCATGCTCCTTTCTTTGGCTTCTGCAGGCCCAGACAAGGCAGACAAGTCACGGCCAGGTCCTGATTCCCCCTTGCTCAGTCAGACCAACCTTCCTGAAACCTTTTGTAAGGTGATTGTCCTAAGGCCACAGCAACATACATAGCAGCAGCCCGTAGTGGGTTTACAGGTAGCTGGAAGATGCCCACAACCACAGGCAAAGGAAGCTCTGCCCACCACCCGCTCTCACTGTGTGACGCTTCAAAAGCCAGTGTGTGATTCACAAGCCCATCAGCTGGTTCTTCTCATTCACGTGGCTGTTTGGGGGATTCCTTTAAGGTCCTTTCCTTCATGGTCCAGCTCACAGAATCAGTCTCTGCATGTGACAGGATTTGCACTCAGGGCCTCCTGGTGGTCTCCTGGGAGGGGTCTGTAGCCCTCAGGCATATCCCAACATGTCTGTGCCCCACCACCCTTTTGGTGTCCCTTTGTCCTTTTCAAGTTCCCCCCACCCCAGACATGTAGTGCTTGTTTCTGCAGCCTGGTAAAGTGCAGGACCCGCCCTGGCCTATTCATTCCATTAGCTCTTATTAAATAATGTTTTGCCTATTTTATACCTTTGCTTTTAGAGCTACTCATATTTCTGTATCTTGATAAACGTGTTATCTATTATATAGTGTAGCGTAGTAGTAGTAGTAGTAGTAGTACCACCTATATCATGTAGTACAGTGCATAGTCTATTTATGTGTAAATAACTAAAATATATATTTATAAACATTTATTCACCCCTTTCTAGTTGTAATTCTACATATGTATATATTGTATATATCATTGTGGTGGGTTAGCCTTGACCAACCATCAGCTGTCTACCCAGCCACTCTCTCACACCTCCACAACAGAACAGAAAATAAGATGGGAAAGCTCAAGGGTTGAGATGAGGACAGGGATATCACTGACCAATTACTGTCACAGGCAAAACAGATTCGACTCGAGGAAAATTAGTTTAATTTATTGAGAAGTAAAAATACAGTTCGATGGTGAAAAACAAAATCTCACCCACAGGATCACAGAATGGTTTGGGTTGGAAGGGACCTCTGGAGATCATCCAGTCCAACCCTGCTGCCAAGGCAGGGCCACCTAGAGCAGGTTACACAGGAACATGTTCAGGTGGGTTTTGAATGTCGCCAGAGAGGGAGGCTCCACAAGCCCCCTGGGCAGCCTGTTCCTGTGGTCTGCCACCCACAACATAAAGAAGTTCCTCATGTTGAGGTTCTTGTGTTTCAGTTTATGGCCATTGCTCCTCATCCTGTCACTGGGCACCACCGAAAAGAGTCTGGCACCATCCTCCTGGCACATGCCCTTGAGATACTGATATGCATTAATGAGATCCGTTCCCAGTCTTTTCTTCTCTAGACTAAACAGGCCCAGCTCCTGCAATCTCTCCTCATAAGAGACATGCTGTGGACCCCTGATGATCCTTGTGGTCTCCGCTGGACCCTCTCTAGCATCTCCTTGTCTTTTTTGCACTGAGGAGCCCAGGACCCAACCCAACTCCCCTTCTTCCCAGGTTTGACTTCACTCCTTTATTGCTGACTCCTCTGCTTCCACCCCACACTGAGCAGTCCAGGAGGATGAGGAATGGGGATAAGGGTCAGTCCCTAACAGCTCCTCTCTGCTGCTCCTTCCTCCTCACACATTCTTCTGAATGCTGGTGACGATGTAGGCTTTGGGTGGCCAATCAAGACTGCCAAGAACAGTGCAGCTTTTGATAAACCCTGTGAAGGATAGGGGATCAGAAAAAGCACACCCTGTCTACTCAGAATTTTGCCTTTGCCAATCGCAAATGGAGATATCGGCTTCCAGAAAGAGTATTTATAAGCAGGCCATGGCCTTTCCCCATTACGCTTTCTGCGCTTTCAGCACGCAATACTGTTGTGGTGGTCAAGGTGCTGTGGCTTGGTTGCTGTCCCTTGTCTGGTCTGCCTCCTGTGCCCTGGCACTCCTGCCTTCTTTGTGCTCTGCAGTTATAAACCAGGAAAACTCTGCCTGGCTGTAGCTCCGCACAGTTGTGCATGCTCCAGTGTTCAGCATCTCACCTGACGGGTGACACAAGGTGCTCCAAGGTACATTGTACACAGTCAAACGGGGCCTGAAACGGTAACAGGGGGGAAGGACCTAACCGTGAGTTTCGGGGTGGTTGAACTTTGAGGGGAGTTGTCTGGGAGGGGCTGCTCGCCACCTGGGGACGAGCGGGGCATTATCAGTGGGTGCTGAGCAATTGTGCATCACTTGTGGGGATTTTTGGGGGGCAGGGCTTACCCCTCTCTTCCTCCTTCCCTCCCATTGTTATTACTATTGTATTATTATAATAGTATTTTATTTCAATTATTAAACTGTTCTTATCTCAACCATGTGTTTTTATCTTTTGTTTATTTCTCCTCCCCATCCCATGGTGTGGGGGGATGTGAGAGAGTGGCTGCGTGGTACTGAGGTGCCAGCTGGACTTAAGCTGTGACAAGTTTAAACTCCTGTGGAGCTGATACAGCTGGCCTGTGCATATTGACAGACCTGTCTATGTTTATGTCCCGGTGCTTGCTTTTCTCAGCATAAAGAGTAAACTACAAGTCCCTGAGTATTTCAGCAGGAATGTGTGAGTGGGTAACCTTGTTTTCCATGACTTAAAGCCACATATGCTATTCAAAATACAGGGTCCAATCCTGTGATAGCTTCTGCAGCTTCAAAGACCCCACAGGAATGTAACAACATGGGGTAACAGGTCAAAGCCTCTACATGCTTTTCTGATGGGAGACTCTACACCACTCTCCAAAGCTTCCAGACTAGGAGAAGATGATGCACTGCCCATGCACGATGTTTCCACATATATAGAAGGTTCATACTCAGAATATTGTGTCAGGAAAATCATTCTTGAACTTAACAGTATCTTCAATATCATCTGCTTTGGTCTCTTGGTGGGAAATAGATGGCAAAACAGCACCATCAACCGCTCCTTTGTTGAATCTGATCCATATAAATAAACAATAAATAAATAATCCCCTGCTTAGAGTATGTTTAATAGTATACTCCCAACCCAGATAATTCATAGTTAAAGGACTTTCTTGCAATCTCAGCATTGTGCTCTGAAGCATTTATTTTATTGGAAGAAGAGAGTAATTCTTCCCAAAGCCACAGCCGAGTCACTAGCTAAGATAACATAAATTCTAAATTTATGTTTTGTTTTTCTTGCTATAGCTAGAGGAATTCAATATTCTACATTGAGGAGAGGCTGGCAAGCTAAAACAAGAGTAGAGAGTATATATTTATTTATTTAGAACACATTAGGAACACTGTTCACAATACATCACAATAGTGTGACTATATAATGGGGTGATCATAAAAGCCTAACTTAAAAAAGAAAAGACAAAGCATAGATTATAGGCTAGTTGGAAACTGGTGGGTTTTTTCCTCCCACAAGCAAAGCTGTACAAATTAAGACTGTCTCATACCATTTCTGCACAGATAAAAGATTGACTTACTCAATCTGTACATTTTCTTCATTTTGTATAAACATACCATTACTTAGATTAACACTTCCAAACAGTTTATGAACTTCAATCTAAATACAGTATTACATCTCATTGACTTGTTGATTTAAGGTGCAGTTTAGCAAAACCTACAGTGACTATTTTCTCCTGTTCTTAATCAGTTCTCTTTGGCACGCTTCTGTTTCACTTAAGTACAAAAGTGTAGGACTCAATTGAGTATGTAACACTGCAGGAACTTGAAGGTTTTTGTTAGCATATGAGTGCAATTTTAAGTTTACCACAAGCTTATTTACAAACAAAGAACTATATATGAATTTCAGTTTACATATAAAATGGCTCACAAGTCTAATATGCAAGGCAAAAAAATTTTTTAACAGCAACCCCTCCCTTGAGAGAGTGATTTTTGCACCATGGAAATCTTGTATAAAATGTTTCAGAAAATTGAGATTTTTATGAGAAGTTCTTGGTGCTTCTTATCCTATAGCAAGCCAACTGAAGACATGACTTTCTGGGTCCAGAAATGCTTTGTAAGATACAGTTTAGCTGACATGTTGGCACTGTAGTAGTGTTGCAGCTACAAACTTGGGTGTTCAACTGGCAAACAAAACCAAGGAGCAAAAACCCAACCAGTCTGTGTAAAAAGCTTTGTGACAGTGGCTTCTGTTTAAAAAAGGTATGCCTCCTATATTCTTGATATTATATCTGGTTTTACCCCAAGGAGGAAAGGGTTAGAATTTGCACTATGTGTTGCTGTATAGTCTATTTTCATCTTTGTGACCTCTGCCTACCTTTGGGCCGATAAATATTTGCTTAGAGTCAACGATGAACAGACTTATTTCTACTTCTGATGGAAAAGTGGTAGGAGGCCATCAAAGTGGACCTAAATCAGTGAAGTATCACTTTACAAAAGCTCTGCAAATGCCCGAAGACAAACCCACAGCAATTTATTTCACATCTGAAGGGCAATCCTAGCACTGGCATTCACATGGAAGACATGGGGAAAACTAGCTACATAAACACTGGAAATTCTTCCATGCCCGATTTTTTCACAATTAAAGAAAAATGAAACCCTGTTCACGGTAAAATACTTATTACAAGGCCTTCTTGGTCTGTTACTTCCTGAATCACCCAAGTGCTATCCCCTCAGCTGCAAAAATGAGTATTTTGGCACATGCAAGTTACAGTAGGTGTCAAGTACAGTGCAATCTGTTTAGAAGGCAAGGACAGGACGTCATATGGGTGCTCTGTAATATGGGTAACGTGAAATGCTGTACTACTCCTGAGTAAAACACATTTGGCTGTCCCAGCTAAGACACCTATTTATGAGCACGCTGACTCCAAAGAGGCATCTCGTAGCCTCAGGAATAGTGTATATTCTTAGGAAAAAAATTAAAAAAAAAAAAAAAAGTATTTTACAACTGTCTTTTTCTTCAACCTACCAGCAAGGACTAAAAGTGGTGAGTTCAAATTGTTGGGAAAGGTGATGAGAAGGGGGCAGAACTGGTAAGGAGAATCAGAATCTGTGTGTGGTAAATCAAATGGATGTAAGAAGTAATTAATTATCAATTATGCTTTAATTTTTTGAGATACTGCATATGGCCATGTCCTTTAATGCTCCTATTTTACCTGAAAGCTACTGGCTTTAGAACTGAGATGTCTGTGTGAAGGATATGGCATCAGACTTATCCACAGCAAAGCCTCCGTTGACATATGATTTCTTGGTCTCTGTTTCATCATTATCAAGGATTGTTGTTTCCAAGGCAAAAGGATTGACTATGTTGACTTCGGAGGTGATATCCATCTGCTCCAGCTCCTTTTTAGAGAGCTTCTCCACTACCCCTGTACCAAAGGCATCTCCCAAGACATTTACCATTGTTCTGAATCGATCCCTATGGAATAAAAATGTTGTCAGACAAACCGTTCTGTGTGTTACTTAGAAGAAAATTGTTTTAGTAAAAGTAAGGTACTCTAGCAAACACAGAGTGTCTTTTGCCCACTGCACATTTAGGGTAATTCTGCAATTGAAAGGAAAAAATTGTGTAGAACAAGAAATGGAATTTTCCACTCATGTATTTAAAGAAACCTGGAGTCACTTTCATGACAGATTACTTTGTGCAGAGTGTGCAAAACTGCAAGTCATGTCACTAGTCTCTTACAGCAGCAATCACACTGCTGTGCACAGCCTTACAGAATGTTGTAGGGAACACTTCTCAGGCCCTGAAGTATGCTACACAGCTGGTTCTCTGTAGCGAGACTGTTTTTGTTGGGAGGAAAGTCTGTGTGGTGCAGCAGAAGAGACTGCATTGTGCCTTTTGTCTTTCTAACAGTCATTTTCTCAGTCACAGGAGCACTTAGACCAGTTTCTTCAGCATTCTGGCTCCAAGCCTGGAAGTGGGAAAGGCTATCTTCTGTTAGCTTCTCATTGTTAAAAGGTTGAAATACAAAGCTGTATTAAGCCTGTCACTTTAAAGAAATACAATACTTGTGTACTGTTGATTTTTCTCTGAACAAAAAGTGGCTTGCAAGCCTTAAAAATCTGCCACTATTTGGCAGAGGAGCAACAGAACCATGCAATATAGCAAAGTTTGAAAGCTAGCATTTTCAAGTAGGGGCTGTGGAAGGTCATGCTTCCCCGTTTTAATTTGCAGCTACACAGCCCTGCAAGGGCTCTCTGGCAGAATGAGTTGCTCAGTCTGTGCAGGGGTGAATATATTCACAAATAGAAGGGACTAAAAAAGCAATAGTGAAGTGAATCAGCATGTCTCGTATCTGTATTCTTTTACTATAGCTGCTGAACTCCACTGCTAAAAAGGACCCATGTGTTCTTCATGTGGAAAGGAAATACATGTTAGGGAAAGGAAGAGAGAGGTGTAAAATAAAATTCTGGTGGGATTAGTGTGACAAGTGGGGAAACCAACCACACTGGAAACTCATCTTTCATAATACTTCTCAAATTTTTTCTATTCCTTATTAAAAACAGGGAAGTTCTCCTCAAGCCTATGTAATAAAACTTTGGCAAGTTCAGAATTAACTAGAGGATTGTTAATAAGCCACTACTAGTGGGTTGCAAAATAATACATTTTAGGCAATAAGTACAAAAGGTGAAAGTGTTAATAATCTACATGGCATCACAATGTGCATTCCATCTGCTGAGGTGCAAAATGCACTGGCGATGATCCCTTGTACATGGAATTAATCTTTAATTTGCTTTACACAGCAAGACACCTTAATCTGAAAAACATTTCAATTAGAAACAGCTTGCATTCTTTGTCTGTTTCATGGTGGAGCAGGTGGTTTCCATGTATTTGTATTGTGCCTAAGAATCATGTAAATTGTGGACTTTCAAAGCAGAGACGAGTTCATATCTGTAAAATTATGATTACTGTGAGAAATAGGGAATTACCATTCTCTTCCTCTCTCTCTCACTCCCATGGAAGAATTAGAAGGCATCAAATAAAATTATTAGGACGTAGATTAAAACAAAACAAAATATCTCTCTGCACAACACATTGTTCAGTTGTAGAATTCCTTTCTGCAGGACTTGTGGAAATCTAAAAGTTTATATGCATCCCAAAAGCAATGAGGCTTTCATGGAAGAAAGAGTCTATTGAGAACTGTTAAAAACAAAAACCACCTCTACCTCAGGAACTCTGTGAGCTGCAGTTTGCAGGAGGCTAGAACACTACTTTGGGAAAAGAACCAATATATATTTCTTCTATCCTTCCATTTTTTAGATAGCTGCTCTGAGTTGGGAGTTTGTACTGATCTTCACCACCCTTAACAAAACTTAACACCCACTAGGAAAAGAGAGCACAGCAAACAAATCTAGTAGGCCCTGTGGGAGACAGTTGATGGGGAGAATGTACTTGTGGCTGGAGCTGTTTTGTTTGGAGCAGGTATGCTTACACAGACTGGCATTTCTCTCTACTGCTTGCAAAACAGAGTTATGTAATCAAATAAATTATACGTATGTGTGAAATACACAGGTTGCTGCCAGAAATCCTTGAAGAAAATGATTAGAAAGGTAGGGGAGGAACAGGACTCTACCTTCAGTGTAAATATAAGCCTAAGAAAAAGCAATGCAGAGACTATGATATTATTGAGATCTCTGCATTGATACCGATGAAATATTATCCATGTTTACTTACGGCAAATGAACAAGACCCTGATCTGAGCACTAAAGCTTGCACAGTTTAGGAGGCAAATCTTGTTACTCTTTCCAGGTGAATCATGGAATAAAACTGAATGCTGATGTCTGTGATTCTTGGGGCTTTTGAAAAAGTAGCAGAGAAACATCTCAGTATAAGTTGAACAGAAAAGATTTTGTTGAAAATGCTTCTCTGAGCTGCTTAATGGGACTGAGGGGTTTTGATGTGCTCTGAGGTGAGATGGCTGGGATCAGGATAAGGAATGCTTTCTGAGTTTGTATGTGTGTGCTTGCTGATCAAGGGACTGGGTCTGTGAAAAACTCTCAGTGAAGAACAGTCATGGCAAAGTAATGCTGGCAGCACAGACTCATGTACAGCCTGCCATGTGTGTACACGTGGAGTTCAGGACCAGCTTTGCCTAGTTCATGTTGTGCTCCACTACCTCTTTACCAGTGTATGGATTTTATGTGCTTTGTGGAAAACAGCTGAGATGTTCTGCTTGTGATTTTGATGAACGGTGTATGAATTTAGCATAGTACAGTGGCAGCTGACATGCCAGAGGCACTCCTTGGTACGCTTATAATTTATTAATGCTGTGGCCACTATTTTAAGTGGCCTCTGGATGTGAGGTTATTCACTGCCATCCCATGCAGTGGGACTTCTCTCAGAATAAAAGCTATTACTGCATTCAAATCTATATTGAACAAGCTTGGCCATATGTAGAACCTTTGGCCAATACCTGCAACAGTCTTAAATGGTTTTGCTACTTTTTCAGACCCACACGTTCCCACACAACTTATGTAAACATTAAAAAGGAAGCAAAAACAATTAAAACATCAAGTGCCTTAAACTTACAGAAGCCAGTCAACTGCAATGATCAGAGTAACATCTTCGGCGGGCAGGCCAACGGCAGTCAGCACAATCACCATGGTGACAAGTCCAGCTTGGGGGACGCCTGCAGCCCCAATGCTGGCGGCTGTAGCTGCAACACTAAATGACAAATAAAGCCCAGAAAAGGCATTCAGAATACACGTTGCTTACAGAAACTCTAACGTCTGGCACAAACAGGCTTATTTCACTGCAAGAAAGAAGCCCAAATGTGTATGAATAGTACCTACTCAAAGTCTGATGACAAGTTTATGGGACAAGTGATGTATACATACTGCTACAGTTACACTGCAGAATAACATGCAACGCATGATGAACAAGCAAGATGGATGGATCAAAGCTAGAGGCTGAGTTGGGTTTGCAAGTGTTTGCAGTGGAAGAATAATGGCAATTTCCAGAACAATACTGTATACCAGCTGCATGTCCTGGCCCACCCCACCTCCTCATCACATTGCCCAGGCAAGGCGTTGGACCAAGAAGTCAGAATTCTGTTTCTGCTACTTCCTGTGCTATGAATGAGAGCTTCAAGTTTCCATGGGGTGTCCAAAGTCAATGCACCATTCATTAAAAAACCCACCTCCAACAAAATGCATGTGATGGCTTTCATCTTACCTAATAGTAACTATTTGGCCAATATTCAGTTGCAAGTCATTCAGTTGTGCAATAAATATAGCTGCTACTGCTTCATAAAGAGCGGTGCCATCCATGTTGATGGTAGCTCCAACTGGAAGAACGAACCTGGTAATTCTTTTGTCGATGAAGTTTTTTTCTTCTGCACAGCGGAAGGTGACAGGCAAAGTTGCTGAACTGGCACATAGGCAAATACATAAAGTAAGCGCAGGCAACAGCATACCATTTCCCTCATCTGTCTTTTTCCTCAGAGTATGATCTGCTCTAAGACTCAAATGGAGATCTAAGGCAAGCAGGAAGGCTGCACCATGAAAAAGCAACGTAACTTTTGTTCTCTCTTCTAATTAAGGGAAGAAACAATAAAGTCTTAGCTATCCTCAAAATTACATGGTAAATCATCATGATGTATGTAGTCACAGAAACAGTGCAAAAGCTTAAAATCTAGTGACTAATGACCTGTCTCCTCCTGAGAGGAGCTGGTCTAAGGCCAGTGCAATCTATAGCGCCTGGTACTGATTTGGGTACTACAGAAATAACAATGAAACTTCCAGGGGACTGAGAACTGTCCAGGTAAAATCAGGGTATGTAACAAAGTAGCAATAAAATCAGAGCACAAACAAAAACAATTACTAGTAAGAACATTACAGAAGACTAATGTTTCTTTTGTTTACCTGGAAGAAATCATGAGGGCTGTCAGAAGTGCCTGAGCCATCCCCATGGCAAACCGAAAAGGATTTTTCCTCACTATTATGAAGTAGATCAGTGGCAGAATTACAATTGAATGGATAGCAAGTCTGCAAAATAAAATGGACTAGTGAAATAAATGGATCTCATTGCCTGTTTTAATAAGTCAGTGTAATAATAGGTATCTTAGTTCTGCCCTTAAGTACACTTATGAAACACTATGTTCAAAATTTAGAGAATATACCATCTTAAAAAAATGCAGACTAATACTGTTCCAAACTTTATTTTGGAAGGGAGAGAGGTTATTAATTGTCTTTCTCTCCAAAAGAAGACAAGAATTAACTAATATATTATTAGAAATAATTTTAAACCGATGAAGATGAGAAAACTGAAGTAATAAATAATATTTAATCTGATATGCAGAGAGTGATTTGAATGGTAAAACACTCCACTCTCTTACCAAATCCTTACAATACAGACTAGAGACAAATCAGAAAAATAAACCTAATTATTTTTCTAAGATTATCTGCCTTTATTATAGAATATGCTTCAGAATTAAAGGTTCCCAGTCACGGACAGCTGAAGTCCACATCTTTCTGCAGAAACTTCAAACATGATCCTACAAAAAATCTACACTTTTTTTGTGGAAAACTGTGTAAGCTTAAGTTTACAATTAAAATGTAGTGAGGTATTTCAGACTGTACAATTGAGATATATGTAGTCTCACCATCTTTCATGTTGTAAGTTGCTGAAATACTGTTTTTTGCAACTATTAATTTTTAAAATTAAGTATGTTGGCATGCAAAAGATCAAACTGTCCTCTTGACTTTGGCTGCTCAGATGTATTTGCCTGGATATTTGGGTGGGTCTTAGAGGCAAATTCATCCTTGAACTTGTGCACTGATTTTGAACGTTGTGCGTTAATCCTGAATGCTTATTAGTGCAGAATTTTGTGGGCATTAAACAGACTGCTGTGAGCATATTTGATATGAAATATATGTGAAAGATCTGTGAAATATTTGCAATGTTTGAAAGTCACAAGCAATTATAGCAACCTCAGCTGCTTCTGAAAAGAAATCGTCATAGCCTGGAAAATTAAAGCCCAGAACTGATGTCATGTATGAGCTTATGATTTTTTATTCTGTCCTCACAAGATGTTCTTGTGAACATTACTATGTTGTAATAGTGTTTTATGATTTCAAAGCACCTGATAGAGACAGCGATAAATCATGGTACCATTTGTTCTATCAAAAATAGGTAATTAAGAGAGCAGTAGCCACAGTATAGAAGTCTACAAGAGCACCAAAACCCACTCACAAAACCTAACTCTTTGTTTCCTTGGAAAAAAATCTTCTTTAAAGCCACAGGCATTAAAATTTTCATTCTGTATGTGAACAAATGATTTATTTACTGGAATGTAAATAACAGCATGCAACATGTATTGATAAAAATTTGCAAAGAACTTTAGAAAGAAACCTAAGAATTTATACAGTGGTGCCTGAGAACAAACTGAATTGTGCAGAACATATGGAAAAATATATAAAGTGGTATGGGTCTTGCTGGGTGTCTTGAGAGAATGTTGATGAGAGTAAACATTTCAAGTATGTCTACATCTAGAAGCATACTGACTTCCTAACGGCTATTTTGAAAAATTTAGATCTGCACTTTGTTAGTGGCAGCACGAAATTGTCCAAAATAAAGTATTTGTGCGTATCTGGTTTGCTACTACTGATTTTCGTGAAACAAATTTGAATTATTATTTATTTTCATGCATGAAATGCAACTCACAGCAAGCAGCAAAAATTTTTATACCAAAAATCATAATCAGCAGCTGAAAAGAAAAATTCTATTAGGGTTCAGCTGCAAGATAGGAAGAATCTTCTTCCTTAGAATCCCAAAATGGCATTCCTTATACATTCAGAGATGCAGCTGCCTTGCTGCTTTCAGAAGAGACAAAGGCACAGGCAAGAGAGATTCTTTTTTTTAATTCCACCTCAGACTATGAGTCCTCTGACACTTGTATTATGCCTCATTGCTGTGGTTTAAGCTGGTAACTCAGAACCACACAGCCACTTGCTCGCTTCCCCTCTTCTTCCCCCCCCCGCTCCCAGAGGGATGACGAGGAGAATCAAAAGAATATAAATCCCATGGGCTGAGATAAGAACAGTGCAGTAACTAAGGTACCATACAAAACCATTACTGCTACCACCAATAATAATAATGGTAAGGGAAATAACAAGGGGAGAGAATATAAAACTAAAAGGGGAAAAGCAAAAGAAAACAATAAATACAAGTGATGCACAATACAATTGCTCACCACCCACTGAACAATACCCAGCCCATCTCCAAGCAACGATGGGTTGCTTCTGGGTAACTCCCCCCAGTTTATATGCTGGGCATGACGTGCTGTGGTATGGAATACCCCTTTGGCTAGTTTGGGTCAGGTGTCCTGTCTCTGCTTCCTCCTGCCTTCTTGTGCCCCCCCCCCACCGGCAGAGCATGAGACTGAAAAGTCCTTGATCGGGGTAAGCATTACTTAGCAACAACTAAAACATCAGTGTGTTATCAGCATTGTTCTCAGGCTAAAGTCGAAAACACAGCACTGCACCAGCTACTAAGCAGGAGAAAAATGACTGCTATAGCTGAACCCAGGACACTCCTACTTCGATTTTCCTCCTCTGTGGCTGCTAACATGTCCTCATCCTGACATTGCAACCATTAAAAGTGGGAGGCTGAAGATATTTAGTGGCCAACTGGGGCAGAGGCATTGGGGGAAGTCTCATGGTGACCTGCATAAGACATAAAGAATGAGATGTGTTGCAGACAGTGGTTGGTGAGAGCCGGTAGGGCTGAGAATGTGAAAAGTCATGAATAATAAAGGTTGGAAGAAGGTAGGGTAGAAGATGAGCTGGAGAGGGAAGCTAAAGGAAAGGAAGAGGACGATAAGACACACCAGCCCTCAAGCTCTCACACATTTTTCTTGATAGGGAATACACAAATATGTTTAAGATAACCTGTAATTCTCAGGATGAAGCTTAAAGGGAGGGTGAAAGACAGCTACAGAAGACACTGATGAACAGAACACACTGCAAACAGACAAGGTCAAGCAAACAAGGATGAAAACCAAAAAGATGGTGGGAACATCTTTTAGTGGATGGTGGGAACAGTGTTTAGGAAACAAAAAGAAAGAAAGAGCACTTCTGTTTGCCAAGAGGTGAGAAAAAGGGTATTCTTGCAGGCTGGAAAATGTAGAAGCACCTTTCCTCTGCAGCCTATAGCCTTGAGTGTACCTTGTCATCTTTGTCCCTGTGATGTTATTACAACATGCTCTGCCTGATAGTCAGTTTTGCAGATAATGTTCTGCTGTTTAGCCCTTTTCCACAACACCTTGAGCATCACCCGCCGTAGGCCATCCCACAGGAGACAGAAATGCTGCAGAGATCTACCACAGTACCCATTAGGCAAAACTATGGCATGTGCAAGGGAGTTTGGGGGAACGCAGACTTTTTCCTCTCCAAGGATGTAAAAGTAGGCACCCTTACAGTATACAATCTTTTTGATGGCACCTGGGAACCTACTAAAATTGTTGTGCCTGTCAAGCCCATAGTTAACAGCTAAATGGGAGACTATATGTGGTGGTAGTTTTCTCTGCAAAGTACTCTGGAGAAGGCACCGTGTCTTCGCACACATCTTTAGGAAGATGATACACCCTGTCACAGTACAAATAGCTACTATTAATAGGTAAGCAGTCATAAAACTTGCTATCAGATCTAAAACTGTAAAACTTGCTATCTGATCTCTAATTGAAGTCATCCAACACACCCCTCCTCTAAATTAACTGGAGCCAGTAACAGAAAACCTGCAGAGGTGATACACTGTCATTCTATAAATGAGTTGTACCTAACTTGTGGTCATGGTCTCATTTATATTTTATATAGAAAATATTAGTCTCTTGTTTTACGGTCTCTTGGTAAACATAAACTTTTACATTCTTTAAAAAATTCATTTCTTTTCAAATATATAATGAAAACTCAAAAAACTGCTTTATGCATTAGACAAACATTACCTGCACTCATTTTTTTTAACATTTTGAAAAGGTCATGATTCAGTGCTACTTTTGGAGCTGTAATTTTTACTTAGAAAGTCATTTTATCTCAAATCGTTTTTGAAAAGCTAGTCCAAACATACTGGCTTATGTATAAAACAAAACAACGACTTTGAAATCAATGTGATTATGAGGCAAAGATTAATACAGAAAAATAAAAAAGAGAACCTTCCTGATCATAGAGAAGTTTGCTTTTAAGACTAATACATTACCCTTCACTCTGCTTGGTTGTCAGAAAGCATTTGAATGATGTTTGAAGAATAGCATGCATGTGCACACAGTGGGGGGAAGGAAGCTCTTGAGCAACTTTGGATCTACCCTCTAGATAAAACATGAATAAATCCTTAGTATACTGAAGGAATTATAGGAGTGGATGCTAAGGCAATGAACCAAGGCTGCCCAGAAGTTATGCTTCACTGAATTGGAAACAGAAATGCATTTAACTTTAAATGCATTTAACTTTAAATGCATTTAACTTTAAATGCATTTAACTTATTGGGACTGTAATACCCATTTATCTATCAAAAGGGTTCTTTGTAGGATAGTCTTCAGAGATACATAATGATCACAGAATCACAACCTATATCACTTCGAGCAGCTAAGGTGTGCCTTCTAAGGCTCCACATCTGCAAGACTCCACGTCGTACACTGTCCTCTACCTCAGACTGTTCTACACAGCCAAGGTTCTAGAAAAAGAACAGAAAAAATGTTTTGATGCTTGGCTAAGTTATTCAGACAGGAATTGCTGCTTCTGCAGCTTCACCAGCTAGCTTTGCCTAATAAACAGTGCAACGTCCAGGGTTTCTCTTCATGTTAGCTACCTCCTCTGCACTGAGGTGGGATCGGTTTCCTCTTTGGCATCATTTATTATGCACTGTACCTACTATGCATTTGTATTGGGCAGTGGAGCTGGGTCTATGCTAATACACCTTGAGCCCACACGTCCCGTGGAGGTTCCCAAGTTAATCCAGATATTTGTGTATTTTCAATAGGCTGGTAACCCCCAATAGCCATAATTCACAACCTCACCCTTTTCCAACTTCTGGTATCTACCAGAAGCATTACTCCTCTACTCATCTCAAAAATACAGGACCAACTAAGAAGATGAAACAATGAAACAATGAGTACAAGAACTGCCTTTGCTTCTTCTTTTCTTTTTTTTTTCTGCCCAAGAATGCAAAGCAGTGACTTTAAAACAAAACATGCATTCAGCAAAACGTGCATTCAGAACATCCTCACATAATTTTCACTGACAAGAATTTCTGTCTGACCTAGAAGAAACTGCGTGTTGTGGATAATTGAGTTGTAATCAAGCTCTAAAAACTGCACACATAAAATTTCATCCTTAAGAAATGACATACCCACTTAGTACTGTAGCCATATAAAGACCCAGTTTACGAAAGATTTCCCAGTCCCGAACTTCTATTATCTTCCCAGCAACTAAAAACATGATACCAATTGGCATATACCTAGAAAGCAAAAAATAAAGTAATTAAAAATGCATTCTCAGAAATACTGTGTGCTCACCAAGGAATAATTTCTCCTGCAGTGTAACTTTTTACAACAGATGGAAGATTTCTTTTTTATTCTATTACGCACCTAAAGATTTTTTTATATTCTATTGTACAACTGACTTTATTCACTTGCAGCAAGACTTCAGTAGATGTCCTGAAAAAAAGATCAGAAAATCAGAGTAAATGTAACCCTATGCATCGTCGAACAAGTACTGTATGAGCTAGTGTCACAGAATACACAGAAGTGTGGGCTTTGCCCTACCACAGCAAATGTTTATGCATAACCATAAGCTTACTCTGTGGTCAAAGCTTGTAGGGCTGAGACCAGTATTTGTGTATTCTGCAATCACACACAGATGGAAAGGCCTCCTGTGCTTACAGCAGCTGCCTTGCAGCAAAGGGGGCTATATGTGTGTCACCTACGCAGAATAAGAGTGATTTTAGTATGCTGGGATAGTACAGTCATCAGTGTGTTGCTTGATGGAAGGGTCCCTATCCCCTAGTCAATTTACATAAGTCCATGCCTTACAGACATCAATAGCTACATGGGCTACTGCCTACTGAAAATTCAAGGCAAAAATCAGGACTTATGCTAGCATCAGCTCCACTGCTTTTGGTACCACAAAGCACCTGTCACAGAGACAAGTTGCCACTTCAGAGCTTTGAGTAGTATAAATTAATTATAAATCTGTGAATATATAAAATGTATCTATTTTAAAATAGGAATTTATAAAATGTATGTGTGCTGTCTCACAAATAAAATAGTACCTTGACCCTGTGCAAAGCAGGGCCTCCTAGTTATTTCTGAGCCCTGAACTTAGTGAAAGCAGAATTAATTCTTCATACTGCCAGCACCAAACTTCACCTTATTCAAGACAACACCTCCTACATCTGTAGAAACACAGGGATTCTGTAGTCACAGCTTCAGGCACATGCAAGACCATGAACAGGTCAGCTTATGGGTAGGATCCTGTATTTGTAGCACCAGGTCTTGCTAACTCTCAGGTGTTAGTGGTAATTTGCTGCAGAGTGAGGCAGCCTATTTCACAGGGCTGTAATTCAGATGGGCACTGAAACAGCTGCCTAGCACAGGACTTTAAGTTGAAGAAACTAATTTACTTTTCTTTAAAGGCAGCAAGGAGTGTGCAACTAAACTCTGTACAGTTTTACTGTGTTACAGGCACCTCAGTGTGCTGGGATGGAAGAAAAATCCATGGAAGGGCTAGATTTACAGGAAAGTAACTGTTTGTGTGAAACATCTGGGTATAAGCAGAGTATTGTAATAAATGGCACAAGGCGCTACACATATAGGATCAAGCTCTCAAAAGGACTGTGTGTGCTTATAGTCCTGATCTTGTAATTGTGATCTGCATGGACAAAAGCTCTGTGAATAGCTGGGAAGTCCAACCGAACACTATCAAATGAGTTGCTACATTTTTTAATTCTTTTTCCTAAGAATATTACGAGAGAATATTGTGAGAATGTTGTCTCACAAAACCCATTAGCAGAAAGTAAATGATGATAGGTTGTATTTTGCATATCATTTTGGATTTTGCTCTGTGCTGTGGCTTGTATATTAATTTGTATTTCTAAGGAACTTAGCTCCAAGGACAGCTATCCTGTGAACATAATGGCTATCAGAGAATAGTGTTCAAGACTGAGAAATGCATGTGAGTGCAATGCTTCTACAGTCCTCAAATCACTAATGCCGTTGTACTGGTTTGATATAAACCTCTGGCAAAAATATCTGAAAAACTCAGATTCCTGATGTACCAATAGAACTGTGTCTTTAGCATATAGTAAGTGAAAGCCCTGTCCCCAAAAAAGGATCAAATTCTGTAGAAAGGAAACTTTTTACCAGCCTTTCTTTTAAAGATATTTGTTGTAAAACACTATACAAAAGCAAACATGCAAGTATTAGTCTGCTCCTACCTCTTCAATGACAAAACCCATTCAAAGAAGTTGTTAGAAAATGCCAGTATGTCTTTGGACTTACCACATAATTATCTCAACTATTCTCATTGTAGCTTCATTCAGTGCATTGAAAAAATCCACCAGCACTTGTCCTTTCTCTCCCATTTTTCCAATAACCATTCCAAAAACAAGACAAAATACAATCAACCCGAGCACATTGATGCCGTTGGAATACATGCCTACGAGTTTGTATTCTTGGGTTTTGTTCTACAAATTAGATTAAAGAGAAAAAGGTTACTAGCTGAAAATACTGAATTTAAAGAGTTCTAAAATTAAACCACATTTAGATCTTCCCTGGAAAAGACATGGAGCTCTTCCCCAGCCACACTATTCCCTTTCTGGCAGAGCCAAATGGGCATGTTCAGGAATGAAGGTAGAATAAATTGGCTTTGAAAGCTTTGTATTTTAAAGTTATGTGAGGATCTGACCACACCCTAGCAGGAGATATAGCATTCCTTAATTTATGTGCCCTTCCTATATACCGGCAACGTCTAGGTATCCACAGTCATGTCTTCAATATACTCAAGACTTAGTCCCTACTGTGGAGAACAAAACACAGCTTGACGTAGAATCCTTTTGGTTATTTCTGAAGAACTGGAGGTTTTGTGTCTGGATTTAAGATGAACAGTCCATTGCGTAAGAACCGAGACAATGGTATCCAATTTTGACTGAAGTTTAAAATCTATTGTTCAGCTGAAATCAGTGAAACTACATAGTTTATAGCAGAATTGGATGCACGTAACATAAAAATCCTACTAAATAGGTAGGTATTCACACACTCCTCTGTGTTTGTGCAGTATGAACATATGAAGGAAATGGTGCAATTCATCACTACATCCTGCCTCAGGATTTAATTCATGTCTTTTCATATAGCCCATGTTTGCATGCTCTCATTACTAAGAGATGAAGTTTGGAAGGAACATAATAAAATGCATATTGATTTGGTTCATAGTTCTGTGTTCATAATCTATTGAATTCCTTTCTCTCTCTCCTCTGGTGTAAATCTAGGCTTTAAAAACAATCAAGACCCATAAGCTTTCCACACCTCTAATCAGAGGCTTGTTAAACCTCTTCTTCCCTTCTGTCAATATTTTTTTTTTTTTTTGGCAGAGTAACAAACTATTATTTAACAAATGCCTTCCATTGTTTTGCTTTCTGTTAAAAAAAATGTATTATGATTTTTCATTCCTTTCTTTCTGCAGTGCTTACAGTTATGCTCCAACATCTCATGTTGGAGCACATCCACCATCGTCTGCTTCCTCTGAAGATTGAGTGACTGACTCATACTCTTTTATATGAGGCTAGATTGTGATTGTTATGTTGATACAGCAACCAATGTATTGAGATTTGACCTAATCTGCAGAGAGTCCAGGTGATAAGAATATACATCTAGCCTTTCCACATTGACTGTTGTGTTTAATTTCTCAGCAAATTGGCAATTCATTAGCATATACATTAAATGGAGTATATGAATGTATTATTTGCTCACACCATCTATTATCTTTGGACTGCTTAATTACAGTGGAGTCCTTTGGTGTTCTTAAACCCTACTTGAAGATCCTCATAATCACCTCTTGTATTTACTTACTAAGTTGTGA
This sequence comes from Strigops habroptila, assembly GCF_004027225.2. NCBI lineage: Eukaryota > Metazoa > Chordata > Aves > Psittaciformes > Psittacidae > Strigops > Strigops habroptila. The sequence continues at coordinate 72,775,006 of NC_044302.2, read as the reverse complement.
GCCCTTGCTAAAATTTATGTAGCATTTCCTTCCTTTTCTCAATCACTAGCCACATGAACTAAACCAAATTTATTGTGTTCTTTGTCCCTACTTCATATATTATGAAGGAATACAACAACAAAGGTCTCACCTTTGAAGCCTCTGTTGTCGTAGCAGTTGTAACAGGTTGTTGTGTCAATGCGGAGCTGTTTTTATCCACACCAGCTGTAGCTTCAACTTTTTCACGTTTAGTTTTATACTGGAAAAGTTTTCAAAAAAAAAAAAGGAAGTATTTATTTAGAAACATGAGGAAACTGAAGAATGGACAATGGCATAGCCATTGCCCAGTAAAAATAAGGGAAAAATGAACCAGTCTAACTTGAAGGTAGCACACACAGACAAAGACATTAATTCCCGATTTGTGTGAACCATCACGATTCTGTACTTCAGAAGCTGTACATCAAACAAGTGATTCATAGATAATATGCTATGAATTCTGTTTCCCAGGCTCTAAGGTGCCCTACAGACCTGATGCAGTCTTGTGGGGGGTGAGATACATACAGCTCCTGACAATGGCAAGGGGACTTTTTGGTGGGACAGTCTGGAGAGAATTGCTGACAGCCACACCAGGAGAGGTCTGCAGAGCAGATGCACCTGATACAGCCAGACCCTAGTAATATGATTAGCATAACTAATGCCATTACCTAAGGCGAAGAGCCATTCTCTGTAGCTGAGCTGGTCATCTCTTAGTCCCCTTTCCCCTGAAGGTCGTATGCACTAAGCAGACCAGCCTCAAGATTACTGGACGCCAGGCTAACTACTCCCCTCCTTATTGGCCTTGAAGGCTCAGGCACCTGGCCAGGTGGTGACCCTGCTACAGAACAGGGAAGTGCAACAGGACATAGAGCACTGTCTGTAAAACCAAGCAGTTAAGGGGGAACTTGGACCAGAGCTGCTTCTGGACGGTGAGATCGGGACCTGCCAGTGGCCAGGGGCACATCCACCATCGTCTGCTTCCTCTGAAGATTGAGTGACTGACTCGTACTCTTTTATATGAGGCTAGATTGTGATTGTTATGTTGATACAGCAACCAATGTATTGAGATTTGACCTAATCTGCAGAGAGTCCAGGTGATAAGAAACCATAAGCTAAGTGGTGCTATTATAAAACTGTACTACACTGATTATGCTTATAGAAATCCCATGCCATCTGATTATAAATTCTGTATTACACTAATCATATCCTGTTTGGAAAATAAAGCTTCAATTGTAACTACAATTTAGTGTCATCATCATTCTGCCATGAATCCCTAAAAGAACCTGTCTGTCCCCTTAGTGTTGAGTGACAGTAATTAACATGAGAAAAACTACACGAAAAAGTTTTATAAACTGGAAATATATTCAGTGTTGTGCACAGCCGGACAGTTGACATAATTTCCTGGGAAAGGTTAACTATCTCACTTATAAACCTCAACTAAACTGGTAGGCAGCTGCTGGGGAAAGTAAAAAAGGGAAGCAGAGAACATTGCAAAAAACAGTTCATATATTTACAGATGAAGATGACTGAATCGGAAGTCTGATAACCTATATATAGGCAGCAGCTTCCTCTTTCATCTTGCAAATCACACTTTTCCTGAAAGATGCCTCAAATAGACTACCGATTGGCTGCCTCTTCCTTAAGATGGATCACCAGGTCTGGCAATGGATATTAGATGTGAGACACAATGGGGTGAGGACTGTTATTCAGACTTCCTCAGACACTGAGGGTTTTTAAGAACATGGAAACAGACTCTCATGACATGGTTCTTCTAACTCTGCCTGTTCCAAAAGGAAAAATCTTGTCTAATACACTGCTCGGTTTTTACACCCAGCTCCTAAACACTGTCTTTTTGCAAGGGATGATCAAGGACTTAATAGTTGGTAACGAAGTGTTTGTCATAATAGAAATGAAACAAAGATGCCCCAAAAAAGGGTCTTTTTATGGGAGATTAAAATACTCCTGGACTTCTCAGAAATAATTGTTACCTACATAGTTTTGGGGGACATAAAAGAATAACTTGTAGTTAACAATGAAAACTACAACAGCAAAAAGGAATGTTCAAACTTACCTGTTGAAAACAGGCCTGGACAAGGTTTTCTGGGAACATATTCCTGTTAAAAAAGTAGAGGCATTTCAACATTATAGTATGCTAAGAATACATTGCTTACATAAACAAAATGATAAAATCTGCTGTTTGAAAAACAGATCAGATTGTGTTCCTTTGTCCAAAATACTGTGTATTTAGCATCATGAGATATGAAGTCCAGGAAGTTCAGGACTCCCAGTGATTTGTTGACTGTTTTCCTACTATTGAATTTTTGAGCTCATCTTTCAATGTTAAACATTCATGTTGGTGAACTACTAAACCTACTGGTTTGTTTTTTTTTACCCTGCTGCATCATCTCCATCATTTCCATGAGGAATACAGGACACACCATTTTTACGGGATTTGTCAAACAGAGGCAGAAAATAAATAGTAACTTTTATAAATGCTGTGCTGGAAGAATGAGTATTTGGTGAGCTCTATTGCAGTTTTGAATTCAGAAATTAATCTTGGCTGATGGAGGATTCCCATGTATTATTCCAGGGTTAAGAACTATTTTTTGCACACTGAAAAATTAGGAAATTAGGTCAGAAGCAGTGCAACCCAGTTGCGTGTCTTCTTTCCAACTGCCAATTTCAGATTCAAATGATTGCAGAAAAAAGAATTAATTAGGTATTTACTGAATAATCAGTCCAATGTGGAAAAAGGCAGTTTATATATTGAAACAGAAGTCTTTATCTTCCTTCCAGATCTTTCACAAACTCCTGCCTTCATTTTTCAAGTTTTTAAAGCAAATACTCATCAAGGCAAGGTTACTTTGTAAAGGCCTGCGATTTTCCTTTATATTGCAAGACTATCCAGATTTGGATCTGATCTGACGAATATAAATAAATAGGAAAAGTAAGTATTAATTCCTTTGAAATAGAATTTCGTATTTCAAACTCCTACAAACTGTAGCAAAACCTCAAACTACTCTGAATTACAATTCACACCGCTTTTTAATGCAGGAATTTTGTGCATGGAACTACATGAGCCCTTGTGAATATGTGTGGAAATGTTCGCGTGGAAGTTACCATTAATGGACCAATTAGGTTTATAATGCAGCTGATTGCACAGTTCCCCTCATTCGTTCGTGGGCAAGTGACCATGAGGCATAAGGTGAGCTATTCAAGGAGCTGACATTCTGGTAACGCACAGGCAGGAGGGGACAGATAAATTAAGTAAAAATTCTACAAAAAGAAAAGAGTGGGCAGGAACAGTGACACAGACCAGTAACCAATTGCAGCTGGAGAAAAAAAATCATCCACAAAAACATTTTTGAGGGAACTACTTAGCCAATTCTGGAAATGCAAGCCTTTTTTGCTTTTTTTTTTTTAATTTTTAAATTCAAATATGTTAGTTCTGAAAACCTGCTCAAGTTTTCTGCAGACTTTTATAGGGGTTTCCTTCTTCTAACCACTTCAAGTATCTACAATGTTCCAGGATGCAAATGGGAAAAGACTCATCATAAGATTGCCACAGATACTGGTGATGCAGCAAATTTGTCGAATGTACAACCCCAAGAAACCTTTGAATACTGCATCTGTTACTCTCCGTCTTGCTTTGAGGAGCAGAAAGAGAGTACTGCAATTTCAGGTGGTTGTCTACGCTGGATGACACAGAAGATGCCAGTCAGTAACCCACCAATCATTCAATCCTTTCTGGATATTTTCCTCATAATAGGTAAATCTTGCATATCAATTTCTGCAAAGGACGATATTTTTGTTGTCATTGGTTTGTTAACCAAAGTCTATGGTGTAAAGACCATTTTTGATAACCAACTGATCTGAATATGCTCCAAAATGTCTAGCCTGTTGAAATGCAAGTTATTCTGTATTCATCCAAACAACATTAGAAAGCATTTTTATTACACATCACAACTTTAGTTGTATTGTTGGGACTTCTGCAACAAGGGTATGGAAACTAAAAAAAGAAAACCTCACCTGATCAGATCCAGCATGGCATCGACAGTACTGACTTCTGGGGTACTGCCCACTCTGTCGATCTCATTTGCTTTTTGAGGCATTCCAGGTTTAATGGCCACAACTAAGACAATCCCTGCAGAAGGAGAACCAGAAGAAAAGCTCACAGTGCAAGCAGAAGCAGTGGTGAACCATGCCTCATACGCAGTGTATCCTGCACAGCTAAATACTTCATGAGCTAAACACACTAAATGCTTTCCCTGGATGCAGGCATGATCAGAAAAGGGAAATCTACAGTAGGTTCCAACACAGGAGCTACTTGTAGCCTCGACACTGGACATGGGTACTGTAGCTTTGTTTTTGCATGTATGTTACTAAATCACTACGGCTTACTAAGAAAGTAAATTACTTCAGCTGTGCTTCAGCTGAAGCAGTCTGCAACTTCTGCATGGCGGTATTTCAAACTGCCATTTACCTTCTCCCTTATGCAGTTCTTCTTGTTAACAGCTTTCAGATATGAATACAAATGTGTTGTCCTGTGATCCCAATGTACAACAGATGCTTTGGTAAAGTTCATTAGCAATAAAGTTATGTAAAAGAACTGGCTTCAGAAACAGACTGAAATAAAAAATTACAGGCAAGAAACACTAGGTTTAACCTTGTGAATACTGAAATCAGTGACAATTTCTCCATTTACTTTAGTGACTTCATTTTAGGCACTTTTACTATTAAATGAAATACTAGGCCTTTCCAAATGTATGTTATTTTACTTTCCCTCCCCCAAAGCCAAACAAACCTAAAGCAAATGGAACTATTAAATCTCAGTGTAGGGGAAAGAGGCATTTGGAGGACCCTTCAGCCAGCCAGGAACAAGGCTTTCTAATGACAGCTGTGAATAAAAGCAGAACTGAACCTGTGTGACTCTGCACAGTGAAACAAGTAATATCAGAGTACCATAGAATAACTTAGAATAGCAGGGACCTCTGGAGATTATCTGGCTTAACCCCTTTCTGAGGGGTTTCTTAGGGTAGGGCCAATTTCAAAGTTAGATACATATTAATGTTAGTCTTTATTAATTTTCCTCACTACATATTCAGAGAAAATTCCCAGACAGATGAGACAGCCTAAATGGTACAACCACAGTGATCTATAATGCTCAATAATGCAACCTCTAGAAATTAATCATCTGGCCTCGTGTCTACATATGATTATTCTTCTATTGTTAAATATTGCTTTGCCTTACAAGTAGGCCACATACAACGTACATTTTGTCCTTCAAATAAATACATGTTTCTTTTTAGTGGGTGATATCTGGGCATGGTATCCACTCAGGCCCAACAAAATATGAAGATAAGGCACAAACTATATGACAGGTGACAGAGGAGGGTCTAATTTTATTTCTTATTTAGGAAGGCAGGCTGAAATGTTTGCTTAAGCAAACATGGAAGATTTCAAGGTTGCTTGTAGAGAATGAACTTCCTGCAAGATGAGATGTGGACTTCAGAGAAGTATGAGTGGAGCCTGACAGTGAAAGAGGTGACAAAAACCTTTTACGAAGGAAATGAGATGACAAGGGAAGCAGTATTTTCTGTTGTTCTTTCAGATGAGATATATTACGCATTCTTGAATCTGAGAATCACAGACCATCTATCATTTTGATATTGAGGAAATCACTTTGTAGTTAAGGCTGGCCTTTGATGTTCATTCAGCTTTCCCACGGCGGTCACTGTTTACCTACACAGACAACTCCTAATCTTCCTTGAGCTGAAATGTATGGCAGAATTGCCTGTGCCTTCATACTGGATATGAATACAGCCCAAGTGCGAACAGTGGCACTAACTTCTCCCTATACCTGGCTATAAGCATGACAAGATGTTTGGTATGATTCCTGTCTCTTCTCCTCATCCTGTCTTGGGTAATTAGTAATGTCATAGTACTGCATAATTGCAGTTAGGCAATGCTGAAGATTTAAATGAGGATTGAAAAAGTTACAGTATCACAGAATACCTAGTATTACAGCAATGATTGTAGTGCAGAAATAATATATGAGTGCTCGCAAACCAATCTTCCCAGAAACACTGGAATCCAAAGCAGCAACACCTGCAAAAAGAACCACAAAAACAAAGCACTAAAATACAGTCTTAGGTGAAGCCTGTTATTTTTGTAAAGACAATTATTTATTCTCTCTTTTTTCTATGCAGGAATTTTTTTGTTATTCAAGATATTCCTAAATACCTAATTGCCAGTTGCACTTCTTAAAAATGTCTGTAGCGGACCAACATATTTGCTTCTGCTTTTCATAAAAATCAAGTTCCCCTAGAATTTTCTAGGAAAAATATAAATGAGCTTTTCTGATTCCCTGATGTCGTGACAAATTAAACTTCTTTGCCTTATGAAGATATGTTACAATTTATTTCCATATTCATTTAAATAATAGCTTTGCTTTCTTTAGATCTGTAATATTTTGGCTTTAAAACTAAAAGCCATGGGAAGAGAGCTGCTCAGGACTGTTATGCCAGGTTTCCCAAAGGCATATGCAGACAAGTAAGGCTCATTCCTGATGGGCTCACCTTATTAACAGGTTTAATTGTTTGGGGTTTTTTGACTAAAGCTTTTCTGAAGTCTGCCTTTCCACTCCTCTGCCTGCATCTGTCATTGTCAGGAATTGAGGGCAGGTTTTGTTAATAAAGGTGGGGAAGTGTTAAGGTCGGTGTTACACTGAGGTCAGCTTAACTTCTTTCAACAGTATTATATCAAACTGCTCATTAAGTATTTTTTTAATTGTTTAAAAGATTTACAGTTATAGCTGTACACATACGATTCAGTAACCAGGGTAAAATTAGCATCATGACTGTAAAATTTTACTGTCTATAACCACACAAGTTAATAATTCACTGCTATCTCTTTATTATACATTTGTGATGGACTTATCTTTTTATGATTATTGAGTCAGGTTATCAAAGACTGGCCAGATTCCTTTGTACAGAAAAGTAAAAATACGATGAGGATATTTAACCTCAGAGAAGCACAGTTTTGTAGGGGGTAAAAAAAGAAGTTCCAAAAACTAAGGAAGACAAATCAAAATACCTTTCTGACACAAATGTAACTTACTCATCTCTGAGCTTAAAAAGGATTTTAGGAGGCATACTTTAACCATGTGTTGGTATCTCTTTCAGAAGGTGTATCAACAGCAGTAACAACTTTGTCTATGGCATTTATATAATGCCTTACTGGTTCTGTTAATTGTTATTCAAAATATAAACAGTACTGGGAGGGGAGAATGAAGGTTATTCTGTTTCCTCATCTGTTTCATAATTTTGGGATCTTCCAAGGGATAGCATAGCATAAGACTGAGTACAGAAGAACTACATATACATGCAGAAATCATGATGTAAAGACTATCTATCTCATTTGTACATCAAATAAGGATAATAAAAGAACTACTACTATGTCAACAGAATACAGACCAGTGCACATTAAAAAACAATGCCACAGAAAAAACCAGCTATTACAGGAGGCTATCAGCACTAAGGATATTGTTTGAGGCACAAACAACAGAATAGACAGAGAGTCCGGGCCATCGTGTTTATTTCTCACCTTGGGAACTGGGAAAAAAATGGGTAAAAAGGAGGACTTTTGCACTGCCATGGACTCAGCTATGGAAAATATGGCAGTAGGAACTCTTGAGAATGGATAGTAATAAATAATGTGTTCTGCAGACAATAGAAGAGCTGGTTTCAAGGCTGTCAATATTGAAACTTTTGCACCTGATATACTAACTTAGAAGACTCTACATCACGCTTTTAAAAGAGAGGAAACTGGTATTGCCACAGTTCCGTGTCTTATAATGAAAAGTTTGTAAAACTAGAAATCATGGAATTTTATTCTAAAACTTGTTGTATTGACTGTCAGTCAATACAAAAGAGCAGTTGGACAGACAGTGGAGGTAAGATAAAAATCTTTTCAAGGGATGAAGTGCTTCACAAAGCTTGCCTTAAGATTTTTTTTGCCTGACAGTCTTGTTGACTCAGCCAAGAGCCTAATAATCATGCAAGGTTATTTCCCTGGGGTACTCAGTTATAAAGATTCTACAGTTAGTATGACACACAGTTCCTGTGACAGCCATTCTTCTGGCTCCAAATTAAATCCCTTTGCAAACTATTATGCTTGCTGGAGTTACAGAGGCATAACTAAGGGAAAACTTCGACCCTGCTTTTTTAAAATAGATAATAATCCTGTTAGTGAGTAAGCTGTGGTAGAATCCAGCTTGTGCTTCCACTGCGATGCTGGTGCTGCTTTGCTAGTAGCTATAAAAACATGCAAATCAGTCAGACAGACATCACTGAATAAGTGAAGTACAAGTATGCTCTGAGGACAACAGGTGTAGGTTTGGGTTTTGGGGTTTTTTTTAAACTGCTGTACTCTGAAATAAAACTTTATACAGGATTATGCTTCCATTTAGAGAATGAAGTAGCATTCACTACCAGTGACACAGGCAGGTTTGCACTGGGTGCTTTATGCTGCTACTCTCCTTTTCTTTTCGCATAGGAAAACACAATATATAAAAATAGATTTCCCTCCAGATATATCCTACTGTCATTAGTGAGCCATTGATAATATATTGTAATATATAGCTACTGGACTTCTTGTCAAGCCAACTGAAAATTACATTTCTTTTGAAATAATATCATGGCTTTGTAATTTCTTTGGTTGTAACTGGAAAAGTTAATGAAAGATGTATTAAACAGAGCATATAACTAACACTAATTTCAGTTCATAAGAAAACTTATTTCTCAACCTAAGATGACACACATGCTACTCAAAATGGAGAGCCTGCAGTGTTGTAAGTAAAGGTAAGATCACAAAAACAGTGTAATTAAACTTGCGTATCTACTGCGGATTACCACGAAAGTTTTATAACCATTTTATTTGCTCTTTCACTCCCTCAGCCTACCTCCAAGTTTTAACTGTTTAAACAGGTTTAAGCAGATAAACTGTAAATGTAGTCTACTGTACAGAATTTAAATAAGCATGATGCATTCTCCTCCATCCCTGGGCATTTCAAAACTGTGGTGTTTCAGATTAGTTCCTTATATTTTCCTACAAGTGATGTTCTAATTCAGCTACAGCCACTGAAGCATGGAATGCAATTCTGTTGCTGTGATACACAAGATAAAAGGGCATACAAAAGGCACCAATCAGTATTAAAATTTGTTGATCTATCTACCTCTCTGCCCATATTATTTTAGCAAAACAGAGTTAAGGTTTTAATATTTGAAGCCATATTTGGGAATCAATTGCCTAGTCTTCTACAATTCAGCCTCTATGTTCTCTATGTTACAGTCTCCAACAAGTTATTGGTATCAGTGTTTTTTTCCCCCAACTTTCTCTAATTTGCAACACATACACTTGTAAGAGAATAACAGAGTAAACAATCAGTGAAATCAAGTCTCTCACATCTTCTCTTTCTTGTCCCAAGACCTCAAAACCCTACCAAATGAAATTCTGTACTGTATATGCATTTTTTTTTTTTTTTTTTTTTTTTTAGGAAAGAACAGGAGGATAAATAATACAACTAATGCTAATAATTTTGTTTGACAGAGTATTCAAAGGCATCAAAGCACAACAGGGATGAGGATGGTACCGGACCCTCAACAAGCAGAAGAGGCACATAGTTTTGAGTAAGAAACATGGACATCCCATCTCAAATGCTGGAGAAAAAAGGAACACTAATCCAACTGTTCCTCACAATGCAGTAACTATTATATACTGTATATGGTGAGTTTTTACTTGTATCTTTTGGCTGGTATTGCCAGGAAGACTACCAATTTCCTTTTATTTTCATAGCTGTTATTTTTGCTCGTTCACTAGAGGATCTCCAGGACTTTCCTCTTTAAAGGAAGAAGGAAATATTGTGAAAGGAAGAAGGACAACATTGTGAAACTTGCAAAAAATCAGAAGTGGGAAATGTAATGATTAAAAATGACCAATTTAACCCTGTGTTGTGTTCAACTACTGATTTTTGCATGTGGAATATATGTGTTGTCAAAGTTAAAGACATAGCTTCTGTGACTCTTACTTTAGAACTCCTGTCTATCCTGTTAAGTGATTCAAACTAATCAAACCGAGAGCCCTGTTAAGACTGGATAATAGCACCATCAGTCATCTGCAACTTTAGTGGAAGTCCCTCTGAAATTTCTTTCATGATCTCTGAAATTTCTTTCATAATCTTGTTTTGCTGTACCTATTTAGAGTGGCTTCCCTGAAATGCTACTGTATAAAGCTACTTTATCTGAGGGGATGGTCTGATCTAAACAAATTGAGCCTAAGTACGAAACATGGTGTTCCAGAAGTTTTTACCAGTAGCCACTGATAGAAGAATGAATCGTTATTTCAGTTTCTCACAGATTTAAAAAAATGACACTTTAGTGTAACACAAGGTTGCAACTTTATGAAAGACCAATATTTGCTTGCCTTTTTTCTCTCTAACAAGAGGAATTTTTTTTTCCATTTTGTTGTCACAGAGGAACAGAGAATGTCCCTAAACAAACCCTTAATTTTGGAAGTGCTGGAAAAGTTGTAATAAAGTCTTGAAAAACCATTGCGATATATGTTTCAGTGGTATCGGTGCTGTTGAAGCTTCATGAAAATCCAGGAAACTGATTTTCTATACCTTTTGTGATAAACACTTGTCTTTCTTTGCCTTGCTACTCAGAAAGGTTGTTTTGGAACATTCTGAACACAAACTGGTCCTCAGGTTTTCTTTCTTTGTCTACTCTTCTTATTCTAATGGCAACTCCACTCTCGTTAAACACACGAGCATGTTTGCTCAACTGCTAAAAGAGTCAACCTCTTTTTGCTGCTTCCAGGTTGGTCTACAGCTTTCTCACTGTTTCCTAAGAAATGTAATGAGATTGTCAATGGTTTCTGTACTTCCCTTTTTTCAAAAAAGGTTATTCAGACTTTTGGGAATACAAATAACACATAATATTTCAACTAAAAGAAACCAAGTAGCTAATAAAAAACCTCTGCAAGTCTTGGAGCCAGGTAAACCATTTAGACAAAGTCACAGTCATAAACCAGACCTGTCTGCCATGCCCAAACAGCCCCTGAAATTTTAAATAGCCACACCTTTTTGTTGAATATTAATCCAGCTTTCAAACACTGCACTAACTGGAAGAGGGGAGATTTAGATTAGACATTGGAAAGATGTTCTTCACTATGAGGGTGGCAAGACACTGGCACAGGTTGCCCAGAGAAGCTGTGGCTGCCCCATCCCTTGCAGCGTTCAAGGCCAGGTTGGATGAGGCTTTGAGCAACCTGGTCTAGTGGAAGGTGTCCCTGTCCATGGCAGGGGCACTAGAACTAGATGATCTTTAAGGTCCCTTCCAACCCAAACCATTCTATGATTCTGTGATTGGTGTGCCAGTGAAACTGCTGTGGAGCAGTGTATACATCATTGCATTGGATGAAGTACTACGGACTAGGTTAGATGGTTAATCCTAGGTTAGATGTAATGAAAAATTTCTGATCCTGGATATCGGTTTGCTAAGGGACTGTCATGCTGCCTTGTATGCAGTTTGCACAATCAGCATTGCAGCATTGTATTATGATCTTTCCCTAGAGAGCTTATTGAACTATATGAATAGAAAGAAGGTATTAGTACTGCCTTCCATTCCTCTTATTTGCAAACAGTATCACTTGAAGTAAAATTTTAATTTTCCTCTAGAAAGCTTTTACAGGTTATCTAATCTCAAGTTAATGCCTTTTCATGAGATATGATGTTCCTTGGTGGAATATGAAAAAAATTTATAATAAGGAAAGATGACACATCAATCTGCCAAGATGAACAGGCTAGCAAGATTCATAACAGAAATCAGATTCAGTTCACAGATGTAGCAGAAATATAGCCTCTGCACCGTTGCAGGTGAAATATGTACGGAGCGAATACAGAAAACCTGGAGTAACGAAAGTATTGCACTACCTCAAAATTACTTGTGTTAACACCTATAGGTGGACAAACTTTAGCTTCTAGGCTCCTAAAAAGAAAACTTTAACGTGACACTAATTTTTTTAATCAATCATGATACCCACACTATGAGAAATGGAGTAAAAAAGTGAATGTATGTGATCTGTTTTATATAATGGATTGTTTATATAATGGATTGTTACATCCTGAGCTTCAGAACAGAAGAGCAGAAGCCACTAACTCAGTTCAGACCCACCCACAGCAGTGCCACAAGCAGCCCTCAGTGATACAGCTGGGACAGGAGGCAGTGACTGCCAATGCACGAGAATGGCTGTAGTGTGGGGGCTCTTTGCCCTTGATAGCTGATGGTAATCATGCTCCATGAACCAGAAATGCACTTGAAAGTTTTTTTACTATAATTTAAAAACTTAAATAATGTAGGGGCTGTCTCAGTTGCATAAGGTCAACTGATATTGATGGAAAAGGAATAGATGACTGTAATAGAGGTAATCTGAAGAGGATGGGCACAAAGCCTTGTCCATTAATAGCCCATGACTCAGCAGTCCTCCCTGCCTCAATGACTGCACTTGGACAGCAGGGACAGGACCTCCAGCCTCCCTCAGTACAACTGAAGCTAAAACTCATTAACAGTAGCGTAACATTCTCTGTCCTTTGCACAACGTACATGATACAGAAGGACAAGGTGAGTTTATTGCCTGAGCTCAGGTAACTGGTTTACTAAATATTATGCAATGGACCTGCTTTCTTGGAGGCTCTTTTGGCTTCAGAAACAGAAAAAGAACACGCAGGTGTCTCCATATCTGAACATACAGTCTCTGAGTGTATCAAGCTAGATTAGGGCTTTCCAAAGGACTGGAAATTAGTTTTCCTGCTGGTGATGCACAGGGCCTGTTAAGGATGCCTCAGTCACAGAGCATCTCTCAATAGTTGTGCTTCTCATACTTGCAGAAGCGGGAACTGCTGAGGCAGCTGCTACCTCTGGAGTGGTGATACCAAAGGATATTTTATTTGGAAGACCTGCATTATAGAAACAAAATAGGTATTTTCTCCTGCCATTTTCTTGTCTGTGCTCATTCACAGTACTGTAAATCTGTGGACGTTTTATATCTAATGGAACTGGCAGGTCTATTCCTGAGCATAGGCATAGACTTAGTTTGTTTTAACTTCAATTACTAATGTAGTGGACAATAAAAAGGTTGCTGAAGTCTGAACTGTTCTGACTTTCAAAGATAAACATAAGAAATAAGAACAATCTGATTAATACTATGCCTTGATTTTTTTTTCTCATTGCATTCCAGCTCTTTCATTTCCCATTTCGAACACAAAGATGATGAAAGGATTGGAGCATCTCTCACATGACAAAAGGCTGAGAGACCTGGGACTGCTCAGCTTGGAAAAAGAAGACTCAGGGGAATCTTCTTCATTTATATAAATACCTGATGGGTGGGAATGAAGAAGACAGAGAGAGATTCTTCTCAGTGGTGCCCAGAGACAAGACAGAACACAATAGGCAAAAACTAAAACCATGGCATTTCATCTGAACAGGAAAACACTGTTGTACTGTGAGGCTGGTCAAACACATTTCCCTTAGAGATAGTAGAGTCTCCATGCTTGAAGATATTCAAAACCTGACCGGATATCGCCAAGGGCAACCTGCTTTAGCTGACGCTGCTTGAGCAGCGGGGGTTGTATTAGTGGGTCTCAAGAGTTCCCTTCCAATCTCAACCATTCTGTATGACTCTGTGCAAAACAGGAAAAACGACTAGTGTACTTCATGATTAGAACAAGCCTAATAATTCAAATATGTATTTCTGATACTTGAAAGGTTACCATATTTCCTTTACAAGATGCAGAATATCTTATCAACATTCTGAGGAAGGATGCAGATTAATAGTGAAAACCATCATGCATGGAAATGCCTGGCCATTTGCTTGCCACACGTTTCACTGTTACTTGCACCCAGGCAGCTAGTGCTTTTGTCTTCAAGAGCAGCAAAGCTCTATACATTCTGTTGAAGTAGATTCTGGTTTTTATCAATCTTGTTTCCTTTTTCTTGCCTAAAAACCTAACATAAAAGTGTAGAAAAAAAATAACCCTTCTTTTCTATGTATATTGGATATGCCAAGGTCAGAATTGGAGCACCTTGTTCTCATCTCTGCATATGAATTTAACTCCTGTAATCTGCAGGTTTTAAAATCCAAGCTCGTATTAGTAGTTACAACTGCAGTTTACTCATACTGGAATGTTAAACAGCAGCATAGTATTTTTAACAGCATAATTCTTCTTTCCCCTTACAAGAACCAGACATTTAATAAATAATTAATTTAATGGTTATCCTAATGATATTATTTCTGAGGACAAAGGCCCAACTTCACTCTAGAAATAAAGCTTCTTAGAAAAAAAGAAATATACAGCCTTGTCTGGCAAGAAAGAATATATAGCCTTGTCTTGGCAGCTTTTCCTGGATCTCCTGTCACAGACTCAAGTTCAATATGATAAAAGTAGAGTTCAGTCGCTTTCTGTCTCAGTTCCTGCTCTTTATGAAAATGCTGCTGTCCTGTCTTTTCATTAAAACACCAAGCCCTTTTTCAAACCTCTATCTGTTCTTCTCTTCTTTACATATTAACAACTGTTTCATCTCCCTTCATTCCTTTGGACACAGCCCTTGACTATTTTCTCACTCTGCCTCTTGCAGCTTTCCTATCTGGATCTCCATCTTGCAGCTCTTGGTGTTCTCTATTTTAATTCCAATACTGGGTTCCTGTCACCCTGTATTACACATATGTCCCAAAGACCTTGGCAGCCTCCCTTAAGGTCCTCCTGCCCACTTTGGGGTGCATTGCTGAAATTACTGGTATTTTTGGACATGAACTTTGAGGAGCCTGGGAGTTTGTATTCAATACCCTATTCTTGAAAGCACTTTCATGGCATGATCATAATTTCCCTTTCATCTTCTGATCACAGCATGCTCTCCTTTTCTGCAGTCAAATGCCTGATGTATTTCCATGACCATTCAACCAAACAACAAACACCTGGACATGAACACAAAACAGAGGTTTTATGAAGATTAAAGGGGACAATATAATGACAAATGCATCCTGATTCATTGTAGGAAGCCAAAAGAAAATAGTCACAACCCATGTTCTCTCAGTAAGAGGCTTAAAGAATAAAGACAAGTTTGCTTGGCTTTGTCTATCTTCACCTACTGGGTGAGATGTTCGTAAATTCTTGCATGCTGTGGTGGAGTTTCAGCCAACGGCTTGCTTGCTTCTTCCAGAGAAGGGAAGCTTTGCTTCTCTTTCCATAATGCCTTCCTGGCCACAGAGTCTCCCTCCCCACTCTCTTGAACTTCCCCAAAACCCTTTTGAACTAAGTGTACCAAAGAGATTTTTCCTTTTTTCCTAATTTATAGTTTTCTGTCAGGTCAGTGCATTGAATGAAGGACTCAGCAAACGCTAAAGCTCAAGCAAGATACCTCACGGGAATTTGTTGAGACCAGAAAAGTGCAGGTGAAGAATCTCCTCTTTTTTATGACAGTATGATATGAGATCAGCTCTCCCTTTCTTATGAAATGGCAGCATGAGACTACTTACAATAGTTAACACTGTACCTAAGAATATGCAGTTGCAGCTTTGGGCTTGTAATCTGCAACTGGTTAACCCACTTCTGAAAAGAGGGAGAAAGAGACACAAGAATCTATTAAGTTATTATCTCACAGCTCCTTATAATTTAATTACCAGATATTGGGCTAATCCTTCCAAATCCATTTTCATTATATATAGAAAAGCTTAATGTAAATGTACCAATCTAGACTTTTTCCATCAAACTATTTTTTTTAAGGTTATTTCATTTAGAAAGAAAGGTAAACCACAATGATAATCCCATCAGCTAACAATACATTCCAGACATACCTGTGATCATACTTGAGATGATTAACGGCAGAATGATAAGTTTGAGCATTCTCATCAGCACTTCCCCAGGGAAGGAAAAGTAGGATTTACCCAGGTTAGACATTTTACCATATTCCCGAACAAGCATGCCAACTCCAATACCTAAAAGGCACAAAAAGATGTGGAACAAATCAGCAGTAGTTTATAGTAGACACATGGGGAAAAAAAGAGGAAAAATAGGAGAGAACATTAAAAAAAAAAAAAAAAGAGCAATAGACACATTTTTACAGCCATAGTGAAACTTCTATAGCAAATTAGAAATGTTGCCTTTTCTGTTCTATACATTAGTGATAACCATAGTAATAACACATGTAATTCTGAACTTGGAGGATGTCTTTAAGTATATATTTGGAAAAATCTTGATTATCGGTCCAGTCCAGCAGTGACTTTTTACCTGGTTTCACTAGCTCCAGAAGACCCACAACTTGCATTTAAAAAAACCAAAAACCAAAAAACAATACAATATATAAACACTATCAAACATTTTAAAAAATGATACGGTATAAATATGTTAGATAATTTGTACTGGTGAAAATATGTCTACACAGCAGCAATGCTTTCAGTAATTGCTGCCTTTCATAATCAGAAAAGTGTGTGACTATAATCACTAAATTAATTTAATAATGTCCAGGAAATTGATCAACAAAAATACACTCAGCATACTCACACTCATTATACTATATGATCAATCTACAAAATACCAGACTATAAGTTTAATCAGTGATTGAGCCACAGCACAAGGCGCTTTCATACTTCCTCTTACCTTTGGTTTAAATGAATCATCAGATAGTTCTAGCTTCTGAGACAAATCACAAACAAGATTTCTACCAAAAGAAAACAAATCATAGGCCAAAAGACAAACTTCTTCAGGCAGGCAATACCTTTATTTTCCATTTCAACATGGTTTTCAAATGAAAATCACTGGTATAGGAAATGTGTTCATCAGTCTTTAGAAAGCACTATGACTCTTGTTTCACATACAAACTTTGCTATGCTTCAATCCTGGCCAAACTGAATATGAAGAGATAAAATTTCAAACTGGATTGAGCGAGACTTAGGAACACAGAATCCTTCATTACTCATTGAGTGCTTAAAGGTCTTACTCATACGAATAGCCTTACTGAAGCTAATGGAATTATTTACCCCCTTTGGTATTTTAGTGACATCAGTGGGCTGTATTTTACAGCAGAATTGTTACAACAGCACAAGAAGGTACCAGCCTACCTTTACCAGCCTCAGTGGTTCATGTAAACTTGCGGGGTCCCATGAAAGCTGCTAGTGCCCAAGCCAAATGCCCATCTTCCCCCAGTTTTATTTTTGATGCTATACAAGACACTTGAGTTAGATGTTGCTCAAGAAGCTGGTGTAAAGTCAGACTAAACAGGTTTACAGCATATATTCCTCATTCTAAGTGATTAAAGTTGTGGAGGCAGACATTACCAGCAGGTTCAAAGACTTAGGCAAATTCACAGACATCTGGTTTGTACCGTTGGTCCTGAAGGGAATAGACAGGGATCCCACAGCCAATTATCTACTGAACAAGATATTCATTCTCTTCTAGAAAGCAAGGATTCTTGAAAAAAATCACAGAATCACAAAATGGTTAGGGTGGAAGGGACCTTAAAGATCATCTAGTTCCACTAGACCAGGTGGCTCCAAGCCCTGTCCAATCTGGCCCTGAACACTGCCAGGGATGAAGCATCCACAACTCCTTTGGGCAACCTGCTCCAGGGTCTCACCACCCTCATAAGTAATCCTTCCTAAAGATTCGTCATGTCTGTGGTTTGTGCTAGTTCACAGGCTATCCGGATGTTAGTTTGATGCAGAAATGTAAACTACTAGTTACCTTCACAGAACTTGCCTCTGAGAGCGCAAAAAGATAATGAACCATTTTTATTGTGTTCTATCTCCACCTGCAAAAACAGGCTGAAAGAAAATAGAGGCAGATTATAAACTCCTACTAAGTCTTTCCTGTTAATAAAGAGATTGAAAACGAACAAGTTAACCTTTCAGATAAATAGGCTGCTCTAAGCAAATATAACAATTTCTGATGTGTCA
Organism: Strigops habroptila; assembly: GCF_004027225.2. Lineage (NCBI taxonomy): Eukaryota > Metazoa > Chordata > Aves > Psittaciformes > Psittacidae > Strigops > Strigops habroptila. Next base: position 72,756,985 of record NC_044302.2, on the reverse strand, counting down.
TCTGTGCCAGTGAACTTGGACAGTTTAAATTCCTTGCAACAATCTCGAATCTTAATAGCCTTGGAGGTATTTGCAATATTACGTAAACACTGTTGATTAGTGACTGATAAGACACAATGATGTCTGTTTCTAATCTAGTGACTGAACTGGATGCGTTCAAAACAATTAGTCTGGACTTCAAGATAAACCCAAGCAAGATAAAACTCTGTTTATAAAACGGCTACATGTATTGAAGTAAGTTGCTAAGGCTTTGATCCTGAAAACACCATTGTAAATAGCTGAACTGAAGCATACAGATAATCTCCATGCCTTCAGACTATTCACTTCATAGTGTAGGCACATACTTAAATTGCATCAAGACTAGACTGTATTAAAAGATGTGTAATGCCACTTTACTTTGAGCAGATGTGACTATTAACCACGTACCTTTCATTCCAGGTGGTGACTGTCATGTTTGACCAGCTGGAAAGTTTGATCACTGAACGGGATTACTAGCAGGCAGAAGAATTCACCCTCATTTTCATTCTTCAGCGTTTTCTTTTCCGCTTCTTTAGATTTCACTACAAAAACTCTCCAAGTGCTCCCAAGATTTTAGCAGAGCTTCCTTACACTAATTACGTACTTATATTTGGTTTTGGGGAGATTTTTTGGTTGAGGCTTTTTTTGGTTGAGGCCTTTTTTTGGTTGGTTTGGTTTGGTTTGTTTTTGTAAGGATACTATTTATCTAGTGGCAGCAACTGAGGAAAGAGTTCCTCGTTCCAACAATCTTTTGAAATTACATTATTGCTCTCACTACCTTGTTCATGTTCAAGCTCCTCTGCCAGCTCCTTCAGCCCTCTTGGGTGTAACCCATCCAGCCCCATAGACTCGTGTACGTCTAAGTGGAGCAGGAGGTCACTAACCATTTCTTTCTGAATTATGGGGACTTCAATCAGCTGCCTATCTGCCAACCAATATGGGGAACCGCGTACCCTGAGGATGGCTGGTGTGACTATTAAAGACTGAGGCAAAGGCAGAATTAAGTACCTCAGCCTCTTCCTCATCCTCAGTCACTAGGTTTCCCCTAGTATCCAGTAGAAGATGGAGATTCTCCTTGGCCGTCCTTTTATTGCTGATATATTTGAAAAAGTCCTTTTCATTATCTTTTCTGGCAGTGGCCAGATTTAGTTCCATCTGTACCTTTGCCTTTCTAGCTTTCTCTTTACATAACCTGACAACATCCTTGTACTTTTCATGGGGTGACAGTCCCTTCTTCCACAGGTGATAAATTCTCTCTTTTCTCCTGAGTTCCAGCAATATGTCCCTGTTCAGCCAGGCTGGTTTCTTCCCCATCGGTTTGATTGTCGGCACATGGGGACCACCTGCTCCTGCGCCTTAAGGATTTCATTCTTGGAAGAGTGTCCGGCCTTCCTGGACCCTTTGTCCTTCAGTAATGTCTCCCAAGGAATTCTGCCAACCAGCATCCTAAACAGGCCAAAGTCAGCCCTCCGGAAGTCTAAGGTGGCGGTTTTGCTGGCCTTCTTCCTGACTTCTCCAAGGATTGAAAATTCAATCATTTCGTGATTGGTTTGCCCAGGATGGCCTCCAACCATCACATCACCCACCAGTCCTTCTCTGTTTGCGAACAGCAAATCTAGCCAAGCATCTCCCCTAGCTGGCTCACTAACCAGCTGGGTTATCAAGTCATCTTCCATACCTCCAAGAACCTCCTGGATTGTTTCCTCTGCTGTGTTGTACTTTCAGCAGACATCTGGTAGGTCGAAGCCCCCCACAAGAACAAGGGCAAGAGATCCTGAAACTAGTCCCAGTTGTTTGAAGAACACTTCATCTGTAGATTCATCCTGGCTGCGTGGTCTATAACAGACTCCTACCAGGATATCAGCTCGGTTGACCTCCCCCCTGATCTTCAACCGCAAGCATTCAGCCTTCTCACTCACAGCATTGAGTTGAAGGCAGTTGATGCACTCCCTGACATATAAGACAACCCCACCACCTCTTTTTCCTTGCCTATCCCTCTTGAAGAGCCTGTCGCCACCCACTGCAGCACTCCAATCATGCAAATCATTCCACCATGTTTCTGTGATGGTGACTGTGTCATGATCTCCCAGCTGCACAATGGCTTCCACTCCTCCTGTTTGCTGCCCATGCTGTGGGCATTGCCATAAATGCATTTAAGTTGCCCTGTGGATCTGGACTCCAACAGTGGCCTGTTGTCCCGTGGCTCGTGTCCAGTGAACCTGGTGTTATCGCCTCTGAATCTAGTTATCCCTCTGAACCAGAAGTCCTGCTAGCTCTTGGGCTAGAATCCTTCTCCCTCTTTGGGACAGGCGTACCCCATCTGTCACAGCAGGCCTGGTGCTGTATGGACTGACCCATGGTCAAAACTCCAAAATTCTGATGCTGACACCAGTCCCAGAGCCAGGAATTAGTTAGTGAGATTTTTCTTATGTTACCATTGTCAATGATTGCGGCTGGCAGGAGGGATGATAACACTACTTGGGCTAAAGTACTACAAGGGGATAGTACCAGGAACTCTCTGCACTGCATATAGCACTGTATCCATCACATCTGCCAAGCCTCAGGCTTTCCAGGGTCTAAGAGATGATGGCTGTGTTTACACAGAACCAGTCTGGCCTGTTGTATGTGCGTGCAGTGATTGGTGTGGTGGGACTTAACTGGATTATCTTTACAGCAGATGATTCACAGGACTGAAAAGGCTAGCAAACATAGTTCACTGACTTGATTGGAAACACAATATAAAACATTTAATCTAAACATGTCAAATTGCAGCACAGGCAGGCAAGATTTTTGCAATCTGTGATACAGTCCAAGTCCTTTAGTAATATTTTATAAAATACATTTTGTTTCTGCTCTTTCTAGAGGTCCTGTAATATCACTGGCCGTCTCTTAACTACAAAGAAATACACAGTGCCAACTACAAAACACTAAAATAGAGGGTGTAGAACAAATTATTGCTTGTAATAATACTCATAAACTTATTATTTCAGCTTATTAATTCAGCTCTCTTTGCATTATTTTTTATGCATTGCCTACTTGACAATTAATATTCCTTCCAACAAAACTACTGATGTTAACTGAAAAAAACCCAGGATTCTTACAAACCCCAAGATTGCAGACAATTACTGAGGCAGGATTTAAGGTCTCTGGGGGATAAACTGCATGGTAACTGATCTTACCTCTCTGGACGCTGATTTTTCCAGACTGCCATCTTGCTTACAAATATATGTGAAGAAAAGTTCTCTCAGAAACCTTCCAAAAGAAAGTTCCCAAGATAGATCTTGGCCTACTGAAAAATATTTGGTAGGAATGTATTAGAGGAAGGTGTGCTCATTCCTCTGCAGTGGTGAGACCCCCTATGTCCTCTCTCTGATTAACCTGTTGAGGGTGCAGCAGTTGTAAATTCCTAAACACAATGACACACTGTCATCTGACTGCAGTGTGAGGAAAGTTTGGGTGTACAGTGACTTCAGGAATGAAGGCAAGGTGGAACACTGGCCAGAGGGGGAAAAACTAGCTTCTCCGGTGTGCGGGGCTCCCCTTACCCACAGCAGGTGTAAAGACTTCTGCAACCAACAAAGCCACATAACTCCAGCTACTTTCTGTGCTGCGGGAGTCTGTAGCAGGACTGATAACACAAAGCAGCCTGTAGCAGTCACTGATACCACAGAGCAGCCTCTCTGCAATGCAGCCCTGCACAGGACCCACCCTTAGTTAAACCAAGGGCAGTTATTTATTCAGCCAGGAAAAGGGAAATTGTGGCCATTCCCCCAGAACAGCAATGTGCAGATGGCTAAGCAGTTCGGTAATTTAACAGCAGCTCCTATTGGACTCCTAGTTTCCTCTAATTTATCTAAATGTGCCGTAGATGAATTTCATGTGTACACATGTTCCAAATACTTTCAGATGTAATGTCTATCTGAGAAAGCCAAGACGAAAGTATACAGTTGAAGGAAAGAAAAAAAACTTTACGATCATGCTTCATTTGTGCATGTATCTTAGTACACTAGTGAGAACTGTCGTACAGAACCTACCTATAGGAACAGTCCATTAACATACAGAAAAAATACAAAGAAGTGTTGTGAAGAATTAATTCCTTGGTTAGTCGTTAACTCTTGTTAACATAAATTAAGTTGTATCACAGATACAATGTGCCTCTTTCACAGCTCTTCCACAAACGCAGTGACTCATTGGATTTGTGAAGTTAAGCACTAACGACCTTAACATAACAAACACCACCTATTAGCACGATTATCTCATAAATTAAATAATATGAGGAAAACTACAGTTCTTTCCCAGCAGTTATACAAGCTACAGTTCCTCATGAATTTGGCACCTACCCATTCCGTGTGGGGATACTGCGTGAAACTCATTAAGACTCCATGAAAAGTGGACTCAAACAGGAACAGGAATACACGTAAAGGACTGTAGAGTGATTAAAAGAACGAGGAGCCTTCCTTCTGAAAGGAGATTAAGGAGCTTGGTTTGTCCAACAGAGATGAGTGAGCTAGAAATACAGAAAATGGCTGAATTGCAGAGAAAGTAGTATTTTAACAAATGGGCGCATACTGAACCTGAACACATTTAGACTGGAAACTGTAAGGCTTTCAACAATCAGACTGATGAATACAGCTTCCTATAAGGAAGCACCAAGAAGCATATCCAGCTTTAAGGTAAAACACGGTATGTTACAAAAATTCAGCTAAAATGGTGTGACCTGAAGCAGCAGTAGACTAGATGTGATAATCCAGGAGATATCTTTCTATCTCATAATCCGGTATTTTATAGTAAAATTGAAATGTAATATGACAATGGTAATTTGCACTTCTTCTTTTGCAGATCTTCCCCATAGCCCCTTTCAGTTGTCACTTCTAAAACCACTACCATTATCCTTCACCCTGTCCATCTGTAACTTGGGAGCCTTCTTTAACTATGACCTCTCTCCTCTTAGTCAAACAGACACATACAGGTCTTGTTGCTTACATGTCTCCAAATCCACTCAATTTCATAAAATAGTGCTTTCATTTGAACCCTTTTTGTAACTCATTTCAGATACTGTCTTGTCCCCAGTTCTAGTGTCTAACATCTTACTTGCACGGCCTCACACATTACAACACCAACGGCACCATTTCAATGCCACCCATAAAATTAGAGCTTCTCTCCCTTTCTTTTAAAAGCCCACTGATGATCTGTTCTCTTTCACAACATTTGCTTGCTATTCCAAAGCTATGTGAGCACTTTCGTGTATTCTGTATAGCCCACCCAAAGATATTAGCTGAATAGAGCACATCAGGAAAAATACACCTTCCTTGTGTACCTCTGAAGCACATGAGAAACTAAATGGGGGACAATAGTGTAAGAAAAGTGAAAGGCCAGTAATTAGGAATATCTGCCAGATTCTGATCCTTGTTACAGCTTGTTTTAAACTGTGAAGAGAATAAAGAACAGTAAACAGGACATTCTGTTCTAGCTATCGCCTTGCTGGAAGGGCAGTGGAATGATTCTGACTGTAATAAATTGAGATAAGCAGACGGAAAGGCGATTTAGTGGAAACTAAAGAGAGACAGATAGGGACATGCAGAAATATTATTATGAAACTAATAAAGACATCAAAGCCTTGAAAAATCAGAGATATCACCTAGAAAATTAGTTCAGATTAAGCAAAGCCAGGTTGTTTTGCAGTTCCAAAACCATGAAAAGACCAAGAAGTGGCTGGGTGTTTTGCAGTGTATTGTGAAATATTTATCACATGTCAAATTTATCAAGTCAGATTTAATCATGTGGCATGCTTTTGGGTTCTCATGGAATGCACAATATGTGGAACAATGGCAGACAGAAAAAGAAATCTGGAACACTAAGTCCAATGTAGCCCTGATCTTCAACATGATGTACGATGCAGACATGATCTCACAGCATGACTTACTGTTGTGGGGCCACAAGTAAAATACTTTCCACAAATCCTATGAAGCTATGAGGCTTTTGTTTAAAAAAAAAAAAAATAAAAAAAAAAAAAAGGTGTATTTGCGAACAGTGCAGGTGTTGTTTGTGAGTAGTCTTGGCCTGAACATTTTATATTTCTTGGGGTATATAATAAAAGAGGGTATTTACACTTTGTTAAGATGTAAACGGAAAACAAGAAATATTTTTCTAATTATATTGCAGTATCTTCCCTTAAATAATATTGGGAAACTGGAAACAGTAAATGTTTTTCTGCTATTGGTACTGCTATTATTGTTTCAAATGGAAAGAAACATTTATTGACTTTGGTAGCTCTGGGGCTTTGAAGAGCCCACTCCTTCCAAAGCTCCCTTTATTTAAAAGTTCAGCTCTGGCGATGGTTTCACTCCATTCACATAAAGTGAAAGCCAGGCTTCATCTTAAAAACAAGACACAAAATACATGGAAAATAGGAAAATACTTTACACACCAGAAGAACAGATAAAAGTTGGGGCTTCTTTGCTCCAAAACATCTCAAGAGTAAGAGGCACCATGCTTAACTTCAGTCTTCGGTTTCTTTTGTTGGCTCAGAGCATTTTTGATCTTCAGTAGTCTGTAAAACTCTCAGATTAAGCTGTTAGCCATTCTGCATTTTACTTCTGTCTTTAAAATTAAATTCAGTCATTCTTTCAGGATTGCTGGGTTTCACACATTTCTGAAAAGATCTCATCCTGTATCAAACTGTATGCAGTGTGACATAGAAGAACAGCCCGATTAGCACCACAAGTGCCTAATGAGGCATAAAAATTCACAAGTATCATCTATGGTGCTCTAAATCACACCAGGAAAAAAAAACAGAGTCTTCTGTTTAATTTCCATGCTACCACAGTTGATTCATGATGCCTGGTCTTCACTTGTTATGAATTCCAAATTAATAAAATGTTATGCTTCAGATTTCAAGAAAGGAATCAGATGTTTACTTTGCAACTACACTTGTCAGAAACTGACAGGGAAGTTAATTCCTTTGCTTCAGTATATTCCCTTTAATTTTTTCCTGCTGTGAAGAAAAGGGCTCTGTTTTCCCTGTTGTATTTCAAAAGGCAATTAATCTGCTTCATTGTTTGTAACCTTCACACTGTATTGCGCAAGCAAAGAGAAATGGTACTGAAGACAGCCTAAACTAAGCTAATAGGCCACTTTGACGTAAAAGTATGAGGAGGCGGGAGTGAAAAAAGAGTGAAGCCCTATTCCGTATACAGAATGGGCTTTTTATTTTCAAATTACACTTGTCAGAGACAGAAACAACTTACTGGAAGAAGCTGAAACACTTTATGGGTTTATGTGGTTTAGAGGCTGCAGGCTACATTTGAAAAGAAACTTCTCATCCTCAGGAGCATGGTGACCTCCCTGGGTTCAGGCTGGGCTTCTGTGTGCTGAGAGGCCATCAAAAGAGTGAGTGAGAGGCTACTAATTGTTCTCTTGTTGTCTTCACCCTGTGAAAAGTTCATTCTTGTAAGAATGCACTAGTTGGCTTCCAGTAATGCTAGCATGTGCCAGCACTGCTCTGACATGGATGAATTTTAAAGGAACGAGTGCTTTTAAAAGCAGCTGTCAAATCCTGCTATATCTGATTACAGAGGGAGCCTAGCATTTCAGCTAGCAGGTGTGAATACACCCGACAAATTTATTTATTTATTTTTTTTAACACAGACATGTGAACAAAAAATATTCTTGTAGGGAGGTATTACTACTTAATTCTATTAATACCAAATAATAATTCCGATTAAAGAGAATAAGTTTTTGGTATATGGGCTCTTGGGATGATATTAGTAAGCAAAAACCAGAAGGTCCAGTGACTGCTGCCTTCATCAAATCCTGGCAAACAGCTAGAGCCACACCATGCAAAGTTTCAGCGATGCTGGTGTTACAGATAGGAACTATCCATATTTAAATCCCCCTCTCAAATGCAAGAGGAAAAGGACACCTGATGCCAGACTCAACCTTCCAGCAAGGTACTGCACAAGCAAGGTGTCTGATCCTGCAGGGCCTACATGCGCTTCACGTAGAGGTGCAACACCCAGGCACCCGGGCATGCTGCAGGCGCTCGCCCACCCCTCCCGCTCCCGCTCGCCTCGCCGCTGCCTCCCGCCGCCGCCTCCCGACCCCACAGCGCCCGCGCGCCCGCCGGCCGCCCCGCCGGCACCTCGGACAGCTCCTCCTGCCCGCCCCGCCCCGCGCGTCAGGAGCGCCGGGACCCGCGCGTGCGAGCGGCAGAGCGGAGCAACCGCCCTGCACAGCTCCGATAGACGGGAGCGGCGGCGGCGGGAGCAGGAGGCGGCGCCCTGCGGCGGGACGTGCGCCAGCCCCAGCGCTGCGCTCCTCACGCCCCTCGCGTGAGCACTTGAACAACTCCAGCGCCCCGCACGCGGCTGCTGGAAAAACACAACGCTTCAGAGTCATAGGCAGGCTCACAGCTATCTGAAGCTCTGAATTAATGTAGGAAGTGATGGAGAGACACCCTATTAAGCGACAAAAAGGAAAAAAAAAAAAAAATTAAAGTACTTATAAACACATAACCTGGAAATTTACACAAGCTGAATCCCTCAGAATCACACTCCCGAACCACAGAGCTATGACAAAATGATACTGGTGTAATAGGTTCGAAAATGTAAGTAGTCAAAAAAAAAACCTGTAACCTACTTGTGTATGCTCTGCAAGTCTGTAAAAAGATCTCTGCTTCAGCATAGCAAGCTGCTGCAGCTCAGTGCCTGAGACCACATGTACTCAAACCACTTACACTTTAACTTCCACAGTGAAAAGAAAGCTGTTCTGGTGCAGAACTGCTCAGGACTACAAGCTGGTAGGCTATGCCCCACAGACTAACAAATGAGCAAGTATTTACACATCATCAGCCTTCTACCTCCATGACTGGTTTGGTTGTGTTGCAGCAGTGACCTCTTGGAGACAAAGTGATGATAAAAAAATTGATGGTCTTTCAGAATGCTATGAAGTGTGACTTAAACTCTCCCTCCACAACTGTCCTCTGGAAACCTGTTTCAGGGTGAGTAAATTTCAGGGATATTTCTGGTTTATTTTGACTTGATTGTACAAATTGGAAGCAATATAACTTCCTTTATAAAGGCTGAAGAAGCACTTGAAGTTGACTTTTAAATTGATTTTGTCAGATCAGCTGCTTTGGGCTCAGTAAAGCCAATGGAGCAAAAAAGATACAAGCTACCCTCCTTTCACAGGCACCTGTGTGAGGCTGCTACTACTCTGCCCCTCTGCCTCCTAGAGAAGGGGAGTGAGACTATAAAAGAAATTCCAATGGTTTTGAAAATGTAAGTGACAGGCGACTGGTTGAATGCATCAAGTGTAACAGAAAAAAATTACCCTTCAAGGAAAAAGTGTTTGGAATTTTGAGTGGTTTCAGTTTCTGTCTCCTCTTGTCAGAGGCACACAACAAGTAATTAGGAAAACTTTTTAGCTTAGTAACGATACTAGCAAAGATAAGCATATCCCACTAGAATGCTGAACACAGCTCTAATAGCAATAAGCAAAAATCATGATTCCATATGATGATGCTGGAATATCAGGCACTCTGCAGCACAGCAGGACAACTTTCACGGCACATTTCCACCGCCTGCTGCATTTTATATTTCCACTCCTATGTCTAAATATATTTTCTGCTTTCCAAATTGGTAAGTGATGATGAATGCTAAATTGTTCCTCCACATTAAGTAGATCAATAAAGCTCAGAGCAATTTCCCACTGTATATTGAAAAATAATAAATATGTAAATTTAATTATGAGAGGTTTGTGGACTCCAGGTATGTTACAAACTTTCCTCAAGCTGTAATAAAAAGATAGCGCACAATTCCACCAAGCCATCCTTACAAGGGTTTCACCATTCTCCTTGTGTAACTTACTTCAGCTCCACGCAATATTGACAATGCAGCAGATACATAGCTTCTTGCAAAATGTAACTTGGTCCAAAGCTCAAGGAATTTTTATGAAGACTCTCTCTGTCAAATTACATAGCTCCCCTGAGTTCTGGACTGTTAATTACAGTGTAGCAGGTAGAGAACTCCAATGACACAGAAGGTAATTTGGGTGCCTGTCACTCTCACGGTGAAGTCCCATTGGGGATTAGGGTCAAATTGTCTCCCCAGTTTCCACACTGCCAGGCTCTGTGGCTCTCTCGGAAATCTCATTTCAGAATGATCAGCTTCTAGGATCACATCACACACTTAATTTCTACCTACATTCACTAAAGATAATGAAAAGGGAGTATTTCTTAACCACTTCTGTAATCGATACACAAGTATGTCAACTTAAGGAATTGTACCTGACAGGAGCACATGAAAAACAATTGTACACACACCGAAACAGACACACACTCCTCCAGCTGTACAGCCAGATTTTCAAAGCAAGCCCTTAGCACTTGGTATAAGAACTCACAAAAACCTTTTCACTGACTAAAGAGGTGAAAAGAACTGAGATCTTTCAAATACTGAATGGGTGGAGGAAAACACACATGTATAGTAAGTACACCTCTGATCACAGCTTATAAATGGCTGGTTGGAATTCCAAAGGAATAAATCTCTCCTCAACAAACATGCACAAAAATAATTTGTTCCAGCCAAAGCTCCTATCAGCAAGAAAAGTCATCTGAAAGAGACCCATCAAACAGCAATTGCTCTTACTGAAATACTTAAAGTAACACTTCTCTAAAGGAGCAATAATGCAAAGGAAGCACTCCTTGCTTAGCATCAAAATAATCACCAAGAGAAAACGAAAAGGAGGTGTGACAAGGACCAAAATTACGTCCTATGGAAAAGTCTCCTCAGCCAAGTCATTTGACAGCTTCTCTTGGCCCTTTTGCCCACCTATTCCTAAAAAGATGGCGTTCAACTCATTGCGCCTCTGGAAACTTGTCAAGCCCAGGAGAAATCCTCCTATGTTTACACCACCGCTGAAAGCCCCACTGAAAGCTGGGTGGCACTGCTTGCTTAGGCCATCAGAAGCACCCCGAAGCCATCACAATGCCCTGGTGCCCAGCAGCCTCCACCTCGGCGGTGCTCCAACCCGCAGACCAGCCGAAGGCGCCGTGAGCCCGCCTCTCTCCCCCGCGGCCAGCCCCGACTCGGCAACCTGCGTGCCCGGGGCACAGCCTGCCACAGGGCAGCACCCATGCACCAAGGGCTCGCAGTCAACCGGAGCACTTGCAGGTTTTTCGAAACACGGTTTTGCCCTGCTAATCACCGGACCTTTGTCACACAGGCCGGAGAGGTGCAGGCAGGGGGCAGCCGCGGCCCAGAGGGCACCCGGCATCTCGGCACGCCGCTGCCGACCCTATTGCTGGGGGCCGGGGACCGCTGCGTTTACACACGCAAAACCCCGCTCAGAGCGGCCGCCACAGCACCGCGCCACTGCGGACCCGTTCCCCGCGGCCACGGCTGCGCGACGCCCCGGCCCCGGCGCACCTCAGCCGGCCTGCGCGCCGAGGCGGTAGGGCAGCCGGCCCCCCTCGCCCGCCGTTAGGGCCGAAAGGCTTTCACGGCACCGGCAGGGGGCGGGATTGGGCGTGGGGTGGCCCCGCACTGCCCGGGCCGGTCCAGCGGCCGCGCAGCGCCCCTCGCTGGTGTTGCGGGCCCCGGTCTGGCGCCGCGCCGGCCTTGCGACGGGAACGGCCGTAACGTGCCAGGCAAGGCCGGGCGGGGGGCGGCGGCGCAGCACTGCCTCCCTGCCGCCTGCCTTGCCGCCCCCACTCACCCATTATCACGGCGGCCACCGTGCTGAGCAGCAGCCAGTTCTTCTTCAGGAACGCCGGGCAGCTGTATCCCTTCCTCTCCGTCTTCGCCATAGCGGGGGGCGGCGGGTCTGGGGCGCTCCACGCCGTGCGCAGCCGGGTCAAGTCGAGTCGAGCCGAATCCAGGCGGGGCGAAGCGAGGCGATCTGCCTGCCCGTGTGCGTGCGCTCCGCACTGCTGCGCGCTTTCTAAGGGAAGGCGGAGACGTTGCACCTCACCTGGCAACGGGAGAGCCCGGCCCCCGCCCGCCCTCCCGCAGACACCCCCCGCCTCCCGGCCCGCCCAGCCCCGCCGCTCCGGGGCGCGGGGCTCGGCTGCGGGCACCGCTGCTTGGTGGGCTTCTGCCTGTGCCCTGCCGGGGCGCAGGCCAGGGAGGAGAGAGAGCGACGGCGCTGGCCGGAGCGCTTCACCTCTCCCAGCCTAGCAGCCCCGGGCCGAGGGAAGAGAAAAGCAAGGAGCAAGGGGAGGAAGGAGCAAAGGTGTCTGATGGGCCCTGGCAGAGGCTGACAGCCCGCGGCCGTGGCTGGTGGGTGCCATGCCCAGACCTCCTTGCTCCAGCTTGCCTCCCTGCTCTTGTTCCCAAGATGGCCGGGCCATTGGGTTTTGTGCCAGACAGGCAAAGGAGCCTGGCGCGTAATGACCCCCGCGTGCGAGAGGGGAGGTTGTCCCGTGCAAGGCCTGTGTTGCCACGCTGCCTGCCAGGCAACCGCCGTGCTCTGCAGCGCGGTGTAAGAGGCCCACGCTTCAGGCAGAAGAGGTGGTCCGGGGTGTTGGTGGCAGCTGGAAAGCCACCAGTGGTTACACTGGGCATAAGCTCTAACCAAATATTGAGGGAAAATATTCTGCCCTGTACTCCTAGTGAGAAAATTGGGGGTAGAGAGTACAGAAATAGTTTGTAGGATTTCCCACAGGGTTTAAATACAGAAGTTGTGAAGAAGCATTTATTTCTCAGTGCAAGTCCTTGACAATGGTCTCCCTCCCCCTCTCCACACACAAGCATGATTAAGGGTGTATATAACATTGGGATCCAATTCCTTAAGGGATTTCTGTTTATAAGCTTGCTGATTATGATTTTCAAACTTGGAGATCAACTGGTAAATGTAAGGGGGGGGAAAAAAAAAAGACTGCTCTTGTCTTGCTGAGCGACATGATGACATGAAGGAGAGTGCACAATTAAAGTTTAATTTACCTCATTTAATTACACTTGACACCTTCCATTCCAAAACATACACTAGTGAAGTTTTGCATGGTTTCCGTCTGTGATGACAAGGTAACTAAGGCATGGGGTAGATCAGCAACAACTGCAATTGAAGCCATGTCACATTTGGTCTTCACATGGATCTGGCTTTCTAGGTGACAGCTTCAGGAAACAGACAAACATGTACTTGCTGAGGCAGGGAAAGGCATTGAAATCCACCTGGATGAAAAGCAAGAGCTATCATCTATCCCAAAGGTTAAAATCCAGAGCCAGCTGCATAAATGTGTATAGGGGGACCTAAAAAAGTATCCTTATTTTTCAAATGTGTTGAGCAACTACAGTAATTTGTCTGCTTCTCTCACCATCAGGAAAATTTAGTTAAAAAAAAAAAAGGAAGCCTCATCGTAGCAGATGACTAAGTATCTATTACTTTATTAAATCATAAAAAGTTCCAGACCACTTAAAAGGAAAGCTGGCTTACTACCATGTTACAAAAACAGAGAGAAAGCGAACCAAAAATAAGTAATGCAAAGAAACAGTAAGAAACACCATGTCCAGATTCCTGTACAGAAATGTGGCAAAGCGTGAGTGGCACTGAAGAGGTACAGGAAGAAAAAGGCACATGAGGTTTCAGGGTGGGAAGGATCAGGCTTACCCTGTGCAGAAGAGGTCTGGCCTTGGCTCTCACTGCCACAGAGTGGAAGTTTTTATGTTCTCCCACGTATACTGGGAATCTGAGATGTTACTTTCAGTAAGTAAAAACTCTGATTTGTCCCAGGAAGTGGTGCCTCTAGACAGTAGCAACAAAATTAGTTGCAAGACAGCTTCAGAATTTAGGCCTTTAATTTTCTGTCTATTCACTTTCTCATGTATCCCTTCTTACAACTTACTGAGTTTCTTTTGAGCTCTTTCGGTGAGCTAGAGGAAATAACTGCAATATAATGTTTCCTGAAAACTAGCGAAGATTAAGTTAGAGTTTACTTCTTTCTCTGTGGAGTTTCCATGGTTTGTGTATTTCTCTTAATGCTTTGAGTATCCTTCTTTTTTTTTTTCCCTCTACATGAAGTATTTCTTAGTATCTTCTGGGGAGAACTAGAATTGTCTGCAGCACTCTTATCACAAAAAAATGCCCTCCTACTGGTATAAAGCAATGTGATTGTAGCTGATATATGCCTTCCTGGAGTTTGCAATATTTTAAAGGAGTTGTGCAACCTTAGAAAAATCATGAAACAATTACGCTATATAACTTGTGAAGGCTAGAGACATATTTTCATGTTCTTCAGCAGTAGAACAATGTGTATTGAATTGTACCAAAGATCTCCACATACTTTTTGTTTCCTGTCTGTACAATGCTTGTGTTCTTTTCTGCTAGTGCTTTGTCCCTAAAAATATTTTTTAAAAAAGCATGCAAAAAATTCTTGTCTTTTTTCTTAATAATTTGTCTCTCTTTTTTTCACTTCATCAAATATAATTCCATGGATATGACCTTGAAAAAATGAAGTTGGTAACTTACAGCATCCATAGAAACTTAAACAAGCATTTTTAAAAGTACTTAGGCAGGTGAAATAGAGATGTTTTAAACATCCTGATGAGCAAGCTGGTTTTAATTTGATCTTCCTATTATAGTGTGACAGACATTGGCTTTGATCTTGGATGGAGAATCAAGCTGGCAGTTTCTGTATGGAGAGGTATATGTATGTGTATATATATATATTAAAAAAAAAAAAAAAAAGTAATAAAAGTGTCCCAATAAAATTAGAAAAATTAAAGATAGCCCAAGCCCATGGATCATTCTTGAAATGTTGAAGTTATTTTAAAAATTAACTCAGCTATGGAAAAAGACCAGAAGAACTATTACTTTGGGAGGCTAGCTGCTTGTACAGCCATGAAGCACAGCTGCCGAGCAAACAAAAAACACAGAATCATAGAATCATAGAATCTAAATTCTATTGAAACCATTTTTAGCTTTGTGTGATTTCAAGACACCTGGAATAACTATAAAATGAATAGGATGTATGTGTGAAAAAATGCCAATGAATTTAATATGTGCAGAGGATAGGAATACATTCTTTGTCTATATTGCTCACTGTTACAAAGTTCTCACAGTAGATCATGGATAAGATTGTATGCATGACAATATGGGGCGGGGGGTTGTGTTTATTTATTTATTTATTTAATGTTAGTGAAACATACAGAGGAATTAGTCTTGAAAGCTGAACATTTGCCTAGGAAGAAGTGACATGCATTTACATGGATAATCTTTTTCTGGAAGGCTAAGCTGATCCCAATTACTTTGTTGTTGGCCTGGGATCATATATAAATACATGAATAACTATTATATTGATGAGTTATTACTGCATGGTGACCTGATATGTATGTAGCCCTGTGTGTCAGCATTCATTTCCAATATGCAGAGCTGTCTTAACAGCATTTTAAGTAAATTACTTCGGAACATAGCAAGTAATGTCATAGGCTAGGAATGTTTTCAGCTTTTTGAGGCATTTGAGTGTTTCAGTGCTGGGAGAGGCAGTACACAGTACAGTGTGGTCCACAGTGTACCAAGAGAAGACTTTTGGCTTCATACTCCTTAAAAAAATTATCTTCAGAGATTGTAGTTGCGAGAAAAGCAATTGAGTTTTGCTTATTTAGTCTACAACTTTTTCTACCTAGGTCAGCCTATTATTATAACTTATATAAGCTTTGATGACAGTTGATTTGATCCACAGAAAACTAATGAAGTGCCTTTTCTTCATAGTTTATGGTGACCACAGGAAATTGGTGAAATTGTGGGTATTGCATTGTTTCAAATGCTTTGATAAAGCAACAGGATTTTGCGAAGATTTCAAAAAACAGGTGCCAATACACTTCCTAGAACGCAGGTAGAGTCATGGAGTTTGCTTTTTTTTCATTTGACGCCAGTCCACCAGGTGGGAAGTTTGCAACTGTTTTTGAATGCATTAAGCCAGGGAGCATATACAAACATTCAAAACACAGAGTAATCAATTCCTGCCCAAATATCTCATTTTAATGAGAAAATAATCCAGTAAAAAGCATAGTATTTCTAAGCACTGTGAACATTTCCAGTTGTCAACATTTGCCATTGGATTATGTTGTTGCATTGGCTTCTTTTACCATTAAAGTAACTGAATCATAGAATCACAAAATGGTTTGGGTTGGAAAGGACCTTAAAACTCATCTAATTGCAGCCTCCTGCCATGGGGAGGGACACCTTCCACTAGACCAGGTTGCTCCAAGCCCCATCCAACCTGGCCTTGAACACTGCCAGGGATGGGGCAGCCACAGCTTCTCTGGGCAACCTGTGCCAGCACCTCAGCACCCTCACAGGGAAGAATTTTTTTCCTAATATCTGATCTAAATCTCTCCTCTGTCAGTTTAAAGCCATTCCCTCTTGTCCTGTCACTACAGGCCCTTGTAAAAAGTCCCTCTCCAGCTTTCTTGTAGGCCCCCTTTAGGCACTGGAAGCTGCTCTAAGGTCTCCCCTGAGCCTTCTCTTCTTCAGGCAGAACAAACCCAACTCTCTCAGCCTGTCTTCACAGGAGAGGTGCTCCAGCCCCCTGATCATCTTCATGGCACTTCTCTAGACTTGCTCGAGGAGGTTCAAGTTCCTGAAAGTCTTTGGAATACAGTAAGTTGGGAGGTAAAATCTTTATGGTTTTCACTAAGCATGAGCCATTGAGCACAATGCTTTTATCTCTGAATTCCAGAATTAGGCTGTTAGCAAAGTCAACTTGCTTTGGTTCTACTCTTTATAGCTATATAGGAAGGCTGAAATAAGAGGCAGAAGTGAAAAGTGTGATTCTAGATGGAGTTCAGTGAAGAGCCAGATGAGGCCCAAGGTAATGCACAAAGCTATGTCTTACGTATGTAAGAATACTTTACTGTAGTAAGCACCCAAAATTGCAGGATTTTTCCCTAAAGCTTGGAGCCTGGGCCTCCTAACATCTGACCTCAAAGTTTGACTACCACATACACTAAGTAATATAGCTGGGTAAGAAAAAAAATATAAATCTGGTCCTGAGCCAACCTATAAAATAAATCAACAGGACCTTCAGGATCTTTCTGACAGATGCTCTGACTGTCCCCAGGGGCAGAGCTGATGGGCTTCTGGTTTCTGTTTTTTGGAGGGATACTGGTTTCATAGCAGTAATGGAGATCCTCTTCGTCTTTAGTCCGATGTAGGTTAGATTTCAGCTACCAGATCCCATACTGGTGTATGTAACAAATCTGACTGACTCTTTTAGTTTTAAAGGTATTTGTATTCCAGTAGCTGGTTCTGAATATACAGAAGGATCCTTGTTATCTACTTCCAGTAGGATTGACAGTAGCTGCTTTATCTTCTGTTTGCATAGGTTTTTCTACTGTCTTACCAAAGACACTTTAAACCTTATCAAATCAGTCATTCTTCTCTGTATGTTCCTCAACCGAGTTTTTTCAGAATTATGGAGTTATTGGTCAAAATACATTATAGGGAAAATAGTCTGCATTTGGCCTAAAAGCAACAAGGAGAGGAGGGTTCCCTTTTCCTTTTTTCCCCTTTCCTTTCCCTTTCCTTTTGCCTTCCCTTCCCTTTTCTTGGAAATCCTGTGGCAGATCAGTGGGATTTTTTAATTATGTTGGAGCCAATGGGATCACAGCTAGGAGGAAGATGGCAGATGGGATTTTTATTTGCTAGTTTATAGGTCTCTAATGCTGGGTATCTTTTTTCTACCAAAACTCAGTTTTGTTCCATCTCAATGAAACATTGGTGTTTTATCAGCTATTTTTCACTGAGAGATCAGAAGAACCCACCTGTGTCCAACTAGCATAAAAGAGTAATGATGAAAACATATTAGAATTCCTTGATAATGGTGCACATTATACTTTTAAAACCTGGGATCTGGAACAGTAGTTCTAGATCACTTCTATTTTTCTCCAAGTTGTGTTCCTGGTCCCAGTATGAATACTGTGAATATTGTCACAGATTTTGATGGAAGCTGGAAAAGACCGTGCCCATGTGATCATTAAAGAAATTCCTATCAGTGAAAAATGCTTTGAATTTTTTCTTAAGTAGCATAAACATTTCATACAACATTTGTACATTTGCCTGTCTGAAGACATTTTATGTTGTAAGAAGATGCTATAAGGAGTCCCAAGCAGAGTGGGAAGGTGGCATGATAATAGGTTTCACAGGTTGAGATTTAAATGGTAGCGATGTACTCTTTACAGAAGGTTGAAGGAAAGCCATGCTCTGACAGGCATTAAGGGCAGATATGTTTTACAAAGTCCAGCAGCTCTCATTTGCCTAGAAAGTATGATGACATAGCTGTGAATTGATCTACACAGCCAGCAGGTGTATAAATCCATGTGCATATTGTGATAATGGTTTTAAAAATGGTTCTTTCATTTTTCTTAATTATTCAGCCATTTAGGTGTCCATGAAAAGAGCTAGACCAACATGACTGCAAACCGTTTTCCTTCATAATTACACAAATATCAAGGGTGAATACGAACAACACGTATTTCACTACACACTGTCAGCTCACATAGTTCACTAACAGGGAGGTCCAGATGTGAGAAAGATAGGATATTTTGAGAAGATAAATACATCAGATGTCTGGAGTGGAGGCCGACCTTTTGATTTTTGCAATAGCTTGTCACCTGCTGACTCAGAAATGTACATGATTTAAGGCAAATCACTAACAGGAATTTGAACTGGACCTGATACGTGTTTCCAAGGTCCTTGGACCATGAATTGGGCACTATTGTTTGCAGATGTGATTTGCTATTTGCTGTTGCAAAGGAAGAAAGGTATTTAATACTGCTTTTTGGCACACCACTATCTACAAGACATCTCTACCCCAGAGCAAGAGTTACTTCACAATAGCACTGACAGCTGACCACCAGGGCCATGTGGGAAGGCTGGATCCTCACTGCAATGCAATCAGCTCTTAGAATCTTGAAAAACTGAGAGGTAAAAGTATGTTAAACAAATACCATTTTATTAGTAGAATGATAAATTTTTCCCAAAATGAAGGTGATGGTATTGCCTTGCCATGTTGGAGTAACATTGTTTTATCTCCATAGTGTGCAAAGTGCATATGTATTAATATATGGTGACAGTGAACAAAGGGCAAAATACAGGATAATATTCTACTGCTTCTCCAGCATTTCTGCAGAATGACTCACTATGTGATATGTCATACATGTAGCTACTCTAATACACATGTAATTATAAAATTACTGATTCTTGCAGACAGTTGCTCTTTACCACTCTTCAAAAATGGCATAAATGGAATTGAAAGGCTTTGTTCACCTACACGCCATTTGGAGACTTATTTCAATGAAGACATAAGGAAGCAGAACACTTTCTTGATAGGAGATAATAATAGCAAATAACAAAATTATTTTAAAGCACAAGTCTCTTGGCAACACATTGAAATGTATGTGTGGGTGAACACTAATTTGGAGAACGTTGAACAAGTTCGAAGAAATAGGTTAAGTTACATTCCCAAAGATCTGGGGGGTGAAGTGGAAAAAGGAATTCCAAACTATTGGCTATGCAACCCTCAAAAATGAATTACAGGCACATGACCTGACCTTTTGGCTTATTTCAAGAACTTGAAAATACTCAGTGTCCTTGACATCCTTTCTAGCTAGATCTAAACAATCATCGCATTGCCAATTTGTCACTAGGAGCTTTATCACAAAACTCAGAGTGTTAGCAGGTTGTGCCTAAGCCTCAGCTTTTTTAGTTGCCTGCCTAGGATTCTACACCAACAAAGTGTGAAGAAGTTGAAAAATATAATGGTAATGCAATGTAAATGCTTTGGAGGCAAGCAGAATTCATCTTTTGTAATTGATTTGGTTTTTTTTTAAATCTCATGATGTTTAAATCAGTCTCAATATTTTTCAGGGAATGACTCATGATTTTTTAACACTATTGGTTGGCAATCCTGTTCTTCACACATCTGGGGAATTGTAGTTCTTGACAGTCTAGTTCTTGATAGTCTAATTTTGTAGACTGTAAAGTCTTTGTGATAGGGACATCACTTCAGACTGTATATAATTATTGCTTTTTCTAATAGAGTCCTGCTCCACATCTGGGTCTTGGAACGCTTGCAGAACCTATATAATAGTAATAATAATAGTAATAATAATAGTAACCTACATAATAATCAGGGGAAGGCCATTTGCAGTGGCCTTTATGCCCCAAATGCCTTACCTATTCAGTATTATCAGCATAAGACATCGGAGGGGAGGATAGGAAACGCTAATTCCTGAAATGATTTTGCAGATATTGTTTGTCTTTAAAAGGGCTGATAAAATTATTTTCAGGCAGGCAGTATGGTGGAAAATGTGCAACTTACATTGCTGTTTGGATAGACGAGTACTGACTAATGGCAGAGGTCAGGAAATCAGAACATGAAAATGTATAGGAGAAAAAAATTGAGGTCGGTAGAAGAAAAATTATGTGGATTTCATCCAGAAGTACTGAGATTCTAGCTTGTGCTAGGAAAATCATCTTGCAATTCAACACACATATTTAGTTTTGTCATCTGGGAGTGTATATACCTGTAATGGCCCAATTGCAACTGACAGAAGATTAGGAGATTTGAAAAAATACATGTAATTAGGTTCTGACTATTAACTTCTGCACCATACTCAGTAGTATGCTTGATGCTGGGGTTACTATGGATCTTCAAAATGTAAGATAAGCATAGGTGGAATGTAAGACGTTGCATTGTTGTTGAGTCCTACTTGTTTACATTTTTCAGAAAGACTGTGAAACAAAGAATGTCTAGAAGGATTAGTGAAACAGTGAAAAATTTTGAAATGTTACCTGGCAGTTAGGATCACATAGGAATTAGAAGCAGCCATCACATCTAATAGGGCTACATGACTGGAAAACAAAGAGGCTGTTTTTCTTTTCTTTTGTTACAAGGGCAAATATATAGGGGGGATCCAAAGCAGACTTTTTTCCTTTGACATTTCCTCATTAAAAATATTTTTCTGACCCTATGTTATCTGATGACTGATATTCACATATATTACACTTTCACTCCATACCATGGGGCTCCAGGGTATGGCTGTGACTGTGGAAGTGCCAGGGAACCACGCATGGCAGAAAGAAGGGAGGTGGACAAGAAGCAGCAGCAGATCAGCTTTACTGCCTTAAGAAAAGACCTCTTCCCTCCTCTGAAGAATTCTGAAACATAAGAGGGGTCCTTTCCATCCACCTTTCCATAATTATGAAGGACACTAATGGAAGATAAGCCTGACCCTTACAGCTTTCATCCTGTGTATCCATTCTCCATGCTTTTAAACTTCTTTCGAGAAAGGCAGAATTTCTTCAAGAGCTGGGGGACCAAGCTGACAAAGGATGTATCGCCTTAGGAAGAACAGGGTGACCACTATGTGTTAGCATGTCTCCACAAACTTAGTGAGCTTACAAATTACAGTCCACACTGAAATGCAGTGAGATGAACTCCAGCAGCTGTAGCTGTAAGGAAATAGCTGATATTTTAAAATTTCCCATGGTTTGGAGGCAATATTATTTTGAGACTTGAAGTTTAGCCATTGGGCTTTAGTTCAGCCACACTGGAAGTCATAGGCCAGATTTTTATGGTTGTAGGAATGCCTTAAATGGCAAAGCATTTGTCTCAGTGCACTAGCTACAGAAAGAGTCTGCTGGGAACAAGGAGGGGAAATGAATGAAGCAATGCAGAGGAGCTAGGTGAATGCTCAGTCAGTGTGGTAAGTAAATATTACACACAGCTGTTAGTTTACAAAAGACTATATTTCCGTGCCAGTTATTCAAGCAGTTTGTACAGTGGTACGGTCAGTGTTTCAGTATATCATGGGAGAGATATTGTTGATAGTAGTTGACAGCACATGTGGGACTTACGTCATTCTTAGTGTCTTCTTTCCTACCTTGTAACTATTTCAATCCTGTTTATGCCTTTAAGTACTTCAGTTCTTAGGCCTGTGAATTGAGGATGATGATGCTTGCTTCTCACCAGAGGTCCATCTAACACTGGTAAGGGAACACTACAGTACAGGAGGTAAGGATTTCTAGTTTACTAGTTGAAGTAGCCAAAGGAGAACTCTTGAGGCTTTGCCATAGGGCTTTATTCTGCTTGGTAATTAGCTTCTAAGAAGTCCTTTAGCTAGAGACCCATAAACTACAAAGTAGGAAATAGAAAGCAAAACATAATAAATTGCCTTTTTATTTTTTTTTAACTAGATGATCTTTAAGATCCCGTCCAACCCTAACCATTCTATGATTCTATGAAATTACGAGGTTTTTAACACCATGTTGTCATGAAAATGCTGCTGGGCCCAAAGCATCTGACTTTTGCAGCCAGAGACTTGAAGCCACCAGCACCAAGCAGGACTTCAACCTGTGCTTTTAGCAAGCTTTGTAATTAAGTTTATCCATGCCAGTTTAAGCATATTTTCACAGTTCTAGCAGAACTGTCCTGTGAGAACAAACAAATCTTTCTGAAAACAGTCTTTAGAGAGGTAAAGTTCTTCTGAGAAGTAGCAGTGGAAACTCTTTGTCATCCAAGAGGACATCAAGTCCCTCCATACATCAGGACTTAACTGCAGCACAGCAGATTTGCATGGTAAGGTTTTCAACTGACTGAAATACAAAAGTATTTTAACAAGAGAGCTGCTTATTTTGTCCTCTGCTAGCAAAAGGACTGCATGAAAGTGACCCCACACTGCTGCTCAGGTCAGCGCAGCTAGTTCAGAAGCCTGCAGAAAGCAGCCCCTTCCCAGGGCAGCAAGTATTCAAGAAGTTCTTTGCAGATTTTCCTTTTGTGTATATAAATTTCTGTATGTGTGTGTGCAGCATAGATACATACATACACACACACATACACATACATACACAGAAATTTCTACACACAGAGCTCAGCCCCCCTTTCCTCAGCCAAATGTGTGAGGAGACCTTTGTGCCAGCATGCCCCCCTACTTTTGTCCTCTTCTCACCTGCTAAAGAACGAAGGAGGACATGGGACCAAGTGTGTAGTAGAACATTATCTTTTGAGCTAATAGATTCAATTACAGTTTTGCTTCAGAATTTTCACAGAGGTGTCTCCAGCTCTCCAGGTTCTCTGGATCTGGTGACCACATGAAGATATGACCATGACAGTAGTCTTTCATACTCTCATGCAATCAACCAGCAGGATGGAGTAAAACATGTTTGTTGTCAAAACAGGATTCATATTGCAGGAATCATGCTGTACAGTCCTCACAACATAAGCTGATATTGGAGAACTTTTCATCTAAAGTGTCTGTGGGGTTGCATCAGTCTAAATAAATCCTGATTAACCTTAAATGCTGTTCTTTTCATACTGACACCAGCTGTTTTCATGACAATAAAAGTACATTCTGCACTGCAAATGAAAATTTAATGTCAGGGTGTCCTGGTTTCAGCTGTAACAGTTATTTTTCTTCTTAGTAGCTGGTGCAGTGCTGTGTTTTGGATTTAGCTGGAGAACAATGGTGATAACACACCAATGTTTTAGTTGTTGCTAAGTAATGCTTACCCCAGTCAAGAACTTTTCAGTCTCTTGTGCTCTGCCAGTCTCTTGTGCTCTGCACAAGAACCTGGGAGGAAGCAGAGACAGGACACCTGACCCAAACTAGCCAAAGGGGTATTTGATACCACAGCACGTCATGCCCAGCATATAAACTGGGGGGAGTTACCCGGAAGGCCCAGATCGCTGCTCGGGTCGGGCTGGGTATTAGTCAGCAAGTGGTGAGCAATTGTATTGTGCATCACTTGTGTTTTCTGACTTTTCATTTTTCTTTTTTTTGTTGTTGTTGTTTCCTATTTTTATTATCAGTGTTGTTATTGTTGGTATTCTTTCTATTATCACTATATTTTACTTTATTTTAGTTATTAAACTCTTCTTATCTCAGCCATGGGTTTCACATTCTTTGATTCTCCTCCTCATCCTGCCTGAGAAGGTGGGGGGTAAGCAAGTGACTGTGTGATACTGAGTTACCAGCTGGGTTTAAACTACAACACAGGGATAGAGCCTGCTGTAGCACTGCATTGCGTACTCTCAAATTTTAGGCAGGTCAACAATAGGATCTTGAAATAAAGTTTATTGTCAGCTCTACTGTGACACCATCCCAAGGACAAGCCAATGAATCATGTGCATAAGTTTGTTTGGAAGAGGCTGTATGTTGAAAATAACCATTTAACAATTTCTTACTTTGTAGTGAATGAATATGTGGATAATTCAGGGATGATAATCCTTTCTCTGTCTTGTTATGTCACCTTTACAGGAACGTAACTAGGAAATTCTGGTACATATGGGGAGATGTTTGTTAAGTAAAATGACTTTCAGTGGTGAGTTAGTCACTCAGTTTTCAGATCCTGTAGCACTACAAATTATCACAATTTGCAAGAAACAGCAAAGAATTCAACCTGAAAATCTTAGAACATGGGATTTCTGAGTGTACATGCTGAGAGAAAAAATGAATACACTGGACTAAAAGAACCAGTTAAGTTCTGAAGATCTATATGCCAGTATTACTAGTGAAATTATCCTAAACTGTCATAGTTTTTTTTTTTTTTTTGGTTGCCTAGGTTTTTCTGAGTTTGAAAAATAAAATATTAAATATTCAGTAGAGACCATTTTTCTTTTGCAAGAGGGCTTGCAATTCATTGTTTAAAGTGTTTTTCCAATTACTATTATATGTCACTTTAGGAGTGAGTTTGATTCTTGAAGTTTGTTATTTCAGTTTTTCTGAATTCTGAAGAGAAGGAACTGAACATTAAACTAAGGGAATTGAGGCAAACCAATGCATTCCTGTGAATCAAACAAGAAGAGGGGCACCAGGACTTGGGAGTGCACAGTCTGCATGTGTTATCCAAGAAACAGGAAGATTTATCTATGGCAGCTTGTCTGCAATTACATTGAACTCTTTTCTTCTCCATCTCTGCTACAGGACAGACTGTG
The DNA here is from genome assembly GCF_004027225.2 of Strigops habroptila. Lineage (NCBI taxonomy): Eukaryota > Metazoa > Chordata > Aves > Psittaciformes > Psittacidae > Strigops > Strigops habroptila. Next base: position 72,732,039 of record NC_044302.2, on the reverse strand, counting down.
TTATTCCTTCAGTACATGTAGCAAATGAGATAAACATTTTGTGTGGGAGTAAGTTAACATAAAAAGATAGGCAATGGGATCTTCTCTGGTGGAACGTGATAAGCTCTGTCTTGAGCCAGAGGAAAATTGCAAGTTCCTACAAATGTTTGCCATAATTTATAGCTGTAAATAGGGAAGATAATCTATGGATGATACCATTACAAGTAAAGTCAGTTTGGAACACATGGTCCTAATTTTCTTGGGGAAATCACATCTGGATCACAAGGGATCATCATGGCATAAACTTAACAGAGTTAGAAGACTTGTTGTGAAGAGATCTTTTCTAGACTTGCTTATTATAACTCTGCAGAAATTCTCCCATAAGCTAATTAGAAAAACCACAGCCTTCTTCAACTTACATACAAAAAGGCCTTGACAAATGACATGGCATTTACATGTAAAGCATGACATTTCTCTTCTTTGACGTTTAATATTTTCTGGTAGTGAAATGAGGAAATGCTTTGGTTGGCCTACTGTAGCAAATGTCAAATCTAAAAATATGCCAGGATCACTATTTTTCTCACTATTTTTCTTGTTGGTTGTAATTAAACACAGAATTTTTGTCTGAAGATGCCTTCTGGGTAATACCAGTAGAGCTGGCGTTATGGAAAGTCCTTAGCTGGGTTGTCTGCTTACTACCTTATCAGTAAATGTTTTATGAGTTTTGCAGGTCTGCTGCAGACTGACAAGTCAATTTCAGAGTTGTGGCTGTGTACGGCTATCAGTATGGTGCCTGTAAGTTGGCAGCCCTTTTGTTTTTCTAGTCTGTGGATTCAGCTGGCCTTCTGCCCTTGCACATGTCAAGATCTCAATGCCTTTTTCACATTTGCCCCTTTCATGCATCTAACAGGCTGCAGCAAAGCAATGTGATCCCTAATGAGATGGCAATTCAAGCTGATAAGGAATTTGCCAAGGAAGAGAAAACTAAAGAAATACAAATCTTAAACGAGAAGATTAGTAGACAGAAAAATATTTCACTGTGGTCCACCCACTGCAGGCAAACTGGTATTACTTTTTCCTTTGTTGTTTTCTTAGTGAGAATATATATGCACACTTAATAAAGTCAATTACTTGGAATTTTTATAATTTATTATTACAAGATGTATATCAATAGATATTAATATTCATTTTGTTCTGGTTTATTTTTTTAGATTTTATTTGGGTGTGCTTAGCAGCCAATCCTATTAATCTAATTTCCCGTTTTATCACAGAATTTATTTCATTGCAGTCAGTGGGATTACTGAAATTGTACTAGAGAAACTTCTATGTATATGTATTAGGCCCAGTATTTTTTTTATGGTTGAAATTACAATTGAAATTTAAACCTACCCAACAAAAGACTACAGCAAGAAAATCTCTTTATTTTTTCCTGCCCTAATTAATTACATAGCATTGTTTTGTTTGTATAATTTGTTTTGCTGAAATTGTAGTATAATAAACATCATCATAAAAATAACTCATAAAATTATTCCAATCCTTTTGTGCAAGAATAAGTTTTATATTATCATTTTTGTTAGGAGCTGTCATGTTAAAATAAGGTGACTGCTTCTGATTGCTTATATTACTCCATATCATTTAATAGACTCGTTATTGCTGAATGGGACTCTAAAAACTTAATTCCTTGGAACTGTATATAGTTGGAACATAGGGACTCAAGTAGAAATAGTTCAAAATTACTTAGGTTCTGTGTTTTCAGCAGTAGACTGGCTCATTTTGTTGTCATGCTATGCCTGCCTTTCACTTGATCATCATCAGCGCTTTGAAAACTAGCCTTCAATATCTCCAACTGGATGCTGCACGTCACTTCTTGCTTCAAAAATTCTAGCCTGATCTTTGTGTCTTGACTCCTTCCTGAGAGCAGAAAGGATGATCTTTAATGCTGTATTTTCCTCATTTTATCTGATTATGCATATCCATTGTGCTTTCATTTGTTGCATTTATTTGCATTTCTGGTAGGTTTTCAGCATGCTTTGCTTTGTGTACTTGAATCTGCAGGCTAAGCATGATGGATTTGCCTGTCTTTCTCTTTGTACCTAGTGAAAGTGTCCTTGTATCTTCAAGTACTTGTTTCACCTCACTGCCTTGCAACAGAGCTTACACAAGCAATCACAATACTAATGCTGTTCTAAGAGATAATTGCAGACGCATTCTACTTTTATAAAGTAAGAAAGAAGTATTTTCTTCTAATGTCTTTGAGATAAGGGAGTCCTACTCTTAATTTTGCCATGGACCTTTTGAAGTCTCTGACTTCAGCAAGCTGGATTGTGCTCTACTGTTCCTATTATTATACTGTTCCTATTATATAGAAGCCTTTAGTGCCTATAATGTAAAATTCGTTATTCAGGGAGACTCAAGAAGGATCTCTGCTGCTCCTCTGTATTATAAACCCGTCTACATTTATTTAATATGATATTGGGCAGATTGCATTTGGCAAAGTAGGAGCCTTTCAGAGAAACTGAATTACATAAGAGCTTATTTTCACAGAACAATGGTTTCTTGACTCTTTTTATTAATTTTTGATCCATGTTATTTGAGAAAGAGAGAGAATCTGATTGTGAATTATCTGTGCATTCAGTTACAAATTACTTAAAAATGCCACCTGATTTTGGTAGAAGACCTGGTATCATTTGTACCTGCTCCAGACTTGAAAGAGGAGGACAAATAAGAGAGAATACTGTTGTGACTAATGAGGCAGTCATGCTGCTGTTATCAGATATATGAACTGTCAGCCTTCTTACAAGACCTTGGCAATCACGCTGTCATTAACTGCAAAGTCATTACTGTATCTGTAATCTGTACATATTTCAATTGTGCTCATTGCAAACTCTTCTATATACCATTCATAAGAAACATATATCTGTATTTTTCCCATATGGGAATGTTGCCAGATTTCAAAAATAGGTCTTTTTGTAGAAGTACACAGTGCACACTTAAGAAGAAACAATGCTTTTTGCCTTATCCATGTTTTCCTGCCTACATTCCTCCACGCAGTGAAAAGACATCAGGTTCAGTCCAAGCTGTTTATTTGCCAAGTGCAAGTAATCTTATGCTGCCTTAAACTACACTTTCTCTTGAAGCTCTGTTCAGAGAGAGCGATAGTGAAGGTGTGCTCAGTGAGTAAGGTGAGTGAATGTGCTCAGAGTAAGGTGGAGGTTGTGAGCAGGTAGGCAGTCATTGCTCTACAAATTTCTCTGGAATTCTAAGCAGCTTCCCTGAAAAGAAGGCTGATGCTGTGCATGTGTGCAAACAGGATAAGTGAGCACAGCCTCGCAAAAGCAGTGAAAAGCATTTTTGTTGTTGTTCTCAGTCTACTCACTAACTCCCTCCTGTGGCTTACCCAAAACACTCGACATCTGTATTTTTGTATTGGTATGTCTGTTGAGACCCAAGTAGATAAGAAAAATGGTATTACCAGCTCCATTTTCACTAACTGGTTATATTTATTTGCAAAAATATCTATGACTTGCTATTTTTTTGCTTAGAGAAATCATCAGATGCTCTCAAAACAGGTATGAAAGAGCTATAATTAAAGGTAGGTTATGGTTAACAGAGTTGTCTTTATTCAACGTATATTTTCTCTTGGGCACTGAATACAGAGCCACACTGTATTATATATAGCCACACTTTAACACAAATGTTAAAGCATCGGGACTTTGTTATTTCGTAGAGATGGTGGGAAGGAAAAGAGAAGGGAATAATCATTAAAGAAGCATTTGGCATGCTCTCTAATAATATAAATGAACTGGAATCTATGTTGTTTTCTGACGACATCCAATGCTTGTTGTGAAGAAAAGGAACTGTTCTTGACGATATTAGCAGCACTCTAAATTGCTTTGCTTATGCTTATATTATGAAACAAGTAGTAGTTATTCTTTTTTTACCTATCACAGAATCACAGAATCATTTAGGTTGGAAAAGACCTTTAAGATCGAGTCCAACCTTTAACTTAGGACTGCCAAGTCTACCACGAAACAATCTCACTAGTGCCACATTCACACATCTTATATACCTACAGGGATGGTGACTGAACCCTTCCCTGGGCAGCCTGTTCCAATGCTTGACAACTCTTTTGGTGAAGACTTTTTTCCTAATACTCAATTTAAACCTCCCCTGGTGCAACTTGAGGCCATTTCTTCTTGTCCTATCGCTTGTAACTTGGGAGAAGAGACTGACACCCACCTCTCTAGAACCTCCTTTCAGGTCAATGTAGAAAGTGATAAAGATCTCCCCAAGCCTTGTTTTCTCCAGCCTAAACCCAGCTCCCTCAGCCGTAAGACTTGTGTTCCCCAGACCCTTTACCAGGTTCATTGCCCTTCTCTGGACCTGCTCCGGCACCTCAGCCTGCAAAAGGCAGAAAGAAGTTGGCTGCTTTGAGAGGGACACTGAAATGACATTGCTCTGCACCACATAAATCAGATTACTCTGATTGTGGAGGAACAGATCCCTCTGGTCTGTTCCTCCGTTTTCCTCTTTTAATTCTTATTAAGGGGAGTCTCCACGTCTGTCTTGTTGATGGCATTTGTCCCCACCATCTTCCCATGCACCTGCACTCGATAAATGCAGGTGTGTCTTGGGTTTCCCCAGTTGCTCTGTATGCCAAGTTTCAAAACCCGAAAGGCTCTGGGGATGCCATTCTGCAAAGAAACCACAGCAAAAAGCAGCATCACTCCTGGGATTCAAAGAGTGAGAGCAGGCTCCACGTGTCTTCCTCCTCCAGCCAGACCCCTGCTCTGGGACCAGCTCCTACCCTGGCTGAGGCAGCAGCTTCTCCCTCCTTCCCTTCTCCCAGCCAGGAGGCAAAGGACCCCTGTTCCCCTGCACGGCAAACACCCAGCCTCATGGAGAGAGCGTGGTGGGCAGCTGTGGGGACCTGGGGCTCGCGTGTGCCGGGAAGCAGGACCACGGGAAAGCCCTGCTACTGGGGCAAGGAGCTGAGCATGCTCCTTGCCACCGCCTGCCCTGCAGGGGCAGACAGGCAGCTCTGGGCACCACAAGGTTCAGGCCCCTGTCCTGGCAGGGACTGTCCACAATCCCCCTGCAAGTGACTTGCTGGCAAACTGGTGTTTGTGCCCTGGCCTCTTGTCCACACGCACCCACTGTACCTGCAGAGGGAAGCTCTGAGTCGGCTCTTTCTGCACGCTGTAGATGAACGACCCCAGCAGAGTTTCGTCCTGGCCTTCCTCATCCAGTCCCTTGGAGATAAAAGCACAGGAGAGCAGGTCAGGCTCAAGGTGACCATGAGCAAATGCTTATGCCAGATCCAGGCCCATGATCTGTACCCCACTCCTGCGGCTCTGGCGCAGTCTGGCACAGAGGGAGACCCATGGGGCTGAGTCTCCTCCTCGTGTGCTGCTCAGGGCCCTGGAGGTGCTGGGCCAAAATGTGCTGAGCAAGTCTGTGAAATGTCCCCTCGGGGAAGGGCAGTGGTTGGGAGCACACACACGTCTCCGCACATGCACAGAGAGCAGCAAGTCCTGGTTACAGCTTCACCCCTGGTCAGGTCCCAGCCCCGAGCCCAGCACAGACTTACAGAGACAGTGAAATTTTGGGGCGCGCTCCTGACAGTCCCCAGTGGAGTGGCTATCTTTGACGAGTGCTGTAAGGTGATGGCCGTTGGTTGTACTTCTGTGGGCAATCGGATTAGCACCTCGCTCCGAGACTGTTGCAAAGGCCAGCAGGATCCTGGGGAAGCATCCGGCTGAAAGCAGAGGGCAAGAGCAGTGAAGGTGAGGGCTTCGCTCCCCTGCTTGCAGAAGCACAGGCAGCCCTGTGCCTGGGGCTGTGCTTGTGCTGGAAATGCACGGTGTGCTGGGAAGCAGGCAGAAGCACCCGACCGTTTTCCCAGCCCAGGAAAGAGGAAAAGGTCCAGCAAGCGGGAAAAGTCTGATACCCTGCACCAGAGCCAGGGCTTTCCAGAAACCTCTCGTGTGGGCCAGCAGGTCTGCAGCCTCCTCCCACCCTCCACTGCCCCATCAGGAGTGGGACAATCAGAGCTGTGGCTGTGAAGTGGGGACCCGAAGGAGGAGCCCTTGCAGCCAGCAGCGACCAGCCACGGTGGTCAGGAAGCTCAGCTCAGCTCAGCCCCTTTCTGAGGGTAACTGCTTTTTTCCTAGGGAGCCAAGCCCTGTGTGAGACCCCGGCTGTCAGGCACCAGATCCTTGCTCTGGCCCTGGGCACGACCCCTGGCCTGAGGGGAGACAGCCCAGGGCTTAGCTTCAACTTGATCCAGAAAGGCAAGAGAAGCAGCACTGGTGGTTTCTGCTACTGTACCTGCACAAAGGTATCCTCAACGGGTGGAGCACACAGGAAGCAAAACACCCGTCTGAACCATGCAGAGGTGCTGGATGATCTCTGCAGGTCGATGGCAGTCCCTGAGGGCAGAAGAGAGCAGGTGACTGCAAGAGGCCCCAGGCGCAGAGGACCTGGTGGCTGCAGGCGACTGCTAAGCCATGCAGCGCTGGATGCTTGGAGGTGGCCCAGGAAACGCAGGGGATCCCTGTGCCCAGTGATGGCATCTCTCTCCCAGCCACACAAAGAGAAGACCTGTGGGTGCTGGGGGACAGTGAGCCCCCATGGGAAGGACAGCAGACCCAAGGCAAGGACCCACTGCATGGACAGCCGAGAATGATGCAGCCGTATGCTTTTGTTCCCCCGGAGAGCAACATGGAGTGGGAGAGGGCAGAAATGCTGTCAGGGGCATGGCCGGGGCACCAGTGAGGACTCTGGCAGCAGGGCTGGGGCGAGCTCAAGGGAGCCACACTGCTACAGTCATGCTTGTAGGCCCTGTGATTTCGCCTCAAAGAGCAGCGTCTGCAGCACAGCCTGCTTTCAGGAACACCAGGCACGAGCCCAGCACAACAGGAACTGCCTGGACCCAAGGGCTGTCCATACCTGCACTTTTGAGAGCCCAGTCAGACACCTCCATGGGGTCAGACATTGCCTCTCTCATTTGCTGAACTTCCTGGGGAAGACACCAAGGAACAGGGAAACAACCAAGTCAGAGCTGGCCATGAAAAGGGGCTCTACAGCAGAGAAGCTCAACCTGCAGACCCTGGCAAGGGAGGGATGGGCAGGAAAAGGCCATCAGCTGGCCTAGGAAGGGCCTGGTGCAGGTCCCTCCTTGTCCCAGCCCCCTTTCCAGTGCGGGATCACCTTCTTTATAGCGCCGATTTCTGCAGCCAGGCGTGCCACGTCACCCCTCAGCTGCTGCATCTCTCCAGCTTGTCCTTTCCACAGGTCAGGTGTGTTCCTGCAATGCCCAGCAATGCCCAGAGCCTCCAAGCCTGGGAGTAGCACAGACAGCAACACTTGAGCCCCTTTTCCAAGCCCAGGAGTAGCACAGACAGCGATGCTTGAGCCCCTTTTCCAAGCCCAGGAGTAGCACAGACAGTGATGCTCAAGCCCCTTTTCATTCCCTGGTTTGCAAGTGCTTCCTTCCCCCTCCAGGTTTAGCACAAGGCCCAGACAGGAGCAGAAGACACGAGCCCTGGGCACTGTGCAAGTGAGTGCAAGTAGCACGGGCTTATCTGCTGCTACCTGACCAAACACGCTGCCGGGCTGGAGAGAGGAGAGAGCTCTTACCGCTGGGATCTCAGCTCAGCTGCAGGCTGCCCCTGGAAGGGAAAGGCTCTCGTTGGAGTCCTGCAGCAGCCGGGGCTTCCCCAGGCTGGCAGCTCTAGGAAGGCACAGCAGAAGCTGCTGCCACCGCTTTGGGTCGCTGCCTGGCGCCGGAGGACCGGGTGATTCACCCACCCACCCATCGCCAGCCATGCTCCTTGGCAGGACTTTCCTGTCCCACTGACCTGTGGCGCATTCTTTCCACACAGCCCCCACGTGAGCAGCGAGGTCCCGCACCAGGCACCAGCTGTAACATCACCGAGAGAGAATCATTTTCCTGCGGTTTCTAAGGACCTCTGTAGTCACACGGTCTCCTACCACACCAGGGTGGCAAGAGGTTGGCCGAGGACACGGCAAAGGGGTGCAGAGAGTGGAGGTAGCTCCAAGCAGGGATTCTTGTCCTGGGTCTCGGGGTGTTCCACAGCCCTGGTTCCAGGCTTTGCACCCCACAGCTACGCCCCATTTCATCTGCATGCAGCGAGCATCTCGTGACCTCCCAGATCCACAAAGGTGAGATGTTGGATGGGCCCCATGGGCCTTCAGCACCTTCTCCCTCACACCTCAGTGCCTCCACTGGCAGCGGGTTAATACTAACCGAGAGCAGTGAGGCTCATCAAGCAGAAGATCATGAAGAGCCTCTCTCTTCTCAGGGCCTTCATCTCTTTCCTGAAATAGAGTGAGTCCTGGGGTTAGCAGTGCTCAAGGCAGAGACCTGCCCAGGCGAATTTCTCTTACAAGCTGAACAGCACCCCTTAGCTCCATGTCCACACAAGACACTTGTACTCACAGCATCGAGATTCCTGTGCTGAGGTGTCTCTGAAGGAAGATCACGGCCATTGCCACTCTGCAAGCAACGCTGAAGACCAGCCCTGGGTAAAGAAATGGGAGAAAAGCCTGAGGACGCTTCTTGAGAAGCCCTGTCTGGGGTTTGGCAGACCCCTGCAAGGAGGTGGGTGCTGGTCCTGCACACTCCCTTCCTGTGGGGCAGGGATAGGGCAGGGTTATGCCCTGGAGGGGGTTGCTTGTTTCTCCCTGGGGGCCAGGCAGGATCCCCTTGCAGGCAGGGCACTGACAGCAAGGCTGGGGAAGGACTGCGGACGAGGCTTTGGCCCCTCCACCTCTACCACACGGGGCTGCCCTGTGGTTATTACTGTAGCCCACAGACACAGTGGCCAGCTCCATCATGGTCACATCGACAAAGTGGTCCCAGGCCTCTTTCGGGGCAGGATGACGCTGACTCTTCAGGGCTGTCAGTCCTGGCTGAGCCAGGCAGGTTTGGTGCAACCATGGGATGAACGGCAGCGCTGACCTTATGCTCGGTGTCTGCAGCACTGCAGCCGCAGCATGCTGGCTCTTTGCAGCTGGTCTCCTGGTGCTCCTGAGAAGGGGGGCACCTATGGCAGGGAAGAGGCAGGATGCTGTTTGGCACTGCCTGCTTACCATGGGAGCCAAGGCCCTGGCCAGAAGACAGGCCTGTGGGCAGAGGGGAGCAGCTGCCCTCCTCCAAAGCCTCCTCTTCCTCCCAGGGCTTCTGCAGCTCCACAGCCAGAGCCCTCCAGCAGGACCATGGGGTTTGGCCCCAGGGGGCCGAGGGGCTTTCAGCTGAGCCCCTTCCCCATTCACAGCAGGTTTCCCAGGCCCTGGGACTGCTGCGCTGCCCACAGCGTTCGCTGCCTCCTCCATCATGTCCCCCCAGCCCCTGCTTTAGGCTCTGGGGGCCTGACCCTCCAGCTGATGGTCCCAGGGGGAACAAACCCTCGTACCTGTTCTTGAGGACCTGAGCGGGCCCAGCTGCACATCTTTCCCTGCTGCTGCTGGCTGTCCTCGCGAGGGCAGTGCCCTGCGCTCCTGGAGGAGCCTTTCTCCTCCTCATCTTGGGGCCAAACGAAGCTCCCCTGCAAGCCTGCGTGTCCTCCTCCCGATGCAGGAGTGTTGCCTGCCCGGGAGAGGCCACCTGGGCAAGAGCCCCAAACCGACTGCCAGGAGAAGAATGCCGGGCACGGGCACGCAGCCACCAGGACACAGCAAACTCCTACCGGGTGGGAGGTGGTGGCACAAGTGCTGTAGGAGCCATCTTGGCTTCAGAGGTTCCTGGCTCCACACGGTGTGCGGCCGTGGCTGTGACATCACAGGTGAGCCAGGGGCAGGGAGACAGCCCACTGCCCCCTTAGTGCTCTGCGTTGCGCTTGTGACTGGCCAGTGCTGAAAATACACCAGCATTCCTCTGGTGCTGACCTGCGCCTGCAGAGCCCAAGCCTCGCTCTGTTTCCCTCTGTGTGTCCCCTGTTGAGCAGGCTGTGTGCAGGGGCAAGAGGTTGTCCACAGGAGGGACAGCCCAGCCCAGCCAAACAGACTTGGCTCCATTCCATTTGAGGTCATGCTTTGAAATAAAGCCTCAGCCTTTGGCCAACCCTGCCAGCTGAGGGTCCCCATGGGGAAGCAAAGGGGTGCTGGCTCTGGGTGACACCAGGCTGGGGCTGGGGCTGCGGCTGCATGGGGAGTTGGCTTGCTCTGTCCCTCTGTCTCCACATTGTCATGGGGAGCTCCGGTCACCAAAGTGGCCCCAGGAATGTGCCAAGGGGCTGCTGCCTGCCACCATCCTCAGCGAGATGCATGAGCACCCAGGACACCGCAATGACTCCATATGGGCAGACCCATGCACCCCAGTGGCTCCTCTGGGACGAGCCACACAATTCCTGTAAATCCATGCGTCTCAAATTTAGGAATAGGCATGGATTTCATGGATGGACCGCTCGGTGGATAAGGAATTGGCTGGATGGCTGCACACAGAGAGTTGTGGTCAACGGCTCCATGTCCAACTGGAGATGGGTAATGATGGTGTCCCTCAGGGGTTAGTGTCGGGACCGATCCTGTTCAACATCTTTGTCAGCGACATGGACAGTGGGACTGATGCGCCATCAGCAAGTTTGCCGATGACACCAAGCTGTGTGGTGCAGTTGACACACTGGAGGGAAGGGATGCCATCCAGAGGGATCTGGACAGGCTGGAGAGATGGGCCTGTGCAAAATTCATGAAGTTAAACAAAGTGAAGTGTAAGGTCCTGCATGTGGGTCGTGGCAATCCCAGGCACAACTTTAGGCTGGGCAGAGGCTGTATTGAGAGCAGCCCTGAGGAGAAGGACTTGGGGGTGTTGGTTGATGAGAAGCTCAACATGACCCCGCAGTGAGTGCTTTGGCCCAGAAACCAACCGCATGCTGGGCTGCATCCAAAGGAGCATGACCAGCAGGTCAAAGGAGGTGATCCTGCCCCTCTGCTCTGCTGTCATGAGACCCCACCTGCAGTACTGCATCCAGCTCTGGGGCCCCCAACACAAGAGGTACGTGGACCTGACCAAGTGAGTCCAGAGGCGGCCATGAAGATGATTAAAGGGCTGGAGCCCCTCTGCTGTGAAGACAGGCTGAGAGAGCTGGGCTTGTTCGGCCTGGAGAAGGCTCAGGGAGACCTTAGAGCAGCCTTCCGTGCCTAAAGGAGGCGTACTAGAAATCTGGAGAGGGACTTTTTACAGGAGCCTCTAGCGACAGGACAAGAGAGAACAGCTTTAAACTGAAAGAGGGGAGATTTAGATTAGATATAAGGAAGAAGTTCTTCCCTGTGAGGGTGCGGAGGCGCTGGCACAGGTTGCCCAGAGCAGCTGTGGCTGCCCCATCCCTGGCAGTGTTCAAGGCCAGGTTGGACGGGGCTTGGAGCAACCTGGTCTAGTGGAAAGTGTCTTTGCCTGTGTCAGGGGCGTTGGAACAAGATGATCTTTAATGTCCTTTCCGACCCAAACCATTCCACAACTCTACGAATTGACACTAACACCTCCACTATAATCCACGTTTTCCTGCAAATACAGACTGGAAGCTTCCCTCAGTCTCTCTCTAAGGGACACGAGGCTGCGCCGCTGTCACGAAGGCTGCCAAACCGGCTGGCCCCAAGGCTGGCGATCCCGCCCATTCCCGAAAAGGGTGTCTGAAGGAACCCCCTCCTAGAGACCAACCCGCCGACGAGCGGGCGGCGCCCGGTGCGTCCGCCCCGTCCCGCTCCGCGGTGCAGCGACCGCGCCGCCAGACCGGCTCCGGGTACTGACATCGGAGCTTTCAAACGTTTTGATTTTCGGTTAAAGCTACGCAGGAACGGGGCGCAGGGGCAATGGCTGCCGCCCGGCTATCACCACACTCACCTCTCCACGCACGGCCCGCTCGCTGCCGGGTAACTTCGCCCCTTTCGGCCGCCGCCGCCGCGCCTGGCCCCGGCCCCGCCCCGCGCCTCATCCAGAGCCGGCCCCTGGCGGCCGTCACGGCGCCCTCTGACCGCAGCGCCTGCTACGTGCTTCCTGCGCGCCGCCGCGTGCGTGCGGCATGGCGGGCGAGGCGCAGTGCCTCAGCTACGCGGGCTGCAACTTCCTGCGGCAGCGCCTGGTGCTGGCCACGCTCAGCGGGCGGCCCATGAAGATCCGCAAGATCCGCGCCAGGGAGGAGGACCCCGGCCTCCGCGGTGAGCGGGGGCTCCGGCGGGCGCCAGGGGAGAGCCCGCGGGACGGCTGCGGGCGGCCCCGGCCCCTCACCGGCGGGGAGCACGGAGGCGGCGGAGGTGCCGGTGTCTGCCCCGGGCGGCCTGCGCACCCGCTGCGGGCCGCGAGGCGCCGGCGCCGTGTCGGACTGGGCTGTTCTCGCGGGTAGCGGGGCTGCGGGCGGGGGGAGGCGCGGGGCGGCGGAAGAGGCCGAGGTGAGGAGGGGGCGGCCCCGCCGTGTGTCGGGGGAAGGCTGGTGCGCGGCGGAGGCACAGACCTGGCGGCGGCGGCCCCGCGGCCGCGTCTTCACCCGGGGCCTCGCGTCTCCTGCGGCTTGCTGCGAGCCCCGGCGCTGTGCAGCTGGGCTCTTGTCCTGGATTCAGCTACAGCAGTCATTTTTCTCCGTCTTAGTAGCTGGTGCAGTGCTGTGTTTTTTAACTCTCAGCCTGGGAACAACGCTGATAACACCGATGTTTTTAGTTGTTGCTAAGTGATGTTTACTCAGACCAAGGACTTTCTCAGTCTCATGCTTTGCCAGGGAGGAGGGGAAGCCGGGAGGAAACAGAGACAGGACACCTGACCCAAACTAGCCAAAGGGGTATTCCATACCATGGCACATCATGCCCAGTATATAAACCAGGGGGGGTTACCCGGAAGGCCCAGATCACTGCTCGGGTCGGGCTGGGTATCGGTCGGCAGGTGGTGAGCAATTGTATCCTCTCCCCTTGTTATTTCACTAATCATTATTATCATTGGTGGTAGCAGTAGTGGTTTTGTATTATACCTTAGTTGTGGGACTGCTCTTATCTCAACCTGTGGGAGTTACATTCTTCCGATTCTCCTCCCCATCCCTCCGGGAGCAGGGAGAGGAAGAAGGGGGGGAGTGAGCGAGCGGCTACGTGGTTCTGAGTTACCGGCTGGGCTCAAACCACGACAGCTCTTCACTCGAAAGGTGCGGGCTCTGCTGGCTCGTTGGCTGCCATTCTCTGCTGCATGCCCAGTGTCATGCTCCCCGTCTCTCCGGGAGAGCCCAAGTTCCCACAGTTTCAGTGGATCTGGTTTTATGCTTCGATTTTTATGTGGGGTTTGCTCAAATAGCAGTGAAGGTGAAAGAAGTGAAGTCCCCTTAGTTCTCATTTTTGAAAGTTGCTGACACTGTGGACCTCTTTGAGGGGAAACCTTGTGTAGGGAGTACCCTCTTCTTTCCCACACAGGAGCTTTGGCACCCCAGAGCAGATGTGCTCATTAAACTGAAGTAAGGAGACAGTAGAACAGACATTGAGGAGGAAACATTATTGTGGTGCTCAGTTATTTTCTGGGCAAGGTATAAAATCAAGAACAGGAGTACTTCCACTACTCTGCCTCCTGAGGAGGCTTCAGTTTATAGACAGAAATTCCTCTGCAAAACTGTCGAAACATTCCTGTGTACTTTCCTTAACATCTACATGACCCAAAGTATTTATTATTACCATGGGATGTTTGGTGGTGGTAAAATACGTTGGTTTTGCCATGTGGTTTTTTTTAAAAAGGTGTTTGAATTGCCTTTTTCAAGTACGGATTAAAATGTAAACCGTAACAGAAGAATAATAACAGGCCCTGACCTGTGTTGGTGATTCAACATGCAGTTCTCTCCGCTTTTCGTGACTGTAATGTCTGCAGTGAAAACTCTTCTACAGGTTTGTTCTCCAAGGGGGAGAGATCTATTCACAAGGATGAGAAATGTGTATTCACGAGGATGCACATCAACAAACTGTAGTTTCTGCAGGTAGCTCTGTGGTCAGAACCGTCAGCTTGTGTCACTCGCTGCGTGCTGGGTAGAGGAGTGTCACACCTAGGGGCATCCCAGTTGATCTGAGATGCCTATAAGCATGGAGGCTCAAATTAACATATCTGATGTTATAGCTAATTGCCTTTTCTCATGTGGTAGAATTATACCACAGCAAGTTGAAGAGTGAGGGTAGCCTTACTGTCACAAAAGGCAGGAAAGGGAAAATGTACAAGTGTGGTGTTGATGTTTCTTGGTTTTTTCCAGGAATAAATTCAAGGCACTTTAAAATTCTGTCTTTGTTCTACTCCTTAGATTTTGAAGCCAGTTTTATTCGCCTGATTGACAAAGTGACCAATGGTTCTCGGATTGAAATAAACCAAACAGGTGAGATCTGTTGTCTTTTCTTCCGCTGTTCTGGTCTTCTGGGCTCTTATCAGTTGCTGCAGTGAAATCAAAGTTTCAGCTTGACAAACGTAGGTGTTCAGATGTCATTGACTGAAAAGATCAGAAATAACCAAGCTGAGAAGTTGTGTAGTGATTGATTGCATCCAAGAAGACCAGCGCTCGGCCATAATGCAGAGTTAAGGAAACTGTATTGACTACGAACAAAAATTAGTATTTTATTTGGTATGCAGGATTTTCTAGTGGGGGAAGGTCTCTCTGAACCAGAATGGATTTTTGTAGAAGGCAACATTCGATTTCTACAAAGGTAAACTTTGAAGCAAGACTGTTTGTCTAGTCGTGCTCAGAAAAGGGGTTGGTTTGTGTGAGAAGCATCCCACAGAAAAGCTCATCTGGTTCTTGTCCTTTTTTGGTTTGGTGGGCCTTTGGTTGGTTGGTTGGTTGGTGGTTTTTGGGTTTTGGTTTTGGTTTTTTTTTGTTGTAAGGATTTTAAGGATTGTGGTTGGTCAGTAAAGCAGATAACTACCACCAGGTATGCTGAGACCATGATGACCTGTTGGTCTGGTGAAGATTTAGCTGCTGTGGAGGATAACACCTGCTTGTATCAGCATTCTGGGGATTGCTAAGAGACCCTTGAGTTTTGGGGAGAAAGGGAAAGAAGACATGACGTGTGAGACAGCCAGACACACACACATTGGTCTGTTTATTAACTGCAGACAGAAATAGCCTACTGGAAGTGCTACCATCTGTCATAAGTTCTTCAGTCTTAAATTTGTTTGTATACATCATTGCAAATTGTCTTTATGCTGTAGTAATGGCAAGCATAAATGATGGTGCTGTCATTTGGTTTGCTCTCCTGGCATCTTCCCCAGGTACTACCTTGTACTATCAGCCTGGTCTTCTGTATGGCGGCTCATTGGAACATGACTGCAGCCCCACTCGTGGTATTGGCTACTATTTGGAAAGTCTGCTCTGCCTGGCACCTTTCATGAAGCATCCGTTGAAGATTGTCCTGAGGGGAGTAACAAATGACCAAGTAGATCCTTCGGTATGTAATAAAATTTAAGTACCAGAGGAGGACTTCTTCCTTAAAAAATATATTAGGGAGAAATATCTAAAATATGATGCATTTTTATCATCCCTCACACACAGAACTTTCCAGTGTTACTACATCTGCCAGCAAACTCTCTGAATCAAACAAGCATCTGCTAAATTGTTCCCTTTCTGCATCACCTCCACACTGCAGTTTGTAATCCACCTTTTGACTTGTAGTTCTGTACTCTTCTGTCGTCTCCCCTGGAAGGTCCCTTTAAATGCGATGTGAGGCCATGCTACTCATTTGCTTTTCCTTTTCTGTTAGAAATTAGATGGGTTGTTTCTCCTACCTCACACGTTTATTTACTGTAAAAAGAGGAAATAGTCTTTAAGATTTGAGTGTGACAAGGAAGGAACCTTTCTCTTCTGTTGGATGCTGGACACGGTTGTGCCGTGCTGCCATGAAGCCTTCTTTCTGTTAGAAACAGATATCACATAACAATTACGAAATTACAGTAGCAAAAATATGTAATAACTTTGATTCTTTAGAAAGACACTAGAAGGTGTGGTAGATCAGATTACTTGGAAATTGCCTTGAGTTCTTTTACTGCTGATTTACAGTCCTTTGTTTTAATAGTATTGTTAAAAAATGAGCTATGGTTAAGATGGGATTAAAACACTGAACTAATGTTTAGTGGTTATGCTACCCCTCAAAAAAAACCCCTTGAACACAATGGCTTTTGGAGAACAGCATTGCTGTTTACCTTTTGAATGGTTGTCAGAGACCTCCTGTTCTCCTCTGAGTAGATTAAGGAAACATTATCATTTGAAAACTTAACCAGTCTAAATGAATACAATTACTGTGAGCTGTAATTGCAGATATTTAATGAGCCTCTGAGTACTGCTGGTATTTATGGCTTTTCTACTGTCTACTCTTGTCATTTAAAAAACTTGTTCCCTCATCTGTGGCTCTGTGAGAGACCCACATGGGCCAAAGGATGACCGAAGTGGGTTATACAGAGCACTGTCAAAAAGAAAAAAGGGAAAAGGGGGGGAAAAATAAAATGGGAAGCATGCTTTCTTAACCTCTCAGTCACCATGATGAAAAGTCATGTTAACTTAAATGTTAAGCAGTAAGAACCAAATATGTCTCTTTTGGTTGACTGCATCTTTTTAATCACAATGGAGAACTTCTTGAAGAATTTGCAGATCAAGAGCAGTCCAGTTTTGATACTGCTTTCAAGTAAGTTTGGACACTCCTCTAAGCAACTGATCTTGATTTGCCAATTACCCACATGGGCCAATAGAGTTTAAACAATTTTATCTGAAGTGGGTGCAAGAATTTGGGTCAGTAAGTTTCTGCTTGAAGGGGGCTTGACCGGCCAAAGTTCAGACACAGGTGGGTGTTTGCATACATCAGCTGAATCACAGTACCTGACACTTAAGTGTAAATAAAATGCAGATGTGCATGCGTGACCAGCAGTTCAAAGGAGTGATCCTGCCCCTCTACTCTGCTCTCGTGAAACTCCGCTTGAGTTCTGGTGTCCTGAACATAAGAAGGACATGGAGCTGTTGGAGCAAGTCCAGAGGAGGGCCATGAGGATGATAAGGGAGCTGGAGCACTTCCTATATGAAGACAGGCTGAGAAAGTTGGGGCTGTTCAGCCTGGAGAAGAGAAGCTGCATGGAGACCTCATCGCAGCCTTCCAGTATCTGAAGGGGGCCTACGAGGATTTTTGGAGAGGGACTCTTCATTAGGGACTGCAGTGATAGGACAAGAGGTAATGGGTTTAAACTGAAACGGGAGATTTAGGTTAGATCTCTTTTTAATTAGAGGAAGAAGCTCTTTACTGTGAGGGTGATGAGGCACTGGAACAGGTTGCCCAGAGAAGTGGTAAATGCCCCATCCCTGGCAGTGTTCAAGGCCAGGTTGGACGGAGCCTCGGGCAACATGGTCTAGTGTGAGGCATCCCTGCCTATGGCAGGGGGTTGGAACTAGATGATCTTAAGGTTCTTTCCAACCCTGAACATTCTATGATTCTATGCTAAGGAGTTGTATCTTAACTTCATTGTGCTTTAGAAGCACAGCTGTCATTACTGTGGCTCGGCTCATGTGTGGTAACTTTGTAAGTGGCAATAGCTGAATAACAATTCCTAAAATGGGTTTAAGCCTTGTTTATGTCTATTGCCTGAGTAAACATTAAACTCGGTGAGTATCAATAAACTACTTTAAGGAATTTTACCAGATGTTTTGTATAGCATATGGCTCTGCAGGTTGCTGAAACTAAAAGCAACCTGTTTAAGTGCTACCGTAAGTATTTTTATGCTCGTGTAAATGGTAACTTGGTTTTAAATTGATTTGAGCTTTTGTTTTTTAGTAGGCAGAAGGTGTTTAGAAACTGGTGAACACTTAACTACCTTTGCTTGCCCAAAAAGGGATACTTAAATTTGCCTGTGCATTTGTGTACAGGAAGTGTACAGTAAGTGCGTCTGTACACTTCCTGGCTTTCCAAGGAAAAAGCAAACCAATAAAAAGATATTGTGGGTAGTTTGAAATGGGAAAGGAATTTTCCCTGCTGCTTTTCATGTAAAGAGCATCTTCATCTCAACTTGGTAGATAAAACTGGCAAGGCACCCGCTCTTCTGCTTTGGAGAACTTCTATTGTTTTTATTTGTAAAAGGGATATAAGGTTTTGTAAATGTCTTTCTTTTGCAAACAGATGAACTCCGTAGGATGTATCATTGCATGAGTGTATTCATCATCTGTCATCTCCAGATAAATGTACAAATTCACATATATGTGTATGAAAAATATGTGTATATACAGACCCATATACATATAGACGGCTCTACAGCTCCCCCTTCTGTGCTTGGAAGGAGAAGGCAGTCCTGCCCATCCTCCTTCCACATCTGATTTCAGCCATCTGCTGAAATGCACAGTATGCACAGTCCTGCGTGCTTCAGTACCCGGACGCTTTTCAGAGCCTTCCCTAAGCCAGCTCAACTAACTAGCAAAAAGGTAGAGAGCTGTAAGCCTGCATCTTCTCGAGGAGGCAGTCACAAAGTAAGTAGCAGGAATATGTGTGCAGCCAGAGAAGTGGGACCTTTCCCTCATGGTAGCAGTGAGCAGACAGGCTGACCTCTGCTGGGCTTTCTGAAATCTACTCTCAGCTTTTACACAGCCTCAAAAATATTTGTTGGATGGGATTGCTGTGTTGTGGGTTTGAGGTTGCTCTTTGGCAGAGACCCCTTGCCAGGAGGACATGGCAAAGGGAACATGGCAGATATCCTGGTGTGGGGAGAGTGAAAACGGTCAAGCTGAGAGGAAGAGCATTTCTGAAGATTGGCTTGTGGAGGGGAAGTCTTCAGCTCAGTTCAGTGAGGCACAGGTCAGGCTGAGTTCCTAGAGTATAAATAGAGTGTGTGTTTCTGTTTGTTTATATATGTTAATAGCCCTCCAGTGGGGTGCAATGGAAAGCTCTGGCAGCTGGCACCATTCTGAAAGAGTACTGTGGCCACTGAAATAGAAGGTAATGTGCACTTGCTCAGGTTGGACCTTGGTGATAGCAGTGTGTGAGTGATACATCCTCACACGTGTGTATGAGTGAGTGAGAGGAGTACTGCTTTGTCTCACGCTTGTCAGTAGGAGACGTGATTTTTGAATATCAGCCTGAACTGTTCACTGGCAGCCTATGTCTGTGTTATGTTCTTCCGTGTGACTGCTGATGAGACCTAACCATGGAGAGCTTGTGGGACCAGCCATGTGGGACTGGAGTATAGAGTTGAGGCAGTTTCCAGTTTCTCCATATAGAATGTATGTGCGGGTGCGTTTGTGAAGTGCCTTTTTGCAGGGAATGGAGGTGGAATGCAAATGGTAGCTCTTAGTTAACTTTCCTTCTCTAAATATTGTTATCCTGACAGATAACATAGTGCTGCAGTAACTTGGCGTTACAATAATTGTTCTTAATGTTTGGGTTTGCGAATGTTGATGTCTTTATACAGCTACTCCATGGGACTTTCAACTGAAATTGCTTTTATGCTGTCATTTTTTATTTTTTTTTTTCTTTTTTAACTCATTGTAGATATCTTTGAAAGGAGAAAGGTTTATATTTGTATTAACAGTAGTTTGTGAACAAGCAATGTCTATGGGACTTAGCAGGTGGTTGGTATTTGTGGTGAGGCCTTTGGTTGTTTAATGTGTTTGCTTTGGTACAACTTGGTGTTGCATAGTCCACTCTGGAAATGGAGTAACTGCCCTTCAAGGGGAGCTGAAGCATGGTTTTATGGCCGAATGTAGGAAATACGGTTCTGGTCTCAGTTCTGCTATTGCCTTGTGACTTCCAGTGAAGTACTTCTCCTGCCTGACCTCCCACTCGTCTGCTACGCAGAACAGCCATCTCCACTTCTTAAATACTTCTCTATTTAGGCCGCAGGTTTGGAATAGAGACAGTCTCTTATTTTGTGTCCGTCTGATACCTCGTAAGTATCATCCCTGGAGTTTGTCTGAGGCCTGAAAACTATGACAAGTCTTGAAATTTTTGGAGACAGATAAAGCAGACTCAAAATTGATCCAGCTTCCTAATGCTAATGTAACATGTCTTTCCCAGAGATACAGACTTCAGTCCAAAGAATTGTAAAAGCAGAAATGGAGGAGGGAAAGGGAGTTCCTAGCTGACGCAGTGAAGCTTTTCTTTTTTACTAGTGTATTTTGTTTCATAAGAAAGAGGGAGAAATATTGTGTAAATTTAATGTGAACCAGATCAGCTTGTGGGAACTTCTGCCAGTGATATTCATGTGTGTCTATCTGTGTGCACAGCATTTTAGCAAAGTTTTTTGCTCTAAAAGTCTAATTTGTGTGATTAATGAATACTACTGAGAAGCCGAATTAAGGTAGCCTGGCTGTAAAAAGAATAAAATACATAAATATAACGAAAAAATTAATAAGTGATATGGGGGGGGTTTATGTAGATATTGATACTATCATTAAAAATACTGCCAAATGCCTCTCTGTAAGAAAGGAAGTGTGTTGGCCAGCAGGGTTTCAAGAATGACAACTGCAGCATATGCTTGTAGCTACTCAGGTAGTTCTAACAGGTTGTTCACAGCTTTGTAGGTGAGGTATGTGCTACTCTGTCAGCAGCTTGCAAAGAGAGAGTGAAACTCAGATTGTGGGTTCTGGCTGAAGGCATGGGAAGAAGGCTGAGGTTTTTTTCCTGCCTTCTCAACTGCTGTCTTCCTTCACCCAAATTTAGTTTCTCTTGGGTCATGCTGTCCTGGTCCCGTCTCTCCCAAGATGCTTGTCTTCGGTAACTCCCTATGCTGTTGCACCGCTAAATCATTTTTGTCACTTTTGGCAATGCTACTAAAGTTTCAGCAGAGACAAGATGATGGCTGTCAGTGTTGTCTTAACCCAGCAATTAGGAAGAGCAATTGCAAGGAAAATATTGCTTAGACCTGAATCTGGTGAGCATTTGGCTCAAAGGGAGTGCATGGATGTGTCACCCACTTCAGATTCTTCTAAGTATTTCAAGGGAAGTTAACTAGAAGCTTTGTTTCTCATAAACAGGCAAAAAGAAGTTCTTGACAGAAGGATGACGTTTTTCCTGCTAAATCAAGGGCCTGCTCCAAAGTGCAAAGGTTCTTGCAATCATTTATTTAGCAGTAAGAATATTTTAGCAATGACAGCAGAATATAATTCTTTTCAATAAGTATGTTCAGAGAAACAAATTAGCTGTTTTAGCTGAACCATAATAGAAGTAAAAATCAGGCTGAAGAACAAATCCAGAATAGGAAATTCCATCTACCAGTAATTTATTCTAGCAGGTTTTTTGGGTAATGGGGTACTGTGGAAGTCTCAGAGTAGCCAGAGCTCTCTGTGCTGCATTCTCGTGTCTTCCCATAAAATGCCAATATGGAGAAGTCTTGTCTTTGTTGGACAACTTGTAATGCAGTGATTTTTAAACTACTGACTTTTGTTAACTTTCAGTAAAGAGTCCACTTTCTGATTTCTGTGTTGTATAGGTTGATGTCCTTAAGGCAACAGCTTTACCCCTACTGAAGAAGTTTGGAATTGATGGTGAAAGTCTGGAAATCAAGGTGAGATAATTTGTTCCTTTCTTTTCTAGCACATGTTAAAAATCATAGTTTTGCACTGCTTCACAGGGCCATATGCTTGCTGCTGGTATCTGTCCCTCGTTGTAGTTACACACATTTCTAAAGTTGCATCTAGTTCTTGTCATATTTTAGAAGGCATACCAGCCACAGAGTGATTGAAGATGTGGCAGAAGAGATGCAAAGACTATGGGTAGAAAGGGTAAGGAGAAAGCATTGACTTTTTCTTAGTCTCAGATCTCTGCAGGCTAAGAAACATTCTTGGTTCTTCATAAGCCAAATAAATCTGAATGTAGAATATATTTATTTTGTTTTAGTTTAAGTTGGAGAAAGAAACTATAGCCTTTCAAAGTTAAGAACACTCACGTGAGATGTGTGAAGGCTCTAGCTGCACTACTAGTCTTCGCATTACTAGTCTCTGCTGAGCCCCCACCCCAGGTGCCTCCCCCAACCCTGCCCATGGCCCAGGACCCCTTGTTATCACCCTGGAACTGTCAGCCCCTGCTCCAGTGACCCTGCAGCAGGGCCACTCTCCAGCTCCTCACTGCCCTGCCTGGCCATAAGCTCCCTGGCTCAGACCCACCCACAAACCCATGTCCCATCCCCATTCCTGTGGACACTGGCTGGGGCAGTGGGACAGAGTTGGGCTGGCCAGGCCTGTTTGTGGGAATGAGTTCATTCTGATCCCCCATACACATATTAAGCATCAAACACTTGTAGACTGTCTTCAGTGGTGAAGTACAGATTTTCTATTATGAGACCAGACTGAAGCCAAGGTTGCCTTCCTGGTAAAGGTGTTGGTTTTTTATTTGGTTGGTTTTGTTTTCCATGGAGAAGCCATGCCCTACTGTACTTGAGAGAGGAGGAAAAAAGAAAACAATTTTTGCTTACAGGTTTGGTGCAAAATCCGTTTCTGCCTTTAGGATGTCTTTTACTTGCCTGTGTTCACATAATACTCCTGCTGATAATATTTTATTATATGTGAAATAAAAGCTGTCATTTTTGAGTATATAAGTACATTCTTTGTGCTCTTTACTAACCTGTTTTTTAACTCTGTTGTTCTTTCTAGATCAACCAGAGAGGAATGCCTCCCAAAGGGGGTGGAGAAATAGTGTTTGCTTGTCCAGTGAGAAGGGTCTTGCAGCCTGTTCAGCTTACAGACCCAGGCAAAATCAAGCGCATCAGAGGAACTGCGTATCCTTTTTTGTTTACTTGCTTTTCTTCTTTTAAATGAGTTTGCCTTAAAAACATAAGTGTCGCAACTTGAAATCACAGAAGTACACTCATGTTGCCGAGTGTGTATCCAGATAATGCAGGGTGACACTGCACAGAGTGATCGATCACACAACTACATTTCAGGTGTCTCAAAACTGCTGTCTTCAGAACACTGCTGTTCAAAAAGCATCAACAGACAAATAAATAAATTTAAAACTGAACAGCACTATTTCAAATCTTTTCAATAGCAAGAAAAAGTTAAAACACTTCCCATTACATAGCAGCAAAATAGGATTCTTGTGTGTAAATGCAGTAGTTTTCTTATGCATTGAACATCTTAGCTGTTAATGAATCTAGCAGAATGTTATATGGGAGCTTAAATCTTAGTTCAGTTTATACCTCACTGCACACATGTGAGCTGAGCTTTTTGTTGTGTTATGAAAAGCTTGCTAGCTCTTCACTTTCAGTAGTGCCATTAAATCTGGAAATGGAGGAGGTTCTACTTCACAAAGATAAGAGCACAAAATATTGTTGTGGCATACTGACTTTTGCAAACAGATGTGCACATCTAGTTAGTATTTTGGGTTTGGTGCTTTTTCTTTATTTTTCTCTTGTGGTTTTTATATGGTATCCATCATGAATGTGCTGTGATGACCCAAAAGGAAAGCAGGAATGGGGGCAAGTTTCCTGCCAGAGGTGCAGACTTGCAGCCTATTCCTCCTTTTTCTTTATGGCATACCACCATAATTGTGTGTGAGAACAGGACACTTTGACCTTTGTGTCCAACTGCAGCATTTGGCTGCATTTGGCAATTTTACTGGGTATATGTGCTGTAGAATAAAAAGGAGGCAGCTCCTCGTGATTTCGGTGGTGTTTGTCATGGTCTTTCCAGGAAGAAAGTAATTTCCTTATGCCTTTATCTATCTCTGTAGCAAGTATACTATCCTCAGCTTCTGTGTGAAGGGAGAAGCAATGATCATGGCTTTAGTGCCATCAGGGAAGTTTAGGTTAGAGATAAGAAGTTCTTTACAGTGAGGGTGGTGAGGCACTGGAATGGGTTGCCCAAGGAAGTTGTGAATGCTCCATCCCTGGCGGTGTTCAAGGCCAGGCTGGACGGAGCCTTGGGTGACACGGTTTAGTGCGAGGTGTCCCTGCCCATGGCAGGGGGGTTGGAACTAGATGATCTTAAGATCCTTTCCAGCCCTAACTATTCTATGATTCTATGTTAATACAAAGCAACACAGCATCATTCTGGCCAGTATTACTGGATTTGGTTTATGTGTGTGAACTACAGGTTTTTGAATTTGCTCTTCCCTTTAGATTTTCCTGAGCTCTTTCTCAGGGATAATGGTTTGCCTTTAAGCCTGGTGAGAAGCAGTCTCATTTTAGTTCAGCCATTATGTGGTCTTTAAGCCAGTAGAAAACAAAACATCTGATAAGATAAATGCTTAGGTCTTTTCTGTGTGCATTTTTGTTTCTTCATGATTCAGCTGAGCAAATCTTCCTCACAGCTGGGGAGCTTGTGTTGCAGCAACCTTTTGTAGTCATCCAAAATACTGAATGTACCAACTGTGCAGAACAATCGGTTTTCTGATTATTATTTATGCTTATTTTGCCCTTAAGATTTTATTATTTTGCCCTTAAGATCTTCAGTCCTCTTGTTTACCTGCTCCACAAGAAAATGTAATAGAAATTTGTAGAACAGGAAATTCCCTTCTGCTCGCTGGGAGGTTTGAGAGTGTGTCTCTCTGCATTGCTATGTGCTTATACGTGCAGGTGGGTGGTTAAATGTGCAGAGCATGAGTTTGCATTTTAGTTGAGGTGGAACATGGAGCACTATGTGCTTTGTTTGAAGATCTTTTGGGAATATCACTGAAGCAGCACCCGAGTGAAAGGGCACAAAGGCAGTTCATCTGTGCATACTGTGCAGATGTGGGTTGAGGTGAGCAGGAAGGTGGTAATTTCTTCTTTCCTGGAACCATTACCTTCAGATGCTGAGTGACTAGAGCACCAGTGAACTTGATAGCCTCACAGCACTGCAACATAGTTAGAAGAAAGATTATGTTTTTTGCTTTTTTAAATTACTTTTTTCTGTTGTTAAAACACTGAATTTCATCTACCCCATTTGTCCCTGATAGCAGCAAGAAGTCCTGTCTTTCTACTTCTAATTCAGAGAAACTTCTCCCATCACCATCTTTTAAATAGTATATGAAGAGCAGAGGACACGGGACCTTTTCCATCATAAGAAAGCATGGGATGACATAACAGCAGTTTAAAATTACTTAACGGCGTTTTAAGAATAGATTTTTACTACTCATAATAAACTGTTCTGCACATGTTCTGTGTGCCTCATTTCAAGGTGTATCAGTGAAAAGACTGTAGAAACCACTTATCCATGTGTGCTTCTCCTAAGCACAGGAAGATGGACCAGGATTTAGGAATGGATGCATAGAACAAACCACAGTTTCTGACAGAATGCATTGGGACCTCTTGGCCACTTTTGTGAGTCTCTGGTTTGAATTTCTTGTGTGACCACAATGAATTCCTTAGCTTGAAAATGTAGATACTCTGTCAGAGTGTCACCACAGATGGCAAACAGAATAGTGGAATCTGCAAGGAGCATCCTGAATAAATTCCTTCCTGACATTTATATCTACACGGATCATATGAAAGGGGTCAGCTCTGGAAAGTAAGTAGTCAGTATTCACAGGGAACAGAAATGTAATTCTGTGTTGGTTCATCTGCTAGGGTATTTTGATCTGTGCTTTTATTGGGTTGTAGACCATGGTCTTCTATTTTGCTGACCTGAAATAGATATTCCTCACAGGGAAGAAATTGAGTGATTCACTAGATACTTTTGTTTTACTCTTGGTACAGGGATAGAAGTTGTGTGTTTTCTTAAACAAGGAATGTAGTATGTCATCATTACTGCCACTAAAGGTGACTTGAGCTCTCTGCAGTTCTAAACCTGTTGCTTTGAAGTGAGGTTAAGATCAGAGGTATGTTGTGAAAACCAGCATTCAAGCTTGACTATGCATATCCTGATGGACGTGGTAGTACTAAGGATGGGATGAAACTATTCTAAAAGTGTTTCAGCTGTTTAATTTGTCTTCTGCTTTAGCATTACGTAAATAGCTGAAGGAGTGTCCTTCCACCAGCGAGGACTGGAAATTTGAGACATTATTTTACTGTACTTAAACATATTTTGTTTGCCATCAGAACACAGAAGTGATGGATGTGATTCAGACAGTTCTGCTGATGTCTGTCAGCTTGGTGTCGTCTTGTCACTTTTCATTGAGGTTGAAGGAGTTCTGCTTAACTAGTTTGCTTGTCTTCTGTCTGTATGCTCAAATCCAAGCATGCACATTTTCTTTCACTGTTTCTGCTTTTTGAAATATTACCTTAAAACTTGTTAGGTTTGCAAATCTGAAAATTGTTTATTCACTTTTAAGTATTTTTCCTCTTTTCCAATCCTTCATCATATTTAATATCCCAGGTTAGTAAGTCTTGTGGTTTTAGACTGTTAACAGTCATCAGAATAGCAAAAACTCTTCTGGGAGCTGTGTGGTTTTGGGGTCTATAAAGTGGAAAAGTCAGATGAATTATGGCAGCAGACTTACATTTGCTACCTGCACGAGTAGCCCATGCAGAGGAATAAATAATAGCATGGGAAGAGGAACTGAATCTCTCTCTACCTTGCAGGTGCATATGGCTTTCTGATGCTGCTGTGCTGTCACATTCAGCATAAGTATGGCACCAGTGTGGTTGCAATATACCTGATACTAACAATGTGCCACTTTGGCAAAGCCTAAGTTTATTATCTGGTTCCCAGTGCTTGTGTGTGAGTCTTAGAGCAAGACAAGGAAGGAAAGTAATATGCCTCGTTGTTTCCAGTGCTGCCTCTGGTGATGTGTAAGACCAGCAAAGATTAGTTCAGCCCATCTGTGCACAGCCCAAACCAAGACCTGATTTCAGAATATAAAGCATGAAACTACATCCCTTCCATGGTGCCAAAAGCCTCAGGAAATAGATTATTTGAGCATCTTCTGCCACCTATAATGTATCTGTAAAAAAAAACCCCAGAACTTCCTAGTTCTGTTTTAATCAGTTGCAGCAAAAGGTTTGTCTGTGCAGATGCTTCCTAATACTGTCTGAACATACATGAGGCACTGAAAGATTTTAATTCTTGTCTAGGAAGAGTGCCACATGCTACCAAACACTAACAAAATCTGCCAGGGGTAGTTAGTTATTAAAGGACACTTGTCCAAAAAAAGCCACCCACCTTTGACGTTCTTTTCTTGCTCTCCAGATCCCTTTCAGAGGAAGGAAAGGGGAAGAGAAACATCTTTAACATAGCTTCTGTGTTGCTCAGCAAGTGCAGGCAGTTGTATCAGTGCTTCCCACCCATTATTTCTTTTGTTCCCACCCTGCCGATATGCCTCTGAGGAACTGTTGTTTTTCTGGCACTGGGAGAATTTGTGTGTAGTGATGGTGGTGGTTTGGTTTTGTGGGTTGTTGATGTTGATGACATTCCTCACAGTTTTGAATCAGTGGGACTATTTTAATTAAAAAGTTTGCATGGGGGAGGCAGCAGGAATCCAAAACTGGGAAATCCTGTATGTTGAGTGAAGTTAAGTTAGCCATATTTTGAACGGCTAGCTATTGGTGCTCTTCCAGAGCCTATAAATAAGAGGATCATGTGACTCCTTTTCCTTCCTTAAAACCTTTTGATTTCTCAGCAAGCTGTGCTCAACCCTCTGTGATTTTTTCCTGTAGCAGAAGTTTGTCTTAACTCTCATGGTACCATTTGGAAGATCTTAAGTTTTAAGGAAAATAGGGGATTTTTGTTTCTTTCATTAAATCGTATGTTCAGAATTCTTACACGGTTGTAATAATTTGGATGGTATTGAACTGAAAGTGAATGTAAGTTGTTTGAAATACAAGGAACGTGGATCAAACTTTTTTTTTAATTATTCTCCTGCTTGCCACCATGGCTGTGGTCTAATACTGCTAAATATGGAAGCTTCCAGGGAAAGGGCTTGGTCCCTTAACAAACTTTTGGTTTTGAATGTCGCAGAGAAGGAACCCCAGATACCTTTGAAATGTTCATCAAACATGAATTAAATAAATGTGGAAGATCAGTATCTTATTTATTTTTTTTAGTAGAGGAACGTATTTCTGAGGTTTGGATGGTTTATTCTTTTGTCGTCGTTGTTTGTGCCAGGAATAACCAGCACAGTGGGTTTGGGGCAAATGGTACAGGGTTAGACTTTTAAATACTGTCATTAATGTTTGTTGTGTTGTTCCCAGGGTGAATCGAATGTATAGAACAGGAAATTTGTCAGAAAGTCCAGTTTCACAGTATTGTCCTCTGAGAGGAGCTGTTTGTGACTTGAGGAGGAGATTGACTAGGAGTAGTTCTTGGCTTCTTACTCGATTTTTTTTCCTTAAATGTACTTTTTCCTTTTCTTTCAGATCACCAGGTTTTGGCCTGTGCCTTACAGCAGAAACCGTCAATGGCACTGTTCTCAGTGCTGAGTTAGCCTCAAACCCTCAGGGCCAGGGAGCAGCTGTGCTTCCCGAGGAACTTGGCCAGAACTGTGCTAAACTGCTACTTGAGGAGGTCTACAGGGTAAGCGGCCAATATGTTTTGTGTGTATAGCTGCAGGGGAAGAAGGCGATGACATATTGGTAAAGGAAGAGGTGGTTTGGGAGCATCCTCATATGGGTTCAAATCCAAACAGAAAAATTATCTGATCCTGCCAGTGTCATCTTCATCCAAATAAGGAGTAGTTTTGAATGGTTCGTTAATGCTGCAGTGCTTTGCTGGGCCATGTTATTTCCTATGGCCAGGAGATGTTGCTATGAATCATAGTAGTGGCAAATTTTTCTTTTGTTGCTGTCTGTCAGCAATAAAATTAACCTGGCCACACATGGGCTGGGCTTTTGATTAGTTGGGGGTTTTTTTTGGTTTTTTTGTTTTGGTTTTTTTGTTTGTTTTGTTTTTTTTTTTTTTAATTAAAAAGTAGCAGGGGTAATAAAGGCAGTGCTCTTAAACTAGTAATGGAATAAACTGGAGTGGAATAGTGGGAGAATATCTGAGGAAGAAGGGGAGGGGGAAGCAGCTAGCCTCAGTGCTGGCTTCTTTATGGTGACGATGGCAAAGCCAAATGTGCCAAGATATGTTGGTTGTATGAGGAATTGGCTGAATGCTTTATTGGAAAGGAGCTAGTTCAGTGTTTGTGTAGGAATCTTAAGTGCATCACAGTCCACAATCTGGGGTATAATTTGTTTGTTTTATTATTCTGTTTTTTTTTTCATTTGTGGTGAGAGTTATAGTGGATGAACAACTTTCAGTTTTACAAATGATTTGTCAATTAGCATCATGGTGAGTTCCTAGTTTAATAACCTGCTTTTGTTACGTATCTCCACAACCATTAAAATAAGTAGCTGTTAGTATTGACAAAGTGCATTTGGCCTTTGGGAGACAGTCATCTAGAAATTCTAATTACTGTTTAAATAAAAAGTAATTGCTCTGAACTGGAATAACCTGATAAGGCTTTGCCAAGTATTAAAAAAGCCACTAATGAGATTCTGTGTTTGATGATGTAGTAAATTATAAAAATACCCTTTAACTTCATAAATAAGGTCCACGCCAATAGTAGGTTGTTCATCTCTGCCCATGTTATCTTTTCCTTTCTCTGCTGCAAGCCCTTCATCAGCCTGAATTACTGACTTGCCCACTTGTTCCAGTCTTTGTGGAGCATTTGGTCTTTGTTTGTTCAGGGCACCATCTTGCTAGAGGACTTTCGCATTGTAGCCCAGGGTTCTTCTCTCATAGAAGCGCCACAACTATTCTTCCTGGGTACAGTCCAGACACCTTGCAAATCTCTTGGAAAACATGTTCAGGTAGTCAGGTGTTTGGAGGCATCAAAAATCCAATTTCCACATCATTTTATCAGGAGCAATAGGTTTGGGTTTTTTTCCTTTGAAAACCATCTGGCACTTGACATACTGAAATTAGTGAGGGAATTTGTCTAGATACTGTACTTCCTTCAGAGTCAGAGAACTTGCAAAATTAAGGGGCTGGAAAGGTCTGAACTAGGTAAATTTTCTGCTTTTGTGCACTGTAGCCATTTGAATGCAATTAGTCAAATTCTGCGAAGCATCGGGATAGTGAGGATCTTGGGACAACAGGAAAAAAGCATTTGAGAAGGAAGCAGGGTCAGGCAAGTCTTTGGATGATAAAGTGATGGGCCATGAGGTTTCAGTGTCTTTGAAGACCAGATTCTGAGTGAGTGGGGTTGTTAGCTGTGGCCTGCTATGGTACTGCTGGTGCTCCTGGAAGGGTTTTTTATGTGTGGAACACGTCAGTCCCAAGAGTGACTGACAAGTGCTGAGCAGCGTATGGACTGCTTGTGGTCCTCCACGGCAGCAGCTCATGGTGGAAAAGTTCATTTGTTAGCATTTTTTATTGCTGTGCTGCTTATCCACTGGAGTGCTCAATCCTCATTCACTATTAATAAATTTCCCGCTCCCTCTGTCATAGGCAATATGGTGGATTTTGTTCTGTATTTTCTAGAATGCACTCTTGAATTTATGTATGACACACACGCTCACACAGCACTAGCTAGCGAGGAATTTGGAAAGATGAGCTTTCTCATCGTCTGTCTCTCCCTTTGTTTGTTTTTCTGAGCTTAGGTCAGGTTGATCTAGTGTTGACCCAAGAGAGGATGTAAAACATGTTGCAAAGCATGCAATGTTTGTTTAATTTGAAGATACTTTTTTTTTTTAGTGTTTCTTTGCCTAGATAAAATGTTCACTGAAACAGTAAAAATTTGGGAAAGCTGTGCATAGAGGAGGAATAAGTTGCTCTGAACAGACAGTCTTTAAGTCCCACTCTATACCAGCTGCACACTGGACAGGATTCTAGGGAGAATTTTTCTCCCTATGTTTAGATTGTCTCTTTACGAGATTGTTTCTCCATCTGTGTCTTTTTTTGTGTCTCTGCTTGGCTCCCTTTGCCAGGGGGCAAAGGAGCCGGGGAGTGTTGACCAGAAAAGGACATCCTGGGAGCATTGAAGATAATTCTCTGTAGAAGAGCTTTAGCTGTCTGGGCCACCCACAAAGCTGTTGGAGTTCATTACTGTTTAAAGGGGCCCAGGGACATCTCTTGAAGTGCTTGCTTAATGGTTGCTATTATGCGAACTTTACCACCTAGAAAATCTTAAGGATTTGAGTCTTGTTATGTTAGATGCTAAATGGTCCCTTTTTTGCTAAGCTTTCAAAAAGAAGTGAAAGAGGTCATCTGATTCTTGGAATCAGTGGAGCTTTTTTATGTACCTTTATTAATGGAAAGATGTCAGAGTAAATTCACTAATAATAAGCAGTACGGTGCTAATTATGGTGCCCCTGAAAGAGACGGCATTGAGTGGCTGGCTCAAAAGCATTTCCTTTACAAATCCACATGCAGTTCTTACTTTAGCTTAATTGTAGAAGGCCAGTAAGTGTTTTCCTCTTGTCTTTGAAAGGCACTGGTTATAGAAGCTTTATATAGAAGGTGATTTGCAGAATGGAAAGGCCTGGAAGAACTGGAAAAGGATTGAATGTTTATGTTGCTTATGATAATGAAAAATAGGAGAGGGTGCAAAACGTATTTAAGGCTGAGTTTTTTAATGAAGAAAGGTCATGAGTTTTATTGAACTAGAGCTAAAATGAGTGAAGCATTTCACCAAAGGCTTAATTTTCAAGACGGCCTTACTTCAGTGTGACATGGTTCTGCGCCATTCTTCTGGAATTAAAAAAAAAAAAAAAAAAAAAATGCAAGTATGTACCGCACAGGCAAGGGAGGAAAATGTGTGTATGCCATTATATAAGCAAGACTAAATTAAAGCTGGGGTCAAGCTCAGGAGAATCCTCCTTGAAACAGTGTTGTCCAGTACCTATTGCTATGGTATTTGTCAGCTGTGGTATTTCTATAAGTATTTCGAAGTAAACAGGATTTTAAGTGATCTGTGTCTCTAATTGTCACATTCAGCTGGATGTGGCTTTGTCCACAGAAACAATAGTGGAGAAACTGCCATAAACTGAATTAAAGTAGATTAGAAGGTGCATTTTATGTTGGTAATGAGTGCCAGCTATTTTGGAACCAATGTCAGTAGTTTAGCTCTGACTTTGTCCATACCATTTTTCTTGGGAGAGTTGTTTTTGATTTTGGACTCTTGAGTAAGTGGCAGGTGGATTGAGAGAAAAAAGTTTGCCTTCTTGGGAGCAGCATGTCCCACATTTGTCATGAGTTACTGTTCTGTGATCATTAGATTACAAGCAGATCACTTAATTTCCCTGTCTGGCAACTGCCTATGTGGAATGGGCGTAACAGCACGCTCCTAATGCACAACAATAGCAGGGATGACTGACTCACTGCAGCAAGAGAGCTTATGTAAGTAGCTCGGACGTGATGGGTATATTATGTTTTGCTATATTGTTTAGGACATGGTTGTCTCCATGCTGTCCGAACCTTTTGTAGAAATCTGGACATAAAAATAGATGTTCTATGTCTTCAACTTTAGAAAAACAAAAACAAGCTCAGAAAATGTCAAGTTTTCATCCAAGTTATAAAAAGCATTTTGAATTATTAACCAAACTGCAAATACAGGAAGTTTTGTGCCAGGAATACTTACCAAACTCTCATATGCTTCTTGTGTATGTTTCAGATTGGCAAATACAGCTGGTGAGAGCTGTGGCTCTAGATTGCACCAGCAAATTCTGCAGGTACTCTGTCCAAAGCACCAGTCATGAAGCAGTCCCAGAGAGGACATTAGGTTGAGTGCATGAGTTTCACTTTCGTGTGGCAGGCTCACACAGCTAAAAGGCCAAGGGCTGCTGCAAGAGCGGAGCATGTTGCTAGGAGTTGGGTCATGATAGTGAATGTAATGAAGATGTTTCCTTCATTGTGATGTATTGTTTGTTGCATCAAGTACAGAGGGTTGTGGGCTTGGTTTGGTTTTGGGGTGGTTTTTGGGGGTTTCTTTTTCAGAAGAATGGAGATGAGACTTGTCACCCTGAAACAAGGCCATCTCAAAAGTTAAATTTTCAGTATCTCTCATTGGAAAGGTCCTCCTGTCTGCCCTCTCACTGAGTAAATGTACTGTGGTTGTGACATCATTGTGTTTTCTTAAGCTATGTAGTCCAAAACTTCTTTTGCCCTGCCCTTGACATTTTAGATGGTATTGTCTCTTAAAATTACGCCAGATTACTCCTTTTCCACAAAGGTAACAGCCATTTTACCTCATTAGAGAATTTAGTTTTAAAAGGATGAATCTCTAGTTTGCTCTCTCCGGAGAGCCTATTCAGAGGGCTTAGCATTAGGCCTGATCCAGTGGGAAACTGCACAGATTTCATGTGGCTGTGGATCAAGATGAGTATGAGGACAGTCCAAACTAATATTATGTCAGATAATTTTCTTTATTTTCAATGTGTTTGCATAGTAATAATTGCTAAATTCTCTCTACAGCAGTTTTGACTGAAAGTGTCCCATTTAATTTACATTCAAGCTTTGTAAACAAAGAAAACCTTCCAATTCTAATTTACATATGCATCGTAATTAACACCTTCCACATACAAAACAATTTACCATACACATATGACTTACTACAGTCAAATATGTACAAGAGTGTTTAGTTCTACATTATTTTATGCATGGCTCTTCCATAGCAGGAAAAGAAAAAACTCATTTTAAATATGGAGGGGAAAATGTTTTACAAATGTAAAACCGGAGAAGATAGCAGCAAGGGCTTAGGTGGATATGTGTGAAACAGCTTTTAATTTGCTGGTTTGCACCTGCAAACACTGAACTATTTGTCCAAATGTAACTTGATAGTTACAAAAGTGCTGCATTTCATGGTATATTCAAATGCACGTGAGCTATTACTAAACTAATACCTATTTTCAATTTACTGCAAAGAAATTCTTCAGTGCTTACATTCTATGATGTTAGAAGAGAACAGGCTGGGAGAGATGGGAGGGATCTTTAATATGACCTTTTTATTTGGTTCTGGTTTAGTTCTGTTTCTTTCCCAGCCTGCCATGTGAAATTAATTTGTCATTGTTGCAAAATCTAGATTTTTATCTTTTTGGCCCTTGAAAATTTGGGGCGGTAATATAGCCTTTTAAGTATATCTTTCTTCTTCATTACTCTCCTCCCATCCCAATTTCTGGTTTGTACAGAGATTAATTATTAAAACATTCTGGTTTGCAGGGAGGCTGTGTAGATTCAACAAATCAGAGCCTTGCTCTCCTCCTCATGACCCTTGGACAACGAGATGTTTCCAAAGTCCTGTTAGGACCTCTGTCTCCATACACGTAAGTTGTTTTATTCTGTTTAATTACCCAGTCTTGTTTAATTCACTAATTTTATTGCACAGCTATGTTTTTTTTTTTATCTGTAAGACAGCCTGTGGCTATGAGTAGAACAGCTTGTATCCATCTTCAAATGAGACAGGTGGTGTAAGGTACCTAGTATTTATTTCTACGCATCAGAAGATGATTCCCTTACCGTTCTGTATTATTCCTAGTTCTGAGAACTGCAGAAATGGGGTTTATTGTAGGTTCTTCATCTTAGATTGTACATATGTATCGGTTTGCTTTTTGTTGCCTAGCATACACTACCACGTTTTCCTAGTGATCTCTGTGTAGCTGTGGCATTAAACGGCATGTTTCAAATGGCTAGCCAAACACTGAAGCTGTGATTGTCTTTAGGAGATGGCTTAAGAATTCAGTTCATGGAGCTCTGTGCAACCCCAGAGCTTTAGCCCTGTCAGGCAGCAGACTTCTCTCTGGTGCTTCAGTCTCAGTTTTTATTAAAGCTGTCCACAGGTGGTAGTGGTTCAGAGGATAGAAAAAGACTAAATTTCTTACGTTGCTAGTTGCAGCACACAGATTAGGGGAAGGGTATCTAGTATTAAAAAAAACCATTTATCAGACTGACAAGTGACTAGATCACAGTTATTCATAGAGACTGAGCAGTTTTCCTTTAATTAGATGGAGGGAGGATTGTTTATCTGACAATGGCATCAAATAATAAGACTATGAACTGTCCTTTTTCGGTTATCATGGTACCGGTGCTGTATACGTGAAAGGTACAGTACTGTGATAACTGAAGAATGGTGGTGCCATCACATGAGAGCTAGAAATTGCCTAACTGCTGTTCTCACCCCTGATATCTTGGAAACAACATTCACCAGATTTTGAGGGTAAGACAGGGAAGCCTCCCATTGCATAAGGGTAAAGTAATCCTCTGTAAAGTAAGTATCCATGTGAAAGGCTTACAAAGAGTAGATTTCAGTGTTTGAAGTGTAAGTGCACAGTTAAGCATGCATCCAGGGTTTTTTTGCCTTTTTTGTGTGTGTGTTTGATGCTATGAAAATCATGCAAGTGCACTAGTTTACTTTGTAAGCAGACTGATTTCAAATGGATTGGTTGTCACTTCTTCCAAGGTAGGAGTGTGCAGCAGGGATGAATGTCAGGAGCAGCCATCATGAAGGATCGTGTGTCACGTGAGATCATATAATCTGTGATTCTGTGAGAATCCGTGACTCATCAGTTCTATGAAGATCTACTCAGAGATCACGCAGCTCATTCTGCCGCACCCTCGTGAGAAGCTGCTCATAAAGGGCTAGGAAATGTGACTTCTGAGCAAGTCACTGCGTGCACAGGCTTTTAAAGTAAATTGCAGTACTGTCATGTTCCATTTCATTGTCCCTTCTTTTCTTTCTTGGGGCTGTGACATCTCTCCATTTAACACTTTCATCCAGCAGAATCTGAAGCTCTTTATAAGCCATGTAACACTCAATTGGCTTCCCTGTCTAGCACAGTGTAGTATGAATGTGACAGTTCAACAAGTGGATGAGAGGACTGCTTGGGGACATGGTGCTTTGGAATAAGACCATCAGAATAATGAAACATCCCAGATTTGCATGTTTCCGTGAGAGACATCCTTTTCCCCTGCTAATGGCATGGGAGTGTGGGAGGCGGGCAGCACCATGTGCAGGGCTGTCCTGTATGGTGCTCGGCACACAGAAAGACTGCTTGGCCTGTGGCCACCTGTATGTTAGATGGCATGTTCAGGCACAGACAAGGCAGAATGGAACGCTTTTCCTTAAACTTATGGACTGCTACATGAGCCACACTGTATACAACCATAGAATAGTTTGTGTTGGAAGGGACCTTCAAAGGTCACCTAGTCCAACGCCCTGCAATGAGCAGGAATGTCTTCATCTAGATCAGGTTGCCCAGAACCACATCCAGCCTGGCCTTGAATGTCTCCAGGGATGGCGCATCCACCACCTCTCTGGGCAACCTGTGCCAGTGTTTCACCACCCTCACTGTGAAGATTTATTGTGTGTTAGACCTCCTCTTGCCTCACGCTCCAGATTTCACAGAAGTAACCGCCTGTCTGTCAAGTTGAGCTTAAAAATCAAATGCAGGGTGCTAGCAGTGTTGCCACCTCACAGTCTGGCAGGACTGCGTGTAGGTGAGCTGGCATGAGCCGGGGTACCTGAAGGAGAGCAGCCGGAAAGCCCGAGTGCCCTGGCCCTTGGTTGCATTAGGGTTTAGGGGCTTCAAGCAGAGGGGACAGGCACAGCCCCTGAGGTGGGGGCTGTCTCGGGCAGGGCGCCTCTGCCCGGCCGGGCCGCTGCTTCTGGCTGTTCCCCGGGCATCATCCGGGCGGGGGGTGCAGGTCCTGCCACCACCCAGCGCCGGCCTCCCTTCTCCCCTTCCCTCTCCTCCCTCCTTCTTTCCCTTCTCTCCCTTCGCTCCTTCCCTCCCTCCTTCGCTCTCTCCCTTTTCCCCCTTCCCCCCTGCCGCCTCCTTCCCCCCCCCTTCACTCTTCTCCCGCCTTCCTTTTTCCCTCTTCCCTCTCTCCGTTCTCTTTCTCTCCCGCCTCCTTCCTCCTCCCCTCCCCTCTCTCCCCCTTCCTCTCCCCTCCCTGGGTTGCACCCGCCGGACCGGGACCGGGACCGGGACCGGGACCGGGACCGGGACCGGGGCCGCGGCCTGCACGCAGCGCCCCCTGGCGGCTCGCGCGTCCGACCGCAGGCCGCGCCCCGCAGCTGCGCGTCAAGCCGAGCTTTCCCCCCCCGCCTCCGCCGGGCGCGGTCGGTCCCGGCGGGGCGCTGTGGAGCCGTGCCGGAGCCGCCGGCGCTGCCAGCCGTGCCCTGCGCGGCTCTTGGGGTAGTCGAACCAAGGAGGCATTGCAGGTGCACGGATCTGCAAGTCGGTCGCCTTGCCCTGGCAGCGAGCTAAGATGTATGAGGTGGTTGTGTACCTGTTGGTGTTCCAGCAGGCTTCTGGGAAATACAGCACTTGGGTAAACAGATGGTTTACCCTTTTGTGATTATTGGTAATCCAGTGGGGGTTTATTTGAAGCACTGGCCCTGAGGAAGACCTCCAGTGTGGCTCATGTAGCTCTCCATGGGCCTAAGGAAAAGTGTCCCATTCTGCCTTGTTCATAACTGAACATACAGTCTGACTTTCCAGCAAAATAAAACTTCTCTATGCCTCTCACCCCCTCCCTCAGTCCTTCAGTCCGTACATGCACGTTTGGTGGAGGTTCCACTCCTGTTTGAAGTGCCAGCCTTCCCATACACGACCCATATCAGCCTCAAGCTAATACAAACCTGCGTTCTGCTGCACTTCCTGTGTCACATACCCCTGCCTTCCTCTGGTTTTCTCCTGTTTCCAGGGGTCTTACCACTTGTGCTTCTACTGCTGCAAAACAGCTGGCCTCTTGCTGCTCCCAGGTTTCCCCCCAGCATTCCTACGTGGCCTCCCCTTTGCTCCCACTCCTGTGAGCCTTTCCCTGTACCAGGAGCTGTGGCAAAGCCCTATTGCTTTATCTCACTCTGCTTTTACTCAAAATGGAGAAGAGGTAAAGGAGCACAGTAGTCCACATTTGTGCAAAGAGAGGTATGGACTGAACGGAGCCCACCAACATGGTGCAGTTTGCTGATCAGTGGCTCTGAGCGTCCAGCTCCACACTGCCTCTGGCATTTATACAGTTTATTCTGTGCCCTCCTTGCAGTTCAGCACACCACTCCTGCTGTTTTGGGCTTGGCTGCTTTCTTGTCACACTGCCAGAGCTCTGGGAAGGGACCCAGCTAAGGAGGAGGCTAGTATAGAGCTTGTTGCCTGTCAGCTTCACTGAAGTGTTTGTGCCAACATATGCCCATTTGCCTATTATAGCAGCAACCAGAAACCTTGCATGTGGGGAGGCGTGGAAGAAAACGTGCTTTTCGGTTCTTTCTTTCAACTGTTAATCCATTTGAGAAATGAGAGAGCTGGTGTCTGTACTGAAGCCAGTTACCAGCCCGGGACGGTGAGGTAGAAAGGTGTACGTAGCATGGGTAGCCATGTGCCCGCAGTCACCCCGCAGAGGTATTCAGCTGGCTGCCCCTAGAGATAACTCTCAGGTCTTGCTAAGTACAGGCCACTGTAGTAACAGGAGCCTCTTTGCTGGGTCCTCCTATTTCCCTCCTTACCCCATGCATGTACTCAAGCACAGGAGCAGCAGCATGCCCAAACAAAGTGCATAAGGCAGTTCTTGTTCCTGCAGCTTTTGTTGTTCATAGCTTCTGTGAACAGGAGCTGCCAGGAAGCTTTCAGAGGCCTCATTATGTTGCAGTGGGGACAGTCCTATACCTTGCCTTCCAGCTTCCCATTTTGTGGTTACTTTCCCTTGCTTTGGTGTAATGATGTATGATTAGTTTGTGATTATGCTCTCAGCCTGCAGAGCAGAGGCTTTTTCCAGATTGCCAGCCAAACAAATGTGTGGGCTGGATTCCCTTTCTTTAAAGGTTAAACTTAACCTAAGAAGGGCACATACCAATTGCTGGAGGAGATTAAACCTTAGTTCAAGACTGCAGACATGCTTGTGGCCATGACTGGAAGAGACTAGCCTTCTGCCATGAGCAATTACCTATTTTATATTTGTAGGCTTTTGGTGTAATTGCTTGTTCCCTGTTTTCGGGAAGACAGTAGGAATGTTTTCTTGGCTGTTTTTGTTCCTGTTTTTATACTTTTCAGTAGCTTTTCCTGTCACTCGCCCTCCAGTCACTGTGTGTTTAGGAGCAAGCACTGTGTCTGTTTAGTCTCTTTTGCCTCTTATTCTAAAGTGATTAAAGGAAAATTACTTCCCCCCGCCCCGCCCCCCCCGAAAATGAGGGGAGAAAACAGGAAGAATTCTGAGTCAGAATGTGATTCTAATGTAATGTTTAACTAAGAAGTGGACATGCTAGTAACACAAATCAAAGACACGCTTTAGGACCCAATGTCTCTCTTCTTAAAGTATGCACCCAAGGCCAGCCTTTTGGTTTTCCCTCTTTATCTTTTATTTCTGCTTTTTGGGTGGGGCGGGAGGGGGGGAGTTGCACAGGTTGGTATTAGGTTCATATGGCCCTGATGGGAAGTCAGCATCATTAGTAAGTGACCTTGCCTGGCCACATGTTTTCCTTTCTTTCTTCCTCACCATTTTGTCTTGCTATGTTACTAGGCATTCCTTCTGTCTCTGCTCATACAGAGTGCAGTGGTTTCAGCAGGGGTCAGTAGCCACTTCTGCAACACAAGCGAGAACAATGTTTGGAGCCTGTAGGCTTGTTTCTCTGTACTAAACAACATTTTCTGTTCTATTCATTGTACTCAGTGCTGTCATCAGTGTTAGTATGTATTGCTAATGGGTTTTCTGTTTTGTTTCTTAAACTCTGTTGTTTTCTCTCCCTCAGAATTGAATTTCTGCGACACTTGAGAAGCTTCTTTCAGATCATGTTTAAAATTGAAACAAAGGCCCCTGAGGAAGAGCACATGGGTGGGGAGAAAGTCTTAATGACGTGTGTTGGCATTGGATTTTCCAACCTTAGCAAAACTATAAGATAAGAAACATCTGCAGACTTGGTGAAATGGGGTGACAGAAAATGCTGTGAAGATCTGATAAAACCTGCCTTTCCCTGTGCTTATCCTGGCACAGGGAAACCAGTGATGATTCCAGTGCAGAGGTACCCAAGCTTGCTGCATGTAAACGGTAAAGCTGACTTTAGACTATTTAGACCTGTGCTGTTTATATATGCAATGCCAGTATTCTGTGCTGCATGGAATGGCTGGCTGGAGTCTCAGCTGGCTTGGGACTTTTTGCACTGTATTCCACTGAATGGGACATAAGTGCCTCTAACATCCCTGTGCCCTCAAGTCTTAACGCAGAGGTGCTCTAGTTCTGTGTATCTACAGACTTCACTCTTAGCTTTTTCTGAAAGGTTTAGATAGAGAGGGAAAACAAGATTGACCAAAACAAGCTTTGCAGTGCAAAACAAATGATCACAAAAACCCAGTATATTCTTGAGGTAATTGCAGAGACAGTATTGGCATGGAAATAGAAGTAAAGGTGTGACAATTACTTTTTGTTTATACATTGCATGTATATAGAATTTGTCAAATACTTCACCCCTGCTTACACTGGCTAAATTATGTCCCTACCTGTGGCAGGGTAGGGTTGGAACTAGATGATCTTTAAGGTCCCTTACAACCCAAACCATTCTGTGATAAATTACAGTTTCACAGGAAGAAAAAAAAACACCTGTCTTCGTTTTCTTTCATGTTAGAATTCTGCAGAAGAGACTACAGCCTATACTGACTTGCTAAGTTAGTACAGGCTGTGCCTATACTGTGTCGTCTGCAAAGACAGGCATGGGAGGAGAACCCTTGATGGTGTTTGACTTGCTGCATGTATTCTTTTTAGGTTTGTTTGGCATGCCACACACTGCAGTTCATAACTAGTTGTCAAAGGTAGCAAAAAAAGCTGGAGGCTCTGAGGGACAAAAACACATTTGGTTGTGCCATCATATTTTGTGCAGCTGCTCTGTTATGAAACAGGGTATTGGATTGACA
Source organism: Strigops habroptila (assembly GCF_004027225.2). Taxonomy (NCBI): domain Eukaryota; kingdom Metazoa; phylum Chordata; class Aves; order Psittaciformes; family Psittacidae; genus Strigops; species Strigops habroptila. The sequence goes on along the minus strand of NC_044302.2, from coordinate 72,691,406 downwards.
GGTGCAAAAAGTTTCTACTGGGGTATAAATATTTACCCAAGAAAGACTTCTGGTAGATTCCAGGCAAACCTGCTGAATTTAATGCTGAACTCCTGACACAAGGAGAGAAATTTATACTTGATTTTGAACTACCCTTAATGTGTCTGGAGTAAAATAAAGCCATGTTGAAACCTGGTATATGTATGTAATAGAGCAAATATTGGTGACTGTGTTATAACGGTCTTACAAACTTTATCTGATGCCACTGTAAAGTGGGCATTACCTCTGTAATATGAAAAATGTATACTGGACCCAAAAGGACTTTGACAAAAACTTAGGTATTTGATTAGTGTTTTATTAACTATTGCAGGCTGTGTGAGTCATTTTTGTACTGTACTTTGTTCTTGTTGCAATCTGTCTAAACATGTTTTGGAAAATAAAGTATTTTTTTCCTAAATAAGGTTTTATTTCCCTTTAAAACAAAACAAACAGCAGCAAAACAAAACCACAACCACCAAACCTCAAGACCTTTTCTCCAGCACTATACGATGGAACTTCAAAAGATAAATGACTATTTTGAATTGACACATCAAAAGAACAGCTTTGGGAGTTGCCAGGGTGGGAGGAAGGGAGAGGGTGCGGACCTTGTAATTTTCTATCTTTCCAAAATTTCATTTGCAGCTAAGGAAACAGTAAATAAAACACTAGATTGAAATAAGAGTAAACAGTAGAGTGAAATAAAAGTTGTTGTTTGGTTTTTTTTTTTAATTTTAAGCTACATTAGGAAAAAATATGTGGGGAATAAGAGTTTACCTTTATCCCCTCTGTCACCTTTGCAATGAAAAAACCTAGAAACTCTCCAAATTAAAATTACCCTAATTACAGGGAGCCACTGATCCAAAAGGTGAAATGTACAATCTGACATTAATAGCCACTAGAATAAAGATATAAAACTTACACTAATTAAAGATACAAGATTGTAGCACAGGTCATATTTCCAAAATTGGCAAGTAAAATAAGTAAAAATTTGAAAGTGTTGGCACAACTTCAAAAATCAAAAGCTTTATTATCTTTAAACTTTTAAAGCTCTTAGCTTTGAAGCTGTGACAGCTTTTCCAAATGTTCGAGTTGCACCAAACATAGAAACAGCAATGTGTTGCCCAGGTAGCAGATTCTTTAGCAATAGAGTAAGTAGGTCATAAAATTACCTGTGTTTAACTAAACCTCAGTGTTAAAGTTGCACTGCTAACCCTTAGCGCTGCTGCAAATTGTATAGCTCTACAGCACAATGCTTGCTGCAACTCAGAATTACTTGTTGCTTTACAGAGAAAAAGATACATACATGAAAGAAATACATTTTCCCAGAACAGCCAGTCTCTGCAGAAACAGGAACAATTCCAGAGGAGGTTTTAGGTAAGAGCTTTCTTAAAATTGTTAGCCCTTCACATTCTGGGAACAGTACTTACTAGGAGGAAATCCTACAGATAAAAGCTGTTTGTTTATTGGCAGAACAGTTAACATCTGTTTCGGTGGACTGGTCCCACAGACAGTAAAATAATTCAGTTGTAGAGCTGGACAGAGGAAATTAATTTCTGGTGAGGACAATTTATACTCTTTCTAGCCACAGACTTTATGGTAAGGATGCTAGTTACTAGGAGATGCATCTTTCATGTCAATTTATCATGGCAGATTTAATACTCAGATGACTTGAATTTTTACTGATTAGGTGTACTTGAATAATCCTGTACTCTTTGAGCTATCCATCAGCAATTTAGTTAATCCTTTAGGTGAACAACTCTGATAATACCCTTCTGCTGTGATTGAAAACTTTTCTACTTATAGAAAGCTTTAAGGCTGGACCATAAGGTGGTACAAGTGCGGGAGGGGGCTAAGTAATGTGTATTTTGTAATGTGTATTTTGTAATGTGCATTTTAATTACAATAATTTTAAAATATTGAGAGAGGATGAAGAACACACAGAAAAATGGTTGGGGAGGGGAGGAGAACTAATCAGAACACCTTACTAAATGGAGAATCTCTTCCTTTAAACTTGCCTAACCGGAAAGGCTGCTGCAGTGGTGATGTGAAAAGTATTTGCAAAGTGTGCCTTTAGCATGCACCCACTTCCACTTCTGAAATATCTATTGTCAAATTCTTTTCCATTTCTAAGCTGTGATAGTAACTTGACTGCACCTTCTATGGTCAGAAAATTCATGTTAACTTGCTGTAGGACAGGTTCTGGAGTAGTAGAGATTATGCTGAAGGTGAAATTGATTCAGTCCAAGCCAGCGCACTTTACTGAAGGCATATGAATAGAAACCAGTGCAATAACTGTCTGGGAAGCACACAAGAGGTAAGTTACGAAGGCCAAAACAGTAAGTACATGGCTGTCTTGGGTAATGTTTTCAAAATAGTGATTATGTTACTGCCAGAGCATAGATATTCTCTCTTCTCTTCTCCTTCCCCACAGGTAATACTATGAGTCAAACGGAGTTTGTTTCAAGCCGCCGAGGCATAATTCTGCTGTTTTGCAGGCTCTCACATTCACTTCCCCATTTTTCAATTATACTCTTGAGACAGCAGCAGAAGGAAAAGTACCAGCTTTCAGGAGGCATAATTTTGCCTATGAATTTCTTTCTCATGTTTTTGACACTGTATGGCCATCGTACAAAATATGCTTCTATTTTGTACGTCTGATGAAAGCATTTCTATTTAGTCTACATCCTAGGGGATGCCAAGGAGACAAGCAACTGTGTGACAGCAACTCTAAAAGCAAAAAGGTGAAAGGGACATCTTTTGCAGTTACTGCTTAGTTCTTGGTAAGCTCTGTCTTAGAAGATCATTCTTGCTGGGATACGTACAGTTTTCCTTGTGTCTGATCTAGAAGCAGCACTGACAAGCTCTGAAAAACACCTATTGCCTGTTGTCAGGGGGAGGGGTAAAAAGAGAAAAGTCCTGCAAGGAAGAGAGTGTGGGGGTTGAACTCTGAGGTGACACCATTGTGTGTGTAATGATAGCATGTCATGCACTGTGTCAGTGTGTCACAATGTCCAAATAGCACTTGTGCTAGGTAAAGTTGTGACACTGTTATAGGACAGATTTGTTAGTATGATATGTTAGTATCTGTAGCAGTAGATGTTAGGTTCAAGTGCTAATCTCTCTCCTGAACCAGTAAGATTATTATATATACACAACAAAAAGAGTGCGCAGACCTATATTCCCTGCATAATACAGGGTATAGAAACAACTGTGTTTGTGGAGGTAGCAATGAGGAGATCCATGGAGAAAATAGTATTTATTTTCATTATTATTTATTATTAATGGACCTGCTCCAGTGAGTCCAGAGGAGGCCATGAAGATGATTAAAGGGCTGGAGCACCTCTCCTGTGAAGACAGGCTGAGAGACCTGGGCTTGTTTGGCTTGGAGAAGAGAAGGCTCCAAGGAGACCTTAGAGCAGCTTCCAGTGCCGAAAGGGGCCTACAAGAAAGCTGGAGAGGGACATTTACAAGGGCCTGTAGTGACAGGACAAGGGGGAATGGCTTTAAACCGAAAGAGAGGAGATTTAGATTAGATATTAGGAAAAACAGTCTCCCCTGTGAGGGTGGTGAGGCACTGGCACAGGTTGCCCAGAGAAGCTGTGGCTGTCCCATCTCTGGCAGTGCTCGAGGCCAGGTTGGATGGGGCTTTTAGCAACCTGGTCTGTAGAAGGTGTCCATGGCACTGGATTGGAACTAGATGACCTTTGAGGTCCCTTCCAATACAAACATGATTCTATTACATGATTGATTATAAACTGTTATTGATCAGGACATAGCCACAAGAAAACAATAGCCAAAAGCAACTCTTTACATTGGGGTGAATGGTGACTGGGAGCCCCCGAAAGTGAAGTGGCCAGGAGCCTGCCACTACTGGCAATCCCTCTGCACATCTGGGCAGCTGTTGGGGGGGGCCTTTGTGCACAGCAGGAGTAGACTGGTGTCTCTGTACATTGCCCTCATGCTGTATGTCTGCCAGACTGTCTGCCCTCACCCCATTCTCCTCTGTATCAGTTTGGCCACAATTCCCTGGCAGCCTCCACTGTGCTGTTCACATAATGAACACCAGTAGTCCTTTAACAGTGAGCCCATGGTGAAGAGCTGTTGGAGACTGATCTGTGTGAGGTACCCGGTGCTTAACTGAGGGTGAGCTAGTAGGATTAAGGGCTTGATTCCAGTGATCATCACTACATGTTAGTGACATATCCCATTATACAAAATCTGATAGGCACAGTAGGGCACCCGTGTTTGCAGGCTGCATCGAAAGTCACACTGTTTAAGAACAAATGTTTTTCTTCTCTTGCTTCTGACCTGCAACCATTCTGCTCCTTGACAGTTACTTATGCCTTTTCCAATCCTAAACTGTCTCCATGGATAAGAAAAAACTTGCTTTAGCCAGTGATGAATGTAGATATATTCTGCAAGATAAGACTGCGGTTCTAAATGGTCATCCCTCAGCACCGTCAGCACAGCCGATTCTCTTCCATGTGTCTGAAAATGTAGTTTTGATTAGATATAAAATACTATGCATCTCTAAGCTGGGTCTAGGTCAAAATATGCATGAGGTTTGTTTGTTTGTTCATTTGTTTGTTTGTTTGTTTTAACAAACCAAGGGGAGGGGGGAGTGGAAACCAAAACAAACTTATGGCTTGTTTGTGTGTCAGCGTTCAGAAGGTGTTTGATTCAGTAAGGCTTCCTGAGAGATCTGTTTAACTATGTATTTATAAACACATCTACAGATTTTTACATTCCAAGCACTGAATGTAAAAATCTGCTTCATAATTCATGCCTCAAGTATTATCCACTATTTTCACCTTGGCTTTGTGGCTCAAATAATGTATGTAATATACTTTCAAAGAAAATATCCACAACAAATCAAAGCTAAATAAGTCAGCCTAGAAAATGTTATTCCTGTTGCTTTTTGAAATGTGTCAGTTTGTTAATAAAAAAATACTGTTTCCTCATCCTTCACTATCAATGTCAGTAGCAAGTTTTCCCTTGAAACAGTGTCGAGATCTTGCTGTAGTCTTTTCTAAGTAATGACATATGGATTCAAAGTGAAGAAGAGCTGATCTGAAAAGATCTGGCTTTTTCCATGGTATGTAGAACATAATTAGCCATCTTAAAAGAACAGGCTATTACAGGATGCACAGGCTCCTTAACAGCTTCTTACTCAACAAGAGGCTGACGGGGCAGGGGGGGACTAATTTAAAGCTACACCATCTGGGGCAGGCCCTGCCACAGGAAGAACATAGCAGCTGACTAAATAGTTCTTAATTTTCAGTTTCGAAGTACAAATAAAGAATGAACATCTGTTTCAGCTTGCAGAGTTAACTAGGCATTTTAAGCAGATTTTTTTTAAGGTGTGAAATTTACAGTAAGAAGTGTTCAGGAAAAGAGGGTGTTACTGATAGCCAAGGAGAAGAATATTACAAAATCCTATGACCATTCTTTTCCCTCCCCAGCCCCACAGATTCATACAGAAAAGACCAATTTGGTCAGAAATTGCTGAGTAGCTGTGGAGACTTTGTAAGGAAAATACAGGAAATTATCAAAATCCTCACTCGCCTGAATGAAACATGGAGTAAAAATTTAACCATGCTTACTTATGTTCATGGCATGTTCTTCACTCACCCAGCTTTCTAAGAACAAGCTGCTATGAGAGAACTTGACTGAAACTTCTGTTTTCACACCTTTTCAGGTTTCAGTAAGATCTCCCATTCATTTCCTTTGCCTTACATTTTCTCCAGGCAACAACAGTGCTATTGATGAACTATTTGAGTGTTTTCACCAAGTAATAGACGTGTAAATATGAAAAGGTGCATTGTTTTCATTCACGTAATGAAATCCTTGGCTTTATGGATTTTTATCCTCTGTTCCAGTCTGTATTTTGGAGAACTACCTCTGTGGCAGTGGTTCAGAAGAATGAAGTGACTCATTTGTTTCCCACAGGGAGCTGGACTAGAAAATACGAAGATCCACAGATTCTCAGGTCTGTGCAAACATTTCCCTCACCTTGTCAGGGCTATAAGCATGTTGTGGCTCTACATTTATGCTCTTTTTCCGTTGTTGTTGTTTTGTTTAGTTTGCTATGGGATTTGTCTGGGTTATTTTGTCTACATTAGATTCCTGTAAAGACTAAACCCTGCCATTTTTACTTCAGAAAGATTTCTTTCGTGGTACATTGCTTTCTCTGCTGTTCTCCCCTCTTCCTGTTGGCTCCGTGGCCTTCCCTCCATTGTACAAGCTGGAAGAGCACACCCCAGCATGCTGCTGTGGGGTTCTAGTTGCGGGATCATTTCCCTTCTCTGTTCCCTGGTGTGTACATGGATTCTTCTGCAGGCTGTCTCCTTGGCCACTCACCCAGACAACTTCCCTCTCTTCTGTCCAGCAGTTATTGATCTGCCCCACTGCAGGGACTTTCATCCAGGGCTTATAAAATGGAAAAGCAAATAGAGTTCTTTTAACTAAACGTGCCCTAGCAGTCCCTGCTGTGGAAACAAAGCACTGTCCTCCTCTCTTCCATCTCAGAGGTCTCCTTGAAGGCTTGCCATCTTGAAGTCAGAGAGTTTAGGACCAAGAGCCATTGCTAATTACAGAGAGTGTGACCTCCTGGATATTAGTACATTCCTCCTTCAAGAGAAATAACGATTTTCAGAGAGGCCTCCAGTCTCCACCAGGAAAACTGAGACATGGTATTTCCATTACACGGTCTTCTGAATTTGTTCTAGCATTTAATCGTTTGCTGCTTAAAAGCAAGTGCTTGCTTTACTTGCTCAGCTTTCAGCTTCTCGTTCTTACAAGTGCTAGACAGCCCTGTGAGATCCAATATGTTTCCACCCCATGAGTAATACATGAAAGACCTCAAAGGAAAAAGATTGCTGCTTTGGGATCAGAAAGCCTTACCTGACACACAGGGGAAAAGTAATGACGTAGCTGAATTCTCTGAGTTTTAAAGTGCAGCAAAGAAAACAAACTATTTACTAACACTCAAAATCAAAGTTTTTGCTGACTGGCATTGAAACGTATGTGCTCCCTTAAAACAAAAAGCATATCATCCTACTAAATGCACAATTCTTATGAACTCCTGGGGCTATGGGTTACACAAGAGCAGACCTTGACATACAGCTCCACTGTTACGAAGCTGAAAAACTATTTTCTTTTAAGACCCCCTGTTAGGGAAGCAGACCTAGTGCTGTGTTTACTTAGCAATATTGTGGGGTTTTCTCTCGTTAAGCTTCCACTGGTGAAAGCCCTGACTATGCTTCATTATATAAAGTGTCTACCACTGCTAGTGCAATGACTATTTCCAACACAAAGACAGCATTGGCTTAAGAGAAGGAGTTCTGGGGACTAGGTACTACTTCTTAGCTCTTTGCTTTCCAAAGAAGCAGGGTGGGAAATAGAAATTAAAAAAAAAAGAAAAAAAAAAAGGTAGGAAAAAACCTCAGAGAGATACAAAAGCACACAATGGAAGAAACAAACGTAACTGTGCTAATGTTTCAATTATCTCCTTATATTTAAAAATATTTTAAAATACTGTTCTTCAGCCCACTTACATCTTATAGTGAGTAAAAATAAAATAATCACAAGCCTTTCCAGAATATTTTTGCAGCACTAGCTCATACAACAAACCAAGAAATGCAGATGCTAATTTCAGTAGCTGCATCTCACCCACCGTTCTCATGGCAAGCCATTCCTACTGGTGTTACTGCAGCTGCTAGCCAAATATTGAACTTGCCAAATATTGGCAAGCTGTGTGTGTGGCAGATTATGTTAGTTTCCCTTTCGACGGGAAGCAGAAAAGTGGTGGTTCCAAGTAAAAGCCACCTCCATTGCAATCTTTTCAGCTTGCTTCCTCTGCCATTTACTGAACAGTGGTAGCACATCCGTAGATTAGTAGACTATTTCCTGATGTTGCCTGTCGCAGCATCTCTTCTACACAAAATGTCCCATTTTCACAATTTCTGCTGGCTAAAAATACCTCAAGCTGATTTGCTGGTAGCTCTAGGCTTTCTACCTATGGCTGACACAACTGTGCAGTGCCAGTTGAGAAGACATTCAAAACCAGGAGGGATGGACTCACACGGCTCACCTTAAAGGACTGGGTTTGCCCCCTTGGTCTAGCTGTGTCAAAGGTGGCCCCAGGGCTGCACGGCATTCTTGTGGCTTCTCTGGCCTTGGGAATGCCAGGTTCAGCAGTGCTCATGTCACTGAAAGTCGGGAGAATAAAACTCCTTGACACCAATGCAGCATCAAGAAGCAGACACTTCTTTATTGCAGCGGTGGGTGCTAGGTGGAATTTCCACAAATCAAGCACACCCAGTGCCGATTTCATCCTTACATTTATACTCAAAAATTACAAGGTAGTACACTCCCAGTTACAATGATTGGTTAGTGATTTACATACAATTACATTATCTGCAGTGTCATTCTCTTGTGCTACTATGCTTGCACGAGGGAATGGTCTTCACCTGGGCAAGGGTCTTCTCGATCTGTGGGTGTTTTTTAGTATTATTATGAAGGAAGTTTACTTTAAGTCACCTTAAAAGTAAGTTTTGTTGCCAAGTTGGCCAGCTAGATTTCTACTTTGCCAGGTTGTCAAATAACTCATCCTGTATACAATAGACCCTAGGTGCTTTGGTTATGCTCTAGAGAGTAAGGACTAAGACTAGGATGTCACAGAGAACAGGGACTTCAAGCAACACAGCTTCTGATTTCTAAGCTAACACAGCATCCCATGCTAACATAGAGGCTAACTTCCTAAATCAAGATGTTCTTATAGATAACTGCGTCATAATAAAACACAAAATATAGAAAGATTCAGTAAAACTTAAGATAATCTGCAACATTTAGCACTGGATAGGTATTTAGCAAAAACAGTGACAAATTGCTTTCCTTTATTTCTGTGGATACAGAAACCCACATTTCTGTGGATTTTGTGGATGACAACTAGTTGTCCTCTTCAAGCAGTTAGGTAAACACTTCTAATTTGTTTGGTCCTTCACATGAAATTTACATCAGGAATCATGTATTTTGAAGCTATGCCCTGTGAGGATCAAACCGAGTTAACCACTGTTTCTGCCTCACGTACAATTACATCAATGATATCATTATAATCCCATAGAAGGCAGGTAAGGAAGCTTGACAGCTGGTGATTCATACCCCTTTGCCTAAGGGAGAACTTTAGTGCTTTATTTTCTATGTATGTTTGCCTTGGTGTGAGGCAGCGCTTGCTGGAACTGCTTATCTAAAAATCTTCCTCCTCCAAGAAGAAGAGTTTGTGGAAGCTATTTCTAGACCCTGAAATGCTCACCCTGAGAACTCCAATATGTGGTTTATTTCCATTACGCTACAAAAAGTGGAATGAGGAACCAACGTTTTGAAACGTAATAGTTGCTGGGTGCTTGCCTTTTTTTCATTTTTTTTTAATAGGAAATGGGAACAGCTGAATTTGATTTATTAATTACAAACAAACAAAAAAAAAAGACCTTACCGATGTGACTGGAGTTCAAAAATAAAGGAAGAGAAAAAAAAAGAGCAACTGACATAGGTTTGATGTTGTTTGTACCAATGTAAATCCAGAGCAACAGTGAAAGTTACTAGTTAATTGAAATTATGAAGAGTCTGACGCCACAATTAATTAATTAAAGCAGTGTTACTCAAGTGGTGGCCTTTGGGACAGACCTCTCTCTTTATAAGAAGTGCTTCTTAGCTGGTTTGCACAGGTACCTACCAGCATAGCTTTCTGAACCCTGACAGCAGGGAAATTTACTTCTTTGTGAAACCCCTGTCTTTCTGCTAGTCCTAACTGAAATTGGCCAGAAGGTTCAAAAGCAAAACAGCTATGCTAAAGATACATAATAATTTATTCTTAACCTTAAATGTTTTGATGTTAAAGTTTTGCAAGTGTGCACACTGGACACCAACACTGATATCTAGATGCTTTCTGAAGTAACTGACTTTTCCAAAAATATTCATAAAGCAAAGCGTCTCATACTGACTCTCATTTGAGCAATAATTACATAGCACTTTTAAAAAATCAGCAAAATGTATATTTTTATAATTTTATTTCAAACTGAATTACGGTTCTGTTTTTAAATTAAACTCTGCTCATCCTTTTCCAGGACTGTGAATCAAAACACCACTTGCTATTACTTTGTACTATGAACCAGAAGTAAAACTGAGTAGAAACAAAAGTGAAACTCAGAGTCTTTGCTTCACTGTCTAAGTTGAGAATACCAAGTGGAAAAAAACCCCTACAAACACATGAAATGTTTCACTTTGAGTTTACTGTAATCAATTTAAAGAGCTTTAGAAACAGTTCATAAAAGGTTCTTGTTCATGTAATTGTATGTGTACTAAAAGTTCTTGCCCTTCAAGGTCTCTGGTGATTGATGTGAATACAGCAAGCAGTTTGGAAAATGTACAAGATAACCTTGGTTCAGTTTTATGACATTAACTTCCATATTGCAATCAAGTAGCCTAGAAATTGTATCTTAATCATACATTAAAAAAAACCAAAACCAACAAACAAAACCAAAACAAAAAATATCATTAAGGTTGAGCTCTCCAGTGAGGAAATTCCAAAATTTCAACAGTTGACCTTACATGGATTTAGTTACCCTGTTCTGTTGTATTTTGTCCTTTCAGTTTCTAGCTGTATCACACTCACATCCTGTCACACTGGCTAAAGCAGATTAAATTACATGAACAGATTAAATAATAATAAAAAACCCCAACAGGATAAGAAATTACTGACTGAAATGAATTTATATAAACATTAACTTTTGAAGCTTCCTGACTTTCACAGATAGATAAGTGCTGCCAAACAAGTTCAGGAAGGTTAACTTCCCATAATAAGCAAAAGCACCTTGACAGAGCTGCAGCTCATTACGCTTAGAATCACTATGTATTTAACTTCTAGAAACCTTAAGTTGTAAAATTCTTAACAGAGTTTTCCATCTAAATGTCCAAAGATATCTTGAAACATAAGAAAAAGTTCTAATATATGTACAATTGTGAAAATATCTATTTCTAGGAACAAACATACTTTCCACAAACTGATGCTAGGTCATTACACAGTCCTGAACACTGCATAGGATGAGGTTCTGGAGAAAGTATTTACGTGAACCTGGGCTGGAAACTTTTAATTTTGCATCAGAGTAACTTCTGGTCAATTTCTGAGCCCCTCTAAATGTCTGGAAACCCCAAGGCTGAAAGCAGAAATATTGGTTTGTGTATATGAGGGAAGTAGGCTGTTTCCCATGTTTGACTCGTTTAAGAGAGTCTAAGACGAGTTTGCTTAGATTTTTCAAAATTAAAACGCCAAACAAACTAAAATAAAGCCCCAAAACCAGAGTCTCTCATAAATCTGTTATGAGAGGTTTTCAAGTTAGCAGACTTCCCTACTCCCAGGAGATTTTCAAATAAATTTTTTGGGGAGTTATAACCTATTTTCCTGGTGATAGATAGACAAAGGAAGGCACAACTTGAGCTTCTCTTTATTATGCATATAAATACATTCAATTTGTATTGCAGTTTAACCAAACCGTATATGAAATCACCTATCATTGTGTTTAGGCACCAGTTAAACACAGAGGATATCCTGCTCTAAAGATGAAATAGTCTCGCAGGAAAACACAACAAAACAAAGCCTATGCAAGCAAAATTTGATTAGGAAATAAAATGTAACTCAATGGAGACCTATACTCAATGGGACTCCAGAAGAATCTGTGTTGCAATCACTAGGAGTTTTGACTGCACAGCCACTGGCAAACAGTGCAAGCCGAGGTTTGCAGTGTCTACACTTCAAGGTTCTCGTTCAACCCAGGTTCATTAATTTTGTTTTGTTCTGTTCTGTTAGCAGATGATGTTGTTGAGGAAGAAGAACTCAGACTCTTCCTACTGACTCCTCTCCTCACTGGATGGTGCTAACATATGTACCTGTTTACTTTGACCCTAAGCAAAAAGCTCTGAAGTCACAGAGTGGCAGTAAATTTGTGGTATAAATGCCATTTATACTGAGCTATTGCCCATCAGTGGACTGTATTTCAAATTTTATTTTCAAGAAGCTCTACAGGTAAGACAATTGCTTGCTCTTACTTGCCTGCCTGCTTTTTCCAGCTACACAAGTGCCAGCTGCTAGGTGTTATCCTATAATAGGAGAAAGGCGCATGTTCCTTCAAAGGAAAAACCCTGTGCTGCTGCTCAGTTGTGACTCAACTAACTTGGCAAGCCATAAATTTACCCCATCTCCAGATCAGATCCATTCCAACTTGTGCTGAGCCACATGGATGAGAACATTCGAAGGCCTGGAACATTTAATAGAGCCATCAGGCAGTGTAGAGATCAGCACAAGCATTGCTGTTCACCTTCAGTCAGCAATTTATTATTTGGGGCAACCAGCTTCCTTAAAAAGTAAATAAAAAAAAATACTGAATCTTTCTCATTTACAGAAAACCCATCAGAAACTATTTAAGCCAACAAAACCACAGTAACTCAATTTGAAAGATAAGAGATGAAAATCCTTCACACTACGTGTGGTTCATCTGTGTATGTGCTACCAATTTAGGTAAGCAATATAGCAATACCACTATGTCGTCTTCCTTTAGTCCAGTTTAATGCCACTGCACATCTGGCACACAGACTCCCCTCATCTGAACTACGAATCCTGATCACTGTAGGCTATGGAGGGGACTTCTTCACTGTCTTCTCCCTCTGTTGCTTGAAGGAATCACAGAGTGCTATTGGAAAGTGGCAGCTTACCAAGCCCCTGGAGAATGCTATGGAAGGGAAACAGGGCAGTTACAGGTATGGCGGAGGGGGGAGCATTATCAGATTTTATTCCTCTTTGTTTTATACAAGTCCTTGTACTGCTTTAGTCACTATAGTGTCTGAGTGCTCTTCAGTTGCTCAGCAATTGAACTGATGCCTGTTCTTGCATGGGTTTTGGTTTTTGGGGTTTTTTTCTATGATGTTGTTTTGAGGGGCTTTTTTGTTTGGTTGGTTTTCATTTTTCCTCTGCGATTGTTCTATGATGCAGCGTTTTGTACCTGGTCAAGAACAGGGGGACTGTTAGAGAAGGTAGTGTCAAAGAGGTGCACCTTCCACCAGGAGCAGTGTTCAGAGCAGGACTTAATGTCTGGGGAAGTATCTTTTGCATTCTTAGGTATAGGCATCAAAAGCAGCCTTCGAAGAAAAACATTATGGTGTTTTTTTACATGCTCTTTACTGTCTGTCAGAGGAACAGCTATCAAGTGAATGTCTAGCAGGGAACAAACTTACCATTGGGACCCTCAAAACCAGGAGATGGCTTTTTTCTTAGTGTTTTGGTTTTGGTTTTGTTGTGTTTGTTTTGGGGTTATTTTTCCCCAAAGTGGTTGAATTAGAAGTGAGTCCTTTCAGGAGCTGAATCATATGCAAACCTGTATTTATTGGTGCTTGTTCCTCTTTTGTCCTCCAGGAAGGAGGTATTCACTCATACCACTCAAGAAAATAGGCTTCAGAGAATGACTATAAATAATGAAAAGTCTTCCTCAAGAGTGTTCTTTGTGCCATATATTCAAAGAAAAGCATGGATTTTAAACTGAAATACATTTTTCTCCAAGGTTGGACCTACACAAACAGAAGGAAGAAGAAAAACTATTACAACATATATTCTTATCTTTAAACATTAAAAATTTTACATCCTACTCCAAAAGTAGATGGAAAAGTGAAATACATGCAGACAGTCTTCGTAGATTTAAATGAGTAACTTTCTTAGCCTTGTTCTAACTCGTGAAGGTTCTGCAAACAACCTCCCTTCCCCCCCTCCAAATACAGAATGTGCTTTGATTTTACTTTCATCTAAAAATGAAAAATCTAAATCCAACTGTGAGAATTTTTTGAAGTAACTACAACAAAACCGTTTCTATCATTTTTAACTGTCTGAATATGAAAATAAACAAAATGTATTTCCTGGTCTGTATGCTAGTATCACAATTTGGAACACAAAAGTAATCAAGAAAGTAAAACTAAGCCTTTTGCACAGGGTGGGAAGTTTTGCAACTTGCTTTGAAAAGCAAACTAACTCTGAAGGGAAGTTGTTACAACAGTTGTAAAAATCACATTTTGTGTATAATTAGTGGTATTTTTGTCCCTTATTTGGGAATATGTTTACTAAGTTTAGTGTTTTACATTCCTATTTAATTTAGGATTCTGCAGTTATGTGTGTGTTACCACACCCTACACATATTTGTGTCGACGCAGGAGTGAATATGTGAAATGAAACGTATAAACAGGATGTAGATAAATGATACTTCAATCCTTCTAAGTTCCCATGTGTCACTTGTACCAAAGTGTATTAACATGCAAATGTAGTGTCATTTAGCAAAGAAAAAGGAAAGAGGGATGCTTAAAGAGCAATAAGATGCAAATCCGAGATGCTGACAATTTTTGGGTGCCTTTGGAAGGACTTGTTAAAAATCAACAGAGTAGCAGAAACACTGATAAAAGTAATGTACAATCCTGAACAGACTAGTGAAAAAGGGTAGTGTTTCTTGCTATAAATACCACGCTAAAATGTGTTAAAACTACCTCCAATAGCAGGCAAATAAAAGTAAAAATGCCTGCTATTACATAAGCTGTAACGTTTGGAGTCCTAATGTAGATTGGACTTTCACAGTCTTGTCAACTGGCGGTATATGCTTTGTCACTCAAGAGTTTGGCGAGTTCTGCAAGCCCACCTAAACCTGACCCTGACAAAATGTTGAAACTTGGTTAACGTAAGGACTTCCCACGCATTTCAGTAGAATTCTTTGCATCCCACAGAGATCTTGATGAGCTGAGTCTTAGACATGCAGTGAGCCCAACCAACATAGTACGCTACTTGTCTTTTAAGTGGTCTGGGTATCAGTAGTATATTAGGTGATTATATTTGGGAGGCATCAGGACATTTTTGTTTTGTGGTTTCCTTGCCCCACTTGCAAGGAATTTTCAGTGTCACTGCAGCACATGGTTATGGGTTTTTCACACTGCAGCCTGGAAAGAGAGGGACATTAAAACGAAAAGCAGATTATTAGAGGATGTAATACCACAGGTATTAGAATGGTACCATAGAATGGTTAGTGTTGGAAAGGACCTTAAGATCATCTGCTTCCAACCCCGATGCCATGGGCAGGGACGCCTCACACTACACCGTTCCACCCAAGGCTCTGTCCAACCTGGCCTTGAACACTGCCAGGTACTTTCAGTGAGATCAGGGACTAGAAGAAAACATGCTGTAATTGGCTTTATTTCAGAATCACCAGGTAGCCTTTAAACTGCATGTTCAAGGAAATCAAATGAGCAACGTAGACACTGAGTTGAACTCCTGTTCTGAACTGGCCTAATTTGTTTTCTGTAAGATGATGTTATATGACATGGGCACACTCTTTTCTTCTGCACAAAGAGTAAACAAACACATATAACACTGCAGAAACGACAGCGATAAGCCTGTCCCTAAAAGAATGGTATTTGATTTGAGAGTACCAAATTGTTAGCTGACATTTAACAGCTTGCTTTGAAATCACTGAACATTAGGAGCATGAGCTCGTTGTTAGGTTTCAGGCTCACATCTATTAAACTTTTCCATGGCTTTTTTAGTTCTTCTCTGTCCCAACTTCGTCTTCCTTTGTCTCCTGGATAAAGGCTTCACGGTACGTACTAGTAGATCAAATCCTCTGACCCTGGTGTTCCTTCCCTAAGTTGCTATCTGTTCTGTCAGCAGTCAACAGACAACCCGTTTCCAGAGCTTTCAGGCGACGCACGTTTACTTGGCATGCACGAGAAAATCTGGGACAAACTCATCACTTAGTAAGTTACAGAGGAATGTACATTTGCAAGATCAGAACTGTGCAATAAATCCCGGGAGCTGGGACAGAACTAGTGCACACTCAGCTTAAAAAATCCCCGAAGAACAGAACGTGAGTTTTTCCTTTGGCCAAATAACACGCTCTCTACAGCGTAGCGACACCACAGCGGAGATGCGCCGCTTTTGTTTACCACGGCTGAAGAGGGCAAGATGTGCCTCTCAAACTTGTGCGTGCTGGTCCGAGGCCCTTTGCCTCAGCTCCCCTCGGGTTTTACCTCACAGCGGCCCGCACCGGCGACGGCAGGCGGAAACCTGGGAGAGGCAAGACGCCATCGATCCCCACACGGACCGGGCTGCGGGCAGGGGCAGACAGCAGCAGCCGCCCGCACAGGAGACGCTCCCCTTTCCGCATTTACACAGCGCTGGGGCCCTCTCTAGCGCCTACAGGGGCGGACCCGCCGCTTCGCGCCTGCCCTGCGCTCGCCGCGCTGCCGGTAGCCCCCGGCGCCGGCCGCCAGCGCGGCTGCCCCGCGGGCAGCGCTGCACTGCCCCGCCCCGCCCCGTCCCGTCCCGCGGCGCCCGGAGCGGCCCCGCGGAGCCCCGCGCCGCCAGCCTCCCGGCCGCGGCCCGCCTGGCAGCTGCGCGGTGACGCGGGCGGCGGGGAGCCTCGCGCCCCGCCCATCCCGCTCCCCCGCGCGACAGGGCGGGGCGGGCCGGGCGCGCGGAGGCAGCGGGCAGCGCGCGGGTCGGCACGCCGCTGCCGCCGCGTCGCGCGTGCCCCAGCGCCGTGCATGGCGACAGAGCGGGCCCCGCGGGGAAGCTCCGCAGCCGCAGCCGCCGCCGCGGTGAGTGCGGCCCGCGCCGCCCTGACGGCCGGGGAGGGGGGAGGCGGCGGGTACACCTTCGGCGTTCCCCCGCGCACCGTCCTGTCCCGTCCCGCCCCGTCCCGCCGGCGGGCAGCTCCGCCGGCCGCCCCGGGAGCCGCGTGAGGCGGCTGCCCCCGCCCGGACCCCGCGGAGTGTGAGTGCGGAGGGCCGGGCGGGCGCGGGTGCGCGGCGGGAGTGGCGCGAGGCACCGCGGGGGGCGGCGGGCTCCGCTGAGCGGTAGGCCGTACCTGGGGAGGGGGGGTGGAGGCTCCCGGCCGGCGCGGGAGGCCCGTCCCGCCCGGCGCTGTGCTTACGGGTCACTGCCGCGTCCCGTCCCCGCACCGCGTAACCCGCGCGCCCTCGCTGCGCCGCAGAGTCCGAGCTGCCCGCGGGAGGAGGACCGGGAAGCCGCCGTCCCCCTGCGGCTGCCGCGCCTCGGTGGAGGTGGCGTGTTCTGCCGGAGAACTTCCTCGAGTACTTACTTGTAGCGCCAAAAAAAAGTACATTAAAAAGCAAAATCTGCCGCTGCAGGAGGGCAGAGAGCCACAGGAGCATCTGCGGCTTCTCTCTGTGCGTCTGTAGTGAAAACGGGTCTGGGTGGCGAAGCGTTCCTGTACATGAGGGTTATGAATTAATGGATTTTATTCACTTCCACGAGAGACTTTCTGTAAGAAAAGAGTTTCAGATAAAACTTCCTAAGGTTTGGTTTGTGTTTGGTTGTTTTTGTCTAATCAGAACCTCATTGGCCCCGTCGTCAAATTTCCCTTTCTCACCTCTGCAGTATGTGACAGGCGAGAAAACAACGCCTTGCTGGGGTTATTCGTAAATTACTTGTTGACATGTCTGCTTGAGACACAGACTATATTCTTTTTGCTTCTTGTAAAGAGGGAGACATAACTGGGAAGACTGCTGTGGCTGCCTGCAGTTTCACATGTGATTTTGCGCTTCAGATTAGGTGCCTAATGGTCAGTGTTTTCTGACATCTTAGCCCTGTACAGCTTTCCAGTTTATCATCTGCTTCTCCACTGGTTCTGTTGCTAGCCAGAGTCAATGTAGATGTAGTTTAGGTGAGAGAGAAGTAGTTCTAAAGTTTGTGTTTCGTGGTAAATCAGTATTGACAGGAGATTGTAGAGAGATTGTATGCACTCTTAAGAAGGGTGGTTCTGCCCACCCCCCCCCCCGCACCTAATCTTCGTAGTAATTGGTGTGAGAGTAACACTGTAGTGATGTTCCTTGGGCATGCCCATTTACCCTCCCTTCTTAGAGCTGGTGACAGTAATTTGAGGATTCAGTAGGGACACAGTAGCCATCACTGTCTTCTGCTTGGTGAGAATGAGTCCCAAGTGACTTCAGTGGTGCTAATAGAGAATTTTGTAGTAAACAACTTTGGTGTTTTAGTGTGAAATGATAGGGAGTTCAAGCAGTGGTGCTCTTTCTGGAGAAGCCTTAAATCTGAGCTGTTTACAGAGCTTTTTACTTCCGTGAGTGCCAGCAGCAGCAACATAGGGAAGTAGTATTTGCTGCTGGGAGGGGAAGTTTTAATGAGCAAGAAGTTCACAGAATACAGAAAATGGTTCAGCATTCTTGCTGATCAGATCTGACTGGAACTGCAGAATGGAAAATGAAAGGAGACTGCTGCTGCTTCGCATGTGTGGCTGTCAAAAGTAGCAGTTAGGCTAATGGAAAACAAAGTTGAAATCTCTGTAGAATGACTCTTTCCAAACTATGGGGAGTTAGTGTTATGTGTGAATGTCACTGCCTTCTTGTGCTTGCAGTCCCGTCTTTTGCTGAAGTGGTAAGAAACATAGTTTGCTGCAAATGGGTTTGTCATTTTTGCTGTTGGTTTCTTTATCTGAGCTCTGGGACATTTCTACAGTATGACCTTATGTAAACAAAGAGCTAAGTGATGATGTTTGCAGTTACAGGAAATACTCTAGCATCTTGGCTGACAGAACCTTAAGAGGAAAATAAGCAAGATTCAAAGATACAGTGATATTAAACAGATACAGATAGTGCTAGTTATGGATAAAAGCGAACCACTATCAAAAGTTACAAAACTTTCATTAAAAAGCAGATTAACATAACTAAACATACAATAATGAAAAAAAAAATAATGGTTTTAATGGTGTTTTGAAGAAACAACTGATGTGGAACAAGGCAACCAAAATCTCATGTTTTGTTTTTTGGGTTTTTTTTTTTTTATAGAAATAACTGGAGCCTTGAGTAGGAGGTTGAACTAGATGACCTTCTGAGGTGCTTTTCAACCTGAATTACCCTACCCTAGTGCTACTATGCTATTACGGGCTAGCATTTCTATTAGAACGCCCCCCTTTTTTTCTTTTACTTAGGCTTTTATGCAAATATGAACACTGCTATTAGGCAATGCAGTGTTACATTTTTTCAATTTAACTTAATGGAGCTGCTATTTCAAAGCTTCTGATCCTTGCTGTGCCCTGATTTCAGTGGGTTCCGTATGAATTCAGATGTCCTCCCACAGGGTTCTCAGCATGAGCCCAGTAAGATGACTAATATGACTAGGACCAGCAAGATCTGAGTCAACATTTGAGCTCATGCTTGCATTTTTATTTCCCTAACTTGTTTCAGACGTGATGTATCAGAAGGTAAATGAATTTTTGGATATGACATTTTTGAAAACTATTCCATAAGGTAGATCTGTCTTTGGGCACTTGAAACGCACAAAATGTGTATATGCAATGAAGCTTCTTTATAATAGGAAGGGCTGTAATCAGTTTTATTTGCTGCATACAAAGAGGTGCATTTTTCTGCAAGCTGTGTTGATTTAGTGAAGATTTAACCTGTCACTTAAATGGGATATATGCCTACAAGGTACAAGTGTAAGGCATCTTGTCACTGTCAGTTGCAACCTTTGAGATGCTGGAAGGAAAAAAAGTGATGCCTCACTCCAGTGTTAAGATCTTTGGGTCATGCAGTACTGAATGCAGAGAGATCTGTTTCACATAGACAGTGATATAATCCCCTTACGTTATCGTGGGTATTGAGATGCAGCTGATACGATCTTTTATTCCTGGCTTTCTTTCTGTCCTCTTGGACTGCATGAGAAAGCAGTTTTCTGTGGAGGAAAATCCAAGTGCTTTTTGAGTAGACAAGTAGAATAACTTGCCTGGAAGATATTGTCATTTTTGACAACAAAGTCCATCTGATTTTGGTTATGCAGTCACTGTGTTGCACAGTCAAACATGAACATTTAAATCTGACTTGTAGGAAAAAAAACCCCAATGTGATGCAGCCAACTATTGACTTAAAATCAATACATGCATTGTCCTTTTATGATGTCCTTTTATGCATCTGTGCCTTTGACAGTATCTTCCACAGTAGTATTACACAGTTCCGTTTGTTAGAAGAGTGCTTTTTTATCATGGTTGAACGTTTCCTTGTATTAGGAAGAGAGGCAGTATCTCTTGGATATTTTGTTTTTCTGTACTTCTCTCCCTTCTGGGCTTTCTTCTGTGGGTTTTTGTTTGGTTTTTTTTCCTTCCCTAGTGCCTTCAGTATTTGTCCATAGCTCAGATAAATCTATGAACTACTTTTGGTTTTCTGGCCACAAAGGACAGGTGAAATGAGAATATTTTTGATCCCTTTTTTTGTTCTTTGAAATACTTTGTTTCTTGTCTTGCGTACACTTGTATTAAGAAGAGATTCTGTCAAGCTGCACATTCTGTGCATGGTTATTTTAGAATCATAGAATAGTTAGGGTTGGAAAGGACCTTAAGATCATCTAGTTCCAACCCCCCTGCCATGGGCAGAGACTCCTCATGCTAGACCTTGTCACCCAAGGCTCTGCCCAACCTGGCCTTGAACACTGCCAGGGATGGAGCATTTACCACTTCTTTGGGCAACCCATTCCAGTGCCTCATCACCTTCACAGTAAAGAACTTCTTCCTTATATCTAACTTAAACTTCTCCTGTTTAAGTTTGAAGCCGTTACCCCTTGTCCTATCACTGCAGTCCCTGATGAAGAGTCCCTCCCCAGCATCCTTGTAGGCCCCCTTCAGATACTGGAAGGCTGCTATGAGGTCTCCACGCAGCCTTCTCTTCTCCAGGCTGAACAGCCCCAACTCCCTCAGCCTGTCTTCATACAGGAGGTGCTCCAGCCCTCTTATCATCCTTGTGGCCCTCCTCTGGGCTGGCTCCAACAGCTCCATGTCCTTCTTATGTTGAGGACACCAGAACTGCACACAGTGCTCCCAAGTAGGGTCTCACAAGAGCAGAGTAGAGGGGCAGGATCACCTCCTTCGACTCTGTTTAATGCAGCCCAGTTTATTTGAAGTATACTTTAAGGCTTACATTTGCCTTAAAATTCAATGCCATGTAGGAATAGCTGCAAGTTATTCTTTCGGGAGTTTATTGTATTTGCTGGCATCAAGTAGCTGTCTTTTGGTCTTTTTGCTTGGCTAGCTCTCAATTTTTATCCTGCTTAAGCTCATGAAGTAAGAAAAACTTTGAGTTTTAAATGTCTGATCTTGATACATATAAATATACAGTAAGCTTGGTACCTGTATTTCTCAAACTATTTTTAGAGACCTAAGTTCAAGTGCATTTAGAGTGGGAGCCCTGCTAACTTCGACGTGAAAATACAGGATTGCTTGTCTGGATTCGGTTACAGAGATAGGGCCACAGATGGTGTGGCCCTCTGAACATCGTTAGGTACTGAATATGTTAGGTAAACTTGACTGCGAGCACAGCATTTGAGGACAAAGGCTATTGGAAAACAACCAGTAATTCCTAATAAAAGAGGGGTGTTTTAGTGAGATTAAAAGGGTGCTTTGGAAACCTATTAAGATAGTCAAATAACACAGGAGGTTCTGAGGTTATGAAGATAAAAGCCTCTTAAAAATACAGCTTTCAAGTGAGGGTTGGTGTTGGAAGACAGTTTTCAGAAAAAAAGATAGTCCGTGGTATAGTTGTTGTACTGCATACTACAGAAGGCAGTCCGAGCCAGCCAAAATCTCTTCTGCAGCATTTCCCAGTTGTGGAGATTTCTGACATTCTTTAATGTTTGGTGCTGGTTCTCTCAAAATGTAGCAGTACTGTATTATGTTTGTTCGTAAGTTAACTGTAATACAGTTGCAAGGGACAGCAATACCCAGCTCTCTCTATACTTCTTTGTGAAGGAAAAGAGCAAAAGGCTGCCAAAATTCACAGGGGAAATAAAGCCACTTACTGTTTGTTGCATCCGGCATCTATGAAGGAGTACTCCTGTGTGCTTGGAAATCAGGAGCTGGGTCCAGATAGCAACTGGTCTGTATGAGAGGCCATCCCCTCAGGGACAGGCAGAATCAAAAACATTCTTATTCTGCTCTGTAGTCTACAAAGGCAGAGAAGGCAAATTGTTGTCCTTAGAAAATGGAGTAAGTAAAAGGAATTGAGTTAGTGAGACCTTTTAAACCTTTTCGTTATAGAATCATAGAATCAGCTAAGTTGGAAAAGACCTTGAAAATCATCAAGTCCAACCTTTACCCCAGGACTGCCAGTTCACCACTAAACCATGTCACAGAGGGCCTCATCTACACAGCTTCTGAACACTTCCAGGGACAGTGACTCCACCACTGCTCTGGGCAGCCTTTTCCAATGCCTGATCACCCTCTCGGTGAAGAAATTTTTCCTTACATCCAGTCTAAACCTCCCCTACTGCAGCTTGAGTTGAAAGAATCAAAATTGGACACAAAGCCAAGCTACTTTTATTTTATAGATTGTGTGAAGACTGCCAAGAGAATAGGTGAGCCTAAAAGCTTGCATGTTTTTCAATTTTATCATCAAACTACTAAGGACATTTCCTCTCAATATGAGACGTACCATGGGGAGAACTGCTTCCCTTACAAAATGATTTTGGCAGTCATAACTGGAATTTCCAGTCTTACTCCTGGCATTATTTTGCCATACTTTGCAGCACTGGTACTACAGGTTCTCTCTTTGGATTCTTTTTTGAACCACTAGAAGTTTTATTTTTTAATTTATAGTGGAATATGTTATGGTCATATAATAATGTATACATAGAAATGTCTTCAGTTTTTATTGTCTTGTAAAATCAGGTTTATGCAGTTTTAAAGAAACATTTATTTTTATTACATTGACAAATTGTCTGCTATGCGTAGACTTTTTTTTTTTTAAATATACATATGTATGTTTTGATACCTTGAGGTTTTGCCCTCTGGAACAGTAGAAAGCAAACTATACCTACTTAGCAGTTGGTGGCCAAGGGACGGAAGAATTCCTAATGTTGGGAAAAATGAGTGGGAATACAAGCAGAGGAAAAGTTTGGCCTTTCTGTGAGGAATTATAAACCCTGAAGTCCCAGAGATATAAGAGAAAGGTAGAGGTGGTTGTTTCATGGTGTGTATTAAGTGTTCTCTTAAACTGCCTCTTTCTTCAGTCTCTCAACAAACACTGGAATTTGCTGCTCCCTTGGTTTTGTAAACACAACAGCTCTTTGAAGGGCTATGCTGTAGTCTGTATCACAACTGTGACCCGTGTTAAAATAAAACTGTTTTCTCTCTTTTGGAACAAGTGGCACAAGAGAAGGGAACAGACAGGATAACTTCTTAAGATGGCTTGCAGTGCCAGAGAAAGCATTGTGTAACCACATCCTGGATAACCCCAAAGATGGACTGAGCTACAAAAGAAATTTTGGGTTCCCAGTGGAATCTGAGGGCATGGGATTGCACAAGACCCAGATCCTCAGCTGTGGGCAATAAAGCGTGTGTCAATCCAACAGCTGGCTCCCAAAAGGTTGAGACTTTGGAACTATTCTAGCAACTGTGTAAATAGGTGCATGGTTATCTTTTAATTGCCGTATATACCTCGGTCTTCATAAACCTTTGTAACTACACTGTCTATCAGGGGGTTTGTGAATAAATACTTCTGGTTGCTTTTATTGCAGCCTGGCTTCAGTTAAAGGTGATTTCAAGGTAGCTGGCTAACAATAGGCTAACATTCTATTCCTATATGTCTTTTGATCCCTAAAGCTGGAGCCTAGCACACTAACATAATGGTTTGGGCATTGAAAGGCTGATGGTGTTGCACTGAATTCCAGTGGGTGTTTTGGAAGCATGCTTGCAGACGTTTGGGGAGAAGCATGTTAGATTTCAGTTCGTGATAATGAGAATGAAAATCTGTTAGTAGGACTTGCTAGTAGGCCCTGTGCAAGGTGGGTGTAAAAAATGAGCTGGAATATTCACTTTTCATTGTTATGCATTGGCAGACCTAACAGCAGTGTGATGAAATAGGCTCAGGTCAAAGTGGAGAATAAATAAACCAGGGAGTTTATTTGGTTGAGGTTAATGAGATTGCACCAGTATAAGTCTGAAACAAATCAATTTGAAGCAATGTCTGCACTATAGTTAGCATGTGTGATTGTAACACACATGGATGTCCCTTAACCAGCTTATACTACAGCTGCTGGAAGGTACAGCATGTAAATTGCACAGGACACTGGATATTTAATGTCACTTTTGCTACTCAAGCTGGTTCAGGTGTATTAACAGTGTTTTAGAAGGGTGTCTTTAGACTGCAGCAGACTTAAGTCATGCCATAATTTACTTGAGCTTTGGTACTTTTCCAGGTCTGTTTTCTAAGAGCTTTGCCACTTACTGAGACTCATACCTTATCAATATTTTTGCCTGTGAACTCACAGAACTGAGTTTTAAACTAACCTTAGAATGTTAAAAAATGTTTTTACTTCATTTTGTGAAAAAGATTGCAGTATTTGTCAATTTTATGGTGGTTCTGTGAGTTCTGGCACATAATTTTTTTGAACTCTTGAACCTGAGGTAAAAATTTTGGGGTAAGTTGATAATACAAGATGTCTCTTTTTGTTGTTTAAGATATTATGCTGTAATTAGAAGACTGTGCAAGGTAGTGAAATGACATTTCTTAAAGTCAGACATTTTAGAAGGAGTTTTGAAGTTTGCCATTACCTGATATTACAGCAAGTTAACCACATGCTATAATATGCTAGAAGGTATTGTCTGTCTTGTTCCTTACTCCTTCAGTAGTCTTGTGGACTACTCTACCAACTCTGTGAGGTATCTTGGAGCAGCTTTATATTTAAATTACTTCAAGCCATTTCTAAAATAAGAAAAAGCTTTCTTTTAAATAGCATGTAGGGCACTTGGTGCTTTGTGTTAATGTGTCAAACTACTTTTCTCCTTCTCCCACATCTGAAGTCTGTCTTGGCGAAGAAACCCAGTATTGTTTTGACTTGCCACAATGTAGCTGAAGTATTTCTGACTGAGAATGCCTAAGGGGAAGTGACCTCGAGTGCTCTTTATCACACTCTTAAAATGATAGGTTAAATATGCATGGAGCCAGGAAAAGTGGTGGTCTCTTTTCATGCTAAGGGGACATGCAGAAGGAAAACACAAGCATATTGTCCCTGATCTGGGGTGAACAGGCAGTTAATACACATCAAAAGGATTTCTTTATGCTTGTTTTAAAGAAAAACATTTGGAGGCGGTTATTACAATTCTGCTAAGGCCTAAATTTAATCAAGCAATGTAACTTCTGATTAGAGATACGTATTCATAGAATCACAGAAATATTTAGTGTGGAGGGGACCTCAGAGGTTTCTGCTCCAAATGCCTGCCAAAAGCGGGGTCAGTAATGAGGTCAGAACAGCTATTGAAGTTGTATCCCCTCAAGTCATGAGGATGGAGACAACACTGCTGGGGTGGCCTCAGGATAGAAACTTTCTCCTTAGATCCTCTCTGAACCACTTGTGTTTCAACTAATGCCTGTCCTCTCTTGTCCTGTAAAGAGCCTGACACTGCCTTCTGAATAACCTCCATGTTGGTACTGGGGGCTGCTGTTAGGTTCCCCCAAAGTCTTTTCTTCTCCAGGTGGAACGGGTCCCACTCCCCAGTCTATCTCCACAGGGTCTCTGCTACAGTCCCTGATTATCCTGACTGTGCTCATGCCCTCTGCTATGAACTTGTTCCCATTTATCAGTGTTTTTTCTGTACTGAGGGTATGGGATAGGGCCTGGACATGGAATTTTTAAATTTGAGTAAGATCTGAATATCTGCAAACTTCTAAAGAACAGCCAGGACAGGAGGTGGTCAGAAACTTTTTAACAGCCAAACTGGGAATGTTTCCTCTCAGTTTATGTAAAAAATAACCATAAAATTATGAGATACATTGGTTTTAAACCTTTGAAGGACACTGTGACCAGGAACAATCTGCTCAGTTCATATAATTACAGTGAGTGCTTCCCTTCTTTAATGAACTGCTCAATTGGAAATGTAAAATGTGTTTAGATGAATTTATTTGGTTATGTAGCATTTCTTTAGAAGTGTTGTGTTTAATAATGTAAACTCCAGTTTTTTAGCTTTGTATGTGCTTTTGTTAAATTTCAGTTTTCTAAATGCATCATGCCAGAAATAAGTTAAAAAATACTGTCTTGGAAACCATAGCCAATGTTTTAGCATAATGTAATTGATTAAAACTCAAAGTCTGGATAGAACACATTAAGTTCTATTGCTTCTTACATAAATATGCAACATAATGTGCCTTGTTAATTAAAAAAACTAGTACAAAGAATTATTTGACTGCTTCGGTCAAAATTAGATATGCGGAACAACGGCTTAAAAAATAAATGTGCAAAATGAGTGATTTATATTAAATGTTCTCTTCAATTTCAATCTTAACTTAAACAAGCTATTTTCAATTAATTTGAATAAATCAATGTGTTTTGCCCTCAGATTGCTGAGTACTTAATTATACGTAGTTTATATGCATGCAATACATACATATATATATGTATATATATGCAATACATGCATATATATATGTATATATATTTATTTTTTAAATTCCATGTGGTTCTTTAAGATTCATGGATTGTTAAACCAACTGGAACCTTTGGAGTACTACAGCCTTTTGTTTTTTGTCAAGTCATTAAACTTCAACCAGTTGAGACAAATGTGTTCTGTTTTGCTGGAATGTCTTTTAGACCTAGTTACAAGGGTACGGCAGTGGTAGTTAGTTCTTTTATCAAGATGGATTCTTTAGTACAAGTTCTCAAGTCAAGTTAGTTTTAATGTTTGTCTGTTTTAGCAGTTGCTCTGTAACCTCTTTGGTTACTAATAAAGTTAATTGTGGAATGTAAGTTTCTTCCCTTGAGGAACATAAATGTATGATGAATCAGTGTGCCATTTATTGCATCATTTAATGATGTCTAAATTTGTTTAATAAGAGTTTGTACTATTGATGTTATTTATTCCTAAGATTATTTTATTTATTACTGGGACTTGTTCTTTTACTTGACAAACTAGTTATATATGTAATGTTAGAACACTTGCATTCCTTTTCCACTTCTTGTTTTATGTTGCTTTTTAAATTATATGTTGCTGCCTCTATTGTCAAAATAGGATAAGCTAAAATATTAGGCTGTTTTCCTGATTATTTCAGATTAGTTCAAAAGGGGAAATAAGAAATCTTAAGAAATCTCAAATTGTTAAGCAAAAAATCTGTGTCTTAATTATTTTCCTCTAGTTGAGAAATACATCTATTTGGAAGCAGTAAGCATTCATGTGGTGTTATTAGTTGAAACGAATTTTGCCTATTTCTGGTTCAAAAGTGAATAGAAACTCTCATTTAATGGTTAATTTGTTATAGTCCATTACAATGAATTTAGAATGCTTATCTATTGTTTGGCACAGTATCTCTCTTATCTTGACATAGTTTCCAATTACTCACTGAGCTTTTAGAGAAAGAAACAAAGGAAACAAAACTGATGGACATCCTTTTGCCATAGGGGAAATCAGGTGGGAAATCATCCTCCCTGATAACACATTAAAGAGGAGAAAGAGAGACTAAGGGAACAACAACAACATAGAAGCCTCCTTGGCAAAAACATACAAGATGCGGCAACAGAGTTAAATTGAGTTGTAGACTCATGTGGTAAGCTTTCACAGCAGATGGTACAAAAAATAGAAGTTTTTTAAAACTGTGAAAGTGGACTTTCTAATACAAAGGATAGTGCACACTCAAGATAACTATTTTGAACCTACAGATAAAAAAAGACAGACTCAGTCAAAGACACTGAGAGGAGAGCATAATATATCCTTACTGCTTCTGAATGGTTATGTTTCCTCTGCTTTAAGAAAAGGAATTTTCTTCTTTTCCCACAACAGTAAAAATATTGTTGCCGTCCTTTCTTGCAGTAGTGAAGCAGGAGGTGAGTTTACAGGCAGAAGCAGGAACTCAGTAGGATTCTGGAAATAAAATGGGTTAAAGTAAGGAGAGAGCAAGCATGTAAACAGCTTTGTCTCTTCGTCCCTCCAGATGCCTCTCTGTTCTTTAACTTCTTACTATCTCTTTACTCTTCTTTTTCAGAACTTTTCTGTCATGTTCAGTCACATCTCTCCTATTGTGCTTTCTTATATTCCTTCCTCCAGTACCATTAATAAAGGAGCCATTAGCTGTGCTGTTGTTCTCAGATTCAAGCAGATTTTAAGATTGCTTTCTGATCTTGACAGTTGTCAAAATGTGACCTACTTAGAACCAAACTTCAGGGCCTAGATCCAGCCTAGTATTTAGTCTTTCAGTTTACATTGGTGAAATAACCTTTTGTCTTTCTGGATCTGTTGTCATCTCAGATTTGTTAGAGTAAACTCCCCAATCAAGTTTTGAGCACCTCTGGATGGGAGAATGGGAAGAAAAATAAAATAACCAAAAAGCATACTACATAAAAGAAATACTAAGATAAGAAACTATATGGCACATATATTTGCAGGATGGGCTAAACTATATTAAAATTGTCTGGGAGATTGGAAAATTGATTTTCAGTTGGAGAACTGCTGCTGGCTTTGAAGAGGAAATTAGTTTTGATTTGTTAGTGGAAGAGCAAATTGCTTGTGAAAAACAGATTGTGAGAAGATTCAGTTCTGCTAGCCTCAGTGGACGAGGGTGTGCTATTGTGATTAGAATTTATTTTGAAGTGTGGGGAATGAGAAGAATCGATATCTGTCTGGAAGGAGGAGAGAGCGGCAGGTGGCCTGGCAGTAGACTGGATGAGAACTGATATTTAGTCTGAAATACAGGGATGATGGGAGGAAGTCAGTGTTATGAATGAGGGTAAAAAAAGAACCCAACCCAGGTGGCAGAGATGGGTAAAAAGGTGCAAGAAATTTTGGGTACAGTGGTTCTGTACTAGAGGTGCAGAAAGCACAAGTCCTTGTCTATGTCTTTTTAAAGTTAACTGTTAATATGTACATGTTTAATTATTCCAGCAGTTACAGCAGTTGGAAAGTACTGTGTAATTTCAAGTTTCAGTGAAGCTGATGTGTTGAGAATGGCAGAGTCCTTTCTTGTGAGAAGACTGGATATTTTCTTTCGTGGCCTTGGTACAGATGATTGATCCAGAAAAAGATTGCTTGTAGGCTTTTGGGACTGCTATTCATGCTGTGTGCAAGTGTCTTGCTCGCTTTTGATTCAGTGTAGTTGAAGGCCAGACACTCTATAGCTATATGTGAGCACTAAAATTATTTCTAAAACAAACAAGAATTTATTTCCCCAGCAAATGCTGTATCTATCACATGTGCATGCACACATTCCTGGCTTATTTTTCACATATAGCTTTTTTGTTTCTTCACAGTGGAATAAGCAGAAACACGTATTTCAGATTGTGGTCCTTATTTAGCCTGTGTAGTGAAATAAAGTAGCAGTTTAACAAACCTTTTTGTTTTATCGCCTCTCTGTTTCTGTCACAGATGGTATGCAGGATTATTTTTGCAATGTTAATTTGTGATCTCTTCTTTCCTGTTTGTTCCTACATACTTTATTTCCTTTTCTTTTAGCTGTGTAATGGGTGAAGTCCTTTTGAAGGCATAATTAAAATATAAGATCGCAGTACTAACAATAGGTAGTGAATTGCTACATGAGACTAGAACTGCTTAAGTTAATGAAACAATTTCATGCTTGTAGGTACATAATTGTACATGCAATGTTTACAGTAAAATATTACACAGTTCTTTTTTATGAGAGGGAATCTTTAGTAGACCATCATTGCATGCATAAATATACGTTTATCATTCTGTATTTAAAATTATAACATGCCTCTGTTTTATGGAACATGGGAGTTAATGTAGGTCATTATTAGAACATTTCATGTGCTTTCAAAATGTGGTTAGAGCATTAAAAATGTATTATTACTAATGCTACTTCTTCTGCTGGTTTCAAAACATTTCAAAAGTTCTCTTGGTCTTTAGCAAGTAGATCATCAGAATGCTACCGCTGGACTAGTTCACACAAAGTCTGGCATTAGCAAATCTCATTATATGATTACAGATGTACTTAAAGTGTTAAATGGTAATGAAAGAAATGACAGGTCAGCCATGGATTACACAGACTGCATGCAGGAGTGTCAGTTAGTTTGTTTATTTGTCTGTCTTTTTGGTTTTGCCCTTGTAACCTGGAAATCCTGGTTGAGTAAAGAACATAATGTTTACTGTCAAGATGACTGTGGTAACTAGGCTATTTATTGGGAATAAATGCATGAAATCTAGACTCAGTAACATTTGACATCTGCGGTTGTGTGTTTCTCATAAAAAGGTAGATGATTTTTAGCTCACTGATAGTGTTGGAACTAATGAAAGTAATGCTGTAATCTAAACATGGTTGTGGTTTGGTGGAAATTAAGTCATTTGCAGTGCAGAAGCAAGAAAAATTTGGCAACGTTACCCTTAACAATAGCACAAAAAATAAAGTTTTATAGAACCTTTTTCTAGATATATAATATATTTTTTTCTAGGGTTTGTATAAATTTCTAAGTTAACTTGTTTCTCCATTTAAAGTCTCTAAATGCAGGCTGTTTGCAGAAAATATTTTTTCTTTCTAAAGTTCAGTCATCACATAAATAACCTGATCGAGGATTTATACTTTAATGAATTATTTCTAATTACTGATGTGACAGCCGTTACACAAGAAGACATTGCAGATTATCAACTCCACAAGCAATTTATATGTTCTTGAGTGATAACGAAATGAAACAGTACTGAAAGCTGGCTTTTTCTGTCCTCTACGGAAAGGAAAAAAAGCCCCAAACTTCTCAAAGGGGCAGAATGAGTCCCTTTGAGGAGTCCTACTGTGGCTAGGGAAGGAAAGAGGAACTGGAGAATGCCCAAAAGAAACAAAGGAAAAGGAATTTAAAGTGAGGAACTTTTACAAAATAAAGCAGGGGTAGAGACTAAAGTGGAAAGAACAGAAGAGGGTGGGGGGTTTCTTTTTCCTTCTTTTTTCCCTCTTTTTCCTTTTGTCTTTTTGAGGGTGGGGAGAGGATTATTATGTATAAAAGAGAAGGGAAAAACATAAAGCCAGAGGAAAATGTTGAAGGGAGATTTAGCTGTCACCATAATTACAGTACTGCTGGATGGGAGGCTCAGCATGAGAATCACTTTGAGGCTTTGCAGGCCCAGTATAGGCAATATACTTGCGTTTGTGTGGTAAAGGCAGAAATATTTAGTCACTTGTCTGAGTCATACTGCCACATTGGAAAAGCTTGTAAAATAAAGGGCCAGTAAAGGGGGTCCTCGGCAGCTGAGCAAAGGCAATACAGAAAGGAGTGATTTGTTTGCTTATAGAGTAGAATTGCTAATAAGGTGAGAGAGGGAAAGAGGTTTGGCAAGGCTGGCATGAGAAAGTACATGGTAGCTTGGTGTCACTGTTATCAACGCCTACTACAAACAAGCCTGGTAAACAAGAGGAACAAGATCCTTGAGCAGAAAACACTGAGAAGAGAGAGAGACAAAAAAAGAGAAAGGTTTAAATGTTCTGAGAACTGAAACTTTCTTCTAGACTGAGTCAAAGGACAGCTGAGTTAACTGGAGTTTAGTAACATAGATGGAGAAGGCTAGTGGGTTTGTATTTATCATTGTTTTATTTCTGGTACTGCTGCTGCAGTGATAGTGGGTAGTCATTAAGCTGACAAAATCCTTGCACCTAGATACACAGTATTGTTTTAGTAGTTGAAGGAATTCGAAGAAACAGTGTTTGAGATACATATGGATGGCCTTCATCAAAAGCACTGGTTCTGTTATTTGGTTACATTCAGTATAAAATAAGGTCCATAAAATGCTAAGAACAAAAGAACTGTCATAACTGCATATATGATTACAACTCTTGAAGCAGACAAATTTCAAGTGCCTTTAAAGAGAATGTGCAGCCAGGTCACACTTTGTTATTCCTGTATATTTTCACATAACCAAACACCTCTATTCAAATGATTCAGTATTATCACTAGAAACCTAGCTTCTGATATTTGCCTGGTTTAAAGTACCCAGCTCATTTGGGACTCAGATTTAAAAATGCATTAGGTTAATAGGCAGAAAGCAAGTCAACAATCAAATATGTTAGACTCCTTAATCTGACTGAACTGTGAGGATTCAAATATTATTTCACTGCTTGGGCTTTCAGTCAAAGCCTTATGAAATCAACAAAATAAATTTGAATGCTGCTTCATTTTTATTTCGATCTCTGTGGCCATGATAAATATTTGAGTAATCTGTGACTCAGGTAGTAACTGAATAAATTAAGCAGGTTTTATGTAGCAAGAATTTGTTTTTTAATAAAACTTGATTTCTGAGTTATTGCTGAGGTAATTAAAAGGTTGTTCTTTAGATACGAGAGAAAATACAGCCTTTTGGAGGTAACAAGAAGTACATTTAGCACTCACTTTGGGAACATTTCTGTGTAGTAGGTCCTGTTGTTACTATTAAAGCCTTGAAGTTATTGGTTACATTCAGTATATAAGTTTAACAAGTATATAAGTTTAACAAGCTTCCATGCTAGACTACAAAGTTTGATGAAAGGGATTGTCTCATTGTAAAGTTTGTTCTACACGGCTTGGGGAAAAAAAAAAAAAAATTAAATCTTGTTAGCCCAAACGACGTTTAAAACAGGACCAGCTGCTTTGTGTTTGTTTTTGTTGCATAGCTAAGTTCCTATGTAAGAGTAGAATTTTGGGCTGGTGTTCCTTCTTTTTCATACAGGTCTTGCAATTGTTTTGTAGGCTTTTGTGAATCAGAAGCTGCTCCAGCAAGTTCAGTCAGTGATTGCGTCAAATATATAAAACTTCAGTGGTGACAACAAATGTTTATAAGTGACAGTTTTAATCTTTGATTTAGTCTTGGTTTTTTTTGTCAGTTGTTAAGCATTTTAGTATTTCTGATTTATTGTCTAAGTCTTCAAACTAGAATAATCTTAAATAAATGACACTCCTGCAAGGAATACAGAACCATATTCCTGTTTTGGATTTCAGCCAAGTGCTACGTAAAGGTAAAATTGTTTCCAATGACTAAGTCCCTTGATGTGTATATATACATTTTTATGTATAAAGTATATAGGAAAAACTGAACATGCAGAATGTTACATGTATGTGTGTGTAAAGAAAACATATTTATATGGGTGGTGCTTATAAGATATGTTTACTCCTGAATTATAGTGAACATTTGTGTTGAATGCATTCTCAGTAGGCCGTTACAATAACTACTACTTTTCAGGATATACTCAGTTGTTTCCTAGGTATAGCCTGCATTTTTCTTAGGTATCTAACTTTGCATTTGTATCATTAAAATATTTCTCTGAAAAGAACATTTTGTTTGAAAGGGCAGTCATTTTGTCTGATTGTTGCTATTCCAGAGCTTCTTAGTACTAGATCAACGTTGGCTTGCAGGAATGTGTCCAGTGAAGGACAGCCAAAGATGAATAGGAGTGGAGTAATGTACAAGGCGCTGAGAGAACTGTGTGTTTTACTGTTTGGAGAAGCATGAGGAGACATCTGTTTGTTGTCTTCAGCTACCTGATTAGACTCTACAACGAATATGGAGCTGGACTTTTTTCTGAAGGTACATGGTGTTTGAATGAGCGACAACAGTCCCGAGTGAAAGCATGGGAAATTTCTGTTAGTTATTAAGGAAAATTTTTCAGCAGGAGGGCAGTCAAGCACTGGAACAAGCTGTTCAGAGAGGTTGTGAAACATCCATCTTTGAAGATGGTAAAAACATAACTAGACAGGCTTCAAGCCTGGCATAATTTGACCCTGCTTTGAGCAGGGGTATTGGACCAAATGACATCCCTTCCAATTATATTAGCCTATCATTTCTCATTGCTAATAAGAACTTATATCAACCTTTGTTACTTTCACATGTAATAGTTATGACTTTTGGTTTTGTTGCTGTATGAAAACAGTGTATTTTCTCACACCAGAAATGATGTTTGCATGAATTGCACCTGTGTATGAATAATCATAACCCCAGAGTAAACAACCCTGCTCAATTTTGATTCCATGTTGATCATTACTTTGAGACTCATAATTAGTATGTGTAACAACCTCTCTAAAGTACATTTCTCATTTGTTTCTTGAAGTGGAATGTAATGGGGTACTAAGTTGAAATCCTGGCAGAAGCCTGCTGAACCTGTAGAGATGTGTTTGGTTAATTGAAGTGTCTTGCTGTGGAAAAAGTATGCTCATGGCCTCTTTCCTACATGAAATCTTTTATTTTGAGGTTTTTCTTGAGTCTCAGAATTTCTAAAAGAATGTCAGTTTCCAGCCATGACCCAGCTTTTTATTAACCCTGCTGGTTTTCATGTAGATTTGGAGAAACTTCGATTTCTTTTTTTTTTGTTTTGTTTTGTTTTTGTGGTGCATTCACTGTGGATACAGTTCCTTGTCAGTGTGTGTCAGTGTTAGACTGGGCCACCTTCCCGTACCCTTCTCTGCACCTGTGCTAGCAGTCCTATTTCTGTGGAGTGAAAGAATACAGAGACCTAATACTGCTGAAAAATTTTAAATAGTCACAACCGAAATTGGTTTACTGAATGTTGTCACAGTACAAACACAAGTGCTGACATAAGGGAGCAAGGTGAAAGTGAGAATGGGGCATCAGCATTCCAGATTTTCAGACATTTAAGCTAGTGTGAAACCACTCTCAGGAGAAATTAGGTTACTTTTTTTTTTTTTTTTTAGTTCATTTAGTACTAGAGTTAGTTACTTGTCAAATAATTAGAGTAATCTTAAGTTTTGAGTTTTGGTCATGAGAAAAGAGTGTGGCTGGTTTCGTAAGCATTCAAAATCAGTTTAGCTGCTTTTTCAACTAAAAACGTAGCTGTCTCTTGCAGGTAAATTTGTAACTAAATGCACTTGATTCACTTGTTCCTGTGGTGTGTTTATACAACAGGTATCTTTCAAAGAAACGTGTAACTTAAACACTTTAAACTGGGATAAAAGCAAGCTAATATGGGTCTTTCTACCATGTGTAATTTTGTTTATGTTGGTCTGTGATTAATGCCAGCTCTTGGCTGCTGTGGTTTTAGATAGTTCTGTAATTTGAGATGGAAATCATGGATATCCAAGGCCAACATACACATTTCTTTAAGTGATAAAATCCTTATATTTAAGTATACTTGCTTCTATTTATTTAGAAGTTTCTCTGCTTTTTCATGGAATTTAAATGATTAAATGGATCTGTTTATGTACTGAAAAGCTAGCATGTAGAAGAGTTAATCAGGATCACATCCTGAAAGGTAAAGAATATAAGGTAAGGTTCCTTTGGACTTCATAAATTACATGTTCATCCCCCATGCATTCAAAAGATATCACTTGAAGTTGCAGTAATGGTAACACTCATCTCCCCTGCATCCACAGCTTTGCCAGCAGCTGATGATTCCAAAAACACTGCTTTTATGTAAGAACTTTTTCAGAACTCCAGCTCTGCAGATTCATCTGCATTTTTCACATATGGTAGCAAGATGCATGGCATTCGTATATGAGAATTGAATCAATGTGTTTGTGCGGGTTCAGTTTTCTTGTGGTCTGTAAATTCGTGCATAGCACATACGCATACCTAATATCCTTGTCTTACATGTTTAATTAAGTGCTGCCCCTACTGCTGTTCCAGATAGTCTGTGTTGAATAGTGCCCTATTTGAGGTGCACTCTTTCAAGTTCATGCAGCTCTCTTTGCTGGTCAGCCAGTCAATCACATAGTCAGATGTGCCTTGACAGAAGCACAACCAGGATATTTGCTTTAGTATGTGCTTGTCTTTTCCTATTTAAGGATCAGGAGGTGTCACTGGAGAAGATCAGTTGCCTTCCTCTTCAAGTCTCAATCTCTGAATACTTAAGTTGTATAATTCTGCCTCAGCCTGTATTGTGTTCCAGTGTGAGTCATCGTCCTTGCCAAATGAATTTGCAGTCCTGCCTAATCTTGTTGCCATGATTTGTGTCTTTTCTTGAGAGGGTAATGGCCTGCTTGCTTTCTTTTCCTTTCTTGCCCTGTTCATCCAGTTATTTCAGTGTGGAATTACAGTTTTATAAGGGCCTGCTTATCTTACGTGGTGGAAGGACTGCTCATGGTAGGTGTCTTTTTCATGTCTAAAAATGCCTGTCAGATGTGCTTTTATGAGTCTGATTTCATTACTTGGAATTACTTGACTTGTTGAGTGGCTGATAATGATTCTGTGTTCTCTAAGCTAGATAAATTACTATGATTCTCTTTCTCTTTTGGATTGCTGAAAAAGCAGATTGGCTAATCATTAGGATGGGAGCTAAAAAGTAGAAGTGACAAGAAAAGATGGAGAGTGGAAAGACTGGACAAGAAAGGGGAAATTCTATGGAAATTAGGAATTATGTGGGATCATCAGTTAATCATTGTGTGTGTGTGGGGGGGGAAGTATCCAGCTATGCTAGAACTCTTAGGATCTTCCAGTCTGATGATTTTCATGTCTGAAGGCCAGAGGGATTTTGCGAACTCTCAGACATGTCTAACACCCATAAAAATCAGTTAATATTTTGAGTGAATTTTGTATTTTAATTCACCTAGGTGTGTCCTTGTAATCCTCTGAAATCATGACAGAAGATGGCCAGATCATTAAGCAGCCCAAATCTGTATCATACAATTGACAAGGCAGCTGAGTATCCACCTGGAATATTAATCTAGCAGTTAACATTGCTTGTCTGCATATTCCTACAAAACATGTTACTGATATTTTTTTGTGTTGTTGTTCCCACCAACCTACCCCAGTGATGATTTCAATACAAAGTCATCTTTATCCTGATGTTAATTTAATGCTAGTTTTGGGTGAGAAAGGAGCACTGAATTAATCTGGTAGTGGTAACAGAGGCCTGGAGTCTTGAAAGTACAAAAATCCCTATGAATACTATATTTTTCTCCTTTAGCATAGTACCACATGTGATTTCTAAGAATCCGTCACCTTTTAAATTTCATCATTATTATAAAGGCAGATGATCAAAATCAGTTCAGTCCCATTCCATGTACCTCATTGTGCATGGTTTGTATATTTTAGTTTACTTTTATTTGAATTGTAAGTTTAGTTTGCCAAGTGCTGTAGTTTTTGTATATCCATAGGAAATTTTCCATCCATAGGAAAATGAATTAAAAAGTTGAATCTGCTTCGCAAATGAGAAGTATCCCAGTAGGAGTGTGTTAGCTCTTATTTTTCCCTTTTTCACTCTTTGTAAGCAGGAAAACGGGTACATTTTGGAAACTTAGTAGTGCTCAGATTTGTATTACTGGTTTCAAAAGGCCAGTAATCATCTGCCTTAGAAACTGGAACTGAATGTTTCACGCAGTTGAAACCTTTTTTGTTTCAACAAAAAGGTTTCTTTTTCATGAGAAAAGGAAAAAAGAGCATGTTTGGTAGGAAACTGAAATGTGGTCGAAGTGCTGTGGAACTAAATTACATGTGGCAGTTCATACATGTTTGGAACAAAAATAAGTGTTATTCAAATGTTCACAAATGTTCAATTCATATTGGCGTTTTCTCACTTAGCAGGATTTTTGTAAATGCACATATATGATTTGTATGTGCTTCATCCAGCAATCTGTTATGACACACAAACCTAAGACTTAGTAAATATACTTACCTAGTTAAAAAACAGTAACTCTCAAGTTACTGCCCTTATTGGGTAGCTTTAACTGTGCAGTATTCCCTTATAATGTATTTTTCTAAGTACAGTTAATGTTTGATCAGCTTCTCGGAAGCTTCTCAGAAGCTCTAAACTGAGGGCTGCTGCATAGGTGATACACAAATGCAGAACAGGAAAATTGGCCTAGACTCTACAGACAACACAATATACAGGTAAGGAGGAAGGGCAAGGGGCCAATAATGGTCAAGTTGGCAGGCAACACTTCAGCATGTTTTTAGGGTTTTGTCCTTTACTTTTTTTGGGGTAGCTGTGAGAATCTTAAGAGGGAAACAATGCAAATATACCATTGCTATGATGGATGTTTTATGGAGACCACCTCTTGGCAAGCGAAGTAGTATGGAACAGGTTTATTTTGAACGACAGTAGGACAGGGAGACTGGATTTCTGCATCAGTCTGGTGGGCTGGGAAGTGAATGGGAAACAGAAACTGCTTGTGAAGATGAAAGAGTAGAATGAGGAAAGAATGAGCAAGGTCAGAAAATGGGATGGAATTAGTGGAAATACGGAGATAAAAGAATGGGTCAGACAGATGTGGCAATTCGTGATGTCATTAAGTAGATGAAATGTAGTGTAAGGAAAAAAACAGCGAGAAGCATACAAAGGTAAGACCACTTAGCAGTTTTTTTGCCCTGAGAAGAAATCAGGACAGGAAGAAGCAGAGGCAGGAGAATGGAGTCTGAAGTGCAAGCTAAGCAGCATGGGGTTCAGTTACACTGGCGGGAAGGTCCTTCTGGTAAAATCACAATGTTAGAGAAGAACCATGTGTGCTGGAAGTTCAGGCTGATCAGTAGCAAGGTGGTCCTCAGCTTGAGTGGAAACAGAAGCTTGTGAGGATGCTGAAGGGAGGTGAGAGAAATATAGAGTGAGAGCACGCATGAGAATGGGAAGAATGGAGGGGGGAGAAATAAAGAGGTAAGCAGAGAGATTCGTTAATCATGTGAGTAGACTGAGAAAAGAAGAGAAGGAAATCAAATGAGAAGGGACCAGTGCTGATGGAGAGAAATTGTGGAATGGGTGGCAGGTAGAATTGTGGGGCTGAAGACTGTAGAGAAGAGATGCATTATCAGAGAGCAAAGTGTTGTTTGATAGAGAACATTTGGCAGACTGTGAGAATTAATACTTCCTTTGGTTCAGTGGGAGATCAGGCAAAGACAGGAATGCAACAAAACCTAGCCAAGGATCAAAGGTTGAAGTTTTCTGGGGTGTGAGGAGAGCCAGAGCACCTGTTTGTTTGGGGATTGAGACTATTAGGATAAGGAATTGAAATGAGTGGAAGCTGTGGAGGCGGAGGGATGTATATTAACATAGGTGCTAAGAGAAGGGCATTCTACAGAAGCATAAAAATCTCTTCTGTCTACAGGAATGAGCCCAACAGAATATTAATTTGGTTTATTCATATTAACTGCTAGAAATGATTATATTAGCAATTTTGCATAAACATTGGAATTGGGAACATTTAGATACTCACCATAGTTGTGGCATGATTAGGCAGTACAAATTAACTTTATCCATCATCTGACAATGACGAAATGCATTAACTTACTTGACTTTGTTTCAAAAATACAGTGCAGGGTTTTTTTCTTCTTTTGAAAGATTTTTGTATGTTATAACCAGATGATGTATAATAGTGCCAACCAGTCACTTTTCACTCAGAAAATGAAATGGGGTGGTGGCTTTCTTCCCTGTGCAGTATGCCAACTTTTTTTTTATTTTATTTTTTTAACTTACCAGCTGCCAGTATCTTCCTTCTGCCAAGCAGTTTCTCATAATTTAACCTCCACTGGCAACTAAGCACCACACAGCCACTCCCTCCCCCCACAGTGCGTAAGGAAGAGAACCAGGACAGAATCAGAAGAGTAGAAGTGAGAAAACTCTCAGTTGAGATAAAGACAGTTTAATAAGTAAAGCAAAAGCTCTACACACATGAGCAAAGCAAACCAAGGAATTAATTCAGTATTGCTCATTGGCAGGCATGTTCAGCCATCTCCAGGAAAGCAGGACTTCATCACATGTAATGGTTACTTGGGAAGACAAATGTCATCACTCTGAATGCCCTTCCCTTCCTCCTTCTTCCCCCAGCTCTATATGCTGAGCATGATGCCATATGGTCTGGCATATCCAGTGGGTCAGCTGGGGTCTGCTGTCCCAGCTGTGTCCCCTCTAACTTCGCATGCACCCCCAGCCTACTTGCTGCTGGGATGGTATGAGAGACAGAAGAGGCCTTGACGCTGTGTAAGCACTGCTCAGCAGTAACTGGAACATGGCTGTTTCCAGCACAAATCCAAAACATAGCCCCTTACTAGTTACTATGAAGAAAATTAACTCTATGCCAGCCAAAGCCAGGATGTGGTTAAAGCTCTTTCCTTGTAACACGTTGCTGGTCTTCCTCAGTGCGTAAAACACTGCTGTAGGCTTTTGGCAGTGACATGGGAATGATGCTGCTGGGAAAAGGATTAAAGATACAAGGTAATGTAGTGTTAAAGTAAAATATGTCGGAAAAGAATAACAAGTGAAACCCTCAAATAAAACACTTTTGATGTAGAAAGTTTGACTATTCTAAAATGAGGAAAGAAGGAAAGGAGTAGAAAGTGTGAAGGCAATCCCTGCAAAGGATTAAATACCATTCTGTCTTAAATCACATGTTATTTTCTGAAGATACAGGAATGGCAGCAGCATTTCTGGCTTGTGTTTTCACGCGAAGCATGAGCCAAACTGTCCCAAACCAGGGACAGGTTGGATGGAGCAACCTGGTCTAGTGGAAGGTGTCCCTGCCCGTGACAGTGGGGTTTGAACTAGATGATCTTTAAGGTCCCTTCCAACCCAAACCATTCTGTGGTTCTATGAATACAAGAAAGTCTTGAATGTGGTATTAAGAAGGACTACGATAGTTGTACTATAAAAAGCCTGATCAACAAGCAAGCGCCTTAGTTCGTGTAGATAAATTCTCTAGAGATATTTCAAAACAGAGGTTGTATTTACAGGTGTCAGAATGGTTGTTACATAGCAGTTTGAGGAAAAGGAGGAATGAATACTTCATATAGATGAAAGAAATGGAAGTGATAAGCTAATGAAGAACTGTTTCATAACTGGTGAGTGTGAAGAATTAAGCCTTTCTTTCATTGTTCATTAGTTATCACGGAATATAGGTATTCCAGACATATTTACTCATACTCTTTCATTGTAGGAGTAGAGGTAGCACCTCGGACTATGAGGATCAGGAGACATTAGAGACCAGAAAAGGGGGCTTATTTGGAAGGAACCAAATATTTAGAAGTTCAGCTTTTGAATCATCAAATTTTGAAATATACCTATTCCGAGTGTTAATGAAAAAGAATGTAAGGAATGCAGTTAGGTAGTGGCTATAGTGCAAAATGCAAGCAATTAGATAGCTATTTGATAATGTGTTTGTCCAAAAAATATGGCCCATATTTGTTACGTTTATTATAGTAAGCTCACATACTTGAAAATTACATGGCCATAAGCACTAATGAATTTCTCTCATGCCGTCTATGCTAGTGGAGAATATCAGTCTATTAGAGGTTTTTGTCAAAAGCTGTTGTGTTGTCTGGTGTGTCTACAGTGCCCACTGGGTTTCAGGCAACCACTGTGAGCGACATCCAGAGAAGTAATGATTAATTAGGAACTTACTAGGCATCACTCTACCAGTTTCTTTTCCTGTATAGTAGACAGTTGAATCTGGGCAGTAGTCCAGATTCACATCACAGAAATTCACATCACGTACTGGTGATGGAAGGGAAATTAAATTTTTCAAGATCATCACGTTGGTAGTCTAGGGAAACCCAATAATCACAAAATCATTTGTGATGAACTGTTTCCTGCTGTGATACCTACTGATAGTAAAACTGATACTTGACATTAAAAACTGCATACTATTAATTAAGAAAACCCACACCAATCTTGCAATTCAGGCAAGTGCTTGAAGTAAAAAAAAATTGTAATTTAATCTGAATTCTTTCCAAAGGCTGAAAAAAACCCCTGCTTGAAAGGCAGATACCTATCTCTAATTTTCCATAAATCCATCATTTATATTATGATAATGGTATGTTAAGCAGCTGGGGGAAGGAGATGTACCACAAGTGCATTTTAACTTTGACAGCTGCTTCAGGGAATAGACAAAACATGCACCATCCATTGTGGGAGGTAACAAAACTAAGCACACATCCATTGTGGGAGGTAACAAAACTAAGCACACATCCATTGTGTGAGGTAACAAAACTAAACACACATCCATTGTGTGTTTGGTAACATACAAGCCTGCTCAAGACTAAATGAACAGGGTGGCTGAGGATTTGGGCAGTAGAAAGAACAATGTTAACTCAGCATCAACAGATAAGGATCAGCTAATTGTTTGCCCTTGCTTTTAGTGCTCCTGAATATCCAGGTTTCTTTTCCCTCAGTCTGTGCTTGAATCTCTAACTTGAGCAATGCCTTCAGACTCATCTTACAAAAACAAGGTGGGTTGCGGAGAAGCACTGTGGCAAGAAACCAGGAAATGACAGGCTGCTTCAAAAGCTGTCTGGGAGCTGTTTGTCCATCAAGACCATAGTACTGATTGCATGTCTGTTCAGCTAGAGAAGAAGCTGGCTGTCGCTGATGTATTTTATACACCTTTTCAAATATTCATGTAGAATCACTGGCATAGTTGGCATACATTGCTGAAGCCTGCTTGTGTTTAGGCAGGGTGCTTTAAAAGCTATAGGTATTTTCTTGTGTCCAGGAAGAAGCAAAACTGGTTTGTCTGAGCAGAGGTTTGCATAGACTGCCCAAGAAAAAATTGAACAGCTGTGAAATCCACGTATGTGAGCTGGTGGACTGTGCAGAACCATTCCTACATTTCTGTTTTGTATGCAACTTGGGAGACAGCCAGATGCTTATAATCATTTGTAGTTTGGCTCTTTGTATGTTCCAGATGATAAGAAAATAACAGAGCTGCTTCCCCATCTCTGTTCTGCTTGAGAGTGGGAGATGAGAGAGTACCTGGTTGATGACAGGGATTAGAGCTGCTTCGTTCTTTTGGAGGAGCATTTTGCGACAAGTATTGACTGTTCTGGTTTCCTTCAGTAGGACTACCTGGCTCTGTAACAGGCAATGTTTGTCAGTAGTTAGCAGACTAAATATTCTGTGATTGGAAATGTGAGTAGCATGTCCTCTTGTGCCTTGCCGGCTCAAGTTTATTGAAGAGTAACTATTAGTTTTACTGGTATTTTTACACAATGCACAAAAAATTAGAAAGTTCAAAAGATAATTTGGACTTCTGTGTCTGGCCAACTTGGTTTTGCTCAAATGTTCTACTGAAAGACTCCGTAAGTCTCCTTTTCTCTTTCTCCTCAGAATCAGCCCTGATGGTAGTCTTTTCCCAGAAAGATCTGTTCTCCCACTTTTTCTCTTTTTTGTCTGTTTAAAATAGGATTTTATAGGTTTCATTTACTCTACCTTCATCAGAAAAAAGGTCTGCAGACGTCAGCAACAGTAGGGTGGCACTCGTAATTTCAGTGCTCAAAGGCATTAGCTGCCCTTGTGCTCAAAGCCATTAGGTGCCTTTGAGATTTCTGCCATTTACTCCCCATGTTTATAGAGGAAGAAATGACTGAAATCCTTGGCTTACATATCCTAATCACCACCCTGAGGCTTGGCAATAAGATCAAATCTTCCTCCATCAACTTTTTTCCAGCATTCTAAGGGAATAAGTAAATGTTGCTTAGAGAGTGATGAAGAACCAAAGAATTATGAGAAAGATAAAAATAATAATATCTCCTTCTCTGCAAAAAGGAGGGGGGAACGGAACTCGCCCAACCACCTATGGTGTGTTTTTAGCAGCAGCTGTTCGTGCTTTTTTTTTCTGCTTACATGTAGCTATGATTTGGACACCATGGGAATGGAAAGTTAATGAATTTGTTACCCTATAGTGTGGTATGTGATCCCTGCTGTATGCTCTGCAGTATCTGATTTTGTAGCCTGGGAACGCTGGGCAGACTCACAGAACCTATGGGAACTGGGAGAATCTTTGATGGGGAGTCACTTAAAACTGGTTTACTTGGGTGAGTTTGGGACCTGATTTGGAGAGACCACATCTGCCAGAGATGGGAGGGGAAATGAAAGAAATAGTCCTATGTACACTTTCTTACAAAACAAGAATGTAGACATGCAGGAGATAAAATAGAGCAGGTAACTACCTTTTTCCTACCCTAGTTTTCTTGATTTCTAGCCCACATATGACTCAGTATGTTGTCTGGATCTTCCATTTGAAGTGAGGCTCCTGCTTTTACATCACTCCTTTACCATCATGGGGTATCTCATGTCTTTGGTGTCTGTCAGTGCCTTCCAGTAAATAATGCTGTGAAAAGGTATTTTCTTCTCAGGAGTAGTTTAAACTTCTTCCAAAATTTTCATTTGTATTCGATTACGTTTCCATAGGTTAAAACAAAACAGAATGCTTTGGGAGGACGCTTTCATCTCCTTCCTCTTTTTCGATTTTTCTAGGAATCAAATGGAGTCCAGATTTCTGGTCATGTTTAGTAGTTACTATATATTTTCTTATACCTACTGATATCAAGCAGGTTACAACATGCTAGGTTTTTTTTATTTGCCTATGCACAATCATTTCTTTCACCTTGCGTGTATTAAGGTTATGCCTGCCTAACAATCCACAGACTTTTAATTAGTTTTAAACAATCTTAATTAGTCTTTAGTTTTAAACAACGTGGAATAATGCTAAGTGACTGAGGTTATTTCAGTTAAAATTCGAACCTAATTCTGTTCCCAGTTGTG
Organism: Strigops habroptila; assembly: GCF_004027225.2. Classification (NCBI taxonomy): domain Eukaryota; kingdom Metazoa; phylum Chordata; class Aves; order Psittaciformes; family Psittacidae; genus Strigops; species Strigops habroptila. Next base: position 72,646,922 of record NC_044302.2, on the reverse strand, counting down.
GTTGGGAGGTGAGAGTAAAGAGAATTTCTCTATTAAAGAAGCATGGTGGGCAGTAGGAGTGGGGATAGGGAAAGAAGGAAAGCAACTGTCTTTTGAGACATTTGGGCTCAGGCTTGGCATGCTAATCTGTGCTTTTGACCTGATAATGCATTCTAAATTTGAGGACTGTTCAAGCAACATTCAGGCTTTAGAGTAAGGGATTCTCAAATTTTCTACAAAGCATGCTACAAAGATCTCACGTTCTGTTGGTAACTGTAAGTTTCTGATGTCTGTCATCCTGTCCTCTTTCATCTTCCCCCCTCAATGATTTGCACTTTCTTTTCCTATTGCCCACTCTTATTCTGGCAGGACTGTGTGTAATACGTAAAAAGAACTGAAGTCTTCAGGTGTGACTCAGTTGCTGTGCATACATTGCTTAGCAGGATCATACACTGCTTAACGAGACACAGTCTGAGAGAGGAATAATTTGGCTTTAGGACGGGACACAGTCTGAGAGAGGAATTATTTGGCTTTAGGACGTTTCCACATCAGGTGAGATGGAATCCTTCACCAAAGGATGAATCCTCCCATTACCCCGTCTTGCTGTCAACAAGAGCACGTGGCTGGTAAAAGGAAGTGCAAGGGAAGACTGTTATCCTCTGCCACTTATGTTATTTTAGTTTTAGGGCGTCTCTAACATCCTTTATCGATTATGAGAGTCATTTCAAACTACCTTAGCTTTTCTCAAAAAGAAACTGCTTTCTTGCAGTTTCCACTTCTTGCAGTTCTGACTGTATCTGTCTAAAGTGACTCGCAGGTCTGTCCCAGCTTACACTATCCTCACATGTGGTCACGGTGATGTGTGCTGCTTATGCCAGTAGGTTGATGAGTCAAGTGTTAAATGGTGATATTGTCTGTGAACAGTTTTACAGGGGAGTGGGAGGGGAAGCATCTGCTACATGAGATAAACTTCACTTCTTTTAGAACCCATCAGTCTTGAATGAGAATGGAAGAATAACGAGCCCATTTCTATGAACTTGTTTTAATTACTGCTTGGAATAATGCAGAGGCATGAAGTCTGCTTAGTAATGGCATTTAGACTGGATCAGTAGCACAGAGCCACAGAGAATCCTGTTTCTGTTGAAGGCATGAGGGATATTTTGGTCACCTATGAGGAGCACAATACGCCCACTGGCTTTGGTAGAGATGTTCACAGTAGTGTCACAGTTGTTATGTAATTCTCTTTTTACTGAACTGTAAAGAGGAATTGAGAATGGAATCTTAAACAGTTTTCAGAATCATTGTGTTGTATTACTTTGAGACATGTTAAATATATTGCATTTGTGTCTTTCAAGCTTAATGCCTTCTCTTCTCTTCTCTTCTCTTCTCTTCTCTTCTCTTCTCTTCTCTTCTCTTCTCTTCTCTTCTCTTCTCTTCTCTTCTCTTCTCTTCTCTTCTCTTCTCTTCTCTTCTCTTCTCTTCTCTTCTCTTCTCTTCTCTCTCTTCTCTTCTCTTCTTCTCTCTCTTTTCTTCTCTCTTTTTCTCATCCCCCCGCCCCCCCGGTATGGTTTGTTTTGTTCCTTACACATGCCCTTTGTGTTGAATTTTGTGTGTTCAGGAGAGTTTCTTTTTCTTTCCTCTGCCTGAGGTTTCCTCTGTGTACTAAAACTGAAAAATGAAACTGAGACATTGTTCATGGGGAGAGTTATGGCAAGGATTGAACTTTAAAATGGATTTTCTTTTGCAGCATTTAAGCAGTTTGGAGATATCAACCACACTTCCTTTATGGTGCTATTTAATTTTTCAACTACTTGCCTCTGTTGAAAGGAATTATTATATCATTCTTTACAGTTAAATTAGTTCTGTTAATTATTTTGTGAAACAAAGAGTTGTGTTTATATTAGATCTACCAGTGGCTCACAGTGTGAACCTGGGCAAACACTTCAGACCCTTGTACTTGTTTTACAGCTGGAAAGTAGGAAAGATGACAACATTTTATGTAAAGCACCCTAGTACTGAAGTGCAACATAAACCAAATAGATTAAGATTACTGTGCATAGTTACAGAGTTGTCCATAATAGTGGAAGTAATCTGATGACACTGAGGCCAAGTTCATCACTGACAGAAGTATGCTCTGCCTTCTACAGCAAAGTTGTATTTTGGGGTTTAGTTTTTAAATATATTTTGTACCAAAGAATGTTATCAGTGGCCTAAAAAAATTAAAGCCAGAGTCTGGCTTCTCCTGATATTTGGGTGGGTTTTTTTACATTTTCTTTTTGTCTGTGTGCTTGTCAGAGGGATGTAATTGTACTGTTACTTTATTTGCTTTAGCAAAATGAAACTCAATTCAGTTATTATTTGATGAATTGGCAGACAAGTACTGTGATGTTTAGTTTGGATCTAGGTGTGGGTGGACTGTTCATGTACTGGTGGTCAAAGTCCTTATTATGGACCAATTAAGAAAAAAAAAATCTATTTAAAAAATCATTTAGTGGTAGGTGAGCACTGAGGTGTGGTGAATGCTTTAAGGGCAGCAGGTGGTAGAGGGTATCCATTTATAGGTACTGAATGCCTGATCAGAAGTGGTACATTCAGACATTTTAAATTCCTGCTTAGGATTTTTAATTGGATTGAGTTTGCTAATTGGAATATGCGTTTCACAAATCCAGTAACTAATAGCATTTATAGTAGTTTGTAGTTTGTTAGGGTGTTTTTTCAGGACCTCAAAGCATGCGTAACAGAGAGAACAGACCAGGGTCGGTTTTAAACTTATTTCAGTGGGTCTCAGCAGTTTGTCTTAGACCTGAAAATGTATGTGCAAAAACCTCTTAGAGTGACTAGTTCAGCTGGAGTCATGTCTTACTTGGTGTAGCTTGCAAGCTGCAAAAAAACTTGCCTGTAATGTACTCCATTTCCCTTGTGTTCTAGACCTAGCTCCAGCTTACCTGATTAAATGAAATACAAAGTGTCAAAGAGTCTGCAGTATCTTTAACAGGCCTTTTTTGGGGAGCTGGCTGGGTTTTTCATTGCATTAGGGTCTCAGCTTGTTTTTATCATCTCTTCATTAGCAACATATTAAGTAGTATGGAATACTTGGTCTTTTTCTGTTTCACTTTGGGGAGTGGTTCTTGAGGTCCACAAAAGTCTATTCCTTTATTGCAGCTTGTTCCAAACCCTGGCAGAGGGGCCTGAGATTCTTAGTTTGGCTGAGGTGAAGCTGCAAATAAATATGTATAGTATGCTGAACAGTTCTGTAGAAAACTGAAGTGGTTTGTGAGTTTGAGATTGATCGAGCAAAAAGCTCATCTTGTTTTATTGTTTACAGAACAGATCGCCTTAGGTAGATTTGAGTTTTCCATTGAAAAGTGGGTAGGAAAATACCACCTTTAGGCAACATAGAAGCAGAAAGATTTCTGACTTGGAGTGGCATCTAGCAGGAAGAACTGATGTGTCTTGGTTTGCATTACTGAATAGATGCTTCTGCAGAACTTCCTGTAGAATAGTGGGAACTCATCCAAGATTGAAATGTAGATGAAAGCACTAGACTCAGAGGCTCAGCGGCAAAGCTTGTGTTGGAATTGACTTATGTACTGAGAGACTTGAATGTTTTAAGTTTTTTCTAGTTTTCTGTCATCAGATAAACTTTTAAGAATAGTTGAATACTTTTTCAGTGGAAATTTTGTAATGTCACTTTCTTATAAACAACTTAACAGTTCAAAAATACATCAGGCTATAAATGTTTCATCTTTACTTTATAATGCCTTCTCACGAAGGAAGTGATAATAATACAATCTGTAGCAGCACATTTTGAAATCCGGAAAAGAACACTGTATCTTCTTACTTGGTCTTCTATGTATCGCAGACCAGTTATATTTCATCTTCTCCTCCACTACCAAATTCAATAACACAGGTTTGTCTGAAGTGTATTTTGCATCAGTGCATCTAAAAAAATCAAGAAATACAGAATCTACTGCTTTCTTGACTGTTTGTTCCAGTAGTGTTATGTTCTTATTTCTGAAAGAGAGAAAAAATGCTGTATTTCAAATAGGTATTTATTCTGCAGTCATTATATCTGCTATTATTTGCTTTTCCATTATGCTTTTTTTTTTTTCTTAAATCCACAGTCTGCTGGAGCTTTTTGATCTGTTCGGTCACAATTCATGTGCTTTTGCTTTCTGCAACTTCCTTATGCTTTTTCAGGATATAATACCAAGAATCATGAAAAAAGCTTTGTGTCATTCTTATTTCAGCACTTAGGGAAATATGCAGTATGAATACAGGGAGCTCTTTGTAAGTGTATCTTAATTGGGAATATTTTCTTTATCTTTAAAAGTAAAGCATACAATTGAATTGCATAATCATACTAAAACCAGAGTACTGTAAGTATACCAGCAATTGGAAATGTTACATTGTGAATAGGTGCTTGTCTTCTTAACTAAGGTTTTTTTTTTTCCCCTGTCATTATCATTAGAGTTTTGCAGAATCTCTGCTAATGGTGCTTTTTATGACAAACCTTTGTTTACTTTCAGAGCCCTGGGTTTTTTTGCTTTCATTTTTTTTCTGACAATCTGTGTTTATAGAGATAACGTGATCTTGGCAAAGCATGTAGTGGTGTATCTTTGCAAAAAGCTGGCTGGTATTTCAGATAGGGAGCAAGTGGAGAGCTCTCAGGCCATGGGTGATTAAGGAAGCATTAAGTAAGTATCAAGTAAGTACATTTTCACGAATTATAAAGATAAAATGTCAACATTGCTGTCATAAATTATTCGACAATAAGTACTTCAACGTTTCTGTCAAAGAATAACAGAAACTGCAGTATTTATATGGTAATAGAACTCCAGATCATTTTTTGATAGGCTTGTGAATGCATTTCTGTAGTTTTGGGGTTTAGAGTATTAGTATTTTAATTAAATATTAATTTACAGACATAACTTGATTTCAAATATTTCTGTGGCACTGTCTCACAAGATTATTGCTTGGATATCTCAGAGGGTCTTTCTCGTGTTTCGTTGTATTGTATTATATGGCCAGGCCCTGATTCTGTAAGGATTTATAAATGTGATTTAGTTCGTGCACAATGCCCATTTGTAGCTTTGTTGAGTCTGCATAGGATCTAAGTTGGAGGCAAGGATGGAGGTTTCGTTCTTTGCAGCTGTTGTTGTTTGTTGGTTGTTTGGGTTTGGGTTTGTTTTGGATTTGGCTTTTCTGGGTTTTTTTGTATTGGTTTTGTTTTTTAAGGCTGGTTTATTATTACCTGGTTTAGAGCTTCAGGGTCTAATCTTGCCTAGATTTTTAGCTGCTTCTGCAATACCAAGAGAACTTAAATAAAAATGCAAGGCATCTTACATACATTGCATTGTATGGATTTACATTTTCTGCAAACAGGTAATGCAAAGTTAAGCACTTCTACATAATATTAGTATTCCAGGTTTCTGTAACTGATGTGTCATTGGAAAGAGCTAGCTTTGTTTCCTCTATGTACCTGTACACTTTTCCAAGGGCAGGTGCGTGCGTGTGTGTGTGTAAACAACACCAAAATCCCTTAGAAAATCCTGCACCTTGAGGAGGGAATTTCTAAATGAGATTTACATCAAGTCTGGCCTGTTGATAGACAATTTCTAAACTAAGGCTGAGAAAGCAGGGTAGGCTGAAGATGAAGAGTCTTTCCGAAGTGTCCAAAACAGACACTGGCATCTTTTGCTCTTGCCTGTTGGGTAGAGATTGCTGATTCACTCTGACTTAAGTGTTATCCTGTTTACATGCTGTCAGTTTTTTCTGTAAAGGGCTAATTTGTTGAAGCACATGTGTTCAGATTCTCTTCAGATAGTGTAGAAGCTGGGATATGTGTAAGGGGATAACTTAATTGATCCAGATGTTTTCACATTTTTGATGACTGGTAAATCTGAGGCAGAGTCTTTCCCTCCCCCACATTTTTTACTGAAAAATGTTTCAGGAAAAAAGGTCTTGCATGTTTTATCATGCAGCATATTATGTGAGGTTATTGTCCAAGACCACTTTACCCTTTGCCTTTGTCAGGTGGTGAAAACTGGGAGAGGAAAGAAACCAAAGAACCCACAAAAGTCTGAGCAGGGGGCGCATCGTAAAATATAGTGAAGAACATAGTACATATCTTTGTTTTCTATTTTTGTGGGCAGAAAAAGTGGCTGGGGTTATGATTATATTTTACATGGCACTTTACCATGTATGGTAAAGTATGAAGGTGTACTTCTAAAGGTAGAGATTTAGAAGTTTGACAGAGAAGAGTAGTTTCAGTCCTGATATTCTGGTTGTTGAAACTGGAGATGCCTTTTCATATAGAGCAATATAGCAAACAGGCATAGCGGTACTCGTGTGTGTGTCATTATTTCTCACTATACATAAAGTGACTACAAATTTTCACAATCGGTCTTTGAGGTTTGAGTAACAGTTTTTTCTTAAGTTATTCTGATACTTGGCCAGTAATCAGGATCTTTTTATACATCATTTCCCACCCCCATCCCCTTTCTTTTTCTTTTGATGCTTTTAAATGCAAGATCTGTTGGAAGAGAATGAAACATAAAATAAGTGGCGTAACTCATGGAGGGGAAGAAGGTTTTTAAATATTGTTTTGACTCTTTTTGTATTTACTTTGGCTCTTCCTCCTTCTGTGTACCTCGTACTTGCTTGCAGGAGATGGCGGGTGTCACTGCCCTTCCCCTGCCACATAATCTTCTGTTCTTGGTTCACAGGAAGAGAATTCTAGCTCTTCAGCCCTCAAGACTTTCTGAAAAGTGTAAACATATATGACAGTTACTGTAGAGGCAGTAGTTTTACTAACCTCTGAGGAGGGAAGTTGCCAGACTGGGGAAGTGAGATAAGAGGGCAAGAAAAGGGAGATGACAGTCCAAAAGGGTTTAACTTGTTAAAATCCAGGTCTTGAGAAGAGCTTCCTGAACAACTCTAAGCTGGGCAATTTATCCTAATAGCCAATGCCAACTGAAAAGAGTTACATCTGGTTTTCCTCACAGAAATGTTTGCTGTGAGAAACCCTTTATTTTCTGCGATGGAAAAGAACCTTGTATTTTCTATCAGGATATAGCTCCGTTTGATGAAACTGTTTCATTTTTCTTTGCCTAGAAGATACCTTTTTTGTCAAGACTCAGAGCTCCAGAGCACTGCCGTAGTCGGAGAGGATAAAGAACTTTGTCGAAGGTCTGATGCCCTTCAGAAGTACCAAATTACGGCAAGTGGTGGGTCTTTGCCGTTCTCTTTCTTCCACAGCTCAGCTGTTGAGAGCAGATGTTTACCTGAGAAATCCCTGCCTGCCACAGGAAAAAGGGCAGGTCTTTGGTGGCTGAGAGAAGAACAGCAGTTTTGAAACCTTTTCCATTGTGATACGGCTAGTGTCTGCTGTGCCGCTGTTCAGCGCTCTGACTGCAACATGAAATGGCAAGCTTAGTGCAGCCTGCTTGGTTCTTGACAGCATCTGCTAAGCTGGCATCTATTTTGCAACTGTTGGTGCTATTCTTTGTCCGCACAGTACTGTAGCAATAACTGTTGGTTTGTATTTTGACAAATCCTTCTTTAGTTGTGAAGGGGATAGCTTGCTTTCTTCAAAAATGTCTTCTAGCATCACCGCCCTGGTTTTTCAATCTTACGGTGTTTAAGAAAGCCAAGCAATCTGACAGACTACTTTGCTGCTACTGCTGTACTTTTTGCTTTTGTTTCTACTTTCAATATTTAACTTGTGATTTTAGCTGTAACTGTCATATGTATTCTCTAGCATTGAAGTGTTTTTCCCCTAGACAGTGTTTTCAATAAAAATGCCTTTTAATATAAAAATACTTTTTTCTCTTTCAGTGGTGAGTCAGACTATTTTTTCCACTTTGAAATGTGATTTTTTTAATCTTTATTATCTCCTAATTTCTTGTTAATTCACTGGTAGTTGTTTTTACATTAAACATCCAAAACACTGGCGTCAGTGTATGACACTGTTCTGCATTTCTTTTGTCACCAAAAGCCACCAGGCAGAATGAGACCAGTAACGAGCAATCCTCAGAAACACTCTTACTTGGAGTTAATTTGCTCCATGCACACAAAAGGAGTATTGGCAATTCCTTTTTTATGTCTTTTTGAAAGAAATCAAAGAATCAATTAAGGAAGACCTGTGCTGTACTAATTAACCCGTATTTCATGGTGTAGAGCTATTAAATAGAATTAAGTTTTTAGTATAGTTCACAAAAACGTATAGGATGATGTGGCATACTTGTGAAAGTATCAGTCCTAATTTTGCTGTCATCATCATTTATTGCATCACTTAAGAAGAATTTTAGATATGTGTAAGGGAATCATGGAAAATTGGAGGAATTTTCCACATACTTCATGCAGAATGTCTTTCTGACCTATTGTGGTTACTTTTCCTATGTGCATCTAAAGCTGTGCAGGTAATGGTGGCACTGAATGGACTAAGAATCCTCAAATGCCACTGTCTTGGGAGGTAATCTTTGCCAAAACAATTAGGCAACCATTTGAGTTGCTTGGAAATTTACTGATGAAATAGCCTTTTGCTAAAATTTATCGGCATGGTGAAATTGAAATGTTTTGCAGATACAGATACAGGCTGACTTCTGACAAAACTCTGATAGAACCTAAGCAGAGCTGTTGCTTGTGGACAGGTGTTTGATTTGAGTGCTTTTCTGGCAACTCACCTACTTGGCAGGTTACTGTGATGCTGAGGTTTCTAGAGTGTATTGTTCATTCTGCTTTTCTGACAGCACCCCACGTAACTTTCTTTGTGAGATAAGGTAGGGCAAGGACTTTATTCTACTGTGAAGAACTTAGAAATCATGATTATTTGTCTTAATTCTGAACCAGAATAAGAAGATTAAAATCCTCATACTAACAGCTTCTGTCCGCTTGGTCCCTGTGTGTCATGCAGGCAAATTAAGCCAGGATCATTACTCATTCCTTGTGCAAAAGTTCATGAACTCTTGCTGAATTGCTGATACATGCACTGGTTTGCCAAGTGAAAACTGTAAGCAAATGTTATCTTTGCTTCTCTACTTTTTTTAGCATAAGTTTTGTCATTGATATGTTAGTTTGTCATCTTTTTTTTTCTATTTGCTACCATATGCATTCAGATTTTGATACATTAAAAATCCTTGTGTGATATTAATGTACAGATGGGAAAACAGGAAAATTCATCTGGAGTCGTTTTTTGTAGTTGTTTCTTTTATGAGCAGTTGTTCTGTTATTGTTCTGGACTGCATCATGAATGTGATGAGGTCGAAGGAAGTGATTCTACCACTCTACTCTGCTCTTGTGAGACCCCACTTGGTATACTGCATACAGTTCTGGTGTCCCCAACATAAGAATGACACTGAGCTGTTGGAGCAAGTCCAGAGGAGGGCCAGAAGGATGATAAAGGGGCTGGAGCACCTCCCATACGAAGACAGAAGCAGCATCCTCATAGCAGCCTTCCATTATCTGAAGGTGGCCTACAAGGATGCCAGGGAGGGACTCTTCATCAGGGACTGTAGTGATGAGACAAAGGGTAATGCATTTAAACTGAAACAGGGAAGATTCAGGTTGGATATAAGGAAGAAGTTCTTTAGTATGAGGGTGGTGAGGCATTGGAACAGGCTGCCGGAAGAAGTTGTGAATGCTCCATCCCTGGCAGTATTCAAGGCCTTGAGCAACCTGGTCTAGTGGAAGGTGTCCCTGCCTGTGGCAGCATGGGTGGAACTAGATGATCCTAAGGTCCTTTCCCATCGTAACCATTCTATGATTCTATGTGTCAGTGGCTTTACCTTGTGGCAGGGCAACTTTTAGATCCCCCAGGATCTAAAGGCAAAGCATGTCAGAAAAAGATCATAAAATCTGGAGACGTACTTTTTTTTTTTTTTTACACAAAACATTTTGAAATGTGCTTAAAGACAATATCTTATATTTTTGTGAAAGCTGTTTTTAAAGTCTGAATAAATATTACCAGGAAAAGACAAAGAGTTTTCTTAGTGCAGAAGATGATGCATTTAAATCACAGATTAACTTTATGTGTAAACTTGGCATCTGTTGTCTAAGCACGGAAAAGGTTATCAGATTTTCCAAATTGCTTAGTATTTTTAAAGGTGGTGTTGAATACTTCGATAAAGTTAGTCAGAAGAATGTTTTCTCATAAATATGTGGTAGGAAGATGCGAATCTGTTGCTGTGAATTTTTTGTGAAATACTAGCTAATGTAGAGTGTTCTGACTGAACAAAGACTTCAGAATCTCTTGATGGTTCCATTAAGGAGCAGTGGCATTTCTGCACATGCTGATGTTTTAAAAATACAGTACTTTAGTGCCTGTCAAAGCAGCATGTGCATTTGGTTCCTTGAATTTAGTATATTTCTGTGTTAAAAAAAAAAACTACCAAAACAAACTACATTCATAAAGGAAATCATCAGACCAGATTTGCAAGGAATACTGCCTGTTATATGCAGAATATAGACACTGTTGTTACCTTTTGAAGATTGTAAACTTTTCATAGTACAACAGGTCATGCTGGGTGCACGTTATGAGAAAGTTTAGTTGTGGTCCATTTGTCGCTATTCAAACTGAACCGGGAAGACTATAATTAAATGTTAAGTATACCGTTGAGTGGCGCACTTTGACACCCCTGAGGGACCAGATGCCATCCAGAGGGACTTGGACAGGCTCGAGAGATGGGCCCATGTGAACCTCATGAAGTTCAACAAGGCCAAGTGCAGGATACCACACCTGGGTTGGGGCAGCCCCTGGTACCAATACAGGCTGAGGGATGAAGGGATTGCGGGTACCCCTGAGGAGAAGGACTTGGGGGTACTGGTGGGTGAAGGATTGGACATGAGCCAGCAGTGTGCGCCTGCAGCCCAGAAGGCCAATTGTATCCTGGGCTGCATCCAAAGGAGGGTGACCAGATCACACTTTCTGTGAGTCTGCCCCTTCACTCTGCTCTGGTGAGACCCCACCTGGAGTGCTGCGTCTAGCTCTGGAGTCCTCAGCACAGGAAGGACACAGACCCATTGGAGAGGGTCCAGAGAAGGGCTACAGAAATGATCAGAGGGCTGGAGCACCTCTCCTATGAGGAAAGGCTGAGAGTTGGGGTTGTGCAGCCTGGAGAAGAGAAGACTTTGGGGAGACCTTATTGTGGCCTTTCAGTTCTTAAAAGGGGCCTATAAGAAAGATGGGAAGAGACTTTTTAGCAGTGCCTGTTGCAATAGGACGAGGGATGATGGTTTTAAACTGAAAGAGGGGAGATTCAGGCTGGATGTGAGGAAGAAATTCTTTACAATGAGGGTGGTAAAACACTGGCACAGGTTGCCCAGAGAGGTGGTGGATGCACCATCCCTGGAGACATTCAAGGCCAGGCTGGATGTGGTTCTGGTCAACCTGATCTAGTTGAAGAAGTCCCTGCTCATTGCAGAGGGGTTGGGCTGGATGACCTTTGAAGGTCCCTTCCAGCCCAGACTATTCTATGATTCTATGTTTCTATAATAAGTGCAAACCAACCAAACTAACAAAAACAATTACAAGTGGGAAGCTGACTGACTTTTCTTCTTAGAATAATCTTGGTTTAGAAGTAAAAAATTTATTTTGGCTAAGTTTCATTAGACTCTTAATTCATTTTGGAATTGGGCATCCAGGAATGTTCCAGGTAACATTCTTTGCAACTCTCCTTTTAAAAGACCAAGTTGTGTCAGATGAGACTTAGTCAGTCTGAAAGTATGTAAACTGAATAGTTTTATAAGGTCTTGATGCAGATCCTATAAATAGGTATGTGTGTAAATATGTGCAGAAGAAAAAGTGGTTGACTAAAAAAAAAGAGAAATATATTAGGATAACCACTGTGAGCTTGTTTGGCTTGAGTTTTTCGTCTCCAAATTTCCATGCTTTTTGACCAGAGCTAAGAGCTGCTCTTTCATAAGCAAGCGACCATTTTTCTGTTTGTCATCTGAAGAAGGATAGACTTGGTATTAGGCTGCTTTATCCAATTTTTGCATTTGAAAATGCAAGCTGCAATGTCACCGAGCATATTGAAAATGCTGGGCAGAGAGTAGAAGTGCCTGGAGTTCTTAACCTGGTTTGTTCCATCAGTTCATCAGTAGCTGTCTCATACAGCTAATGATGCTGTGCAATTGATCTGCAGTTTTTGGAAAAAAATGCATAATTAACTACAGTGAGGTAAATCTTCATGCAGCTTCACTCAAAGTCAAGAACCCGCCTGGGAATGATGAATGCAAGGCAGTTCTGAGCATGGAACAGTACTTCAAAAATGGAAAACAATTTACAGTACACAGCAATGCCTCTTGATCTGAAACCTGCGCGAGCAGATGGTGGTTCTGTGCTTTGTTTGATCTGAAGCTCTCAGTTCAGTGTGCATGGAATGTGTGCTCAGTAGGTCAGTAATAGACTGCTCTGCCCGAGACAACCCCCTCTTTCTCCTCTGGCATTTTAATACACGTCTGGAAAATTTGCATTGATTGTACTGGACTTTGGATCAGATCTTAATTAGCTGGCTAGACAGCATTTGAAGGAAAATCCCTGGAGGTATATACAAAATACACAGCTGCCCAAACAAGGCAAAACTGCTTATCTCCAGCGCCGGCACTGCAAGGAAAGAAAAGCTGATCGTTGCCATAACAGCCTGACTTCTGAGAGAAGCTGAATTTACTGCTTGTTGAGATAGGTTCCTTTTTCTTAGGGTATTGATGATAGACTCGGTAGACACAGCATGGTGCTGAGGAAATTGTGTTGATTTCCTTCTCCTGTGTCCTGTCCAGGGAGATTTCTGTTTGAAGAGTCAGCAAAGCTTGCAGAGTTCTCTCAGTTTGAATTCTGTCCCCTTTGAACTTCAATTGTAACTTTTCCCCCTTTATTTAGTTTTAAAATGCATTTTTGCTTCTCTGTCAGGGCTGCTTCTACACTGGGAGGGTCCCAACAGGAAATTTATCATTTTTTTCACCGGTGCAGGAAGTTGCTGTTATGCTTAAGTACTTTCAAGTGGTGTTTCTTGAAACCACGGAAATGTTGTGCAAGGAGAGCAAAGGGGGCGTGCCCTGTCATTCCTGCTGCAAGACAGTTGTTGTTAACTTCCACATGAATTTAAATGAGTGGTTTTCAAATACAATTAATTGTTCTGGCTAAAGGGAGTGTTACTACTAAGTGAACACACCATGTCTCCTTTTGTAATTACTTCTCCATTTCTCTTTTCTTCATGTAATGCCATCAACAGTTTTCTTAAATGGATGCTGTATTCACAGAAAACAAAAACGTGGTGACTGAAAAAAAAAAGAATTGGTAACTATGTTCCAGGTTGGATTTCATACACCAATTTCTTGCTAGAACTGAGGAGCAGTCTCAATACCAAAAATGCATTTTTAAAAAATGTTGGGTTTGATTTTTTTTAAAAATTTGTATTTAAAAAACCCTAGATTTAAGAAGTTCTTGGCAAAGACAGTGGGAATTTGGGCAAATGAGATAGGGGTGGATCACTCTGTACCTAAACACAGATTTAAACTCTTAAACAACAATGCGTTGTGTATTGTTCACAGCCATTAACTTTTCTAATATTAAATATGTGTTTTTACTGCAGAGACATTATGTTCTACCACTGCTCGTGCGCCTGCTTTGTCTGACCTCCTGCGGATACCAGCAGTGAGTGAGTGACTTGTTATATGCTTATTTAAAGAGCTTCATCATTCTCATGTTTCATTCAGAGATTTCTCAAGTGATAAAAGGTAATTAACAGTTGGGGATTTATCTGTAGTGCGAGATTGCTCTGATATTTGAACCTCCCAAATTTAGTTTAAAAAATAGGTGTTCGAAGTGGTATAGTTTAAGATCCTAGCCCTGAAGGTTTCCCTAGAAACCCACAAAAAAAAAAAACCCTAAAAGCGTACGCTGCAGGGCAGGAGGATTATTCGCATGAAGGAGTTTAGATTTTGCAAAACTGTAGACCCCATGGTTCAAATAAAGAAATAAAAAATGTTGTTCTAAATGGGCCATGAATGCTCCATATAATTACATCATGAGGACTGTGTATGTCCTCCACATTATAATGGAATTTCTTGCATAAATAGTGGGTTTCAATCTCATTAATCAATTTCTTCCTGGTTGACTTAAAAAGAACTGTATGAATTAGTGCAGTCCTGTGTGGCTGGTAAAATTAACCCTCAGATGCACTAGAGGTACAGACAGCAACAGAGAGTTGTGTGTAAACATGTTGCATTGTAGATGCTGGTGACAGCAGTTAGAGCAAGACAGGGAAGGATTAATCTCATCCTTTAGAAGCTGTGACTTGAAATATTATCCAGATTAGGAACATTAAAATAATCCTATTAGATCAAATCCTCTGTTCATCAGTACCAGAATCAGATCTTTTATAGTTAGTAGACTTGATCTCCAAATCAAGATGTTTATATTCCATCCAGATTCTGTTACACATTGTTATGTGGATAAATGGACAGGCCATTTTTCTCTTTCACTGAATCTTATGTCAGATACCCACTTTCAGGTATGTGCGGACATATCTCCTTTTTGGCAAATAAATAGATAAATCTGTGGTAATGTAGCTTACCTAGAAAAGTCACATTCTGGGTGCGTTAAAAGAGTGGACTATTTCGCGTTTTGTATTTACTTTGTGTATTTACTTTACATTTTTTACTGTATTTTGTTGTTATTTCACATATTTAGGTATGATCAAGCAAGATTCCGTTCTTGGTTATGGAGATTTAAGGAGGGAATGATGAGGGGTTTTTTTGAAATGGCAAATGTGTTTCTAAATACACAAACTCTATGAAGGAGGGCTAGGCACAAACATGTCTGTTTAGTTCACTTTGGAAATTGGCCAGGTTTTCAGTTAGTTCTATAAACAGTATTTCCATTCAGTGCTGGATAGACAATACCACGTGACCAAGATGAAAGAATCTGTCAGTTCAGGTGAAGGTTTATATTCAACAGAGTTATTATTGGAGTATTTTAGAAAAATTACTGTGCTAATTAAATAAGCCTTCCTCTGGAGATAAAATCTGTGATGTTTTGTATAAGCAAATGGTAGAACACAAACATTACATTTTACATACTGTTGACTTACATACATAAGAAACATGAATTCCTTGATCGGTTAACATAAAAGCATTTTTTTCCTTAATTGAACAGTTTCTTGTTACCTGTGTGCTGCCTTTACAGCTGAAAGTACACGTCTCTTACATTTAAAGGTTGCTGGCTCTGTGATCGAGGGTTCAGGCTAGACATGAGGAAGAAATTCTTTACAATGAGGGTGGTAAAACACTGGCACAGGTTGCCCAGAGAGGTGGGGGATGTGCCATCCCTGGAGATGTTCAAGGCCAGGCTGGATGTGGTTCTGGGCAGCCTGATCTAATTCAAGATGCCCCTGCTCACTGCAGGGGGGTTGGAATAGATGGCCTTTGAAAGTCCCTTCCAACCCAACCTATTCTATGATTCTATATGCCCGCCTTAGATCAGGGCCCAAGGAATGTAGTGAGGGACACTTGCACCTAGAAATTCAGATTTAATATATCTGTGATACAGTGGCTCTTTATGTTGCTTTGTTTGGGAAACAAAATTACGCACTTTTTTCTTGATGATGGTGTCTTTTTTTTCTTTTTTTCTGTTGTGTTTTTCTTTTTTTTTCTTTCCCCTAGAATTACCATCATAATAGAATAATTTTATCCTACTGTATGTGTAATTGAATATTTTTGTCTATCACATAGCGCATGAAGTGAATGTTTTCCTCCTTAAAGATATTCAGCTTTGTGTTTCTGCTGGCTTAACCATTGTAATCCATTTCTGTAGCACAAGTCATCTTTCACCCACATATATGTGTATTTGTACACTCATGCTTTCCTCAGTAATTGTAGTTGGGAGCAGAAAATTTTAAAAAGTCATGTTCCAAACAGTTCTTTTACGATACAGCAATATAGTCCAGTATAAACAAAAAATCTAAAAAGCTGTTGAAAAATGCGCTTTTAAAAGTGTAACACCCATCTACCTATCCAAAACAGTAAACATATTTTGAAGTGAAACAATAACATTTTAATGTTGAATATGTTTATTAACTGTTCAGTATTTTCGTCAGCAACGTACAGTGGGATTGAATGCACCCTCAGCAAGTTTGGGGGTGACACCAAGCTGAGTAGTTCAGCTGGCTGATGGGCTTGAGGGAGGGGATGCCACCCAGAGAGACCTGGTCAGGCTTGAGCAGTGGGCCCATGTGAACCTCATGAGGTTCAGCAGGGCCAAGCGCAAGGTCCTGCACCTGGGCTGGAGTGATCCCCAGTATGAGACTGGGGTACAAATGGGTTGAGAGCAGCCCTACAAAGAAGGTCTTACGGATATTGGTAGGGGAAAAATGAGACATGAGCTGGCAATGTGCACTTGCAGCCCAGAAAGCCATCTGTACCATATAAAAAAAAACGTGGCCAGCAGGTTAAGGGATGTGGTTCTCCTCCTCTGCTCTGGTCTTGTGAGGCCTTACTTGGAATCCTGTGTCCAGCTCTGGGGAAGACATGAAAGCAAGTTAGAGCGAATCCAGAGGAGGGCCACAAAAATGATCAGAAGGCTGGAACACCTCTCATGAAGAAAGCCTGAGAGAGTTGAGGTTGTTCAGCCTGGAGAAGAGAAGGCCTCAGGGAGATTTTATTGTGGCACAAAACATTCAGTCTTTCTTTATAACTGATGTCTTGTTTAGACTTATTCTGCATTTTGAAAATATGAAATGCTGAATTCCAGGTGGTTGCTGCTTAGTATCAATTTTAATAAAAGCAAGCCTAATATGTGGTCAAAGCTTTTGTCGTAAGCATGGATTAGACTGACTAAAATTGTGATTTAGTCACAGAATCATCGAATGGTTTGGGTTGGAAGAGACCTTAAAGATTCCAACCCTCCTGCCATGCACAGGGACACCTTCCACTGGACCAGGTTGCTCCAAGCCCCGTCCAACCTGGCCTTGAACACTGCCAGGGATGGGACAGCCACTTCTTTGGGCAACCTGTTGCAGCGTCTCACCACCTCACAGCAAAGAACTTCCTAATATCTAATCTAAATCACCCCTCTTTCAGTTTAAAGCCATTCCCTCTTGTCCTGTCACTACAGGCCCTTGTAAAAAGTCCCTCTCCAGCTTTCTTATAGGCCCCCTTTAGGCACTGGAAGCTGGTACAAGATCTCCCCTGAGCCTTCTCTTCTCCAGGCTGAACAAGCACAACTCTCTCATCCTGTCTCCACAGCAGAGCAGCTCCAGCCTCCTGATCATCTTTGTGGCCTCCTCTGGACTCGCTCGAGCAGGTCCATGTCCCTCTTGTGTTGGGGGCCCCAGAGCTGGATGCAGTACTGCAGGTGGAGTCTCATGACAGCAGAGCAGAGGGGCAGGATCACTTCCCTTGACTTGCTGGTCACGCTCCTTTGGATGCAGCCCAACATGTGGTTGGTTTCTGGGCTCAAGCGCTCACTGTGGGGTCATGTTGAGCTTCTCATCAACCAACACCCCCAAGTCCTTCTCTTTAGGGCTGCTCTCAGTACGGTCTCTGCCCAGCCTATAGTTGTGCCTGGGATTGCCCTGACCCAGGTGCACTTGCACTTGACTTTGTTGTACTTCCTGAGGTTTGCACAGGCCCATCTCTCCAGCCTGTCAAGGTCCCTCTGGATGGCATCCCTTCCCTCCAGCATGTAGACCGCATCACACAGCTTGGTGTCATCGGCAAACTTGCTGAGAGTGCATTCAGACCCACTGTCCATGTCATCAGCAAAGATGTTGAACAGTGCTGGTCCCAACGCTGACCCCAAAAGAGGTGAAGAAGAGCAAAGACATTGTTCAGCTGGCTTTCAGAATATGCAGTCAATCACTTTAAAAAAAAGGCAACAAACTATTATCATATATAGTTATATATGTGGTTATATATTGAGTTATTAGTCGCCTATTTTCTTTGATTACATTTATCAAAGAAGATTTCTAGCTTGAGTTTCTTATGAATAAACTTCATTAGCCTGAAAGAAGATGGTCTTGGGAGTCCTCCCATTTTTATATACAAACCAAGTCTTCTGATTTAGAGTGTCACCTCACTTAGTACATGTTTTCTTTTAAGTGTCTACTTAAGATTAAAACTCAGCGAAAAGGAGCTATTCGTGTCCTTCTCTTCATCAGTGCCAGTTTATAACCTAGCTAATTGTTTTGTAAGTTACCAATGCAATCTTTGTATTTAGACTGGGAATATAACGAGTTGTGCATATGTCATTGTAGGGATTACTTTAGTTTTCAGATTTAACCAGCATGTTTCAACTGGACAGGTAAGCACACAGTGTCTGAAATCCAGTGTGAGGTAATAAATCCTCTAGTGGGACTCCCAACTAATATCTTTGGTTTTCCTGTCATAATGTCTTCTGTTTTTCAAACTAGAGCTACCTAGTAAATCAAAGAGAAACTTAACGTTTGGTAAACCTTCTAAGCCATTCTCTTATCCTCAGCTGTTAATGTTCTTCCTGTGTCAGAACAGTACTGTCATTAAATAGGAGAATTACAAGCAAAACCGAATACAGTTAGTCAAGAACTACGCCTTACATTTCTTTTAGGCAAATGCTCTGAACAGAACCAAACCGAACAATGGCCTGTCTTACAATGACAAATATGGAAGGTACAGAAACTTCTACTGCCCATCAGAATGGTGACATCCATGGGAATAGCAGTGCACCCAAGCAAACAGAACCATTGCTTCAAGTATACCTTTATCATTCTCCTGGGAAGACAGGAGGAGATTACCTTCAATTTCCAGCTGGAGAATATGTCGCAGAAGAGATCTGTGCTGTTGCCTGTAAAACCTGTGGTAAGTATATACATACCAGTTTTCCTAATGAGGGAGTGAAATTCAACTTAATGCAAGAAAGTTTTCAATAATGCAGAGCCCATCAATGTGGTGGCATTTTAACTGAAATGCTAACCTCTTCGTTCTTTCAGAAGTAATTAGCACTAGGCTGCAAAACTGTTCCTGTTGGAGAGGTTGTGAAACTGAGATTATAATTGGGTAACTGCTGTGTTTTTAAAATAATTTGAGGGTATGCTATCCTTTACCTTGAAGTCTTCTTTCATTGAACCGACATATTGTTTGGATAGTTAAATCACAGCAGGAGCTGGAAATAACTTGAATTGCTTTCTGTTGCAACCCTACAAAACAGATTGGCCCTGGAAGTTGTGCATGTATTGTATGTTATACATGTTTAATCACTTTGCAGATGGAAACTGTTCTATTAGATATGACTACTTGTGGGTAATTGTTTGAAAATAAAGTGAGTAAATGACAGGACAATATATTTGAAATAAATAATCATGTTTATATGTAAGAATGCCTTTGAATTGTTACATATGCTCAGAGATTAACATGAACATGTGCTGATACCCAGAGTAAAAATACTTCAAGCATGCATTTTGTGCATGCATCTTTCTTTCATTGCAAAAGTACATTGAATTTGTGAATAAAAAAATTAATTCCAATAAACTTTGGATATCAAAGTGACTGTCTTTTTGTTTCTCATGCAAATGTGAACACATACATGTACACATATCTTTGTATCTTCTTTTGGGCTGTCAGTGGTACAAGATTAGATTTGTCTTTTAACTATCCAAGTGCCACATTTCAAGTGCAAATGAATTTAAAAGAAAGGCTTGTAATTCCAAATCTTTCTTTCATATTGGGTTACAAATATGAAGCTGCTGAGTCTGTATATTTTATTATCTTGAAACACCTTACACTTGCGATGTTGGGGGTTTTTTGCTATGCTGTTTTTAAATATGCTTTAAATGACTACTTTTGGGAGGGATCTGTCAGTTCGGTGTTGTTGAATGTTTTGTACTGACTGAGTTTCATGCTGTGAATTGGTAGTTTCACAAAGATTCTCCTGGGTTTAAGCCCCATTGTTCTTTGGAGATCTTCAGGCATGGCAGAGTCTGGCTAAGATCTGAGTTTGTGAGTCGCTGTTCATGTAACATGACAGCTTTAGGCAGATAAGCACATACTGTGCAGAAGCATTGCCCAGGATTCATTCTCGGAGGTCATGAGGAAGTAGTGTGGTATTCAGAACTTTTAGCTTTGTGAGAATTCACTGTTCTGATGACCTTGTAAGTCTGAGTTTGACAGATTGACCTGGGAGTGTTCTTAAAGTTAAGATATCTTTTTGATGGTGGTTCAAATGAAGATCTTTCCAGTATCTTCCACTGTATCCCCAAGGTTCCATAGTCTCTTTCCTGCAGTTGAAGAAAAGAAAAAGGGCGTGAGCCATATATGATATTCTTCTCACGCACATCACAAACATGCAAAACCCAATTCCTGCTTATCCACAAATCCAGATAGTCTTGTTTCCTATGACATCATCTGAAGACTTTATACTATATTGCTTGTTTTGTAGGACCTCACCAGTGCTTCTCAAGGCTTCTAGCTTTCTGGGGTACCAGTTACTGTTTTGCTGGTATAGCTAAGTACAAATGTTAAAAATAATTTGTGTGAATAGTACAAGTTGGTTTTGTATTTTTCTATTGTTTCAGCATTCTTCATCAGAGTTTCTAAAGTATATCACTAGTGATTTATACTTGCTTGTATATATAAAATGTTTTATCATATTGAGCCTTTATCCTTGTAGAGCTGAGGTAGACAGAGTCCTCTGAAAAGTGATTTATGCCTGGCAGCTACTATGCAAATATTATACAACCTTTTTCTGAGTGGAATTTATAACTACATTTTTTTGTAAATTGGTGGAAAAGGCTGAAGTGGCTGCAGGTTTACATTTATGCCATGTTCTTGAAAATCTTAATAAATTAGCAACAAAGTATGCAGAGCTAGTGACTTTAACTAACATTTTAATAGCAAGCTGCAAAACATTTTGGCGAAGTTAAAGGCGCATGGTTTTGGTTAGCATATTGCATTTCTGCCATGACCTGTCCTGCTGGTATATAGGAACCCTAAATTTCTGTAGGGTATATCTGAGTTTATTTGTTCTGATTTCCCCTTCTGTTAGGGTTGCTAAACCCTTGAAATATTAACTTTAAAGGAACTAGAATCCCAAGAGGGAATTTGATAATCCTGACTGGGTTGCTAAGTTACAGGTAGCTGACAGTTTAAAAACCCTTGAATTTCTTGACTTCTGTGTCTGGTTTTGTTTGTTTTGTTTTATTTTGGTTTTTAATGTTGGTATCCTGAAACTCCACCTAGGAACCTTTTAATTCTCACCTATCTAAGTTGCAAATAGATTGGAAGTTCCATGGTACTTCCTTGAAAACTGCTGGTGCCTCCTGGAAGCCCATAGGATAGCAGAGAATTTATGATTATGCCGAAGTAAAAATACTGTTTCAAAACATTTAATGTGACTAACACTGGCAGTGTCTGCAGTCAGTTAAACTCAAGGGAGTGACTGTTACATAATGTGATGGTATGCAGTACTTTGTGCTTGTATGGCTCAGTACCTGAGATTGCTTGTTAGTAGCTAGAGAATTTTAAGCATATTGTCCTTAACATGCTGAATTTCCCAAATTCACATATCTCAGAGTTATCTGTGATTATAACTGCCCACTGTGGGTTTTGGGGGATTTTTTGGTTTGGGGATTTTGGGGGGTGGGGGTAGGGTGGGGTGTTGGGTTTTTTTCTCTTTTCTGAAGCGATAGCCTTTATTGAAAATCCGCAGTCACACGACACGCCACCCGCACCCTCCTGCGCCCCAGCCCCCTGACGCGAGGAATGAACTCTGAGCAATTCCGTTTTGCCAGGAAAGGAAACCTGTCCTTTGATTAACTGTTCAGAAAACATTTTGCTGACAGGATAGAGACAGTGAATGTGGTGTCAGAGTTTGGTAAGCCTCCAGTTTGCATGACGGATGAGGGCTAGATACTATTTGTTTGTAAGAAAAGCTAAGCAGTTTTCAATCTGCTATGTACAAGACTTTCTAAGTTTTAGATAGTTTACTTGACAGTTGTGTGAGAACTGACTGATGTTTGTATTGGACTTCAAAAATCGGAGAATTTTTAAAAATTGTCTTTACTCATTAACTCCATGCAGCTAATCGCTTTCATCTGTATATGTCTAGTGACTTACTATATGCTTGAATTAACAGTTTAGTAAGAAGTATTTCTACTGTAGACTGCATGTGGCTTCCACGTGTCATAGTGATGTCATGGCTTTTGTGATTCACAGTTTCTGGGTTTTAATTTTTCTTTACAGAAGGATGTTGCCTAATGAAAATATATTGTATGGGTGAAAGGGTACCTAACGCCAACAAAGGAGGAAATAATAGAGAAAAACTGTGTTTCCTTAGCTGCTTACCATGGTAAATGAAATAGTGTGACTTGTCTGAATGTGGAGATCTAAAATCATAATGAGGAAAGGAAGAAACTACTATGCAAATAATTCTTTTTTTAGGCTTAAGGTAGAAGTTTGAGGACTAAAATTCTGCTGTGTTACAGCCTTGCATGATGTTACTTGACAGACTGTATAGTATCATGAAGCTCCTTTACTTCACCTTATATACAAAATAAAGTACTTGCCAGAAGATAGTCATGTTTATGTCTTTGCAATAGTCCAGAAAATTTATTTAATAGCCCTTGCTGGAGAAGTTGAAGTGGAGAACAGTTCTGCTTTATTATGTCTGAGTCACTGTCTTCTCTCCTAATTGATCACTGATTGATTTGATAGCATGGCTAGTGCAGTGCAGAAACCCAGGGGAGTTTTTTCAGTACCTGTTGTGATCAGCTTTTCTGATTCTACATGTGTTGAGACTACATTTCTCAGAACTTTTCACTATTGTTGACGTGTCTAGGCTTCATCAGAAGACTTTGATTCCCCACCTCCACCCCCAGTCTTTTGGTTTTCATTGTTTCTGGAGAAAACACTTAAATACTGAAATTACCATTTGCTTAAAAAGTCCCTGCAATTAATAATGCTGGTGAGATTTACATGAAATAAGAATTTTTAGTGCCTCTGCTTTTGTCAGATTTTTGTGGGCCACTTTCAAGACTCTGATAAGGGGGTTTGCTTTACTTGTATAATCCTTGAACTTTTTCAAGTGCAGCAGTATTCTGGCACAAATGCATAATTCTTAAGAGGAAGAAAAAGAGAAGAATAAAAATGTACTACTTTTCTTGGAAAGCATGTATAATCGATATGTCACTGAGCACTGGCAATGAAAAGTACAAGTCACCGTTCAGCATAACAAACTTTAAAGTGTGAGCGATAGATGAGTGCACAGTTTGCTCTTCACACATAAGACAGTGAAACAGATTTTTTGGATTTTTTTTTTTTTTTTTTAGTGCCAAAACGTCTGATTTGCAGGGGAAATTCCAAAGTCAGGTTCTTCACTTAGGTGAAGTTTCAGAATGGCAATTATATGATCTGGATAGAAAAATCTGTGAGTTTCTTTGGTTTTGCTCAGTTTTTTTTAGGGGTTGGGTTGTTGTGTCTGTAATGTATTTTGTGAAATATGGCAGCTTAACATTTGAATTTAAGAATATGACTTGGAAATTTGTTCTTCTTCAGTATGCTTGTGTGGGATTCTTAATAGGGGAAATGCATTAATAAGACTAGGTAAATATTCAGCATTGTCTTGAATGGTGTTTAGCATCTGGCTAGAATCCTGAAATAGGCTGGTGATTCACATGCCCTACTCTGTAATACATCTGAAATTATTTGGGATGCAGAAACCATACAGCCTTAAATCTGCAAAGTCAGTTGTTACTGCTTTATAGACAACTGATCTTTAATGTAATCTAGTTGATCCAGATATGATCACTTCACACATCAAATGAGAACCATGATTGGTTGCATAATATAGATTTCTTTTTAACTCCATAAAATTGAGTTAATTTAGTATGTCTTCAAACTCTGATGGATCAAATATGTTCTACTGCACCATAAAGTTGCAACATCTACATTTACAGCTAATTCTTCAATTACTTAATCACCTCAGGGTTATTCCTTTGGGGGTTTTGTTTAGTTTTGGTTTCTCTTTGGATACTTTAATCTTTTCAGTTTCTGTAGTTTCCTGTAAGTCTGACTCCTTTTCATAGAAAGTCATGTGTCAGGACCTGTAGTTCTGGAATATTTCGGTGAGCTTTAGTTTAAACGAGTGTCAGATGATTAGCTTGTAGATGTCAGCAGTTTAACCTGACATTTGCACAATAGACCTCTTGTTCTTAGCCCTCTTAATGGCTCCCTACAGAGACAAACCTCTTTTTGTAAAAAATTTAAGCTAGTTGTTATTCAAGGCTGAATTACTTTCTGTTCCACAAGCTTATGCAGTTTTATACGTGGCATTGATTAGTTGTTTGTAACTCACTCTCTTACATGCACTTCAGATGTGATGAAAGAAATTTGGGTCTGCCCCTTTTGGTAGGTGTTCAGAACAGAAATAAAGAAATAAGGCTGGGTTGTTTTTTTTTTCCCTTCCTGGTTTCTTGTGTGAATTTCGATGATTTCCTTCTAAGTCTTTGGGCAGGGCCATGGGTATTTCGACTTTTACCATAACTCTTTTGTCTCTTAATGTGTCTTAAGTTACTTTTATTATCTTTATCTGGGGTTTTTTTCAGTATTTTTTTGTCTGCTTTCCCCAAAGTGTCTTGCTTTAATGTAAACATAGTTTTCTTTCATTTTGAAAGATGAAAGAAAACTACTGCGACTTTCACACTGCAATTTTCATCCTACTCTCTGACCTCTACACCTGTATACCTTCAAGTCTTCAAAACGTTTGTCAGTGGTTGAATTCATCATTTTGTGCTGTGAGTTCTCAAGTATTTAAATGGTGTTCCAAATCATAGCACTAGCATCACATAGTACAGTGCTGCAGCATCTGCCTTATGTCAGGCTGTAGTTTGAGCTGGGAGCCAAAAAAACCAAATTAAAATTCTCGTGCTGCTGAAGAGTCAGTTCTCAACTGATTTCCATTAGTTTGTGGTTAAATAGGATCCTCATTAAAACAATCCTGAATTGTTGAGATGGAAAAAAAGATATTTTCCAGTTTTGTTTAATTAACAATATATGTTTGGTTTTGGTCTTAACTGAGCTACTAAAATATAAATGGAAGGTGGTTGTCCTAGTCACAGTGACTTTCTTTGTATTGTTTTATTTCTAATTTTTCATCAGTCGAAAATCTTAAAATCAGCGCCTAGATCTGGTTTAGGAAAAAGGTGATGTGCTGTTCTTAGCTGACTAATCTGAGAGGCAAAGAAGCCATTATATTAGATGCCATACAGAGAAAATCTTGTAGCCTAACAATAAGGTATAGGATAACAGGTGAACACAGTCTGCAGTCAGAGAACATAAAGGAAGAATAGGAAAGTAAACCAGCAAAAACAGTCTGCAGGTAACGGGGTGATGATTCCAATGCTGTTGACAATGATGGACTAATGCAATGAATAGTTGGAGAACATATGCCAATCTGCTGTTTTAACCCACTATTTATTTATTTATTTATTTATTTATTTAAATAAAGTTGATTGTTTTTGAAAGGAGTTTTCTATGTTTGCCTCTCTGTTTTTTGTTTAGGTATCATGCCAGTGTATCATAACATGTTTGCACTCATGAGTGAAACAGAGAGAATGTGGTATCCCCCAAATCACATCTTCCATGTAGATGAAGCCACCAGACTCACCCTAATTTACCGTATAAGGTAATCGAAATCAAATGTTATGCACTTTTCGTGGTAAAACAAGACTGTATGAGAAAACACAACCAATAAGATACTTAGTTGAACCATAGTTTCTCCAAGAGGTTGTGGACAGGTTGTTGGTGAGATTGTTGGTAATAATCTGCATAAGAGATGGATAAAAGACTCAAAATTATCGGAGTAGGTTTGAATAATGTATTTATTTCATTGTCTATATACCATACGTTTGCCATGTCAGACTGGAAAAAAAACAAATAAAAAATATAGCAGAAGTAAAAATATTATTTTTCTTAATGATACATTTCATCTCCTCTGTGATTGCCTGTTGGAAATTCTGCAATGCAGAGCAATTATCCTGTGTAGTCAGGCAGATGTCTGCAATAGAATCATTTTTCTCTAACCTTTCTCTGACGTCTGAAGCTACAGACGCAGTTCTCCTTATGTAAAAGATTTTGTTTAGGTGGCCTTCAGTGTTTCTTTAGGAGCTGTCTCAAAGGAAACTAGAAGACAGTAACATAGAATTCTCTATATTCAGATTAGTGACCATAGCTTTGCAGAGCTCCTTATTCTTACCAGTACAGCTCATCACCCTGCTTAAATGCTGTGGTGCTTTAAGACACCAAAAACTGTATCCAAAGCCTTCCATTGACTAGCTGGGGCTTCATATTGGTCCTCCAAATCTGCCAGGACTAATTACATGTCTATGAGAGCAATAATGTCTGGTGTTGGTAAGCAGAAGTATCTGGTTATTGATGTTTACATAAATATTTCATAACAGGTTTTATTTTCCCCACTGGTATTGCAATGGCACCAGCAGAGCATATCGGTATGGCATTCTTCGTGGTACAGAAAGCCCTGTTCTTGATGATCTTGTCATGTCTTACCTATTTGCACAGGTATGATTTGGTTGATTATTTTTCTAATGTGGGTTGATAAATGTTGTTAGTATTTATTCTCTTTCATGTATTCTGATAGTAAATGTGTAGGCTGTTTTGACAGCTCGAGGCCCTCTCAAAATGAAAAATTCTGTGTCATACTGTATATTTGGAGAGATGAAGTTCAAATGGCAGTTGTGGGGAGAGCAGTGAGAGCGTATAGCTCCTTTCTTGTGCCACTGTCAATTTTTTCGGTGTGATTTCCATTTTCATTTTGGACTGACACAGTATGGACAACCATCATCCCCACATTGACCTTTTCAAGATTTGAAATTAAAAGATTTTGAAAACAGTGTTTCTAAGCATGATGGTAGCTGCTATCCATTATGAACATGCGCAGCTTTTTGCGGATGAAGGGATTCATTCAGGAGAGTGTAGTCTTAAAAAAAAAACAAACAAGAACAAACCTCCCAAAGCACCAAACCAAACAAATAAACAAAAAAACCCACAAACAAAACTACACTCCAAAATCCCCTTTTCATAAGCAGCAGTGCTACAGTTTTAACCTGCATTCTTGCATTCTTCTTTCTCAGTGGCGAGCTGATTTTTTGGACGGATGGGTACAGATGCCTGTTACTCATGAAACACAAGAAGAATGCCTTGGAATGGCTGTTCTGGATATGATGAGAGTGGCAAAAGAAAAGGACCAAACTCCACTGGCTATTTACAATTCAGTCAGGTGACTCCATACTTTGTAATTGTATCACACCAGTTTGATATCTAAAACCAAAGTTTTTGCACATTAGCATCTGGGAGGAGATGTTCAGCTGTTGGCAATTGATTTATTTAGCATACTGACTCCATAAACTTAGCCGTAGTGTAAACTAGAAATTATTAGAAAGGTTTTATCACATTTGTGGGTTTGGGTACATGGATTTGGTTCTCTTAGTGAGAGGTAAGGCAGCAGCTACTTACGTGGGAAAGAATGTACGTAGTAATTTGAGTTGGGAGAGACTTCAGGTCTGGATCCAACCCCCTGTTCCGATCATGACCAACTCCAAAGTTAGGTGAAGTTACTGAGGACGTTGTCCATTCAAGTCCTGAAAATGTCCAGGGGTGGAGATTCCACCATATCTGTGGGTAGCTTTGTCCTATGTACCATCACCCTCACTGAGGAGGATTTTCTCTGTATCTAATCAGTCTTCTCTGTGATACCAATGGTCCTCTGTAGCCTCTAATTCAGTCTGTTCCATATCCATCTGTTAGTTGAAGACAATTAGTAGAACACCTTTCTTGAGCCTTCTTTTCTCCATGGTGAACAAACCAAGCTCTCTTACGCCTCTTCTGTCATGCCATGAGCTGCAGACTCTTAAGCATCTTGGGCTGATCTCTGCTAAACTTGTATGAGTTTATCAATTCCCATTGTTTTATCAACCTAATTGGTTTCTACTCAGTTGAGTTAATTCTGTCCTTGCTTAGTACTTAATGCTTAATGTTTGTCTTTTAATGAAACCTAGCAGAAGGAGTAAAAAAGAGAATGAGACAAAAAATTGTCCAGCTTATTGCAGGTGACGAACTAGTCTTTTGCCCCTTGATAAAGAATATGGACTGAGATATAGGAACTTCAGTGAGAACCAACCACAGTGTTCTATTCTACCACTTACATTTTCAGCCAGGAAATCTGTTCTTTATTGATGTAGTTGCCTCTGTCTGTGCAGTATCCTCTTTCCAGCTTCTACACCAAACAGAGCAACTGTTCAACTTCTGCTGCCTTAGCTCAAAACTTCAGTAATGACTAGAACAGATATATCTGGATTTATGGAAAATGCATTATGTAATATATGTTGAACTGAGTGAGGGGAAAAATATGGAAAATTGAAGAAGAGACAGGGCTGTATTTGAAATATCATACTACACATGGAAGAAAGGATCCTTGTTATCCTACAGTTTAAAAAATAAGGTTACATTTAGAGGGAAAATTATTTTCATGATGACTTGTTTATCACAGAACTAATTATCATTGCTGGACTTAATGGATAAAATTATTAGATTTTTTTGCTGTTATGTATTCACAGCTACAAAATGTTTTTGCCTAAATGTGTGCGAGCAAAAATCCAAGACTACCACATTTTGACACGAAAAAGAATAAGGTACAGGTTCCGCAAATTTATACAACAGTTTGGCCAATGCAAAGCTACTGCCAGAAACTTGAAACTTAAGTATCTTATAAATCTGGAAACCCTTCAGTCTGCCTTCTATTCAGAGGTTTTTGAAGTAAAGGAACCTGGTGGAGATCCTTCTGGAGAGGAAAGTTTTGCAACCATTGTAATAACTGGAAATGGTGGAATTCAGTGCTCAAGAGGAAAACTTAAAGACTGTGAGACACTGGCAGAGCAGGTAATTTCTGTTATTATTTTAATGCTTGTGCAGTTTATCATGTATCAGTGATTAGCTTATGTTAGAAGTTCTGATTTACTCCAGGTAAATTTGGTAGGTAAATTTTACTTCACAGTGTTCATATAATTTCTGTATGGCTGAGGCTCACAGAAATGTATTGACTTAAACAGTTCAGAATTCTTAAATTATTTTTTTCTTGAAGTATTAGAAGAAAGCCAGTACTCGAACATGTAATACTTCTGTGCTTGAGAAGTGAGAGATTCTGTGTTAGACCTTCATTACTGTAAAAAAATCAATGTGGAAAAGTAATGACCCTGCCCCCAGTTGTAGGTAAAATGTACAAATACCTCAATTTCTCTTCGCAGTGTTTTGAGGACTCCAAAACCAGGTAGATTTCGCTATACTCAGACTCCTATCAGTGCTGGAGCTAGCAAATTTAAAGTGACATTTCTGTGACTGCAGGGTCCATATACTCTTTGTTAAGGAATTAGATGCTAAATGGTTCCAGTAAGTGCTCGTAAGCATGTGCAATGTCATTTATATGACATTGTAATTTGACTTGCGAAAGACTGAAGGAAGTGGTATAAAATAGTATAGTATTAAAAACTACCTGAACTTGCTATCAGAGGAAAGTATGTCTTGGATTTCACATATAATTATGATCAGTGCTTCAAGTTACCTAGTCAGTGATGACCATGGCTATACTCTTTCTTCATTCATACTGCATCCATCTCTTTGGTGGCAGATTTTGCAGCTTTTATCACTCTGAACAAAGCCATGATGTTTTGGATTGTTAATAGGCTTTCTATACCTCTTTAATCAGGATGCTAATAATGAGTTCTCAATTTCAATTGTTAATCCTCACAAAATACTACAGAGCAAATAGAAATATCTACAATTAAAAAAACCAAACAAACCAAACCACAAACAAACAAAACCAACCAAACAAAAAACCCAACACCCAAACAAAACAAACTCACCCATACATGGATATTTCCATTCACAGTTCCTGGATCTTTGTGCGTTTTTAGATTGATGCTCCTAGTGATGGTCCTGTAAACAAAAAACTTTCTTTATCTATAACGGCGTATTTAAGGATTTATCGTTCTTTGTTGGAAGCTTCCAAGTCCAGAGATGTAGGAATTTGCTGAAAATAGGTGGGGTTTTTAGTTGCATTTCGTGTTATGACTGACATTATATAACCAATATTTATTGCAGGATTTACAAACATACTGTGATTTTCCTGATATTATTGATGTCAGCATTAAACAAGCAAGCCAAGAAGGCTCCAGTGAGAGAAGAATTGTCACTATTCACAAGCAAGACAGCAAGAATCTGGTCAGTTTACTTTGCTTGCTGTTTTTTCAAATAGATGTTGCTTTGGGCAGGCTGTGTGGTTGCTGTGATATTTATCATCATAGGATCATAGAATGGTTTGGGCTGGAAGGGACTTTTAAAGATCCTCTAGTTCTAACCCTCCTGCCATCAGCAGGGACACCTTCCACTGGTCCCAGTTGCTCCAAGCCCCGTCCAACCTGGCCTTGAACACTGCCAGGGATGGGGCAGTCACAGCTTCTCTGGGCAACCTGTGCCAGTGTCTCACCACCCTCACAGGGAATACTTCTTCCTAATACCTAATCTAAATCTTCCCTATTTCAGTTTAAAGCCATTCCCCCTTGTGCTATCCCTATATGCCCTTCTAAAAAGGTCCTCTCCAAATTTCTTGTAGGTACTGGTGTTTATAGTATTGTATAACCTATTACCATGATGTAAAACTAAATGGATTTCAGCAGCATAAGAGGTTTATCAGAACACCAGAGGTCTTTTGCATTCAAAGCTCTCTGCATGGAATAGTACAGAAATAGATATTTTTAGCTCAGGGTAGTTTCGGATACAGAGATTGGTTCTTTTCTTTATTGAAGTATTAAACCCAAGTCTGGGTTTTTCCTATCAATCAAATATGCTGCTTCCATGCTGTTGTGGTAAGCTGTCTGCTGATGACCAACACATTGAAAAGGCTTCGAAGTGCTCTCAAAGAATGATGATACACAGAAAATGAGTACTGAAACCAAATAAATGTCATTTTTACTATTCAAAATTCTTTAAAGAATCACAGAATCACAGAATGGTTCGAAGGCACCACCATACATCATCCACTCCCAGCTGAGGTGGGTCACCTAGAGCACATTGCTCACGGTTGTGTCTGGATGGCTCTTGAATATCTGCAGGGAAGGAGACTCCACAACCTCTCTGGGCAACCTATTCCAGTGCTCAGACACCCTCACAGTAAAGAAGTTCTTCCTCATGTTTAGGTGGAATTTCCTGTGCTTTAGTTTATGTCTGTTGCCTCAGTCCTATTGTCTGGCACCATGGAGAAGAGTCTGGGCCCATCCTTTTGGCACCCTCCCTTCAGATACTTACATAAATTGAGCAGATTCCCCCTGAGCCTTCTCTTCTCTGGGCTGAACAGGCCTATCAGCCTTTCCTCATGTGAGAGGTGCTCCAAATCCTTAATCGTTCTAGTAGCCCTTTGCTGGACTTGCTCCAGGAGCTCTGTGTCTCTCTTGTACTGGGGAGCCCAGAACTGGACACAGTG
The DNA here is from genome assembly GCF_004027225.2 of Strigops habroptila. NCBI lineage: Eukaryota > Metazoa > Chordata > Aves > Psittaciformes > Psittacidae > Strigops > Strigops habroptila. Next base: position 72,615,427 of record NC_044302.2, on the reverse strand, counting down.
CTCCAGGTGAGGCCTCGCCAGGGCTGAGCAGAGAGGCAGCATTGCCTCCCCTGACCTGCTGGCAATGCTCTCCCTAATGCAGCCCAGGATACCATCGGCTTTCTTGGCCACAAGGAGACATTGAAGGCTCACGGACAACTTGTTGTCCACCAGGACCCCCAGCTACTTCCCAGCAGGCCAGCCTCAGCCTGTACTGGTGCAGGGGGTTATTCCTCGCCAGTTGCAGGACCCTGCACTTGCCTGTGTTGAATTTCCAAAGGTTCGTCTCTGCTCACCTCTCCAGCCTGTCCAGATCCTTCTGAATGACAGTGCAGCGCTCTGGGGTATCAGCCTCTCTTCCCAGTTTTGTGTTGTCTTTCTAGGGATGGAGGTGGGTCTGACTGGCCTGTAGTTCAAAGGGTCCTCCTTCTTGCCCATTTGAAGACTGGGGTGACATTTGTTTTCTTCAAGTCCTCAGGCATCTCTCTTGATAGCAGTGAGTTTTCAGAGATGATGAAGAGTGGCCTAGCAATGACATCTGCCAGCTCCCTCGCTATTCATGGAAGCATCCTGTGAGGGACCACGGACTTCTGGATGTCGAGTTTGTCTAAGTAATCTTTAGCCCAATCTTCCTCAAGCAAGGGAGATAATTCCTTTCCCTAGACCTTCTCCCTGGTCTCATGGTCAAGGATACCTGAGGGCTGACCTTAGATTTAAAGACTGAAGCAAAGAAAGCATTCATTATCCCTGCCTTCTCTGTGACCGTCACAAGCAAAACAGACTCAGGGAAATGAGAGTAGGTTGAAGAATTAAAAACAAATCTTCAAGACATCTTCCTCCACCCCTCCCTTCTTCCCAGGCTCAACTTCACTCCTGAGTTTCTCTGCCTCCTCTCCCTGAGCAGCACAGGGGAACAGGGAATGCAGGTTGACATCAGTTCATCACACATTGTCTCTGATGCTTCTTCCTCCTCACATTGTCACCTTGCTCCCGCATGGGATGTCTCCCAAGGGACACGGACATTCACAAACTTCTACAGTGGGGGTCTTTCCCGTAGGCTGCAGTTTTTCACAAACCTGCTCCAGCATGGACTCTCCATGGGGTCACAGCCTCCATCAGGCATCCCCCTGCTCTAATGTGGGATTATCTCCATGCTTCAGTTGGATATCTGCTCCACCATGGACCTTCATGGGCTGCAGGGGCACAGCCTGCCTCACCATGGGCTGCACCATGGGCTGCAGGGGAATCTCTGCTCCTGTGCCTGGAGCACCTCCTCCCCTCCTTCGCTGACGTAGTTGTACACAGAGTTGTTGCGCTCAGATGTTCTCACTCTGTTCTTTGGCTGCTGTTGCACAGCAGTTTTTCCCTGCTTCTTAAATGGTTATCACAGAGATGGTATCACCATCCTCGATGGGCTCAGTCTTGGCTGCAGTGGGTCTGTCTTGGAGCTGGCTGGCATTGGCTCTGTTGGACACAGGGAAGGTTCTAGCAACTTCTGACAGAAGCCACAGCCCCGCTACCAAAACCTTGCCATGCAAACCCAATACAAGCTGTTTCTTCCCTTATCTCTGTGACTGAAATGTGGGTCTTCAGGGCTTCCCATCTTGGCATTTATGTGACTAGAGAGCTTTCTTCTCTCTTGTGTTCATGAAAAAGCTGTGTACAACTTACGTACTTCTTCTGTGTAAAAATGTATTTTTAAAATTTAAAAAATATTTCAGTAAGAATTAACTAGTTTTATTGTCTCTCTGGTGATGCTTTTTTTAAAAGAAAGGCATATGGTTTGCTTTCATTTATAGTAGAATTATGATTCCCATTCATTTCCTGCATTAATGGCACAGAATTAACATGTTAAGAATTTGAAAAATTGCAAGGCTTTTTATTGAAACAGAAGAGTAGCTGAAATATCTGTGCTGCTGAGAGCATAATAGCTTTTCAAATTGGTGGAAGAGGCTTCCTTAAGCTTGAGCCATTAAAATTTTCTTTAAAAATTCTCAATAGTGGTAATTGACTGCGTATGCTTGTGAGGGTAAAAGTGACTAAGAGCTTGTGTAAAAAAGCTAGTGAAGAGGAAGGCAGAGCAGGAACAAGTGCAGTTGTTCTTTTGCTAATGCTGTTCTTTTGCTAATGCTTTTTGTGTGGACACTTCACACACCAAAACTAGCTGATGTAAATTAAAATTTGTGAATTTAGTTTAACCTGTTACAAAGCTAATAGAATTCATTACAGAAATGTATTTTACCCAATTTTAGAATGTATGGATTCATTAAAATGAATGGGTTTCTAGGGCGTTGTTTGTCTGGGTTTTCTGATTATATTATTAAAAAATGGAAAGATAGTTGTTTCCAAGTCCTCTTTTAATAAAACAAATTATTGGCATGTGGTCAAGAGCACCAGCTTTTTTCTTACTGTCTAGCAAAGAACTTGCTAAGGAATTATGTTCAGCCACTAAGTGTCCCCGCAGTGTCATGGGCAAACTTGTACAGCATGTACTAAAGCGTGTTCTGTTGGGCTATGCTACTGGATGAAATCTAGTGTGGCTCTGTAGGTGGTAGGATAACACTTCTCTGTTGAAGTAGAGACAGCCTTTAATGCTCTGATACAACTGTCAATATATTAAGAAAATATAGATAATTGCATAAAAATAGACTCTGTTTTCCCTTATTGGCAGTAATAAATATGAAATATTTAAAATATTTTATAAATAATATATAAAGTATTTTATATATAAAATATATTTAAAATATATAAAATAAATACATTGTTACAGATGGATTTAATTTTGCCTTGCCCTTACCAGTTCAATGTATTCTGCATAGACCTTTTCCACGCCCTGTTTTCTTTTGACCACATTATTCTTCCCCTTGCTTCTAGCCATTGTACCTCTCTTCATAGTAATTAAAGGTCAGCTTCTGTTTGTGATCTAGCTCAGGAATCCAGTTTTAACTACTAGTTAAATTTTCAGGTAGGTACTTTTCTAGAGATTTTAATTTGCTACTTGAAGGCAGCCCCTTTGGTAAGCAAAGCCTTTCCTTTAGGAAAAAAAACACCAACACCATGTTGCCACTGCAGTAGCTGTCTGCCATGCTGGGTTGTATCCACTCAGTTTTTCCCTTTCAAATGTTCCTTCTTGTCACCATTCCTCTGCTGTTTCATATATAGAGGAAGGGTTTTGTTATGGCAGATTGGTTTGGGTTTTATTTTGAACACTGAAGATTGCTAACAAGCTTTGGGTGGCACAGGAAGGTACAACTATATGAACAGTAGTTAAAAACTACTTTTATATCTTTAATGTGTCTTTTATACCATTACTATATCCAGGAATTTTGTGTTGCCTATTTAAAATTGAATCTCTCTCTCTCTCTCTCTCTCTCTCTCTCTGTGTCTCTCCCCCCCCCTCATGTTCTCTCTACCCTTCATTCTCCCCTGGCAACTTAACAGGAGGCTGAATTTCAGTCATTAAGAGAAGCTCTCTCCTTTGTATCATTAATTGATGGATATTACAGATTAACTGCAGATGCCCACCATTATCTCTGTAAAGAAGTAGCACCACCATCAGTTCTTGAAAATATCCAAAGCAACTGCCATGGACCAATTTTGTAAGCAATTTTTAGCAATGTAACAAGGTGATACTATTTTTGAAAGATGAACTTCAGTTGACTGTGGACTATGATGGACATCTTTAAATGTGTACTTATTAACTTTATGTAACATAAAATGCTTTACATTTTTCGTCTTAGTTTTCACTTTGGAAAATACAATACCTTCTTCACATATTAAAAATAAATGGAAAAATTCTGGTTTTAATTTTTTCCATTAGAATTCATTTTATCTTCAAGTGAGACAGTCAGGAAAGTCATGATGCTGATTTTGCAGAATTATAGTTACTACCCTGGCAGCAACATGCCATGTCATAGACAGAGGATCTCATGTTTTCACTGCAGCCTCTTGCAGTTTTATTATCTGAGTTACCAAGCAGAAAAGGCAAATTCAGATAACATTTTCCTCAATATTTGAGCAAGTTAATAGTTCATAAAGTATTATTTGTTGTTTGCAGAAACACATGTGGGAGCTTAGAAATGTTTTGTTAGGTAGAATAAAGTGGGTATTTGCTTTAGCTACAGAAAGCTTTAAGCTGATATGTGCAAGATATGTTACATGAAACTAGCACTGTCTACTCGGCTAATACAGAATCGTTCTGTAAATTTCCCAGTGACAGAAAGAGGATAGGTGCTGTAATCTTCACAAGAGATAGAGGAGAGGGATATAGACCTATACAGTTCTAACCACATTTCTTGCACCAGTGACTACTGCTATGTATTTATTTAGGGCTGTTTAGAAGGATGCGCAATGAGTTTAGATCTTTCCAAGCCATTTTATTCCTTACGAGATGGATAGAAGTAGTCAGTTAGCAAGGCTTAAGGGGAATTATTCTTGTAGTAACAAATTACGTTTTATTTCAGCTTCTCTTTTGTGTTAGCCCTTTCCAAGTTAAACCCACCTTTTTTACCCATGGAAATATTTTGCTAATTTTAACTTACTTATTAGGCCGCTTTATTACCACTTCTTCCATAATGGATGTTGAAAGTCATAAGACATGGGGAATATACTTTTTTAGACTGTAAGATTTCTCATCAAACAAATAATTGCAGTGTTTTCAATATAAAAAAAATTTAATATACTGCTATCTACATCTATATACATGTCTCTGAATATTGGAAAGTAAAGGGACATAAAGATTAACTTAAAGGAAGCTGTAAAAAATGAAGTTTGAATTGCTGTTGTATTAGATATGTGATAGTAGTGCTTATTGGCCAATCTCTGATGTTCCTTCATTTTGAAATTATGCAATATTAAGCATTTTCTTTTTACTATAGCATGGACTTTGCTATCAGTAAACTGAAGAAAGCGGGTAATCAGACTGGCTTCTACGTTCTTCGTTGCAGTCCTAAAGATTTTAAAAAATACTTCCTCACTTTCGCTATAGAGGTTTGTATTCTGCCTTACATACTACCTGTATAATCTTTTTGTGTTATAATGATGAGCTTAAGATGTTAAGTGAATGATTCTGAATTTTCTCTTCAGAACGTTTGTATTCAGAATGTATATATTCTGTAGCTACTTCAGTCAGATTGGCCAGGTTTCAGGGTCTTGTGAGAAACCTCAAAATACATGTATGGTAAAGAATTGCTAATGACACATACCATATGCCTAGGAGAGTAAGACAGGTGGAGGGGAGAGCTTGAGAGTCCTAGGGATGGTGACATGGCTCTTGGAAATGTAGTACTTGTTTAGGTGGTAGAGCAGTTTGTTGGGTTTTGGTTTGTTGTTTTTTTTAAAGTTTGGGGTTTTTTAGTTGTATTTTTGACCTAGGATTTCCACTGACCCTTTCTTTTCTCTTCTCCTGAATAGGGCTTAGATAGAGTGAGTATACAGCCCGTGGTGATGTGAGAGTCTCTCTCCTTCACAGGTTCTTCTGGGTTTGGGTCCTGTCCCTGTCCCCAGTGCTGGGCCAGCTGGATTATTTTGCAGCTGTAATGTAATCACAGATCTCCTGCTGGGTATCTTGTGTTAGCTAGAGTGGCAGCCACCCTTGAAATGCCTGCAATTTTCATGCAGCTAAAGAACCAGAAGTACCTCTCCTCTGAGATTGCACTTAGCGATAATACGGTACTTTAATATTACTGTTTCATAATTGCATTATCCTGTTCGAAGGACAGGCTTATCCTAAATTAAAGTAATAGAGCTAAAGTAATAAAGGTAATGCATGAGCTTTTCTTCTGATTTATAGCAAGCTAGCAAGGTCACTAAATACTTTCGGAGGTATGTACATCTCTGAAAATGACAAAATAACCTTGATGTGTGGATGCAGAAGTAAACAGCCATTTTACGATCAGTGTCACAAAATCTTTATGTCCAGTCAGTGAAGTGTGTTTGACAGTGACTTTTTTAGACTTAAGAAATCAGTCCCTAAACAGACTTCAAGAGTCAAAGTCTTGTGTGTCAAGCTTGTGAGTTAAGCCTGCCATTGAGTGACGTAGCCACATTTATTTTTGTCTTCCTTGGTCTCAGTCTTTCTGGGCAAACTCTTAGCAGGCTTTTGAGATTCAGAATTTGTTGGAAGCACTGTTCAGAGCTCCTCTTGTTTAAAAATGTTTAGTGGTATCTTTTCAAGACTCATTGTAAAAATAATTCAGTGCATATTGAAAATATGTGCTTAGAAACAAATTGCTTAGAAGTGTACTGTAGATGACAAAAACCAAGAAATACATGTGAGGTCTCCAAATGCTTGCCAAAAGAACATAGAGTATGAATATCTGGGCCGTTACTTCCAACAGAATTTTGTTTTGATATTATCCCATGTAAGGGTGAAGAAGCTTTCATTGCTAGCTCTGAAGGATTTTTCCTAGCATTTGTTATCTGTTTTCTCAGCCCCATCTTTGCACATTTCGTAACATTTGTTTTTCTTAACATCAGCATACTAATTGCAGTGATGGGAGTAGAATCATATTTTCTCAGAATCAGTATTATGTAGTGAGAATAAAATAACAAATTATAGTAATATTTTGCTGAAGCATTCTTTCTTTAGTTAGCAGAGTACTATACATTTAAATAAGCTTTCAAATACTAAATATTGATCAATTTCATTTTTAATGGAAATAATCTCTGCAGCGAGAGAATACCACTGATTATAAGCACTGCTTAATTACAAAGAACGAGAATGGAGAATATAATCTTAGTGGAACCAAGAGAAGTTTCAGTAATCTTAAAGATCTGTTGACCTGTTACCAGACAGAAACTGTCCGTTCAGACAGCATAATTTTCCAGTTTGTCAAATGCTGTCCTCCAAAACCAAAAGGTAAGAGATCATTTGTAAGCATTTTCTGGAATTTAAAAATAAATTAATACTAAATGACTCTCAGGTAGATAGATATAGAAGTTTGCATGGGGTTTTTAAAATTTTGCTGACCTATTTGTTCATCTTCATCATTGTTTTCAGTTCTAGTGTTTGCCAGATTTTACTTTGTTATAAGATGGTCTTCCAGAAAGAATCATGGTAGCCAGTTTCATTATTAGAAGCAAAACTGGTTTCTTAATTGCAGTGGATTGTGTATAGCAGCATTTCTTCTTCAATAATGTGTTTTCATGTCTTGAGAAGGAAAGTCCTACTTAATATATAATTTCTTACTGAGGATAGGTCATAAGCAGTGGAACCAACAATGCCAGTGATTTTCTTGTTGATATTGTAGCTGAATTACACAAAGGCTACACTGTGATTTCAGCTTCTTTTTAACACTGAAAACTACATATGGACTAGAGCTCCTGTTTCAGTAGTGGATTTTTCTTTAATGTAAATTAAAGTTTTTCGACTAGCTTTGATTTTCATAGTGTCTTTCTTTATGAATTCTGATAACATCTGCCCTTTTTGCTTATTAGCAGTAGTACTATTTACGTTAATATAGTCTTTGTCTCTAAGTTCTTATTAAAGAAAAACTTGAGAGAACAGACTATTTGATACCACATTTCTCTCTCAAATTTGATTGAAATTAGCCAATAGATTAAAAAGCTTAGAGAAGATTTGACAGGTAAACACATATGCACATTACAGAGGATAATAGTGTAACCATATTTCCTTCAAAACCAAAAGTGTATATGCATTAGAATTTTAAATTATTGAATAAATATGATTGCACATGAATGCACGCATATTCCCACAAATATGTGCCTATTACCTTTAGTTTACTAACAGACCTGCTTTTTTTCATGGAGAGTCTTTTTTCAAGATCACTCGAAGAATAATTACTCTGGCAAGCATAATGCAATAAGAATCAATAAAGTGCTCCCAGGGCAAAAATATGTAAAAGCTTTAAAGAGGCATCAGAAAGATAGGCACATCTGAAACTTTGTAATATAAAAGAAGAAGGTGACTTACCTCCCCTTTTTCCATGCCATATTGTTATTACAAATACAGCAGAAGTTAAAATATGAAAGGAGGCAGGAATGTTTTCAGAATGTTTGTCAAAAGTAGGAGTACTCAAGAAACTTAAAATAGCTGTGTGAACCTAAATGCTTTTGCTGACTAGAAAAAATCAGGCTTTAAATTTGGTTAATGAAATACTGTGTGGCTTTTTGAATAAACTGATTTCAGTGTGATATCTTTTTTGTTGCATTAACAGCTTCTCATTAATAAACCTTCTGAAATAATATTGGTTTAGTTTTATGTTTTATAAATTTACCCTGGTTTCCTTTTCCCCATCCTCTTCTTCCAGATAAATCGAATCTCCTAGTCTTCAGAAGCAATAGTGTTGCTGATGTACATTCATCACCTACACTACAGAGACACAATAATGTCAACCAGATGGTCTTTCACAAAATCCGGAATGAGGACTTGATATTCGTAAGTCCATTAGTTGCTTCTTCCACTGGTAGGTTTAATACACTCTAAGTTTTAAAAAACTCAGTATAAATTTAAAGAGCCTTATCTGAGCTAGGAGATTTTACTGTGATCTTCCTTTAGTTAAAATTGTGAGAAAAAAGATTTTTTTTTTCCCTCCCTCCAATTTTCCATTAGTTTTCTTTCCTTCTAGGGATGTCTAAATACATCTTTAACAGAACTTCTTCCTCTCTGATTCTTGAAACAAGTTATTTCCTGAGATCCTTGAGGAGTCAATAAAAAATAAGCAAAGATTTAAGACATTTCTGATGTAGTTCCTTCCTTGTCCTCTCAATTTGAATCTAGAGGTGTGCTAGCTGTAAAGATGTGCGCATGTGTTGTTTAGGGTGTTTGATTAAGAGATCTTCTGCAAAACCGGCAGAGATTTCTGATTCTTTTCCCATCTGTATTCTACCTTTCTTTTAGGAGGAGAGTCTTGGACAGGGCACGTTTACAAAGATTTTCAAAGGTGTAAGGAAAGAAGTAGGAGACTATGGCCAGCTCCATCAAACTGAAGTTCTTTTAAAGGTTCTGGATAAAGTGCATAGAAACTACTCTGAGGTGGGTGTGATTGTTGACTGCTGTGTAATGTTTGTCCATACTATGCTGAGCATTACTGTTCTGACAACAAATGAGTATTTTTTTATATGGTAGAGGGTTATATGTTGAACCAAGCAGTGTAGACATACACTTTGGACAGTTGAAAACAATGAATAAATGACAATGCATTTTAATTTTAATAAGCTGGGTAATATATTCAAAAGGTAAGTGAAGATCAGTTGTTAAAAGGAGCAAGAGTACAGAAATGCAAATATATTTCCTGGATGAAAATGTTCTAATTTTGATCTTATTTTGTTGGGTGACTAACCAGTACACAAGCAAATGTAGTTGGAGATGCCACTAAGGAGAGTTAAAAAAATGGCTAAAGAAACAAAAGCATCTGAAACCTTCCTGACAGGGTTAGGTAAGGTCTGTTTGTAATGGATGAGTGATATACTACTTCTTGTCTTTCAACTTAATAGTGTGCTATGAAGAAATAAATTGGAAACTGAACACTGCATTATGAAAGAGTGAATTGGAAGCTGAATAGTGCGTCAGGAATTTGTCTACAGTTTACTTAGTTAACTGACATGGAAGAAAAGATTCTTTTTAAAATGTTGAGATATACCTGCCTGCAGAAAACAAGATTGCTAACCTCTCTGGAATGTGGATTATCAGTTATTTAAAAAAAAAAACAAAACAGACAACCCTAAACCAACCACAAACATAAAACATACTACACAGGGTCTTTGCAATGAGATGGAAGTTTAAATGTTTGAAAAAATGCACATGACTTTAATGAATTTATTAGAAATCATGTAATTTTCACTGATATTTATTCTCTCTAAATCTCTCTCTCTCCTTCCTCAAAGTCCTTCTTTGAGGCAGCAAGTATGATGAGCCAGCTTTCTTACAAACATTTGGTGTTAAACTATGGAGTCTGCGTATGTGGAGAAGAGAGTAAGTAAAAATTAATTATCTTTTTGTATTAATTTTATACAGCTGTCATGAGACTTTGCCATTGGCTGTGGGTAAAAGCAGGGGAAAAGAAACAAAACAACCTGTCACACCAGCTGGATACCCAGTACATGTTCACATTGCATTATTAGTCTTGGTGTCAGAACTAATTAATGTGGTGATAAAGAAAATCGAGAAACTGTGTAAATACAGTCCATGTGAATAGTAACCTCTGTAAATTACTCACAATCAAATCTGTTCCATCTGAAAATCTCACTTTTGAAAAGTTTTGGCCAAGAACTTAGTATAGCGGTTTCTTTGCAAAAATGCCCCCAAGTGGGTTTTTTTAGTTTATTCATTGTACCATGCACAGGGACTGCATGTAAAATTTCAGGTAGATAAGTAAATAATTAAAAAATATATCTAAAGATGTATATGGTTACTTATTTCTCCTTGTATTGCAGTTGTCCTCTATAGACAGTTCTGTTTGTGAAGGCGAGAGAATTGTTAGTTTGGCAAGAAACAAGTTACTAATAAATAGGAAGAGAGGCTTATTGTTTGGGGTTTTTTTGTGGGTTACACACTTCATGTACAGATTTGATGAAAATTGCATCACATAATTATAAATAAAGGTTTGCAGTCTATAAAATGAATGTTTGTGGCAATTCTCTGATGTCATATACCTTCTAATTTATAGTTAGTTCACCAACAAGGTATCAAAGAAAAAGATGGATAATACTAGAGCAGTGAATCTGTCCTGAAATTCCTTTATTTGTTCTTGGTTTTAATTGTTACTCTTTTTACTATTTTAAATCAGACATTCTTGTACAAGAATATGTAAAATTTGGATCCTTGGACACTTACTTGAAAAAAAACAAAAATGTTATCAATATCTTGTGGAAACTGGAAGTAGCCAAACAGTTGGCATTAGCCATGCATTTTCTCGTAAGTAGTTTATTCTTCAGTTTTGTTAATGGCTGAATTCAAGTGTTTCAGGCTAATAAATACAGAATGGCTGAGCTATTGCCCTACTTCTTGAAACTCTGAAGGGTATTTTAAAACAGGCTGGCTGTATACCATATAGCCAAGGACACACCTTTGTTATCTTGCACAGAGTGTGATTGAATTTCTCATTCATTTCTAATGTTTTAGCATGAAATAAAAACACATTTCCAGTAAAAATTCTTTTTATTTTTTCCAGGAACAGTCCTTCCTGCTTTTCCCACCTCAGCTCATGATGTTGAACATAACTGTTTCGTGGTAGCGTTAGTAGTTAACCACTGGGTGGGGAAAACATTGTGCTGTTAAGACTGCTGGTACATCTTTTTGTGCATTAGGTCCCAACCTTACTGTCTGTTTAATTCAACAATAAAGACTATTATTCGAGACAGAGTATGTGATTAGATGAATCTTCCCTTTAATGGAGTTTAAATATTCAGTTCTTGGATTCATTTTAAATGAATCATACTGATGGATCAGTATCCTTCTGAGTTACCGTACATAAAATAGTTTTAAACCGAAAACTTTAGGTAGGTAATTAAAATGAATGAAAATTGGCTAGAAACTATAACTCTGAGAGAAACTGATGAAATGTCTGAGGTTTGATCAACTTAATCTATCGTCGTCGTTTTCTTTCCTGATGTTTCCCTCATACTGTAAAGTACTGGTTCAAATACCTCTTCAACCGTAAGATTTTTTTAAGTATGTAAAAGTTGCTTTTCTGTTAATAGGAGGATAAAGGCCTTATTCATGGGAATGTCTGTGCAAAAAACATCTTGCTTATCAGAGAGGAAAACAGGAAGTCTGGAAATCTTCCATTTATAAAACTAAGTGATCCTGGCATCAGTATTACAGTTTTGCCAAGAGAGAGTAAGTCTTCTTGTCAGCTTTCTTGTTTAATGCTTTTGACTTGAAAACTAAGTTTGGGGTGGGGTTTTTTTCTGACCACTGTCCCAGGTACTTCTGTTACAGAAAGTTCCTTCATCCATATGTCACTTTGAAGTAATGTCTGCCGTCCTAGTCAGCAGTTTTGAGTGTATCTTCTTTATCAACAAATAGCTACAGGAAGTAAAGCCGCAACTCTCCATTGTGTGAGATTTTTTCCTTACTGTTCTCATTTTCAACTTCTTTTTTTTTCATTGTTACTATCAGTATGCAGTAAGGTACCATGAGTAAGTCTGTTGCATCTGCAGGTAACTGCTGGATTTAGTATCCTGTTATTGATCAAGATTAAATTGTTGTATTTTATAGCTTGGTGAATGTCGTGGTTTAAACCCAGATGGTAACTCAGAATCACACAACTGCTCACTCACTCCCCCCCTTCTCCCCCTCTTCTCATCCCCTGCTCCCGGAGGGATGGGGAGGAGAATCGAAAGAATGTAGACCCCACGAATTGAGATAAGAACAGTCCGGTAACGAAGGTATAATACAAAACCACTACTGCTACCACCAATAATAATAATGATAAGGGAAATAAGAAAGGGAGAGAATATAAAACTAAAAGGGGAAAAGGAAAACAAAACAATGAACACCAGTGATGCACCATACAATTGCTCACCACCCGCCGACCGATACCCAGCCTGACCTGAGCAGCAGTCTGGGCCTTCTGGGTAACTCCCCCCGGTTTATATACTGGGCATGACATGCTGTGGTGTGGAATACCCTTTTGGCTAGTTTGGGTGAGGTGTCCTGTCTCTGCTTCCTCTGGGCTTCTTGTGCCCCTCCTCACTGGCAGAACATGGGACTGAAAAAGTCCTTGATCAGAGAGTAAGCATTACTTAGCAACAACCAAAATCATCAGTGTGTTATCAGCATTGTTCTCAGACTAAAGTCAAAAACACAGCACTGCACCAGCTACTAAGAAGGAGAAAAATGACTGCTACAGCTGAACCCAGGACAGTGAAGCTTTCAGAGCTGAAAGTAAATAGTATAAAATTCCTCATTATGGAGCCTTTGCTGTGCCATAATGTGCCACCTCTAGCAAAGTACTTTTTACTCTTTGCTGTCTAGTTCCTTTGCAGTAGCTAGTAGGTCTCAGTAATACTGGGTGAAATACAGAAGTTGGATCAAAAATAGTGGAAATGATGTTAAAGCAGTTTTATAACATTAGGCTTATTTTACAGTAAAACTAATGGTCTTCCACTCTCATTCATAAATATTATTTTTGTACATATTCTGTAGTTTGGGTTTTTTTAGGCAGAAACAAAAACTTGTAATCTTATTAGAAGCACGTTGCAGAATGATATACCTAAGTATTCTGAAGTCATTTTACGAAATCAAATGTGTTAGAGAATTTTCTGGTTTTATTATTCATCTTAACATGATGTTTTCTTTGCCTGATTGCACAGTTCTTCTTGAGAGGATACCATGGGTGCCACCTGAATGCATTGAGAATCCCAAACAATTAAGCCTGGCCACAGACAAATGGAGCTTTGGTACTACTTTGTGGGAAATCTGCAGTGGAGGAGACAAACCTCTAAGTGCACTGGATTCTTCAAGAGTAAGTATTACTGAGTCTGCAGTCATAACAGTTCTTTGAACACTTCTAATTTAAAACATCTGCTGTTGTAACTATGTCAGCACGTAAAATGTTTTACCACAGTAGGAAAAGGACACTTTTACTGGTAGCTAATCGTCATAAGTGGTGATTGAGGTTTGTTTTTATGCTGTTTGTGTTTATTTTTGTGGGGACAAAGTACAGTGTTGCCAGTATTACCTTGTTCATGTTTCTGTTGCTTTGTTACAGCAGCATATGACTTCAAACAAAAAGTATTCCTAAAATGCACATGGATTTTAACTGGCATTGTTCTAGTAATTGAACATCTTAAATACTCTAAGACTCTGTGTGTTGCAGAAAATTCTATTGTTTTAGCTAAACCAGAAATGTTAACTTTGTTTCAACTAGGGGCAGGGCATGGAGGGGAAACACATTCCATAACAATATTACTTCTTACATATTTGCTTCCTTAGTTGAAAGCAAAAAGATTATTGCCTTAACTACACTACAAAAAGATTTGTAGTATTATTTTTAGAAATGGACTGTTACCTTCTCAAAAAGCCTGTTCTGATTTCTCAAGTGTTGTAATCAGCTCTTTCAATAAGCTCTAAGGTCTACCTAGACCTAGTTTATAGATATCTAGGTATTTCAGAAGTTGCCCTCCTCTCCTCTACTAATATACATACTTTAATAATACTCAGACAGTTTTTTACAACTGGAGGAGCTCAGCCAGCTCACAGGTGGATAAAATCTTCTGATGGATCCATCCCATTGAGGTTTCATGAAATCACCAGTAAAGGAGACCACCATCTTTCTCAATATCATTCTCTATTTTGTTCTAGCAGTAACTGACTTGGAATTTCTGAACTAATTACTCTAAATTATGCCAGCCTTGCTATGTTGTCATCCTTGGCTTTTCACGTAAATTGGTCAGATGTACATTTGATGAGATTACAAGTCTGGGTTGAGAGCTGTATCTTTTGGCTTTTATCTGTTTAATTCCAGAAACTGCAGTTTTATGAAGATAGGCACCAGCTTCCTGCCCCCAACTGGACAGAACTAGCAAACCTTATAAACAACTGTATGGATTATGAGCCAGATTTCAGGCCTTCATTTAGAGCAATTATACGTGACTTGAATAGTTTGTTCACTCCAGGTGAGTCTGTGGTACAACGAGAGCATGCTAGACAAAAAGAACCCTGATTCCTACTGGTTTATTTTTGTGTGGTGCCTTCCTTTTTGGTATGTTGACCCACAACCACTCTCCAGAGCAGCCCCAGAAATCTAAGTTTGTAAGGACACTATGTGACTGTTTTAAACACTGTGTTTAGACACTATGAACTGTTTTATTTTTTTCTAAAGGTGAACACATTAGAAGTTAGCATTATCATTCAAAGCAGTTTTCTGGTTTGATTATTGCCTGTCCCAACCATTCTAGTCTCTGAACCAAGTATGTTATGTTTGTGACTGTCTTTTTTCTCTTAATAAAATAAATAGGTTTCTTTTTTTTTTCCAAGTGAAAGATGCATGTTATTACAAGTTCATTTCTGCCCTCTGCAGCAGTGGAATTGTTGCATAAGAGTTGCTAAATTTGAAATACAATAGGCCTGCAAAAAAGAAAATTGGAAAATTAAAGCAAGACTTCCTATAAGTTAAGACAAGTCATTTGGCTTTTTTGTAATTCATCTTTGACTGCAAATTACTATGTAGAAATTAATTTGTTATTAATACTCTACTGAGCTTGGGGTATGCCAAGCAAAGGTAGAACATGCCAAGATTATAATGTTTCTTCATTCTCCTATTCATTTCTCTGTCGCTCCTGTTCCCTTTCTCTCTTCCCTTCTTCCTCCTGTCACTCAGATTATGAGCTTTTAACAGAAAGTGATATGTTGCCAAATATGAGAATTGGAGCACTTGGGTTTTCGGGTGCTTTTGAAGATCGTGACCCAACACAATTTGAAGAGCGACATCTGAAGTTTTTACAGCAACTTGGCAAGGTAGGATGTTTTGAAATTCTCTAATTGCCTAGGAGAGAACTGTCTTTTTACAATGACCCCATATATATTATTTTCATTTAAACTTTTGCTACAGAAATTAATAATTTCAGTCACATATGACTACAATGTGCAGTTCCTGAAAGGAGGTTGTAGTGAGGTGGGGGTCAGTCTCTTCTCCCAAGTAACAAGTGATAGGACAAGCGGTAATGGCCTCAAGCTGTACCAGGAGAGGTTTAGTTTGAATATTAGGAAAAAATTCTTCACAGAGAGGATGGTCAGGCATTGGAACAGGCTGCTCAGGACAGTGGTGGAGTCATCGTCCCTGGAAGTGTTCAAAAACCATGTATATGTGGTGATATGGTTTAGTGTTGGTCTTGGCAGTCCTGTGGTAATGGTTGGTCTTGATGATATTAAAGGTCTGAAAAGTCTTCCAACCTGGTTGATTCTGTGGTTCCTTTTAGATCTTTTTCATTTTCACAATATCATTAGCTAGAATAAAGATAGGTGGTGTCTACAATGAATCCAGTCACACTGAAAGGCTAAGATCTTTTTCAGTAATGCAGAGCTGCATGTGACAGATTTCTATTTCTTTTTTAAATACTTGGTATTCATTTTAAAAGGCTCCAGAGCAGTCTTGCATAGAACTGGTGGAGTTCAGGGCTTTTTATGCATGCGTATACTGGGAAGTCTGAATACACAGTCCCTAAATTCAGTAATGTCTTTGAGGTATATGTAGGCCTTGAATGTTTTAGGTGTTAGAAATCTGCATTTGGTGACTACTTTTGCAAGTCATTGCAGCCTGCCTGTGTGATGCCTAGAGAGATGACCAGGTGCAGGTGGTAGAACTTCACCAAGTACCATTTTCCTGGAGTGGTTCCTTGCTGGTTTATGGTTTTTATTGGCATAATAGCTATATATTCCTTTGACTCCAACTACTAGTGAAAGCAAGCATGAAAGCGAAATGGAAGAATTACTTGTGTTTGCAGATGGTTTGGTTTTGACTGTAAATGGTAGTGTAGCATGGGGAGAAGAACAGAGTGGTAGGTGATGACTGCACAAAGGAAGATGGAGAAAACCACAGAATCATCATAGAATGGTTAGGGTTGGAAGAGACCTTATGATCATCTAGTTCCAACCCTCTTGCCACAGGCAGAGACACCTTCCACTAGACCAGGTTGCTCAAAGCCTCATCCAGCCTGGCCTTGAACACTTCCAGGGTTGGAGCAGCCACAGCTTCTCTGGGCAACCTGTTCCAGTGTCACACCATCCTTATAGTGAAGAACTTCTTCCTAATACCTAATCTAAATCTTTCTTCTTTCAGTTTAAAGCCTTTCTCCCTTTTCCTGTCACTACAGGCCCTTGAAAAAAGTCCCTCTCCAGCTTTCTTGTAGGCCCCTTTAGGCACTGGAAGCTGCTCTAAGGTCTCCCTGAGCCTTCTCTTCTTCAGGCTGAACAAGCCCAACTCTCTCAGCCTGTCTTCATAGCAGAGGTGCTCCAGCCCCCTGATCATCTTCATCGCCTCCTCTGGCCTCACTCGAGTAGGTCCACATCCTTCTTGTGCCGGCCACGCTCCTTTTGATGCAGCCGAGCATGCAGTGGGCTTTCTGGGCTGCAGGTGCACACTGCAAGCTCCTGTTGAGCTTCCCATCAACCAGCACCCCCAAGTCCTTCTCCTCAGGGCTGCTCTCAATCCAGTCTCTGCCCAGCCTATAGTTGTGCCTGGGATTGCCCCAGCCCACATGCAGGACCTTGCACTTGGCCTTTTTGAACTTCCTGAGGTTTGCACTGGCCCATCTCTCCAGCCTGTCCAGATCCCTCTGGATGGCATCCCTTCCCTCCAGTGTGTCAACCACATCACACAGCTTGGTGTCATCGGCAAACTTGCTGATGGCGCATCAGTCCCACTGTCCATGTTGCTGTCAAAGATGTTGAGCAGGATCGGTCCCAACACTGACTCCTGAGGGACACCTCACAAGTCTCCATGTCACAAGTCTCCACTTGCGCTCTTTAAGTGCAACCATCAAGCCAGTTCCTTATCTGCCAAGTCCATTTGTCAAATCCATGCCTCTCCAATTTAGAGACAAAAAATGTTGTGAGGGACAGTATCAAATGCACAAGTCCAGGTAGATGACATCAGTCATTCTTCCCTTATCCACTAACACCATGGCCTCATCATAGAAGGCCACCAAATTTGTCAAGCACAATTTGCTCTTAGTGAAGCCATGTTGGCTGTCACCAATCACCCCCTTATTAACATAAACGAAGAAAGGGAAGAAGGTAGAACATTGAAACAAATGGGGGAAGAACCACCAAGAACTGGGGGAGAGTTAAGAGCTGAGAGGAACCTAAATGAAGGAGTTTTTGCAGGTGCAGCAGCAGGAGTATGCCAACTAACAATTTGAAAGTGCAAATGAATATCTGTGAAGAAGGGGGAAAAATAAATGGACCTCAAGCCCCTTGTTTCCTTCTGTGCTGTTCGTTTCCTTTCATCGAAGATGTTTCTGAACAGGAGATCTGTATTCTTAACCTGTGATTGGTATTCCTTTCTCTCAGGGAGGTTTTATGGCATCTCAATCACCTGAATGCTCATACAGTGAGCACTGAGGCAGCACGCGCAAGCACTAAGAAAGAGACAATGTGGACTTGTTTTTAATTCAAGTATTTCCATTTGTGATCTAGGGAAATTTCGGCAGTGTTGAGATGTGCCGCTACGACCCACTGCAGGATAATACAGGGGAGGTGGTGGCTGTGAAAAAGCTGCAACATAGCACAGAAGAGCACCTTAGGGATTTTGAAAGAGAAATTGAAATTCTTAAATCTCTGCAGCATGATAACATTGTTAAATACAAAGGAGTATGCTACAGTGCAGGTATGTGCTATATTAAATACACCTTCAAGTCTACACCTAAGTATGCATACTGAGAAGTTCAGAGAGGCAAGTGTTTATGGAAGTCACTAGCTTGTCATAACTTTAGCAGGACTTAGAGAGTACAAATCAAAGTAATGACTGTCGTGTACTACTACTCAGTACAAGATGGACTTTTTATTCAGTCAGCTCATTGCATTATTTGATTGATTTAGAGAAAGTACCATTTTGATTAATTACCCAGTTTCTTTATCTTAGAGTGAAAGTTGTCCCAGAAAATAATTTAAGGTTAAGTGGGAACCTTAAGAAAATAATTTAAGGTTAAGTGGCAACCATTTTGTAACTATTGTTTTTTACTCAGTGTCATGTCCTGGAATGGATGTTACTAATTCTTATACAGCCTATGCAGTAAAAGACTAGAGAAGAAAAATTTTTAGGCGCAGATGTGTTTGAGTGAATTGTTGATGCTGTTGAAGTTGATGAATGGAAGCGTGGGTTCTGCCCAGGCTCTTACTGTAAAAAGAAAAATCTTGGGTTAAGAATCACACTGTTTTTAAAGATGGTATAATTGCTGACCAGTCCATGTCAGTTGCCATTCTGAGTTTCGTCTCAGCAGTGTGGAGGAATTACATAAACACAGATACACACATGTGGCACTTCTGCTTTGCTTTAGCAGTAGTAGCTGAAGTATTGATTAAATGATCTTGATTAGTGATGTTGTGTATATCAAGCATATCCCCATTACTGTTGTGTTCAAATAACTGGCATTTCCTGAACAAATGCAATTAACTAATACATGAAAGATTGCATAGTGGTGTATATATAATAAATTATTTTTTGGTATTAAGACTATTTTCTATTTTATTCATAGACATTTGTAAATGTATTTCAAAACTTGTCATTGGAAAATGACAGAAAAATAAAGTGTATTTTTTGTTGTTGTTATAAAAGGTCGTAGGAATCTAAGATTAATTATGGAATATTTACCATATGGAAGTTTACGAGATTACCTGCAGAAACACAAGGAGAGGCTCGACCACAAGAAGCTTTTGCTGTATGCATCTCAGATATGCAAGGTAGGAAATTTTAGATGACTAATACTTTTCAACAAGTTTTTGTCTTCTTGGCCTTGCCTCATTTGTCTCAAAACAACCTTGGTGTATCTTGTATATCACTGTTGGGCTGCTAGTACCACGTAACCCTAAAAAAAGTAGCAGTATATATTCCTGTACTCAAAAACTGGGCAAACTTCTGAGTATCTTAATACAGGATGCAGAGACTGGCCTATCTGCTGACTGAGGAAGAATATACTCCATTTATTTCTGTTTATTTCATTGTTTGCTTAGCTTATATTTTGCCCAGAAGAATTAAAGCCCCTTTTCTCCCTAACAAGAGCTGAAATAAAATTTTGCAGGAGTTAGTATACTCATCCAGGCAAACTCTTCATGACATAGTATAACTGATTTTTTAGCACTTGGACATTCAGCTGTAAAACCACTATAACAGCACATGTTTAAGAAATTTTCTTTAAACTGTAAATAATATTTGCTTATTTAGCAGAAAGAGCAAAGATACATGATTTCTGTATGAAGAAAGAGAGGCCATAGAAGTGCTCAAAGCTGTAATAAATTATTTGCTAGTCTCACTGGTTGGTACTGAAGATCCTTAAAATTGTGAAAAGCGGGGCAAACACCTGATCTTTATTGTGATATCTTATTTCCTCAGAAAGAGAACTTAATGACCATCCTAGTTTTAGTCTGTTATTTTCTTTAGATACAAGAAACTACAGACACTTTAGATTTCATTCCATGTTCAGTTGTTTGGGGAAAGAAAAGCAGAAAGTAGGGAGGCAGGGGGAAGACATCCACACCCTCAAGGCATGTACCAGAAATATTTTTAAATTCCTTTCCCCAACCTGCACATCAAACACATGGAAACAGTAGTTGACTTAAAATTAATGAGTATTCTTCAGTGTTTATAGCCCATAGATATTCTAATGTCTGGTAATTCTGCTATGCCGCATTCGGAGCAGAAGCTTTCCTTCTGCGGGTCCGCAGAAAAGCCCTGGCAAGAATCAGGCAGGAGAGTCTCTGCCAGAGCTGAGATCTTCTCCAGGCATTCAAACTTCCTTTGAAGTGAACAGAGCTTGATAATTCCCTGCTTGGAGCTGGACTGATTGAGTAAACATTTTAGCTACTGAACCTGAGGCATGTATAGAAGGATGCCACAGGCACCTTCAGCAGCTGATCTCATGTATTCATGTGTTTCACTGAAGCAAGGCTGGATGGGTAGTCTTCAGCAAAACTCCTTGATGGGCAAGCAGTGTGCAAAGTTGTGAAAGGAGTGATTTAAGGTTGCTCAAAGAATGACCATCAAAAGCATTGGCAAGAGCAGTTCTAATACGAATTTATAAAACCAAAACAAAATTCAGTGGCAGGGTTCACTCTTACTACATTTTACATGGAAGACACATAAAAAGAAAAATCAAAGTAAAATCAAGTTAAAAATGATTGATAGAGAGACCGAAGGCACAAAAGGTAAGGGAGACCCTCCCATGAAGTCACAAGGTTCAGAATAGACCCTCTTGCTTTCTAAGATGCTGATGGAGCTTAGGTGCGACTGAGTCCAATCTTAGTCTCAGACTTGGGCAATGGTTTACGTCTGATGGAACAAATACAGGGAATAAGGAAATCCTCCTGTGGCATCATGAGGCTCAGAGTGGACTTGCTTGCTTTCTAATCTGATAGAGCCTAGGTGCAGCTGGGTCTAGTCTTAGTCACAGGCAAGGTTACAAGTGTACTAATTCACCACATATGGCTTTTACCTAGCAGCAATCTGTGGTTTCAGGGTGGATCTTAACATTTACAAAGTGAGTAAATAGGATTTACTACACTTGCTATGTCAGTTTATACACACATGCACTTACAGTCACAAAGACATGTAAAGATACCACTTAAAAACTCCCCTAGAATTCAATTAAATATTCATATCAAATGTCTTGACATTCCTCAACAGGTGAGGATTGAGCCTTGAGGAGTGGGGGTACTTCAGCTCAGGTCCCGTTGTCAGCTTTTGACGACAGTCCTCTGATTATTGCAAACGTGGAGAGTCACGAGCTCTGAGAGGCATCCCATCCAGAGAGAGATGCTGGTTGCAGCCTGCTGCAGTCCAGGAGAGCTCAGGGGGGCTCACTTAGGCCTCCTGTTCATAGGGTTGCAAGATGATTTGCTTTAGGCATTAGTAAATTTCTGATCTGGACACAACCTGGGTCAGTAACTTCAGTAACAATGCGAGCGTTCCGCTCAGGCTATGATCAAAGGAAGGCTGTCAGGGGGATGACTAATTATCCCCAGTCTCGCTTCTCACCTTAGCCAGGGAACAGCAGTCCCTGGTACGATCAGTGCCTCCCTTCTTTAGCCATGCAAGAGTTCCTGTTATGGTTAAGAGGTGCTTCACTGCCCAACTCATTACACAAAAGCCAAGGTCTGATGTGAATTCCTGAGGTTGTAGAGCAGCCCAGAGGATGGGCGGGGAGATGCACCAGTGCATGAGGTTGGGAAACAGAAAATGTTCACAAATCTGTGGCAAGTGTCAGTCTTTAAACAGAGAGGAAGAATTGAACATGTGATCAGGATTAAAAAGTCCTCTAACGCGTGTCTCGAAGTCATTCTCTGGTAACAGGCATAAGAAATTCTCAGTACTACTTCTGCAACAAAATAACTGTTACTATCAGTGCTCTAAGTCACTGAAAACAATTTTCCTTCAAGCAAACAGCACCAGCTAGGATGACAGTGAGAGTGAATCAATCTATCATAGAATAAAGATGCAACAGGTGTTTTTGAACACACACAGTTGGCCACTTACCTGTTTCATTCTGTGGTCATCTTAGCCTGTGACCTGAAGGGTCATAACGAGACTGCCCTTTTCACTCTTGTAGGAATCTGTGAAGCTTGCATATGTAAGCCTTCAGGCCCAGTCAAAAGACTGAAGGAACAACAGTGGCAATGTATCTCTGGACCCTAGTCTGTGAGACAGAGGTATCCGATAGGAGGGCTGGAAGGTGGATTTTGGCCTTTGCAGGCAGTGCAAGGATGACAGGAAACTTTGGGAAAGGACCTGAATACAGAAGGTAGAAAGAAAAGTTTCTTAATGTACGTGTGTACCTGCACACATATAAAAGGAGCATCCAAATATTACACGACTTAAGGATGATAATGAAAATCAAAGTAGGAGTTGAAATGAGTGTTTCTTAAGTACCAAGCACCAACCAAGAGAGATAGAATATACCTTCTGCAGATAACATAAGTGGGAAGACCCTGCTTTCATGTGACAAAGCATGGGTACACATAGTGTGAGAATGTGGGAAGTCCATAATGGACTTGATCTTAAAGAAGTACTTTCACTTCTAATGGAAGCAGTCTAAGAATTACAGTGTTCGTGTCTTGCTTTGCGTTGTTGTTGCTGTACAACCTGCAAAGCAATGTGCAACATTCTGTTACTTCGAAACAATTTGATTAAAAACATGAGTACCTAATATTATGAAAATGGGATATGAATGTTTTTCCTTCTTCTTTTAGCTGATCATATTTCCCCTTTCCTTTAGCTGTTTTTGCTTCTCTTCCAATGTTTGCTCTTTCAGCATCTCATATTTCTTCTCTCTGCTGTACATTTCTGTCACTCTGTTATTTTGGGTTATTAAATCAAAAATCTTTCTCCTTCTGCCTTGTTGCTTTTCTCTCAAATGTATGAGAGAAAATACCTGAGGGTTAAGATGTGTTTGCTTGCTTGCTGTGTTTTGGTTCCTTGCTACTATACTGGGAAAGGGTTCCTGACTTAAAGGTGTAATTTTTTTTGCACATATCTTGTACTGTGAAAAGCAGCATTTTCAAAAATAGTATTTGCTAGTGGTGATGTTTCTGTAGGTATAAATCAGTGCAGCTGTGGCCTGGTGCAGCTTGTGCCACTAGTACAACTTGTCTGGTGGCAAGCAATAGGACTCTGTACTTAACTTCAGAGAATCCCGACAATAGCATGGCAAGTTACTTCTCTGTGCATCTGGCAGTTAACTGCCTATCAAAACTTCAGTAACAATGCTGCCGTTCCACTTAGGCTGTGCTCAAGGGAAGGAGTGTTCCAGGGCTGTCAGGGGGATGACTCATTATCCCCACTCTCGCTTCGCACCTTAGCCAGGGAACAAGAGTCCCTGGTACGATCAGTGCCTCCCTTCTTAGCTATGCAAGGGTTCCTGTTACAGTCAAGAGGCACGTCACTGCCCAACCCATTACACCTTTAAAAGGCAGTTAACTTCTCCATGCATCTAATTTTGGGGATATTCTTTTTTTATCTTTTGGTCCTGCATTTTGTTAATGCTGGCTGACAGGAGAAGATAGGAATTAAGAAAAAATGCCATAATCAAACAGAAAAAAGGCCATTTTTCCATCTGTTAATGCTTTTAAAGCAATAAATTGCTTCATGTGTCCTTGCTGCAGAGTCCAACTTTAATGATAGAAACATTTAAAATCACATAGTTAAATTCAATTCCATTGTTAGAGTAGTGCCGCGGGATTATGATCTCCACTTAGAAATTTGCATGTATCTCTCTTAGAACAGGTATTTTTCAGGCGAACAGAAAGATTACTGTCATTGGAGGAGCTTTAGGACTGTTTTCAGTACAGCATATAGTAGTAATAAGAATTTACAGCATTTACATAGACTGTTTGTATCAGAAACCCAGGAGTCTCGCTTTGAAAAAGCTAGGTGTGGTGTTTTTCAGGATAGCAGTGGGTAAGCAGGCAATGAAGAATTACAGCGTCATTTTTGAAGGGGTTTTGAATGGTATGTGAGTAGTCAGCGATGCCACCTAGCGGAGCAAGGAGGTAACGAGAGCCTGAGGGGAAGGTCGGGCTTCAGAGTCAACGATTTCTGAGGCTTCTCACTTTAAAGAAAAGAGAGAGAGAAATAAATCTTTTAGCATTAATATTATAACTTTAATGTTCATAAATTTTAGTTCAATAATGCTCTTAGCGTAATTTGTTGCTTTTCAGTTGTGTTGTCGCAGTGAGAGATTTTCTTCTGA
This sequence comes from Strigops habroptila, assembly GCF_004027225.2. Lineage (NCBI taxonomy): Eukaryota > Metazoa > Chordata > Aves > Psittaciformes > Psittacidae > Strigops > Strigops habroptila. The sequence continues at coordinate 72,591,082 of NC_044302.2, read as the reverse complement.
AACTGAAACTGACAGCTTGCTTTGTATTTCCTCTCTCATATGAGTTGGGTGTCTCTTGACTTTGTGCAGAGTCTACTTCTGTGCACCATTTATTGCTGTGTAAGCAAGACATTCTGATTTGTAGTAATGCCACTACACACACTGGCTTCTTCTACATTTCATTGTTATCAAAAAGGATTGTGTACATTGGTAAAAAGGGATCAGCAGCAGCAGGAGAAGACATGGCTTCAGACTAATGCTTTGTTACAGCAACCCATGGAAGTACAACACTAAGCAGAACTTTGTTGGTGAATAATGATCCATATGGAAGAGAAACACACACAGGTGGGAATTCTGTCAATAGTTGTCAAATTTAGGAAATCATAATATAAAGTTTCGGGAAGCAGAAGTACAAACCGAAGAAAAGATTAAATGAAATGGGTTAATAGGACAGTCTTCTCATCTGCCCTGGATTGTGTAGTTTAGCCCAAATTTTGGTTTTCCTTCTAACACCAGCAAACTGCATTTGGCCACAGAAGGGAGCTGTAACAGCTGTCCAGCTATGTAATCAAAAAACACTTGGCTCTGACAGGTGTTTAGTCTGTCTTCCTTCAGGTAAGGGAAATCCCTCCACTTGGAAAAAGTAACTCCTCAGAGAAGACAAATGTTCAAGCGTGCCGATTTTTGTAACAGTCGTGTTTGTGTTTAACTTTAATTCGCCTCTTTAAGGAAAGTGCAACTACTTGATGGTAAAAGTAACTCTTTTCCTATTGTGTTTGTGAACTTTCTGTCTAGGGCATGGAGTATCTGGGCACGAAAAGATATGTTCACCGGGATTTAGCAACAAGGAATATCTTAGTGGAGAATGAGAACAGAGTTAAAATTGGAGATTTTGGATTGACAAAAGTCTTGCCACAAGACAAAGAATACTACAAAGTAAAGGAACCTGGTGAAAGCCCTATATTTTGGTAAGTCTTGTTTTGATGTATGAAATCGTGACATATTTTCAGTTTTTGCAATTTCAGCCAATTGTTTTGCATATTGTGGAATTTTTAAGTACAAACTCAGGCCAGTTGCCCAGCATTGTGAAAGTCATGTGCATGGGACTTTTCGACATATTTAAAACAAACAAGCCAACCAAAAAATAACCAAAATATTTAAAAGAAATAAATGCAGCATGAAATGTATTCAAAGATAAAAGAAATCTAAAAGGGCCTGTTTCCCAGGATGCTTTAAAATTTTGGATCTTTCAGTTCCCTAAACTCAGCCATTCATATCCTCTAGCTGAGATCTGTTGCATAGGCCCTCTGTTGACCAAGAGGAGTTAAATCCCTGTTGTGCTTTAGACTCAGCTGGTAACTCAGCAAGACGCAACCACTTGCTCACACTCCCCCTTCCCTCGCTCCCGGAGGCGGAATGGAGAGGAGAATCAGAAGAATATAAACCCCACGGGTTGAGATAAGAAGAGTCCAATAACTTAAATAAAGTAAAATATAGTGATAATAGGAAGAATACCAATAATAATAATAGGAAACAACAAGAGAAGAAATGAAAATTCAGAAAACACAAGTGATGCACAATACAATTGCTCACTACCTGCCGACTGATACCCAGCCCAGCCTGAGCAGTGATCTGGGCCTTCCGGGTGACTCCCCCCAGTTTATATACTGGGCATGATGTGCTGTGGTATGGAATACCCCTTTGGCCAGTTTGGGTTAGGTGTCATGTCTCTGCTTCTTCCCAGCTTCCTGTGCCCCTCCTCACTGGCAGAGCATGAGAGACTGAAAAGTCCTTGATCAGAGTAAGTGCTACTGAGCACTTACAGGGCACAACTAAAACATTGGTGTGTTATCAGCATTGTTCTCAGACTAAATCCAAACCACAGCACTGCACCAGCTACTAGGCAGAAAAATAACTGTTACAGCTGAACCCAGGACAATCCTACAGACTGTAGTGAGCAAGGATAAAGTGCTGGGTTGAATATTCAGGTAGATGTCTGTATTTGGGCATTGAGCTTCCAGAGAAGGCCTGAGTTACTCCAAAATAAAGTAATGCTCCAATGAGCTCTGCTTTGCTTAGAAAAGGAGAACACTTTGTATAGCCTCTGAAAATGACAGAAGGATGCTTATTGGCTGTAACTGACTTTCTTTCCAGGCCTTATCACATCAAAATCTTGTTTACTCACACTACAGATTAGAAAAATATCTACAACTTTGTTGGAAGAAAAACAAACTTGAATATAGTTATCACTATCTGTGTGTGTTTAAGGTGGTTTATGTTTTCAATACCAATTAACTGTTATTAAAAGAACGGTTACTTGTGAAGGCAATGGAAGAAAATGAGAATGTGCTAATGTCTGTGAACAAAGAACAATTATTCATGAAAAAAACCCCAGTCTTATTAAAAGAAATACCTTCAAAATCAGGAAGACACATGTTGCATAGAACAATCAATATTCCCATGTGTTGCAGGTATGCTCCAGAATCTCTGACAGAAAGCAAATTTTCTGTGGCCTCAGACGTGTGGAGTTTCGGTGTCGTCCTGTATGAACTCTTCACATATATTGACAAGAGCAAGAGCCCACCAGCTGTAAGTACCTAGTTAATGGTTCTCAAAAGTTTTTGTCTATTTAATTAGTTTTTCAAAAATATATAGATTGTTCCTATACCTAAATAGGTTGATATTTACTGATCCTTTTCTGGAGATACCTTAATGTTCATGAGGCAGCATCCGACCAGAAGCAGCAACATGCTAAAAACTATTTAGTATCAAGCCATAAGAGGGAAAGGAGATCGAAAATTATGTGATAATCTGTGCAGATCGTATCCATGCTGTAAATCCTAACTATTTGAAAAAGATTTTAAAATTTCTCTTTATAGATTGTTCTTATTTTTTGTGGAGAGTAATCCCAGATGCAACTGTTTCCTTGCAACATGACATGTATTCTTAATGCTACTCCAAACCTAAGGTTAAGCCAAACAAATACGTAAACATTAACTTGATTTAAATAAGGTAACTTAGAAGTTGTTTTCTTTTGTTACCAGAACCCAAAGTTGGTACATAATTGAAGTTCAAGAAAGACAGTGGCTTTTTGCAATCTGTTAACAGGCATCTTTAAAGACAAATTTACAGTCGATGGAGAAAAATGCTACTTGTGCACCAAATAATAGTTCTCCCAGTTGGAAACCAGATTCACAATCTTATATCTAGCAAACGCAACAGAGGAGAGTTGAGCCTTGTATACCTACTTGAGCTGTCCTTACTCTTGGCCAGTGTCTCAGTCCTGGCAAATATAGTTTTGAGAGCTGAACGGTTATGACAGGCAAAAATACATTTGGAAGATCTCTGCATTGACCTCAGTGGGCCTCTTAGTAATTCAGTACAATAACTAAGCTATCAAGGAAGAATTCTCAAGGTAGGGCCAACTCTTTCTGCATGATAATGTGAATGCTGCAGACAGTGGTCTGCAGTGGTAAAATGGAAAAAAAGTGGGAGAGTAAGTCATGGGCTCAGGTAGGATTATACTTTGAATGAATTAATTTTACATGTGCATTAACCACTTCGTCAGGTTGGTTATCCCATTGGTATGTATCAAGAGAAATGAATTTTGCCGAGCAAAATGGATTAGCCGAGGTGCTCCTCTAGCTGTTGCAGTCTTTATAATTACACATTGTTTCCCCAACTTCAGCCATTTGCACATTCTAACAACAGTTGTTTCACGTTTTCCTGCAAAGGATCATTAAAGATGTTTATTTAGCATTGGAGGAAAAATAATTCCTGTATGTCCTGCTTAGAAATTATTTTCAGTTAATAGTACTTCTGATGTCTGGCAGTCTGAGATTTTAGTCTACTTTTTGGGTTATGTTGATTTTTGGATAGCAAGATTTTATCTCTGTTTTAATTATGCTACTGTTTCTGGCATCTAGTTACTGGTTAATCTTTTTTAATACATCAGTATGATATTACCTGTTTTCTGTTTTCACTGTGATTTTTCCAAGCATCAAGATCTTGTTTTAATACTTTAGGAAGCTCTTCAGGATTAGCTGTGAGGTTTATCCTTTTAAAACTGGTTAATCATCAGGTGATAATCAACAGTTTTTAAAATTTTTTACTTAGTGCTTCAAACTGTGTACGTTTCATCCTATTTTTATCCACACACACACAAAATACATTCTCTGGACTTGGAATTTAAAATTTTGTCATTGTTATATACTATTCCAATTATTATTATTAACTCTTCTTACAAAGAATTTTTGGTTGGTAAGAATATTGCAGCATCTTTGTTTTTTTCCTTAAAAATTATTTATGACACCTTCTGTTTCAGGAATTCATGCGCATGATTGGCAATGATAAACAAGGGCAGATGATTGTATTTCATTTGATAGAGCTTTTGAAGAATAATGGACGACTACCAAGACCAGATGGATGCCCTGATGAGGTGAAATATTGTATTAATGTTACTATAGCCTGAAAGGTGCTCAGTCAGGGTGAGTGCCCCATAAGTGCAAACTTTGTTTTTAGTTCTGCTTGGATTACTGAAGTATTTATACAAGCAAAGTGACTGTGCTGTTACTTTATCAGTTGCACGATTACTATAATTACATTTTTCTCCTGATCCTTCACATTGCATTCCCTCAGGAGCCTAGAATGTAGTCTTTCTAAATATATGAAGTAGGACTGTTATGACTGACTGCTGTACTGAGGCACTCAGGCTTTTATTTTAAAAATACAAGTTTATTGGGGCAATGAGATTAGTGTACAGAACTTGTTCCATGTAAGTTCTTCTTCAAAGCTGTGAACTATGGATTCTTCTAAAGTCTGTAACATTTACCAGAAGTATCTTAATATCTACATAAGTTTCTCCACATTTAATTCCAAGATTTAAATAACTTCTTATCTTGATTATTTTTTTTCTTTTGCTCTTCCTTCCTCAAGCACAGGAATACCCATGTTTATCATGTGTCTTACACACTGTCAAGCATTCTCAGCCAAGAGCAACAAAATCAGATTTTCTATGTTCAGAGCCTTCAGATTTGTATTCATGTTCTTCATAGATACAGAAGTGTATATGTATGCAAAGCCATCCTCAGAGCTCACAAATTAAGTCAGTGTTCTTTTGCTTTTGCAATCACTTCAAATGTTTTAAAAAACACTTTTCTTGCTTCTTCTAAGTCTTGTAGTTCTCTATTCTTCAGAGCAGGTGCACTTCAGCTTGAGTCAAACCTTTTAGGGCTGGGCAGGTGAATCAGTAGGGAAAGAATATAATTAAAATAGTTATGCTTTTTAAAATGCATAACTTCCAGCTCGGATCTCTTGCTGCATCCCTTTGGAATCAAGCACGCTTGTCAAGAAATAACCCATTCAAAACTAGAGACAGAGGAGAGATTGGGGGCAAGTGGTCTAGCAGAGAAGAGAGAGAATGGTACAGATGGGGCAGGAAAGCCAAGGGGAAAGAAGTCTCTGAAGTAACCTTTCTTGCATTATGAGTACCACAGTTGTTGAATTGTAAAGGTTTGGCTTTTTGTAGATAACCTGAATGTCATATGTATAAGATAATACGTAATCTGTGTTACGGAAACTGTATCAAGACTACTGCAGAGGTTCCAATACCTGACATTTCTTCAGATACCAAAGCAAGATGGAAATGTTTCTCTTTTGTTAGAAAGTGCTCTTCCAAATTCATCCTGAAAGGCCAGTCATAACAGATACTAAATCTTCCAGATGTCTGTAGTTTACAAGGTGCTTGAGACTTGGATCTAAAGCAGCTTGATCAATGCAGGAGTTTCAGATCAGCTGGGGAAAAAAAAAAGGGAACTGATGCTACCTTTTTTTGCTATGAGCTGTGCAGATGGCTCTTAAGCATCACGTGAAAAGTTGTTGGAAATATGAGAACTTTTATGGCTTATTCCAATTATACATGAAGAGTAATTGAGAATTTAATATCCCAATGCAGAGAAGTGTATGTTAATTTTGCAGGGGAAGCTTAATTTAGAATTGCTGTCTTTGTAAATCTGATTTTTGGTCAGACTTGGAAAGCATATGTAATTTTAAACATTCTTGAGCTTTCAAAAAAATAAAAGCAAGCAAGAAGATAAAAACTCAGCAAAATAACAAATATCTTAAAAATTTCAAAATCTAGCCGAGTGAATTTCTATACTATCTTTTTTAAAAAATCTCCTTTTATAATAAAGGCTTTTGCAGAGCTAGCTATCCTCACTTCTTGCTGTCATTGGGATCAAGCAGGTAAACTGAGAGGTATAGCAAGACTTCAGGCACACTCTTGTGCCACACTGTTGCTTGGAAGCGTAAATTTAAATTGGATGGTCTTTGGACCAGTTCAAAGTAACAACTACTTGTAGCATCTGTTTACCTACTACTAATTTTCTCTGTTTCTTCTCCAGATTTATGCCATCATGAAAGAATGCTGGAACAACAATGTTACCCAGCGCCCCACCTTTAGGGATCTTGCTCAGCGAGTGGATCACATAAGGGACAACATGGGTGGATGAGAAGACTGTCCCTCCTTCAGACAACGTGTTGGAATGCAGAACAAAACATACTTGGTCTGCTGTGTATAATTGACATATGCATGATGTGTATCTCATCTTAGCTGAATGTAAAATCTATGTGGCAAAGTTCCTATCATAGTCTGCATATTGAGGAATCCTGCTGGTTTTCTTTATCAGGATGTATTTGTTACTATGAGAACATGTTGAAATTTTCAATAGGGAGGAGAGAAATTATTTTTCTAAGTAAGAGAATCTAATATATGGTCAGTCTAAAATACCATTATTTGCCTTACTTGGCAATGCAAAAAAGAGGTGACTTAAAATATGGTGAGACTAAGAGGTGAAAAGCCAGTGTATTTCCTTGTTGAAATGGAGATGCGCAGAAAAGACTGCTAGAAAAGTGTTTTCAGACTGAATGTATAGTGACTTGGCACTCTGTTTCGTGTGTTGCACAAGGGCTTGTGTTTGTTAGTACAGTTTTACCATTTTTTTGCATTGTTCATGCAGAAATGGCTTCTCTGTATAACAAAACAGAAGTGGTTGTGTAACCCACAAACTTCTAATGTGCCTGTCTGAGTCAGTTATCAGCCAGCGATATATGCAAAGAGATATCCTAGGCTGTGTGATGTACTGTAAGTATTTTGAGGGGAAGGGAACAAATTGTTCTTAATTTGGAGAGCCAGAAATCCTACTCACCTATGTGAAAATTTTAATTTAAAATTTAAAAACAAACATGTTATCCAGTTTTTCTTCTTTTCCTGGCTTGAGTATTAGGTTCCCTTTATAAAATTGAACATACAGTGATGACAAGTAGCAATGATGCCATTTTATACAAGGCAGTATCGTCAGTTTGTTTCTGAATACTAAAAAGCTAAACATACTGCTTTTAAATGCTGCTCTTTTATTCTTCTCATCCTTGTAATTTTCATGCAGTTGTAAATGTATCTATAAATTGGGACCTTTTCCACAGCGGAATGAAAAATCTAGAAAATGCCCTCAATTTCGCAATTCCTCACTTTGCTGTTAGATGATCATCTTACACCTTCCCTCCAGTACAAAAAACCAGAATGCTTACGGCTCAGTATCTAAACGGCCAGTCACAGTCACATCAAGTCTGTTTCGTAATGAAGTGGCCCAAGTCACCTCCTTTTTCTTTCCGTGGTAATACCCAACATAAGAGTATTTGAAAGGAAGAATTACAAGTGCAATTTCTTCACACTTGGCAGAAGGCAAGGACAAGAACCCAGTTAGTGAGAACTGGAAGGAGATCAGAGCTACCTTGAGCAGATTACTTATGCTGTATAATTCAGCTTTTGAAATAAGTCTAACAAAAATTTATGGACAACTGTTTGGTTCTGCCTCCAGGCATAAAACTTGGGGATAATCTCATATCTCAAAGCAGTGAAGTTGCAGGTTTTGTTTATTTTTAATTCAAGTAATCTCAGTGTTGTTGTTGTTGTTGGTTTTACATAAGCATTATTGTTTGCAAAGTACAATGCTCGTTTTTCTTGGACTTTTGCTGAAAGAAGTTCAATTAAGGGGATATGCAACTTAGCAAACTGACCTGATATCTAGATTTGTATTTAAAAATGAAATGTTCATTTATAAAATTTGTGGCAGTTGAGTCAGTGAAACAGAGTTACTTTCACTGTGTGTCCTCCTTAAGATGTGTGGTTAACTACATCCATCTTGTCAGAAGTTTAAGTACCTCAACTTTAAAAAAATAAAAAAAAATTAAAAATCCATACTTAGTGTAACGTAGTGCCAGTATAGCAATGTTTTGTACCACTATGATGTTTCTCTCCCACAATTACTCATACAAAATTACAATTTTATAATATGGGAGATTGCTAAATAGGGAATGCTGCCCATTGCATTTAACAATATTTCTGTTCGTTTTCTTGCCACCAAGGACTTGCATAGATAATTTTAAAAACTAATTTCGTGATCAGTTTTTAAGCTGCAAAGAACTTCGAAGTGCTTTTCAGTGTAACATCTGTTTTCTCCATTTCTATATATTGCTTTGAGGATTTTAAATTTTGTGCAAAAAATGTCTTTGCATTTGTAGTCTCAGTTGTATGTATGTGTTTTTTGTAACAAAAGAAGATAAAGCTTTAAAGCATTGAAACAGCATTTTAGCTGGATAACATATGCAGGAATTATTAAAATTTGCAGTGTATGACACTCAGTAGGTAACTGGTTTCCAATATATAGTAGACTAAATATAATTTATGTAAAAATCTCAGGGAAGCTCATGTAATCCAATGAAGAAATCTTCCAGTCTGCTATTTTTCAAGTGAATAAAAAGTCTTTTTGTTGTTCTACTACAGTATGACTGATTACATAGTTTATTTGATTGCATAAATATAGTGTTGAACTCAAGGATCATTTTAAAGTGTCTGGTGGATTTTTTTTTTTTTTTTTTACTTTAGTGCTTTATAATTTTTAGAGAAAGCCATATCTTCACACTGCAGTATAATTTTGTGCTGTTGGTCAGGAACATAGAGTCTTTTGTTACAAACCTGTCCATGCAAAGGGCTTGATCATTTGTGATGAGTATTTTTAGCTGGGTGAATAGGACCAAGTAGTACTTAGGACTCTGGGGGGATGTGTGATCATCTGCAGGGTCAATTTTAGGTCCTGGAGGAGACCAAATGGTGTTCTCAAAAAACTCTTGGGGATATAAATGCAGTGATTTTGCTGAATTTGCTATTGCAAATTGTAGTAAACCTTGGAAAAAAACAAACAAACAAACAAAAAAAACCCCACACCACCAAAAAGCGCTGCATTTTGAAAGCTCTACAGTAGCGTTGAATAGTGCCGTATCTTTATATAGTCTTTGTAGTAACAGAGTCAGTTCTTTGTTTTAGATACTTTCTTCAGCTGGCATTGCATTTGTCATACTTCAGTGTAATCATGCTACTCAAAATGCTGTGATTTTTTTTTTTTTTTGTAGAAAAAGTGCTGGATTATGCATACATGGCTGCTGCTATGATGTAGAATTAAAATATAAACTACTGCTTTGCACTTGTATTTAAAGTGAAAGAATTTTTCTCTAAGTGCACAACATATCCTGTATTATCTTATTCTGTATATCTGCAAACAAGTATTGTTTAGTATAACATTGGTTCTCTATCAGTATAAATATGTGAAGCTTCAAAATGTGTTTTAAAATAGATTGTAGAACCTTACAACAGTCACGTGGTAAGCCAGAGGAAGATTGAATTTTCAGGAAAAGAATCCCACATTCTTGTTGTCAAGTCCTAGTATTGATTAAAAGCTTCCAGTTGAGATAATTGTTACTAAACGTACAGATGAATGTAACTGTAAAAATACAGGGTTCCCCTCCTCCTGCCTCCTCCCCAAAATTAAGTTTTTAGTTGTTGCATTTAGTTAAGGTGTTGACCAACTGCCTTGAAATGTATGGGAAGAAGTATCAAGAAATGTAACTCTTGTGTGAAGAAGGCAAGCTTCTAAGGAATGTGTGATCACAGGCACCTAGAGGATAAGAGTTCTGAGAGCAAAAATAGAAGCATAGAAGAACAAGAGAATGATGGAAAAAGGCCGATGTTCAACACTGAAGAAGCTTTCTGGAGTGGGAGATGCACAGTGAATTATGAAAAACTGATGTCTACTGGAAATGCCATACCATGAAAAATATGCGCTAATGTGTTTCTAAATTGTATATTGTCTGCCTTAAATATAAAATGCTCACAGAGACCTAACCCGAGTGAAAAATACAAAAATTACTATACCAAAAGAAACTGCTTAAGATTGTGCCATGCCAGACAGCAATTCTGAAAAGATGTTTGGCTAAGTGTTTTTCTGAATTTTGCTTTTTGATTAAGACATTTACAATACTTTATATTAAAGTAGGAAAAGTCCCTTTAAGGATGGGGGTGCAGGGAAGGAAGAAACCTGCTACTTATGGTTGAGCTGCAAACGTTTGAGCACATGGTTTATGGAAGAGATCATGAAAGGGATGTTTTTTAGAAAACTGTGTATTGATACCTGAAACTTAACTGTGCATTTCTTTTGAGTTTGGATAGTGAAAATAAAATAACTAAATACAATGAATGGCAAATGCCTGCCAAGATTTTCTTTTATATCATACCTAAAAATAGTTACTGGTGTTTAAATCTCTGCTGAAGAGAGCTGGTCTGTTTAAAGGGGTAAACCTCATACAACTTTGTGACCTTCCCAGAACAGCTGTATGTAGGGTTTATCTTCTGAAAGGAACTTACATGTGCCAAAGTAAAGATGGTATATTGGGTGCTCCCAAAGAGTAGGACTGGGGTATTTCTCATTTTTGTCTTTTTCATTAAGATAATTATTTTGGGAAGAAGAGGCATGTCCTTTTACTCTCAGTATTTAGAGAGAAGCAAGTCTGTAAGACAGGGACCACTAAGAGATCGCCTGTTAACCAGACTACAGTTCTTTAGGATTTCTAGCACAAACTTAGGAAACCAATTCTTGATTTGCATTCCTTTGTCGTCTTTTCATACGACTTCCCTGTAACTTTACATGAAAATTATCACCACTTAGCTTGAACAGAGTTGAATGGTGTCATTAAATTTTGAGAAGTATTATGGTAAAATGAAAGATACGCACATAAATACAAGCATGCAAATATATACTTAAGCTACTGTACTGTGGTGGAAATTAAAATCAAGCTAGTGTTGTCTCCGCTTCCCACACATAAAAGGCAACTAATTCTCAGGGTAGATCACCTGAAGATTATTTTGTGTGACAAAATACCATCCCAATGAAGTTTAACGGTTATTATAGGTAGTGTTCTGCTGTTCCTCCTAATCCCTACTGACATAATTTGGGATCTTTAATTGTTCTAGAGAATAGATTTCTGGGAAAAGGAGAAAGTTTGAAGAAGAAAATACTGCAGGGGGTGTAATAATGTCATGAAGGATGTTGTCCCCATGTTACAAAGTACGGGACAACGAAGCCTTCAGTTCATTTTCATGTTATGCAGTAGTGTGATGGTCTGCTTGTACTTTCTGATAAGTAACTACTCATAGTGGTTTTAATGATTTCTGAAATTCAGGTTTAGAAACCTGTCAAACTGCAGTTTTCCAAGTGAAACATTCTTTGTGGGTGGTAATAAGGAAAGAAGTAAGAATGTCCAGTGTTTGCAAAGATTACCCCGAACTATTATGTCAGGGAGGCATTTAAAAGAAAAAAAAAGGGGGGGGGGGGGATATAATTATGCTAATTGTATAAAGCAACCAAGGCAGCAGATATTAGTTCAGATATTTATCTGCCCTAGAAATGCGGACAAATGAGTAGATACTCTCAAGACAATCCCACCAATCACTGGGAGCAAGCGCAGAAACATTAAATATTACTGTTGTAGATAAGTAATACTAATATAAGCAGAAGGACAAGGTAAAACTAAAATGCTTCAAGTTTTCTGTGATTGATTATTTTGAGCTATGCAGAAACCTCCAGAAGTGGGGAGTTCAAGATTTTTTAGCTAAATTAATACTGTACCACAGCAAATATTGAATTCTGATGAACTGCATTATGTTGGATTTTAACTTGGGTTTGGGTTTTGTGGGGTGTTTTTTGGAGAATGAGAAAGATGGAATAGCATACTAAATTATCACCTTAAACTTCTGCAAGACTGCAGTGGCAAATTTGCTGTGTGTCAGTCTGTGTATCCAGTTGCATTTTCCATATAAAGCTGTGCCAAACATCAGCTTATCGAAGAATGTTGATCAGAAAACCCAAAGCACCTCATAAAAACAACCGTACACCACTTACCTTTCCTTTTGTGTTACAAAGATTTGAAAATTTTAGAGAACTTATAATAAGCTCACTAGAAAAAGCCAAATAGCATCTCTGCAACTAAGATCACTACTGAAAGTCTGAGTGGTAACAGAGCTGTTATTTTAGGATCTAATTTTACTATTTGCGTTCTTGCTTAAGTCTAACTTGAAATACGATTTTTATATTTTTCTTTATTTTAAATTAAGCAACCTCCCTCTCCGCTGAATTACACTACTTCTGCAGGAAACAGGAAGATTTCTCTGTGGAATTCTTCAGTCAATGCAACTTTATTTGTCAAGTTTATTCTGAGACTCCGTGAGATAAGTTGAGCACCCTGATAGGTTTGGAACTCTGTATGTGCTAGTATGTCTGATTCTGGAGTTAAAACAGATTAAGGGTTTAGAGAAGGTAAGTGTCTGCAGACGTTGAGTTGGCATGTATTTTCCAGAGTGCCTCATCTGAAATGTATAAAGGGACTGTGTAGCACATGAGTAACAAGGTTGGTGCTACACGGGCAAGTGTGATTTCTGCCTGTGCCAGTTCCTGAGTTTGTAGAGGAGATAGATAGCTGCTCTCAGAAAGCTGTGCAACCCATTTGGGACTGTGCTGCACATCCGACATGCACTCATGTGAAGCATGTGATGTACTACACAGCATTAACTCTAGAAAACAGGAATTTGAGGGCAAACAGCAGCCAAGGAAGCAGAATTTCTCATGTTAAGGCTGTATGAAATTGGACTAGATGGTAAAACTTGGGGAATTCCAAGTGTTTAATAACCTCATGCATGCAATTCACAGAGTCAGATACTGCTGATGTGAGCAAGTCAAAAGAAACAGGACTGGAAGAATAAAATCTGGAAAATGTTGCAATAAGCAGTAACGTCTGAAAGATGTGACCAGTCATTTTTTTTATTCCTCCTCCCTAGAGTACCTGTAAGATTGTAGTGCTGATTAAATGCCTTCAAAGAAAGTGTGTGAGCTATACTTGGAGTAGTGCTAACTCAGAAGCTTTACAGCACTTCGCAGAAGAAACATGAACAGTGATCTGGACAGTTAGGTGCTTGCTGGCACTGCCTCTTTGTTCCCGAGTGCCTGGTACAGCAGGGAGGGAGGCTGGAGCCCGGGATCCGCGCCCCTGCCCTGCCACTCTGTGAGAGCTGGCAGGATGTGCTTGCTCTACCGGGTGCCCATGATGGCAGAAGTGCTCGTTGTCACAGCAGCCAAAATCAAGAGCTGTGTGCTTTAAGGGGGTTTGGGAGGGAGTTGGTACACCTGCTAACTCTGGTTCACAGTTGTTGCCATCGGGTCAATGCACGCACAGATCCCAAGGTGTATCTGGAGCTCTGGGAGCAAGGCTTGCTCACTCTGTCGGGCACAACTGGAGGTATAAGGGGAGGAGGATCCCTCAGTCTCTTAAATAGCTGTGTGACAGCCCAGGATTTGCAAGGGCGTTGTGTAGGGAGCCTTTCTGTGAGGGCTTTGCAAATCCTGGGCTCAGCTTTCTGGAGTTCATCCTTTTGCACCATGGCTGCAGTGAAGATTGTGGCAGGTGGCAGGTAATTAATTTTGTGTAATGCTGTCATTAAGAAAAGATAAACTAATGTGAGCTAAATTACACTTGCTAGGAAACATCAGCAAAAGCTATAGAAAGCATAGCTGATCTTCTAACCCAAACTGCAGATGACTGGAGCATGAACTAGACTTCAGGAGCTAAAGGTTGTATTTAGAACATGAACACACAGTTTGATAAATGGGTAGCTGGAATTGAGATCCCCTGCTTTTTGCATCCATACTCTTGACTAATACTCTTTTCTTAGCAGAAGAAATTAGTGATAAATGGAAAGCAGAATAGTATCTAATGCTGAAAGGTCTCTATGAGATGCAACTTAAATTTCAAATCTGTGGAGAAGCTCTAAATAAAGAATACTTACAAGGTACTGGATATGCCCCTTATTTCTCAGGACTAAGCAAAATCTTATTACTTTGCTGTACAGTCTATAATTCAAAGGCTAAAATGAAATTGATATGGGGCTATCACAGCCTCTTTATGAAGGTTTTTGGGACACCCATGTTGCAAGAGTCTGGGCAACCATGCTATTATAGGAACAATATGATATGGAGAAAAGACACTGCCTCGGAGGAGCTTTAGCCCCCTGTATGGGACTGTTGGGCCCTTGGGGACCTGTGGCTCCAGAGCTGCTCAGTCAGCATGTCCCATCTAGTGCGCTATGTTGGTAAGTGTACAGAGATTTGGAGCAGGCCAGCCAGCATTGTGACCATACTGGCAAAGGTAGAGCCTTGCTTTAGGATGGGAGGGGAGCAGTACACAAGCACCCTGTGCTGTGGGCCAGCCCAGAGGCGTATGAAAGGGAATGTGGCAGCCTAGGACCAGCATCACACAAGGGCAGGATGTGGCTGACGTGGAGCTGTTCTATGTTGAAACCGAGCTGCTACTTAGAAGCCTTAGAGTGAGGCAGGAGGGGAGGAGTAGGACAGCTCCCAGGGCTTAACTCTGCTTTTACCTGGGGCTAATAACTGGGGCTGGTCTCAGCTGATTGCGGGTGGTTGAGATGGCTCTGAGTCAAAAGCCTATTCTACGCTTGGTTTGCTTAATACGTCAAGCTTAGCAATGTCAAGTGGCTTGACATTGAAAAGAAATGTACTGTTATTTTGGTGTGCATTTTCCATTACCAACATCAGTCCCTGGAATGAGGGCCTACAATCTGCTGAGGGCCCATCAGATGCTATGTAGGAAAACACTCCTGGCATTGAATTGAGCTTTGTCATTTGAAATTGCCAGCAAGCCACTCACTAATAAATGGTTTGGGGGCAGCAACAAAAGCCACAAGCCCTTAAAAAATAAAAATGTCTGTGAAACTGGGTTGGTTTTAAACTTAAGATTCAACTATGAACCAGTTTTAAAGATTTTAAGTTTAGAATGAAAGCCTAATGATCTTTTATAAATACCTTTCCCTTAAGCAAAAAGTTTGGATCTTTCCAAATCACCCATTTATTCAAATTATCATCTTTACCTTGCTTTCCTTTGTCTATAGTATCAGATCTTCAAATTGGTGGCTGAACAGAGAGGAAGATGTCAAACATACCCTGCTTGCATCAGAAATGATGGAATGGAAAATAAAATTTTCAGTCAATCTTGGATCTTGAACTAGTGCATCTGAGGAGATAAATCTGATTATATAGACAAGAAGTCTCAAATAATTTGTTTCTTTGTATTAATAAGCAATAATAAGAATGTAATTATGTCAGATAACTTCAAAAGATACACCTGCTACCTTGTAAAAGATTCACAGAAGAAATGGAAATGTGAGAAGGACCAAAAGACAGGTTAAGTATGCCATAAGAAAAAAGGATATTATTGTACAGTTATATCAGAATTGCTGCAAATCAGACCATCTAAACAAGGACAGCAAAAAAATCCTCTTCAAGATCAAATTGTGTGATCAGTATATATTTTAGGCACATCCAATCAATTTTAGCTGGGTGGTGTGTGATTGAATGCTGCATGGTGGGAGAAAATTAACATCGTATTTCATTCCCTCTGTAATACAGCTGCTATCATATTACTGTTTTCTTAGAAAGAAAAAAAAAAAAATCCTACAAAAGTAGTTGCTATTACCGGTCTTGGTTTGCTGCTATAATCTTGTCTACAGTTCTACTGAACCTAGAGAGCTCAATTCAGCTTTAGTCTTTATACACATGTATAACAATTATTACAGAGCTTTTGTAAAACTTTATTAAGAAATTAAATATTAATAAATCTGAGACTCTAATTAGTTAAATATAACTGAGTATATATCTCAAGTGTATTACAATTCATTTAAAATTGCAGTGATTTCCCCCCCTGCAAGAACTCCAGTTAGCAACCATCTAGTGCATTATTGAAGTATATCTAACTTGAACAATGAAACAACAAAAGCTAAACAATTACATCAAGAGGAATTGAAAAGAGCTATTAAATGTGGATGCTAGGTATGTCGCCTGAGCTACATTTGACTGAGCTCTAATCAGATCCATGGGCTTTTTCTACCTTTGTCATTAAAAACTCTCAGTCAGGTCACTGTTCAAAGTGGCTTCTCCTCAGAAATACTGATCTATCAATTAAAAAGTTAAATCAAACTTACTTAACATCTAGTCCATGCACGGCAGCTTCTGCATGGGAAGTGTGGAGCTGACAAGCCTGCACATGCAGGTTCTTTCCTGTCACCTCTGGAAATAGCTTGCATCCCACTCATCTGCAACATTAGCCTAGTCACAGTTCTCAATGCTAGATGACTGGTGCAGTTGGGCTAGTCGATGACACTTGGTAAATTCAGTAAATGCTGGAGAACAGGGGAGACGCATTAGCTAGATAGATATTTTTGTTTCTTTCTGTCATGATGTGTCTTAATGCTCCTCTCTTTCCTAAAAGTGATGATTGTATCATGGTCATTCTTTCTTATGTTGCCCACTGTGCTCACATTGTCAGTCAGATCTTTTCTAGTAGTTGTAATCATGTAGTACATTCTCCTCCAGCTGTTTTCTCCATCTTCTTCAGAGTGTTTCAAAGCCTTTCCAGAATTTTCTGGGTAGTCTGTGCCCTTCTGTATTGCTTTCTCATCAAAATGATAATTGAAATTTCCCATTAGTATGAAGTTTTCAGGCTTTTGATTAGTCCTTTAGTCACCCAGAGAAAGACTAATCTCTATTATCTTCTTTATTTACAGCCTACTGTAGTCCCCTTCATGACATCAATATTGCTTTTACTGAGAAATGTTTAGTCACTCTAGCATCTGATAGCCCTTCTGGACTAAGAATAAACATGTGCATCCTTGAAATAACCTTCTGGTCTTAGCTATCTTTCCTGAACAGACCACACTTGTCTGTATGAACTATCCAACCAAACCTCTATCATGCCAATTAAGACATTATTTTGAATATGATTTAAGACATCTAGCCATTCCTGTTTCCTATCTTCTTGCATCACTGTGTAAAAAAATAGTTGCAGTGTGTACGCGTGTATATATATGATAGTATATAATGTTCAGTACATATGTTCAGTATATAATGAACAATAGCATATAATGAATATATATTTGTATATAATGAACTAAGATGCTTCTGCTTACCTCTCTCAATACCACATAAAGAAAATAAAACTTCCCAAGTCTCGAGGCAGCACAGCTTCGCTGTGCTCTGGCCCCATTGCTGGGCTGCCCTTGTGAGCAAAAGGCTTCTTTGTATCTCCTGCCTGAGCCTCTGGTGTTCCACCTATCAATCACCTTTATTTCTCATCCTCTTGCTATGTAATGCTCTGAAAAGCCTGTCTCCTTGATGATCTTCTCATAGATAGCAGGGGGCTGTGCCATGGGGGGGTTTTTTGATCCTTCAGTTATCTATTCAGGTCAACTGATTTAGTTCAGCTGTATTCTAAGTTTATGGTTAAATATAGGCTCAAAGGAAAAATTTTAGAGATTTTTAGATGCTGCAAGTCTGAAAGAAAGACTAGTTAAGCCAACCTGGGAACACCAGTAAAGGTTCACTTATGTATACTTCCATGCAAAAGGATTGTGCTATGAGCAGGACAGGTGCCTTTTTGAAGCCCAAGTCACTGTGATCAGTGAGCTTTGAATTTAGAGTAGTTACATGGCTGTGATCATAGCTGGAGTCAATATTTTAGCATACTCTCTTCTGATTGATAGTGACTTTTAGCTTTAAATATGGCCTGTGTGGCCTGGGACCCTGTGCAAGCTCAAATCCCGCTCACTGACAAATCTTGAGATGGATGCTGTTTCCCGAGTAAAGTTTTGGACAAGCATGGAACTACAATAAGAGAAAAAGCTTGTGTGTGCTTGAACACAGATTGACAAAGCTGTAGCTGCTAAGGGTCTGCCAAAAGGAGAGTCTGAGGGGGACAGAAAGAAAGTGGAAGCCATGCTTCCTCCCATAAATTTTTGAAAGATTGCCAGGAATTGTAGGGTAGTCAAAAAAAATCCTTGAAAAGTGGACATGTAGACCTTAATGAGGTTTCAATGAATAAAAAGTCCTCCCCAAAATGAGTTTATCTCTTTGAAGGTATCTCTACTCCACACCCGTAAGAGACAATGCAGACAAGCAGCTGAGGGGATACACACAAAGGTGTAGCTACACACTCTTCAGCACCGGGCTGAAAGTTTCCAAACGCAAAGCTGCGAATGCTTCTCTTTTAACTTTGGTGTATCTTTTGCAGGCTCATCCACCTGATGCAAAAGTGATACACACGCATGCACATATGGTTCTCTCTTTCATGCAGCATTCAATGAGTGTGGAAGAGACCTGGCAGACCTAGTGCTGGGACATGTACGATAAATTTGGTAATGCAGGAAGTCTGACAAGGTATGGAAAATACCAGACTTCTCCTCTGAAGCAAAAGTGGAGCAGCACTGCTACAAACCCTAAGAGGTTGGGAAAAGTTGCCTGGTTGTTTAGGTAATTTGGCACACATTGTTCCTGGTATCAGGGCTAGAAGGATCTGAAGAACATACCTTCCCACCCCCCCAAAACCAGCAGGGTGTCCTAGCTGTCATCAGCTCATACAACACAGCAGCCCCTCACTTACATTGCTGAAAGACTCCAAAACCAAGACATTTGAGCAGGACAGGAATGTTTTGCAGCTCTTTAGCTGGAAGATGAAAGCATAGTGTTCAAGGCCAGGTTGGACGGGGCTTTGAGCAACCTGGCCCAATGGAAGGTGTCCCTGCCCATGGCAGGAAAGTGTAATTAGACGATCTTTAAGGGCCCTTCCAACCCAAAGCATTCTGTGATGCTATAATAGTGAACACTCACTCTGCCCAGCCTCCACTGAATAAAATTTGACATTGTTTTAAAAAAAAATGATTGTTAGATGACTAATTATTGGAATAACAATAGTATCTTAGGAAAAGCAATACAGGGATGCAATAATAGTTTCACTAAGCAGTAGTGAAATTCAAATTTCAATCGAAGAACAATGTGCAAAAGGCAACCTGAAGAATTAAGCCAAAGGTAGCAACTGTGCAGTCTGAGCTACGAAGTGTACTTGGAGTCAACAACTGCTACAAAGCCAAGCTACCATGAATATCATGAAGGTCAAACCTCAAGTTGTCAGCAACATAGCTAGAAATACAACTTGTTACAGCTGACAAAAAAAGCCAGGAAGGCAAAAAGACTAGAAAATACAAAGATTAAACTAGCTATTTACAAATACAGCAGCAATCAGCAACTTAGAAATACACCTAAAGTAAGACCAGCACACCATAAGTACACATAGGAAGATGTCTGAGTGTAGAACAAGTTACTTGAAGCATACCCAATGCTCTTGCTCAGCAGTAGTAGGGAAGGGGGAAGTAAAGTATACAGGAATAATTAAAGTGTTATTAATTCAGCTGCTAAGCCCATTTGTGAGTAAGGAGAAATACTTTGGCTGCAAGTGGTGTATTGTGGTAAAGTTTCTAGAAAGACAGTATTGCATAAAACGATTCTGCAATTACAAGGGAATTAGAAAAGTGTGTTCAAAAGTAAACAGTAAACTCAGTAAGAATTGAGTGGAATTTCAACTGGTGAAATATACTTTCTGTACAGCTTTGTACAGTGAATCTCATTTCAAGAACCTATCTGGATGTTCTTTCAGTTGACAGAGAAAGAGAAATTCTGTAACATTGAGTATAATTACCATTTAATGAAATATTGAAGTTCTTTCTAAAATGTTACAGAGATATATTTGTAGTAAGTGTAAAGGCTCAACCTTAAAATGAAAAGACTTAGTAAAACACATAGATTAAAAGTTACTGCAGCAAACCAAAGTCACTACAATTACACTTGAACATTTATTTTTTTTTTATCTTTAAAGAAAGCCAGCAGTATTGACAAGCACACAGAGACAAACAAAATACAGCAAGCGCTTTTTTCCTCCGTACATTATTCAATCAAGTAATACTGCAATAAACATTGATTTCATGCGTAAATGGAGAGAGGATTTTAAACTCTGCATATGGCACTAATTTCAGCTTTTGTACAGCCCCATTTGCAACATATTCCTGCCAAACCCAGAGATTCACGTTTTCTTCTGGGATACCTGGCCCAAAGGTAATTGTTTGACCCCATGGGGTTTGCAATTCCTGTTCCCCCCCTCTCTTTCTTAACAGCCTCCTCTACCTGGCGAACAAATTCTTTAAAGTCATCTGCCACAGGTACATTCTCATTATTGTCATTCAAATTATACAAGTCATTAATCATCTCCCATCCAAGAGTTTGGCTGCTTCTCTGTGGCTGCTCCACTTCAGGACCCAAAATTGATTGCAGCTTCAAGTTTCCCAGTAGTTTGTTACTTGCTGGCTGTGCAGAATCTGTTTAAAGAGAAGACTTTTTTTAAGTTCAGACTGTAGGAATATCAAAAGGAGCATGTAGCGCTAAAACAGCAATAAAACCCCTTCGATTAGTAATAAGCAAAGTCCTGTTAATCTAGGAGACCTGTCAGTATTGCAGAGTCTCCACTCCACGATTTACTTACAGCTTACTTTTATGGGAATCTTAAGTTTTAAAGACTATGCTGCCTGCTAGACAGAGAGCGCACAGCTACAGCCATGCATGAGGTACAATTATCTTCTCCACTTCTCCATAGCCTATGTTTTCCACTCATTCCTTTCATTTATTAAGGGCAGAGGCTTGCAGAATTTACTCAGAAACACACTTCGTCTCACTGACTGAAGTGTTCTCAAATATCCAGCTCTACTTCCTTTCACTTCATACTGTTTCTCTTGGCTTTCCTTCCGCAAGGCAAGTGGCATTGCTTACTTCAGCTAATGTGAAGAAAAGCAACTCTTTCATTTAAGTCAAAAGGAAATCCAAAGTGTTTGTCTTGTGGTCTTAATGCTGTTAGTATGTTTTTTTGTTTCAGAAAGCTAAAAGAATGTAAGAACATCCAGTGAATGTTATATTTACATTAATGCTGCTAATTTATATGGGGAAGCTAACTTTCAGATAGAATAGCTGCCTTACTATGTACAAAAAAAGTGGTTGTAGCTACTTTACTAACTATATGGTAACTGCTATTTAGTAATCTTTCTGGGCAGGAATGACTTTGACAGCATGCAGCACAGTGGGGGCTCCTTACTGACTGATGCTCTCAAAAGCTACTGTTAATAAAAGCAGTTTGCTGGGAAAGAACACAATCCCAGCAGAGGCTATATATATGTAATTTGTTGTAATTACAAAGATAAATTTTATCTTTTGCTCCATTGGAAAAAAAAAAACAAACCACCCCAAAACCCAAGTAAAACATTCCCAAGACACCCAAAATACTGGCTTCATTAACTGCCTGAGGTCCAGTGTTACTTCATTAACACTATGCTCAAGCAAGAAAAAACCTCTTCTGTGGCACATTTTAGCCATCATTCTAATTTTCTTAAAAGTGTTATTTTCACTATTCAAAATATCAGTATCAATGAGATTTTAAATTACCCTGTTACACTGCTGTAGTTACAGAACACTGCCCAAACCCCACTTGCTTACACTTTCTGAATATATTTGACTTGGAACATGAGACTGTAAAGTTATCTGAGGTACATTTTACCCATTATCTGTTCCATCACAGATTCCTAAAGCAGTTCTTGCCGTTTGAATTGAAGCACTAGAGTCCCATCTGCCCTCCAACGTGCCAACTCTTCAACACAGAGCAGCACAAGCGACCGATAAAAGCCTCGGACTACCCCACGTCCGGCAGCGCCCCTCGCACAGCCCCGGAAGGCGAGGAGCCGCAGCTCCAGCCAGGGAGGGGAAGACTGAGCCAGGTCACCCCGGACCGAAGAGTTACCAGCGTCGGGAAGGGAGCGCAGCCACAGCGAGGGGCATTCTCTACCGCTTCCACGGGCGCATCACACTTACCTGCATGCCCAAGAAGTGTTATTTATTGTGTGCTTTTGGCTTTTTTAAGCAAAGAGCGTTGCGGGAGCCTCTGCGGCCGGCAGGGCTGCTCATCCCCGTGCACAGCAATGTCCCTGAACAGACCCAAACTTCGCGAGTTACGCGGGCTAATAACGCCCCAGCGAGTGCCCCGTCTCCTCCTCTAGATCTGGGGGTTCCTTTCCTAAGTCACGAGAGACGCCGGACAGCGCCGGGAACGAGAGCGCCAGGGACGCTCCGACCGCGGCTCGAGCGGGAGGAGCGAGAAGCGCCGCGGGGCGCTCGCCCTTGCCCGCTCCTTCCTATTGCCCCCTGTCTCCTCACAGAGCTTCCCCCGACCGAGGCGCCCCGAGGGCTACCTGCGTCCGAGAGGCTGCCGCGCCGCCCCGTCTGTCCGCCCGCCCGTCCGTCCGTCCGTCGCGGCCGCTAACCTCGCCCCGCCCCACTTCCCGCCCGCTCCTCGGTACTCACCGGTCGCGGGCGTCGGCTCCATGGCCAACGCGGATAGGCGCTTCCAGCGGGACCCGCCGCAGGTGAAGATGACGGCGCGGATGAACTCCCGCCCGCACAGCTTCATCCCGTACCCATCGGGCCCGCCCGTAGGAGACACGGCGGGCGCTGCGCCCCGGGCACGGTGCGGACCGAGCGCCGCGGCGCAGAGCAGCGCCGCCACAGCGCACAACAGCCGCAGGTTGGTCCACATGGCTCCCCTCTCCTGCCCTGCCTGCCTGCTCTGCCCGCCCGGCTCTCGCTCAGCGGCACCTGCCCGCGGCCTCGCGCCTAACCGCCGCCTGCCCCTCGTGCCGAGCGCGCTGCCGCTGCTCGCCCGCCTCCCGCCTTTTATAGGCTGAGGAGGCGCTGAGTCACCGCCCGGCCCCGCCGCGCCCCCGCCCCCGCCCGCGCCCGCGCCCCGCTCCCCGCTCCCGCCGGGCGGGACTTGTGCTCGGAACCGGCCGCGGGGCGGCCCCCGGCAGCGCTCGTGGCTCTGCCTGCTCGCTGCGCGCGGCCGCGGCGGAGGTGCGCCTCGCCCGCAGCCTCCCGGCTCGGAGCGGCTCCGTCCGGAACGTGCTCCAACCCCTGCGCTCCGGCGCCGTCCTCGGTTTTCCCGTTTGCGGTACCAGAGAACCAGGTGCCGGTGCTCTCTCCAATGGCCCTTAAAATGTAGAAAACTCGTGCTCATCAGCGTTTTCCCTATGCAGGACCTGCATAACTACTCCTACATCCAGCTTGCTTGAAGCAAAAAGACAGAGCAAATAAAGTACAATAAACTCTGTTCCGCTATTTAAGCTGTGGACAGCTGAGGTGGGTTTTAAACGCCTGAACTCCTCTCAGGCTTGTAACTCTCAGGACCCATGTTCAGTGGCACATGTGTGTTGGGATGTGGAGCTCCATGCCTGTGCGTTTCACCAGCAGCCCCCAGCAGGCGCTCACCGACAACGGTGGCATTTTTCAGTCTCTTCAAACTGAGCTGTGTTGCCTCTCAAAGTACACCTTGGCTCTGTTCCGGTTTGGGTTTGTTTGAGGTTTTTTTCAGCACAATAGGACAAGAACTGTTTGCTCTCCCCTTTTATAAACAGTCACACTGTGGAAACCAGGGAAGTTCATCTCTCTAAAAATACAATGAAGCTCATGTCTGTACATCCTTCTGCATGAGGGCTGTGCTTTCCATCTCCTGAGTACTCTCAGTGTCTACCCTCAAAACACAGTCTAGAGGGAGAGCACAAAGAAGACACAAGTCCACAGCTGAGTGTACAAAGGAGAGTGATTTGCCTAAGTGGGCAGAAAAGACATAGACTCCAGTTACCTTCTGAAGGAGGACTTGGGTGTTTTACACTGCGCTGGGTCTAGAAACAAGCCATGGAGGGCTAAGATAGTGAGCAACCTGGAAAGCTGTTTATGCTTGGGCTTTCTTTTTGGTCCAGTCTTACATGTTTCAGACAGTGGTACCACTTCAACAGTAGATGCTGACAGAAACACTAACCACCATCCAGGCTGTTAGTAGTCCTCAGAAGTGGATGCTGCTAATCTGAAATTCCTAAAGAACAAAACATTGATCTGTTTCTCCCTCAGTTGAAGTTCTGTTACAGCCAAGCTGTTCAGGGTTAATCACAACTTGCATTTTTAAAGAGAGCAGCTGCTTGATCTTGGCGTCAGGGGCTTTTTCTGAAAATATCCATCACATCAGATGAACCTACTCATGGACTGTAAGTAATCTTCTACGCAAGGGAATTATTTCCAGTGGCTGGAGGGCTGTAGTCATGTACGAGAGCACTACCAGGACTTTCAGGGCAATAAGGAGGGTGCCTCCCAAGACAGGCAGTGACTGACCCGGTGAGTTACTTAGGTTGTAAACTAATATAATTTATTTTATACCCTACTTTGATGCCCACGCCCGATATTGGATCCAGTCTTTAAAAGCAGCAAAATGTTGGATATGTCTTTCTCAGAGTTTTTACCAGAGAATTTCAAGAGAGGTCCCCAGACAGCAGGCTGATTTGTCAGTCTAGCAGGGAAACTCTTGACTCTCCTCATGCTTTAGTTTCAGTTTTAACTGGACCATCAGTTACTGTGGCACTACATCTAACTCTCCCTAAGCAAAGACAGGCATTATGATGGCCACCTTTAGGGCTTTTTTGTAAGATCCTGATTTTTGCAACTGTCTGAAGCATGTAACTTCTGACTACAGCTGCTAAATACAAACCATCAAGACACTGGAAAACAAATGGTTCAAACTGTTTTTTCTGACCTCCCCTGCTTCGTCATCAGTGCTACTGAATGTGGAAGACAAGACTTCCTGTGCTTTCCATCGTGCTTGTTGGTAGGTGATAGAGCACAAGTTGTCAAAGAGGCCTCAGAGGGAATCTCTTCTCAAGACATTCCTAATTCCTCAGGGAAGCCCACAGTGCAGCACTCTTCATCACTCTTCTTGCTGAAAAGCATCGGCTGCGAATGCTCCACTGCTAGGATTAAAGACTGCAGCAACAGGCAGTGAGTTAATGAGTTTTATTAAGGATCATATCTGAATGAGCTGGCAGTAGTTCGACATTGCTTAATGTTACTATGCTTAATGCAGTTTCACTAGTAGGGTGTATTGCTCAGTATTTTTCCTGCGGCCATATTTTAGTAACATTACCTGTGCATCTAGGGCTTTCAACTACGTCTACTGTGACTTGTTATAAAGAAACTATGTTGGTCATATAACTTTAAATCATACAGGGCATGAAAAGCCTAAGTGTCAATCTCTCAGTAATTTGTGGTGAATTTAAAACACGTCAGAGGCTAGGTTTGTTTATGTGTTCCTCATAGCTAGAAAAACTACTTATATAAAAAAAAACACATGCAGAAGAAAATAATTCAAGTAGATCAATCTGAAGTAACTATACACCTTCTTACTCTTCGTATTATAAAAAACAGACAACAGCAGAACAAAGAAATGAAATTCCATTCATGATCTGTAGGATCTTCCAGTATAGTGAGGTTTCCCTCAGGGGTCAGTGTTGGGACCGATCCTGTTCAACCATCCTTTGTTGGCGACATGGACAGTGGGACTGATGCACCCTCAGCAAGTTTGCCCATGACACCAAGCTGTGTGGTGCCACCGACACTGGAGGGAAGGGATGCCATCCAGAGGGACCTGGACAGGCTGCAGAGGTGGCCAATGCCAACCTCATGAAGTTCAACAAGGCCAAGTGCAAGGTCCTGCATCTGGGTCGGGGCAATCCCAAGCACAACTTTAGGCTGGGCAGAGGCTGTATTGAGAGCAGCCCTGAGGAGAAGGACTTGGAGGTGTTGGTTGATGAGAAGCTCAACATGACCCCACAGTGAGCGCTTGAGCCCAGAAACCAACTGTGTGCTGGGCTGCATCCAAAGGAGCGTGACCAGCAGGTCAAGGGAGGTGATCCTGCCCCTCTGCTCTGCTCTCGTGAGACCCCACCTGCAGTACTGCATCCAGCTCTGGGCCCAATGCAAGGAGCACATGGACCTGCTCAAGTGAGTCCAGAGAAGGCCACAAAGGTGCTCAGAGGTCTGGAGCACCTCTGCTGTGGAGACAGGCTGAGTCAGGCTTGTTCACTCTGGAGAAGGTTCTGGGGAGACCATGAAGCAGCTTCCAGTGCCTAAAGGGGAAAACAATAATTCTGGAGAGGGACTTTCTACAAAGGCCTGTAGTGACAGGACAAGGGAGAATGGCTTTAAACTGAAAGAGGGGAGATTTAGATTAGACGTAAGGAAGAAATTCTTCACTATGAGTGTGGTAAGACACTGGCACAGGTTACCCAGAGAAGCTCTGGCTGTCCCATCCTTGGCAGTGTTCAAGGCCAGGTTGGACAGGGGTCTAGTGGAAGCTGCTCCTTCCCATGGCAGGGGGGTTTGAACTAGGTGATCTTTAAGGTTCCTTCCAAACCATTCTGTGATTCCATGGATACATCCAGTGTACCGTCTCAAGGCAAGTACTTCAAAATTTTTAGTTTCCTAAAATAAGGTAAGAATGACTGTAAAGATGATTCTCTCCCTTGCACTAAATTTTGAATCTGTTGGCCAACAGCAATCAAAGTTTATAGAAGATACAAGATGTTTCATGAAAACAGGTGGCTAAGTAGATACCCTTTTACAGTAACTTGATAGCTTTGAATTCCTTGAATGAAAGGCTTACTCACATGTTAAATGTCAGACAATCTACACGGAAGATCAGAGGTAGAACAGAAACGAACAGACCTAATTTATCTTTTTTTTTCTCAAAGACTTTATTTCAAATTCATGCAATTCACTGCTGCAAGAACTATTTAGTTTTTAAAAGCTTCCCAAACATGAACTTAAAATATTTCTTAAGTTTGTATTGTACCAGACAGGACTCTGCAAGACATGTGAAATACCATTGCATGTATGCAATTGATGACTAAGTACCAATGTTATCCAACTATCTACTTCAGGTGACAGTGTGTTTTAGGAAGCACTTCAACTTCAAAAAGTCTATAGTTAAAAAATGAAGAAATCCTAGAATTTTTACCTAATGAATTCCAAGACTGATTAAGCAATTAAGTAATAATGCAGAAATGATCTCATTGGAACTAGATGATCTTAAGGTCCTTTCCAACTCTAACTATTCTTTGATTCTATGATTCTATGTCCATATAAGTGCTCTCCTCCTCTACTTTTAAAAGCAGTGATATGCAGTCATAGTCATGAAGTAACTTCAAAACATTTAGGAAGGGTCTGTTAAGATCCAGCTTTCCCCATTGTAAGGAAGGATTCAGAAAAGGTAAATCATCCATCCAAGGAATGAAGGAAGGGCCCAAACTGGACCCCTCCCCCCAGAAAAAAAGTGACCTTTCTTCTTTCTCAACAATAGTCATGTATCCTATCAAAACCAGATTAACAAGAGAGGTGTGGGATGGGCAGTTGTGGTTCACAAGTAGCATGCACTTTTTTGGATTCTAAAGAAGATGTATCCATAATGAGAACACAGAGAGATTAATTCTGACATCTTAATCATGACTTTTCACTTTCCTGGAAGAGTCCTGCTCTGACTGACACTGATTCAGGATACATGGCTATCAGACATTACGACCAGAAAACCCAACAGGATTATGGTGGTAAGAGCAGTGCCCTCAGGTCAGAACAAGCTCCCCCTGCAGTTATTCGCCATCTATTCCCCCGTGATTCATAAAACCAAAGACAGTTGCTGTGATATATTCAAGTAAGCCTTAGAGCTGAAGCCAGTTAGGCTTCAATGATAGAAGGGAGCAGGATGTTTCAGGTGTTTTATTTATTTCTACTAGTACAATGGGTATGATTATTACAGGCAACCTGTGCTTTAAACATCAATTTCCCTGAAGTAGACTCTGTTAAAGGTAAGCTTTCCTGCTTTCTTTCCCTGTTCTCTGAAGGAAATCATACAGTTCAACCATGCTGTACCTTGATTACCAGATATGGCCAGGCTTGGCACATGCAAGCATTTCAATACACTGGCAGTAAAATAAATACTGTGTAACAAAGAACAAGAATCTTCAAAACAGAAGCATGTATCTATTGAGGAAAAAGCAAAGCTAACAGTAAAAAATAAAGACAGTAAAGGTGACTAACCCTTAGCTTCTTGACGATCTTTGGCACATTCTATGTAGCCTGTTCAAATCCACTTCTGGGCTTGACATTAGATTGTCCTGCTTATAGCCTGTTGCTTTTCACTTATAAATTTGGTAACTTTCATTGATACTGTGTAACACTGAAATAAACTTGCTCCATTTCTGTCACTTTTTAGTGTGGAGTCTTGCAATGGATTAACACTATTGATCTACGTTTAACCTTTGGGAGAAAAAACTTTCAAATTCAGCTAGGATGGAGCAATAAATAGCTATCGTATTATCTCCTAAAACTGCTATCTGGGCCATATCTGGCTTAGCCTGCTTGCTTCCTTTAACACCACCTTTTGATCCAACACCATAGCCAGCAATCAATCACAAACACTCAGATATTAATTCCGAATTCACAGTGGATAGGATTAGGGTATTTCCTAGGATTGGTAAATAAAACAGCTGTACAGGCTACTAAAACTGATCTCTTGTAAAAATGTCTTTCATAAGATTAAAAGGAGGGTTAAAAGGCACAGGTGGAGACATACAAATAGCAAAACAAGCTGGTTTACTTGCTTTTCTTCATTGGAAGAAAGAGTATCAATAGATGACAGAGATCAAACATAAAAGGCTGTTATAACTTCCTCAAATGTCTACCTACAGCAAGGTAGACTTCAGAACTTTGAAGAGAGGTAGTTGATGATCTGTTATTTAAAGCAAACCAAAGCAGGGATACATATGTCCCAGGAACAGTACGTAATGTAGCAGCAAGTAGTGATGGATTATGTTATAGGACAGGCAGAAAATGTGAGGTGGTCCTGCGCTGCATTTTGTGAGCTCAGGGAACACGGGGAGCACCATAGGCTGAGTTGAGGCATGCCTTCCAAGACAATTAAAATCACTGCTTTAAATACTGAACAGCCAAAGCGTAGACCAAGCTACTATAACCACACAAGCTATTATAACCCATTTTATCACTCTGCACATTAAAATATATCACATTTGCAACCTGTTACAGATTTTCTGTTGCGTCATTCACATGCAGATGACAGAACCAATTACTGAATGCAGAAGTGAGGGTTCTTTCAGAAATCAATTTTACACAGCTACAGAAACTGTGCTATTAATTTCTTCTATGTTTAGAAGCTTTTGACTTGTTATCTATTCACCTGTCTTTCTGTAACAATATTCTAATTTTAGTCAACTAGTTTTCAAAAACAGAATCAGGTCATTAACTCCATCTGGAATTTCATTTTTCACTCAAGAAATTGTTAATACAGACTTAGGCTTAATTCATTATTGGATGCTTTTTGAGCATTTGTATTTCATTCCACCATTAGGCTAATGCTAGAAGAGCTTCCATCTGAAACACAAAATAATCTGTTTTAAACAAGATTTCCAATACAGAAAAATGCATTTTTGCCAAGTGTAACATCAGAACATTAAAATACACTAAAATTATATTCTCAGTATATACCATACTAAAGGCATGCCAAAAATGCCTCAGATTTCATTACTTGTAAGGCTCCTTGGATCTACCCATTACAAGAACATACATCAATAATTTTGCTTGCTGTTAGCCTAAGTTAATATTCATCTTAGTATTGAAACTCTGATTTCATGCAAACAAATTATCCTGAGTTTCAGAATGTCATGAAAAAGATTCAGGAAATAGCTACATAATTTGTT
Source organism: Strigops habroptila (assembly GCF_004027225.2). Lineage (NCBI taxonomy): Eukaryota > Metazoa > Chordata > Aves > Psittaciformes > Psittacidae > Strigops > Strigops habroptila. The sequence continues at coordinate 72,561,138 of NC_044302.2, read as the reverse complement.
TTCTCTTTTTGAGAAATTATCTCTGCTCATACTTCAATACAGTTTTTTCTAAGAGTAAAACACACAGTTAGCAAATGACGTGTTTACTTCTGAATCTACTCTGATAACAGCTATTTATTCCAGAATTTGAAGCAGACATGGTAGTTTACTGCCTAAAGAACAGCAAATAAAAAGTGTCTTATTTGTCAAAGAAGTTGACTGTCTACTCCTGACTTCAAATTCGGCTGTGTAGCCTTAAATACATTTGAAAATTACGGTCATATATATACAAATTTGTAACTTCCAATTAACTTACTTTTGTTGATTATAGTGAGTTTGGTCAGTACCAGACATTTTCACTACAGCTGAAAGTTATTTTCAGACTCTAAATAGACATTGTAAATTCAATTATTTCACTCTAAACAAGAAAAATATACTACAGCAACAATGGATATTTTCAAGGGATACACACAATATGAAAATAATTGCTTTAGAAAGCACTGATTAAAAAGTATATATTTTGATTTTATAAAAGGTCATAATTTTCTCAAAATTTTGTTTGTCCAAAACCAGCATTACAATCACATTTCAGACACTAAGCTTTAATACCATCTTCCTATTTTCCTACACGAAGAACTTGCTCTGAGATCATGTGATTTTCTCCAGTTCTTTGTAAGTCAGCAGTCCTTTTGGCAATTCTAGCAAAAAGTGCTCTGTGTGTTCAACGTTCTCTGCCTTACCTTAAAAAAAAAGAAATTAAATACATTTCCTCACACTTACTGTGAGAAAGCAGCAGAAGTAACAACAACAACAAAAAAATCACAGCTATGTATTTTACAAACAAGCTGATGCCAGTGTAGCATTAAAGTTGTCTTCAAAGAAGTTGGATAACTGCACACGGAAGTGTTTGGTCTGACTCAAGTACCTGCCTCAGGCTGTATTTGTCTGAAAGATATTCAGCCAAAACAATCAATTGTGCTGTTATTGTTGCTGTTCCTGTAGCCCCTTTCTCCTAAAAAGCACAGTGAGTTATAGTAATGTTTCATTTATAGAGATTTATAGAGGAGGGTCATGAGGATGATCAGGGGGCTATACCACCTCCCGTATGAAGACCAGCTGAGAAAGCTGGGGCTGTACAGCCTGGAGAAGAGAAGCTGCGTGGAGACCTCACAGCAGCCTTCCAGTATCTGAAGGGGGCCTACAGGAATGCCAGAGAGGGACTCATCATCAGAAAATGTAGCGACAGGACAAGGGGTAATAGGTTCAAAGTTAAACCGGGGAAGTTCAAGTTAGATATAAGGAAGAAGTTCTTTACTGTGAGGGTGGTGAGGCACTGGAACAGGGTGCCCAAAGAAGTGGTAAATGCTCCATCCCTGGCGGTGTTCAAGGCCAGGCTGGACAGAGCCGTCGGTGACATGGTCTAGTGTGAGGTGTCCCTGCCCATGGCAGGGGGGTTGGAACTAGATGATCTTAAGGTCCTTTCCAACCCTAACTATTCTGTGAGTCTACGATTTATTATACACGTGCTTTGGAGTGGAGGCATGAGGTACAGCAAGGACTTTGCATCACCACGTGGTTTATACCAATATCATACTGTATTTGCCTAATGAGGAATCTGAGAAGAGGGTGGATCAGACCTACACATAAAAGCATATATAAGCTTTAACAAGTATCTTAGACATGCCATATTTGGGCACAATTTTTCTTCTTGTCTTAGACCTAGGCTAAAAGATAGCAGGCTACAGGCAGAAAGTGGGTAGCACAGGACTTGAAGAAGCATTTGTCAAAGAGTACTGCTCACTAAAAGATTTGCTAAGGCAGTTACCTAAGTACACAGTCTTAACAGCATAGCAGGCAAAAACTGTAGGGTGCAGAATGCTCTGGGTAAGGCTGGAATGAAAACATCTAGGACGGAGAATCCAAAAAACAAAGATACAGACTGAACATCATACATAAGTTGTGGTCTTCTGACTATGATACAAGAAAGGACGAAGATTAGGCAAAGAATGTGTTTGTTTTGACTGATGCCATTTAGTGTAATACCAACAATCTTGTTTAGCTATGCCTTAACTCCTAGCTCTATGATCATTACAGCAGTGATTTGAGCTGTATTTATGTGCAATAAACCTGACTGAATATTGTAACACAGTGAAGACTGTGGTCATTCTTTAAACCAGATCTGAATGCTGAAATCTCCAACTGCAGTTTTGGTCATACTACAGTGCTTGGGATCTCCACACATCAGTAATATCCAGCAGGATGACACTGACTACCACTCCCAGTAACAGATAATAACACAATGTCAGTCAGTTGTATCTGGCATTGATTATGGAATAGCAAGAGATCTTAGGTGACAGAGGTGTTACAGATAGTCAAATCTCTATACCTGTCACACATGTGCTAGAGCAGATTGTCCAGTCATCATCCTTCTCACATGGCTCAGGATACAGGATGTGAGCTATCTAAATCCTGGAAAAGGTAGCTAGAGTCTCATTGCTGAATGAAAAGTTCTGTGCAGTTGGAGGCTGGCTAAATAATTGTCCCCTCTTCTAACCATTTGTCTGAAAAACACCAGCAATATGTACCTGGACTGAGAGGAAAAGCAGAATGGCAAGGCCAAGAACACAGGTCCATACTGATTCTCAGTGTTCTCAGCCATTCAGAAAAGACAGTGCACCTGAGGGCTGTTCTGTAATCCTGTAATGCCCAAAAGACTCAGTTCTGATACATGATCCTGGTACACTTATGGATTTTCAACAGCAAAAGCAGAACTCAAAACAGGTATTTCCCCTTGTGTGCTCAGTTTTTGCTTTAATTAGCCCAAGCTATAAAGCAGGAAAAAAACCGCTCCAATTTCAGTGTGGGAGAACAAGCAAAGCATGAGAAAATGTTTGGATAAGTAGGCTAGAGACAGAACAAAAAGTTAACTGTAAGCAAGATCAGAGATAAAATTCCTGATGAAAGAGAAATAGAGAAACCTTCCAGTTTAAACGGATTCCAAAGAATGGAGGGCAGCAGGTGCAGGGCTGTTTGATCAAGGTGGTTCAGATACAGGAAAGATTGTGCAGCAGAGAAATAATTGCAGATTAGTTCAGGAGAAGCAGTTGACTACAAGGCTGAAGATAGGCATATCCTGGAGGAAAGAGACCAGTTAAAAAGGAATAATAAAGGGAATGGTGTATACATTCATTATTTGACCCAGAGATGAAGCATGGCTTGCACCAACAGAATACATGGGCAAGCAGAGAAGTGGCTGAGAAAGCAGTAAGGGAGTGGACACAATGATCAGCTAAGTAATAAGAACAAGCATTGTGGCTGCAGGTCAATTGTGTCATAACGCCTTCTCTTCAACTAGTTAATTTTAATCTTCAAATACAAATGAACTCCTGAACCTGATTTCCTCATAATTATGATCCTTCTTTAGATTTCCAGCTGAGATTCATCCAGACTAGTTCACTTCATTTTATTCTAGCGCTGATATTAGTAATTAGTTTAATTTCCTTCTCTTACTTTCCTTTATCCTATTCTGTAAGTAGGACCTGTAGACCCAAATACCTCATGTCTTTTTACAAGGCTAAACAAATAATCACTTTGTTTCCTCTTGCAAGGGAGCTTGGCATTCTCTAGTAATTTTAACTCTTCAATAATTTTAGATTCCTTATATAGAAACGATCCAAATGATGTAAAAACTTCCAAGGAACATACTACTGTTTTCCGGCATGAATACCTTCCTACCTGTAATCTATATTTGTACTAAGGTTGTAGAATATCCATCCCTGGAGATATTCAAAAGCTGTCTGGACATTTTCCTGGGTAATCTGCTCTAGCTGATCCTGCTTGAGGAGGGGGCTTGACCAGACAACCTCCTGAGGTCCCTTCCAACCTCAACTAGGAAATCTCACTTTATTTTTCTAGACTTTGCTTGGTTTTCACGATTTCATCACAGTACTGGATTATACTCATTCTGTGATCATCTAATACATCAATTTTTCCTCCTTTTTCTGTCGTTTCCATCTGGAGAGCTCTGACAGCAGAAATCCCTCTTAGTCTTGAGCTTCTCACTGACCTTTTTATCGAATTGAATCCTATTTTGTTATCTCAGTTCTTCAGGTCATCAGTTCTTCTTGTACTACAGTTTGTTTCTTCTCTGTTGATGACACCAATCAAGTTTGCCATCCACAGATTTCACTAGTATAACCTACTCAATTTCAAATACAGACCAAAACAGATCCAGACCAAACCCTGCTAAAGCCAAGCTTTCCTGTTTGAACACAAACCTTTGACATCTTCTCTTCACTCCAGTGCTTACCTGCCTACTAATTTCCATGTCTCTGATGCTAACTTAATATTCATATGATGCCACACCAAATGCTTTTACGAGTTTATAGTAGATCTACCACATTTCTTTTGGAAAGAGAAATGATTTTCCTGGAAAAGAAAGAGTTAGCTTAGCATATTTCATTTTATTTTATTGTCCATTTGGCTCCATAGCTTCTTTTCTCCAAAATATTTTCACAAGCCTTGCATATTGCTGAAGTTGCCCTAGAGGCTCTGAAGTCACGAAGACAACTTTTCCTATTTGGAAAGCAATAGGATACCACATTGCTCCCTTCAACCTATACAGGACCATATGGTCCTCATGAAACATATTACATACTCTTGCCATGGGGTTTGCATTAAGATACGCTCACTCTTTCTGTAATGAAAATGACCTCACTTAAAAGAAAATATCAGCAAACCCTAAATTCCAGGATTTCCTTCTGCATTGTATGTACTAATCTCCTTTTCAACACTCTGATTTCCAAGATCCACATGGTTTTATTCCCTGTGCTTAACGTATTTAGTGAGGTTTAGGAAATGTTCACAGATATATATTGCTGCATCATCTAAATATATCTGCACCTGCATGCAGCAGGAAATATCTCAGTCTAATTAATCTACAATTATTTTCAATGAAGTTCTTATATCTGGTGGCTAAGACCATGTTTTAGTATGTTTGTGTCAGTGGCAGACAGGAAAATCAAGCTAAATAAGATGACCTGTGAAGGTGACAAGCCATGGCCCAATGCTGTCTTCACTTAAAGCTAACACTCTCTTAGCATGTCTCCTTCACTAGGAATCAGAGCTAACATAAATGCACCTCCATAATCCTCAATACCCACCACTTAGTGATATCTGCCACTGACAACTGTGAGGCAAGACCCCACTTTCTAGGTCTCATGTTTCTTTTTTCCATCTTAGCAAGGCACTGTGGCAAGATGATGAGCTGATGACTGTGTTTGGTCAGGATGGTGTAAGGGCATGATTCCTGTCTGTATTCCTGTCTGCTTTTATCATCACTACCCCTTGCCAAAACAGCAACATCGGAGTGGAATATGGAAGGAAATCACTATCTGTCATTTCTCCCAAATATGCAGTGCTTACTACAGCTGTATTTATAGCTTTAGAATTCATGTACTTTGAAACAAGAGAGCAGAAATTAACAGACTTAACTGGAGGAAAGGCCATAGAAGTGGAGTGAGTACTCTTGACTGGGAAAGTATCTGATTGTAACAGAGAAGAAAAATAATATGACTTTGTCAAAATCAAGGTGAGAAAATCTATTGCAAGTTTTCTTGCAGACATTCTAAAAAGAGGTTATCTGAAAGATTAAGCTTGGTTCCGTGTGTGAACCAGACTGACCTATACACACATACTTTTAGCCTTTGCAACAGTGTCCCATAGCCCATATAAATATCATAAGGCAAATACAAAGCTTGAAGAAGCTGTTGGCAGTAAAACTCCTGGGTTCTTCTTTTTTACTGCTCTGTTAAAAAAAAAAATAATTAAAAATTATTTAGAACATTCAGCCCATCAGCACTGTTTAGGTTGACCTTGACTGTCTAGAACTTGTCTATCCTTTTACAATCTCCAATCAAAGAAGAACACGTCTTAATTTTCTCAGAAGCATTTATTTGCTGGTTGCTTTCTTGCTCAACTCTCAACTCAAGGGTATGAAAAAAAATTGCTTCAAGTGAGTTTTGAATATACCCAACAAAAATGGGATTATCCAACTTGTGTAGCATGCATGCATTCATATATCCATCCAGCCACATGCAACATGTAGCAATCAAGATATGTTTAGTTCCAAATGCATCTGAGTCCACAAAGATTGCAAAATGCATACGGTGCATTTAATCTGTACTACACACACAAAGCCACAAATATTTCCTACATTCCATCTAATCATGTTATAGTACAAGAAAAACATGCTACCAAACGGAAGTCCTGTAAGGTGAATTCTTCCCCATGCAATACAGCTTTATTAGCCAGGTTTTTCCCCCTGGGTGAGTTTCTTGATTCAAGTTTCTAGTGAACAGATTTCAGAATATGTCTACTTGTTCATTGACATATTAAAAAACCCAGGTGATGGGCTTGTTCCTCATTAATAGTTCATTAAAAATCACAATACAGACAAGAAAATAGCATAGCTTTAAGCAATCCATCTTGTTCCACACACAACTTTTATGTTACACTAAACTTCTGGTACCTCAGCTGTATAATTTTATTGTCAGCTCACATGTCTTTGCTTTTATATAAGTCCACAGCACAAACATAACCAAAACACATGTGAAAGCAGACAGAAATCAGTCACTTTGTCATTTGATCAGCCTCTCAGCAGTTACTCAGAGAACAAAAGTACCTACCTGTTATAATGCAAAATGAAGATTCGGCAATATAGAAATATAAATGTACTGTATTTATATTTTCTGTTAGGAAATTAACTTCATACCCAGCTGTTAAACCTACAGCAGCAAGTCCAAAAAATGTCCCCAGATATTTGGGAAATTCCTGTGCCCAAGCAATCTGCATGGTTGGTTGTCTCTCTCTCATCTGGTTCTGCATCAGTAGTTGCCTTTCTAGCTAAAGAAGGGAGAGAAGTTAAACAAAATTAAGTTACCCATTTATTTTAAAGACTGTGTTAATCTCTCATAAATCCAAAAGGCTAAGTGAGAAAGTTTCTTTTTTGTTCTTTTACTTCAGTTATTCATAGCTTTTGATTGAAAATGGTCTTCTCCAGTAATAACTCAGAATAGTTTATGCCAAGAAAGCATTTAGGTCAATTAGCAAATGCCTTAATACAGAATCATTCTAATGCTGCTTTTCAAGGTCAAGAAAACCAACATACCAATGTTAGGTTTTGAGAGTTCCCCAAGTCTCAGCAGCACTCGCTAGGTTAAGGTTCTCTGACCTCTGCATGTCCATGGTGATCCAATGGGTACCGTCTAGCTGCTTTCCAATTTGCTTCATTTTAATTTAACTGATAGCAATGTTACAGTCAATCTTCACATTTCTTTGCCCTTTGAAGATTTCCGTGTGATGCATCATAAAGCTAATAACTCTTTAGAAACACCGTATTTTACAAAAAATGCTCTGAAGATATCAGATCTTTTAGAGATACTGGAATACATATCAAAAGCCCATGAGAAAATACTTCTGTAACTAGAATTGAAAACAATAATTTAAAAAGTACAATCTAGACAGTATAGTCACACATCAACGTAGAACTTTCTATGGTGCACAACAATAAAAAAGTAGACTATTCCATTTTTTATTTTTTCATTTTTAATTACATGCCTCATCTAAACATACTGGTACATTTCCATTAAGTAAAGGCAAATTTGCTATTTCTTAAAATTTCCTCTCTATAGAACACCAAAAAGAACAATGGTCTTTCCTCTTTAGAGTGATGCAAAAAATAAGAATTGTGCCAAAAATAAGCAGTCTGAAACCAAAGTACAGAAGTTAGTTAACACAAGAAGAAGTCTATTTCTTCCCATGAATGTTTGTAACTTATTCTGGAGGGAAAAACAGGGTACTTGAGTTGGTATGTCTAGCCTCACTAATTGACTTGCATATGAAGTCCAACAAGGTAGAGGAAACAGAATACCATCTGCCTAAAAAACAGATATTCTAGAAAAGAACGAACAAAGAGCAAATGCAGAAAGTTCTCTTCTCATGCATCTATAAAAGTAATTAAACCTGTTCTTTTTTTCCTGCTTTGTAATTCAAGAATAATTTAAAGGATTTGTAATTACTTAAGGTTTCCACCCATTTATTCATCTCCGTTATTATTGATTTAGCCTGAACAGAACAATTTCTGGTAAATTGTTACTAATTATTTCTTCAGACTATGTTGATCTTGATATCTTATTTACAAGCTCATTCAGTACCTAGATAGGTAGAATTAATTTTTTAGACAGCATAATAAAAAAAGGACAGATCTAATTACCTGTAATTGTACACAATAGGAAAAACAACATTCACTGTAGTCTCACAATACTTCTTCATCTGTTTCACTCTCCGCAAGACTTATATTGCAATAGTTGTTCTCACAAAAAGAAAAAAATCAACAGGCTCTACCTTCCTGATAGCCGTAATTTTCAGATCTACTTTTTTTTCAGAAAAAGTAATTATATAATGGCTGACAAGCCAGTTAATAAAATATCAAAATAATTAGATTTTATTTTGTCACCTATGAGACACTTGGAAATTCTAAAGTAAACAAGCCCCATTTCTAAAGTTAATTAGCCCCATTGTGGCCCCCAATATCCTAAGCCTGGTAAATTGCTGAGGGTTGACGAGACAAGATAAAATAATGACATGTAACATCAATTGAATGGCCTCTATTTTCCCATTCAATTTGATTATGTATGTAGTTCGCACATGTGTGAAAAGTATTAAGGGATCCTTTGTTTGCTTGTCAGCACAAAAAAGGAGCCTACACTTCCAAGAGGCACAGTATTACTCTAAATGAGCTTCAATTTGAAGAAGTACATGGGGAGGAAGTGGGACAAGGATATGCTGATGAAATATAGGTCTTGCTAAAAGAAAACTTAATGGAGAAGAAGAAAAACAGATAGTTTAATATGCGTAGAGTGTAGAAAGAAGCATGGAATAAAGAAAAGCTGTAAGTTTAAATCTACAAAAGAAAACTAAATGATCCTAATATGATATTTTTAAAAACAACAATAACAAAAGAAAAAAACAACAGAAATTCCCCTCAGACAAGCTATACTTTTACAGCTCTTTAAAACTCAAGTGCTAAAAGAAAAAGGTATTACTAAGTCACAGACACTGAAGTCAAACAAATTCCTTTCTGTAGGAGCCTCTCATATCAAATTTCAGAAGCCCAAGGATACTTACATGTATATCTACAAGTAGTTTATATAAGTAACTTAGTATGAATGAAAACAACTTGTTTTGTATATTATAAACAGCAGCCAGATAACATAATCAATTTTCCATATTCTTTTCTAACCTGAAGGATCTTGCTTTTTTCTTCCACCTAAAAAAAACAACTCTCAACTTTCTACATGGTAACCCACTCAAAAATAAGGGACACACACACATATACACAGAGAAAAACGCTCATTATTCCTTTCCTCTGAGCAAAATTCTTCAATGTGGTTGTAAAATCTTACATAGATGAAACACAATACTGTATTTAAATTAATTTATTAAAAAAAGATGTGTTGCAGGGAAGCTTTAGACTGATTAATGTTAGAGATAAGCATTTTATGTGTACATAGGGAAATATAGAATAGCCAAGATGAAAAGGTTTCAGATGCACAGGAGGCAGTAAAAAGTGTATCTAGAGACATTTAGCTAAATGAGTCATTTCACTCTTGCTATTACTGAAGTTGCATGATGTTACAATGACCAGTTTACTATACAAGATGCATTTTGTCCATAAACTTACAATGTAGCACCAAGAAAGCACCATGATGCTAAGTAATCTACAGTACTGCTGCAGAGTTTTGTTTTTAAATTGAATTTTATTTATTCATAAGTTACATGCAGAAAATCTAATAACAACACACAAATATCACTAAATGAGCTCCAAAGTACCTCTGAACCTATGCAATCTTATGCCAAACCCAGAAATACCTCTTTCAAACACCAGAAATTACCTCTGTTCTGTTCTCCTTTATTCTGAAAAGATCCTAATTCTTGCTTTCTATTTCCAAGATCAGTTTTCTCCCTTGGAATAGTTTCATCTTGCCAAAACAAAAGACCGTAGTGCTGTAGCAGTAGGACAGCAAGGGGAATCTGCACAACAAAGACATTTACTCAAAATGTTCTAAGACAATTCCATACTGACTTTACCGAATTTCAAGCTTAAGAAAAAGTAACAGGAAAACTGAGCAACCATCATGGCCAAAATCATCCCAGAACATACTGTTCCATCGCACAACTTAAACTTACTGGAATAATTGTAGAAAAAAGAGTTTGCAGTATGCCTGAGCTCTTTTCTGAGAGCCACTGCGCTGCTGAGTGACATGGGTCAATATTGCCATCACGTTCCATGTGTGGGCTCCATCAAGGTGTCTCTTCAGCACAGCAGAGAACACACCTCTGGCAGACTATGACAAAGCAGACATAAGGCAGGGCACCTATCTACCCTGTGTCATCAAAGACAGCTTTAAAATGTCCAGACCTAACATCTGATCAGCTAAATAGGTTTATAAGCCATGTCTGACGCTAAAAGAGTATCTGCATTTAAATGAATTTTGGATGCTCCTAAGTTGCAAAATTAAGCACCTACATGGGGAGTCAAGCAATTCCTACAAACCTGAATCTTTCAGAATTTATAAAAATTCAGGGGCAATATCCCTGTTCTTACTCGTTTAACATACCAATCTGAATTGAACATCTTGAGCTCCAACCATTTTGAATGACCAGGACACTCTGATATGCTGACTTTACACCACAACTATTGGTAGATCATAAAGTGAAACTATTAGATTAAGATTACATTAACGTAAAGCAAGTCAGGATTTGAAAGCAGATCTATATATAGAAGGAATCCAGAGCCCACCACAAAAGAAGATTCCAAATTAGATGAAAGATAGAAAACCAGATCATGTTTGACTGTAGTTCAAATCAATATCCCATTTTCAGCTGTTAATTTCTTAGTAATTGTGTCTTATTTTCCTCCACATGTGTTCTATTGAAAATGCCAGCCACACTGGAGTAGTGAAAGGGTAGAGGATACTTTGACCTAGTAACATGCAGATTTTATGACAAAGGCCAAGTCCTGCTCCTTTGCGTCTTTGCAATGACAGTTAACATGACTTCCCATTATGGCATATCAGAAGCAAGAATTAAGAACAGTATACATTTCACTGCAAACCATAACGTCACACATAGAACTTTTTAGGTGATAAGAGAAAACAAATGTGTATGATTCAAACTTAGCAGAGATGTGCTGTAGTTTATTTAGAATAATCTCACTGGTAGGAGAAGTTGATTATTGAGGAGACAAGCCACAGATGCACATCATACGTGTTAGGTGAACAACAGTTCACCATCCAAGTGCCATGTGTTAGGGAATAAATTCATTTTGTGTCATGTTTTAGGGAATAAATTCATTTCAATTACATAAGCCTCACATCTATATCGCCATACAAACTTTAATAGGGACTATTTACATGACTGTGCCTGCATAGAAACTACAGGTAAAGGGTCACAAGTGCACATTTACCATGGGAGGAAGGGCAATTCTGTAGTTTTCTCAGCCAGGTTGCTGTGCATGGCACCAAAGAGCTGAAGTTGTGATGTGGATGCATGGGTACACATTCAAGCATGCTTTTCTAACAAATCACATGCTACAACAATGAGACCATGTATTAAAGACACATATAAAAGTACAGTTAATATAGTATTCTAAAAAACCCTAACCAAACCGATATGAATTTCTGTGAGTTTAATTCTACAATGAACAGAAGCAACTTCTTTACTGGTAATAAATATTGATTGCATAATTTTAAAATTTAAGTTTAGTTTTTCAAAATAAAATGGGTACTAGCAACAAGTCACATTTTCTATTTCGTAACATTTTCAGGAGGACTCAATCAGAAATAACTTTCCCATTTTTCTTTGAATACAGTTAGTAGTTTCTCAGCACTGTGTGAGAAACTGTAAGGGCTGATTAGCATTTGAAGTCTGACACATACAAACTGTTATAGTAAAAGGAAATCAATCTGACAAAATGAAACATGACAGATGAAGAGAGGTGAGACGGAGAGGGAAAAGGTCAGTTAGTGTGAAACTGATAATGCTAATAAACTAGTCAGTGGTAACCATCCTTATCATTTCTATTGATTAATCTTCAGACTGTCACAATGATGTCAAACCACAGAAAAGAGCATTTATACCACCATTTCATTGATTAACATCCAGTGGGAGAAAATTCTCCTCTGAAATAATTTAATCAACGTCAGTAACTTGCAAAAAAAATTAACAGTCCTCTCAGGATTATAAGCCACATCAGCACTGGTAGACAGACTAGAAATTTCTAGTACTCTTAGCTTATTTTCTCTGTTTCTTTCTACCTTTTTGTTTCATGTTCAGATGCTGTAGGAAGGAACAGATGCTACTTTGGTTTTCTATTAAGGTAAGGAACAAAGCAAAACAAGTGGGATGCAAGGTGGTGTACAAAGGCTCAACAAAAATGAAAAGCAGAGCCAGTGCAAAATGCTCTCTCTTCACTGTCCATGTGTATTAAATACAATTTCTTTTTGTGCAGGTCAAGATGTATCTGGGAACTGGAAGACACAGTAATCGCCTCCGGATAAAGCCTCTATTTTTAACCTAGTATATTTAATGGCTCTCCAGGCTGATAATGCTGTTTTCCCCAACCCCTCTGAACTGGTGGACAAGAGGAAAAAACCTAGCTTGAGAGTAGTTGTAGCGGTAAACATATTTAGAGAACTGCATTTCATGTCACCATCATTAAGACAATTATGCTGACAGCCTGGTAAACAGATATTCAGTCAGAAAAGGAATTAACCTACTTCAGAAGGAACTACCAGTCAGATAAACATACATCATCTTTGCTTAAGTTCTGAAACTCACTAAATCTAAGAGAAACATGAGAAAACCTCATAGGAGCCTTCCAATATCTGAAGGGGGCCTAAAAGGATGCCAGAGAGGGTGTCTTCATCAGGGACTGTAGTGACAGGACAAGGGGTAATGGGTTTACACTTAAACAGAGGAAGTTCAGGTTAGATATAAGGAAGAAGTTCTTTACTGTGAGGGTGGTGAGGCACTGGAACAGGGTGCCCAGAGAAGCTGTGGCTGCCCCATCTCTGGCAGCGCTCAAGGCCAGGCTGGATGGGGCCTGGAGCAATGTAGTCTAGTGTGAGGCGTTCCTGCCCATGGCAGGGATGTTGGAACTAGATGATCTTAAGATCCTTTCCAACCCAAACCATTCTATGATTCTGTGGTTCTATTTCATAGAAATCAAATTGATGGCAAATCCTTAGACTCATGTTAAAAGAACCTTCAGTTTTGTCACAGGCTAATCTTTTGCACATCTGTTAACAGGCCACGGCTACTGTACCTGTAATAGAAGTTTATTTTCACTTACAGCTTTTTAGTGATCAGAGACTTTTGAACAACTAATAACTTCTGAGTACTCTGAGGCACAATGAAAATAAGGCTTGATTTTTAAAAAATGTGACAGTCACACCCACAAAACTTGCAAATCACTTACAAAACACACACAAAAGTTAGTGTGCAGGTAGTATAGCTAAGTAACAAACTCCTTGCAGTAGAATGCACCTGGCATTTCATAAGCTGATGAAAGATTAAAGGTTTATGTGACTTGTCCTAGGTGTCATCCTTCCTAATCTATGGGCAAAACCAATAGCTGTTGCTATTTTAGCAAAAATAAATGGAAAATAGCATAGTGATACCTATGTTTACACCGCCATTGTAAGCCACCAGAGTGCAATACAGAGATGATAACTTGTAATAATTACAAGTGCCTGCTTTGTTCTATGACCAATACGCACACAAAAGTGTCACAAAATGGGCCTCTAGATTAAACAGTTAAAATAAATCAGACTTAAATGTTTTATCCTGCTGCTTCAAGGCTTGTTTCCAAATATTGTTTACATCAAGTACACAGAGCAATTAAAATTATTAGCACTGCAAGAAACTACACTCCCTAAAAAGAAAACTCAATTTTTAAAGCTTTCAACTGCAAAGACGCATTACAAAATATTTACAGGCTAAGAACTATCACTGAAAGGAAGGGATCACGCAGTATTGGCTACAAGCCTGAATGTAAACTGCACTGAAAAAAAATAAAAATCCTTTATATTCCTGTTGTCAATAAGTTACTGAATTACATGCCATTTAAAAGGAAAATAATGTCAAAACCACCTAATCCATTTTACATTTTAAGCTGTGCAAAGGAGAGGCTCAACCCAATGGACTGTAGTATGAAAGTAATATTTCTTGGCAGTAAACTTGCTTTTCCATGCTTCTGCCATGGGGCCTTTGGGCAATGCCCATGCAGCAGAGTGAAGGCGGCTGTTCTCCACCTGCATTTAATAATCTTAACAACAGAGTAAGGAAAGTTTTAAGGTACTATTATCAGTGTTTAAAATTCTCAGGAGTTTTATACAAGCTCTATAAAGACAAACCACGTCATTTGATAGCCAGTGATGTAAAAAACAGGTATTCAAGCTATAGAAATAGTAAAATAGATCAGGCCATGTAAGATGAAAAGCTGACATTCCAGTATCAAGTAATTTTGAGATCTGACTAATAACTGAATAAGCAAGTATTATTCAATTTGTTATTTCCGTCCCCCAATAATGCCTGTAGGTATGTGCCTTATGTGCCTCATAAACCTGTTTTTAGAAAAGAAATACTCAGAGCACTGAATCACAAAGACCAGAAGAACTGGCTGTAAAAAACACTGCAGTATGGAAGGATTTTATAATACCAACAAAACCTGTAAATATGGTGATTCTTCCTATCCATTTCAGATTCTGACTTGTAAGATTACTGTGGCTCTCTTTACATATGTTTTTGTTATGGAATTAAAATACGTTTTTAATCTCTTTAAGATCTCTTCATTTTTACCTTCTGGGCTCTTATGAGTTCTTCTCAATACAGTCTCCCTTCCTCCTTTTTCTTTTTTTTTTTTTTTTAATTTAGCATTCAAGAAATAGTATTTCATAGAACACAAGTAAAAGGCCATATTTTACTTTAGTGGACTTAACAGCAGAAGACTAAATAGTAGATTTGCTCTACTAAGAAGGAAGAAACTATGGAAAATTCAGAGCATGAAAGGAGACAGCTTCAGAAGGCATTTTTTTATTCGAAGTCAGTTAAATCGCCCCAGCAAACTATGTGTGTAAGGATTACACATGCAAGGATTAGCTGCAGGTGCACCCCCAAGCAAGACAAATGTTTTACCTAAGCAAGCTGCATTCACAATGATAAGTACTAGTTGCACATATTCCCCAGCAGAAAGACTGATAGAATTGATTCCACTGAACAGATTTGATTAACATTTGTCTCATTACTGGTGGAGTAATCAGTCTGGTTTGCATCTTTTGCTGGTAGTCCCTGCATGTTAGAAATAGCTATTAAAATCTAGTCTTTCTAAACCACCGCATTTACTTCTTTACAGTGATCAGGCGTTGTACACAACCTCTCAGCTAATACCAACCAAACTGGCTTCTTTCCTGCAAGACAGATTGTTCTAATCTTCCTCAGTACAGGTATCATTCATCTTGTTCTGTTCCATTTGACTCACGCAAACTAATAAGGATATAGAATTGTTACCAGAGAGCATTTATTTCCTGAATTAAGCCCAGATCACCTAAGGGTGAAAACAATTTTTCTAATGCTTCAAGACAAATGCATTAGAGATGCCGTAAGCACTACTAGTATCTTGTCAATAAAAAACAAATCTAGCTATTTCCCACCCCAAAGGAAAAAGGATGGCAGTAGTCAAGAAAGGGAAAGCTTGCTTACATTTTACTTCACATAAAAGAAAGGGAACAATTGTTTTCAGTGTTACAGAACTTAAAAAAAAGAAATCCTTTTGACTAAGTCTCAGTGAAGACTTTTGAGAGGAAAAGGTTAGGGACTTCAAAAGTTACTCAGTGCCTAAGACATTAGGAAAAATTAAATTTTTCAGGTATATCATGGAGGTGGTTGATCTTTTACTAACAAAGATAAACTGGAAAATCTGTAGATGGAAAGAATGTCATCACACAAAGTTTTACTAGGCACAGGAAGGACTCCATAGAAAGCAGCCTATGCAGAAGCATGTGTCAGTTCTCTTTCTTTTTTGATTAATGAAAGTGAGAAAGCACAAAAAGAAGTTTTATTGTTCAGAAACTCACTGGCATTTTATAATTCGCTATTCTTCCTGCCAAGAGTCAACACACAGTACACGTATGCCTTTCAACAGCCATCTCATTTTATGATCAACTGATAAATCATCAATAATATATAGACTAATAGGTTAACTGAATTTATTAAGAAAAAACCCCACAGAATCCCACAACACTGTTTGCAAATATACTTCATCTTCAAACAAAACAGAGATCATCTCCTCCTACCCTTACTTATACTTTCTTATACTCTCTTTTCCATTCCTAATTTTAGCTCGTTACTCAGAAAGCATCTTAGGATAAGGACAGGAACATGTAAAAGATACAGATCCCTATCAAGAACAAAATGAGAGGCTTATTAGGTCAATTTATCTTACCTGTGTAAGATGGAATACTCTTAAGTCTACTAATATTTTCTCTTTTCAAAAGTTTTGTTTTCTTCTCCTCTGATTTTCATTAACATTTTGTGTTTAAGTTGAATTACTAGAACAGAATGTGGCCCAGTGTCTAGCTTCTCATAAAACTCCTACTGACCTATCTTGTAATAGCATCTTTACATTCTTAATCCATTTTTAATTTAACTGAAACAAAATCTATGCATATAAAACCTTCACCTCAAATATAAATTCTTTACCAGTTTAAAACTATCTGGGGAGAGGAGGGCAGATGGGAACTGCCCCTGCACTTATTTATCAGTCAAACTGCCTGATAAATAAGTCCTCATCTCCCCCTCAAAAAATTCTCAGTATTTGCAGTAATAAAGGAAGTTCAGCAAAATGTTACGCATTAACATATCCTAAGGACAGTACTTTATATTATTCAATTCAAATCTCACAAAAAGAGTAATTTAAGGGAAGTGTACATATTTATATAAAAACCGTGTATCTTCTTAACTATGCAAGTACAAATACTGCTTGTACGTTATCTATGCTGAGTAATTTCATTTTTCATTTGAACAAATGTTTTAAATGCTTCAGCTCTCTCTTTCATTATATCCTCTTACACATGTTACCACAGAAACTTCTGTTTCTTGAAAAGTAAGAGCTTCAAAAACCACTAGGAGGATAACTAGATATGATATCAGATACTTCCCAATAAGAAACAAACTTAAAACTCCTATTGAAAGGCTTGAAGTTCTTTCTTACTTACATAAACCTTACGGTTGTTTGTACATTGAGATGAAAACCAAACACCAATAAAAAAAGCTGCATAACTGAAGTTACAACATCTTGCAATCTTTGCTAGACAAAAATCTCACTGGTAACATGATTTAATAGCATTCACAAAGAAATCAGGGTTAAGTCTTGAAAAACAGGTATTTTCTGTATTTTTTTTTTAAAATAATGTCATGGTTTTTTATGTGTTTTAGTTGCTTAGAAATTGTAGGTTGAAAAAGAGATGTTGCTAAGGAAGAAACAGTATTAAGTATAAAATAAACCTAGAAGAGTCATTACATATTAGTCAGTCCTCGGTTAAATGGACCTGCATTCTCTTCAGGTACTTCAGCTTCTGTGTTTGCGTAATCATGAGGATAAAGCTAGAAAGTACATTCAGAGGTCCTTTAAAGTTAGCCTGAATGCAGGTAGCATTAATACACATTTAGGTACCCCAATCAAGACCACCAGTGACAGATTTCATTGCCTTCTTAGTAATCCATATAATGACAGTTAAGAACTCAAAGTCTTCTAATATTTATCCCAATTATCGCTTGCTTTTGCAATGGGAAAGGCTTAATAGCTCTAGGAGTATGCATAAGAAAAGTGAGTGGATTAAAAAACCACAAGCACACACAGACTTAAAATTCATAACAGACGTTTTTAACATGAAAAATACAAATTTTTCATCCTTTCCTCATAGGTTCTAATGCTTTTATTATTCTTTCTACCATGCTCTGAACTTCTCACAGCTTGTCTGCTTATTAAAAAATGCATCGAAATATTTTTTCACAGCAAAGTCATCAGTAGTGCAAATTGAATAATTTTAGCCTTTTGTGTAATTGCAGGTAGAGCTGAAAGAACAGACGAACGCACAGAACTCTAAAGAGTTATTTTCAGAAGTAGAAATGTTGTGATTTGTAATTTGGATCAATTAAGTATTTTATTTCCAGAGGTACAGAATCTGCAAGAGTCATGTATGGTTTTGCCATTTCTGTGCTGTGTCCAAAAGAACTTTTATTTTACAGAAGAAACTGTTATATTATTTTTCATCTTTAAACAGTCAGGCTAAGCATTATTGCACTGGAGGATGAGTTTACCTAGCAATGTTTTATAGTATCTACCCAGCCTATTCAACTTATCAATTTTTACTAACTGGGGGGAAAAAATGCCTCTAGTTTTTATTTCCCTTACTATTTTGCATCACTGCTAAAGCTTCAAAAGAAGCTGTTAAAGCATGGGGGCAGGACGGGGAGAGAGGGGCACCAAACCAACACAACAAAATCCCAAAACCACTCAAAACACATCACCAAGGGGCAGCGGGGAAGGGGGCGGGGGGGAGGGCGCGGAGGCGCAGAGAGAGAATGGAGCATGAATGTATCCAATTAGGTACAGATCTGCAGAGAGGCTTCAATACCACCGGCTGGTCCTCATTAGAACAGGATAATGTTTGTGCCCATGGCTCAAAATCTATATGAAGCTGAGAGAAAAGGTCTGAAAAACAAAGAGAGGCTGGCATGGGTTTTCAGAAAAGAAGATGTAATTGCACTGCATTGTCAAAATAGAAAAATCAACCCCTTACTTTTCCAGCTTTACTTGATATTGGCATTTTTTTTCACCAAGGAGTATGGAACCTTTCCCATGACCACACAGAGAACACACAGGGAGCAAGTCTATAAACTTCCAAAGACTAACTACTGTGAAAGCAGATCTATGGCTGCTTCCTGGCTATCCGATATTACCTGGGGAGAAGAATGCACTTTACAGTCCGACATAATAAAATAGGGAGAGAAAAGGGATGGCAGGAGAAGAGGAGTGAGACTATCCAGAGATTCATATTGCAGACAGGAGGTTATAATCAAAACATTTTTATTATGGGTAAAACAAGATTTGTCAGAAGTATATCATTTCCCTAGCCTGTTTATTTTCTCAAACGTTATGTGGCTCCCATGAAAGATTAATTTGCAGGATTATCTCTGACTCCTGAATGAAATTATGCTTTCCCACAGAGAAGACTACCTTGTGTCTGATAAGGAATTCTCTTGCTGGGGAAAAAACCCCAAAACTCAACTGAACAGAACTCCAAATCACTCTGAACTGTTATCCCAAAACAACAACAAAAAATCTTGTTGGCCACAGAAATAATGATATGCTTTAAGCACTAACTAGCCTTTTTTATTTCCAGCACTTGCAGTGATTTTTGCTTCCTCCTGTATTACTTTCTCCTAAAACTTACATTTTCCAAGAATTCCAGTCCTCCAGTCTCCCACTCTTATCAGCCTGATCTACCTCTGAGAATCTGGCAGATGCAACCTGCTGCAAAGCAAGAGTTTTGTAACAAGTTTTGCTTAAATAGTGGTTATAGCTTTTTTACTGGAATTGCTGGTTTTCACTGATTTCTGTATGTGCTATTGCTGGATACATAAGACTAGGCAGTGTTGCAGAAACGCACCTCTGACTACAGCAATATATATAATAAAATCTTCAAAATATACATGAGAATGTACAATACTTTTTCAAGTATACTACTCCTACAGATAAACAGATTTTTCCTTGGTTTTTGCAATCTGATATACAGGGCACACAGAGTGCAATTCTGAATTCCCTTCCTTGTGATGTTACTTCTGTATCAGTATCATTTACAGATACCTGAGGTCTATCTAACAACTGTCAGTTAAAAGAGCAAGTCACAGCTTCTTTCAACAGATTGCTGCTGTGCATATAGTGCTCAACAGGCGTGCAGATGTCAAGTGGTAACTCGTCACAATTCCCAGTCTAGGAAGAAGCAGATTTGAAGAAATCCTATCTTATAGGATCCACAAAATACAGTGGGCCACTCTGTCACTGCTTCCATGGTGATCAGAGCACCATACAATAAGTCGGGTTAGAAGTTAGATGAGACCTCAGCAGGTCCTGCTCAGAACAGGGTCAGATATGGTCAGACCAGGTTCCACAGCTTCACTGGGCCCCTGCTCCACTGCTGGGCTGTCCTTGTGGGAGAAAAGGTTTCTCTGTATATTCAATGTGAACTGCTCCCCTCACCCTGTTTCAGTGTGTATTCACTACCTCTCACCCTCCTGCAATCCACCGCTGTGAGCACCCTGACACTGCTTTCTTGACAGCCTCCTCACAGTGGCTGGGGGTCTGCTGTTGGATCCTGCACCGCAGAAGGCATCCCTCTCCAGGCTAAGTCCAGCTCGCTTGGCCTCCTCTCAAGAACTGCTCCAGCCCTTTACCATTGTGATATTCCACTGCTAAACGTGCTGCTTTTCATCTACATTTTTCTTGAGGTGAGGGAGAATAGGGACAAAACCTGGAAGCAGTGTTTAAATGCATTTAACAAAGCACTGAACACAAGGTGAGATTCATTTTCCTCAACCCACTGGCTGGAGTATAAAGCCATCTTTGTTGGTCCTTCTGCCAGGGCACACTGCTGGTTTATGCTCTGGTTGCTGTCTTGCAGTGCTCATCCCCACTCTCTGCAGAGCTGTTCCCCAGCTGCCAGCCCCCACCTTGCACTGTTGCTGGGGGCTCTGTCTCAACAGGGACACTAGAAGGAGGTTGTCCTTAACCATGTCAGCTTTCCTCAACTCCTTAAGGCTCCAGAACTGCCTCCTATGGCATCACACCTACCAGTTCCCCGAATAAGATGAAATCTGCTCTCCCAATGTCCAGGGTCTGCACTGTGCTACTTGCCTTCCTTAGGCCCCTCAGGACCCTGATCCTTCCACCACAACTGAGACTGCCTCTGATATTACATCCCCAAATCAGTTCTCCCCCATTTGTAACAAATGCAGGTGCACTTGAGCACTAGATGACTCATCCAGCACATATTGTATCCAACAGTTATGTACTGTATTTCTGTACAGCACAGAACTATTCTGTAGTACAAAGTTAATTCAGTAAGCTTTACTCTTGTCTGTTCCTAGAATCAAATTCACTAACAGTAAACAACTAAATTTAAAATCGTAGTCTTTACTATGTCATGACCTGCTACCATGATTTTGCTTAGCACTCTAAATAACACCATATAAAGAGTATACAAGGCTGTTTTAATATCTTATTATTTAAGATGGTTTTATATTATGCACTAATCATACTGAAGCTGTCTCATCACAATAAAGTCTTTAGCAAGCTTCAAAGTATTCTCTGAAACTGCATTTAGTCAGTTTTCTATGAAGAGAACTACCTGTTGGTCAAAGAATGTCACTGTCTAGAAATAGCAAATAAAAGAAAGTTATATTTAAAATGTTCTAATCCATACTGACGAATGAATGATGAGCCACAAATATTGCTGCATTCTTAGTTGCCAGTTTCAAAAGGTGCACCATTTTCCAGGTTGCCTTGTTCATCTTGAAGTGGCTTTCTTAGTAAATAGCCACTGAAATAGCTTTTTCAAGGTAGACATTTGGGTTGTTCAAAAAAATGGCAAGGAAGGAAGGTCTAACCAGAATAGAAAGTACAGAACATAGCACTTCAACAAAAAATACATTAAATTATTGCTTTTAATTTTATTAAGAGCACCTATGTAGCTCATGAAGATAAATGAGCTATAAATAAATCTGCTACGAATGCTCTGGAACCTCCTCTTACTCATTCAGCCATGCTAAAAGCACTTAAGGCCATATGCTAGGCATGAGCTGTAGATCTGATATATTAAGTGTTTGGAAAGAATTTTGCAAGTTACACTTTGAGAAGCAGGCTCATGATAAAAACGAAGCCTCAACAAACTTCTACCATAAACAGTCTGCACTTGATACAGACTGGTATTTCATTCTGGAGCCATACCAAGACAATACAAACAACTGGCAAGTCCTTCAACATCAGGGCAAACTGACAGTTGAGTTTTTATTAGGCTTCCAAACAGCATTAAGATACAATCTGCAAGGCCACAATCCTATCTTTTCAGAGTTATCCAAAGGTTATAGAGAAAAAAACATGCACACAACTTCACAACATCTTTTAACATTCTCTTATTCTGAAGTAGTCAAGCTCATTCTAGTGCGCAGCACACATCAGAGTGACTCAAACTGACAGAGGTTCAGCATGCACCAAGGCTTGTGATCTGAAGGGGTCTTTATCAACTTCTGTCATGTTAATCACCTTCCTCTCACCTTCTGTTTTTGGAATGGTCTCCTTCCAACCTACCATGCTGCACAGAACATAGTCAATAACTGAATAGCTATGCATTGTTTCTCCATTCAGAGGACAGCATACACCCCTTTTTTCTTTCTTTTTTTTTTTTTTTTTTTTGGAGGGGGTGGGGAGACACCGGAATAAAGTAAGTGTTCTGTCCTGAAAACTGACAGCACAGAAATCCTGTTCCAAACAATTTACAGGAACTTTATGACTCCTCCTCATCTACAAGGAACAGGAGAAGCCTTCACAGATTCTGACTGTGTCACCAACACCTGCTGTGTCTTGTTCTAGATCAACCCAAAGGCTTACTAGTTTGTTTCTGAGCAGTGTCACATCATCATTGCTAGTAAAGAGGACATTCTAAGAGAAACAGTTTTCTTGGTCTGCACCATTTGGCTTGGAGTAACAACAGTACCCTATTCCCTCAACACTGTTATCATGCGGCACTCCAAAGTACATTCAGAAGCTATGAAAAGCTCCAAGAGGTTTCAATCTCACGTATTGTTTTGGGATAGATGTACATTTAAAATAAATCAGTAGTTTTCACTCTCATAGAAATGCATCATAATGCTTGAAGTGGAAGCATCTGTTTTCTTGATAAATATGACAGTTTTCAGAGGAAGATGGGAGAACTGATAGCATGCACATCTCAGTATCCCACCACATGAGAATACCTAATGCTTTAAGTTAAGCTATTTCATTCTGGTCCTAGCACAAACTAACTTCTCCAGGGATTTCTAGTTACAATTTCTGTCTAAAAGGCAATAAATCAGGCTATACTATTTTCCACAAATAGCCTGAAAGTAGTTTTTCTAACACCAGGCTCCAGACAAGTTTTATTCGGATATGGAAAAAGACAACTGACAGTCTTCCTCTTCCCTACACTTCCCTTAAGCTCAGAGCAGAGCCATTTTCTTCCATCACCTTACGACGCAAAATTTAGTCCTCCCTTGTGCCCACTGCACCTGACACAAACGCACACTTTATGCATGTTAAACAGATGCAGGTTTTCTAACATAGCTGGTATGTCTGTAAATATAGTACAAATCAGATACGATCAGGCATTTGTAGTGTTAGAAAAAAACATCTATTACGTTGACTATTATGATTGACAGAAAGAAGAAATGCAACATAGGGAGAGTTCCTAAGAGCAACTTGCAAAAATTTTGTATGCAATCTTGAAAGGGCTTTTTTGTAACTGTCCTCAAAGAAGTTTATTTATTTATATTATCCTTAGCATTTGAGATAGAACTAGAGTTGTTAGGCATCTGGGGTCAAAATGTTAGCCATTCAAAGCCCACAGCTACAAATGCTAGTCTGAATTCAAGCTGTTTCCTCATCTCTTTCATTCTGTACAGCAGAGAAGCAGATCATGAAGCAAGCCTTCATTTTAATTTCATTATCATTCTCTCAAACTGAAAATCTTCCCGTCATTTGGATTTCCAAAAATTTGGGGGTGGAAGGAGCATGTCTGCATAGGGGAAAAAAAAAAAACCCATAAATTAACTGCACACAAAACTTGTGGTTGCATCTGAGAAACATATAACCTTGCACAGACAAAAAAAAAATGTTTTTACAAACTTGTAAAAGTTGATTTTCTTGAAACAATTAAGAGCTTGACAGTATTTTATTGTATCATCTTCTCTTACACTATTTTCCTTCTTCCAGGGTCATCTCCAGAGTTCAGTTTACCCGCGATACCACCTGCACACTGCTTTGAAAACTAGAATATGCCATCTACTGGCAATTTAATAAATTGGAAGTTCATCCATCACTACTTTAAACACTTCAGATTTACCTGTATTCAATTTAAATGCAAAACTAAAGGGACAAACTCCAGCTAAGTCCTTCAGATTGTATTCCAGCATTTAGTATATAGAAAAGTTAAAGATCATAAGACACCTAACAAATCAGAAAGCTGTAACTACCACTACACTGCAAGTTCTGTTCAGCACGGATTTCTGCACCTTAGTCAAACTGGTTTTCCTTCTCTTTCTCTGATACTATTCTATGATGTATGAGAGGGAACAAACAATCCCCTATGCCCTATTTAGTCTGAAGTTCCCGTAACAATGCGCAGCTGTGTAGTGCCTTCCTAGTAACATGGAATAACTGCAATTACCTAACTGAACCTAAAGAGCGAGCTGACTCTAAGATTTTGTGTAGTGGGAAAGCTGAAGCATGTTTAAGTCATACATTTTAAGATAACACCATCCCCGTTTTAGTAACCATGCTGTTACTGATTCGCTTCAACATGTACATGTTGACTGACACTGGAGCAGCCCAGCTGTGCGTCGGCGGACTGTTCAATGCGAGTTTCCAAAACTGTATTTTTAGGGTCAGCTACCATAATAGTTTGGACAACGGGGGATAACACTACTGGGTAGTTTCCACGCCTACAACTCGTTATCAGAGAGCTCTGCGGAAGTCGCTCTATCCGGAGGCGAGGTGCTTTACGCACCCGCGCCAGCTGTGCCGGCGGGCCTCGCCGGCGCTGCCGCCCACCGGGGAGGGGAGCGCTCCCCAGCGGAAGAGGCCTGGGCCCTGCGCTGGGCCGGGCCGGGCCGGGTGACGCTGCTCCACGCCACCGCCGGACGGTGCGTTACCTGAACCGCGAGCTCACGAGCGCAGCTCCCGCCGCGCTTTCAGGCTGCCGTTCACAGGCTTCGAGTAAAACAGCCCCATGTCGACCGCCACCGCAGCACTGACGGCAGCGCGGGCCCGCCCCCCCGGGGAGGAGCCTGCCCGGCGGCAGATGGGCGGCGCGGACTGCCCCTTCGCACCGGGCACAGGGCAGCGGTCGGTTGGCCGGCGCCGGCGGAGGAGGGCGCGGCTAAAAGTCCCGGCCCCGCCCCGGCCGGTATCTAGTGCGGTGGGAGGGCGGGGCCCCCGGGCGCCCCCTGAGGGAGGGACGCGGCCGTCCCCTTCTCCTTCCGCGCCGTGAGGCGGGAGCGGGAGCGGGAGCGGGAGCGGGTGTGGGTGTGGGTGTGGGTGTGGGTGTGGGTGTGGGTGTGGGTGTGCCTGGGCACAGGCGGCTTCCCTTGTGCGCTGTGTGAGGTGGTGTCGGGTAAACCCCCTAGGCCCTGCAGCGGCCTGAAAGCAGTGCCGTTCCACCCCAGCGGCACCGCTGCCGCCTGTGCTTGCAACCGAGGAGAACCGGGGCCTTGAAACGACACAACGGGCTTCAGGCACCTTCAAAACATAAACGTTCTGCGGAGAAGTGATGGGTTTCCTGCTGGTTCTTGCAGGAATTAAGTGGGTATTAACAATGCACTGGGTGGGAAGTGCCAGTCCTGCAGTGGGATATGCGTCATCTGCACCCCGCTTTTCTTTTCCTACAGAAACCATCCCAAGAAATGTCCAGGACTTCCTCTCCACACTAAACGCATACACAGGCCCTGGCAGGTTCACAACTCGGGCATGATGCAACCAGGTACCCAGCAGAAATTGGCAAATAAAGGAATGAAATGCCTTTGACACTTAGGCTTCTTGTATTACTTTGCCTTTCATCATGTGTCAGAATGTTTTCGTGGCACCATCATCCATAATTGAAGGCTGATCTCGAAATCCAAAGAAATTAAATTTTTATAATTAAAAAAATGTTGACACGAAAATTATGCTTTGTCAGTTGGCTTTTTAAACAGCAATACAAATGCTGGATAGGATTCCCAGGATTCTTTTGGCACTGAAGAGTAACTCGTTAAAATTTCCAACTCTAGTCGATGACAACATACCTCACGTCAAACACCGCATCATAGTGGAACTTGAAATCTCTCCTTAAAACAAGAATTATTCACCTTTTTCCACAAAGAGTCTTCCAGCCCAAGATTCAAATGTAGTGAGTGTCATTTTCAAATCCTTGCGTCTGCTAGTGTCTTGGCCTGCAAGGGATTCTTGTTGTTAGTGTTAATTTATGTTCTAAACGCGTAAGTTTTTGCAAAGATTGTGAGTGTGGGGAAAAAAGCCTACGAGGAAAGCTATCTTCCCATTTTTCCTCCTTGCCTTTTTGTTACTGGCACAGCACAATTGGGAGAAAAATAAGGAAAAAACCCACATTTTTTTCTTTTCTATAGGGGAAAACTGCTGAACATTCTTACTTCAAGTCTTTTCAAGAGCCTGATTTTTTAACAATTTGAAAATGCCTGTGACTCTTCAAAGTATTTCATCTCTTGACCACACGTAGTTTTAGTTTGTAAGGAGACACAGACTTTAAACACATGATGTATTTGTTCTGATGTATTGATGTAGGATGCATTTTCAGCTCCAGAGGTTTGACAGAATGTTCCAGGTCAAACTTGTATTGTCAATTTACAGTATAAAGTGAGTGTTGATTTAACTGCTTATAGATGTAAGAACTTGCAAGGATGAAGATATCTCGCTCAGGATTCTGAATGCACTTGTGAAAGAGAGGGTTTTGCCCCCAGTCAATAGTTCTGCCGAAGGTATACATTGCTCACTTGAATAAAAATCCTTATGTAAGTCTTGGTTTGTGTAGAATACCTAGCTGTCAATTATAGGGAAGGAACACTGAAAAGCCCAGTGTTGTCAAACTTCTTAGGAAGTTGTGCATAAGGCTGTACCTAGAGTCAAAACACTCTCTGTCATAAAGATACAGTGAATGACAGCAACAGCTGAGGGAGGGGGGAAAAGGGGAGCTGACTCACAAGCTGACTCACATCGGACTAGGTGTACTTAATTCTAATTGCTTGCAGTCCAAGAAGGTAGTAAGGTTTCGTGGAAGGATAAATACATCGGAGTCTGTTAGACACACGAGGATGGGCGGTTGTGTAAAAATGTTATGAAAAACGCAGAATCACATAATAGTGGGAAGGATCTGGAAAAAAAAAAAAGAAAAAAGGTGAAGGAGGAAGAGAAAATACTACGAGAATGGATGAGGGAGTGAGAAGGTGGGGGAGGACAGAAGAAATTACAGCTGATAGATGAAATGACACACTGCTTATAACAGGCCTGTCCACACGTGAGTATAAGAATCCATCCTGCAAGTGCGCTGCTGCAGTGGTCTGTGTGATGAACGTAAAGGCGGCTCGCAGTACCCTGGGGTCTTGCCTTACTGTGACTGGTGCAGCAGAGATCCCGGAGAGAAATTTCCTGCTATACTCCAGCTCTGCGTAAGATGGCAGTGCTGCACTGGCAGTCACTGACAGGTACTCCTGTCATTAGGTTTCGTCGGAGAAAATTGTGATTGGTGGGTCTCTCACCGGTAAATTTGAAAGAATGTAATTTTCCTTCAAAGCAGGTTACCAAAGATGTCGTTCACCCCGCCCACCGAGCCCCTTGCAGACAAGCAAACTATTTTGGTCTGTCCAAATTTCTTCTTTCGTTGAGCAGAAAGCTATTTCAGGGTGCAGTAGACCTCTGTATTGCAGAGGTCTGGTTTCTGTGGAGGGGCTAACATGATGGTGCAGCAGATTTCAATAATATAAAAATAAAGAACAGGGGGTAAACTGGCTGATTGCTAGGGAAATGAGACTAGTTTACGTAGAAAGGATTAAGGATGTAAGATGTAGCAGAGAGAATAGAGGCTAGTTTTGCATAGGGTGTCAAGAGCCACTGTGGTTTATGCATGTGGAAGAGGAGCAGGTGTGAGCTACACCAGATGCAGACACTGGAAGGGAGCCCATCTGCAACAGCGGCTGCAACTATTGCCTCTGCTTGCTGATACCTGCTTGTGGCTCCAGGCATGAGCTGAACAGTCTGATTTCACTGATACTGTGAATATTCATAGCACCATGCTGCGGGACATCGCCTGTCCTGTTCCAGTTCCCACACCCTTAGCCACGTTGCTGCTCTTCATCTGAGTAGCTGTCACAGGAAATCAGAAACACCCCAGAAGAGCCACAATCAAGTCCAAAATCTCTGTCCTGCTTGGCTGATTGATACATGGTTTATGTCTTACCCCTGCATCAGTGTCTTGCTACCCCGTGTTTCAAATGCATAATGAAGAAAAAGAGCTGGGTTAAGTGGTGTTGCCAAGTCCACTTCAGTACAGTGCCCTATTCATGGTGAGCTGGCACATCATCAGCATTGCCCTTGGGAGTACAGCAGTATAAAACCTAGGCTTAGGCACAGGCTCTTGTTCCAGTACTACAGGCCATGTCCTGTTGACCACCAATCTGCCAGGTCATGATATGAAGTTAACAGAAAAGTATTAGAACATATTATATATTGCATGGTGCCAATTCAGATGTTTACAGGATAAGTTCAATGCGATTTTTACAAGACAAGAAAGAAAAAGGAGCATAGAAAAACAAACAGAAGGAATGTTTGAAAGAAAACAAGCATTCTTCCTCTTATCTTCATATCTAGTGCATTTGGATGAATCAGTTTGAATTTTATCATAATGATTTTGGTGTAAAACAATTTATTATCCACTTAAGTTTCATAATTCAGGTTAAGAAGGACACAAATCATGTTAGAGATAGCCTGTAGAATAATGTTTGGAAAGCAGGTTACATCCGTATCAGTCTGCCTGATTGATTCCGTTGAACTGGAAACATTATCTGCAAAATTAAATTCTGTAATCTATCCACATTTTCCAAAATGGATCAGCAAATGCTTATGTAATACCTTATAATTTTAAAGCTGCTGGATCAAAATAGTTAAATGGATTGAAAGAGATAAAACTCTATGCCCTAAGTTCTCAATTTCTATCAAACCAATTTCCCTCTTTTGTTATAGCATATTTATCTGAGTACCTGTCATGGCTTAAGCCCAGCCGGTAACTCAGCACCACGCAGCTGTTGCTTACCCTTTCCCCCCACCCTTGGCCGGATGGGGAGGAGAATTGAGAGTGTACTAACTAAACATGAATGACTGTAAGACTTTCTCAACCCCATGATAATTATCTGATTTGTGACAATTGCTTGATTTTACTTTCACAGTGAGTGTTCAGCAAAAAATCATATTTCTACTATCTTATGTTAATGACAAAAAGTAATTTTTGTCTGACTTGACCTTGAAGATTTTTGGTTTTTGTTTTCCTCTTAATATTCGACTTTTGAAAAAAGGAAGTGTGTGCACATATTTATTAGTGTGCTTTGAAAACCCAAGCACATACACAGAGGAAACACAAACCTTCAACTTTGACACAGCATCTTTTGTTTGCAATAAGGGAAGTCCCGATGTTATCTAATCCTCTTAGTTAACTAAAGCATTTATCATAAACTAGAAGCTTCCTCTTCATTCTGGGAACGCTTTAATAGTTGTTTGTTGTTCTTACTGGAAAGAGAATTCTGAAACCTGTTTGTGACTCTTTTGTCTGGTTTTGTGACTGTTTTATAGCTTTATTTTTGTGTATAGTACCTGGCTGAATAAGTAAGTTTGCCATTTACAAATGGCATGTGTATTACTAAATAATTTAAAGCTTTTGAAAATATGAGCTGAATTAATAGTACTAGTTACCTTCATGTTTGGCACCAGTTCCCGTGACCAGTGTGCCTCTTTTCTGAACTGCAAGGACAAAATTGGATGGGTAATTTTGATCCCTACTCGTCAAGTTCTGGACTTTTTAAAAATCAAAATCCAAATTCCGTTGTTAATTTAGGTGGTGAAATCTGCAACTGGAGAGGAACCCAGTGGATAACAATATATGGAGTAGATTTGTTTCACCCTGTGACTTCAAAGTAAAGAAGTTACTAAAGATATGTGCCACTGCTTAATAATTCCCATGAATAATGATTCCTCAGCTCATATTTGCTCACTGTGGTTCTCCATCTGGAAAGGATTCTTGTCTCACAAGCGCTTCCATGATATGATTCTCTTCTTTTCTAGAGGGATTTGATTTAGAGTTTACTAGAAAGCATTTTCTTCACTGTAATAAACTGAAGAATAGAGAAGTGTTGAACATTTAATTTTTTGTTTGTACTGTCCTTCTCATGTTGTCACATTTTCCTAGGTTTAACAGAGCCCCTAAGTATCTGATCACACTTGATACCTTTAGAGAGGTTCCCTAGTGCTTCTGCATTATTGTTATGGAGTTTGTAGAGGTTGCTGTCACCTCTTGTATGGTATATCCAGAGGTCACAGACACTGCTGCTGCTATTGCGGTGGGCTCTGATTATGCTCTAAGCCAGTCCCTGTGGATGCTACAAAGACTTCCATAGAATCAGATATGCTCTGAGGCATAGTCTAGTAGGTATCGGCTACACCTCTTAGCCCTTCTGGTGATGAAGACAGCTTCAGGTTAACTGTAGTCACTGATCTGCTGTTTGACCTGCAGTCTTTAGATCCACAAAATGACTTTATTCATATGTAGCGCTGCATATTAAATACCAAATGTGACCAATTCACATACTATATATGCTAGGTATGCTACAGAACGATGTAACCACAACTAATCCCTGTAGTCCCCGCGAACTGTTGTTACCATATAGCCCTGTGATACTTTGTCTCCAGTCCTAGTAGCAGGCGATCAGCTTTTTACTGAGTTTGCGAGGTCTCAGGGTTGAGGTTTTTCAGGCCTGCTCTATTTGAACTTTTCTTGACCTGCCTGCAGCCTGGTGTTATTTGGCTTGTGTCTGGCAGCAGTTTCGCTAAGTGATCAGTTTTCTATGGCTCTTTTATTTTATTTTACTTCTGTTACCTTTTCATGAGGCTCAGAGCAACCTGGCCTATGGAAGGTGTCCCTGCCCATGGCAGAGGGGTTGGAACTGGATGATCTTTAAGGTACCTCCCAACCTAAACCATTCTGTGATTCTACGATTTTATGACTAACGCTATTATGTGGTGTAGACACATGCAGGCTTGTTATGATAGCAAAAAATTATTAGTTTTATATATAAGGTCTGTTTCCACTTTGGCCATAAACAATACGTTAAGTGTATCTGTCATTAAGCATAGTTTAATTTCTCCTTCAGCATAGTGAGGGTAAATGCACCTGTTTATACAGTTCCATTGAGGTACTTGTTTAAAAACAGGAGAGATGTGCAGCAAAGTCAGAT
Organism: Strigops habroptila; assembly: GCF_004027225.2. Taxonomy (NCBI): domain Eukaryota; kingdom Metazoa; phylum Chordata; class Aves; order Psittaciformes; family Psittacidae; genus Strigops; species Strigops habroptila. The sequence continues at coordinate 72,529,719 of NC_044302.2, read as the reverse complement.
GTGGCCATCCAAAGCTGCTTTGCTGTGCTCCAGAAGCCATAGGAAGGGTTCAGTTGTACTATGCATAAGCTGCTTTTAGTTCCTAATAAGGAAAATGTTTGCATATTCCATTTCCATATGGAAAATGGAATCAGTGTCAATAAGTCACACATTACAGACACTCAGACTGGTCTCTAATGTCAGATTTGGAAATAAAGTGCAACTAAAACTCCACACCAATAACAGAGCAGGGCATGTATTAAGGTTGATGTAGGTATCAATCATTAAGTCAGCAGGCCAACAATAGCAACAAAGGTGGGAGGATGAACTTCTGTGTAGAAAATACATCATTTTCAACTACAACTAGTAGTTTTGCATGCGTAAATTCAGTAGTAAATTTGCAGGTAAGTGCATGAATGATGTTCGGATCATACAGCAGAACACAGTAAAGCATTCCAGCAGTTGCATTCCAAATTTAGCTCTGTCTTTTGTTTTGGAAGGTATCAGCACTCAGAGAATGGGAATAGCAGTTGGTGCTGTGATTCTGACTGAACCGAAGAGTTCTGCATTTCAGGGACACCAGGCAGATTTGACAGCCCAAGAGAGGTGAGACTGCCACAGCCTCCTGCCCACAGATCCAAACAGTAAAAGCTGAGCGTGTATTGCCCTCAGGCACATGCACACAGAACTCATGTATACATCACATTGTATACATACATATGCATAAGGCCAGCCACACAGAAGCCACAGACAGATACACAGAGCACTTGCACAAACAGCATCAACAGCTTCATCCTATTCCTCTGTCTGGCTGAGCAGGACAGAAGTCTGCTGGTGGCAGTGTATTTACCTATGTACAAGGTGAATTCCTCCTGCCACTGTGCTCAGACATTCAGACTGTGCACTAGCTGCCCTTGGATCCCAGCCTCCTAGCCTAGCTTGCAGACACATGAGCCCATGAGATCTGCAGCCCCTCTCCAGCTGCTGTACTCACTCCTTTGTGTGCATAAACATTCCCCCCTCTACCAAAACTCCCCTGCTCCCCAGGTACCAACCCCCTTGGTCTCTCCCTTAGAGAATACACACACCCACAGCTCCAGGGGGTCTCTCCCCTAGAGTTTCCCCAGACCCTGTGGTCTCTCCAGCAGCTGTCTGTGACTCCCTTGGTCTGTGCAATAGAGTCCCAGCTCCTCCTGTGATCTTGCCTTCAGAGACCCCCACCTCCTGCCTCCCATGCCACCACACATACTTACCTGCTCATCCAGCTGGATCTCTGCTTGCACTCACATACCCTCTTGATCCAGACTTTGCTTGGAGAATAAGGGCCTTTGATCCCCTGTCCCATCCCAGGGGCTGGTGCTTGGTGTCACCCAGGCCTCCACAGCTGACAGCATCCAGGCACAGGGTCCCTCTGGCCCGTGCTCCCAGTCCAGCTGCTGCCACAACAGACACAGGGGCTTCTACAGCTGAGGTTTTGCTCCAGTTGCTGGCACTGAAGTCCACTCACTTCAGTGTCTAGTTGCTGCACCATGGACGCATGAGACCTGCGACCCATGGCTTAACCCCAGCTGCTGGCAGACCCCAGGATACCTCCCCGCCCAAAAAAAAAAATAAAAAAAATAGAGTCCCTCACCCATGAATACAACCAGAAGGCAATTTAACAAGAAGAGGGGATAGATTGCACTCACTAGGTGCAGGGCATGGCCAAGTGCATCAACCGGCAACTATTTATATACAACTGGTCCTTTTTATCCACTTATCCCTCTATTATTTCAAACTTGTTCTTCCCAAAATCACTTAGATGTGTCCCTTTCCCTTTGAAACCTTTGATCCTCCCCTAAGCATCTCAGATTTCCAGCCTTTAGACACACATCTTCCTCCGCTTAAGCAGATCTCATCATGCAAGCCAAGCGAAGGATATGATTTCACACATGAAACAACCATGAACCTTTCTTTAAAAACTAAAGTGAAACAAAAATCCCTGAGAAGGAAAGCAGCCATTTGGGTTCGGTTTTGTTTCCTGAAAGTCCGCGTCTTTCGGAGTGGGAAAATGTCCCGGGAGGGCTCCCTGCCCCGCTGGGGCTGAATCGTCGGTGAAGGCGAGGTCGGGAGCAGGGCGCCGCAGCAGTTCCCGGCGCCGGAGCCGCCGACAAACCCATATCGGCTGCGGCAGGGGAAGGCCCACCACACCGGCTCCACGGGGACGACGGAGAGGGCTGAGGCGGGGCCGCCGCTCCGCAGAGCCCCATCGGCCGCCGCCGGCAGCAGCCGCCGGGAGCGGCGGTCCGCAGCTCTCCGGGGGTCCGTCAGGTAGGGGGGAGCCGGGCTGGGGGTCGGCCGGGAGGGTCTCTGCCCACCGTACTCCGCTTCCCTGTCTGTGGAAGCGAGTGCTTCGCCCCCCGGCGAGGGGGAGGCGAGCGGTCCCGGAGCTCAGCCGGCGAGGTGCTGCCGGGGGCAGGAGCTTGTCCCCGTCCCGCACGCAGCTCCTCCTGCCGTGACGGCCGGCGGCGCAGGCAGCGGCCGGAGCCCTCCCGGGAGCCTGCTCCCTGAGCGCTGCTCCAGGCATTTTGCTTAAGAGCAGCCGGTGACAGGCAGGACCGACATTTTCGTCTGGGAAATCTGTTGCAGAAGAGAGGTCAAACAAACAAAACGCGTAAATATGCATACGCGTGTGTGTGTATGCATAAAACAACCTCCAAGAACAGAAGAAAACCAAACAAACAAATAATTTGTCCTGATCTTTTATTTGCTACTAAATACTTACATGTAAAAAGTAACCATGTGACCTCAGGCAAGCAATTAAAAAGAGGAAACTAAATTCATCACATTGAAAGCTAGCTACATCAGTGGCTTCTGTGGTCTCACAGTCACTAATTTACAAATTTATTTTCAGTTTCTTTTTCTTGCTCTTTTTTTCTGAGGAAAATATCACTAAACCTATTTTTAACCACAGAAGAAATCAGTGGAAATTAATGTTCATCAGTGTCAGCTATTGCAGAAATCCACCTCCTCAACCTGCTAGGGTAGTTTCAGATTATTAGAACCTAAATGTTACATTCAACTATTTCATATACCACTGTCTCCATGTTACTCCCACATATCGAGCAGAAAGGTTAACTCTTACCAATTTTGTGTATTACGTGTTTTTGCTTCCATGACAAGTGCTGTGAGTGGGCTGCCAAGTGCAAAGAAGAAAATACTTCCTGAAAACTTTTAAGTGGTCATTTCGCAGTATTTCAACTCTTCTGAGAATGTCAACCCTTTTTTGAGATATGAGAAGATAACGTAAGTAGGTGAACTTACGCTGACACATGTTTAAAGCTGTATTTTGTGCTGTTGACTAGGTCATGCCACTGTGGTCCTCAAGTTAGTGTGAGTATATCTTTTGGCTTCTAATACTTGGGGTTTTTTTTCTGTATTCTGGAATGAGTTCTAGAATCAAGAAAAAGATAGTGCTCTTTATTTTTTGCTAAGTTAGTGCATAGGCTTAACAATTTCTCTTGCACTACACAGCAGCAGGGCAAGGGGCTTTCAGGTGCTAAAATCTTGGGGAGATAATACTATTCTTACTGGAGAAGGGTGGGCAATACTCTTCCCATTATTCCTATTTATGGCCTTTGCAGACATGAGTCAGTTGTGTAGATATTTCCAGTCATTGTTAGCAGCTGCCTGGCACTGGCTGAGATTACTACAATAGGGACCCTGAGTTTGTGTAGATGGGTGACTTCTTGCTACTGGTGTTCCAAGGACTGTTGCTCACATATATCTTTGATCAGATGACATGCTTCTTAAAATGCCTGTGACATTTTATGTACTGATTTTCCCAACATTTTTGTCTCTGGTTAAAGCGAACCACTATTAGCAATAAAGAATTTTCCGTAGTGGGGAATTTTCAAGTAATGGGAAGTGTCCTAAAGAAGTAGGTGGAGTTATATCAACATTTAAGTTCTGTCACAAGAAGTTTTTGGGCAAATAGTTCTGTTTTTCCTGCCTTATTCATTTGATTGTGAGGTAAACATATAGCAGAAATACTGAAAATCATTTTTTCCCGGTGAATATCTTTTTGCTTTTATAGAACTGTGTTTGCCATAGATGTCAGAAGCTGGCAGAAGAGAAGGGACATTGAGGTAGGTTCTGTATGAAAAATGATGAGAAGTTTGCAGCTTTGGAGAAGGTCTTTGATTGGCATCTAGGTCTTGACCTGCTTTAACCAATCTCCAGCCAGGGAATCCTTCTGCTCAGGGTGAAACGGAAGGGTCTGTAATGGTTATTGCAGTGGGTTTCTTCATGCGCATCTGGGTTTGACCTGGACCTACTATTTTTCTCTCTGAAAGTGAAAAATTTCATCAGCAGACTTTCTCAGTCTTGAGGAATTTTGTAACAGCCATGCTTCTTTTTTGTGTAGTAAGGCTTGTTTTCCTTTACAGTGGAAGAAAGCATGTGAATCAAAGTTCAGCAATTGCAGGATACAAATATGGGCCTCAGAATTGTAAAAGCTTACTTGTTGTCATGTGTCTGCCAGGAGTTAATCAGAACCTCTCTTGGAGTTCATACCGACATTCAGATTTACTGACAAAAAATGGGTAGGGGTTGCATGCGTGTGTGTGGGCATGTAGTACAAATGTGTAGTATTTGTACTACAAATAGATTGTAGCACACATGCTATTTGTTCTGAGCAGTCTCTCAGCTACAGCCTCTGCTTCAAAAAAATTAGTATTTTGGGGCTGAGCATGCTACAACTCTGGTCTTTTTGTCACGGGGAGAACAGGAAGGTATGCACTTACACCCATTAGTCTCAGTGGCTTGCTCTTCTGCAGGCTTGCCTCTAGAGTAAGCATGGTGAGAGCGCATTTGAGAGATAAGTATGCATCTACTTTGCTTGAGAAGTTTTATTTTGGAGCTTGGTTGGTGCTCTGGACTGCTTGTTACTCAGGCTGGAATCATGACGGAGGCACTCTCATGTGTACATATCTCCAGAAACTCTCAGGTGTCCACAGGATTAGGCAGCAGCTTGCTAGTGCTTTTAAGAACATCACTTGTGGCTAAGGAATGATTTGGGCACCTAACCACATTAAGAAGCCTGTGATTTAGTTATCAATGAAACAGATCTTTCACCCTGACGATCGTATTTGCATTTTTCTGTCCCTGTTAGCAGAACATCCTTTTGTAATTGCTCATGCCTGCATAAAAATGTATTAGATTGACTCTCTTTCTTAGCTCCCTGTCTTGCCTTCTGCAAAACTGCTATTGGGATCAGGAAGCAGGAATCTGAGGATAAAAGTAGCTTGCATCCAATTCTTACGAGGAGTCCAATTCCCTTAAGCCACAACAATATAAAGGTACATGTTCCTTATGATTCAGGATCATATTGTCGCTTTATTATCATCTTGAAGTTGACAACCAGAAAAAGAAAGACAAAATGTTTTACAAAAAATGGTAAGAGTCACAGTCCAGATAGAATTTCATCAGTTAGGAAGCATGATGGTTATTACAGTTGCCTAATTTCATATGCAATGCTGAAACTATGACTAGAAAACAGTTGAAAGCAATGTTTCCTTATTGTTGTGGCTGTTTGGGTACCCAAAATGAGGACTTCATGTAGATAAAGTTCTACAGGTGCCTGTCACGGAAGACTTCCATTACAGTGAGTTTGAATTTTTCTTGACAGTAATTTGAAAAATGATGGTGGTGTTTCATACTAGTATTTCTCTGACTTTATATACACACTTAGCAAGTGCCGTGGGTGTGTGAAGGTTAACTGTATGAATTGACATCAGTCAGTGTTTTACAATGTTAGAGTGTTGTGTAGGAGTATAAAATAATGTGTCAATGAAAAGGGGAAAAACTTCTGACAGAAAATTGAAATAATTCACATGTTCAGAGATAAAGCATCAGGAATTCAGGAAAACAGGTTTTGTTTCTAGGCTGACTTTGTCACTGTTTTACAAAGGCACTATTGTGTAAATACTCATAAAGTGATTCATTACCACATGAATTCTGTTCACAACACATGACTTCATGAGCCCTGTGAGAAGTACTGTGAGACCAGGAGTTATGAAACATATTGCCAGGATGTTAAAGTGAGGCAAACAGCTGGGGAAGACTCAAGTTTTACTTCTTCCACTGAACATGTACAGAAAAATCCTCCATTCTCCTCCTAGCAGGAGCAGTACTCCCTACTACAGTTTAGGGGAATAATTGGGTATTTGTGAGTACTTATTTACTAACTGACAGATAGTGATAAAGCATGTATTTTGCCATAACCAAGGACAAATGTTTAAAGCACATAAAATTAGTTGTTCTTCCTGCATATACCCACACAGGAAGCTTTCTGCCTGATCATCTACTGTAGTTAAAGGTGCAATTTTGTCATGTTTTCAGCTGGAATTCAGTGCCTTCTGTCCAGTCCCTTGTATGGAGTGACTAAAAAGTGTATTTTGCAGTGCAAATTAGAAAATGAGCAGATATTTATGTTTGTCTATTATTTTATCATTTTAGGTTCTATCAACACCATGGAAAAGCTTTTGCTTTTGTATTTATTACTATTCTACTGGCATTTCCTAAATGGTAAGAAGTTGAGTCATAAGAAGCAGTAGAACTCTCTAAGTGTGTTTCCTTTCCATGTATAAGCACAGAAATGTCAATTCCTCAGTTTTCCTTCAGGAACTAACATTTTTTTTTTTTTTTTTTCCCCTTTAATGTTTTAAATAAAAAGGTCTTAGCATGCTTTTACATTAAACTAGGTATGTGCGCTTAACATGTGCGATTTGATACAAGGCCAGGTTGAAATCCCCATTGGTGCTTCAGCATAGGCACTATTTCTGACAAGGTACCATTTGCACTACACAAAGGTTTTACTGGCACTGTCAAACTTGGGAATTGCCATGTGTTCATTAACACTGTGTGTAAAAATAATTGACATTTATACGACCAGAACATTCCCATCTAAGGCACTAATTGCCTGTTACAGTGTCCTGAAAACAACAGCTGAGGGGCTGTGCAGACATATTCAACTATTTTTAGTACAGCATCTCAGTGTGTGTGTGTGCAAAGCCGGTATCTGCAGGTAAAAATAGCCATTTTTTCCCAATCTTGGGCAAGTGCATGCAAAAATGTTTAACTTTTCTGAACAGGGCAGATACTTTTGGTCCTTAAAACATCCTATGTATATAGAAAGACATGACTTTGAAGATTAGGCCTATAATTGGAAAATTATGTTTTCTTTCAAATGTTGTTTTTCAGCTTTATTCACAGTTGAAGCTCCCCAGTCACTCTACATTGTGGAACATGGGAACAATGTGACCATGGAATGCACGTTTCCAGTGAATGGGAAATTAAAGTTTAGAGATTTAAGTGTCAGCTGGGAAAAGAAAGATGAGTTAAAGAAGCAGGTTTACGTACTTCTCAAAGGCGAGGAAGACTTCAGAAATCAGCACAGTGACTTTAAGGGAAGAATAAAATTGTTGAAAGAGAATCTGAAACTGGGACGGTCTCTCCTTCAGATCACTGATGTGAAGCTCAGAGATGCAGGGTTTTACCAATGCATTATTGGCTATGGGGGAGCCGACTACAAGACAATCAATCTGAAAGTTAAGGGTGAGTATGCTGCTGCAGGAGCTACTGATACTGTTAAAAGATTTCAGAGGAGTCCCTGAAGTAAGACAAATCTGGGTTAGCATTTAAAGAAAGTTCTCTAGAGACAGGAGCCACCTCATAGCCCTTGTGCAGCTGTATAACTTTTTAGTTTCACTGAGGTTGAATCCATATTCTGTATAGCTTGTGTTTCTGTCTAGGTTGAAACCACGTTCTGTCCATAATGACATATGAGGAATGGTGTTGCAAAACCATTTAGACAGGACAAAGACCAGAAAGCTGATGCAATTTTCTAAACAGCGTTAAAATTGTAATACATCCTGTACCTCCAGTACTATGGAGACACATAATAGTGATATTTACTTTTCCTGTTGAGTATTATTTACCAAATCCAAGCTGATGTACAGAAACTTGACTGGGGGGGCTGAGGATAAAGAAAAGGTGAAAAGGGGTCTTGCTGGCACATGCTGTCCTTCTAGCTTCCTACTAGTAATCATTTTCTTCTATTTGTTTAGCTCCCTACAGGACTATAACCCAAGGAGTGGTGAGCACAGGACACAACGAATGGAAGTTGACATGTCAGTCAGAAGGACACCCACAAGCTGAAGTGATATGGCAAAACAGAGAATATGAAGATTTGACTGATAAGGCAAACACGAGTTATGAAACTGGAAGTGACCAGCTGTATCGCGTGACGAGCACTCTTACCATCAAAAGTAGAATTGATGAGATTTTTTACTGTATATTCTGGAATAAAGAGCTGCAAGAAAATACATCTGCTATTTTACACATAACAGGTAACATTTCTAGATTTCATTTGTGGTAATACACTTCATGTCATTTTGTCCCAGCTAAATCAGCCATGGTTTCTTTCTCTGTCCTATCTAGTTTTCAAAAGGCTAAAAAGAAATAGCTATGTTATTAAGTTTTGCTACTAGTGTACACTTACACTATAATAGCATGTTCATGATGCATGTGTGGAAAGAGTTCAAGGATAGGAATTCTGCGTGACCTACAGTTATGTGAAAATTGAGTCTGAGTGTTAAAAAAGGTCTATTATTTCAAAAGCATATAGCTTAGAGCCTTGAAACCCTCCCGTATAAACACACCTTCCAAGAATGTTCTGTATTGCTGATAACTGTCAAATGAATTTGAACAATATTGTCTTTTCCTGCCACCAGAGCCTTTGTTTTGAACAAATTTACATTTCACAAGTTTTACACAGACTTTTTTTTCCCCCTGATGAAGTCTGGATTGAAGGAAGATGCATGAATGGAGATGACCAATACAATTTCTCATTGGACTTTTTAACTGGGCATCACCCCTACTGCTTTTGCTTTTGGTTACTCTTTTAGTTTCTGCATTGTACCCTGATATGTTTGCACAAGCTTTCAACCAGATAGAAAACCTGATCCAACCGAAAAACAGTATTTCTTTTTATCTGACTGTAACTTGGTCAGTTCATTTCCCTGGTCCTGTTCACATGCAGTTTTAAAGACGCCTGTGCTGGCACACTTTTTGGTATTGGCAAGGGGTGGAAACTGGTAGCTGAGACTGAGAAAGCCAAGTCACCCTTTCAATAAGTGGTGAGCAGGCAAGTTTAGTTTTAACAAGAAATGCCTCTGGGATTCAAGAAGACCACTTGTCTTTTGCACTCAGAGCTTTATGACGTGAAAGAGACTCTGTTCTCTTTCTCAGTCAGCTCCTTCCTGCAGTCCTGACAGGAAACTAAGCTAGATGTAACACTTTGTACCTTGGTGACATACAGGATTCTTGGTAGGAATCAAAGGCGCTATCACATGGAATGCAGGAAACAAATATTACTATTAATATTAATAATTAATTAATATTAAAATGTTCTGTTTTTATCTTAATTGGGATGAAAAATGATGAAGTGTACCATCACATCCCACCTTAGACACAATCTAAAACACTGTTATCATGTCCAAACTGCTCATAGCAAAAATAATATCGTGAAAGTGAAAGGAAAAGTGAGAAGTTTATGCAAGTACGTAATACCTTCCCCTACTTGTTTTTCTTGAAGATTCAGCTGATGCTGTTCTGTGGACTGAGAGCAGACGGTTTGTTGGGGCATTTCTCATTATGACTGCTTTCTCTGGATCAGTGCCTCTATTTATGCTCTGCATAAGAAAAGGTATTCAAATTATTTATTTAGTGTATCTCAGCTATTATCAATCTCTTCTGTTAATTCATCCTTGCAGAGGTGGGATAAGATAATAAAAGTCTTCCTTAGATCTTCACCCTGAAACCACTAGATATTTTTTTTATCACATTGTCTATTTCTTTATCTTACTTTGTTAAATACTAGTAAATTAGCAGAGTGGATCAGGGTGTCACCTCCTCACAAACAACTTACCCATGCATCTCTATTAATTTTTGTTATCATAATGATGCAGAATAATAAGATTGGTGTCTAATCTATTCAAACATCAAAGCACAGCTTATGCACGTGCTGGAAATGGAAGTTTCATACAATCATAGAATGGTTTGGGTTGGAAGGGACCTTAAGGATCATCTAGTTCCAAGCCCTCTGCCGTGGGCAGGGACACCTTCCTTGGGGCAGACTACTTTGCCCCAAGCACCGTCCAGCCTGGCCTTGAACACTGCCTGGAATGGGGCATCCACACCTTCTCTGGGCAACCTTTGCCACTGTCTCACTGCCCTCATAGTGAAGAATGTTTTCCTAATGTCTAATCTAAACCTCCTCTCCACTACATGCCCTCTCCAGATTTCTCCTAGGTCCCCTTTAGGCACTGGAAGCTGCTCTAAGGTCTCCTCAGAGCCTTTTCTTCTCCAGGCTGAACAAGCCCAACTCTCTCAGCCTGTCTCTACAGCAGAGGGGCTCCAGCCCTCTGATTATCTTTGTGGCCTCCCTAGCCTCACTTGAGCAGGTCCACATCCCTCTTGTGTCGGGAACCCCAGAGCACAGTACTGCAGGTGTGGTTTCACGAGAGCAGAGTAGAAGGGGGAGAATGATCTCCTTTGACCTGTTGGTCACGTTCGTTTTGATGGAGCAGACAGGACATTGGAGTTTTTTTTGTATGTGTGGGTTTTTTGTTTGGTTTTGTTTGTTTGTTTGCTTGGTTTTTCCTGCATTCTCTAAGAAATTTGACTGATTTGTGAGTGCACTTTTTTTAAAGTGATCTACTTGTTATGAATTTCATGTATATCTTCATTTTCGTTAAAATGCCATAAAAATGGTGGACTACATACGAAGTGGCATGTTCAAGGTTTTGAGTCTGAAAGATTTTTTTTTCACTACAGGGAATATTCCCACTGTGGCTTCATACCATTTGATTCATTTCCTTGTGAAGTATTGAGCTTTTTCAGTTCTGACTTGAACTGGACATTTTCAGTATCACAGTGTGCTGAAGAGCTAAAGCATTGGTGGTAATTCATTTTCACTTGCTAGCTAACCAAAGAAAAAACCTAGAGAAATAATTTTTAGGGTATCTGAGCATGAAAAGAATATGATTTGCCTTCAAATTAAAGAAAAAGGTTTTGAAACATGTTACTTAACTTGAAATAAATACTCTTAAATTTATTTTTTTTGTTTGGGTTGGTTGGTTTTTGTTTGTTTGTTTGGAGTTTTTTGTTGTTGTTTTATTTTCTTGGAGGGAAGGTAGGTGTGTTTAAGGATTTTATATTTGGGGTTATTTTTCACTCTTCATTTTAACAGATATGAGAAAGACATGCATATCTCAGATCATCCATAGGATTAATTTGATGATGTCAAAATGAAAGTGGTTTTGCCAAAGGTTCTGGTTTTGGCCAGAACTTTTGCTCTGTATAACAGATTTCTGGATTATTTTTTTTTTTTTTAAATGATGCATAACTGCTAATTTTCTCCTGAACAGCTTTTTGAATTTTTGTTTGTCAAGTTGTCTGCAGAGAAAAAGCACAAGAGGCATTGAAGCTGTTACAGTAACTTAGTATTATAACATCTTACTGGCATGACTCTGTAAATTATTACCAGAAATGCCCCAAAAACCAGAACAAGATAGTTGACTAAATGCTCCTCTTGAAATTCATGAATCTTATAGGTGTAAATGCACATAGCAGACATAAAACTAAGCTGTAACTGGTGCAAAAGTAGTTGTACTGTCTTTTCAAGTGATATCTCAAAAGCTTCCACACTAAGAGAGGTTCACTTTCTGGGGTGGCATAGCAGAACTTTTGGTTTTCCTATCTGCCATCTCTCTGTTCAACAATGAAAAAAAGAAACAGCCCTAATTTCTGGCTGGAAATTACACAAAACCATCTATAAGCAAACTCTACACTGAGTATGTTCATGTTCAGTTTCCATAAAATAAATACAAGATAGAACTAAATATGGATATTCAGTGTTTTGGTCACAAACTCATCTCCTTTATTGGTGCTGTGGAAATGTGTCCTGGGAGAAGTGCTCATAAGCTTAACAGGCTTGCAAGTGATATTAACAGGCTGTGGAAGGCCTGTAGATAACCCTGCGTGTAGAAGAATACAATTGTCCTAAGATCATGGTACGAATAGGAGCAGAACATGAAAGTGGAAGAAAGGACAGCAAAATCTTTGACTTCTCAGAAGATTCCCACTGGGGATTTCAGTGAGGGTCAGAAGTTTCCTAGGTTGCCTGAGTAATATTTATTGTTGGTGTGTATATATACATGATTATGTATATACATGTCATGATGTATATGATTGTCACAATTACGTTATATATCTGTGCATGTCGAATGATAAGCTGATTCAGAAGTTAAGCAACAGGTTTTTGTTTTAAAACCCAAGCTGTCCTATATGACTGGACAAGTGACTTTTCAGGAACAGAACCTCCCCGAAATACGGGCTTTTTCCTCCCTCAAAAAGCACAGAGGAGGTGATCTCATTCTTGTTCCCTGTTGCCCAATCCGTTCAAATTCTGGGTGAATATATACCATGGAAAACCATTTGAACAAATATTTTCCAGTGATGTTAGTGTATCAATGGAGTTCTAACTTCAGAACAATGAAAGGAAATTGGAAAGGAAACTGATAAGCTGGGGGCACTGGAGAATATATGTTAGTCTTTGAAAGAATTGAGTGTTTTGGAACCAGTGATTACACTAAGCTAAGTGTGCCCTTCCCATCAGTGTGGTTAAATCCCCATTATATCAAAAAGAAGTATTTTGTTTTCATTTTGATAATTCTTATTTTCTTTCAGCTAGAGTAAATAAGGACCACAGAACACCTGTGGCTAATTCAGCAACAGCAGGTATGTTCATATGACATAAATCCAGCTCACTGTGATTCTTGTGCAAATAATTGCTTGAGAATTGACTGTGTAAATGGTGTCAACCTAATGCAATTTATATTCAACTTTTGCTTTGCTTTCTACTTTTAATTTGTAACTATAAATTCAACTATAAATTACAGTTGAAGAATGGCTTTTCATTACTATGTTAACCTCTTGAAAGGAAAATGTAAAATAAAAGCATACTTGTTCCAGGAGTAGATGCAGTCCTGGTATGCACAAGAAAAGGACAGAGCAGTGTGCTGTGTTTTGGAAAGCCTGTGATAGAATGGGACATGCTACCTGGAATGTGTACCGCAGGACGGCAGCACATCCTGGTGTGCAGACTCTATGCTGCAATTTGAGCCACAGTGGCATCATTCTATGTTTTCACACTATGCATTGTAGTATGCATTTGGGGGTCTTTGTCAAAACACTGAGGACAGAGGGTTTGGTTGTGTTCAAACACAGGAAGAAGCTTTAGCTTCCTTAACAGTTTACTTTTCCTCACGTTGAGATACTGATGGATTTGCTGAAAGCAAAACTCTGTGAATGGTTGGTACCACCATGACAGTGAGAAATGGAGGAAGGGGTGCAGACAGTTAATATTTACAGGGGGAGAGAAGAAACTAAAATCATTTAGGCTCCTCTAATGATGGCTCGTGGCTGGTTGTTTGGAGTTATTTTGTTGGGGGTTTTGGGGGGGTGTTGTTTGTTTGGTTGGTTGTTTTGGGGGGCTTGTTTGTTTTGTTTTTTTGTTTTAAATTTGTTTAATGGTTTTATTGGGAGACCACTTCAAATTAAACTGCTGTGTGAAAGTTAGCTCATACTGGCAGTTGGGGGCTTTCCTAAGAAAACCTCTCTTGAGAATACTTGCCCAAAATGGACACAACATCTAGTGTTAGTCTTTTCTCCTGATCTGTATTTAAGCCACATAGTTCCTGGATGGCCTGAGATCGCAGCTTTTAACTAAGATTTATTACCACATGGAAACTTCAAGCTATGCTGACTGTTACCTGTATGTATGTCTTTTGTTTAAAGAGCTGCCAAAAGACAAGGATACACATGACTACAGAGATGCTTCTTTTGAAGGAAAAGAGTTAAAATGTAAGTATAAATAATAAAGGGGAAAATAGTAGTAAACTGCACACAGCATAAATCATCCATGGTCATCAGAGCCTTGATTAATGGCTGGTTTGTTTAGTCACTTGTTTCAACAGATAGAGCTTTCATGAGAAGTACAGCCTCTCATTAGCTGCCTTACAAAATTGCTATCATAACTCATTGTATACTGGGAGTTATATCAAATAAATAATTTTAAAAAGAAAAGCCATGTGAAGGAAAATGTGATGTAGAGATATATAACAATCCAAATGAGTCTTTTCTCTAGCTCACGTTTTTGCTACAGAAACGGTTGTGCCAGCACAACTGAAGCAGTGATGACAGCAATAGGGAGAGAGAACTTAACCCATCATGGCCACTTAACCAAGTCTCAAGCCATGAGATTCTGTCTCAGCAAAGCATGAGTGAGATAAATGACCAAATCTGTGAAATCTCTGAAACATACTGTGGTATGGAACATAAGGGTGAAGTTATTGAGGTTTCTCTTTCATGTTCTTGCTGACTTCTAAAGCACTTACATTAATTGCATCCTGAATCCTTTCCTGCTACACTTAACTGTAGTAAACATACATAAAGGTAAGCCTGCTGGTCCTGCAGGTGTAGATCTCCAAGTCAAAGACTTAGGGCCCAGGGATATGCTGCTAGGGATACCAACAGACAGATAGAGCACTGAATGTACCTGGAAAACTTGAAAAGAAGATTTTAAACAACAGGGGACCTGAGCCACAGCAATTTCACTGTATTTCCTAGAGAGCACTTCCCACTAGTGTGTTTGAACTAGCACTTTATCTACTCCCATGATGATACTCTTTTTCTATTTGACCTTTTAATTAATTTAATTTTAGATCTTTAATTTTGACAATGAAGGAAAAATTTTTAGTACCTCCAAACTCTAGGAAAGAGTCCCAATGCCATGAAGTATTCTGTGATTTCACCATTTTGTAATTTGCTATTTTTCATATAATTCTTACTTTTACAGATATGCAAATTGAGAAGACCTAAAGAAAGTAGGTGAAGATCTCTTCCTCTGTGGTGAAAGTTTGACAGCTCAGATGTCCTGTGTTCTGTCTATTAAGGGGGATATTAATTTTTTGGTTTTATTCTGTAATGGCAATCTTCTTTTGTATTAACTCAGTTATTGTCATGTAAAAAGTCCTTGGAGTTTCTGCTTTCTCAAGTTCATGCACTTTTAGTTAAAAATATCTCTAAGGTAAAGCACTTTATGTCTATGATCATAATGAATTTAATATTTAGTTCTTGAATAGGGCTGCTTCTGGTCTTTTTTGGTTTATTTGTTTTGTTTTGGCTCCCTTCTTCCCTCACCTCCCCAACTTCCCAACATGCTTTTTGAGGCCACAGTCTGGGTGTCGCTGAAGGTGATCGCCAATTTTTATTTATTCCTGGAGTGCAAGAATGGCTTCGGAAATATAAGGGCAATTTGTAGAAAAAGCATTGACTTTCAGCAACACACAAATGTAGTTTCATATCATCACATAAATAATTCCCCTTCCAGACAACCTCTTCATTTTCTACTTCCTCTTTGAGACTGCAACAGCTACTTGCATATTAAAGTAAAAGTGAAAAGTCTGCTCCTTTTAATTATTATCAGCCTTTGCAAGGCAGTGCTACTAGTGCATGCTTAGTTTCATGAAACAAAAGCTGATGTCTTCACCAAGCTCCATGGACAGCAGGAACTGTTACATTTATATTTTCCCAGCAGGAGAAAAGGTAAGTTTCTATTGACAGTGCTGTATATCAGATGAGTAAAGTAATGAAATAAAGTAATATAAATATTTTTTTAAATTCCATATCTGAACCTTACCATCCACAATGCCAGTGCTTGGATTCCTGAGTGGTTGACAGGAAGCTCGAAATTTTGCTACTCCATTAGACAAGCAGGTTGTGTGGCGGATAACATGATGTAAAAAGCTGTACTTTATATTTCTCTGATATGCAAACCAGAACTTGTCTGATCTAGTTTTAGTAATATTACAAATAAGGCTTTTAGAATAAGCTAAATCTCTGGGCTTCATTTTTATGAATATAGGGAGACAGGCTCATAAGCTCTTCCTCCATGAGTAATTTACACAATTACTCATGTGCATCATTGCACGAGTGCCATGAGTTGTTTTGCACAATTAGTTTCCGCTTATGACAGAGGGGGAATACACACTAACTGAAAATATGACATATTTAGGTAATGAGAACTAGGTAAAAGGAAATCCTTTCTATCCTAACAGAAGAAATGTAGTTAAGCACCATATTTATAATAAGATTTTTTCCATCAGTTAACCATTTTTATATGCTACTTTAGAGTTTCTGGGTATCTGGAAAATGAAATCCAGCAGGAAACTAGAACAGACTCTGCTTCAGCAGGGTGCATTTTGCTTCTTAATGGCCACGCACTCTTAGATGCCAGAAAGTACTCAGAAAAGTCTGGTTCATGTGCACAGTCTAAACTGACTTACTGGTATTTGAGTTCAGGACTCATTTATTTGAAAACTGTAGTTATGAACCAGTCTGGTGGACTGTTTTGTGATGTGATATTTAATTTTGTAGAACATGAATGCTATTACTAAATAAAATTACATTAAAGAATAATAAGAAATATAGAATCATTGCTATTGACCTGCAGGGCTTTTCATGGAGCAGCCTGCAGGGTGCTTTTCCCTTTTGGCCAAAAGAGTAACTTCAGTGTTCTTGATTGACATGTACCAACAGTGCATCATCCAAGCACAGGCTAACCAGCAAAATGGTTAACAGTGGAATTACTGCTTTTGTGGATGTTACCGGTGGGACTTCTGGTTTTGCAGCACCTTCTCCCCAGTTCTCTGTTTCCTTCTCTATATTTCTCTGGTCCTGCCATCTAGAGGATTGTCCCAGCGAGGTACCTGTCAGGATTCATGAGATGCCCAAAGCAGGTCACTGACTCTTGGGTGGTTGCACTGAGCTTTTTGCCTCCATGTCGTATGGAGCATATGAAGAAAACCTACTGTAGCCAGAGCTGGCTCAGAATGATAAGAAGATGGTGATGGTGACTGTGAAGTAGCTTTGGGCTACTTTTTCTCTCAGGTGGGAAGTGATCAAGGAACTCTTTAATCTTCCTTCCAGAAGCCTCAATACGTGCAGGGAAACTAGACACCTAGGTGCAGGGGAGGTAGAGATTCCTCAACAAACAAGTAAGGAAGTTGAGGACAGCGTTAGGCAAAAAAAGGGCTAATCAGAAGAGAAGAACATAACAATCAACAAAACAAGGCTTCCCGCAGGACTTTATGCAGGTGGAGAGTCTCCCTTGGACACTGGTATTCTGCAAAGGCATTTGCTGGGAATCACCATGACTCCATCTGGGACATCCATCTTTTACAATGTCTCTAGTAGTGGGTTATCTCCCGCCTTTCCCACTTCAAAATGCCTATGGGCTCTGCATGACTTGCACATAATTCACATTTTTCTGCCTTTTTCTTTATTGTACTATTAACAAATCCTTTAAAAAATGTTATTAATTGCAAGGTGGGTTTGCATAGATACTTTTCCCTGAATAGGCTATTTGTCTTCGCGTGGAAGGCCACAAAGCAGACAAGGCCTTTAAGAGTTGGTGGCAGGTGGAGGGTGAAGATGGAGTTAAGAGAAACATAGGCATAAGAATTAGTCAGGAAGAAGCACCCTAGGAAGATTCAATTTCCCCACTCTCACATCCTTACAAAAAGAGCACTGATCATAGAAACATAGATTCCTGCCATGTTTTCCTCTTTGCTTTTACTGAAAGTGTTACAGGCAAACTCGATTTTAATTGTAAATCATATGTCAAGCTCAACTCCGGCCCTATGGGCCTTTCTCTCTCCTTTGAGTGTTCAGTCATTCAAACCATTGACTTCTGACAGCTGAATTCAAAGAATATATATTTTAAAGAATGCTTTGAATAAACTTGTTTGGATGCATGTTCTCAGCAATGCAGAACCCTGAACTCGAGTACATTCAGCATGAAACATCAAAATTAAACTGGAACTGCTCAAAAATTTCTGAGTAACTTGGTGATTTCCTCTTACGACAGTTGTTTTGTGACATAAAGCCTGAAAAGGTCAGCCTAAAAGCTGTGCTATCTGTTCATGTTTTAAACTGATCATGAGTTGCATACTTTCTGCTATCATGAAAATAGGATAGAGCTACTTTCTAAAAAATTGAAAATCATAGCTGCTATATGAACTTGATTCTTCCAATGACTACATAAAGATCTGATGCGAGTATAATGCTGCTAAAATGCAATTTGACATTTACTGTATTTCTGACTGATGGATTGCAGATTTTTTTCCTATATTCTTAAGATTTGCCTAAATAAAGTTTATTTTCAAGTGATTTGTAAGGAATGGACTCTGATTCTGAACCAGAGATTGGATAAATCCCACATTCTAAAACACAGGTCCATACAACTTCAGATATAAACAAAGAATAAAGAGTTTTAGAAACTGAACCTATCTTGCAACTAAATCTGTCATAGGCAAAGGCAGAGAGGAATGGTGGTAGCAAGCCTCTTCAGCTTATGCATTGGGATGTTGCTGTTTATAAATTTTTCATTCTGAATGAAGAGTTGTGTAGGGAAAGAAATCTGTATATATATGTGTTTATATGATCTTGCTTATCTACCTGCAGATGGTAGGTTGTTTTGATTGCACAGCAAGTAGGGGGACTTTCACCTTCTGCATTCCCCGGAGGAGCACAGGCTAGGAAGAGGAGAGTTTCTTGTGCTTCTCTGAAAAATCTTTCTTTCTGTAAAAGCTGGAGATATGAAAAAATTTGCAGTGTACCAAGTCAACGTGTTAGCTTGCTTTGTTTAATGCTGTTGCTAAGAGCGGAAAGGCATGTGTTCTGTAGAATACACAGCTGCATTTTAAATGTAATTGCATTTTCTGTAACAGAATTTCAACCCAATCTTACCCTAACATCTTTGGAAAAAAATATTCAAATTATTATAAATTATTGGATTTGACATTGAACAACAACAAACAAAAAGGCAGTGAAAAAGATACAACAGGTGACAAACAATGCAGGGAAGTGAAAAGTCACAGCAGGAGTGAGCAAAGAAGTGATAAATGGTATTTCTTCACCTTAAAGCTGAAGCAAGACAGAAAGCAAGCTGAAATTGTGCAAATAGCCTGTCATAGGTGATGTGAACATCAGTTATAAAGCCATGGACCTAGCAGCAGATGGACTGTGAGGTGGACAACAAGTGACCGCAATAAGGATGCAGCAGCAGAGAAAGAACAGCAAGTGAGAAGGTGTGTGGGTGAGGTGCGTTGGGGAGAATGGGGGCAGAAGACTACATCCACAGAACATACTGAGACAGGTCTGAGAAACAGACTTCGAACAAATGTTAATATGCATGCATAGCTAATACGCGTGTGGCCATCCAGCCACTTCTTTATCCACCGAGTGGTCCATCCATCAAGTTCATGTCTCTCCAGTTCAGAGACAAGGATGTTGTGTGGGACAGAGTCAAACGCTTTGCACAAGTCCAGGTAGATGACATCAACTGCTTTGCTCCTGTCTATCAGTTCTGCAGCCCCATCCTAAAAGGCCACGAAGTTGGTCAGGTATGATTTGCCCTTAGTGAAGCCATGTTGGCTGTCACCAACCACCTCATTGTTTTTCATGTGCCTTAGCATGCTTTCCAGGAGAATCTGCTCCAAGATTTTGCCAGGCGCAGAGGTGAGACTGACTGGTCTGTAGTTCCCTGGGTCTTCTTGAAAGTGGGAGTTATTTTCCCCTTCTTGAAAGTGGGAGTTATATTTCCCTTTTTCCAGTTGTCGGGAACTCACCTGAGTGCCATGATTTTTCAAATATGATGGACAGTGGCTCAGCAACTTCATCCACCAGCTCCTTCAGGACCCGCGGATGGATTTCATCAGGTCCCATGGACTTGTGCACATCCAGGTTCTTGAGATGGTCTCGAACCTGATCCTCTCCTACAATGGGCCTAAGGTCTTCATTCTCACAGTCCCTGCATCTGCCTTCCAATGTGGGACAGGATTTGGCTATTCTCAGCAGGACTCCCAGTGCTGTTCAGCTGATAGAAGGAGACGTGTTGGAACTTGTCGGTCGTAAACCATGGGAGGAATAAGATAAGGATAAAAGCTTGGCTGAGAAAGAATGGCCCAGTGTCTATTTATCAACCACGGGTTGGAAAGGTTGAGGGAGAAGGGAGTAGCCGACCTTGATGAAGAGGAGCTAACTCTTTGTGTAAGAAAAGATGTTGCTGGAGGAAGGTAAATGCTTGATTAATAGTTTGTCTTATGTTAGCTAGCCAATCAGTGTGTGCCTTCTGTAAAAGATAGACCAATCAGTATGAGACACGCTAGGTAGAGACAAGTATAAATGTATATGGATAACTGTAATAAAACGACATCTTGCTTGCATCAAGCTGCGTCCCGTCTCTCAATCGCGGCATTCCAAGACTTGGGTGGTGTGGTCAGAGCATTTGCTAATGAAGACTGAGGCAAAGAAGTCATTGAGAACCTCAGCCTTCTCCAAACCCAGGGTAGCCAGTTCTCCCGTTTCCTTCTAGACAGACTAGACATTATCCCTAGCCTGTCTCTTGTTAGCGGCATACCTATAGAAGACCTTCCTGTTATCTCTGACATCCCTGGCCAGACGCAGTTCTAACTGGGCCTTAGCTTTCCTGACCTGATCCCTACTTTCCCGGACTACATTCCTGTATTCTTCCCAGGCTGCCTGTCCTCATTTCCACCTCCTATAAACTTCTTTTCTCCTTCTAAGATTTCTCAGCAGCTCCTTATCCATCCATGGAGGCCTCCTGGCCCTCTTGACCCTTTTCCTTCTCGGGATGCATTGCTCCTGAGCTTGTAGCAGGTGATCCTTGAATATCGCCCAGCAGCCTTGGGCCCCCCTGCCCTCTAGGACTGTATCCCATGAAACCTTACTAAGCAGGTTCCTGCAGAGGCCAAAGTCTGCTCTCTTGAAGTCCAGGGCAGCGAGCTTGCTGCATGCTCTTCTCACTGTCCTGAGGATCTTGAACTCAACCATCTCGTGATCACTAGAGCCAAGGCTGCCCTGGAGCATCACGTTTCCAACCAGTCCCTCCCTGATGGTGAGTACGAGGTCAAGAATGACACCTCTCCTCATCGGCTCCTCTATTACTTGCAAGAGGAAGTTGTCTTCCACATAATCGAGGAACCTCCTGGATTGCTTGTGCCGGGCCGTACCGTCCCTCCAACAGATGTCAGGATGGTTGAAGTCCCCCATGAGGACCAGGACCTGCGAGCGTGAGGCTGCTCCTATCTGTCTGTAGAGCGCTTCATCCACAGAGTCCTCTTGATCAGGCGGCCTGGAACAGATCCCCACCGTAATGTTCCCCGTTGCTGTTTTCCCTTTGATCCTGACCCACAAACACTCTGTTACCTTATCACCCGTCCCCAGACAGAGTTCCATACTCTCCAGCCTATCACTGACATAAATATCAACTCCCCCGCCCCATCTGCCGGGCCTGTCTTTTCTAAAGAGCCTGTAATCTTCCATTCCAACACTCCAGTCATAGGAGCCATCCCACCATGTTTCTGTGATTCCAACAATGTCATATCCCTGTAGACATGTACACATCTCTAATTTCTCTTGTTTATTCCCCATACTATGGGTGTTTGTAATAGAGGCAAATAGTAATTTGTATAGAGGTAAATGCTAACGTGCTTACTGTTCTTAATCATCCAGTAAATGGAATACAAATATGTTAAAAGATGAAACAATGTTTCCAGGAGAGGGTTATGAATGATTTGTTAGAGTATAAGTCCCTGGAGTGTGGTTGTGTTCGTTTAGTGGACAGCATAAAGAAGATTCATCAGGCACAGGATCCTTTGTTATACTTTGTTGGCAGCAATCATAGAATGGTTTGGGTTGGAAGAAACCTTTAATGGTTATCTAGTCCAAGCCCCCTGCAATAAGCAGGGCAATTATAGCAAGGCTACTAACCAAAGGTAGTGCCTGAGGGTTTTGTGCTAAGCTCTTATATTAAGTTGCTCCTTTTATTTAAGAAAAGCACTATGATCTTTCAGATACATGAATGAAAGGAATGGAATTGAATTCACAATTCACATTATTCAGACTCGGTTTCAATCTTCATTACCAAGGAGTAGATTGCAAAATATTCTGTCATTCCCATGTTCCTTTGCTTACAAAGCTTCTTGCAAACTCTTCAATATTGCCAGCTTTGTGATATTTGTCACTAACCAAAGTCAAATCTGTCCTAACACTTCTGGCCAGATTGGTGCCAGCCTACCTCATCAACTCACTGTGGTTCACAACATGGGTGTTTCCCAAACGTAAGATCCAGCAGCCATAACAATAAAAGAGATCTATACAAAGCACAGCTACTTAAAAGAAGTATCCCAGCTTTTGCTCAAGAGCTCCATGGTTTAAGCATATAGGAGAGTTTGATGTTCCCCCTTTGCCATCACTCTTGCCTCCATAGACCATCTTTATAACACACAGCTACATTAAGACAAGCATGTTTCATTTCTGTCTGTAGAACTGAATGAAGTTTATACTTCATATTGAAAATTGAATAATATGTTGAAAACAATATTGTGGCCTGGAGCATACAGCTTCTGCCGTTTGGAAAGGGAATGCTGACTCTAAATTTTCTAAGGGAACAAAAATTATCCTTCTCAATCCTTAGCAGGGGAATTTTGGGCAACTCCTTGAAATTTCATGTGAACTGGGCATTCCACTGGCCAAAAATTACTTTTTTTTTCTTTTGAGTGTGGGTATGTGAGCTGGGGCCAGGACTGAAGTCATAGACATGATAAATTCAATCAAACGGAGGAAAACTACATAGTGTTGTTTTGACCTTTGGAGGAATTTTACCAACTTATTATCATTGCCTTCTGGATTTTACTCAGCATTCACTAAGAAACCTTATCAGAATATGTTCCTTTAGGGCCAGATAAAGCCAAGTATGGGTATCAGTACTTTCAGTAAAAAATCTGTATAAAAAGAGAAAATAATATTCTTCACTTTTTCCATTCATATTGTCATGCCTTTGTTTTCATTGTTCCCATACAGGTTTTTAGTCTTGGGCCCTACATCCTTATTGGAACTATTATAACTCATAAAAAGCCATGATGGTTTTTAGATGTCTGATCCTATGGTTTTCACCACCTCAACCCTCAAAGGTTTGCTCAGCTTCATTTTCATAATCACACAGCACTGTGTAAAAACTTGCTTTTTTCTCCTGCAGGTTGGTCTGGGAAATTAATTTACTGACAGGATCTGAATTGCTGTTGAAATGTCAGGCTTCTTCCTCATTGTCAGAGCCAAAGGACCAAGTTGCATGGGTAGATTGCACCCAGGCTATGCAATATGTCCGCTAGTAAGATCATGGTAATAGAGAAGGATGGTTTCTAATACAGATCCTTGCAGATAGATCCTTGATCATTCTAATTCAGATCCTTGCTGATCCCCACAAGTATTCCACTACTCTGCATTCAGCATCACAAGCAAAAATGTTTCTCTGTTTGGGTTTTTCTATTTATTTATGGTATGTGTAATGCTCTTCTCACACTAAACTATCTGGTCAGGCAAGATTTACTCTTATTTGATATTTAATAATTATGATTGCTCTCTGCTGGGATTTTGATTATGCTTCCCCTTCTTTTTGCGCTATCCGTTTACTCTGACTAATCTGTATATTTTAAAAAGCCCCATTCCCTACATTATGCGAGATGTACTCTGAGCTATAAAAAGAGAGCAGATCACCTCAAATATCCCACGAGGCTGATCCAGACGTCTAAACATTAATATGAGATACTGTTCCACTCTTTGTTCAGTTCTCTCCTCTATGTCCACCTGCTTCTAGGTGGGCTGTGTGGAGAAGTGAGCATAGCAGGAGACTGGGGATGGTAAATTTCTCTATAGTATTAATCATGAAACACTGTGGTGGCTACATAATGAGTGAAATTTAACCCAGCTGTCAGGGCAGTGCTGGATCTTTGTTTCTGCATCCAGGAAATGGAGATACTGATGCTGATATTGTTTATTAGCTGCTTTCTCATACAGCTAAAATAATTGTAATTTGTCACCCACTAAGAAGTGGTAACTCAGTGCCCTGATAAAAGTAATTATTTTTCATTTATATGTAATAAGTCTGCTTACTGTAGTTTGCATATCCACCGTTACGGTGTCATAAAGGTCATCTTTAGCTGTGACATTAAAAGGTTAAGGTCTAAATTTCCATGAAACGTCCTCTAATTCTGTCTGCTAAATTTGCTAAGGCTTGCACCTGATTTTCTGAGGTACTGAGAGCCCAAAGGTGGAAGAAGTCAGAGAAATGCAGTACCTGTGAAAATCAGAGCCAGAATGTGTCAAGCTGACCTGCAAGTGAATGGGGAAGTAAAATTAAAAACCCTCTCCAGCAAGCCTAGCTCTGGGGAAGTCTAAAATTGCTCCTTCTCTTCTTTACTTCCTTATGTTTATTTCTGGATCTACTTCACTAATTTTTCAGATTATACTATATGTTAGCATGCTTTCTTTGAAGTAATTATTCCTTCTTTTCTGTTATCTCATTGGATATTTTTGTCGGGATTTTTTTGTGGTCGTGTTGTGGTTTTGGTGTTCTGTTTTTTGTTTTTTGGTTGGGTTTTTTTGTTTGTTTGTTTTCTGTTTTTTGGGTTTTTTTTTAATTTTCAGTTATGATCTGTATACAAAAGTCCAAACAATAGTTTGCTAGTTACTGGAACAGGAAGATACTCACTCTGAAACTGGGCTTTCTTTTGCATTATTTCAGGGCTGCTGGATTACTGTCAGTAATACAAGGTTCTCTGTACATGCCAGGCACTGTCATGTGCAAAGTGAAAGAATTAGCAGCAGTAAGTTTTCATATCCCCATATAACCCACTCTGAAGCAAACCTTGATTTACCCATCCTGAGATTTCCAGTACCTCACACTGAGTTCCAGGTACCTGCTGGTCTTGAGGTTAAAGAACTCAGACAATAAATATCCTCAAAAAAGTACGCAAAACAGAGTTGAAACAAAATCAGTATCACATTAGTAGTATCACAAACTAGCTCAGGTGTTAGTGCAGGCAGTTAAAAAAGTCTGCTCGTGCATGTTTATGAAGCTCTCCTGCATGCGAGATACCACCTGCAATTGATTTTATTATTCACGGGTACAATTTCAGTGTGAAGTTGTTGTAAAAGCTCTGTCCTGTCAGACTATTTAAGACCGCCTGCAAGCTATAGATCCTGAAAGCCTCATGGATGAAGTTCTGGGAATGTTTTGTCTCCCTTCCTTGACACAGGCCAGTGGTTCATATTCCATGCATGTGCATGGGTTGTTTTAATTGGGATTTTCCTTGTTTCCAGTGGTAGCCTAGCATCTGTTTTTATTTTTGCTGGTTTTCAACCGTGATGGGTTTTGAACGCTAGCATGGCTCTAGTCCACCTCCGCAGAAGAAGGCAGCTGTTGGAAGTTCTGATGCAATCCTACTTGTGTTTCAGATCCACCTGAGAAAACATTCCACACCCTCATGGTGATGCTCCTGAAAACACAACTCTCTATGGTTTCAGGTGAGAGAGAAACTGCCTTTCAATTCCACCAGCAGAAACAATGCAGCAAATACCACTACACCCCCAATACATGGGCTTCAGCACCTCCAGCGACACTTGCATGAACAACCAGTGATGTCTGGAGCCTCTGCTTTGCAACATCTTACAGAAGGCAGTGTGTGCTAATTGACCACAGGACAGGTGTCCGTCACTTTCCACTTCTTTAAAGCACAGTGTGTTGACAGCTGGGGTGTCCAGCATTAGCAGGCATCACTGTGGGAGGGAAGATGACAAAGCAGCCTACGCCAGTTGTAAAGAAGGACAACTTCAGTGTGAGGCAGAGTGAAGTAAACCCATCGGTAATCTCCTGCACATGTCTGCAGCAGGAGCAGCTTGGCTAAAACCTAAACTTTAGCTAAAGGCCATAAAAGGGGGTTGGCATTTTTCATATTATTTTTGCCCTCATTAGGGTTGTATTAAAGTGAATAAACAACCATTGCTAAAAGGAACTGAAGCTTTCCCTGCAAGTATTTTACAAACATATGAAATATAAAGAATGCATAAACAGTTGTATAAACTTCCGTTTTGAATGTCACTATCAACACTTCCACGTGATTCTGAATTAAACCTACTAATGTATGGTACATCCAGTATAGAAAGTAGTTACAAGGTATACTAAATGACGTACCATAACAAACTCTGCTTGATCAAGCACACTAAAATGGCAAACTATTCATAACAATATGAATTTCAGATTTGGTGAATAGCTAAAAAGATTGGTTTTAAATACTTTCCTTAATACTGTTGCATGTATCTGAGCAGATGCATGGGATCAGTGGTACTCACATGGTCCCAGGCTTCCGAGGCCTCAGGAAGACTGTAATTGCTACACAGCAATTCTTCCAAGTTACATGTGTTTATCCAGTGCAGCTTTGTTCACAGGTGTTATACTGGATTTTCTCTTTGTAAAGCATAAGAAACTAGATTTACTATTTCCACAATTAACAGTTGCTTTTACTAGAATTTTAAGATGTATATAAGGTACAATCATAGTTTCACAGAAGTGCTCCCTGTGTAATCACTGGTTCAGCCTTAAGTTATTTCTAAAATGTGAAAAAGATCCTTGCTCATTTCGTCCTTGTCTTTCAGACTCTGTAATCAATACAGAATATAGATGATTACTACTGATGTGGTAAACATGTTAGCATGAGTAGGAACCAAAAATACTTCAAATTTTTAGTCAAGATAGAATCATACACCTGGATACATGACACCTTTTTTGCCCAAATTTAAAGAAAATCAGAACATATTTTAATACAACAAATGAAATTGTTTTCTTTTCCTGCTGTAGCTTTATTTACAGTTGAAGTTCCTTAACAGTTATATGTTATAAAGTATGGGAGCAACGTGACCATGGAATGCAGACTGCCTGTGAATGGCTTGTTAAACCTAGGACTTCTGTTGTTTGGGAGCGAAAAAGGCAGGGTCAGTCAAAATCAAAAGAGGCGTACACACTCTGCAATGGAAAAGCATTCCCTCCATTCCAGCATCATGATTTCATAGGAAGAGCAGCATTTCTGCACCGTGAACTGAAACTGAAATGAGCTATCCTTCAGATCACCACTGTGAAGATCACAGATGCAGGATCATACCTCTGTCTCACCGACTAGCAGGATGTGGACTACAAGTATATTACTTTGAAAGTAAAAGGTTAGTGGCTGAACAGAATGCAAATACATATTACTTGAGATGTCTCCACTAAAATCCTGCAAGCTTGTAGAAATTGATTCATTTGGAGGAATTTGTTGCTAATTTTCTCACCAAGAGCCTGTGCTCAGCCCCCATGTGAACGAAAGCCGTTGTCTTAGTGTGGGCTAGCCTTCATCCGACAGCGAGCTGAGCCTCTCTGGGAGCAGCCTGTGCCAGAGAGGGAGAGTAACTTCACCCCTGCTCCTTCTCCCCATACCTTCTTTTCCCGTGCCTCCACCCCACCTCTCATCAGGCCCCCTGCCCTCTTGGGCCACCCCGGCCCTTCCCAAAGGTTTCTCAGACATGCTTTAATTTACTGACAAGCCCTGCTGCAACTACTCAAGCCCTTGGGAATTCCCCAACTAACTGCAGCTTCCAGAGCAAGGACATGTGATTTTCTGTGTTCATCAAAGCAAAATGGATATTATTAATAAAGGCCTACATTTCTGAAGAGCATGATAGAGCAGTCATTTGAAAGGCCTCTGGTGTTTCCCATTAACTGCAGTATGTCCGTGTGATATAAAGGTGGCAGTCATTTCCTTCCCAGGCAGTTAAATAATGAGCTTTGTTAAATGCAACAATGGATCCAGCCATTTTTAAGACCCACACTGGTTCATCTGAATGGTCCTCACAGAAATTCTAAGTATTCGTTTTGTTCTAATATGATTAAAATGTCACACTTGTTTATAAGCTATGGTAAAAAAAGCATCAAAACCAGCCTTTTACTTGAAATAGATATTCAAAAAGTGAAAATAGAGTCCCATGAGACTTCACTTGTTTCCTCTGTATTGATAAATACTAAATTCAGTGTCAACTGCTGCCTTGTATAAAGTATAAGTTCTGTCACTGTAGGCATGAGAAGGATTGAGTAATGAATAATAAATTGTTCTACAAAACATCCTTCATTTCAAGTAAGCGTACCTCAGATACACTCATAAACAACATATGGCACTAAAGGGAAGGAGGGAAAGTGAAGTGGGAAGGTGACTATTGTATAAAGTAATCTCACTCAACTTCATAGAATCATCGTAGAATCGTTCAGGTTGGAAGGGACCTTAAAGATCACTAGTTCCAACCTCCCTGCCATGGGCAGGGACACCTTCCACTAGACCAGGTTACTCCACGCCCTGTCCACCCTGGCCTTGAATGCTGGCAGGGATCGGGCAGCCACTGCTTCTCTGGGCAACCTGTGTGAGTGTCTCACCACTCTCATGGTGAAGAATTTCTTCATATCTAATCTAAATCTCCCCTCTGCTAGTTTAAAGCCGTTTCCCCTTGCCCTGTCACTACAGGCCCTTGTAAAAAGTCCCTCTCCAGACTTTTTATAGGTCTCCTTTAGGCACTGGAAGATGCTCTAAGGTCTCCCTGGTTTCCTCTTCTCCAGGCCGAACAAGTCCAACTCTCTCAGCCTGTCACTTCTTCATATGCAACCATCCTACAAGAGAATAAACACTCAACTAATGAGAAAACCAGATGAAGACAAGTTTGTTTCTATCAAAAGCCTTTCCTCTGGCAGATGTTTTCTGGCAAAATGAGAAGAACTTCAATATCAGTGTTTCTGCAAAATACCACCTATACGCTGAACGCAGACGGCCTCTATGATGTCACCAGCATCCTGGCATTCACACCAAATATGAGAGAGAACTACAGCTGCGTGTTCTGGAATAAAGAACTGAATGGAGAAACTTCATTTCACATTTCCACTTTGGGTTTGTATCACCTTGAACTTGTACAAGACAGAGAGTATTTGAACGTACATCATGTCCTGTGACCCATTCCTGGAATTCAGTTCTAGAAAGCAATGTATTATTGATGCCCTGAAAAAGAAGCAAGTCAGTATTATTTACACCTTTGAAGCCTCAGCTAGCTTGCACTCTAACAAGCTAGTCTATCATTTTTCTGTATATTTAAATTTTACTGTAGCTCCATTATTTGACTGCCAGTGCAGAGGAAGTGCTTTAATCTGCACAGGTGTCTTCCCTTATCTAGACTCCTAGTTAATTGTTCTTCTAATGGGATACCGATAAATCGCAGTAGTGTTCACTCAAATGCCATCCGAATGCGAGATTTGACTCATTTTTTATAAAGATTCTCACAGTAATATTGGAGAATAAAGTATTCATAAAATGAGTGTAAAACACTATGCTGAAAAATTTTAAGAATCTTTTGTTCAGTCAGAGCAAAACTCTGCAGAATGAGAACATAGATGATGCCTGTTTTGCAAGTTACAAATTTACTTTCTTGTTGTGTTTTTGACAGCTTTAGTGAGTCCACAATATAGCGGACAAAAATCCCTGATCTTCTTTATCATCCCCACGTGTGTGATGGTAGCTGTCTTTCCCTCTGCACTAATAATATTTCAAAAGAGAAAATCATTCAAGAATAGTCAACCCCAAAAAGGTACATTTTATTTCAGATAGTGGATCTTTTCACTTATTCTTTACTTTTCCTGCAAACAACTTTTTGGAAATATTTGTACCTTTAGGCACACTTGTGTGACTTGGGTCATACTTTATTTCTAAATGCGCTCTGGTCTAAAATGACATCTTGGATCATTTGAGTTCGGTTTTATTTTCCTCAGCTTGTTACTTTTGTAAGACAAGGTATAGGGGAAGATAAATTTTTTTAATCTGACCAGCTACTATTCTGTAAAGAACACAAACAAGCTTTGGCTTGAGTAAAGAGGGCTGAAAAAACTTAGTTTGAATGGTGGTTTTCTTCATGGCTACAAGGACATTGTAGCTACAGCATATGATAGAGAACTTTTATTTCTGATCTCCATTAAGCCTCTATAACTAAAATGGTATGCTGTACTGGGCTATTACAAACAGTGTTTCTTTCCTTGTTTGCAAGTGCATTAGTGGAAAAGTAATAAAGGAAACAGGCTATTATTCTAGTCTTTTCTTACAGATGAATAGGCTCCAATAAACTCAGACAAATGTATTTATTGTCATGAAATGAAATGAAAGTCTTTGCTCTTAATGACTTTAGAATTTGATTCAAAATCTGTAAACGAAAAGAACTGTAGAGAAGTTGGTATGAGTTAAAAATAGACTTACATGTGTTCAAAGCTCATTTTAATCTAAGATTTTTTCTTTCAAATATAGAAATGTTTAAGCTAAATTTGTACATATTTACATTTAACAGAATGGGAAAAGAAAACTGAACACTAACCTGAAAGATGAGAACAGTATGTCATAGGGTTTTCTATATTTATACTTACAGCTTTTTCTTTCTTACAGCTAAAATCTTTATAAATCTGTAGACGGAAACTTAAATAATGTCACATCACAATAGAGGCTGGTTTTGAATTTAAATATGAATTTTCTTCATTTTTCTAAAAATGCAGTATCTAATGCTAGGATTTTCTTACAGGTGATGCAAAAATCTAAAAATGTTTGTTCCCTTTCACTGAGGTAGAGATAGCTTGCATACATAGCTTGGTATACACCTCTGTATACTAACTGCAGTTCTAGTAGCCTTGGCTGAGTAGGATACACACAGAAAGCTGGCTGTTTCTGTGGCAATAGTCTGTTACTCTTTTGGCTCAGGCCACAGTTTTTAACAACAAATAAAATGACACCTCATTAATCTGCAATATTACATCATCCACTGGGGCAATTCTCTTCTTATGAGTACGTGATTTTCCTAGACATCCAGGAATTTTTATATTGCAGAGGGAAGGTAATGCCTAGAAAAGCATCAGATACATACAACTGTCCTGTTCTAAAACTGAATTGAAAAAAAGAAACCACCACAGAAAACTATAATGCAACATGATAAGAAAGCCCCTAAAACACCTACTTATATAAACCAGTTTTGTTACCTAAGGTCTGATAGGTTAATGTATTGTCAGCAGAGAGGCTGGGGCCAGTGTTAGGTACACTGGTATTCAGCTGTCAGGTAGACCCTTACACAGCGTATTGAGGCCAGCCCCGAAGCTGCCTGATGTGCTTCAGGAATATGAAAGATTCTCTCTCAAGGAGCAAAACTGGAGCAAAACTGTGATGCAGCTGACTAAGCAGCCTAAAGAAACAATACATAGCAGTTTCTGGACACATAGGCAACTTTTAAGGACAGGATTTACTTGAAAATCCACCTGTGTTTCTCTCTGCTAAAAAAAAATACACCAAGAAGTCGCCAGCTTAAAACATAACTTCCATGGGTGAAATGAAAACTAGGGATTGGATGGAGAGCGCATGAATTCACCGATTCCCATAGCATCTCAGATTGTAGTGTTTGCTTCTTAAGTGTAGCTGTCCAATCCACTGCCATCAGAAGATGTTACAGTCAAAACGACACTTTCATAAAAACACTTTCACCTTTCAGAAGCCAGCCCTTGCTGCAATCAAAGTTCCCTTCTCATTTTCACATGATGGTGTGAAACTTCAGTGGAAATATGCCATGTGCAAATGAACAAAAGCCCAAAGCAATCAGTAATCTGGACAACAGTGCTGGTGCATGTCTGGACATAATTCCAGTGCTATTTGCCTGAGCTTAGTGTAGCTTCCCATGGCTTTTTGTACTCCTGTTGGAGAATTTTTCACTTTGAAGGCCCTAGCCTCCTCTGCGCTGAAATGCCTCCTCTATTACTGAAATGAAGAAATTAAAGGAGAGGTGACTGCTTTTTGTGGTTTTGTTTTACTTCTTCATTTTAATGATCGAAAATGAACTTAGTGCATGTTGCTTGCATAAAGAAGCAACATGTAGTAAGTCATATGACAAACACTTCCGTTTCTCAGCATCATATATTTTTAAGAAACACTGGAAAGAACCTTTTTTCCATGATGAGTAGACAGTTGAACATAAAAGCCACAGATACTTTACCAGAGATCCTTGGAAATGACCCACATGGCCCTGGTTACAGGAACAATGATTGTTCATGTTATCATCTTAACTTATAGCTCAAGCTGTATCAGCACTGGAGACGTAGGACATTTGACCTCACCACTGAAGTCCCAGTTCTGCAAACTTTTATTCAGATGCACAGATTTTACTGACAAGCATTTCCCTGGATGCTATCTAACCAGATTTCAGTTTTGTTGTCTCATTTACATGGCTGATAGTCAGTGATAGCTTTGATGCAATAGAAAATTCAGAATTTGGACCACAGATTAGACAGAGAGAGAGAATTCTTCCCTCTGAAAAGATTGCAATAGCATGTCTGTAATTACTGGCAGTGTTGAGGAGCCACTGTAACTTCAGCATGGCAGAGAAAAGCTTGCATAAAATGAAAATAGGGCTTTCTCTCTTTACAATCAGGCTATTCATTTGCTTAGTTTATTTTTAAAATAATACTATTCCATTTTCTTTCTTTAAGGAGATGATTTTAACTCTCAAACTGAGGCTTTATACTTGTCAACTGTCAAAGCCTCAAAAGACAGTGTGAGTCCTTGAAAACTCTTCATCTCACATGCCATAATTTGCACTTTGTATCTGGTTTTGGGAACTTCAAAGGAAAGTTACAGCACTTTAGCTTTAAGATGAACAGTGAACTCATGGGGATTTATTGGCACTGCAGCAATGGAAAGCTATGCGTCTACAGATCTTGAAGTTACTGAGAATTATGCTGTCATGAAATGTGGTTTACCATTGTGCAGAGGTTATCTGAGTGCCTCTGATACACTTTGCTTTTGGGCTTATTGTTGCCCAAGGAACTTTTGTGTCCCACCACACTCATAGTGAAGAATTTCTTCCTTATGTCTAATCTAAATCTCCCCTCTTTCAGTTTAAAGCCATTCTCCCTTGTCCTGTCATTACAGGCCCTTTTAAAAAGTCCCTCTCCAGAATTATTGTTGTCCACTTGAGGCACTGGAAGCTGCTTCACGGTCTCCCCGTAGCCTTCTCCAGACTGAACAAGCCCAACTCTCTCAGCCTGTCTCCACAGCAGAAGTGCTCCAGGCCCCTGATCATCTTTGTTGCCTCCTCTGGACTCGCTCGAGCAGGTCCACGTCCTCCTTGTGTTGGGGGCCCCAGAGCTGGATGCAGTACTGCAGGTGGGGTCTCATGAGAGCAGAGCAGAGGGGCAGGATCACCTCCCCTGACCTGCTGGTCACGCTCCTTTGGATGCAGCCCAGCACACAGTTGGTTTCTGGGCTCAAGCGCTCACTGTGGGGTCATGTTGAGCTTCTCATTAACCAACATCCCCAAGTCCTTCTCCTCAGGGCTGCTCTCAATACAGTCTCTGCCCAGCCTATATTTGTGCCTGGGATTGCCCTGACCCACATGCAGGACCTTGCACTTCACTTTGTTGAGCTTCATGAGGCTGGCATTGGCCACCTCTGCAGCTTGTCCAGGTCCCTCTGGATGGCATCCCTTCTCTCCAGTGTCGATGGCACCACACAGCTTGGTGTCATCGGCAAACTTGCTGAGGGTGCATCAGTCCCACTGTCCATGTTGCTGACAAAGATGTTGAACAGTGCCAGTCCTAACACCGTCCCCTGAGGAACACCACTCGTCACTGACCTCCACTTGCACTCTTTAAGCGTGACCATCCATCCAGTTCCTCATCCACCATGCATCACACCCATACCGCTCCAGTTTAGAGACAAGGATGTTGTCTGGGACCGTATAAAATGCTTTGCACTAGTCCAGGTAGATAGTGTCAGTCATTCTTCCCTTACCAACCAGTGCCATGGCCCCATCGTAGAAGGCCACCAAATATGTCAGGCACAGTTTACCCACAATGAAGCCATGTTGGCTGTCACCAATCACCCCTTATTGTCCATGTACCTTAGCATAGTTTCCAGGAGAATCTGCTCCATGACGTTGCCAGGCACTGAGGTGAGACTGACTGACCTGTAGTTTCTGGGTTTTCCTTTCATCCACACAGGCCTTCTGGTGTTCCTGTCTGACTTCCTCTTTGTTGGGATGCATCGCTCCTGAGCTTGTAGGAGGTGATTCTTGAATATTATGTCATAGGAAAGCATTTTAATGCACAGTCTACGTGAATCCCCGCTAAGTAAGTCAGGTAAAAAGCCATGAACTGTGATGCTATGCTACAGTTGAACTGATTACTCAATAGAATTATCTTTAGAAGGAATTTGGAAGCAAAAGTGAAAATGAAGCTCAGACACTGTTTATTTTTCAACCGTATTTGTAACTTTTTTCAGAGGAAAAGATGAGTCTTTTCCACGCCAGGCACTCATCTGGTTTACTTCCTGTTACTGGAATGCCTAAAAATGGCTCAGTCAACTCCAGATATGCTGCTTGCAGGGCGTAGCTTCTACAGTACCAGTTTTCAAAAAACACCAAACAGGAAACAACCTTGCATCGTAGATATTCATCATGTAGTTAGTCAAGGACACTGGGTAGGATTTGTATTATTGTTTTCAAAGAACACTGGCTCTGGTCAGCTGTGTTTTCTCCCAGGATAGAGGTAACAAGATTGAAGAAAGGTGTTCACATGGAAACTACTTTTGTCATTATCTTACTCTTGGAAGAGTGCTATCTTTTTCACGGAAAAATATCCTGTCAGTAATGTTAAGGTTTTCTTTATAGCACTTGCTCTGGATTTAGATCGGAGCTGCTTCTCCAGTGCCACGTCGCAGCGATTTGGACCTACTGTGCTGCTATGAGGCCAGAAAGACAGCATTCACACCCTCTTCTGTTTCACCCGGAGAGCCAATTTTAAACAGCAGGGCTGCTGTTGATTTTAGTTGTGGAAGAAAAAACATGATCTCTCTCTGTCATCACCTCTACTTTAATACCTATGTATATAAATATACATTTGTAGCCACTGGATTCAGCTGAGACAAATCTGCACCAGACTTGCTATGTCCTTGCTGACATGGCAAATCAGGTAGATGTCAGAGAATCAGAAGCAGCTTCTTGAGGCATTGGTTAGCTTGAGGCAAGCTTGCTGTAGCAAGATGCAACAGCAGCGTGGGGTCTGCACTGGCTTGCACCATCTAGCAATACTTAAAGGTCAGTACATAAGGTCAAGCAATTTCTCCCCATGCCAGATTTGTACTTCACGGGGAGCTATGAGCCCCTTCTATCAGCCATGGTGAAAAATCGGACTGTGTGCCTGGAAGGAATTAATTTTACATTTTTCTACTTCTTTTTTTCATGTAATCATGAAACAGAAGTAATTAAAACTGAATTTATGTGGATGAACACAAATAGGACATCACAGCCTTCGACATCAGATTATAGTAGTTATTGTTCTTTACTGAATTGAAAGTCATCCTGATGCTATCTTATGCTGCTGAGTAAATGTTGCCTTGGCATGGGCAGGGAAGAAGAGGTGTGGGCAGTACTTCCTGCCCATTTTATAGGCATAGCAAACACTGCTTTGCTTTCCCTTTTAACGGTCTGTACACCGAAAGGTTTCACATGGCACCTGCAGGCAGAGGCAGCTCAGCTTTGCACAATAATCCCATGGCCTAGCCACTCCATTTTGTATGAAAGGAGCAATGGGACTACTTACTGCAACAACCACAAGAGTACCTAGAAATGTATCTTGGTTTATAAGTTTCTACTTTTACCACCTATCACTTATAAACTACAATTAAAATAAATCAGGATGATTGATTGTCACATCTTAGTGTGCAAAAGTTAGCTTGTCAGCACCTTGGCCAGTCTACATGTGTCTATGAATTCATGCATGAGTTGTTCTTTACTGTAAACCATTGAGCATGTGATAGGTGTGTGATATTATGAGTCTCTCTTCTTTCTGCTTCAGCTAATGTTTTATATGCTGTTATCTTGAAACAGCTGAAGTAAGAGTTTCAGATACAGATAAACTGCCTGTAAAATGTTTGAAGGGTTTGGTTGGTTTTTTTAACAGTTTTGAAGCTTACAGTGAGTCAAGAGCTGATATTGTTAGATCATAAAATATTAAATATTTTTAGATGTAACACAAAGATTAGTTTGTAGGGATTGACTTTAAAACTTACTTACACTCTCAACTGGCATTTTAGAGTGGCATGGTGAATACCCTGCATGCCCGTTATCTTTTCTGACATGTACTTCCTCTATTCATCTCCCTGTGTTTGTCCCAATTAGAACATCACAAGCAATAGCCTGTTGGTGTACTGTAGAAAGGTAAGGATTCAGTTGAAGTTAGCTTGTTTACTCACAACCCTCTTTCCTTAATGGGCTTTTCCAAGTGAGAAGTGAAACTTCTTTCATGCAAAGTCTGTATTTACATAAGGAAATAAAACAACCAATATGCAGTAGAAATTTGAAGAGTGGGTTTAAGTGCATTCCCTACACACACGTGTTTTTCAAACAGTGGGGCAAGATGATTACATGAGTATCAGCTGGTGAAGACAGGGCCTCCTGTGGTGAGGGGTGGAATCTCTCTCGTCAGAAATTTAGAGTTCCAGTTGCAAGGTAAATGTTGCTAGCATGTTGTGCTACTGGATGACTGCATTTGCATATGAAATCCAACCTTTTTTTCAGATGAGATAATGAATATACTCTTTCGAGATCTAAAATAGACAACTGTCATCCCAACAATGCTCCAGCTTGCTAACAGTTACACCAAAATTCAAAGCTGACAAATGGTGAAATAACTTTTTCTACTTTGTATTCTCTGAATGGTAAAGTAAAAGCTGGCAGAAAAAGCAGACAAATATCGGAGAAGAGACATACACACCTAACAATGTCACTGAGAACAGAGAAGCTTTTGGTGGGAAAAGGGAAAGGAGAAGATGAACAATTTTTGTTTCAAGAGGGACCCAGAATTTTTGTGAGAATAGTAAAGTCAGATGAAGCCCTGTGGGCTCAAAGAATTTTCTGGTTCATAGAAAAAGCCATGAACTGCTTAGGGATGCTTCTGTACATCTCCAAAATACTGCAACCCTAGTCCATGGAGCTCTTCGACTGGTAAGAAAACAGGCAGCAAAACAGCTGTAAATTTATTGAGCAAAGGCAACATATTCAGACCTCCACACAAAGGCTTTGATTTTCTCTGTGTTTGACATGCACATACATCATGCTCCTAAAGAGTTATTAAGTAAAATGTAAACCACAGAATGTAGACCTTGTGAGACACTGGGGAAGATGTCAGAGATAGAGCCTGCTTCCAGACTAGTTAAATGCTCAAAGCCAGGAGCAGAATCTGCTTCAGCAAACTTAGAGACAGAGAATCTGGTGAATTCCCAGCTGAGAAGCTTATTTACATGAGAGTCTAAATTTCACAGAGCTGGATGAAGATTAGTATATGCTGTGAATGGAAACTTTTTCCACCTTCCCATACATTCTGCTGATGACAGATTTAACAGTTTAACTTCAGAAGAGACCACTGGATCAGTTGTTTTAATTGCCATTATGTTACGATTTATGAAGAATTCTTCAGACTCTCTATAACAAGCCTCAAACTTCTTCTCTACAAAGCTGTTCAGTTTTCCAAAGCTGAAAATGTGTATGACAGGTGCTACAAGAGAACAGATTAGAGCCCCAGTCATCGCCACTGGGAGGAAATGATTAGCAAAATTACCTAGACAGATGGACTCACAGTCCCATGTAGAGAAGGCCCACGATTTTCTCAAGTCGAAAG
Source organism: Strigops habroptila (assembly GCF_004027225.2). Classification (NCBI taxonomy): domain Eukaryota; kingdom Metazoa; phylum Chordata; class Aves; order Psittaciformes; family Psittacidae; genus Strigops; species Strigops habroptila. The sequence goes on along the minus strand of NC_044302.2, from coordinate 72,491,951 downwards.
TCATCAACCTATGCATCTTCTCTGCATTAAGTCTTAAAATAAGTTGTGAATCCTTTGTTGATCTGCATTATTTTTCAGCTTCATTCTTTAATTGATCTGCCTCAGGTACCCTGTCAGTTACTGCAGCACAACTTAGCTCCAGCTCTGGGCTACACGTAACACTTGCTCCTTGACATGTTATTTCAGAACAAGATCTTAACTGAGATAGTTAAGCTTTCTGTTTCCGAGCCCGTTTCCTGCATAGTTGTAGTATTTAAGTACTCCTGGATTTTGCCTGCCTGCCTGCCTGAGAGGGAAGACAGTGTTGCTGTTAAGAAAAGTATCTCACTTAGGCTATTGAATGAATTGTCCACCAGGATGGAAAGGATTTATTTAAATGTCAATAGTGGCATAGAAACAAAGGTATAAAATTGGCACTCTGCTAAATGCAATGTTGAGATTAGGCTGCCTGAGAGCTTTAAGGTAGGGAGGTTCAGAAGCAGCTTTTCAGTGAAAGTAGTAGAGAAAAACCCAGACTTATTTCCAGCTAGAGTTCTGTTAGTTTATGGAAGGGATTTATGGCTTGGGTCTTCTGACATCAGGGTTCTGGACATGGTAAATCATGAGACCTTCTCCGATTCTGCACTCCTGTCTGAAAGATCACAGAAATCCTTTTTACTACATGATGAGGTCTATACCTGTGAGGGCACCAGCTTTCCTGGAGTTACAATTTTTGAGACACTGTTTCCCACATATTAAGTGTTGCCTATATTAATTTTGCTTCATAATCCCCTCAAATAAACAGCTATCCACTACTGAGTTCCTACTCAGAGATTCGACTGCTTAGGCCTATATATTAAAAAAAAAAAAAAGAGAAAAAAAGTCTGTTTTAATAAAAAAGTTTTGCCCTTCGTGGCTGACCAGACACTTGTTAAAATCTGGGGTCTTCCCAGGAGAACAACATATGCACTCTTTCGCTATACATCGAAAGCTTACTTGTCATGAGAAACTGACCTTATCTTGCAGCATCATGAAGTAAATGCTTTACCAGAGGGGCCTGCTGCAGGTTTAGAAACCAGAAGCCTCACAGCAGGAATAAGGAACAAGGTAAACCACTCTTCAGTCCTACCTGGCAACCGCTGCGATTCATGTGTAGGTAGATGCTCAGGCTTGCTCCATGCCAGCCTTTCACTTCATAGCTGTCTAACAGTGGGAGCACTCGTACAGGGCACAGGTATAAGTTACTGCCCAGCCTGCTGCTCCCATTGTGCAGGCACTGCCCAGCTAACAGAAGCACAACATGGCAGAATTGGGCTTTGTGCCATGGTATGTTGTGTGAAGAGTAGCTACAAAAGCATTGAAACAAATTGTTTCAATGCCAAGTCTGCAGGGGCAAAAGTGACACAACCTGGTTTAAACCCCTTCTTGTGACTATGAATGTCCCTGAACCTCTTTAGATGGTTAATTAAATCAAAAAACTCACAGGGAGCTAAGAAACAAAACTGGAGCGAGCTAGGGAATCCAGCTTGTATTTTCAGCCTAATTCTTTGAAATTTTCCACTTTGGTAGATTTAAGTTGAACTTTTCTTTTTATTAGTGTTTTAACTGTCTTTTAAAGGTTCACATTTCTTCATGAAAAGAGAGGTTCCTCCACCGGCTTTTTGTTGAGACAACAGGATAAGGTTGTGCTTGTTTTCCTCCAAAACCTGGTAACTGGAGATCTCAGTGCTGCAAGCTGCTTTGTATAAGCAGATGTGATATGTTTACACAAGCCCGCTGAAGTACAGCAGATTGTACCACAGCAAATATACTTGAATGCAGGGAAGCACTTACTGCTTCCATAAAGTGTCTATCCAAACAGCAGGCCATAGACCCCAGCATCACAGTCACATGTTTATTTGAACTTGTAACTTTGGAAACAGTTGCTGTAAAAAGCAGCAGCAAAATAACTGAAAAAGTAGGAGTAACTGCTTTCGGACTCAGACAACTCTCTCTCAGAAGGAACAAGGCGGCCTATTTTGACCCCTTTTTCTATCCTGGCTATAAGTTCACTTAAGAAGACTAACAAAAGGGACTACTTTTTTGTACTGAATTTTGCTATTTGTCAACTGATCTGTTTCATAAGAAGCACAGAAATTCCCAAGAAAGGAATTTAATTAGCTGACTTCATGGTTTTGTAAGCCAGCAAAGCATCAACACAGTTATCTCCTGAGAACCGGTGAGTGTTTTCCAAGCATGTATAAACACCCTCGTATTATTTTATTGATGGAGAAGGCAATCACGTGTCTTAATAAAAGCAGACTGAAGGACATCAGAGGAACAAAAGCCAAACCTCTTGAGGTTTCACCACCAATCCCATATACCTAGTTTTACCCTCCCTGCAAGGCAAACCAAGTGTCAGTGAGCTGCAAGAGCAGGGCTGCCTCGAGGAGCTACAAACCAGGAGTTCCAGGGCAACCTCGGCACCATGCCCTCACCAGTGTGGCACAGCCCCATGATGCCTAAGCAGGAGCAGGGCTGGTGGCACAATCTCTCAACAACTCCTCACCAGCCAAGGTGATGGGCCAGGTCCAAGACCCACCCAGGGTTATCAGGTTAGGCACACTCAGCCAGGCCTGGAGAGAGGACAATCTACAGCAGGGGCCATGGTTCAGCCAGGAAAAAGCAGTTAAGTCAGGACATCAGTGGACAGGGCTGGGCACAGACCTACCTACAGCTCAGCTCAGGCAAGGCTTGGGTGACTGGACATGAGCATAAAGGGGGCTTCTGAGCCCATGGGCAGATGGGCGGTCACTGATAAGACTGGCCAGGGCAGCTAAAGCCTCCTGTTGCACACAGCCCCCTGGCAATGAGGAGTCTGTTGCCTTCTGTAAAATATCCTGTGTTCATTATTACTGCTTTTAATAGCAATCATTTTTGTACAAGAGCAGGACATCTCCTGTGACTGCTATTCTTAGAGCAGACACTTCCGCAGTATCTGTGCTTCTGCTTTAACTGTTGTGTTTAACTGCAGCCCTGCATGTTGCTATTTTTAAATACTACATGATTTTTTTTTTGCAATGGGGAAGCACAGATGCAGAGAGCTATATATCATACTCAACTATAACTGTCTATTAGCAAAGATTTTAAGTCAGTTAACTTCCAGTTGCTCTTCTTTGCTAAGCAGCACAATTTTTGTTCCTTGGGAAAGCAGGGATAGTCTAAGTTCCAAGCAAAGGTATGCAAACTGAGCAGAAATGCAGCCAACTCAATCCCTATACCCACTCAAATGGACTTTCCTCCCAGAAAATAGGAAAGTAATCAGGAAACAAAAGTTGTCCACTTTCTCTGCAGTTAAGTTTCACTGAGCTGACCACAATGCTGCGTATCTCAAGTCAGATGGACTGGTTACATGCTTTAGTGACCTGTTCACTTTTCTCTTTTTCAAAACAAACTTGGTTAAATCCAATGAGATGCCATCTCAGGGCTGTTTCCAACATCTTCGCAGCACAACTTTCCTACTTCTCACAACACAGCAGACCAGAAGATTGGTACGGCTAATAAAGCAATAGTGATAGAGACCTTCCTTGCACTAGTTCTGGCTTTACTGAACAACCATGCTCAGGCAAGGCATTTTAACTTAAAGAGAGCGTTATGCAAAGTATCACTGTATGGAGGCAAGTGATTTTCAGTTGAATAAATCATCATCTCAAGTGGACAGAAAGGCCTAATACCAAACAGAGTAATGGGGAATTATAATCAAGACCTCATAAGAAGATCCCATCATTTACAGAAAAAACCCCACAAAAAAAACAACAAAACACAAAAAACATGGCAAAATGCAAGAACAAAGCAAGTACTATTAAACAAAGACAATGACAAGTGGTGACTATGATACTTCTCCCTTTCCCCCCCACAAAACAGGCAATAGGCTGCTAAAAAATTGAAGAATGTTTTACCATACAGCCCTGAGGATGTGAAAAGAGAATAGTTTCATAGCTAAGCAAACTGTGTTGCTATTCAGTTATTTAACCCCTGTCATGGCTGTTGAGCACGTAACCCTGGCATACTGTGAGTCTCAAACGGAAACAGGATTTCAATGGGGGTGTCTAATCAGGAACTTGTTAGCAAATTGGTAAAGGTTTCTTTGTATGCTGGAATAATGATATTCAGTCCTATTTTCTGTCTGGTTCTTCTCCTCGCCCCATGCTGTCCTCTGCATATTTCATATCTCAAACTTCTCCTGAGCTGTATGTGCCAAGAGCCACAGAAAAAGCAAAAGTAAAACGACAACGCATTTGTTAACATTTTTACCTACATTACATCAACTGAGTCATAGTACCACTGTCTGCCTGATGTCTCCAACAATCCCATTTTGCTGCTAAGTCTCCAAAGGCTTTATTTTACAAAGACAGAGGTGTGAGCATTTTATGCTATCTGACTAAGGTGCTATTTCAGGTCAAACTACAAATTCTATCAGACAAGCTGTCTGATGCCCAAGCACTGTGCTCTGTCCAGGGATGTTGAGGGTGTGTGAGGGTTGTTTCTGAACGCCATGAGAACAACAGCTCAAGTTGCTTCTTGTGGGAAACATTGAGGGAAAACAAAAATACCACTGACAGATGTTTTCTTCTAAATTTCCACCCCCCCCCCCCAAAAGATTATTTGCTCTGCATTAGCATCATGTATGCGTTTTGTAACAGAGAGACTTGGAATCCAGCTCTAGTGTTCTTACAGTTTTAATGACACCTAGCCCTTGTCAAACAGGCATAACAGTGGCAACTTCCATTGCTATTGACATGATGGAAGCTTATATTCTTGCCTGTCATTTACATGTTCAAACACGAAATTGCTAAGTGGTTCCACTTATTTTGTTAATAATGAAATTATAATGTCCTGGGTTTGGTGCAAAATCCTTTATTTCTGTACCACCTGCATATCTGTACCTCTTGCATTCTTCTGCTGGCATAAGTTCAGCTCCTTAATTGATATTTTCATGTCACTTTTGGGAACTTCGCTTCAGACCTCTACAGCTATATTTGCAACACAGCGCAGGACTCTGCCTGTAACATGGGCATCTTATTCTGCTGTCTCAGCAAGTGGTATAATATTTTGAAATCCAGCTCTTAGTGGGAGTATGAAGGAAGGAGGGATGAAATGTCACTATTTCAAGGACTGCTACAAAACTTGGGGAAGAGGAACACAAGACAGAAGCCTCACAAGGCCAAGAGTATCACATGATTCATAGATTTTGCAGTGTTTCACCCTCATCTCTTCTGTGCACGATTACCACCTAAACACAAACCACACTCACATAAGCATGGATGTGCAGGTGGCCTGATCCAGTTCCTCCTCTGGCTGGTCTGTCTTTAAGTCAATAGTGAAACACATGCATGACCTCACTCATATCTTACATGTACATTCACATTTGCAGTCCTTTTCAGGTCACGTACAATAATTTTCCACATCCTGTTCACTGAGCTTAACCCTGGGTCAGCTCCTAGTCAGCAGCCTGCAATCCTGAGGCGTTTGATCATTCTTTTTGCCTTTGGTGCCCTTTTTGAAATGAAAGGGTGAGAACAGCCACAGTGTTCAAGAGACAAGAACACCTTGAACTTACAGACCAATAAAATATTGGTCTTATTACAATTAGTAAAGTAATACTGAGCTGACATTTGTTAGGGCCATCAATGATTAAAAAAGTGTCAGTATTGTAGCCCTGGTTTAGGAATGCTAAAACACTTAAAAACATGCTTTGTTAATTTTCAAAGTGTGAATAAAAAATACTCCTCTTTACAGCAGGGCACACTGAAAGTCCTAAAGTGTTTAATGGATTTAATTACCATTGAAGCCAGTGTGAGTCACTGAGGCACTTCAAGAACATGCTTGCTAAACTAGAGCCTTCTGACTAAACATCTTGCTGCATCTTTTGGATTTTCAGTCACAGAGATTATTCCAGTACGCTCAGGGTTGGCCAGCAATTTTTGTTGACCTACATAAATAAACAGAAAAATAATTCTTACTATGGAAGTATAGTATTCTTAACAAAACCTAGTAATCATTTTTGATAAGACTGTAAATACGCCAGTCACTGTGAGACCTGTGTTTCCCAGGATTGTTTAAGAACAATTGGTGCTACCTTTCATCACACAATTCCAAAAGGATGATTAAAGGAAACATTTCTGCCTGTGCATGTCCTTATTTTGCATTAATTTTCCTTTATTTACTATAAGCATTAAGACAAGTCATAAAGTAGTATTCAAGCTGAAAAACTGGCACCCAATGATACATAACATGCTTACCAAACAAGTGTCAGTGTACAGAATTTTCTTTTGTTCTGTCAGCATTCCAGCCACTTTGCTTTCTACTCAGTAGTTTTGTGGGTATGGTCTACAAAAGCTGAAATGCTTCTCTTCTTTTTTATTAAGATAGTATCACTGAAATCAAGTGCTTTGATTACATTTAAGAAAACATCTATTTAACTCTATCAAGGAACTACTGAAAGGTTGTCATGGTTTAGTGACCAAAAAAATGTGACTACTGGAGTGTACTCTAAAAGAGAAGTTCATACAGCACTTCCCCTTTTATTCTGCTGTTTTGATGCTATCACATTTACATCTCCAGGAGAACAAGCTCTACAGCTCCACATGGTGTTTTGTCTGCTTACAAACGTCAAACCTCTAAACAAGCCACAGGATAGTTCTGAGATTTTTCTAAATATGGATAGTCAACCAACCCTCTGTAACTTTTCTAATGCATTCTTCTTCAATGGGTTTATTTTTCTGATATGTTATTTAATACCTGTCAGGTCCATCTAAGAATGTAACTAACAATATGCACCCTTTTTGTGTGCTTGTGTATTACCAGCTAGTTCTGACATTGCATTTTTGCCCCTTCAGATCTTCAGCTGAACTAACTAAGTACAAGCTCCTGCTTGACAAACAACTTGGAATCTGTCTCCTTAACTAATTTACACATATAATGGTTTGGTGAGGCACATATTATTAGCAGGATTGTAACAACAAAGACTTAGGTGGCTTCCTAGAGACCACACAGATTTCCCTGCATGGTTTCAGACCAGCAGTTAGAACTCTTGGCATGTAGTTGTCCTCACTGCTCTGAGCCTCCTGACTGGGAAACATGTTTTGTTTGATGTGCAAGAGAGAGGCATGAAGAAGAGCAATTTACCCATAAATACAGTAACGAAAAGGCTCTACTTTATGCTGTTGACATTCTTGCATTGAATGGGATGATTTTGGATGAGCAATCTGTGTTCATGTAATTTACCAAGCGATAAATGGTTTCCGAGTTTTATCCTGCAACTGGAAACTATTTTAAGGCACAATAGATAAATCATCACAAGTAGAAAAAAATCAAAGTTTGAAAATAACTTCTTTTACATTGGTCTTCAACAGGAAACAGCTCAAAATATGATGCCTTCTCTAACAGTGACAATTTCAGTTGTACTTGCAGCTGTATATCAGCTGTATTTGGGACAGCTCTACTGCAGTATCAACTTGGCTAAACCTGACACAGGGCCCCTATAAAACAGTTGATCAGTGTTGTCACTGATCACAAAGAACTAAAAACTGAACTGATCACCATTTCTTTCAGATACAGCCAGGTCAGAATAGACAAAGATGAGCTCCTAAGGGGAAGAGAGATGGAAACTGGAATTCCTGTTTCCCAGGATGTTGTATGGTTGAAGCATACAAACTGATAGGAAACCAGGCCCTTGAAACAAGCATGTAATTTGTTTGCATAGCACCTTGTGGATGTTCACTTACAGCACTTCGTGTTTGTTTCCAAGCAGCGTGGGAATAAAATTCTAAAGTTCAGATGATGTTCTGTTAGCAAAATATTTAAAAATAACTAGCTCAACCAGTACAAATATGTAATCAAAAGAAGAGTGGAGTTGCTCTCTCTTGGTTACCACGTAAAAGCCTGCAGAGGGCACTGCTCTAATGCTACAGGTACCTTAACATGCTGTCAGAGGTTACTAATGCATCTCAGCCCAGACAAGTGCCTACAACGAAGAGACACAGAAGATGAAACTAAGGTTAATATCCACTAATCATATACAAGAAAGTCCCTGGTTTCTTCTTTCATTTTGTTCCTTGTATATGCTCAAGAGTATACGTGCAAATGTGTTTTGCATCTTGACACCTTCAAGTCAGGATCCTGCTTCTTGGATAGAGATGGTGTCCCATGCTGCAGATGACGTCCAATACCCTACCAGATCAGACTCTTATCTCCAACATGTATGTTCTCCTTCAACCTCTACAGATTGAAGATATTCTTCTTCAAACTCAACAACGGAGTCAGGGTGTGATCTGTTAGAGATAATACTGTATCCGTAACACTTGTGTTATGCACAACATGTATCAATGTAATATGTATGGCAATATAATTCAACGCCACTTTCACAAGTTTCAGATGATACAATACAGCAAATGTTCACAAAATTACTAGAAACACCTAGTAAACCCAAATACTTAAATTTATAAAATACTATGAGACTAGGTCATCCTATCTACCAATGATTCCATAGGCAAGAGCTCCTATCTCTGCTACTGTTTTGCCCGGAATTCCCACATCCACTTAATAAAGTGTAACTGTTCTGTGTACACTATCCTTCATGTAGAGGCTGTTAACTGGTGAAAACATGCAGCCATCACCCCCAAAAAGTTTAATTACTTCCTTTCCACACATGACAGCTTGTACAGTTCTATGGTCAGTTTGTGAATAGAAAATGTTCTTCCAGAGCTAGTTTAAACTGAGTAAGATGTTAAGAAATGCATACCAGAGTAATTTAGCTCCTTCTACAACCCCCATTTCTTCTTGAAAGGATATATATATATATGTACCCTCTTTACTAATCAGAGGTGATCTAATCCAGTTAAATGATCTGCAGTTCATAATGTTGGTGCTTTCCTTAAGTGGCTGCATAATGTGTTCCAGAATCTAGAAGAATAAACAGACTTCCTAAAGCCAAGACTTTAAAAATGATCCATGATTCTCGATGTTTCAGCTTCCTACTATCAAATATCAAACACCTTCAATGAAGGCAATTCTCCAGACACATTCAGAACCCTCAACAGCTTTTGGTAAAGTCATTGTGTGCACAAAGCAAACACTTCAGTTATAGGCTACTCACGAAACTAAGAGTATATTCAGCAGTTAATGAACTCCAGACGATGAAGTCTGACAGAAGATAACGTATTTCTGAGGATATTTTCACTGAGGTAGAAGAATCTAAAAAAGAATAACCTCCTGCCAAATTTACAGCAGTTACAAAAAAGAAACTGGAGTTCTCGGGGTTTTTTCTTTATCAGTTTTATTCCAAAGAACCCAAACCTTCTGCAAATATTCCAGTAGCTATGTTAAATCTGATAGCCCATTTTCTGGCACATGTATTTACTGATGCTGACAATGATTAATCCAGTAAGTGATATGGGTTGCTTTCAGAACTTTCAGATCTTTTTCTCCCTTCATATTTGGCTTTATAGATTGTGTTTGGCTGTCAGTGTCTGACACAAGAGCTCTGCTTTGATTTTCCTTTCTATTTTCTCAGAGACAAGTAAACATAAGAAAGTAGTTTTGTCTCAAATTTATTTGATTTCTACCCTAACTATAACTACAACTTTATTGTGATATTTGTACCCATATATATTTCTGCTGCAAAATTCACTAGCAAATTTATTTACTTGCAAATTTTAGGCTTGTGTTCTTAATGCTTAGTGAAAACCACTTCTGAATAACATACACTTTTCCAAAATTCAGAATAAAAATAAGCCAGTTGTTGAGTTCATGCACTGAAAAAAACACAGAAACATTATTGCAAAACTCTATTGCAAAACTCAGGAAACTGAGTTCTAACGCTACTGGTTACACAAACTGTCCAGTGAGAAACTGAAAAAAATACTGTGGGACTGCTGTGAAACAACATACCAATACAAAACAGATCGTGAGTATATACAGGTAATTAGGGAATGATCTCAAGCCAGTAATCATAATTACATAATGTTATAAATTATCAAATGATAAATAATGTTGCCAAATGATTTTGTGTCCATCTCTGAATAACTGATTGCTAAGAAAATCAGGTGGAATGTATCCAATTAATTTTACTACTTGCACTTTTTTTTGCTCAGAATTAGTTTTTTAGCTACTTAATCATAGCACGACACAAAATCAAAAAAAAAAAAAAAAAAAATTGAAAGGAAATGTGTATATACGTAATGATTAATCCAAAAGAACTATACTGGCCTATTCCAGGATGATTGTTCTATGTGGTAAAATGACAGAGTCTAGTTATTGCAAGTAAGTATTGTCCCAGTACTTTGGGTCATACACTGTATATAAACACAGAATGCTGACTGTGATTTTGCAGTAACAATAGAACAAACTATTCTTCCCCTTCCTTCTAACAGTCTCTTCACAGGGATACTCTTTCCACCTCTCTTGGCTAAACTCAGAAAATGTCTGTAATAACCAGAGTGATTTTCCTCTGTGTTTTATTGAAACTCACAGCTTTGCAGCTGACTAGCCGTAGCATTTAATCCACTATCTGTTTGGTGAGGGGTTTTTTAGTTCGTTTGTTTTTTCCTTTTAAAATATGTAAGATCTTCCTGTGGTGTTACAGAAAATCACTTCTACTGCTTTTTATTTTTATTTCCGATATTATTTTGACACTTCTTTAGAGTTCATCTTTAAGGACAGTAACAATCATCATAATCTGCACACTGAAATCACACCTGGATGGTCTATAGCAAACTGAGTTGAATACTTGCCCTGTCTTGTTCTGTTTATGTGGCTCTGTTTTTAACGAAAAAGTACATTTTGGCTGGTCAAAAGATGACTAAGTAAAACAGGCAGTTTATATAACAGGCTAAGCTGTGGTAATCTTCACACTTCAGTAGCAGAAATCTACGGTTACATAACCAGTTCTAAAAAGTCAAGATGATTTGATGTTTTGATGTACATAACACAGATGCTTCTACATTGTCACAGACGTTCTGTGGTTTATATGACATACTGCCTGCATCCGTAAGCAGCATGGCAAAAAATTCATGCCACTGACTATGAGCATGCCCCACTAACAGTCTTTCTGGAAGGTTTTTGGTTTGGCTTTGAGCTATGCTGCTGGTTGTGACAATAGTGGGATTTCACATACAAGGACGGAACCTCCATACTTGTTCATGCAACAGCTGCAGTATAACACCAGTTGGGAGCTAGCTGTACAATCTAAATGACAGTTCATGGCAATAGCTGCGAATTGATGCCAGGAGTCTTAACAGTGGCAACTGTGAAGAGTATCTACCCTCTTGCAACATTTTCATCCTGGATCTTCTGCCACCAGCAGTCCTCGTTCCTTCCTTTCACTAGCCTGCTAATACTAAGACTTAAGTATCTAGGCTTACAATATTCCAATGTCCCTGGAGGTTCCCACGGCGCTGCATGAGCTCTTCCTTTCCAGGACACAGCTGTCTCAAGAGTCCAGATTCCAAAACAACATGACTGTCACCGAGCACGCAGCTGCAAGCAAGCCTTATCTTCAGCTAGGTGAACTTGATGACAACTGACAACTGGATCTCTGTGCATAAAGGCCTTTCACAATCCTGTTGAGCTTTGTTATCATAGCCTCGCTGCTATGTCCTGTAACTGAGCCTTGGTAGTCACTGCCAGATCTGTTAAGAAACTCTGTGAGCTTGGTCCCCTCCATGCATTTCATTTCTACACAACTTTTGAGTCCTAGGGTATACGAGTTAGATTCTAATACCACCACATTGAGAAACATGCTTATGTTTTTATACTCAAGTACAAACATGATTAAAAAAGTCTATTATTACCAAATTACCATTCTAGGCATCTGAGTATGTTCTTGATTTAGCCCAAAAAAAGGTATCAAAAGTGACAGTTCAGATCATATTCATATAACTGGTGTGAGGATTTTGATAGTTACACTCTTAACAAAACACTGCACCATCATGATTTCTAATTTTAAATATGTGCCTCATGCCTCTCCACTAAGAAAGCAACAATAGCAGCAATGCAAACATTACAAAGATGTTGGTCTCTTTACTTTGCACAATGTAGACACACAACAAAGTCCTACAGCGTAGTTGCTATTAACAGCAGCAGCTGTTTCCTTCATTAATGCTACTCTCAGCACACAACCTGACATTGTTCTGCAGGAACAGCATGAGCTGGAAGCACGTTTGTCTGTTATGCTTACACGTGTTAAGATGCTGTAGCATCGACACGCAGGTCCCTTGCTAATTGGATTTCATGGATTTTCCTGAGAAATTTCATCAAGTAAGAGGAACTTGGCAAAATGTAATTGAGCTGAAAGAAGGATGATTCTAAAAGTCATACCTGTTCTTCAGAATATATTTTGTGCTATTTCTTTTGTACTATCAGGAAGAGGACTTAATGAGATGGTGCCACACTAAGTATCATTTCCATCTCCTAATTTAGAAGGCTAGCTAGAAAAAAAATCAAGCCAAAAGAGAAGCACCTATAGTAAAGAGGGTATTTGTAACAGAAGCACTAACTGGTATCTATCTGAGAGCAGGAAATTTGATGGTAGGGCATTTCCAAGTTGCCCACTTAAAAGTCTAGGGTACAAAATACCTTGGTATTTTGCTCCTTTAATACAATTTTTTTCCAAGGCATATTATGGTTTTGTTTGGAGCCTGACATATACATTCTTACAACTCACTTCTGTGTTTACATTCAAATGGAAATATTTCAGATGGAATGTGGTATTTATACAGTAAGAACAATTTATTACGAAAAAGATATTACAAGAGAGCAGGCCTTTGGTGTGGGGACAGACCATGTTATTTGAAGGGAACTGGGCCACTTGCATGCAGCAAGACCTGTTTTAAGACAGCTCAATCCAGAGGAACTCCTCTAATAAGCAGTGCTGCATGACCGGTTCAGTAAGCTTTCTGGTTATTTCTACAGCAGCTACTCTTTCAAACACAGACACTGCCCTTGCAATGGTGTAGACATCTACCTTTGGTTCTGTTCCACTTCCTTCTACTTTTCAATTACCAGAGGAGACTAAAAAGCTCATTCACCACCTCCAAACCTATAGCTTTAGCTTCTTTTTTTCATCCTTCACACCTCAGGCTCCTGCTCTCTCCTTAATGTGTGAGAAACAGCATCTGGGCACCCTGCTGCACCTGCAGCTGTTCCCTGCGCCTGTGCTCACCTCATCCCCACAACACCGCCTCAACGGCAATATCCATGTGGCGACTCCCCGGACCCTCTCACTTACACTTGCCTCCACCACCTACAGCAGTCCTCCCCTGCACCTCTCTATCACCAAGGCACCCCTACACCTCCAAGGTAGCAGCCTGGGTGCGAAAGGGATCTATTTCGCGCAGAGGCTCCGCAGCACTAAGCCGGGGAGCACGCCCTGGCCTCGCAGCGTTGCGAGGCGTGAGCAGCCCACCGGCCGGCGGCTGCAGCAGGCGGCCGAGCCTCACCCGAGCACCACAGCCCGCTCGGAACAGGCTTTCACCGCCCCACGGACCCGGCCCGCACACCGCGCGCGAACCCCGATGGCGCAGGCCCCACAGGGCCGCCACAAGCCCCGTCCCGGCGGGGCGGGACACGACGCTGTCCCGCTGTCCCCCCGCCCCACGGCCCCGCCGCGCATGCGCACACCGCCACCGGCCCCGCCGCGACCGGCGGCCGGCACATCTGCGCGCTTGCGCAGAACAGCCCTCCCCGCGAAGCTCCTCTTCCGCGCATGTGTAAGAGCTGCCCCCGCCCGCTCCCGCCCCGGCCCCGGCGGCGCAGCGCGTCTTCCCGCTCGGAACCTTGACACGGAGTCTCTCGGGGCCGGGAGCCTCGGGCGCCGCTGACGTCACTTCCGAGCGGTCCCGCCGCCGGGGCCAATGGGCGGCTGTGCGCGCGGCCCCGCCCCGGCCCAGCCCCGTCGCTCGCCGCGGGGCCGCTGTCGCGCTTGGGGCCGGGGTGCTCAGGCGCCGTAGCGGAGGAGGAGGAGGGGGGGAGATGGCGACGGGGGCCTCGGCCGCGACAGCGACGCGGAGAGCGGGTGGGCGAGTCACCCGCGGGAGGGAGGAGCCTCCGCTGCAGCCGCCGCAGCTCCCGAGGGCCTGCTCGGAGCAGTGACCGGCCGCTTCCCCCGCCGCCTCCCTCAGGCTGCGGCCCGCTTGGCTCTCGCCCCACCCCGGACTTGCCTACACCTCTGCCCTCGGCGGCTGCGGCGCTCCCCGCGTCCGCAAGGGAGCACCGGCAGCGGCTGGGGGCGACGGCCCATAGCCCCCAGCGGCGGGGAGGCCTTAGTCGCCCCCCTCCCGGGCGGCCGTGGTGACCCGGGGGGTCCCGTCGCTTTGCCAGTGATTATGCGTGGTCGGCTCCGGGCTGCTGGTCAGAGCCCTTCGCGCGAAGGCCGTCGAGCGGCTGGCGAGCCCTCCTACTTCTCTCCTTCGGCTGATGTCCCCTCTGTCCCTCGGCTAGGCTAGAGCAAGCTGAGACCCCGCTTCTCGGGAAAAGGGAAATCTACAGCCATGTATTTCCTCAGCGGCTGGCCCAAGAGGCTGTTGTGTCCTCTGGAGTCCCTGGAGCAACCTCTTCACATCCAGACGGATCCCCAGAGAGCTTTCTTCGCAGTGTTATCCCCATCACAGCTAAGCATCTGGTACTGCAGAGTAAGTATTCATCCTCCTGTTAGCCTTCAGACCCAGCTCTCCCAGCTGAAAAGCCCCCTTCTTTTTTTCTCTGTAAAAAGAGAAGGGGTTGTAACATTTGGGACTGAAGCTTATAGAATACTTCGTTATTTGTGAATCAGAGTGGTTAAGCCACAGTGTTTACTCATAGCAATGTAGCGTAAAGAAAATACATAAGATCAATCAACTTTGGAGTTAACACCGGTTATTCCTGAAAATCTAATCAACTTTTTTATTTTATTTTATTTTGACTGTAAATTGCGCTTAAGCTAAATATAGAGTGTTTGTAGCAATGCTTATTTTGCAAATATGTTTCATGTTGTCTGCTTTCATATGTTGTATGTTTTATATAAAAGAACATATGAATGTAGGAGGTATGAAGCTTTTTATAACACACAGAACAGACTATAACATTCGGTGTAATGGTATAGCACAGAAGTTCAGAAACTTTTCTTTTCATGAAAAGTTGAAAAGTGTCATGGTCTTAAACAGAGTAAGTGCTATAGCTTTATATGGAAGTTGCTGAGCCAGTAACATCCAGTTTGAGACCAAATGAACAATTGACATTAAGTGCCTTGCTTTTGATTCACTTTGAATTAATGTGGTAACAGAAATGTTGTTTGTCAGTTTGATTTGGTGCAGTCAATGAAACAGCCGTGATACTGACTTTAAATTTTGATGCTGGATCCTTTTAAACAGCACCTAGATTAGACCCTAAGTCTGTCTATAACTATCTCCAACTCCAGATAATTTATAGAGTTCATCTCAGATTACAGGAGAAAACTATCAATCCATTTTTAGAAAGCTGATACTGGAAGGTGTCAAATGACAGTAATAGCCGTAAAATCTTGTTCTAAGTTATGCTGAGTTTTCATCACTTTACCATATGTTGAGCTCTGCTTGGCTGTTCATGAGTTCGTGGGTGGGGTGCTGATGCTGTGTTTTTTAACCTATACAAGCATCCAACTAGGACATACCAGCCCAGTAAATATGCTGGGTGAACGTCATCACGTGGTCTGTGTTTTCATAGGTTTGTGGCACACGGTATAGATAAAGTGTATGCTCTCCTGGCTTTTGCCAGTTGTTAAACCCACGGGGGTAGTCCATCAACAGATCACAGCTGCTCATCTTTTCCAGGAATATACATAAAAAACCCAACAGGCTTGTAGAATACTTCTAAACATGTGCCCTATTGTCTACAATGTAGTTTACTTTCTGGTCTGTTCCTGAGCGTGGTGTTCATTAACTTACATGCTTGGACTTGTTTTCAAGTATTAAATGTTGTATAACTGGGTACAGACAGAGCATGAAAAGAATGTGCTTGATGCAGAAAAGTTTAGCAAACTTACAGGCCATTATTTAAAAAAAAAAAAACATTTTAATTCAGTATGTAAAGGGTGCTTTTGAGGAAGGTGCTGACTTTGTCAGGATTGGTCACGGCCTGGTCTTAGAGTAAAAATTGTGTTACAATCTCACCACCTCTGTGGGCATCCAGCTATTAGAAAATTCCTCTAAGACAAAGGTTTCTGTTAAGGGCATTTTTAAGACAATCTCTTGTATTATTTTTATAACTATAGCTGAGGTTTTGGGTGGGGATTTTTTGTTTGTTTTGTTGCTTTTTGGTTTTGGTATTTGCTTATTTTGAAGGTGAAACTTTTATAAAACATACTAGAATTACTACATTCTATGTTTTCATTTGTCAGAAGTATCTTTGGAACAAGGCTGAGTTCTGGTCAGGTTGAACTGATTCAACTTCGTTAAATAGAAAACCCTTCAGGCTAATGTTCTTTTTAAGACTTATTATTATCTCAAATATAAGAGGTTTCATGTAAGAATGAGGTGATGATTCTGGTGAAGTTGTGTTTTGAATTTTTTCAAAAACGGGGCTCTTTAAAATACTTCCAGGTGTCTGAATTTATGTATGTGTATTTTTCAGGTGAAGTGGTAATGTTTAAAGCTCCTCTTCACCTACTGTGTGCTAAAAACTAATGGAACTAAACAAAGTTTATCCAGAATATGGATTGTTTTGTGGTTTGGAAACAATATAGGTATTACGACTAGAAACTGTGGTAAATGGTGTAGGTAAGAACAGCTAGAATTCTGTTAGTGGTTTAGAGCCAAAAAGTCCTTGAATATTTTACGTGTTATTTTGGATTGTGGTTAGAAGAGACTATTTGTCAGTGATGAATGTTTCTAATCATGTGCCAGTACTGGTGAAAGATTTTTTGAGCATGCACCCCCAATATGTGTTCATTTATTTATAAAATATATGCAAAGGCTACTGTACTAGTATGCATATTATCAAGCATACACAACATAGAAATTAAATAAATAGAGTAGGATAGAATAATTTCAGTTGGGAGCGGCTTACAATGATCATCTAGCCCAGCTGCCTGACCAAGTCAGGGCTGACCAAACATTAAAGCATGTTATTAAGGGCATTGTCCAAATGCCCCTTAAATGCTGGCAGGCTCAGGGCATCAACCACCTCTTTAGGAATCTTGTTCCAGTGTTTGAAAATTAATTAAAAAAAAAAAAAAAAAAAAGGTAAGGTTGAAATAAACACATTTTTTAAAATTTTTATTTATTGATGGTGTAAGAAATATTTTCTTGCACCCCAATGGATTGTCTTCAATGCATCCCACTTTGGAGACTACTGTTCCAAGTGTTTCTCTTAAATCAGAAGACATTTTGGCACAGGTATCTCAGAAGATTCTTTGACGCTAGTGAAACTGTTCGCATTGACAGCATTCGAATGTTTGTCAATGTTGTCAATTATGGTGATGTTATGTACTTGGATGCTTGAAATGAGAAACTTCAGTTCGTGTAACAAACTTTCTGAAATGCTAGAATGATATAATTGATGTTTAGTAGATTAACTGGGAAACTAAAGGTGAGGTTTCACGAGGCAGCTATGATCTTTCCTGCTTGCACTTGTGTTTTAGCAGCTCTCATGATGGACAAGTGGTGGCTTTCACAGGGTTGTTCAGCTTGCTGAACAAATAGAAGCCTATTTTTCTGCTCATGAAGGGATCAAAGGAGCATTGTAGTTGGCTTGTTGAAATTGTTATTCATTTAACACTACTAGTGTTTATTTTTAAATTGGTTTGGTTATCTCATGAAATAAGAGCATGAGGCAGTACAGAGATTTCTAGATATTCACTCACAGGGCTCTAGATATTAAAGGAAGATGTATGCAACTGAGGAAGGAGGTGTGATAGGTGAGTGGAGTTCCCCGTGTAAGTGTTGAAGAGTGAATTGTGTGCAACAAGAATGGTCTGATGATGTAATTGTATGTGTAAATATAGTTCATAATTTCCTTTCTCTAATATTAAAAAACTTGTGGCAATGACAGGAATAATGACAGGCCTTGAATATTTAATGAAAACTCCTGGAGGATGTTGGACTATCTGCTATGACTCTGCCAGTCAAAACCTGTTTTGTAAGCTCTTTGAAGCCAAGAGTAGGTTGCTCCAACTACTCATTGTGAGGAGCATTTCTTAATTACCTAAGTGCTTATCAGCTTATGATTTGCACTTAGCTTACCCTTGTTTTTAAACTTCCTGGTTTGGTGATTTTTTGGTTTTTTTTGTTTTTTTTTTGTGATGATCTGATGCTGAATCAGATCACCTAGATGAACTATAAGCTTACAGGAAAGGTTGCATTTCAGAAAATCACATTGTCAAATACTCTGTGTTCACTCTAAATGCTGAATAAGTCTATATAAACAGAGCTCTCATAACTCACTCTTTCATGCATTTCAGTCTTTAGCTATTGGAGTTGAACTTGGTACATGCTATAAATCTAAGCATACACGTTACTTAAATAGGACGAAACAGGGGACTGTTCTTCTGATAAAGAAGGGGTCTCCGTAACCTGGAATTTTAGCATGGTATAAATGGAGTAACTTGTGACACCAATGCTTATAGTTCATAGGATATATGAATAAATATACAAAAAAGCAGTTTTTAAGCAGGCCGTTAAAAAAAAAAAAAAAGTTTTCACCGTGTATTCAGGATCATGCTTTCATCTCAGAACCGTAAGCAGAATAATTACTGAATTATTCTATATGGCCTTTTCCTAGATAGGGTTAGATATAATCTCTGTAGCATTTTTATCTAGAGTTTGATTGGAAAATGGACAACAGAAGACTTGATAATGACATAAGTGGTTTTGTATTGTGAATGATATAACACGGATAGCATCAGTGCAAACTGAGATGTCTTCACTCTTCTGCTGTGTTTTTTCCTTAGTAATTTAATCCCTGAGATACAACCTCTTACTGATATCCATCAGACATTTGTCTGAGAAGGCCATTTCTTTTTATATGTCGATAGTAGTTGTTCTGTTGCTTCTGTTATAAAGATGTATTTGTGGTTACATAATTAGAGAAGTGAGAAATACCTGTTAGACTGATAGATTTATCATTTGAATGTAGAATTCTCATGGGAATATTTAGTATTCAGTAGGCCTGAACTAGGTTTTTGGTGTCTCCTGTATTAACATAAAATAGATGACCTCTGAAGGACTTCTCAGAATTACTTGCATGAAGAGAAAACCATCCTCAGTTATGAGTTCTGATTGTCCAGTTAGTTGTACATAGCAGAGTTGTTTGCCACTATGAGACCAGAGATGAAGTTAGAGGTTCTCATCACATGCACTTCCACTTAATCCAAATTTAAGCACTTAGCAATTCATGGGGCTGAGGAGTAGCAAGAATATGTAGAATATGTTCTTTCTTATTGGCATTGTTTCTGAGCAGCAGGTTAACTGAAAACTTTCACATGGGAGAGGTAGTGATTGACAATTCTGATGCACTTTGTTTTTTTTGGACTCTTTTCACAGTAGCTTATATGGACCACTGTACTGGGAGCTGTGCTGTGTCTGTTGGGTGGATACTCTGCTGATTCTAAGCTTTCCATCTGCCCTTAAAACCGAATTAAAGGTGTTACATTGTTATAATTAAGCTTGCTGTTAGGAATTCTTTTAACACTGTCTTGTATCTCTGCTACTGACAAAATGGGGTTTTGCGTTGGTGGGGTTGTTTTTTTGTGTTTTTTCTTTGGTTTTTTTTCTTTTTTCTTTTTTCTTTTTTTTCTCTTCTGGTCCTTACAAATACGTTTTCCCCTTCCTTATGCATATATGCTTTTCTCCATCTAAGCTTTCTGGTTTATTAGTTTGTAAACCTATAAAGCTTCAGCCTTTTAAGTGGAGCACAGACTATCTAATGATGAAATAAAGTGTATCAGGCTTTTGTTCTATTTTCTCTCAGCCTTTGTCACTTAGATCATAAGCTCATCAGAACAGCTTGTTTTTGATTCTTGTCTTGTGCCTACAGCCTAATGAAGCATTGAAGCATATGTCTTATAAAACTAAACAGAACATTTGTGGTTTTGAAAGAAATTGCCTCTTGATTCTAAATGAGATTAATTTTTCATGTCTAGAATACTAAATTGCTAGGGAGTGAGAGTATTTGGATTTTAACAGTTTTCTACAGCCATACAGGCTAGTGTATTGGTTAAATTAAAAAACCCAAACCCATACATAATACCATGTCGTCAGCTGCTAATATTGTTGCATGCTCTCAACAAATACAGTAAGCTTCTTCCTGGACATAATATTTGTGAAAGACAGTTAGTTTTCCAGATATTCAGTCTCTGAAAGCTATAATTAAATGTAAAAAATTCCTTGGAAAATAAGTTAATAATAGTGAATTGGTGGCATTAAAGATGAGAATCCTTTAAAAGAGAGAAGAAAGTATTAAGGATTGTGAAATTTAATTGGGTTTAAAATTCAAGTTACTTTAGATTTTTAGTTAAAATAGAGCAAAACAAAAAATGGAGTTCAGAGTTGAATATGTTGGCTATGCGTAGGCTAGACAAAACATTCAGAACTCGATGTTCTTGTGTATTATTTGCGCAGACATAGTGGGATTCAGTGCAACTTTATCAGTATTTAAAAAAGTAATTTAACTTTTTGCACTATGTAAGAATTTGAGTTCGACTGTATCAGCTGCTTGATGTATCATTATCAGAATTTAGGCAAGGATATGTTTTTGCTGTTTATATTCAATGCAGATATAATAACTGTTTTGTTTTGCATAAAAATTATGAGCGTGCTGGTGTCTTACTGGAACTAAATTAATACACCTAAAAAAATCATAGTTTTAGTAATTTTTTGGGTGACTGGAGATGTCAGTATTTCTGTATTGCTATCTTTCCTTCTGGGTCAAGTGAATTAATGGTAAGACAGCAACTAAAAATAAAGGAGTGCTAAGAAGTTTCAGTGTCTGAATGCATACATGCTGTTAGGTGTTTGCTTCTCAAACTTTGTCTAGTAGTTTTCCATTGTATATGGTGACCTACTTAACTTGTTAAATCCACTAAATGCGCAGTTTATCCTTAACCTGCAGCAGTCAAACCACAGAACCCAAACTAAGGAAAACTCAAATTTTCATTATTTTATATTCTGTCAAACAGTCAATGGTTGTACCTCTCTCCAATTGGTTAATGTATCCTTTCTTCAAAGCCCTTTAAACATCCCAATTAGGACAGACACTTGCTCATAGGAGAGCAGCTGTTCAAGTCTGTACTACTTGTCCTGTTTGAAAATGACCTGTTCAGAGCAACATTCACATTTTAGTTTAGGGTTCAAATGTCTACTTGATTTGCATTTTACATCAAATGTAGTAGAATGTGTTTAGAGAACTGAAGTGGTAATATCTCATGTCTAAGCTTGCTGGGAGAATTTGCTGCAGGGTTTATATATCTTGATAGATTTCTTCATAAAAACTAGTTTCTATGGTTCAGTGTTCTGAGACTACTTACGCTGCTCATAGTTACTGCTTTAAAAAGAGAAGTTGGGAAGATGTATTTGATCAGGTAGAGTTAAGTAAAATAGTATAAATTCTAAGTTATTGGGTTTACTGTTCTGTGTTGTTTTGTGGTTGTTTGCCTATGTATTTTGTCTTGATGCTGGTGTGTAGCTCATCTGTCATAGAGGAACGTCCAAAGGAATTCTTAATGTACAACAATTGATAAAGAAATGAAAGTGAGTTTTAAAGTAGTTTTAGTTAGGTGTCTTTGCTCATGAAACGAGCTTGCTACCTTACTGTTTTATAAATAGTGCAATTCCTATTGGTATTTTTGGTCATTGGTCTTCCAAAACACATTTGTTTTCAGCTGTCTCTTGCAAATGTCATCATGATCTCACATAGGTTAAAAAAAAAAAAGGCATGTTTAATGCTAGAAAGACATTGTTGAGAAACACAAAGGTTTCTGAGTAAGAGCTCCTGTGGAAAGGGCTCTTGTGAAGCCAAGGCAGTTGAATGATGTTTAAGAAGGGAAGAAGATAAAGTGTGTTGAACTGCAGGAACATGAAGGTCTGTTTGGGTATTTTTGGTAGCATTGACTAGAGCACTGGAGGATTTGTTTACACTTTGGTAATGATACAGCTCTATTCTTTTTAAAGTTATCTTTCTTTCCCCCCCCATTGTTGTTATCTTGTGAGCATTCAGCTCTGCTGTTCTCTGTCTGTTTTGTCTGACTCTACATGCCTTTTGAGAGGCAAAATCAAAATATATTGAAATGCTAGATTTTCTCTGCAGAAGATTGTAAAATGCCGGATAAGCTTCTTATCTATTTTGGGAAGCTTTTGCTAGTTTTAAGTCGCAATTTGAGTGAAGACTTGCTTACTCAGCTCTTTCTTCCTTAGTGTTTTGTTCTTTCTTCCTTAAGAACTGAAGGTGGTTTCTTCTGTAGTTGTGTAAAAATGTATGTGTGATAGCTTGCTCTGCTTGGGGCAAATAATTAAAATTAGGCTGATATACTCCTGTTTATAGAACATACTCCTGTGCCATTAAACATCTTTGGTCACTTGAGACGTAATAACTTCAGATGTAAAATTACTATTTCTCTCTGTTGTATGAGCAAAGCAGGATATCGAACTGCCCTTTTAGCTTTGTGACCCTAGTAGCGTTTCACAGTTTAGTGGGAAGCTTGTAAACAGGGGGATAAAGTTTATATGTTAGGGTTTTCCTCACAGATGAAATAATGCTTTTGAGTTGTGGAGTATGTGGAGATAAATTGTATCAGTGAAACATTTATGGTTTAACCATTAACTAGGTAGCCTTTGACCTATTGAATTAGAAATGGGTCTGATTTCTAATGAGAAAGTTTTCTAATAAAAGTTTAGAAAAGAAAAGTTTAGAAAAGAAAGTTTTCTAATAAAAACTTTAATTACAAAAAGGTAAAAATGATTGCTCACACTCTTAATGTTTACTCTTTTAGTCCTCATCTGTAAGGCACAAAATAAGATTAGTTTAAGAAATCCATTTGTATGAATTTTATATCTGCTATGTATGCAGAACGTTCCTCCAGGTTCTGAAGTGTAATAGCAGCTTGCCTGTGAACAAATGTCACAAGAACATTGCAGTATAAATACTGTCATCATGTTCTGTAAAAGCAGTAATATAGCAAGAAAATTGTTGTGCATTAATGAGCTTCTAAAACGTTTTTTTGCCTGCTGTGAAAATGCTTGAACCATGGAAGTGCTTTACAATCGGTCTCCAAATCTAAAACTAGTGATGCAGATTACCAAGATTGTACTGTCACAGGGCACTTTTTCCTCTGTATATCTAAGGCAATTAAGGTGGGTCTAGCAAAGTAGTGAAAGGCTATGTAGTTCATGAGAACAATCAATAAGAATCTGTTAAGAATAATTAGTTACTTATTTAATGTTAGATAGTTCGATTTGCAAATGTCTGCGAAGGAAGCTACATGAATTGAAAAAGAGGGGAGATTCAGGCTGGACTTGAGGAAGAAATTCTTTACAATGAGGGTGGTAAAACACTGGCACAGGTTGCCCAGAGAGGTGGTGGATGCACCATCCCTGGAGACATTCAAGGCCAGGCTGGATGTGGTTCTGGGCAACCTGATCTAATTCAAGATGTCCCTGCTCATCAGAGGGGGGTTGGACTAGATGGCCTTTGAAGGTCCCTTCTGACCCTACCTATTCTATAAATAGTTTTTAAAGATTAGTTTTGCTTGTTATACTTTTCAATATAAATTTTAATTTTTTTTTTTGGTAATTCATTTCTATGTGGGTGTGAAATTTAAGTAATAATGCTGTTTACAGGATGCAAAGTGGTCCTAGTGATGGATGACAAGCTTTACCAAGTGGTTTAATGATTACTTTCAGTAGAAAGAGTGATTCCTGTTCAGCCTGTTGGTTCCCTTCCAGGAACTGGAGAAGTGTGCTCAGTTTGCTGCTACAACTCTAAAAGAAAACCTGTCACTCATAAAGTTAGGGAGAGCACCTATTATGAAGATGAGGAGAAACTTCTTAGAAGGAAAACTGTGTCTGGTTTAAATTTATCTGAAAGCTGAGGAAATAAAGTTGTCATCTAATACAATATGCACATATTTCTCCATCCCCACCTCCGAATGGTGGAGAGTAGCAGAAGGAGCAATACCTATCTAAGCTGAAAGAGCAAGAATGAACAAACAGTTCTATAATATATTTAAGGAGGAAGAATGGTTCAAAGTATGGGAGCAAGGAAGGGTAATTTTCCATTAGGTTTTTATGTCACAATTCTCAGCTGCTTTTGTGAAAGGGAGTGAATGCTTAGTGCCTATGGTAGCTTTTTCTGGTCTTCATGACCTTAAAGCTCTTCTTCATTCCTAGGAGGAAAGATGCTAATTGAGTGCATCTCATCATACCAAAAATCTTTTCATCAAACTGTAGAGGTGGATTTTCTGCACAGTTTCTGGCAGTATGTTCTTGAAGAGATACAAATCAGATTTCCTGATTATGATTCTGTTAAATCCAGTGGCCCATGCATTTAGTAGCATCTTAGCAAATGGATTGAACCAAATACTCTGTAGAATATTTCATCCTAGTTAATTTGACAGTTGTTTGCATTATGGAAGTCTGTGTGAGTTGCTTCTGTTCACTTTGAGCATCAGTCACCCTTCATCTAACTTGAAACTACTTCTGTCTTTCTATACGACTGTTCTGTTGTCTCTCCTTTCTGGTCAAATGAAGTATTTTATTTGAATGTCCTGGGTTTGAAAGAGTGAGATTAGGAATGACAGTGTGGCAGGAGTTCTGCATAAACTCCCTTTTAAAGCACCATTGTGTGATGCATTGTCAAACATGCACTAATTTTTTAACCTCCCTTCTCAAGGGGAACTGGTTGTTGCTGTTAAGGGTGCATAGTTGTTTACAGTGTCACAGTATAACAGACATCCCATCCTTCTAGAGATGAGATGTAATTTTTCCTTTTTTTTTTTTTTTTTTTTTTTTTTTTCCCCTCCAGCCCAGTGTATTAATCGTAAGCTACAAGGAACTGTCAAAAGCAGCTTCTCAGTTTGGACCTTATGAACAAGCAGAATGGCGGCCTGACAGCACCATGATAGCGGTTTCAGTAAGTAGGGTTTTTACTTCTTACTCTGGTTAAACTATAGCAAATAAAGTTTCATACTACCAATTTTTGTGCTTATACAAACTTGCAAATTGTATATACACTTAAATGATATTTATCTTGTGAAAACATGTAATACTACTAAGTGTTGAGGTGTTTTTTGATAGAAGCTTCCTTTAGTAGTTTTCGTTCATTTTTCCCCTGAAGAATGAACTGCAGTTCTTTGTATTAAACTTTAGATGAATTGTTGGGGGTGATCCAGCATCTCACTACTTCAGTAATCTGATCATGAAGAATAAGGGAATTGAAAGACCTGTGAATGAAAGAAATAGTTGAGAGTTAGATGAAGTATATATATTTAGCTTGATAAAGAGGATATACATATGTTTCAGAAAGGTGGGTCTTAAGAGAATGAAACTGTGGCTTTATTAAGGTGCAGTGTCTTCTGGTGATAAAAATTGCAAGGCATTGAAAACACAGAAACAAGGGCAGTGATAGATGATATAGACTCTTCTTTTAAGAGTCTTAAAGGTAAAGATAAGAACTTATCTCACAATGGAAATAAAATCTGTACTGAAGGCAAACTTTGGTGTAGCACATAAGGCTTTATAAAATACCCCAGTTAGCTTTAATGGTATGCAGTTAAGCAAACCTGAGCAGTTCTCACACTGTCATCATCCCCTAGCAATTCTAACTTATTTTGCTACTAGTATCCTCTATTGATAAAGTTTTGGCACATTTTTTTAAACTAATCATCTTCCCCCCCACCCCGATATTTTGTAGTTTCTTCTCTCATATTGCTGCATTTGTAGTTTTTCCAGTGTTACTGGTAAATATTTAGTTTCTTGTCTGTATTACAAGGTAGCTAATTCTCATAGTTAAACAAACTAGTGAATTGGGTCAAGATGCTTGAATATACAGAAATATACAAGGCATTTTAGTCTTTCCCCTGCTACAGGCAGCCCTCTGATACAGGCTGCTCTTCAGTGTGCATTCCCATAGCTAAGGCAGAGCTTTGTTAAACATCATAGCGTATGAGAAACGATGTAGTGAAATCCCTTGCACGGTACTCTACGCTTTTGACTGTCAGAGATGAGAACGATCAGGGAACGGATTACAGTTATGGTTACTTTAGTAAGTTTCATTGCAAAACAGACATTTCTAAAGCAATGTAGAAACCTGAGTGAACTAATACAATCAATTTGCAGGAAGCATATGGTTGAATGCTTCTGCATTTTATGCAGCTCTTTGTGGAATTTGAGGTTCTATTTAGGAATGAACCTGTAACAATAGCAACTTTGTGCTTTGAATAGTGTTCAGCAAGGCCCTTTGTCCTTTAACACCAGTATAAAGATACTTCACAGTATTGTTTTACCTTTCCTTCCAGGATAAGATAACTTACAGGTTAAATATTTAATGATGTAATGGAAAGAACCTGTAAAGATGTTAGAAATGAATGCATTTCTTTACCACATAATACCTGAACATGGTATTACTGCACATAGAAAAGCTTCCATTTATTTCAGCCTGTCTGAAGCTCACAATTATGGTTTGGATTTTATTCTTGCACAAGAAAGATACTCACTTTGAATGAGAATAATTGTGTTTCTTGGACTTTGAAGCCAAAACACAAATTTCTTTTAATGATAAAGCAAAACATTTGACTGTGGAAAAACATGGCATCAGTAAACTCATAAACTAAGCTAGCAAGAGTCTTACTTTTTCCTTTATTCAAAGAAAAGGAAGCCAACATTGCAAAGCAATGCGAAACCATTTATTTCAGTGCTTCTTGCCTCCAGTAATAGTGCTTTGGGTACATGCCCAGCACACAGTAAAATGATTGGATGGAAAACCGTTTAACCAAAATTCATTTCATGATTTCCCTGAAGAATAAATTTGTGCTTTAAACAAATCATACTTCTTTGAACAACTAACCTGATCATCTGCCTCTCCTGTGCTTATACAAACACTGGATCAGCTTCTAGTCATGACTGGAACATCTGATAACTAAATGATTTGTATTTGTTCTCTGAATAGTCTTATAGTTTGAAGTCAGTCTTCCAGAATGACAGAATGACTTGGGATTGAGTTATAGTAGAAGATTTTGAAAAGGTGGTGTGGTATCTAAAGACACTGCATGACATAATGATTTTTTCAAAACTACCTGGGTGACCAACACTGAGAGGCAATGCCTAGCTGCTTTGCAGTCTGTAGTGTCCATATGTGTTGAAGCACCTGGAGGTGTTGTTCTGGAGGCTTGCTACCTTCTATTACATGGTTTCTGTATTAATTCTCTTAGTTGGTGGGAATTAGGTGCCCAGGTTCTAAATATCTGGTGTATCTGTCTGGTTTTATGTATTTACGTTAATCAAAGGAAAATTTCTGAAGGATGCACACAGCAGCAGAGGTGTTTTTCCATTTTTCTACTGAGCGATCTATTCAGTGGACTTAGTATGGATTTTACCTAGAATAAATTTCAACACAGGTTTATAATGTATCTGAAACTTGATGTGAGTATATATTTGTGTATGATATGAGACATACATAGAAATTGTAAAAGTCCATAGATTTTACTCATGCAGATAGACAAGCTACATATCTTATAAGTTTTTCTCTTTCAGACTGCAAATGGATATATCTTATTTTTTGAAATCCCATCAACAAGAGACAAGTATCTTTATGAGCCCATGTATCCCAAGTAAGTGTTTTAAACTTTATTTGCATCCCTGGTGTGGAAAAAAAAAATACAACTAGAGAAGTCCTAAGCAAATTTTATCATAAAAAAAAAAATGTATGTTTTGAAAATTCATGAGTACATGAAGCATCATTCCTATGAGTTAGAGATAGTTCAGAGGAGAAGTTGGTCTAATTGGTTTGCTGTCCACTGATTAGATTCCTCAGGTCCATTTTACAAGCTCTCAAAATCATAAGTAGCAGGGTTGAAGTTGTCTAATTTTGTAATTTGAGGTAGTCTGTTGAATTAATGATCTGTAACAAGCTTGTGTAATTCCTTTTGAGTAACTCAATTGAATAAGTCATGTTTCTTAGGAACTATTAGGGCGCAATTTTTTAAAAAATTCCTCTCTGCCGTCCAACTTTGTAATAACTTAAGAGATTTTTTAAATAGATGGGGAATAAATTCTTAATATTTTGGAAAGAATATGAATCATTTTTTGGTAAGAATATATAAGTATTTTAGCTGCAGTGTGTTATGTTGTCATTATCATATTTTTTTTATTGCGAAGGTCAGAATACATTTTATGTATTAAAATGTGACTCTGTATCGGATGTATTTGTGGTTGACTTAGTTGACTTTGGATTTGGTGGAATTGAGAAATACTTAGCTCAAATTAAAACATCAAGGGGTGTATTTGTGCTTGTCTATGTGTGTTTAGGTAGTCAGAATCTGTAGTCACTGATCGAACCAAATTTGTCCACAGGAATAATGAAACATTCTTGATTTCTCATTGGCTAGAAACTGTGTTTGTTTTGTTTTGTTTTGTTTTTTTTTCCTGCCCCAATGTATCTCTCTAGATATACCTTCATTATTATGATAATGCTAGTCAATTTAAGCTTTTTCATATTCATAAAAAGAATTAGTTGATTGGTAGGTATTTTCGAGTGGACATGTATGAGGAGTTTTGGATAACCTGTGATGTAACCTCACATAAGAGGAAAACATTCTGATGATTTTTTTTTTTTTTTTTTAAACTATAACTGTTGAACCATGAACATTTAAAAAAAATTAAATCAGGTCTTCATGAGCATTTAAATTTTAAACCTCTATTCTTTTAACAAGTGTGTACAGGAAGAAATGACTCGGCAGGTGGTAAATGATTTCAAAGTGAATTCTTGCTTCACTGAGTGGAAAATTTTTTGTATTACTGCTATAATGCATCATTTTGCCTCTGAAGTAGCCCTCAAAGCTCTGGAACTAAATGGAATTTACTGTTACAACTTGCCTGTTTTCAAAGAATTTAAGACTAATGCAGACAAGTTTACTTGCCTTTTCTGAAATCTGACTAGCATTTTTCGAACTGATTTTTAACATCTGAGTTACTGTTACTTCACCCTCTTGAAATAAAAGGAATAGTATATTTTTAGCTGTACATAATGCAAAAGAATAAACAATAGTTTGTGGTATATTCTTGTTCTGTTTGGAAAGTTGGTGGGGTTTTATTATTTGAAAAAATGAAAATACATGGAAAGATGTACAAAATATACAGTACTAACTAAAAAGAAGCTTTGGAAAGTTGGTTTAGGCATGCCATGTGTAAGAAAGTTAGAAAATATCTATCAGGCAGTTAGTGACTAACCAGTCTAACTTTTGTATAAAACATTGGTAATTAATTTGTGTTGTCAACCATGAAAAAGTCTTTGTTAGCTGTGTGTGGAATGGCCAGGATTTTAAGATATATTTGTATAGCCCAAAAGGATATAATGCTGATTCTGTGGATGACTAAACAAGGTGTTTGTTCCTAGAGTGTTCATGGTAGGTTGCTCACAATCTAAGATTAATGCATATGCTTAACTTTTAAGAAGATGGATGATCTCGCTGAATTTACTGGGTTTCCTAGTCTGTCCTTATTTAGCCCTCAAGTTTGAAAAAATACATAAAATTACTGCTGTTTGGGTCATCCTAGATGAAAAGAAAGATACAAGCATCTGTGTGTGAAATATGCCTGCTGTGATAAACATTAAATTATTCCGTAAGCTATTGTAATGAACTCTTTTGGTGCAGATGCAGTGTACTGACTTTAGGCAGTTACACTGATTTGCTTTGTAGATCAAAAAATTCTTCCCAAACAAGAAGCCAAACCAAAATAAAGAGACAGACAGACTGAACCAAATACCCAGAATTGAAACTTTTAAGTTTCCTCTGGCGTGTGTTCATTTTCCAAAGACATTACTTCACTGAAATGCTTGGATTTCATTTCTTCTGGACTGAAAAATACCAAATAAATTTTGTTAACTCTGAAGCCATTAAAAAAAATCAGTGAAAGGTCTCAGATGTGACTTGCCTTGTGTTGAAAGGAGACATAGTACTGTTTTCTCTCACTGTAACAGTTTGTTCTTGGCTCCTTGCTCTATGTTGGCAGCAGTAATTATGCACCTGTGTTTTAAGTAAAGTAAGGTTGCTAACACAATGGAGAAACTAAATCTGCTGATCTCCTGCCCTTCCCTGTTCCCTCCGCTGGATTCCAGTAGCTTAGCTTGTAAGTTGGCATATAATAAAAGGCTAGCATTAGAAAATAGTGACCTTGAAGTAGCACTGAGTAGCAGCACTGGGAAATTCAAACACATGGAGTGACTGCTCAGTGATATTCGTGATAATTCTTGTGTGATAGTTCATTATAAAGCAGTTCCTCCCAACATTGTAACTTTCATGCAGATATTAATTACAACTTGTCCAGCTCTGTTTTATGTGGTTGCTTACCTGTGTTAGACAAAGTGATCGAGAGGGTGGTGGTTTTTTCAGAGTATAAAGATACAAGGCTGTTCTTGCATTAGTGGTGTGATGGGGCAGCTGCTTGAAACAAGTTAGTAAAAATAATGAAAGGGATGGGCAACAGGTTCAAAAGTGGGTCTCCACACTTTGCGTATTTGAGATAAAGGTTGTTTTTTTTGTTTACCGTTCTTCTCTTTGGACACCTCCACAACATTCCAGAAAGTTAAGAGATGTAGAATATCATCAGTTGTGGAGTTTGAGTTTTGGTATAGGGTTGGTTGGTTTGTTTGTTTGTTTTGAATAGCTAGTGAGCACACTTCTGTCAGTGCTTGTAAACATCCAGTCTTATTCTACTTTTCAAAATTATTGACTAATTTTTAATATTGATGAACTGCCCATATCTACTGACTTTTTGTAAGCAGAATGAAACCTGTTCTCGACTATTATTTCTTTAAATAGTAATGTCCAGTTATAACAGAAACATAACATGTCAATGTGGTGACTACAAAAATACAAATCTCTTACTGCAACTACAGATTGAACAGAATTCTAAGAGTGCAAGTCAGCATAATGAGGTGGTTGTGCAACTGGGAGTGCACGCCAGTAGCGTCCTCAGCTCCACCAAAATCCTGGTGCAAGATTTTCTAGTTTAGTCAGTATCCTGAAGTTGAACTTGCAGCTTGGTTTGATCTTATACAAATGAAAACATTGAGAAAGGTTGTGTTTAAATTCTCCTGTCAGCCTAGCTGTCATTTAAATGAAATGTTTATATTTTACTGTAAGTAAAAAAAGCTTGTCAGAGAAGCAGGTGATAAGGTATATGATAGACATCCACTTTCTTGACTTCAGTTATTTTTGCAGTCTTCCAGATTGGGACTTTATATCTGTGGTAAAGTTACAGCTTTACATGGTATTGATATTTTTTAAATAACTGCTTTAAAATTTGCTTGATAATGTTTTAGCCTTAATTTGAATAAAAAAGACCAAAAAAACTTGCTGAAAATAAAAATCACTTCTGGTTTGTCCAGATGGGAGAGAGTTGTTTGTGGAGGAAAAGTACAGTCCTTCCAGGAAAGTACAGTCCTTCCAGTTTATAGTTGATACTACACAGATTTATTACTATATATGGCTGTTGAGCAAGATGGTCTAAAAGAGTTTGCCTGTATTTGATCTGTTAACAGAAGTATTCTAGCATACAGTTATTGCGTAAACTGTAATTACACTTGCAAAAGCTTTCTGTGATACAGCTTGAACAAAATACCTCAAAGTGAAGGGTCAAAAAAAAAAAAAAGGCATGGCAAGTGACAGAAACACTTTAGCTGTTTGTAACTCAACATACATTTAGGGTGTATCTAATCACAGTATGGTTTGGTTGGGTTGGTTTTGGTTTTTCGTTTGTTTATTTGGTTGTGGAGTTTTTTTGTTTGTTTTGTTTTTGTGTTAATTTTTTTGTTTTGGGGTTTTTGGTTTTTTTGTTTCTGTTTTACAAAATTGAGAATATATGAAATACTTTAAGGTGGGTGAGTGGGAAATTCTTCTTAAACGCTAGTTATTTTATACCTATGGAGTTTTAATCGGTTTAAAATGTAGCTGTGTAGATATGATAAGGGTTAATGGAACTGACCTTTTCAGCATTATGCACGTTTTATGTAAAATCTATTATTAAATTAATATCATAAAACAAGTGCTCGTCTCATGAGCACAGCATTCTGTCATGAATTCTGAGTATTTATTTATAAATTTCTGTTTTTTGATTTTTTTAATTTTATTTTTACTTTTGCTGGAGTCAATTAATAGTTTTTGTTAAAATCATAGTACTTCAGGAGTGTTACGAGTTGCAGTTGTTCCACTGAAGGAAATATTTCTGGCTTTGTTGATACTTGGCCAGGAATTGCTACTCTGTTCTTGGAGTGAGCAGATGTTCATGCTCAATGAAAACCTAAAGTATCCTGCTTAATTTGTTAGTCTAAAACCAGGAAAAGATGCAGTAATTCTGTTTTCTGTTTGTTTTGTGCCCTTTTTTAAATTGAGACAGGATAGTCTGCAGCTTCATTTCAGCCCTTAAGACTTTCCTCCAGTTCAGAGCAGACTTGGAAGAGAATCAGTAGTGGCCATTAGCCTACATTCTGGGATACTTTCCTGCAGTGAGCACAAGTACAAAGTCCTGCTTCAATCAGTCTAATTTTACCTCCATATTACTAAAGTCATTACAAGGTAAAACATGAAGAAAATGTGCATATGGAAAGATAATAGAATGGTAAAATAATCATCTTCATCTGTGATACACTTACAAGAAGTGGCAGTGCATATACAAGTAAATTTGTAGCTTTGTAAGCTGTGGCAAGGTACTCTATTGTTTTTTGAGGAGTTTCCAAAGGAATTTGTACAGGTATTCCTTTGTTTTACAGTGAAGAGATATGTAACACCATCACAGTAGAGGATTCCCTGTACTGAACTGGGGACTTATTTCTGTCTAAGAGCTTTGGCAAGGACAGAGACTTGAGATTTCTCACTTGAAGAGACAGTGTGTGGTGACTTAATGCTGAGGATATTTTTGCCTTTGAAAAAGACAAAACCCAAAGAACTTTACATGGCTGATAAACTAAACATGATAATTGGTGATTCTTTTGCCTCAGTTTTCTTCATATCCTCAAGTGGAGCTTGTGTTTGGGAGGTGGAGTTCGGGGAAGTGATAAGAAAGTTGTGTAAATTTAGAATGAGACCGCAATGCTGGAGGTTAAGTACCTGAAAATGCTTTAATTTTAGGTTGTTTTTTTTTTCCTAATCGGTATGGGCACATCGACAAGCTAGTGTTTATATGCTGTTTAACAATGCTGTGTTGTTGTTTGTATGTATGGTTACTGTATTCATGTCTTACTCTTTTTGGCCCTTTTCAAAGCTTTTTCCTTTTCAATAGCAAGGTGGTTTGTAGGTGCCATAAATTACCTCATCAGTAATCAGGATTTTTTCCTGATTCAGCAGACTTAAGATTAGTACGTACACAAGTTTTGAACTTCAAACTTTGCAAGGGTAACTGATGAGGTGTACAGTTAATTAACTTACTAAATAATCTTTGTTTGGAATTAAGCTTGTGCTAAGCTTTAACACTGTGGTTTTCCCTGTAAGTAGTAGTTGGCATTTGGTGGAAAATCTGTTTTTAAAACTAGATTAGTTGTAGAATTTGTAAACCATTATGGCACTTGCTAGCCCTTGATGTGGTTCAGGAGGTTTAAAATGTCATCAAGAAATCTTTGCAACTGGAATAGTAATTCAGTAAACCATTTAGCTTTTTTACATAAATAGTTGATTAAGAGGCTAGCTAGTTATTTCTACTCTCAAACCACAGAAACCTGTTATTACTCAATTGGGTAGAAAAGGCTGTACTAAGAGTTACTTTTCTAAACCCTTACTCATTCTTCATAGTTGTTTTCATAGACTCTCTTTAAATATTTGCCCAGCTCTTGCCAATCTGTGTGCATATAGCTCTGGATCCAGCTGGACATATTTCATCTTCACCTGGTGGCTGCCTGCGGCGTATTTGGGGTGAGAAGACAATGGTAGTTGGGTGGAAATCAGAGCTCATATTCTAACTTGGCTTACTGGTTTGAGAACCATTCCTTAAAAGCGTGGTGGGCAGGAAATAGTGAAGAATCACATGTTCAGAGGCTCTTTGAAGCAGATATTAAAAAAAAGTCCTCAGATGTACAGACAGTTGACTAACTGAAGTCTTCACAGGAATCGTTTTAAAATGGTTGATAAGCATTGTGTAATTGTGCTAATGCAACAGTAATGGCGGCTGTCAGCTTTTTGCTTTTGTGCCTTCAAGGAAAGCAACTCGGAGTTCTTGGGGGTGTAAATTCATTAGAAACAACTGTTTGCCCTGTGCTTCTCATCTATAATGCTCTTAATAGTTGAAATATCAAGGTGTTGGGATCTTTTCCCCTTGTTACCAAAAGACACTATTTCAGCAGCAAAAGTTAAGAATATTATCATAGTCCCAGAGTAATTTAAAAATATTTTACCTTGTTTGTGTAAATTATTTGCTCTAAAGATATTTGTTGGCTGTGAAAGCATCTATGAACTTTTCTAAACTATTATACAGACATACCAGCTACCTGTATTACTATGATTGCCCCAGATAGAAACTTAAAAATAGCATTAGATTAAGATTTATCTCTTAGAATTCTCCAGTATATAAATATATAAGAAATATATATGAATTCTTCAGTAATAAGCAGAAAACTGTACATTATTTTGAAAAATTAAGCATTATTTTGAAATTCTCAGAACAGACTAAAATAGATGATTAAATATTTTAATTACAAATTATGAAGAAGTCCTTAAATACATCCTTTCAGATTCTGCTGTGATTAACTTCGTTAAGTGTTTCTTAGTTGCTTCTGTTAGCAATGACTGAGTTTGGTAATGATATTTCTGAGTGAGTTTTGACTGTGGATCATGCTGCATCACTTAACCACTGTGCATGTAGTGGAGGACCTGAGTGCAGAACTGCTCAGCCAGAAAAAATAGCTGTCTGGTGTCCTGTTTCTTCCCTGAACCTCCCCCCACCCCGGATAACACACTCACAGGAAATTCTTCCCACCTGTGCAGCAGAGGCTAGCTGACTACGCTTTGGCATGGTGCTGCCTCTTACTTGAATTTAGGTGTGTTGTTTGGTGGGAGGGGGGTTTAGTGTGGGGTGGTTTTTTTTTTTTGTTGTTTGGTTGGTTTCTTTTATTGGGGGGGTTTTAAATACTCTTCTCCATTTTCTTATTGTTGCATCTTGCATCATAGTTTGAACTTACAGTTTTTTCTAACAGAATCAGTGTTACTTCCAGAACCAGTTCTTCCCTTGTAAGAAGATCAAATGATTACCAAAAAAAAAAAAAAAAAAAAATTACTTCATGCTAAGAATTTTGACAATTCACTTATTTATAGGCTCCTCTTTCATTTTGGGGAAATCAGGTTAGACCTAATCAGCAGAGAGTTGGAGAAAGAGGGCAAGCTGTTAAGGTGGACTTACATTTACCACTCTCATTACCTATATTCATGAGATACAGTTATGAAGGCTTTCAACACATGAAAGACATTTTGTTACACCTTATAGTGCTCTGTTTTGTGTGAACAAGCATATCAGTAATGACATGCTAAATATGGAACAGAGAATGAACTGGTGATTTTAAAAGTACACCTTGGTCTTCAATGCCAGATATGGAACCTCCCCATAAACTTTGTATTCTACCTTTCAAAACCAGCCTGGCACTCCTAATCTTGCCATGACTGGGACTTTCTTGGATCGCAAATGTACTGGGAGATATTTCTCAGTGCTGCATGTTAGGAGATTTTATTCACAGTCTTAGTTACAGTAACAGATGCTGTGTGAATAGAAGTAATTATATTTGTTTTGACATGCAGCTGGTTGGTCATTGGAATGTGTCTGTTTCAATTCTTGTGTAAAAGTGAGTTACTTGAAGTTTGTCTACAAGGGTAGCAGATGCTGATGTGGCAACCCAGGCCAAACATTCTTTCCTGCTTTCATCAGCAGTGTACATTCTTCGTTTAAAGGTCAAAGTAACTTAACTAGTAAGGCTGACTCACACAGATGTGAGCTCTGTGAATGCAGAGTACTTTTGATTGTGCTCCATTCACACCTATAGTAAGGGTTTCTTTTTGAATTGACGAACTTGATGTAGTCACAGGCAATGAATTAAAATATCGACATTTTGGGAGTTTCAGTCATGATGATGGTGCCTCAGTGCAAAAAAAGGTAGTCTCTGCAGATGGCAACAAATTTGCTGAAACTAGCTCATGAAACTGAAAATATTCAAATATTCTTGTAAACTGTTGTTATCAAACGTGTCAAAAGAAAAAGAAGCCTGCCCACATGGAGACTTGAAAATTCTCTTCCAGAAAAAGATGTCTTTTAAACCATGTTGTTCTCATTCTGGCTTTACAGGTTGTGCTGTGGGGAAACACTGTGTTTATACTTGGTTATGTATCTCAGTCAGTTGCAACAGGCATGGTACATAGTGTGTTATTTGTACATAGACATGACACAACCCATTTGCGCTCAGTTTTCATTGTTTTCTTACAAGATTCAGTTTTACAGCTTGATTCCAGAGTCATTTGATCTTGCGATACTTTCTGGAAGCATACCATCTGGATATTTAGGTCTACGTGGGTTGAAAGACATGTCTCCAAGCACCTGGGGCTTTGCAAGTGTTTCTTGAACCCCTAGGTTGCGATTCTGCATTGCAGGTAGTGAAGGAATTAATCCTGTATGGTTTTTTTTTTTTTTTTTTTAACCTGTGAAATTCCTGACTCTAAAAAATACCAGGCCAAATCAGGTGGATTTGGCTTCATGAACTTTTAAGAAGTGCAGCCTCATTTACTGTTTAAAAAAACCCAACAACCCGCAGTGCTAGTCTTAGTCACCTTTTTATTTCAGGCCTCCTGTCAGTCCACAAGAGCTAGCTTACGTGAAGGCCTATTCTTTCCCAAGACAGCCATATTTTGTAATTACCAACCATTTTACTAATTTAATGTTTATATAGGTTACCCTCTGTGGATGGTAGATTAACTAACCTTACAATATTTTTTCTCATCTTTTGCTACAATCTTTCATGGCCGCCATGGCTTTGTTCTGGAAAGATGGTA
Source organism: Strigops habroptila (assembly GCF_004027225.2). NCBI lineage: Eukaryota > Metazoa > Chordata > Aves > Psittaciformes > Psittacidae > Strigops > Strigops habroptila. The sequence goes on along the minus strand of NC_044302.2, from coordinate 72,454,756 downwards.
CTCCTTCCATCTGCTAACTGCATAATGTCAAAGGTTACCTTGGGCCTACCTTAGCTAGCATGTATCTTTGTTCTTGCTGCATAAGAAAAGGTGAAAGAATAGCAGATATTGAATTTGTGTTTTGCTATAAAACGGTAATGTGTTGTGGTCTGTTTGAAGGAAGAGAATCAGTGCTCCATCATCTCTTTTCTTAGTAGGTCTTAGGTTTATTGTTGATTTGCTATAGGGACATATATTCTTAAGAATTATTATAATGTGTACATGTTGGGTTATGCATGCTGAATTAATAGTATAAATATTGATCTGGGGAAAGGAACTGAAAAAACATGAACGTTTTACAGTTTATAATATCTGTAATGTACCTTGGTAAAGAATGAATTGGAGATCCTTAAAAATTCAATACCTATTTAATTAACAGAAACAGTTGAATACCATTTTTATTGTACCAGAATTTGCATTCATACATATAACTTATTAACATGGGCTACACAGCTATCGTTTTGCTCATTCTCTGTTCGTTGTCTTATTTTACATACATACTCTTTATAGGCGTATAGGATAATACTGGCAGACTAAATTTTTTGCTCTAAAACTACGTCTTAGATATCAAGTGCTGCCTGTGGCAGGTTGTGCATGAATGCTTGGCATGTGTGTGTGTATATATATATGTATGTATGTATATGGGGGGTGTGGGATGCAACCATGGGACTGTAAGTCTGTTGCTCTTGTCTTTTTTTGAGGGACATCTTGTCTCCAGTGCAGTATTTCTCTTTTTATTTTAGAGGAAGCCCGCATCTGAAGGGAACCCCACACTATAAGGAAGAACAATGTGCTCCTTCATTAAGTCTAGAAATGAAGAAAGTGCTGGACTTGCAAGCCTCTATCACAAGGTATGCTCTCTAGTAACATCTTAAGAATTTTTCTGCATGTAGAGGTTACTTGTTAAAAAATGATGGGGAAACTGGATGGAATAAACTTCTAGTAAAATTTTAGACCTATTAATACTAGGGACTAATAGTTACTAATAGTAAGTGTAAGGAGGTGAGAAAGTAAATTGCTATGTAAGAATTCTATCTGTGCTTGTCTATACTGGTATTTTATATGTGCTATATACAAATATTCATTATGTTACTATAAATGAGTTTGTACTTGGGCTCAAAGTATGGATTAGAGATTTCATGGAGACGCAAGTACATAAGGGCAAAACTGTATGTAGCATTTCAGCATTTCTCCAGCTGCCTGCAGAGAGTCCTATTTGTCCTGGAAAAACTTTTTGTTTACCTGTTCCTTTTTTTTTTGTGGTGATTTCCCTTCCTTGTAAGTAAGCTTTGTACGTGCTAAATACGTGTGTGTGAAAAGTTGGTGAAACCTTATAGCGTTGGGGTAGAGTGGAAGAGTAACAAAATGCAATATGAGAAGAGGCCTCATAGGAGAAAATTGATGTATATGCTGGAAAAAGCTTTCCTGAGAAGCTGCAGGTTTTTACCTGCACGCAGATAGATTAACAGTAGTTTTCAGAATTTTAGAGATGTTTGGGGAAGGAGTTAGGAAAGGTCTAATTTTTGCTTCATTAACGATCTTAGACCATGGGTAAGAAAGTGTTGTGAATTATTTACAGCCTAGGCAATATCGGTAATTTTCTAGGACAGGTGAAGTTGGTAGTAATGGCAGTCTTGTGTTAGTCAAAAGTATTAAAACGATCTTCAGCAGTTCATGTACCAGTTCAACAATTACTCAACAATACAGACCTGTTCATGAACTCTGGTTCCTGGAGGGAAATAGAAATGCATACTATATTTTGTCAGCTTGGTACCTTCACTGTCTAGAGGACTTAGGTGCTTGGTTTGAAACTTACTTGATGTAACTTCTTAATGTAGTTGCTGATACAGTATGGAGTATGGTGTTTGTTACATTAATTGATTTTTCTGTGACATTGGTAGGAGATGCAGTTTTTTAGAGAATGACAAATACATTTGTTAGTTTGCAGTCCATGTTAGAAGATCTACTTATTGCTACTGCTGATGGATTTCTCCATCTTGTTCATTGGGATGGTATGACCAATGGAAGGAAGGCCATCAATCTGTGTACAGTTCCATTTTCTGTGGACCTGCAGTCTTCTCGAGGTAGGTTTTGGGGAGTTTTATTGCTTGTGATAGTTAACTATTGGTGAAATACTGTCTGATAGGAAATATTGAAATATTATCTCTGTTCTCAAGCAGAGATGAGAAAAGCCTTTTGTAAATGTGAACAAAATAGCCTTTTTAATGATTTTTTTTTTTTCTGTGAAGTAATAAGTAAACAAGTGAAAAGTCTAGGTTTGCAATATCACTGTGTTCACATTTTTAGATTACTGGTGTTTTCTCAGCAGGTTCATTTTTGGGCTTTGAAGATGTTTATATCAGAGATATGGAATACTGTGCTACGCTTGATGGTTTTGCTGTTGTTTTTAATGATGGCAGAGTTGGTTTCATTACACCAATGTCAAGTAGATTAACTGCTGAGGTATATTTCCTTTACTATTTCTATCACGTACTGTGTATTAAATGTGTTTTTCCTGGGTGTCTGCATTTCACTTAGCTTTCTACTTTAAATTCTGTTCAGCTGCAAAGAAATTAAAATTTAGCAGCTGCTTAAGGATAGCATATGACAAGACTGTATTTCATACCATATTTTGAACTGGATTGTTCTAGCACTAGTCCCTGTCTATGGGAGAGCATAATTGAAAGTAAATTCAATTTTTGTTTATTGCTTCAAAAGGTCATTATAGTTCTTAGATCTTCTTATTATTTCTGCGACAGAATGCCTGTTGTTAGTTAGAAGTGGGCTGGTAAGAAGTGTTTTCTCCTATGGCAAAGTATCATAGGTGCTGTTTCTACCTTTGAGCCACAATCAAGTCTAATTTTTCTCATAGTGACAAGCATACTTCAGGATTTGTTTTAGATTAACCTTTTCCAAGCGTTGTTTAACCAAAAAAAAAAATAAAATCTGTGGATTCCGTTCTTTACAGCAGCTCCATGGTGTTTGGGCACAAGATGTGATTGATGGAACTTGCGTGGCAGTAAATAACAAATACAGGCTAATGGCATTTGGATGTGCCAAGTAAGTTTTGTAAGTCTGGATCGATCGGGGGAAAAAATTATTTCATTGTCAAGCTTAAATACCACTGTCTTCTTACCAAGTTGTATTGCAAGAGCTGTAAAGATGAAAATGATCAGTCTTTCTAGAGATTGTATAATCTGCTGTGTCAAGAAGGTAGGAGGGGAGAGGAAAGAAATTATTGTCTGCCTGAACTGCAGTTGAAACTGACGCTTGCTGTTCACATTTGTAAAAAAATAAAAAGGTGGCTGGACCAATGGTGAGGTTTGGAACGTGCTGCTGTCCCAGTTAATCTCACAGCAGGATTATAAAGTCAGTTTTAAGCAGTTAATCGTAATAATAATGGGCAAGAATCAGCATTTCCACACCCAGCTGAGAAAATGCTCTGTGGAGTGTTGATTTGGTCAGGAAAAATGTTGCCTGTTTGAATAACTGTGAGTATTTATAAATTAAATGTTGCAAAAGTGCCTTTAGTTGCACTGTTTTGTTTTCTGCTCCTCAGGATAGTTCCTTCTGTATAACACTGCTTTAACTAGTCTAGAGTGCAGCTTTTTTTGGTTTTGTTTTGTGTTGGTGTTTGAAACAAAATAGTTACTGTAATTCATTGATCTTAGTATGCATTTGTATTCTCCTGATGAAACTTTAGCACTGAGTGAATACTGACCTTTCTCATTGACTGTCTTGCAGCTGGAAGCCATAAATATATGTGGATTGTGTGTGCATCTGTATTTTCAGAGAATGAAATAGTCTTAGTGCATTGGTTATTTCAGGGCTGGTGTTTTGGGTCCTCCACTGCCTCCTGGAAAGTATCTTAAAAAGTTGCTTCATAACGTTCTTTGAGTGTTACTTGACACAATGTTTCTGTTCTAGATAAATTTGGTATTGGTGAGAAAAAAAGCAGCTTTTATTAATCTCTTGAAAATGATGAGAAATCCAAATGGGCTGTAGTCTAAAGCATGTGTAATCTCTTCCAGCGGCTCTGTGCAAGTTTATACGATAGATACCACCACTGGCGCCATGCAGTTTTCTCATAAATTGGAGCTGACACCAAAACAATATCCTGGTGAGTTACTTTCATTGCTAGAATTTTCCAGCTGGTCTTAGGGTATTAAAGAATATTTTTATCCTTGGCTAGATAACAACTATTTGTTGTTTGCATTATCACTGATGGGGTTAGTATTTACTCTTGCATGTCTGTAGTAATTTATTCTTGTGCATTTATTCTTTCAGCTGCCTGGATTTAACTGACTTTTGGATGCGTTCCATATGTGAGGGTCTGGGGTTGGGTTTTTGTTTTGGTTTGGGATTGTTATTTTTTCTAGATTTGAATTTGAGTTAGCAGTTTACAAGCAGTGCTGCTTCTTGTTCATTTTTAAACGGTGCACATCTTAGTAGTTCCCACGTGTAGTCTTAACATTATGTTTCTGTTACTCACCTGAGAAAATGAGAGGTTATTGTCAAAACTGATAATGAATATAACAGAGGTTGGAATTAACTTGAAACAGTTGCCATATAGGGTACAGAAAAAAATTGAGTAATCAAGCACCCTGCCTAAACTGCAGAACAAAACCTCAGTGGAATTTTTTCATGTAATAATGATGAGTATTACAGGCTTGCGAGTCAGGAACATATGAAGTGGGTAAATTGCATCCTCAACTGAAAATATGTGTGCCTGTTAGGTTTCAACAGAAAATTCAAATTTGTAAATAACGGAGTTTTACAGTTGTGCTAAGTGCCAAAGGAAAAGGCTTCAAGGGTGAATAGAAAATCTTCTCTTGTCCTAAAAACCATTTTACTAGAATTACAATTCTAGAATTGTGTCATAGCACAGTTTATTTCTGGCCTGTTTTTACGTATTCTTAATTTCCTATGAAACCAAGCATGGAAAGGAAATGAGAATTCTTCATTGCTGCCTATTCGTTTTGAGATGGTTAGTTTGATGAATCCAGCAAAAAAGTTAATAGAAAAATGAAATACTTATTTCCATATATTTTCGTTTCTACTCTTATGGTGAAAGCAGTTCAAGGGCATTTAATTTTTTTTCACGTTATTTTATTGTCTGGTTTTTAAACAGATATTTGGAATAAAACAGGACCTGTTAAACTAATCAGATGGTCACCCGATAGCTGTGTTGTAATGGTGACCTGGGAATGTGGAGGCTTGTCGTTATGGAGTGTTTTTGGTGCTCAACTTATCTGTACTTTAGGAGGTGATTTTGCGTGAGTATCTTTAATGAAATTGTAACATGTTTTATTAGAAACCTTTTTTTCTAATCAGTAGCTGCTAATGAGAAACTAATTCACTGAATTAGCTTTTAAAAATCCTTTTCCATTATAATTCCTTAGCTATTGGAATAGTTGAATAATATTTAGGAGGGGGTCATTTGAATATAAATAAAATGTATTTTCTTTTGCAGTCACCTTTTTGGCTGTAAAAGCAAATTACCCTAAAGATAGGGTTTAGCAGGCAAATACTAAAATTCCTTCAGTGCTAGTATATATTTGCTGAAAATGTGCTGACATCCAGAGATCACAATTCAAACAGTTAATGCAGTTGTCAGATGTCTAGCATAGCCTTTTATGCAATGTCATATATCAGATAGCCTTTATAGTTTCAAGTGACATTCAGTATAGAACCATATGACAGTACAAAGATAGCGAGATAATTTCTTATTTTGATTAATTTATTTCCAAACTCAAACTTGTTCTGTTCTGGTTTTAAGGTATCAGTCTGATGGTGCCAAAAAGGACCCTCTAAAGATCAGTTCTATGGTAAATATGAACGTAAAAATACTGTAATAGGATGGCTACTAATTTTTTAAATTTTTAGTAAAACATTTTCAGAAAATCAAACTGGCTTTCTTTAGCTTTATTACTTTTAAAGAGTAAGATGCCTTTACTACACTTCACAAAAATGTTGTATTGAAGGAAGAGGAAAAAAGGGACAGTTGATTTTCCCCCACGTCCCCCCTTTCCCACATGTATATGCCTGATCATGAAGTGTGCATGACATGCCTTTTCTTGGCTTTGCTTTTGATACTAACAATCAACACTTTTGGTTTTCCTTTATCTCTCTCTTTTCTTTTTTTCTTTCTTTCTTTGTTTTTTTTTAATTTGGTGCTGTATTTCAGAATACAGCCAGACACAGAACAACACTAAGTGTAAACTTACTTACTTCCCTAAAATTACGAGCTTGCCTTTGGCGTTGAAGTAGCTTAACTCAGAATATGAATTCAAGAGAAACTTAATTGCTGTTTTAATACAAAATAGTTAATAAGAAATCCTGCTCGTTTGTCAAATCAGAAGATGTGATAACTATCAATCACAATCTTCAAGGCCTCTTGTGGTTAATTTTGTACAATAATTTTAAAACATTAGATTTTTTTTTTATGTGTAGCCTAGTTGCTATGAAGATAGCCAGTTTTAAACTGGAATCCCAAGTGGAGATATATATATTTGCAAGGACAGTACAATGTACCTTTTAAAACCCCAGAGATTTAAATTCTGGTATTATTGAATTTAATGAAAAACCACCAATGTGACTTTGGGGATAAGGATCTTTTCATACCTGATTCTGAATTATGGACTTTTAGTTCCTTAAGCTGCAAACTAAGCAGTCTTAATTACTCGTATGGATGTCTCGTAGTTACTTTTCATTTAATCAATATTTTTAATATAAAAAAGAAAATAATTTAAGATGGATTCTTAGTGGATTTTACTGCTATGGATTATTTGTGATTCCTATGATACCTTTGAGAACACTGAAAAGTGGTTTTTTACCAGTCGTGTCAATCATAAGATCAGTTACAGTAAGTTTCTGTAATTCTTGTTTTCTGAGAATATGTAGTGCTGGGTTTGGGTTTTTATTATTGTTACTCTTTTATATTCAGACTTGGGGATCAGAAGGGTATCATCTGTGGGTTATTGACGGGAATTCTTCTTCGAACATGAAGCTTGAAAGAGATACATATAATGAAGCCCGCCAATTTGGTATTCTGCAGTTTCATTTCATCAAGAGTGCTCTCACTGTTAATCCTTGTATGGTAAGTTTTTGATAAATATATCTTTATTTTAGAGCATATTTCCAGTTCTCAGGTGACCTCTGAGTTACTCTCTTAGCAGGTTTTAAGTCTATTTTGCAGCCATTAGACTGGTCTTCATTTTTTATCATAGAGCCTTTAAAATGATGCTTTGAAAATATTGCTATGCAATACTGTAACATAAAAGCTACTAGTACATTGTGATACAAAAACTGAGAACTGCCTTAAAGCTTATTTTTCATATTGTTTATATAGAACCTGTTATTATATCAGTCATGTGTTTTACTTTGTTTTCTGTACATGGAGTTCAAGGTTGCTTTTGTTTTCTTGTTGTTTTGTTTTAATGTAGAGTAACCAGGAACAAGTCCTTCTTCAAGGAGAAGATCGCTTGTATTTGAACTGCGGAGATGCAACACAGGCTCAGAGTCCCAGAAACACTTCACACTCTGAACATAAGCCTACCAGGGAAAGAGGCCCATATTCAGATGGCAGTTTAGATTCTCAGGGTTTAAGCACTTTACTAGGACATAGGCATTGGCACGTTGTACAGGTAATTGTTGCTGGTTGCCCATATGTGCTCTCTGCGTGTGAGAGTTTATAGGACTGGAATTTGCAGCTGATCTCATCATTCTCTGGCACTAGTTTCCTTTAGTATGAGGTCATTGAGTTTCCTCTTGGGTTTCTCCTGGTACAGCTTTTTGTTATTGGCAAATGGTAAAGGAATGTCAGCCATCTCAGCCTTGTGGCATGGAGTTTGTATCCTAGCCAATAATAAAAAAAAAATTCTAAATGTCTTTTTAACTTCAGGAAGTAGTTAAATTACTTTCCTATGCTTTGAAAGGGAGAATAAGTGCAATATGCAAGAAATCCTTTAGGGATTTGTTCTGCTGTTTTTGCAGATTGCTTTAAGAATATTCAACTGATGAATACAGACTTTGGCTGTATTTTCAAGCAGTCTTAGGTGGCATCTGTTTAAGCATGTAGTTAAAACTTCACAATATCAAGCTTGCAGAGAAGATGATATTTCTAAGGGCAGTAATGGGACAGATTTTGTTTTCTCTGTAATACAGAGGAAGAATTAAACAACTTTTAATCTGTAATTCTAGTGTGTGCTCCATGCTTGAATTGGCACGTATTTTTCTAAACAGAGGATTCTAAAAGGTCCCAAGATTTTGTGTTTTACATGGTAAATGAATCAGTATTATTAAATAGAATTTGATTCTAGGCATATATGTCAGGTTCTAGATGTTGTTGAATTTCCTCTTCAGCTGGCTAGGTAGCTGAAGCTGGCTTAGGAGGGGGAAATCCTCATTCTGCGTAGGAGTAAAACTGACACAATTGGAATTACTTTGGGGAGCAACATACCCATGAGAACAGCCAGTGTTTGGGTAATGAGAACACCTGCCTGCCTTGTGTCAGACCAAGGGCAAGACGGAAGTAATTGTATTTAAAAAAGAAATCGCAACATTAAAAATGTTGAAGCCAGTGTTGTGGCAAAACATGCACATATTGCAGATTCCTTTAGAACATTATAACTCATCACTATTTTAATGGTTCTTATGGTATAGATATGCTTAATGCTTTTAATGGTATAGTTATGTGGCTTTCATTTTCTCTTTTGTTTTCTTTTTTATTTACTTAGATTCATAGTACGTATCTGGAGAGCAACTGGCCTATAAGGGTGAGTTATTTTAAGAATATGTTCTTGGTTCTTTAAAAGTATTGGGTTTTTATAACTGTCACTTAGGGTTGGATGAGTGTTGAAAGATGAAATCATTATTTTAAATTACATAAGAATATATGTTGGGCAGTAAAGTAGAAAACAGGCACATACTTTACAGGTTTTGACTTTGACATTATATTGCCTTGTAGTGATGTACTTGGATAGGATATATAATTTAAATAAGTTCTATCATGAGGTTCTGGCTTTTTTTCTCTTCTACAGTTTTCAGCGATTGACAAGCTTGGACAGAATGTAGCTGTTGTTGGCAAGTTTGGTTTTGCACATTACTCTTTACTCACCAAAAAATGGAAGCTGTTTGGAAACATTACACAGGTCAGTGGTTATGGTACTTTATTCAGGTTGGTTTTGTTGTAAAGTGACTCTTGGAGAAAATTCAAAAATATATTTTTTCACATAAGCAACCTGTAGACACACTTGGGATTAGGGATGCTGGTTTTGCATGTGTCTTTCATAAAATGCCAGAAGCACTTATGTTGTGGCTTTGGCACAATAATATGTGTCTGATTATTAAAAAGTTTCTGAATCTGAGTGTGTATAGGCAGCCACTCCCATGTGTCTTACCTGAATGTTTGTGTGAGACATAGCTTTGCGTGCCAAGCTTTTTAATTCTGGACAGGAGCAGAAAGCTAATTTGAGAGAGTTCAAGGATGCCAGTAGCATAAGGAACTGTGGAGCTGTGTTTTGTAAGATAATGTTCGTCCTTCATGTATTATTCTTCAGTACTTTGGTTTTTTTTTTTTTTTTTCAAACAACAGAACTTCATATACATAGATTGCCTTGCCATTATCTGTAAAGCTTATAGCTCATGTATGGCTTTCAGAAATAACCCATAGAATGTACATCTGTATCTGTAAGTATATAAAAATAAATATATGTATAGATGTAATTTGCTTGCTTTTTTCAGGAGCAAAATATGATGGTAACAGGTGGCTTAGCATGGTGGAATGACTTCATTGTTCTTGCATGTTACAATTTAAATGATCATCAGGAAGAGGTAAGTATTTTTCTTCAAAGTAAAATAATCATGTTTAGAATATCTGAGGTGTTCTGTGCTAGTATTATAAATGTGAAATGTAGATACATAGGTGGCTTTTGGTCACGTTCAGAAGTTATTCATTAATATGTAAATAATTTTCTGCGGACTACCATGAATCTACTCATTGTTCTGAAAACTTTGTGATGTTTTTGCATGTTACCGTTTCAAGGTATCTAGTTACAGTTTTCTGCGACACTTTTGTAAGATTTAAAATTAGATGGGCAGAAAAGCTGTGCTTACTCTTTGCTTTTTAAAACTAATGAATAAAACTCCTTCCTTATGATTGTTATTCATTACTTCAGTTTTGGCTCTACTGTTCTTTAACCACCTTGGATGCAATAATATAATGCAATGGACAAAACATTTGATAAAAACCTTATAATGTGTCTTGCTAGAAATCCTGACACTCATTCTGCAAAATGAAAGTAATTGAACATGGAATTATTTATTAGTCTGTGGGTAAACAGAACCTGTATTCAAACTACTCCTTTTTCTTATAGCTGAGAATCTACCTGCGAACATCCAATCTTGACAATGCATTTGCGCACATCACCAAAGTGCACGCAGACACCTTACTACTGAGTGTCTTCCGGGACATGGTAATATTGTTCAGAGCAGATTGTTCCATTTGCCTTTACAGTATTGAGAGAAGGCCTGAAGGGTGAGTGTGAGTATTAAAATGCTTTAAAGTCACTGATACAAGTGATATACTGGTAAATCTGTTGTGACTAAAGTCTTATAATATAAAGTTGTTTGATGGCTTGTGGAGTCAGATTTTTAAAATACAGAGGGGTAAGTGTTACCCATGTGCACAAGTGATAGTTCATGAGTGTTGTCACTTGCATGCCTACAGATACGCACGTTAGCTTTGGAGATAGTGACTGAGATACGCATGTTTCCAGCTGTCTGTACAAATATGTCCTAGCTGATAGGAACTTGAAAGCTGAATGTAAATAGAAGAAAAAAGGTCCTAAAAGGCACCGACATATTTGAATATTTGTAATTAGAAATGTTTACAACATTAGAAGTGGGAACGGGTGAGGGTGGTGGTGGAGTAGCAAAGATAAAGAGAGAAAAAGTTCAGTCTGTGATGTGGTTGTGGGGAGCTATTTTGGGGCAAAAGTAGCAGCAATGTAAGAGCCAGATACTTTCAGACAGTTAAGATTAGAGATCTAAAGGAGGAGATTCCCAGGTAGTTGTTTGAAGTGCCAAAGCAGGTTATTTTTCTTACAGTTATGGGATCTTCATTTCAGCAAGAAGGGACCTTTTCTTTTAACAGAAAGCAAACTGTTGATCCACTTCAGAGTAAAATATTTTCAATGCTTTTCGAAGAAAACTCCTAGAAAATTCTCCTCCTGAAATTGTCTTTTTGAAGGGTGAATAGAGTCTCACTCTGAAGTATCTGAAGGTGTCTTCTGTACGCTCATAGCTGTATTCCCCAGAACTATCAAGATAAAGTAGCCCAGTTTAGGTTTATTTGGTAACTTTATGTATAGTAGATATGTGAGCCTGTGGGATTCCTGGTTAAAGGAAGGTCATTGCTCCATCCCTGGCAATGTTCAAGGCCAGGTTGCACAGAGCCTTGGGTGGCATGATCTAGTGTGAGGCTTCCCTGCTCATGGCAGGGGGGTTAGAACTATATGATCTTAAAGTCCTTTCCAACCCAAACCATTCTATGATTCTGTGATTTTGGTCTGCAGAGTAAACTGTTTGCTGAGGTTAAGTTGCTTATTTTCATTAGATTTACTTCAAGATATTAATTTTATGTTAAAATTGCTAAGCGTAGTAATCTTTCTTTTCAGTCTTAACCCTACTGCCAGTATCCAAGTTCTTCAAGAAGTGTCTATGTCTCGGTATATTCCTCATCCTTTTCTTGTAGTGTCTGTTACATTGACGTCAGTGAGGACAGAGACTGGCATCACCTTGAAGATGCCTCAGCAGGTAACAGTGCTCAAAATTAAAAGAATTGGTGCCTGGAATTTTTACCTTAATCCTCAAAGGTTACCTAGCTGATAAACGAATCATACATAGATCAGTGGTTCTTCTATGTGGTAAAATGCAGAACATGTTTTTTCTGATGCTTGTTGTACAGACATTTTATGTGTGAATTGAGGGTGGGGGTGTGTAGAAATAAACCCCAAACTCTTACTTAGTCATATCTTATTTTATCATCTTGTAAAGTTTGGGTCCGAATCTTGTAAGACAAACTAAATTTAACTGTGTCAAGGCTATGTATCTCTATTGTGTATCAAAAGTTGAACACCAGAATAATCCATGGCATTAGGATGTGACTTGCTTGCAGCAGAGGGTCCATTACTCAAGGAGAAGCAGAGGAAAGGAGAAAAAAAACCAAACAAAAAAAACCCGAACAACTCTATAAGGTTACTTCTAGTCAATTTCTTGCTGCACTAAAATTAAGTAAGAAAATCTCTCCCACTAGTTATCTCAGGAGATAGGCCAACAGCTGAACAATGACTAAGGCGTGAAGGTGAAGCCCTGTCCAAACTCCAAAAATTATTCAGGCCACTGAAATCACAGTGCAAAGACAACTTGCATTTTTTTTCTCTCTATAATGTAAGCAAATTAAGCCAAACTATTTAAGTAGCTGCAGTATGAAGTGTATTTTTAATCAGAGCAGCTGCCTTAAGATAGTTAGGAAGTTGCATTGTCTGTGAGGCAGACCTGTAGACATTTTGAAGGTGCATATTTTTCTCCATATACCAAAGACACTGGCAGATAGGAAAGCAATGGCAAGATGTAGAATTTGAAGTTTTGTGCTTCCTTCCTTGAGTTCAGTCTCATTTAGTGTCCCACAATGCTGAATATGTTTTCTGAAACTTATATAGGATCTTAGACAAGTGCATAAAAGGCGACATGCTTGTGGTTTTCTGGTCCATCTTGCAGTGAGACAGTGTCCTTATTCCTGAACTACCTGGCCTATAGTGTTTCCTAATTTTGAGAAAAAGCGGCTGAACTAGTAGCATTTTAAACTTAGCTTCAGACTGAAAAAAATATTACCCCTTTTATTTCTAAGAGCCTAGATCCTCAGACTTTGTCAATGCTCTTGATCAAAGAGAAGTATTAATTTTAACAATGAATATGACACTGCACTGTAGACAAAGCAATGTGTCTGACTTAGCAAAGTGTGTCAGTCTGCAGTGTTGTTTCCTGTTAGTGATCTTAACCGCTGGTGCTGCACAGGCCCTCTACCCAGGTGTTTTAAAATTAAACTTCATAATACAGTATGGTATTAGCTTCCGTGACTTGGTTTAAAATTAACATGAAACAACTGTCAGATAAATCTTTAAAAAGAATACTTTTCTTTCTTGAAAGTTCTAGGTGCTGTGCAAGTGTGGCTACGCTCTTTTTGGCTCAACTCTGTGGCTTTTGTACCAGTGTTAGTCTTCGGAGTCAGATACTGGCAATCATAGTGGTGATACTGATAAGAATACAGAGCTTTATTTTTCTTAAAATACTGATGGCTTGCCCATGCCAAGATACATAGTTAGAAAAAGTCCATATCTAATAAACACATTCAGTAAGTCTAGTGAACAATAAACCTTCCATTATTTACTCTATTGCACAAGAGCTATATAAATTAATCTGTAGGTAATTAGTTCTACTTGATTTTTCTGAGTCCTTCCGCACTGAATTTGGTGTAATCATGTCTGTATGGCAGTACAGTTAATTTACTCTGTTTATTCTGGGGTTTTGTCGTGGTTATGTGTGAAATAATGCATTCAAAAAGCTTAAGTTGCATAATACTTTTTCATTTTTAGGCTTGTGAGGCTGAAAGCATTATGCTGAACTTAGCAGGACAACTCATCATGTTGCAAAGGGATCGATCTGGACCCCAGATACGAGATAAGGATAATAATCCTAATCAAAGGAAGCATGTGAGTAAATATTTGTGGAATACTGCATATGGCTTCAAAGATGTCAGTCAGTAGAGAAGTTGTGGGAGAGAGTGGTCCAGACATGAAGAAGAGAGGTCTATAATGCAAGGCAGAGTTTACCTTTACAGGCTGAATTATTAGCTGGGAGTAAATCACTACTCCTGCGATTTGTTTTTTTCTCTAAGAATCTGAAGTGTGAGTACTTAACTGTGTGCGTGTTGAACTGAAGTATATACTATTTGTATTGCAGTGAAAGATAGGAGTTCTAAGCACAAAGGTCCCGTGCAAAATTTGGTATGCAGTAATGACATAAAATCTCCAATCTGTCTAAAGTTGTTCTGTATGTTTATGGAACGTTAAAATTTTTTTGCAGAGTGTGTTTACAAAGTTCCTAAACCCAACAATAATAGAAATCAGTGACTAAATTTTTCAAATTTTCTGTGCTGAAGAACAACAGTTTTACATTAAATAAGTACTTCGTGAGAGTGAAATCTGAAAAGTGTATATGAAGAGTTGTTTGCAGCTCAAACACTAGCAAATTTGATGTTTGTAGGACTTTCGTCAGTTCTAGATTGGACTCTTGAGTGAACTGAAGAAGCAGAGAGTAGGTTTTTATTTTCTTCCCTTATTCTTACTCCTCTAGCTTCCTGGCCAAGTATAAGGAGCTTAAAAAAATGAAAGAATTGTCTTTTGAGTTAATGCAAGTGTAAGTGGTGTTTTCCCAGGTGCTAGGGTGCAGTTAGGGATAAGCCCATTTGTTTCTTCTTTGTATGAAGAATAACAAAGAATAACATGTTGAAAGAGAGCAGTTCTTACCTGGAAAAATAAAGAGTTCTTAGGAAGATGGTTTAAAAAAAAAAAAAAGGAGGAATAATGAATTCTGAGGTTTTTTGTTTGGTTTTTTTTTTTCCCCCCCCAAATAGCTGCCTTTTTGTGCTCCAGTTGTCCTAGCCCAGTCTGTTGAAAATGTGTGGACTACTTCCAGGATCAACAAGCAGAAACGCCACTTACTGGAGGCTCTGTGGCTCAGCTGTGGTGGGGCAGGTATGAAAGTCTGGCTTCCCCTATTTCCCAGAGATCATCGAAAGCCGCATTCCTTCCTGTCAAGACGGATCATGCTGCCTTTCCACATCAATATATACCCACTGGCTGTTTTGTTTGAAGATGCCTTGGTTCTTGGTGCTGTTAATGACACTGTGCTCTATGACTGTTTATACACTCAAACCAGTGCTAGAGAACACTTAGAGGTTCTCTTTCCTTTCTCTGTTGTTGAGAGGACCTCTCAGATCTACCTCCATCACATTTTACGCCAGCTCTTGGTTAGGAACCTTGGTGAACAAGCCTTGCTTTTGGCCCACTCCTGTGCCACATTACCATACTTTCCTCACGTACTAGAACTGATGCTTCATGAAGTGCTGGAAGAAGAAGCTACCTCGCGGGAACCCATTCCCGACCCTCTGCTTCCCACTGTGGCGAAGTTCATTACAGAGTTCCCCCTATTCCTGCAGACAGTTGTTCATTGTGCTAGGAAGACGGAATATGCCCTGTGGAATTACCTTTTTGCTGCTGTTGGGAACCCGAAGGACTTATTTGAAGAGTGCTTAATGGCCCAGGACTTGGACACAGCTGCCTCTTATCTTATTATTCTACAGGTAATGATACCTCATACATTGCAAAAGAGGTGATATTTACCAATGTTATAATGTTTAAAAACTTGTCATAACAAAGTTGTGCGTGTTAGATTTTTAATTTAACAATTTTTTGTTAAGATTGTCCAGTTATGAAAGGGGGGGAGGGTATCATGCAAAGTAAGTAGTTAGTTTACTATCATAAAAAGGAAAATAATAGCATGAAATTTGCCGCTTCTAATCTCTGGTATACTCAAAAGTGATATGGTGTGGCTTGACTTAATAGGACTTCTGTTGCATGATGGCAAAAAGCAAATGACTGAATTATGCTTTGTTACTTGCAGAATATGGAAGTTCCAGCAGTTAGCCGACAACATGCTACTCTCCTATTTAACACTGCCTTAGAGCAGGGAAAGTGGGATCTTTGTCGTCATATGATCAGATTTCTTAAAGCCATTGGCTCTGGGGAAACAGAGACACCTCCAGCAACACCAACTACTCAGGTTTGTGATGAGAATAGTAAATACTGGGTATCAAGCCTTGTTTGATTCATCTTGTGTCATATAGCATGCTTGCTCATTTGACTCCATATTTGGTTTTTCTTGGTTTTAGGAACCTAGTTCAAGTAGTGGCTTCGAGTTCTTCAGACATCGCAGCATTAGTTTGTCCCAGTCTGCAGAGAATCTCCATAGCAAATTTAATTTGACAAAAACACTGAGTATGCCCTCTGGCCCATCTGGAAAAAGGTAATTGGTGGTAATGTCCTCTTCTTCCCCGCTTTGTTAGTTACTGTATTCTCTTACTAATTTGAGTTACAGAAGTACTTTATATAATAGACTTGTCATAGGCTCCCTCCACATCCTTCTGCGTTTGTCTTTTCCCAACTTTCGTAATGTCTGTGTCTCTCTCGTGAGTTCTTGGGAGAATA
Source organism: Strigops habroptila (assembly GCF_004027225.2). Taxonomy (NCBI): domain Eukaryota; kingdom Metazoa; phylum Chordata; class Aves; order Psittaciformes; family Psittacidae; genus Strigops; species Strigops habroptila. The sequence continues at coordinate 72,438,389 of NC_044302.2, read as the reverse complement.
TATTCTCACATATGTCATTATGTGTGTGTGTGTGTTTGTCTGTATATATACACGTGCACACTTACATAGATATTGCCGACTAAAAGCCTCGGAATCCCCTGGATGAACATGTAGTAATTTAAGTAGTTAGTAAGACTGCATGCTTTATATTTGAAGAGTCTGTTTTGCTGAAAGATACATCTTGAAGAGCTCACAGTGCTGCACCATTATAGTATACACTGCAGTGTCATAGCATGCATATCTTGATCTAGCAGTGTGTTGCTGAGCCATAAATAGAGTCTTTTACACTTTGGAGTGAATCCCTTTTAAACTGCTGTATACAGAATTCATATTGATTGGTATTAATTTTCAGAAGCAGCTCTTAGCTGGGATTCATTATTATCTTGGGTTTGGCTTTTTTCCCTCATGTAAGACCTTCAAAATGATCTTAGTACAAATTCAAATGCTTTTATTTAGTAATTTTCCCTAGAGAATACTGTCTTAAAAGTGTTGCTAGGAAGGGTTCTAGACTAGTACTTGACTTGCTCTCTAAACTTGTTTCTCAGAAGTTACTTTGTGATGACATCTACATTCTTTCACTCCTTTTTTACTCTTTTTCTGCGCTGCTAGTAGTTTAATACTCTAAGGACACTGCTGCTGTTGTAACTTCCTTCCCTTATTTCATTTACCTGTTGAAGCAGTGGGATCATTCAAAGAACATACATAGCAAGGAATGGTGGAAACTGCGTTTGTTGGTATATAGAAAGCTCCCACTGTTACTCTGGTCGCTTGATGTACTGTGGTTGTGGCCAACGGCCACAACTCTGTTTAATCAGTCTTAATGTCACTGCTGTCTGATCTGTCTACAGGTGGAGTAAAGACAGTGACTGTGCTGAGAACATGTATATTGACATGATGCTCTGGCGGCATGCTCGGCGTCTGCTAGAAGAAATCAAGCTGAAAGACCTCGGTTGCTTTGCTGCACAGTTAGGCTTTGAGCTGATTGGCTGGCTGTGCAAGGAGCGAGCCAGAGCTGCCCGTGTGGAGGATTTTGTGTTTGCTTTGAAAAAGCTCCACAAGGATTTCCTCTGGCCTTTGCCAGTCATACCAGCTTCATCCATTAATTCACCTTTCAAGAACGGAAAGTACAAGACAGGTGCTGTAATCTGAGTTGATTTGGACTAGGTTTCCCTCTTGCAGTCCTACACCCATCAGTCCGAATCTGTCCTTCCTCATTTCCTAAGCCAAGCAAAGAACAGGCTGAGGCTTGCCACCTGCACAGTTTTCTCACACAGGGTGTGTTTTTTGAAGGGATTCTGTTTAGCACAGGCAGTATCTCTTGTGTAGTCTGATTACTATTTTGGTTTCTTGCTTTCTCAGGTGCACTGAATTGGGTATCACTTGTGCAGATGTTGAGTTGAACATGGATATTGCTCTTTTTATACCAACATTCTTATGTAGTCTCTAGATGAGGTTTTGATTAACTTCTTTAAAAAAAGTAGTGTTTCTCACATTTGAAATTCTTTATGTTAAAGGTGAGAATTTTGAGGACTTCTGTAAACCTTCTTTGTATTACTAATATCTCAGTTCACTAGTTTATCTTCTAGGGCTTGATACTGGCTGCCAAGTCTTCCTTTTTGTTACTATCCTTCCAAGGATAGTAACAGCTCCATTATTTAGTTCTATTAATGCTAATGCTTTATCAACTGGTATTTCTTTTATGCCACTGCTGAATAGAAAAGCTCATCAGAAATTCTTAAAATACCTGCTTGTTGCATTCTTTTACTTTTGGTCACCCCCCAGCAAACTAATTGAATATTGACTTAGATACAAGTTTTAGCTTCCTGAAATACCTGGAGAGAACTTTCCAAATTTCCTTTTTGATTACATGACTTTTCTTTGGTGGATTCTTTTTTTAGGTGTAGGGGAGCAGCTGCTAAAATCTCAGTCTGTGGACACCTTTGTAAACATGGAAACGGACACAGGGGTTTCAAACACACCTCGGAGTCGCAGCTGGCTTGGCGCTATCGGCTCCTCTCAGAGAGACATTGACACTGTTTCATCCCATGGACCACACATGCAAGATGCATTCCTTTCTCCTTTGCTAAGTAAAGGTTAGTCACTCGTTCTTCTGTCTGCTTATTGCAGAAATGCACCTGGAAGTACACACTTTTATTTTGCTATTTGCACCCAACCGCTGTATTGTTGCTTCTTAACTGCTGATAACCATAATTTGGGGAGGGAGGGGAGGAGAGAGAGGGAGGAAAAGAGAGGGGAAAGAGGACTTGTTAAAAAGTGAATTGATTTTTATTTTTTTTATTTTTTTTTTTTAACAACAGAAAGATAATGCCCATGTTATACATCTTTAAGCACTTGAACTAGAATATAAAATTGGTACTTGCTTAAGTTCATGTCTGTGGTGGTAACTTGAAATTTAGTAATTTTACAGTCTGGGAAGAGTGTTTGTAAGTTTTTTAGCTTTGTCTCTTGCAAAGTTGACACTGTTCTAAAGCATGAACTCTGTGCTTCTGGATTTCTTTAGAAAGATACTAGATACATTCTTTATTGAGGAAGCTGAGGAAATTATAGTCCCATATAGTTTTCTTCTTTCCTACATTTTTGTTTAAATAGTCAGTTTCTGTAGGAAGTAGTTAGAAATTTTGAGTCTTATTAAAGGAAGTAGTTTCTTTTTCCCTTACATTTCTGAGTGTCTTTCATAGGTGATGAATGCAGCATTGGTTCAGCAACGGACCTGACTGAAACAAGTTCTATGGTAGATGGTGACTGGACCATGGTGGATGAAAACTTCTCTGGTCTAAGTTTAACTCAGTCAGAGCTTGAACATCTCTCTCTAGAACTGGCTAGTAAAGGGCCACACAAGTCACAGGTCCAGCTGAGGTAAGTAACGTAATTTTTGCCTTTGAAACTTAAAACTACTAGTATGCAGCATTAGGAGAAAGCACTGTCTACAGAATCATACTGGGATTTTTGTATTCAGGTTGGAAAAAGTAGTAAGTAGATTGTTTTCCCATGTAGGTACTTGCTACATATCTTCATGGAAGCAGGATGTCTGGATTGGTGTGTTATCATAGGCCTTATCCTCAGAGAATCATCAGTGATCAACCAGGTTTTCAGTGTAATGCAATCCTCTGATATTGATGGAGAAATCTGTCAGAATATCAAGACTGGCCTATATGCTGTTGACAAATGGGCTTCTACAGATTGGTAAGTGTTACTTTCCACCTTCATTTTCATTCCACTTGCAGATAACTCAGAATTGGGTTTTTTAGGAAAGTAATGATCTCAGCCCTAGCTGAAACAATTATTTAAAAGCACTTTTGCAAAAAATTTCAGAGTAGTCACTTATTACGGTTGTGATCAAACTGGAATGAAAAAAAAGGGAAAAAAAAAAAAAAAATCAACCAAATCCAGACCAACCAACCGCCTCAACTTCTGTTACTTGGTTACGGTTGCCTTTTTGCTACTCTTACTATATTAAAAAAATGAAAGTTTCTGTACAGGAAGGACCAATTTATATTAACGTCTCCCAAGAAAAGCTGCTTTTCAGGCATATGACTGAAGTACTATTTTTTAAATCACTCATGGTATTCTGTACCATTATTTTCCTAGCCCTGGGTACAAGCCATTTCTAAATATCATCAAACCACAGATCCAGAAACTAAGTGAAATAGTAGAAGAGCAAGTACAGCCTGAAGCTTTTCAGCCAGTGAATGCTTCTAAGGTTACTGAACAAGTGAACCCCAGAGCTGAGGAAAGCAGGACTTCATCTAGCCACGGCACTAATCCTCAGAGTGATGCTGGCAACATCAGTGCAAGCAGGCATGAAGAGGACAAGTCTAAGACAGAGGCTGAGGATTCATTCCAAGAAGGCAGTTATGACTGTATTGTGTCTTAAATGGAAGATGAACAACTTCCCAAGCATCAGGGCTGAAAGGAAGCAAACCAGCTCTTAGACATGCTTCCATGTTTTAGATTTGAACTTTCTTCTTTTTTCTTTCTTTCTTTTTTTTTCTATATTTCAAATCTTTGAAATCTTCAGTGGGGATAACTCGGCAGCAGTTTCATCTGATAATTTCAAAAGGAGTCAAGATTTTTTTTTTTCTTAATGCAATCTTCAGACTGCAACTTTAAGTTTTGATACTTAATAGTGCTGAGAGACAGCGAATACATATGGAGACAGGTTCAGCTAATATTCATCAGTACCTTTACATCACCAACACATGTTCTGGAGAAACTACTTATCTCTTGCTTGAGTTTAAAAGGTAAAGGGGATTAAATTTAAAAACTCTTACCCTTTGCAACTTGCCTGCCTAAGAAATGTCTGATCATTGCAGTTCATATTGGTTTGATATTGATATTTTGTATTAAAGGACTGTAAAATATATTGTATGTTTTTGTGAATACTCTTGTACAAATACTCAAGGTTGTACCATATTTGAAGGTACCTATATGTACTGTGCATGTTTCTAGATGACTAGTAAAGTTAAAGCAGAGTTGCACTTCTTTCTGGGTGAGGCATACTTTACTGACCTAACATTGACACAAGGTGGCTCTCCTGTTTTTAGTCCCACTTACAGATCTTGTGGTTGGATTTAAGGGATTGGTGAAGGTTATTTATTTAATTGTAAATTCTTTTCTGAAAAAGTTTTTTAATGTAAATAATCATCATATACTCTTGCTATGGAAATTAAGTTTAACAGCTCATACTTAAACATTTTTCAAACATTTTATAGTATGCATACTTGTAACTAAGACATATTTAACTTTCATACAGTGCTATGGAAAGCTGGCTGCAGAAGTCTGTTGCTTTGAGGTACTTATTTTTTCTAGCTGCTGTCCCTATGTAATAACTACCTGTAACAGTATTAATTTAGATATTAGCTTGTTTGTACTGTGCAATCTGAACAAAAATGCAACATTACTCATTTTATACAAAATAAACTAGTTTATTTTTTATAACATCACTTGATTACCAACATGGACCAAACTAGTCATCATAGAATAGTTACAGCATCTATTGCTTTTCTAGTGTAGTTACTAAATGCACATCCATTTAAACTTTGAAAATCAAGAATATTCACAATTAAGTTTAAAATAAATTGTGGTTTTATCTTTATTTCCTTTGTAGATAAGATCAAGTGCTTTAAAATGTACAAATATTAAAATGTTGCTTTAGAATGGCTTAACTAAGCCGATACAACCAGTACAAGTGCAATAACTACAAGTATTACTTGGAAAGCTGGAGATTTTAGTGAGCACAGCTTGAACTTCCGTTTAAGAGTTGAACTAACATTGAAGCTATAGGGAAGAGATCTGGTTCAGGAGTCCCAGCATTAAGCTTAGTCTGCATTGTAGCTACTGGTTACAGATAATGACTATCATACTTACATGCCTGTTGTGAACCATCATCAAAAATCCATTATTGTTTTAAGGGGATACTTAATGCTTTTTTATGATAAAAAAAACCTGCTTAAACTATGTTAAAAGAAATAAAAACTGTGCTTCAAGTTAATATTTTTCTGTGGTTCTGTGGTAATGATGTAAGCGAAGCCCATCCTGATCAGCCTTCTGCTGTTCAGGTTTTGGATCTGTACAAGTAAAACCATACATTAACTGATATACCAACATTAATATTAGTATCTTACTACTGTGCTAGTTGTTTAGCAGTTAAATCTTTTTAGTTGCAAAATTTTGGAAGTTTGTACTTCTTTAGTAGTAATTCTCTATGCAATCTATCTGATGTGCTAATTTTGTATTTCAATTTCACTGCTGTTATACCTGTAATTAAAGGACAAATGTATTCAACTTTACTTGAAGTTACTCCTGTGGCAAATAACTATTTCTAACTTCAAGCCATTGATAATAAGTTACCAGAATTCAAGTATGTTGTCTCAGAGAAACAAAGCTCTGAAAGAAACTACCTGATGAATCTTGTTTTAGTTTGCCACACTGTACCCCTATGGCCTGTTTAACAGGATCAAGGTAACAAGCTTCTAAGTTAAAAATTTCCTTATTAGTGCATCTTTGAAGTTACATCCACGTATTGTTTTTAAAGAGGTGTGTCTGGTTTAGATGGCAGGGGTGTAGTAGCAAGCTGGGGGCTGCAGGGGTAGCCTCAGTGCATAGAGCACGTGTCAGACATGGCCAGTTCCAACAGAGCCACCATGGGCCACAGCTGAGCCCGTCAGCCAACCTGGTATTGCTCTGCAATACACTTACCAAGGGGTATAAAAAAAATGCTGTGCAGCAGCTGTGAGAGATCAGTGAGGAACAGGAGGAGCTCCAGGCACTGGAGCGGAGATCCTCTGGTGCCTGTGGACCTGTACAAGTAAACACATGCAGTAACTGACAGACTAACATTCTGAGTATTGATGTCTTGCTTCTGTTGTTTAGCAGTTAAATCTTTTTAGACCATGGTGAGCAGGCTGTCCCCCTGCATCCCACTGTGAAGCACCTTGGAGCAGATAGCCATGCTACAGCCTGTGGCAGGCACCACAACAGGGCAGCTGAAGGAAGGTGCAGCCCAGGGAGAGTCCATGCAGGAGCAGTCTGGCAGGAACTGCAGCCTATGGCAGACCAATGGTGGAGAAGTCTGTTTCTGAAGAGCTACCCCATCCAAAGGAGGATCCACGCTGGAGCAGTTCACAAGAGACTATGTCCCATGGGAGGGGCCCCATGCTGGAGCAGCAAAACAGTGTGAGGACGAAGGAGCAACAGAGAGAAACTGGTATGGACTGACCATCCTAACTGACCATCCCTAATCTCTCTGCACCATGGTGGAAGAGGAGGCAGAAGAGTGAAGTTGAGTCTGAGAAGATAGGGGAGGTTGGGGTTTTTTTCTTCCTTTGTCGCTATCCTCCTCTATTTTTAATTGGCAATAAATTAAATTAATTTTCCCCAAGGCCAGTTTAGTTTGCCTTTAAGGGTAACTGGTGACTAATCTCCCTGACTGAATCCATGAGCTTTTTTATCTTATCTTCTCCTCCTGGCCTGCTGAGGAGAGGGCTTGAGAGTGCAGTTTGGTGGCACCTGGTAGCCAGTGAAGGTTAACCTATGACAATAGGTTTATTCATCTACAACTGTGCACTATTACCACAACCTAATTGTCCATTTAACGAGTTGAGAGTCAACGTTTTCTATGGAATTCCAAATCCCTATCTCTCCTCTCACTTTGCTTATGTTTGTTAACTTTTGTTATGGGTAACTTATTGAGGGTGGTAAGATGGCTTCAACTGAAGGAAGGAGAGTCCCCAAGAGAGAGAAAAAAAGAGGCCACAGACCCCAGTTACTGTCTCATTGAGCTGAAGACTGTTAAAATGACCTAGTGTGCAGCCAGATGAATGCCAGCTTAGGGTGAGTGGCAAAAATAGTCCCAGTGCTTAAACACAGAAAAGGGAGGAACTTTCTCACAACACTCTGAAAGATACAACTTGCTCTTGCTGAGTTTTCTATTCATCCTGTACCACCTGAAGCAAGTAAACTCAAAGGAGTTTCCTACCAGAGAGCTCTTAGGAGAGACCTTACAAAATCCCCCAACCGGAGGCTGAAGCTAGTTGAACAGTTCAGACATCAGGCACCTAACCCCACTTTCATAACTGTTTTCAAATTGTTTCTATCAAAAATGGAAACACCCTACACAGAAAAAACCAACCTTCCTGAATAAACTTTGCATAGGCAGCTTCCTAGGACAGTTAGTTAAACCCAGATGTACCTATTGGGCTTCAGGCTTGTATGTTTCCAGGTCTCGGATCAGGCTTGACGGAGCTATTCCCTTCTTGACAAACTAGTGCTAGCTTTCTAGATTGATTAAGAGCTTTCTGAAACTGCCTTTTTTAAACTGTCTTGTTAATGGCCAGTGATTGACACCCTGCTTGAAATACAGGTAGCAGTAACTAAATCTCCCTAAATTGGATTATACTTCCTGCTCGAGCTTTATCCTTGGCATGTCCTCAAGGTTTGACAGAACCACGGAGTGTTGTAGCCCAACAGATCCTCTTCTGCAGTGAAAAGGGAAGCCTAACTAATTTCTAGGACTAATTTATCCTTCGAGACTGAAAGACTTCCGTGAAGACTGAGAATCCATGTTCTATCCATGTTCTGTCTTCAAAACAGAAGTCACACTTAGGCAACTTCACACTAATCACCCAGTTTTGTGACAGGGTTACTGACCTTGCATGGCTTTTTAACCATTCTTCACTAAGACTGCATATCAAGTTCTAAAATGGGTCATCCTGCAGCCTCCTTCCGGATTATCATCAAGAATTAGATTAAGTTTAGCTCTCAAGGGAAGAAAAGAAAACCCAACAAAACCCAACAATATATTGAACAGCATTACCATGCGGGCAAACCCTTCAGCAGCTCTGTCCAATGCTACAGTTGGCTCTGTATGGACTTGTTAGATCTTGTCTATTTGATTAATGTTTTTCCAACAGGCTTGCAACCCAACCTAGATTGAACAGACAGTTAAAAGACAGGCCTTGCTAACACAGAACAGCTCCACTCAGCTCAACAGTATGTATGTCACCTTGCCTGTAATAGCTGAAATTCTCCCAACACTTTCTTCAAATGCATACATCTACTTGACAGGCAATCTGAAGGTATGGTGACACTCTAATGCTGCATTTGGTTGTATAACCACGACATGTTCAGGCCTCCTTTGCAACCACATGCTTAAATTGATAAAATGCTTATTTCCGAAGTCCTTTTCCTACAGATATGTAATAAGAGTACTATGTATGTTACTACAGAACATAATAGATTCTCAAAGCCATCAAAAGTCAGGGAAGAACTCTAGCATTAGGGAAGAGTAGAGGAATTTAGAAAAGGCTGTGCATGTAGATAGGTTTAGATAAATGGAGGGGAATTCCAATCAACTAGCTGCTTACTGCCCCCATTAAGAATAAAGACTTTCTTTACTCCTGTACCCTCCTATCTTCTATCATTAGAACTACCAGCTGCTTGCTGTTTTTGTTTCACAGAGTATGACACATAATAGAAACTACAGTAGCAGAAGACTAATCTTGTGCTGAATGGGGAAGCAGATGGACACTGAAACAGAAAAGTTTTCCACCTGGTTTTTCTGCCTTTGATAACCAATAAATTTGCTCTCAAGTATCAGTTTTGCAAAGAATACTTAGCTTTGCTACCAGCAACTGTTCCATACCACATCCTGTTTCAAGAACCACCCTCTTCTCTTCCACCCTCAGCCAGGGTCCTCATTTTAACCTTTCTCAGGTAATTTTGACATTCTTCAGCCATGCATATCTTCCATGCAGCGCTAACTCTTAGCTGTCTAACTCAAGCATCACTTAACATTATTGCTACCCAAAGCTTAAATAAAACATTAATGGAATGAATAAAACTGAATCAAATACACCTTTAGTCCTTTAGTTAGAATGAAAATCAAGTTTCATTCATTAAGTTTCACTTTTATTTACGGAGACAGAAATTTTCAACAAACTCATAATTAAATTACTTAATAAGGGTTAAATCCTGAGTTAACAAAAGTTATTGCTTCACTGAAGTTTCAGAAGTTGCTAACAGGCATTTTATATTTTTGGCTCCCAGTACGATTTCTTCAGACAGCACTTCTTCCATTAAATCAGATGCAAAACACCAAACTCACAACTGAGGAAGGCAGTAATTACCAGTGCAACTTTAGTTAACTAGCTGTGCATCAGCTAGAGTACAGTACAAAACATTTGTTGAGATTCAAGACACAAGAGTCATGAACTAAAACTCCGTCTTTCAATAACAAAAAAAAAAGTGTAATATAGGGATTGTAGTTTCAAATTGGATACAATCAAGTGAGTGATGATTAATGCACATGTTAATGCAGAAAGACCCACTGGTTTTCAGACACTGATGACCAGTTCATTATGATTACAGTAATTAAACCTCTTACCCTAGTCCATGAGTCAGCTGACAGTCTGTCTTTGTGAATGTACCTTGCAACAAATGAAACTGGTTCTTGCCACTACCATACATAACTACAGAACATTTTGAAGGAAAATACCTGGTCAGGGAGCGGCTGTCCACCAAAGCTCACACAAATTAGTGTCACAGTTTTCTTTCACATGCCCTGCAAGCTTCCCAGTACTAGCATGCTTTTACTCACAATGATGATGCATGCACAAAATCTGCTTTGCATGCAATTTGGCAATACTCATGAGATAGATGAACAAAATACTGATCTGAGTAATTTTTAGTGCAGTATTGATGTCTCATATAGTTTGGAAAAAAGCATGAACAAGTTTCTTCAGATACAGAGAGTTCTTTTTGAATTTCAGAAACTAACATTAACTGCACTCAAAAAGACCTGGGAGTACAAAACAGAGAGACTCTAAATCACTCAGTCATTTATAAAACCCATCATGTGGAAATAATACAAGCACAAACCAAAGATATTAGATATCTTTTTAAAGATTACTCTTCTAGGTATTTTTCTTTATGGAAAGCAAGCCTTATTTTAAGAAACAGTTAAATGTATTAGCAAAGTGCAATCTGTCTGTTATCAAAAGTCTTTCCAGAGGAGATGATACCAAATATTAGCCAGTTGTGGTAAGTTAGAAGATAACTTGAAATTTAGAGTAGATTAATTGTAAGACATCTACATAAAGGAGCGGGGACTTAGCACTCTCACATACAAGAGAGCAAGTCATGCTTTTACGCTGATACTGAAAGATCCCAACAGGAACTACAGGATGACAGGTGAAACTTACCAAGTTCTAACACTGAAGAGACAGGCAAGAGGATAGGAACTAGTTTTTAACAGAAAGGTATTATTTGAAAAGATAATCTAGATAAATAATAACCACATTCCATCATAACACCGATTTTCTGCATTGTGTATTTGCCAAGGACTGGAAATGCAATCCACACAAGCATCATAGCTTTCAGTGACTTCATCCAGTGACAAAAGTAATGTTTAGGACTTTGCCATCTCTGCCCCCACCCCATGTGGACAAACATCTTTTAGCTGAAGGTCTTGCTTTAATGGGATGGATAGGATTGGTAGGTAACAGTCCCCACATGTGCGTGAACTACGACATATTTTACATGACATCAAAATAATTCCATGAGGCTCTTTCATTACGATTGCCACCATATTGTGCTAACATTACCTCCTCAACTGCAGTTTTCATTTTAAGAAACCCACTAGCCAAACTGCCATTTCAGTGGAAGAACCAAGGTGAACCGTATTCACATTGACACAAAATATCACTATATCCCCAAGACAGCAGTAGTCTTTAAATAGTCAAACTGCCAAAGAAACACTATTTGTCGCCAAAGTACTTTAAATTCTTGTGAAAGTCTCTGGCATCTTCTTAGAAAGTGTTTGCTGCAACAGCATTCTGCACCAGAGAGATTACCCTATTAGCACTGCGTTACTGTCAACATTAAAAGACAAACAGGTCGTAAGTGCAGGACCAACCAGAAGAAAACGTCCAGTTTGGAAACCTTTCCAGTAAGGCATGGAGTTGAGGGGACTTTTGATCTTCCCCAAAAAAGTAATGTGCTGCTATGGCGAGGGAGACTATTCCATCAGAATGTTTTTCTGGGGCCTGAAAGTGAGAAAAGAACAACACAGTCCTTATCATTATTTCTGGCTTTTAAACACAGGACCAATACAGATGTACTTTCTACAGGCTTTGTATGCAACAGACTATATATCTATCTATTCAACAGACTTTATCCTGCAGCTCTTTGTCCTTTATGTTAGAACACTTATCTTCAAACATACCATGATGAGTTCAATCTGAATTGAACTTGCAACTAGGTATTTAGATAACAGTGCCTTTGACATGTTATGTATCTCGCACATCTTCTAACTTCAACATTTGTAGCTGTTGGTTTTGCTGACAAATCAAGACACGGACTCCAGCATAGTCTATATACCGATATTTCTATTGTGAATCCTTAGGATGAAAAGCCTGCTCTGCCTAGCTTTGCTACTATCAATCTTGCATAGCGTGTCACGCTGCAGATTCCTGTCTGCCTTTATTGAGTATCCTCAGAGTATTATTTGGTGAATCATTTAGACTGCCTGTTCCAGGAAGGAACAAGGGACTTTCTGAATTTTCAAAGATTCCTGTAGTATTTACTCAAGGAATAGGACACTGTTAAACCTATAATAAGAAACCATACAGCACTGTGAAAAGGTCTTTGCTGGAGCGCCGCAGTTGATGGGAGGACTATTGTAAATCCCACTGGAACAGCAATGCTGGTAGCCTTGCTTCCAATTGAAAATAATATAAAAGAAAATCTACAAAACAAAGCTATTAAAGGTCTTCAGCTTCAAGACAGGTGAGTTTCCCACCAAACACTCCCTGTAATTTCCCAAAACTGAGCAAACAGAATACATGAAAAAGAAACTATTCACAATAGGAAAAATAACTCTCAAATAACACTAAGAGATAAAACTTAAAGAACTATGAGGTTGAGATCAGAGAAATCCAAACTTATGACCTAAGACATGAACATATTTTCCCTTTGGCTGTTTGGCAAGTTAGGAGACTAAGCATCAAAAATATGTGTGAGCCGATATGTAAAGTTCAGGGACAAAGTAAATGAGGAAAGCTATAGAGTTAGGATCTATCAAACACAGCTTAAGACAGTTCTTATTACATTTTTCACCTAAGAATGAAGCGAAGGGGACACCAGCGCAGAGCAGAGGCTTGCCAGTTCCCAGCAGCAGCGTACTCACCATCAGCTCTACCCAGAAGTGCCATGGTGTAGCCTGCAGCCCGTGGGAGTAAAACACAAAGTAGTCTCCTCCTATGCTAGCAACCGGCACACCGTCCCCGAGAGACCAGGTGGACAGAGTTGAGCCCTCGTGTGGCCGAACATACAGAGACATGTGACTGGGACCTGCAGGGACATGGGTATGTATCTAGATGTATCAACAGGTAGAGGCAGAATAACCATCTATTTTCCTATATAGTAGCATGTTATCTGCGTATTACTACTTGTGTCTCCCAAAACATGATAAAACTGTCTTCTCTACTGAAGAAGCTTAAATTATTTAGAAGCAGTGAGATAAGTGAGATGATCATATAGGAGAGGCACAGAGCTATAAAACGACTAAGAAAGGACTTGCTGTAAAAAGATCAAGGGCTTACTCAAAATAGACAAGGTTATCAGTGTCCCAGATAACAACTGCAACACAACACCCAGAGCTTCTAGTGTGTTATGAAACTGCATTAATTCATGCTAATCTCACAAAGCTTACTATCTTGGGAATGGCACTGGAACCTGCAGTCTTGGAGTCAAAACCAGATTTATTACAGGCATGAAAAATAAAACCAAATCCCAAACCAGAAGTTTCAGTCTCTCACCAGATACTTCAAAGCTTAACCTCACGGAGTTCTGGGGCATCAGCTCCCTGGACAGAACTTTAAAGTGAACTGGGCTTCTCAGAATAATTTCTGGAGCAGGAAGGTACCAGTTTTTCCTGTGTTTAAAAATAAGTGTTAAGTTTTTGTATAATACAGCTGACTGTGCTGTTACTAAATGAAATATTCAAAAGCTACTGATTCTAGCAGAAGGCAGGTAAAATCAGCAGCTTGTGGCTGGCAGATACTGGAAGGGTACATTAATAGAAAAATAGTAACCAGTGTGCTCATTCACTACTTTTGTACACCTTAATTTACAGAACAATAAAATAAAGAGTATTTGCATCTTCAAACTGCTACATTTTGTTCACAAGATTCTTGGGCTATGAGAAATAGTCACAGCAGCTAGTTTTCCTCTGTGGAGACCAGCTATTCCAGACTTCCTCTGCAGTCAGCTGAGGTGAAGGGAGGAAGAAGGGAAGAGACATACATATGCCTACTCTGAACTGCCCTTTAGAAGCCCCATCCTTCACCTTTTTCTCCGCTGGTGCTGACACTGATTTTCCATACATCAACTTTTCCAGCTCCTGCAGCAGACTAGCAATCTCCTTCCAGAGATTCTGGCAGAAGACACTGCACCTAGACAGAAGTTTGTCTTCTGAAGTGGAATGATTATTTACTTTTATACCAAGATTAGTCTTACTTTTCTTACATAAGTGAGATTGCATAAATGACCAATTGTGCTTTGGTAGTAAGTGCTCAAGTGACGCAGTGTTCACACCAACCGGAACATGAAATGCACTGGTAGAATCCAAGGAAGGCCACAGAAAGGTGCCTGCTCCTCACATGGAGTTCTAATGGTGTCATTGATTTCAGGTACATGGGGAGTTATGTGAGATATGCCATTATAATCAAATCCATTAATCCATATACCAGAGTCACTTTTAACCACATTTCCATCTAGATCATGAAATCTTCTGCTTGTGTGCTAGAAGACAAAAACAAAAAAAACAAACACAAAAACAGAAAGATGATGGAGCATGTGCAGCTCTCAAGAGTCAGAAGTGATTCTGAATTATCCTCTATGTCAATCCTTAAGGCTTACTCCATTTTCAGTATGCACTAAACATGTATCTGAGTATTTATGATTATATAGAGAGAACTACTCAGATGAAAGAAACATACCATAAACCACCTACATTCAGAAGAGACTGTGCCTGTACGTATTTGCTCACGTTCCATCGAGTTTGCTTTTTAAATTATCATTGCTTACTCAACTCTCCCACTTAAAACCCCCTATAAAAGGCCCTGCTCTTCTGACACAGATGAACTAAACACAGAGATTGAACAATGGAAACATTAGCAACCAACAGAGGCAATGCAATATTCAAGGCTTTTCTTACCTGTAGAAAGACTCGCTTAGGCCTTGGATTAGCTGCATCAGAACTGTAAGGAAAGAAGATTCCACTACAAACGAGAATCAGAGTGACTACAAACACAGCAGTTAAAGTTATTAGCGTCGTTTTTGTGCTTTTGACAAGGTAAATGAAGTTAATCTAGAGAATAAAAAGACAGACCAGTTATAAAACTGCAAGACTTAAGAAATAAGACACTATTTGTATAATCTAAAATCCAATTATGGAACTGAAAGAATATTAAAAAGATATCACTGCAAGTACTACCTGACACAAGACACTTCTTTGTAATCTTAGTATTGACAACCAAAACGAATAAAGTGAGTACTTCCCCGAGCCTTCAAAAATTTCCTATTTTTGAAAACATTTGCCAACAAAAACCTAGAACCTTTGTACCAGCACAGCAGAAAAAAAGAATGCTGAGATTTATTTTTTTTAAGTGTAGTGAATGTATTGTTCAGCCACACACTATACTTCACATAAAAATAATGCCTTAAATATGCATTAAATTGCATATTTTACAACAATATTTACTACATCATTATAGAGAAGATAGATACATTTTTGTAACCCCTGCCTCAATGACTTTTCTTTGACTAACACAAAACATGGAATCTTTGACATATTTCCTGTAAGTTTCCTGTAACATTTAAGATATTGCCAAATTACTGTTAACTTCAAATACTAACTTAGAAAAACTCTAGAAAAAATTTTAAAGTTTTGAACAACATTTACAAGTTCTACTTACAAAATAGGATGACAGAATCATAGTCATGACCACAATAAATCCTGCCAACACCACATCAGGTAGAATTTCTGAACCGCTTCGTCCCATGATAGGTGTAAACATTTCAAACACAGTCCAACTTAGATACATCATGTACACATAGGGAACAAACATTCCCAGCATGTACATTGTGACAAACTTCATTGTGGCACCTATAGGGTACAGGGGAAAAAAAAAAAAAAAACAAAACAAAAAACAAAGAACCCATCAAAGCTTGAAAGGACATAAACCTGCAGCTTTACCAATATACCCACCCATACACTGCTGCAAGGCCCAGTATACAACACTGGTCATCCTCCCTGACATGGATGTGGAAAGAGGATCTCATTTTGCACAGCCAATGCCAACGTAACTCTTCCAAAAACACCATAAAACTACAAAAACCAAAATAAACAGGTGTTCTGTCCCAAACAATGTTTGAATATTACAGTATTTTCTAACAATCTTTACTGTTCCTCAAAGTATGCGATCACTTACTAATAACCCCACACAGGGTTGTTCTTTTCAGCCTGACACACAGGATGTTTTTCAGTGTATTTTTCAGAAAGAACTGTCTTTAGTTCAAGAACACTTCTTTTTGTTACAAAAATGTCACACAGTTACTTTTTGAATATTCAAATTCAAGTTTGGGATTTCTTTTGCTTAAATAGTGCCCTTTCGAAGACAGAGGTTTCGAAATACAACCTCCTCCCCTCAGAACTCATACCTTTTTGGCTGAATTCTTTATGGATCATCAGCTTAGCAAGTAAAGGAAATGCTACCCATAATGTACAAACGAATGCAGAACAAAGGCCCATCTGAGTAATCACAGCCAATGCTATAGACCAGATCATCAGTGAGGTGTCGAAAAAAAGATCTCCCAGGTACTGCTCATTCATATTCTGTAACAAAAAAAGCAGATTACTTATTACTGAGCATATTCTATGTATCACATCTCATGAGAAAACATATAAAAATCCTTCTATCTTGTATATCATGGAATTACAGAATGGTTAGGGTTGGAAGGATCCTTAAAGACCACCTAATTCCAACCCCCCTGCCATGGGCAGGGACACCTCCCACCAGACCAGGTTGTTCAAAGCCCCATCCAACCTGGCCTTGAACATTGCCAGGGACGGGGCAGCCACAGCTTCTCTGGGCAACTTGTGCCAGCGCCTCAGCCCCCTCACAGGGAAGATTTTTATCTCCACTCTCTTGGTTTAAAGCCATTTCCCCTTGTCCTGCCACTACATGCCCTTGTAAAAAGTCCCTCTCCAGATTTCTTGTAGGCTCCTTTAGGTACTGGAAGCTCTCTACGGTCTCCACAAAGCCTTGTCTTCTCCAGGCTGAACACGACGACACACAACCCCTCAGAACAATGTAATTGTTTTCCTTGGCTAAAATAATTTTGACAAGCATCATCTCACCATTCTGTTACCACTCAGAGCTACCCATGACAGTATATTTTTTTTTTTTTTTAAATCTATTCTGGCGCACCTTGAAAAAGAGATTACATGGGCTGGGGTAGAGGAAGGAGAGAATGTACAATTGACAATACCAAGAAGATGGAAGGTTGATGTTTCAGGTTCCCAGGGCCTTTTTATAAAAAGCGTTAGTTATTTGTGAAGCATATAGAAAAGTTACGTAGTACTTATGTGTGAAAAAAGTATCCATATCTCCTGAGGTTCTAAACATGGGTTCTAACAGCAACTGTTTATACGCTTCTTAGACAAGCACTGTTATCACTGCACAAATATGTGTGTGGTGCCTTTATATGTCATGCCACAGCTACCACTTCAGAAATCTGCTTTTTAAACATATTATGTGTTTTGAAGAAAAGATGTGCATGGATCAGACAATAGCAGATACATTTTCAAAACAGAAGGAATTTTAACTGTCAGAAATCTGGTTTGGTTTTGTGTTGTTGTTTTGGGGGTTTTTTCTTTTTGTTTTGTTTTTTTAAGTTACGTTAGAAATGCTGCAGTGTTTGCAGTGCAAGATTCTTTATTGTGAATCCTGCTAGTAGCAATAAGGACTGCTTGCATGAACAAGCTATCAGAAAGCACCTAGTTCAGTTTCGGGCTTGGGGGTGTGGGGAACATGACTATAGCCAAACCTATTTCAAAACAAAAAGCTTATTAATTCACAAGTTCTTGAGCCTCTGACAGAAAACACCCAGGCATTGCTTGTGATAGCCAAGTAAGAGATTAGCTTCAAAAATTTTTTATGCAACTCTTAAGTACAATGTAAGTTAAAGAGGCAGCATGTGTATGGTGTACTGCAAGCTACAGCATGCAGGAAAATTAAGAGACTCATGATATCAAGTTGGATGATCTGCTGATCAGACAATTAGCAGGCAAGAAGTAGATCCAGAGCCTGGAGCAACTGAACAGTTAGCAAAAGTATACTCTCCTGTCAGTTCTTCCAAAAGACTGGAAAATGGTAACACTGCATCTATTTTATAAATGGCTGATCTTTTCCACAGAAGGACACCACCACATACATATGTTTGTTAAGCTACACATACAAGCTAACACTCCCCTTCCCCAAACAATTAAAAAACCCCACTTCCAGATAAGGACATGATGCATCCACCCAGAAGCTGCAATACAATCAAATTTCAGTAAGTTCTTAAAACTTCTTCAAATACTTCCATGAAGCTAGATTTGACTGACAGCTTTCCTCAATTTCCTTGCCCAAAGCTTATACACATGGTTGAGAAGACAAGTAACAGCAAGCTGAATGATTAAATATTACTGCCCCTAAAACCTAAACCTAACAGGCTCAAGTAGCTGACTTCTGCTCTGGAAGACCATCATCTGTCAGGTACCCTCTTGTGTTGGGGCCCCAGAGCTGGACGCAGTACTGCAGGTGGGGTCTTTATGAGAGGGGAGAAAAGGGGCAGAATCACCTCCCTTGACCTGCTGGTCATGAACGAAAACACTGAAAGATATCAAAAAACCTAAGTTCTCCAACTGTTGTTTTGCTCTCGTATCACTGAAATCACGGCAGGAAGTGAAGGTGCAGATAAGGAAAGAAGCAGTGCCTTATAATGGATTATGCTAGGTTTTTGACTTTTTTCCTTAAGCAGCTCCTAAATGTCATTAACAAGGAGAAAGCCTTAAATCATGAAGCTCTTAACTCTCTGATTCAGCAGAACAATCCCTATGCTTAGACGAAGCAGTTATTACAGCAACATTTCTGTCCGATACAGAAAACCTTTTGCATCCTTTTTAATCAACTCAAAAATTAAGTCTTCCATAGATGACACACTACATTACCCTTCAACATTAGCAACAAAGTCAAGCCTACCTTGTAGAAGAACTTCTTGGCTAGTGTATGCACAAGAATGAGATTAGCTGCAGCTGCAGTGCCATACAGAAACACAGAAACATAGAAATGTGTGTACCAAGAAAGAGACCGTCCAATGACAGAGACAAACACTGCCACTATAAGGACTGTCACCAGTGTGCAGATCCAACTTATCAGTGTTAAGCCAAATGCAGTAAAGAATTTCTTCAGGGTATGAATAGCTATGAAGAAGAAAACAGAAGTTTCAACAGTTATGTATTCTACTGCAGACTATCATCAAGACTGTAGTTATTCCACAGTATAATTGCTTTAATGACAAGACAAAAATAAACCTGCATGAGGAGTCCACTCTGAAGATTTCTCAACAACAGTCTAAATTATTTCGCCGATTTCTTTGCAAGTCTTTTTGAAGTCTTCCTCACTGCAAGATTTATTCTCTGACTAGTAGTGTATTATGTGGATTACCATGTTCCCAAATCTAAAAATTTCTCTAGAGAACCAGCTGATCCACTCTGCCAGTTTTAAAATCTCTAAACCAAAATAAAATCGGAGTTGTTTTTGTTGTAGCTTTTTCTTACTTGAAAAATGTTTGCTGGATTTTGTGGGGTGGTGTTGGAGGTTGTGTTTTGGTTACGTTTTATTTTTCTTTAGCAGGTATGTTCCTACACATACCTGAAAAGGTATAACTAGAAGATTTCAGTTGGTTTATATCCTTTATTAAGCTTTGTTATCTTTTTCCCCAATTGTTCTTTTCTCATTTGCTTCTGCCTACAGATGTGTGCTAAAGAAACATGATTCTGAAGCCCTCCCTGTGCCAACAGAATTTCTACAGATAGTAAGTTTTTTTCATTTTCAGATCTTTCATAGGATTCTATTTTAATCTTCAGGAAAGGGTAAGAGACATGATTCGTAAGTGCTAGACATCACAGACCCTCATAATCATTCACAGTTGAGAAATGTAAATACAAAGAAACTCCTATGGCATGCTGCACACCTGAAGTTTATTTCTGAAGTTCACCTGAACACTTCTCCATCTACTGATCGTTATTCATTAAAGAGTAATAGGATTGATTTTTAATTTTTTCTCCCAAGAACTAGACTTACCTCTGGTTTTGGGCTGTATTACTTTCTTGCTTAGATAAAAAAAAGCAATAACTGCTGTAATATAGTTCATGATAGTGCCAACACGAGCAGGATAAGCCAGGACAAATAAGCCAAGTACATCAAAGAACACAACATTTCCATGTCGATACTCAAAGGATTTAGCCAACTTATCTGATGTTGCTAGGTATTTCAGGACAGCTAGAATATTGTCACCTATTAAAAAAGCAAATACACAACATATCAGGGGTGACGAATTAGCACACACCATTTTTTATATGTAAGCATTCTTAACGAAAAAACAGAACTGTACTGAAATATCCTCGATGACATGAGTATACAACTGACTATTGTGAAATAGGTATTCAATGGTAGGCACAGCATAGTATTTTCATGAGCTGATCTATACAGCTAAAATAAGTATACTTGGGAAGCTTCATGTATTGAACGCTGCTGCAATGAAAGGCGCAGTGACGCTTTCAGCCCTTGAGTAACAGAATCATAGAATACTTAGGGTTGGAAAGGACCTTAAGATCATCTAGTTCCAAACCCGCTGCCATGGGTAGGGATGCCTCACACTAAACTGTGTCACCTAAGACTCCATCCAACCTGTCCTTAAACACTGCCAGCGATGGAGCTTTTACCACTTCTTTGGGCAACCCATTCCAGTGCCTCATCACCCTCACAGTAAAGAACTTCTTCCTTCTATCTGCATCTCCCTGTTTGAGTTTGAACCCGTTACCCCTTGTCCTATCACTACAGTCCCTGACGAAGAGTCCCTTTCCGGCATCCTTGTAGGCCCTCTTCAGATACTGGAAGGCTGCTATGAGGTCTCCACACAGCCTTCTCTTCTCCAGGCTGAACAGCCCCAACTTTCTCAGCCTGTCTTCATACAGGAGGTGCTCCAGCCCCCTTATCATCCTCATGGCCCTCCTCTGGACTCGCTCCAACAGCTCCATGTCCTTCTTATGTTGAGGACACCAGAACTGAACACAATACTCCAAGTGAGGTCTCACAAGAGCAGAAGGGCAGGATCACCTCCTTTGACCTGCTGGTCACACTTCTTTTGATGCAGCCCAGGATACAGTTGGCTTTCTTGAGGTCTGAAATTAAGCACTGGACTTCACGGTTAACCCATAGAGGAATTTACAATTTCCCAATCTTCCTCCTCTTCTCCTTGCCATTAGCAATCCCTCCATGTTTCAATGACTATTAATTACCTGCCTTGCTTTCCCTAGATGACTGTAAGATAGGAAACAAGGAGGTTTCCTTTGTAGGAAACAAGGTACCGAACAACTTTTTGTTTCCCACAGTACAGCAAAAACACGTACTTAAATGAGAACAGTAGTGTTTCTTTATTTTCATTTTGCTTCTACTTGACCTGTAAAAGTGCTTATTGGCTGAAAAGTTTGTCTTTTTTTTTTTTCTCCTCAGCTGTGACACATTAAGCAAGAGATGTTACATGTGACCACCATGATCAAATGGTAAAATCATCTTTCAAAAAGGAATTTAGAAAAGTTACTTTCTGTCTTGCAACTTGCACTTCAAGAAAACGTTTAAAACTCTTACTCATGCTGGAGATCTAAGCTGACTTCTGTATAAGCTTAAAGAGCGAAATGGTCAAAGTCCCAGAGGCACTTAGGATTTCATTAGTTTTCCTGGGAAACTAGAGGTCTTGCTGTAATTTTCTTTACTGCAGTCTGTCAAATAGCCTGCTATGAGCATGACCCGTTAGCAGCAAATAGTCCTGTTTATCAACAGTCCGTGTGCTACCACTTGAGTTTGACTGAGATCCATTCATCAAGAAAAACCCGTGTTGGCAGATCAAGTCTCTATGCCCCCAACTTAACCATAAGCTTCCCACGATGAACATTAACCAATAAGGGGACTTACTGAGAGAAAAGGAACGCAGACCACTGAACAATCAGGTATCAATAACTAGATTTTAACCTTCATTAGATTCCACAGTTACTCTCAAAACAACATTACTGGATGCTGAAAAAGTTTATCTTCCTAAATTGAGCAAACATATATCCTTTGTATTTTAAAGACACGTATTCAGTTAATTCTTTGTTCTTTAGAATATGTCTAGCATGTTCTAAATGTGTAATTAAAACCATGAATTTCTTGCGGTGGTAGTCTCATAGCAAAATGAAAAAGCAGCAAGTTTAGTAAATGACCAAATTCTTGAAATACCAACCTGCTCTCTGAATGGAATCTGCTAAAATTCTGTCTGATGTGTCATATTCTGTATGATAAATGTAGCCATTTTCAATAAAAGCCAAATCTATTCCTACAGAGACAGAAAAAGCATATGTGAAATTATGTAAGCTAAAACCTCAAAACAAACATGTGAAAGCCTCAGATATATTTTAAGCAAAATGTTGTGCTACTTTGCAGCCCACTCACTATCCTTGAAGATAAACAAAATAGTCTGCTTTGCAGAAGGAAGACTAATTGGGATTCCGTGTGTATTTAAAAAAGGACACTTTAAAAGCATTTTAAAATATCTGTCCTTTCTAATGTACTGTTTACCGATGTCATGCAAATCAAACTGATCTTCACTGAGAAACACAAGAATTACTAATCATCTCAGCTTCAGAGAATATGACCAAGGTGATTCCAAACATTTACTAGTAAAACATCAATAGGGATACATGCTGAAAAGTAATAAAAAGCAGCACTGTGGAGCTATAGAAACATCTTCCCAAAATACCACGTGTGTTATTTTTATTTCCCATTTGTAAGCAGCTTTTCAAATAGCCAGTCTGAAAATTCTTAAATTACCGAAAAAGATAATTACTTAATTTGTATTAATTACTTAATTTGTATTCGTTTAGAAAAAAACAGATGTCAGTGAGAATTCATTTACTATTTATGATCCAGGTATAATTCTGAACAAACAAAACCTCATTGTACAAAATCAGCTACTGTATTTTCAGGCTAAAAGCGTACTTTGGAACAGTTCATGCCAACAGTTCATGCATATTCTTTGGAACAGAATATGCCAGCAAGTTTTGTTCTAAGAATCATTTCAGAGATATCACTGACAACTGAAGTCAACAACCTGTGCCAGACAGCAAGGATTTACAGAAGTTTACATTCCCTTGAATTGTGTTTGCACTGTGTTCTCCACATTTTCTTCCACTGATAATTCTCTGTAGAATTGATAGCAAACTATAAACAGGTTAGCAAAGCTAAAAAACTGCTGTCCTGTGCTTGATTATGACCAAATAAAAGTTATGAAAATGCACCCATTACTAAGTCAGTATCTCTAAAAGAGATGATTTTGGTTTATCCATTATGTACAAACATTTAATTCCCACAAGCAGGTTATTAGCTTCATCACCAAAATGTTTCTAAACAGAATGTTTGATAGCATACTGTTAACTCCTGGAAACTTTCTGGAAAACAGCAATCTCCAAAAAAGATCCTTTAACAACCTGCACAACGAAACAAATCTAAAGGCTCTTGCCTTAGAACATAAGCAACAAAATTTGCTCCCAAACTGAAAGACAAATCAAATTTGTGGACCTCCACATAGTGAACTGCAGAACAGCCTTCTTGTTATAAAATTAAAATAAATGATTGCATAATGCACATTGACATGTCTTTTGGTAAGATACCTGGAATGTTGCCAAAGTCCCTGTAGATACGGAAGTCTGTATCTGCTGGAATAATACCACTCTGAAATACTTCCTGTGCTACCACAGAGGCAAATGGATGTTTGGCTGCAACTACGTATGCTTGTACCAACCAAGGATTCTCAGGTCCTAACAAAAGATGAGCAGAAAGTTTACAACAAATACTTATCAAACTCCAGTTAAGATATGTATCTTTACGGTAACAGGTATGTAATGCAAAGGAAATCACTAGTTTCAAAATGCTGCTGCTCCACGGGTGATAAACTAAGTGAATTTGTGTTGGCTGAATTACTCAAACTTGAGAGAAATAATTAGTTACACTTGGGGGAAAAAAAAAATAAACCCAACACTGATGCCTTGACCATTCAGTGGCAGAGTAGATGAGCCATCTCCCAAAAAAGTCCCAGTATGAAGAAGACATAATCTTTAGCAGTTTCCAATTTATCATCCATGTATCACACCTCAAAATTGTTGTTTAGAGAAAAGTCTCTGCACAAAAGCATTCCTGCAAGTAAACATTTAAGCAGCTCCAGCAGTAGAAGGAAGTCTGCAGTCCAGCTAGGGTGGAGCAGAAGTTAAATGCAGCCTGCAAAACACAGTTCTGCTGCATCCTGGGCAGCAGATGGAGTTCTAACGCCAACACCTCCCTGCAAAGATTTTGAAAGAACTGCTGTGAAAATGAAATAAAGCATATGAAAGCATGTGTATGCAAGATATACGAGATATCCAAATCTCTTTTCCTCCTTATTACCTAGATGTAAAAGGGAAATACACCTTCTGTAATTCAGTTCTACGCAGGCTTCCCACCGACTAGGCAACTTCTGTGGCAGTGCTTTAGCCTACACACATCTAAAGATGGAGAGCAAATTATTCGCTACACAGGGTTGGGAAAGAGGCACAGAGGTTCTCCCATCTTTTGCTTATGAGTCACTTTCAATACTCCTTCTAATCTATATTGTTTATTATCAAATTATCCTAGTATAGAAAGTAGACATAATGCAAGCTCATACCTGTTTGAAAAACAAGTTCTCTTCCTCCTACACCTGCTGCCTCCAGGTTAATAAAAGCTCTAATTGACTTGGCCCACTCATGTTGTGTAATGAAGCCGTGACTAGCCTTGATGGGAAAACAAAATTAAAAAATACAGGTCAAATATCTTTCAGACCAGCCTAAGTGTTATTTTCTATCACGTATGATCATAACTCATGATTGGAGAAGGCATATCACTTACAACACAGATGCAGAAAATCCAAGTCCTCTAATTAAGCTAATATGGTCAACATTATTAATCTAAACACATTTTTCCCTTTGAAATCAAATATATTTTCCTCAGAATGTTAAGAATGTTAATGTTAACTAATGCAACTAGTTAAATGGCATTTAACTATTATTTCAACAGATTAAATACAAGCCATACCTGCAGTTACTCTTTCCTTTGTGAGAGTCTTAATATACAGCTTTGATGTATATTTTATAATTCCGGCATATTCTCACCTGCAAAATATTTTCTTCTGCACCATTGAATAAGAATATGACAGCATGTTGCAGGGGCTCTGATGATTTTGAAAGTATGTTAAGTATTTCAAGCATCACCGCACAGCTAACAGCATCATCACTGGCACCTTAAAATAATCAGAATAATATGGCTTATAACAAACACACAGAACTGCAACAAAGACAAGAGTATACGAAAGCTTTATGCTCTCTTAGTCACTTAATCTGAGGTACACTTATGTCAAACTTTAGTATATTTTCTGCTACTGCTTGTAACCTGTGTTTATACTAGTTAAAAGCAACAGCAGAAAGAAAAATAATGTTCAGAAGTTGAGCAGATCCAGTATTATTGTTCAAGAAAAGCAGACTAACCAGGTCACTGAGCAAGCAAAGTGATCACTGGCTATTTTTCTAAGAACAATACGAATAAACAAGGGCACAGTTTTCACTTACAGCATACTAAAATTTTGAAAAAAAAAAAAAAAAAACCCACACAAAGCATCCCGCTAAAGCATCCAAGTGGACAAAACCTCCAAGTAATGTAAGGCCAAGGTTGCAAAATAAAGCAAAGGAAACACCAGAATTCACACCTTTAAAACATTCTTAAAATGCAAATATACATTATAATATAGTATTTTCACTACCAGATGTTTTCCACCATCCTTCTTTCTTCGCAGAAAATGCCTTTTGCTCCGAGCTCAGTAGTCTGTTCCTCATGCAACACTACTCTAAACTTACTCTCACTTCCTCACACTTCCCATGCCCCACCATTTTTTTAATCTTGATTAAGCATCCATGTTTTATCCAAGGTATCCTCATTTCCCTCGCTTTGCTGCAAGCTGTACCATCTCCCTATACCACTCTAATCCACAAAATCTGGGAGCAAACAGAGAAATTTAACTTCATTCCTTCAGGCCGGGGTGCATATATGATGCCAACATGCACTGAGATGTCAGTGACACTCTGTGCAGGCTGCAGTGTGCTATTTGGCCAGACTTATTAGCTGCTAACTCTTTGATTTACTCAAAAAAGGAGCTTTTCCAAAGCTTGTAACTTGGCAAAATTCAGACATACCTGTCCCTTCCGTAAAAAGATCAGATTCCTGATACAAACACAAATCTCAGCCTAAACTTTAGCCTTAGCTTATTGTACAGAGGTGATTTAGAATAAATACATAAACCAAAAATCTTTACTATTTTGTATGCATAAGCATCACCATTAGATTACGTTTTACTATCTGATTTTCAAATACACTGATCACTGAGTCCTGCTGATTGTGGTTAAATAACTCATTTTTTGCAATGAAAAAAACTGTAGGCAAATAGCTTACAAAAATACAGGAGAATAGAAAACAAAACGTTCTTGCTTATGTTATGGGCACTAAGAAAATGAAAGACAGAGCAGTTCCTCATTGTTGTGGTGAAGGGTGAGGCTGCTTTGCAATTAGGGGCAAGCATACAGGCTGATTTCTAGCTCCTCCATGAGTTTCTGTATAATCCTATACAAAATACTAGTACTTTTTGGCACCTTTGTGCAAGGTTGGTGAAGTGTTTTACTGTCTGAGTAACTGTGAAGAAAGTAACTGATGTAGACATAAGCCTGTTTTACAACCCTCAGAAACACATACACAATTTACATGGGGCATCGATTTAACGACAGTTTCAATAATCATTGTATTATGCTTGTGCAATATTCTTTCTAAGTCTAAGCAGCCACTTTTAGACTACAAATACAGTAATTAGCATCTCTGTGGTTCGTAAATCTTAGAGTGTGTGTAACAACAATGCAGTTATTAAGCTTACTTTGGAAACTCGTCTCACCTACATATGACCAAGGAGAAAAGGAAGTTCTGCATATTATTTCTTGACAAAAAAAGGCACAAAGAGTAGGGAGAAGGCATTGTTTCTCTAGCTAATAATTGTTTTCTCAGTAACAAAGACTACTTGCATGTGCTAAAGAACAAAAGGTTTACCTGTCAAAATAATATATCGCGGGGTGTAAATGAAGAAACTTCAGTACAAGCAGTACTGTTGGTGACTGAACTCTACAATAACAGGCACACACCCGTGGCTGAGTGTTACAACAAATGTTTTCATGTGGTTCTCAGTTCCCTACCTTCCTGGTACCGTTAAAACCATGTATTATAAAGCTGTTTACACCCTTGCTGCAATAATATTTAACATGATTAGATTTATAAAATGCAGAGGGATAAGTGTAAGAGAGTAAGCAACAGTGAAAGTAGTGGCGAGATGTAGACACTACCAAGGCAACAGAACCTTAATCTTTTATCGCTAAAAAGTCTTTTGAGACAGAAGCTTTGAATGCAAAAATTAAAAAAGTCTTAAGGGTATCACACAAAAAATTTGAGATAAAGAGATAAAGTATGATAGCAGCAAAGTGAGGAGTAAACACAGATTGGTTAGTGGGGGTGGGAAAAGCCTGTGGCACAAACCATCCTTTGAAAGCAAAACCAGGATTAAATCAGTACAGAAGTACGGAAAGATGAAAGACCTGAACAACAGGTGGAAGCAGCACATGAACTACATGCATAAGCAGGGAATTATAAGAAAGGTAGATATAACCAAACTTTCTAGAAGTCTAAATATAGTTAGAATGCAAATCTGTAATTTGCTGCCTCCCATAAAGTGAGAGTAAAATCCTTACTTTAACAGAACCAAGATGTCACTCTAAATATTGAATCTCACTGATATCAAGCAGACTAGTTGACACATGCAGTATTCTAGCATGTGGCTTATAAGGCTACTTGATAGGAGAAGACAGCAAGCCAAGCTCTGTGGCTCATGTAATGTACAGAAATGCAGAATGAACATGTGGACCTACCCGGGGTATTTGGTACGGAATCAAAGTGACAATTGGATAACACTGCATGCTCAGCTCCATTTCGGGGTTCCAGCTTCACTACGACATTGGTTATGTTTGCATAGTAACTAGTAAAGCCTCCTAAAAAGTCAATGCTGAAGGAGCCTGTGGGCCTCTGTATGTCTACAGATATCTTGTGAGCATCTGTGCTTTCTCTTTCTATTGCCCTAATTTGTTCTAAGAGGTAGTTAACTGCAAGAACTTCATTTTCTGGACTTCCAACTGTTCTGGGCCCAATTGCTGTTATGTTGTCAAGATATCCCCTGTAAGAAATAAATTACACATTCAGCATCAACATGTTCAACATTTGGTATGTGACTTATCTACAACGGTAACATTTTTGGACATAGTTCTATTTCAAAACTCACAGTACATGGAAGAGACTAAAGACAACTAGAAAGCAATGCAGTTGAGATGCTAAAGATCATTATGGTAATGGCCATATAGTACCAACCTTTACTGAGGGCTCCTCACCCTATCTATCATGATGTTAAACCAAGCCACTGGTTTTCTTGGTTTGCACATACCAACCCCAAAAGAAATAAAAGGGTGAATGCAGAAGCTAAAGATTTTCTCTTTAGCAAGGTTCTGCATATGCATACCTGCTCTTCCCTGGATGTCTGAATAAGCACACACCAGCTAAAAATCTGCAAAGAAGCTTTCCCAGACACCAAGTACTTTATAACAGTACCAGAATTAAACTATGTAGGATGCATTGCTTGACGGGCCGAAAATAGCACCCTTAAGAGGCAGCCAACACGAGAGCTGGCACCCTTGCAGTATTTTTACCTACTTTCCACAAGCGCCCCACCTCTCGCCAGGGCAGTGAAAGACACACGCACTCCGCAAGTGACACGACCCGCAACTGATGGGAAAGGCCCGCACCGGCTCGGCCGGCCGCAGGACTCCCCGAGCACACCCGCTGCACCCACACTAAGGACCGGACGCTGCAAACCAGGGCTCGTCCGCGCGCCCACCCGGAGCCAGCGCCCGGCCGCCGCTGCGAGCCTCCCGCCGGCGCACAGCAAACGGCAGCCGCAGCCACCGCCAGTCGCCCTCAGGCTAACCCGGGCGGACTCTGCCCCGCGGCCGGCGTGGCACGGGGAAGCCGCGCCGCCCTCCGCCGCCCGCCCGCCGTACCTGGCGCGGGGGGCGCTGAAGTCGCGGGGCCCGGCGGCGGGCGGCTGGCACAGCAGCCGCCGGTGCGAGACGTGCACCAGCGCCCGCAGCCCCAGCAGGTACAGCAGCACCAGCGACGCCCCGCGCGCCTCGGCCAGCGCCAGCCGCCGCGGCCCTCCACGCTTCTTCCCGGCCATATCGCGGCCGCCGTCCTCCCGCGGCGGCGAGCGGCGGCGGTCCCGGTCGCGGTGGCCGCCGGTCGCGCGAAGCCGCCACACAGTCGCCGCCGCGCCGCGCTCCATGGGCCACGCGCTCATACCCGGCTGCCGGCGCCGGCCCCGACGAGCAGACGGGCGGTACGGACGCCGACGAGGGTCAAAACCCGCCCCGGCCCCTCCTCGGCGGGGCACGGCGGGACGGGGGGCGGGGCCCTGTCACCGTCTCCCCGCGCAGGCGGTTGGGGTGTCGGTGGTGGTATCTTCTCGGTTTTCAGGCCCGGGCGTGCGTGCCCCGGCTGGGGAGCCCTCCGCGGCGGTTGCCGGTGGAGGGTGCGCGCCCGGTAGCGGTGGAGCGGTCTGTCCTGCCGCACAGCACCCGGGCGAGCAGCGGCCTGACCCTGCGCCTGAGCCAGGGTCACCCCAGCTTTGCGGCAGCACGCAAAGGTGTACGGGCGTTCGTGTCTTCATGGCGTTTTGTTAAAGCTTGCTTTATTAACACTAAAGCGCAGGGGAGAGCCTGCACAAGTAACTGTGGTGTCAGCGGGGGAGCGCTAGGGAGCACCAGAACCCCCCCACCACAGATGGAGCCGCGCAGACATGAAGTCAGGGCGCCGGCGGCGTGCGGGGTTGCTGTTTCCACGCACTGCATTTTGGCATTTGGCAGCTGCAGCGCTGCCCTGGCTGGAGCCGAGGTAGCCCCGGGTGAAGCGCAGGAGCGTCTGGACGTGCCAGTGAACAGCAGCTTCCCGTGAAGCCATGCCAACGAGAGCACCCCTGGGGGTGGGGGCCTGAGCCGTGACACAGACCATCACCCCTGCGGCACTCCGCTTGCTTCTCCCTGCTGGAGCATTCTTGTTCCTGCTGCCCTGGTGCCTTCCAGTGATGGGGCAGAGCTATTTGATGGTCATTTTTCCTATCTTTACCATGCTGCTTTGCAATGTACCTGGCTACTCCTGAGTATATCCTAAAAGATATATATATATTGTTTCTAGTGCTCTGTGGCATAATCTGGAAACAAAATACGTAATGACATGATCCAGAAAATACTGTTTCAGTATATCCAGTTTTGCAGATAAACACGGAATGTTGCCTCTTCCTGCCTCTATCTTGCCACATGAAAGCTTCCTAACAGGAGCGGCAATACTCTTTGGCATGAAGAAGCCTGAAGGAGTGGTGCATGAAAATGTGATGACTACGCTCTCTGCACAGCTCAGGTTTTTTTAGTAAATTTCCATATTCTGGCTTAGTGAGTTTTCTCTTTTGCTTCACTGCACCCTCAGTACAGGCAAGATTACTGCTTAAAATTTATGATTTACAACTCCAGATTATGCTACTACACTTACTACAGCTGTAAAAGAATTTAATCCTTAATGGCCTTTTCTCTTTCATTCTTTGAGCAACATTTGAACATTATAAGCCCCTCAGTTAAGGAAAAAAACTGACTACTGATTTTTTGTGACAGTCACACTCTGCAGGTCAAAACCATTTTTACTATTCTGTCAATTCAAAATTCAGAAGTAATTTTCTGCTCTAGATCAGAAGGATTTCTGATGTTTGGAATACTGACAGCACTTTTATCATCTGTTCTGAGCACTGCATTTGAGAGGGTGCTGTGTGATGTGAATTAAGCTGGTAGTATAGACATGTTTTGACAAGACTGGAACATCAGAGTTAAATACATCAAGAAATACAGTGCCCTGTATTGCTCTGTTAGTCTGGAATGACCGATTTAAAGTAATTGGATCTGATTTCCAAACAAATGATTCAGCATAGGTCAGTTTGACTTTATGTGAAGAAGGCTGATGCTTAACCTAGTATCTTGCAATCCATACTGCCTCATTTTGTCATTTAACCACGAAGGGAAATCCCTTCTTCACTGAGCATGACTTACACTTGTAAACTATGTTTTACACAGAAAAAGTGAAAATCCAGTCTCCCATCCGCAGGGATTATGGGCCTGCTTAATTTTAGCAGGATAACATTCTGGCTTAACAGATAAATACAGATGTGAATGTTTTATAGATTAAGGCCACTGTCAGCAATTTAGGGTAAGAGAATTAGGACACTGTCTTCAGAAAAGTATTTAGTTTTGATTAAAAATAAACGATGATGAAACATCCATCAGATGATCGGTAAATTGTTCCCATGGTCACCTTTCTCATTCGATATGATTTATGTGTGGTACTCATTTCTTAGCTTCAGTTTTCCATCCGTTGAATCCTCTTATACCATTGACTGATAATCGAAAATCCCTTTGTTACAAGACTTTTGGTCCACTGAAGGTGTTAATATATCATGATCAAGACTTCTCTTACATTCATTTTCAATCTTGAGCTTCATAAACTGTTATTTTTCCAGACCTTTCACCCTCCCACTAACTGTTCTCTGGTGATGTCCAGTTTTTCAGTAACTTCTCTGCATCGCTGAACCAAAAGGAGAAGTGGTATTCCAGCACCACACCAGTGCCAAACACAAAGGTAAAATAATCACTACCCTGTAGGGAGGCAGAGCAATTTGTTTGCTTTAACATAAGCCTGCCGCCACAGTTTTGAAGTGTCAGTTTTGTCAACTGTCTTGTGAATCTGTTTCTGTCACTACAGCATGTTCCAGCCATCCACTCAGTGTCCCATAGCTTCTCTGACAGGCAGGATCTTCCAGACCAGCTTTCAGGGAAATTGAAACTCGGCAGGAAACAGGAAACCCTGTGAGGAGGAGAAACCAGATTTTACATCCTGAGTTTCCAGGGCCTATTGTGTCAACCTTTCCTAGTGACAGCTGTGGGTATGGAAAAATATAGCTTCCCTGCACTGGAGCCAGTGTTGGATCATAAACCTACCAGTTACCTCACTCCTATAGCTAATGTTGTAACTGGAAGCTCATACTAAATCAATTTTCAAGGTTGTTTTTTTTTGTCATTACTACTCACAGTCCAGTCCCCATTCCTTTAACTATGGCCTGCCTCTGACTCTGTATACTGCAAGCTTGAAATGTTTGCCTTGCAAACTTGTCGAGCATTCAGTATTGCTCTGAACCAACAGGTGTCCTTCTTTGTTATCTGTAGCTGTCCTACTCTGAAAAATGAAACCAGGAAGAATACTGTAAGAACTCAGTGCAAGAATCCACCTTTGTGAAAACACACAGCAGTTCTGCATAGCTTATGTTTATTTCAGATATAAGCAGCTCTTCCCTTTGAGAATGCTCCTGCATAGGCACTCTTCATGCTGTCAAGGAAGTTTGCATTTCTTCTTCTTAGTCTTTACTGTCTCACATCATCACATAACTCCACAATACAGCATTTAGCCATGGATGGCATTGTGTATGGTAGTCCAGTTTAAGAAAATGCCACAGACAGTCTAATGAGCTTATCTCGCTTGATGTCTGTACTCCCAGCAGAACCCTTGTAAAAATCTTTCCCAGACATCAACCAGAGGACATTTAGGGCTCATTCAGCCAAGTCTGTCTGTCTAGTCCTCAGTATCCAAGGACAGAAGATACGTCATCAGCACTCCAAGAACTGGGCATTTCCCCTGTCATCCGATAATTAAAGCAGAATGATTAAATCCTGGTCACTCATTTCAGAACTAGAAGTGGAAGAACACCCTCAGATTCTAAATTGATAGGGCACAGACAAACCATTGTGTGCATCAGCACTGTAATTCATGATTTGTTCTGATAAGCTTACGCTGTGCTTTTCTGTCTTCCCTCTGTAGCAGTACTCATTTTCTGTGCTCCTTCTCTTTCTCACCCTGTTATTTTGTAATGGGAGCTGTAATCACAACTGATAATAACATGGAGAAGATTAATTGATTATTGCTTGTCAAAAAACAAAACAACCTTTCTTCAGATAGACATGCACACCTGTCTGTCCTGGGTTCAGCTATAGCAGTCATTTTTCTCCTTCTTAGTAGCTGGTGCAGTGCTGTGTTTTTTAACTTTCAGCCTGGGAACAACGCTGATAACACCGATGTTTTCAGTTGTTGCTAAGTAACGTTTATTCCAACCAAGGACTTTCTCAGTCTCATGCTTTGCCAGGGAGGAGGGGAAGGCAGGAGGAAGCAGAGACAGGACACCTGACCCAAACTAGCCAAAGGGGTATTCCATACCACAGCACGTCATGCCCAGTATATAAACCGGGGGGAGTTACCTGGAAAGCCCAGATCACTGCTTGGATCGGGCTGGGTATCGGTCGGCAGGTGGTGAGCAATTGTATCCTCTCCCCTTGTTATTTCCCTTATCATTATTGTCATTGGTGGTAGCAGTAGTGGTTTTGTATTATACCTTAGTTGTGGGACTGCTCTTATCTCAACCCGTGGGAGTTACATTCTTTCGATTCTCCTCCCCATCCCTCCGGGAGCGGGGGGAGGAAGAAGGAGGGGAGTGAGCGAGCGGCTGCGTGGTTCTGAGTTACCAGCTGGGCTCAAAACACAACACCGTCACAGCCAATTCAGGCCTTATGAGCTTTAAGAGCATCCAGCTCTTTCCTGCGGATGCTCTACTTCTTTTTCCATGCAGGCTCAGCATTCCTTTTGATTCAAAGGGAGGCCAGGGCTTGATGTTGCCCAGTAGAGAGGAGAGGGGAGTGATGTGTGCTGTGATTTCAGGACAGAAGGCTTTTTCTTCCTTTGTGCCCAGCCTGGAAAGGTTCAGTCAAACTTACAATAATTTGTGAAGCTGATAATAGGATAATTGGAATCCAGTCCAAATGTAAGCCATTTATTTTTCCTTTATATCTTAACTATCTCACCTTGCACAGACTGACAACTTCTGCCAAACCATAATCAATCACTTGATTTCTACCTCTTCTCTAGCTCTTTGGATATCTGCCAGCTGTCACTGCCAGCCATCCTATCTCCACAAAATGCAAGCACAGCAATTACTTCCTTCATCAGCCTAACAAAGTTATGCAACCAAGTCACCTCCCTGGTTCTCCTTCTTTAATCAGCTCAAGATCAATCGATTTTTTTTTCCTTGAAGACCTCAAGTCTCCCCACACTTACCTACATTTCATACCCGGTTTGGTTTAGCATCCTGTGTCAGCTGTTTTGGCAGTAATGTCAGCCTGTTTATGTCTTCCATAATAGTCTTCCAATCCTTTCTTGTGCTAACATCTCTCCTACACATGATCCTTACACAATTCTTGTTCAGGCTACCCATATTACATCAGCAATCATTTAACACCACAAACCAAAGATACAGTCATTTTGATTTAGTCATGTTGATAAATATTCTCCTGGTTGAGAAATCATGTAATCTGGCAATATTTTATCTTGCCTTACTATCTGTTTGTATAATGCTCTCAAAAAGCTTTAGAGCGTGTATGTGATAAGAGCTAGTAGTTCCAGATGGAGAGGCAAGCATGATCACCACCAAGGACTGCTGAGTTTAGGAGGCATGGTTTCGAAAGCTGTCTGCCGTTTTGCCTGAGCCCAGCTGACTGCTAGAAGACTTTGCCAGGCTCTGTGTGTTTTTATGGCAGGCTGGTCTTTTACATTTGTGCAGTTATTTAATTATTAACTAAATTCCAGAGACTTGTTTCCCACATCTTATATATACTACAATAATAATAAACGGCCAATAGGTAGCTATCTTGTATCTTCTTCAAAAGCAGCCCTGAGAAGCACTGAGAAATTAGTGAAAAAATTCTCTGGTGGTGAAGGCGCTGAAATAACTTGGAACCATTTACAGCAGCAGAGAACACAGTCACTAACTTCAGGTTTGAGATTATTGAGAAAAAGGCATTTCAAAAAGCATGTGTAGCCAGCCTCTGTTTAAAACATTGCCAATTTTGATCTGCAAGCCTGAAAGTAAAAGCCAAGAGCCAGCTAACTTGTGAATGATTAAATAATTCTTTATGACTTGGCTGGATGGAATTTAAGCATAATCTCTTCTTAAACGTGAATCACTGTTATTTTCTGAAGTACAGATGTTCCAGGCAGATTCTCGTTTTAGTTCTCACCAAATAATTCGTGTAGCAGTGTGCCTATGAACATATTTTGTGCTTACTCAAGCACTTAAAGTTGAAGCTAGCCAGTGGACTTAGTGAAAGCTGAGCTGACAAATTAAATCTGAACAGAAGTGACTCTTCTTGCCACCTGGAATAGACTGTTTTCTCCAGTGTATGAGTAGAAACCTGAAAGCTCTCGTTAGAGTATTCTAAAATGCTTGAATGCTAAACAGGGAATAATGTAAGTAGCATTCACAGAAGTGTGGTCTACATTTTTTTTTTTTCTTATTAAGGAGAAATGAGGGAGGCTTAGAATTAATTTTGAAATGTAAAATGTGGAGAAAAACAATAGATGATTAGGGAGAAGTACTGTACAAAGATGCAAGTGTAGCATAAAGATTACATACATTGACAGAAAATTGTGAAAATAATATTTTAGCTTGATCAGCTGAGCAAAAGCTGTTATGGTAGTAGTTCATAATAGTAGTTCTGGATAACCCAAACTGAATCATACAACTAAAGATTAAATGCATGTAGTAGAAAGGACTGTAGAAAGCGTACTATCAATAAGACCATTCTGTTTTTAAGCCACAGTCATGACAGGCCATGACATTTTTCCTTTGCACACATTCGCCAATAATTTCAATACCCATGGCAGGGGGGTTGGAATTAGATGATCTTAAGGTCCTTTCCAACCCTAACTATTCTATGATTCTATGATAATGAATATAATATTAAAACCTAATCTGATGGACTGATGGGTTATCCCACACAGTACTGGAATAATGAAAAATTCTTCAAGAATAACAAACTTAAAATCATGAAGTCTTTCCAGGGATCTTTATGAGAAAGAATACTGCCCTTGTCCTATATATTTTACCAGACACAAGAAAAAACTTCGAGGTTGTTAACATTTAATGGCTTCTTCTCAACTGACTTCTGACTTAATGTCTGATTCCTAAGTGCTAACACATCTCATGCATTTAAAATTAATACAAAAAAAAAAAAGGGTGCAAACTATTAATGGAAGTCTTGTAATTTTGATTACATGGCATGTCCTTATTTAGTAGTTCCTAGGATTGGCAGTTACAAGCAACCATTTTTTCGTCATTCACCAGGCTGTCCATTATACCTCATTTTTGACACTGCAGTATTTTCGGAAGCTCAGTGCAACTGGCAAAACAGTCTTCAGAACCTCCCGCCGGCGTGCAGTGGGCTTATGAAGAATTGTCTTTTGCTTTCCTTTGAGAGGCACAGGAAAATGACAGAAGGCCAAAGTCATAAGCCACAGCAAGGAAAATTCAAATTAGATATTAGGGGAAAAAGCCACAATGAGAGTGGTACAACACCGGCACAGGTTGTCCAGGGAGGCTTCATCTCTGCTGTGATCAGCGAAATCTGTTTGGATTCCTGTTTGTCTCCATCTGGTTTACTGCTCTAACTATGTATGAAATGTAGTCTTGTTTGTCACTGTTGCTGTCACATGCATCTCTGTCTTGGACAATATAGCTTAGTGTCTTCCATCTATGCACATACAATTGTTACATAGTTTATTTTTTTAACAGTGGGGTTGCAGAAGGTTACACAGGCTTATGGAGTTAGGAGGGAAAGTAAGCCTGTAAAAGAACCAGACCTACCAATCCAGTTTATATACATCAGGGTATAAGAAAATTTGGCATAGAGACATCTTTCCTCTCGCGGCCTCCCAGGTTTCTCAGAAGCTGTGCAGCAGCATAGCACATAACTCCCTCCAGCATGGGGAGGAAGGAAGAAGGCAGACATGAGCAGTGTCACTGCTGACAAGTTACCCTGAACCTTTGTCTTAAAGTACGTCCACAACTCAGTTACCATTCCTCATTGATACCACCACAGTCACCTACCTTTGCTTTTCCATAAGACAGAGTTTTTAGGCTCACAGCTCTACAGGGTGTGTGAATATAGTAATTGTGCTACAATTGCCACGTGTATTTCTCCTCTGGATTAAGCGGCCCCATCTGCCAACTTTTGTTCCTGGCCTTTTTTTTTTTTTTTTTTTGCCTTCTGCATTGTGAAGGCACACAATGAATTTCTCTGAACTGAAGAACTGCCCCAGCATAGTGTTTGCCCAGCTGGGTCAGTTTATCCGTCTCGTTCGGTGCATAAAAGGCCACATGGTATCAGGAAAGTGAAGAAGGGATGGCAGCAACTTTTCTGTCATCAGTGCACACTT
This sequence comes from Strigops habroptila, assembly GCF_004027225.2. Lineage (NCBI taxonomy): Eukaryota > Metazoa > Chordata > Aves > Psittaciformes > Psittacidae > Strigops > Strigops habroptila. The sequence continues at coordinate 72,400,953 of NC_044302.2, read as the reverse complement.
AAATACACTTCAGAAACTACCCCATAATTTTTCTTTGCCATGCTTTTATTTCTCCAGCCCTACAAAGCAGCCATAGAGAATCCTCCCAGTGAAAGAAAATTAGGATGTCATCACAGAAACCTGCTGACTTCCCACTGCAGTAATGCCAAAAAATGACATACGTCTGTTTCTTAGTTATGTAGGTCAACTACCAGTCCATACATTCCTACTTCCCCTTAGCACACACGAACTGCACAGATTACAGATCAAGTCATCAGGTAAGATCACAAGCATTAAAATAAAAAGATTACAAGAAAGTGACAAGCTACTGCGACAACGCACCCTCCCCCCCAACATTTACAATAGCAAGCTGTAGCCATCACAATCTTAACAAAAGGCAAAGTGTTAGGAAACATAGAATCAGTTACAATCAACTAGCAGTGAAAGCTGGGAGATAAAACGTTTACAAGATCCAGTGGTATATAAGGGATTGGGGGCCTTCAAAAAACACAAATCACACAACAAAGGCACTGCTCTGTGCTGGTGAAAGATTCCAGCCATCCCTGTTGCAGACTTGGGACCTGGAGAGCATATTCAAACTTCCTATTATTTCTGTAGTTGCTGTAGGCTATGTGATGGCTCAGCTGTGACAACATCTTCCCAACAACACTATCATAGAGAAGCCACAAAAGAATTTCATATTTGAACAAACATTGGCAGTAACTGCCCCAGAACACCAGGGAGTTTGAGGTTGGCTGACACATCTGAACTTTCTGGTTGGCCCAGCAGTTGAGTTCAATAAAAACTGTGGGCAGCAGTCCAAATCTAGTACAAGTACAGTGGAGGTATATTATAAAATTTGCCTGCCTTCTGCTGTTGTTCCCCCCAGCCATCCCTGATTTTGCTTTCTCTAATGTCTAGTCAGGACAAAACTTTGTTTTTCTGAATGTAGGTGGAGTCAAATGACTTTTGGGGAGGGGAGGAGAGGAATCTTATAAAATCTGTCAGCTTACACATCGTGACTGAGACAGATTGGTTTGTTCAGATAGACTGTGCATACAAGGTACAATGAGTAAGATGACCTGGTGGTTTGCAGCACAGTTAAAAAACTCACATACAACTGGAAGGTGAAAGAAGAGCTTCATATCCCATACAAGCCTGGGTTACCTGAGTAAGGTAATTTCTTCATGCAATACTTTATTTTTGTTACTTCAAACTGGTTGCTCTGAGCATTCAGCCCCTCTTTTCCATCCTGATATGCTTTGTCAGTAATTTGTATTACAGATCATATCCATTAGACTGGCTCTTACTAAATGATGTTGATGAAGTTTGAAAGGAGGATTTTATTAGGAGCTCCCCTTGAGTTTGTGTCTGAAGACCATTAATTAGCATGACTCTTGTATTTGAAGCATGAGAGCATCAGCAGGGACAGTCTGTTAGATGAAGACCAGGTTTGTCTGAGTGGGACGAACCTGTTCCATGGCTATGTACCAAGGTACATGTGTAAAAGAAGTTTCAGCATAAACTGTAATTTATCTCCATGTTTCTTTCCATCTTTCTTCTAATACAACAATTAAAACAAGATTATATTGGTTAATCTGTTGTCAATTTGTTAAAGATCTACTTTGTATTTAGTTTTATGTAGTTGATTTTGCTGCATAGTTCCTTCGTCAAGGAAAGTGAAGGATCAGACAAAGTCTAGTTGGTGATCCAGTCCCAATATCAGCCTTTGGTAGAAGTAGCTTTTTGCCTTTGTGCATATCAAGTGTGTTTTGCTTCTTTTTTTTTTTTTTTTTTTCCCCCTCGGTGAGTCCAATTCCAAGGTAGAGTATCGTGCTTGTAGTGGAAACCCAAGCCAAACCCCCACTAACAAGTCACCTTTCTTCCTCTAAGGTGGAAAAACTCAATACTTGGTTTTGTCTTCTTGGGGAAACTGTTTCTGCAAAATGCTAAGTATCACCAGCTCGCAGGGAGTCCACTCAGCCTCTAAGAGAGTGTTATCTGGGAAGCCTTATGTATGAGTTGCATGAAAACAAGAAGACGAGGATTCATGACAACAAGTCTTCTATTGATTCCACCATGAAGTTATTCTTCAGTGTGCAGCAAATGTATTAAACTCATTTGCTCTTCTGTAAAAAAGCAAATTGGAACATGGAACACGGAACAGAAGATAAGCAAGTAATGCAACTACCAGTCTTCACAAGTTTATATGGCGCCCTAAAATACAAGCTGTCAGATAAGCTTCATAGAATTTACTTTTATTATTGGCTGGTAAGCCTTCCAACATTGACATGAATAAAGCAGAACTAGCTTGGAGAACTTGAAAGCAGGGATAGAGGAACACCACCAGTGCCACAAAAAGTGCCTTTGTAGCTTGTGTAGAAAGTGCAAGGATAAAGGGTGCACTTTTGCCTGCATGTTCTTGCTGGCAAATTTTGCCGTAAGGGGAATGATACTGCTGGCAGAGCTGTCTGCTCTTATTAATGCACACACCAATCGCAGATGACAGCATTGTGGCTTTTCTAGTTGAAACCTCTGTCTCAAAGGGCCTCCATTCCAGCTGCCGTGGGAAAGCTTGGAGGTCGGAGGCAGTGGGGTGCTAGGCAGAATGCTAATGCTTCTAGGCATGGCTTTACATTCTTTGCGGGATCTTGTGTGTGGTCAAGCACAACAGGAAGGGCAATATCCCTACAGGTTTTTCCTTCTTTCTTTTAAAGGTTAGTTTCAGGGGCAAGGGGAGAAAGTAAAGATACCAATACCTTACCATTTACTACTATTCCTAGCTAAGAGCAAAAAGAGATCCTGGGTGTTTTTCAGTTTAGGTTTTGTGGGGGTTTTTTTCTCAATTACATGTTTATAGCAAACTTTCACTTGCAAGTGAATGACAGAAGAAAGCAGAGCATGGTGTCAGAAGCATATCCACCCATTGCAAGTTCTGTGCTTTCTGCTCTGTTCCAGCAGTTCCCTACAGTATGTAGCTGCGCTGCTTTCAAATCTGTAGGGCTCCTGGGAAATAACCTCATTAATTAATCACATAACTGAGACAAGTAATTTCATTTTGGAGTTGCAAGTAATACTGTGATCATTAAAAGAGACTGGAGGCTGAGTTCTGGGCTGTGACATGAAACATGTATTTGTGGTCAGGAAAAAGACATTTAAGTCTTGTGAGTGGTAGGGCCTGATTTATACTCCTACTAGGGAAGATTTTGTCTAATGAAAGGTGCTGGGTGGTGTCAGGAAGCAGTAGATTTTATCATGCCTGCTTAGTCTGGGTGCTGCCTTGTAAGTAGCAGGATTTTTTCTATCTGTCTTGTGGCAGAAATCATAATCCTTTGCCCAGGCATGTCCATGCAGAGTGTAGCAGTAGCAGTATCACTCTGCCTAGGCAGGCTTATTAAGCCCGAGTGTTGCATCCTTTTTTATGTTCTTCATTGCTTCAAAACAAATTATGACCATGCCACTTGAGCCCAGCAATATCAGAAGACATGGCTGTTGCTTGATCTAGCTTCTATATTTTCTTACAGTATATGAGCACTAATACAAGTATTAATGTTTTCAACCTCACAAAATTAATGAATTTTGAAAGTGTTAGCTGCATTTGACAATGGAGAAAACAGAGGCAAATGAGATCAAACAACTTTCTCAAAGTCACCCAGAAACTGGAGGAATGAAAACCAGATTCCTTCATATAAACATCAACCACAAGGCAGTCTGTCTCTTGTGGCTGAATTTCAAGATTTTCAGAATGCTGTCTGAGACCTTGTGCAACTGATAAACCTGTCTGGCTATGTGTCTCATGCAAATATGTCCAGTGCCACATGTTAGTCTGGAGTTTGAGCCAGACACAGCAGCAGAATTATCTTGCTTCTGATGCCTACAAGGCTCTGATGGCTTCTTTCCCCCACACTGCTGTAGTGTTTTAGGTCCTCCTGGCATCAGGTACCCCAGTGGAGCAATCATGGGACTAGTGCCTGCTGCTTTGTACCGGATGGTTTCTAATGCTGTGGATTCCCTTAATTCTCCCCTTTTCCACCTGCATACAGGGAAGGGAATTTTAAGTATAGTACATCTTTAGCTGTCTTTAACTCGCGTTCTCCGTCTTAGAACAAAACTGCTTCCAATCTTTTTTGATCTCCTGCATTTTGTACAACATGCTAGTTCAGAATTTAGGGCCCATGAAGAAACAAGACAAGAGTAGGAATGTTTCCTTCCATCAGCCAGATCCTACATCCTCTGTGTACTGCATGCTTACTCTGAGTTTGTCACAGAACTTCTAAGGGGAAATACACTCTCAGTTTTGCATTTAGTAATATGTGCTTGCCTATTTAGATGCCTTCATAAGGAAGCATGTGCCCCATTTAGGCAAAAACGCTTTGTAGTGCTGGAACCGTGAATGTAAATGCTCAAATGTTGAGGACCCTAAATTTGTAAACAGTGTTCCTTGCAAATTGCTTTATGAAAATGGCTATATTGGATCAGGCCAAAAGGGGATGTTTAAGATTAAGACTAGACTAAGCATAAAGTGATAATTCCCAGTTTCTGACTTCTTGCAGCTTGGAGACTTCCTGAGCCAGGGACCAATTTTAACCATTTGGTAATCCTCAATAGTTTTATACGGCACAGATTTATCTAATATTTCCATGTAAAGTTTTAGTATCCATAGTGTTACATGGCAGGGAGGTCCAAAGTTTCATAGTGTACAGGTAGTGTTCAGACATCCCGTACCATATCTAGTACTGGTTGCCTAATACATGCCTCAGAGACCTCAGAGACTGTAACATTCAGTTTCACGCTGAATACAATTTTTGAGATTACACACATCCTGTTTACACTGGAACTACTAAGAAATTATTGTCATGGTTCTGAATTAGAGCGTGGCTTACAGCAACAGCAAGAGTTAGTATTACATTTATATATTCGCACTCTTTATTCAAAGTTGCCACATGGGATTTTAGAGACAAAGTACAAACAGAAAAAACAGGTTTGCAGTATACCTGGAACTTGTTCAATGATTAAATAGAGCATCAGGGTTGAGAGAAACCCATAGTCAGTAACTTCAACTTGAGTTCTTCTGTTTTTAAATATCATTTTGGTATTTGCCGAACGGAAAGTGAAATCCTTCTTTGAAAGGCTGCTGTTTCAGGAACGGAAAGTCCCCTAGGTTTAGACTTCCAGATAAGTGAAGTAGTTTCCATTTATTTCCATTTATATAGATACTCAGAAGATTGAAACTGACAGATTTCCTGCCCTCTTCAGGTTAGGAATCTTATTTTTCTACCTCTTGTTCTCTCACACTAGTGATATCATGCAAAGGAGCAGCTTAGCAAATATAATTATGCTTTATCCATGCCCACAATTATGACAAAACTCTAATGGGTACTAACAACTGCCTTGATGGCTTTAAAGTTTGTGAAGTTTATTGCAATGTCCAGAAAATGTTAGAAAGTGTGGTATCCTGTCAGGCATTTAATTTTCTAATTGATTACAATAATATATTGGTTTGAAAAGTGAGTGGGATAAGGTTCCTGAAGGTGTTAGAATTGGTAAGACCCTAGGCCTGTTTTTGAAAATCTTAGTGTCTGCATAATCTCTTATCCCACAGTCTTCTCTCCTATATTCATATCTGTATGCTGCTTTCTTTCTTCCCTCCTTACCTGAATATTTTTCCTTTCTTAAATTTCTTTACTTCTTTGTTTTACTTTCTAATCTGCCTTCTGTCTCCTGGGGCATGTTTCCCACGTAATATTTTCAGTCACTGAAATGCATATTGCATTTTCCTTGGTAATGACTTCTGCAATCTGGAATCTTGTAATTAATTTCTGTAACACTGGTTCTACTACTAATTTGCAGATTTCAAAATCCTCACTCACCACCATCACTACCACCCCAGCAAAATATCCTAAGAGAAGATCCAAGAATTAGAAAAGATGCAGGCCAAAACCAGCAATCCACCAGATGGTGGCTATGGATGGGTTGTGGTAGCATCAGCCTTCACAGTGATGGGCCTCACTGTTGCTGTCCTTAAGACTTTTGGTCTGTTCTTTGTTGAAATCCAGCAGCACTTTGATGAACTTGCAAGTACAACTTCCTGGATCACATCGGTAGCTATTACCATCTTTCATTTAGGAGGTAGGTAGAAGTGATCCTCTAGCACTTTATTTTAATGTCATGACTACTCAAGAAATTTTGAAGAGTTTCCTTAGGAAAACCCACAAAATCAAAATACGTAAGGACAATACCTCCTCCTTCTGCCTCTACAGAAAATTGGCATTTGCTTCCTCTCATAAAAATGTATCCATGCCTCAGACATGAAAGGGGTTAATGAGGACTCTGTATATACACAGGAACCTGATTGCCTTAAAGAAGTTCCTGTACATACACTCATGATTCAGTTTTTCTACAGGCTTTAAATCAAACTTATTGGAGATAATCCTCAGAACTGCAAAGCTTGTTGAATCAAGCTCTTAAACCAGTTTTTGCAAGTTCACTGATCTCACAGCAACTGTCACTTTTTCAAAGTGCTTTAAGACATAAGGACTGTGACCCTGCCTAGCAGATAAGTGATTTGCTACAAAAATGGTGACTCTCAGTACTGCTTTCCTACTCTTCTCCTTTTTGTCTTCACCAAGGTCCCACTTCCTTCCAGAACCACCAGTTCTGGCTCTCCTTTCCTCCCCTTAGAATGATTCTAAGTCATTGATCTAACAGAAAACTCATTGAGTTAAAAAAAAATAAAAATCAGTTCATTCATAGCATAAGGAAGACAAGACCATACAAGGAGAGAGTAAGGGAAGTGAAGGTGAACTATCCAGTCAAAGGCAATGAGCTATGGAGTCAGTGTGGATCCCCTCACCAAATGAAGCAGAGAAAAATATCAAACATACTGCATTTGACTCTTAATTTAGTTGTTTACAGAGTCATTTGTGCCCTTGTAAACTGGAGGATCCTTCACCGCATGGTGAGGATTCCAAACGCGTGCAGGCCTGAGCTGTACAGAATTTGTGAAGTCTGCTCGGCATACTTTCATGTAGATACATACTTGCAATAGGTAAGTATCCTTACATAATAAATGCTATAATAATTTTGTTTGTGAAGATGCTTCATTGCATATACACTTTATAATTACATGCATCCTACTCATTTCACACCTATCAGTATTATTGCTTGTAATTGCAGTACTTGCAGAGACCATGGGAAACTCATCTTTCTTTGAAAAATGTATTCAGAAGAGCGAAAGAGTTAATTAAAAGTCAAAGTAATAAACTAAATCAACTCATGGCTTGAAAAGATTTTGTCACTTCCATAAACTGATATCCTTGATTTGCTGTATTAGAGCTTGATTCATTCTGACAGAAATAGTTCATTACAAATAATGAAAAAACTAATTTTCACCTACTTTGCAGACTACAGAAATGAATAAATAGGAATCTATTGATTTGGTTTAAAAATGAGACTTATCACAGACTTACTGCTATATTATTTTGTCATATGAACTTAATGACAAAAAAAGCCAACAGAGGAGGATAAAAGAATTCAAAGTCCTGTTTTGTTTTAATATATGTTTACATTATATAGGAATGTATCAAGGATAAGGCATATGAAATAATAATAATAACAGCATCAACAACAACCAACTATAAGCCAGCAAAATTGTATTTGCCTAGCCAGGTGTAAGGTAATTTTCCTTATCTTCTCCTGCCTTTGCTTCATTTATAGGGATCAGAAGACTTTCTGCTGAAGATCATCTGAGCCCCCAGTTCTTTGAGCATCTTTCCTGTCATGGCTTAGTCTTTCTTAATATGTTCCTCTGGGAAACCTTCAGTGTCATTTGGCTCGGTATGAAGGAGGATCAGTGAATTACTAATTTTTCCCATTTGGATCCTTTCAACAGCAGCTCTGTGTCTTGTGTGGAAGGATAGCACATGCTTCTACTTTTGGGGTTTGCACCAGCAACAGGCTGTTCAATTTACCACAGCAATGATTCTCCCCATCACACACATAGGCCTTCTCTTGACACTGATGTACATCTCCCATCACCTTTGTCTTTGCACTGCAATTATCACTCCTTTCCATTTTTTGTAAGTTTTCTGTGTATTGCCCTTTATTCTTTCAGACGCTGGACCCTACCTATCTTCTCCATTTCCAGTTCATTGTCTAGCTTCTTTATTCCTACTGCTATCCCATGTTCAATTTCTGCCTATTTCTTCTTCTCATGATGTATTTTAAAAATTGCTCTTTGGTAGTATTTCTGCTCCACCTACAGATCTTTCTCCTGTCTTTAGGATCTTCCATTGATCTCTCTTGTTATTCTGAGTCTACTTTTCTTTTGTTCATCATATATGTATGTTTATCCAACTGTATATGCTTTATCCTGGCTCATCCCTTCCACTACATCTTACAGACCATGAATTCCAGTATACTTTTGATATCTTTACCAAATCGCTGTATTTTAGCTGTAAATGCTGATGAGACACATTTGGGGTTTGTATAACTTCTGCCAGCTACCTGTTATCAGACAGCGTCCTGCAGATTTTGCAGACATTAATATCTCTCTGCCAGGTTTATTTCACTTGTCCGAGCTACCAAATTCTCTTCATTCTTATCTTACTTAGCAGAGGTGAATGTACAACAACCTGCCTCTACAAATGACTACAAAACCTCTCTTGCTGACTGCCTTTTCTTCATTGTCTTCGCACTTACTTCAGTTTATAAGCGTGGTCCTTTTTATCTGAATTTTATCTTATCCTCGAACTCCAATATCCAGAATGTTAATGAACTGCAGGGAGCTGACTGTGCAGCACAAAACCCCGCCGAGAACTGGTACTGTCAGGTGTCACTTGGGATCCCTCTAGTGGCCATGGAAAACATCTCATACTTGGGGTTTGAAATTATCCCTGCAGAACAGAGCGCCTTTCCGTGATGGCCTTGATCTTAACTCTGTTTCACTGATGGAAAATAGCCAGGCAGTACAACTGATCCTTAAATAACCAAAAAATATCGCTACGTTTCAGGTGCAGACAGTGCGTAGACACCAGTGCTTTGGTGTTTGGAGTTACTGTACCAGGTCACATCTGTACCTGGTGCTAATTTGCCTTCATGTGTTGAGGTGTTCCTGCAGTCTGCTGAGAGAAACCACCACTGAAATAAAAATTTAAACAACTAAATATTACCTCAATATAAACCTCAATTTTTTGTCCTTGATAAAACATTTGCAACTTTGTGAACAGATGATTTTTCAATGCTCTAGAAGATAAAGTTTTCTCCAGAAAATTTTCATGCCAGCCATATCAATAATACACTATCAATAATGATTTTTTTTAATAGATTAACTTAGAGATTCTTATGACAGGGGTATAAGTTTCTGCTAAAACACTACACAAACTTCTGTCATGTTGATAGTTGTATCCTTACACGAAATTCAGCAGAACTGTTCTGCAATGAAGGCACTGAAATGCTCTTTCCCTTTAAAAAGTCCACATACTTTGAATATTTTAAAATCTCTGCGATAGGGACAGTCATTTCCCTATCAGCAAGGATCCAATTTTAAAGTCTTGATTGACCACCCCTGTCCGCTCTCTCCTCCAGAAGTTTTATTGGATTATTCAGTCCTATTGATTAGCCTAATGTTCCTAACGTGTTTATCTTTCTCCTATTTTGCTGCTGATCCAGCCCCTGTTGCCAGCTCACTATGTGCGCGATACACCCATCGGGCAGTTGTGATCACTGGAGGACTCCTGGCTTTTTCGGGAATGGCACTGGGATTTCTTGGACTCAATATGGTCTGGATGTATGCAACGACTGGCTTCCTACAGGGTATGACTTTATGGCTCTATGAATTTCTTTCACCAGCAACTCAGAGCCCTCATTTGAGAGTACTAGCAGTAGGAGTTTTAAAATCTGATTTCTATTTTGATTTTATGAGCGACTAGAACAAATATCCCCCCTTAAAGGTAATTTCCTTCAATGTCCCACTCTGGAAAGAAGAATCTGCACTAGAAACCTGCAATGGCAAAGAAGGTGAATAATTAGATGCTAGTAATTTTCACCTGCAAATTATATGCAACTAGAAAATTAAAAAGTGTTTTATTTTTTACTTAGAGCCAAGAATTCTGTGAAGGTTTAAAGAACCTAAAGAGTGGTGAAGTACATGGAAACACAGAGATCCCAAATTTTTTACTTTCTATCAAATAATCTATGTTTTGTACACAGCCCTAAGCTTTCAGTTGATTCCAATCCTTTCTTTTCTATAGGTAAAAACAGGCCAGAAAGTTGTATCCAACAGCTAGCAGATTTTCCTGGAACAGGAAGCAAAGCTGGCCGGCAATAAAATAAACCATTCCCAGTTCCATGCTGGATGCCTGAGAAAATGTCTGGAATTTGAGCCCTTTGGCAGTCCTGGGCTGCCAAATAGTTTCTAGGGAGCCATTAAAATCACTGTAAGTTAGAGCATGTTTGAAGCATGCTCAAAGCAGTTGGGCAAGAAAATGAAGAACAAATGGAGGTAACACACCAGCTTCCTTCACATCCTTCCTCACTTTCTGCACTGAATACAGCTCAGCTTAACTCAGTGATCTGATCTAGTACCAGCCTTAATGAGGACAGCACAGACACTCTGAGATCCATCTAGTTTCAATGACATGGCTGTGTGATTTCTCATCCAGTGGCAAACTTGTCAAACCAATGTTGCTTGGGGTTTTTTCATAGTAAGAATTTAGTAGTGTATACCTCATACTCCTGCTTTTTGTTTGAGTGTACAACGTATTCTTGCAGAACACACACCACAAATAGGCTCTTACAAACATTTCAGCTGAGCTCATGCTCCTGCTAAGAGTAAAGTTGCTTTTCTTTTACCAGTTTTTAACTTTGCAAATCTAGGAGCATTGCTTGATTTAATTTCCACCTTCACAAAATACCTCAACAGTGTCTAACTGCTGCTATTTGTATTGGTGTTTTTCAGGGCTTGGGATTTCCTTTTCATGGATACCAGCCATTAGCATTGTGAGCCATTATTTCTCCAAGAAAAGAGCTTTGGCCAGTGCTATTGCCAGTGCTGGAGAATGTGTCTTTGCATTCACGTTTGGGCCATTTTTCCAGTGGTTGATAAGTCAATATGGATGGAAAGGTGCCCTCTTGATCATAGGTGGCATCCAACTCAATATCTGTGTCTGTGGAGTACTGATGCGACCCCTGGCAAGCAGCTGCCTCCTTGAGGCTAGACATTATGAAACCGAGAGACCACCTGGCAATGGTGAATCTAGGATAGACAAAGAAGATAAGTCTCCCATCACACGCAAAACCTTCAACTGGATGCTTGTGAGGCAACCGGAGTTTGTACTTTATGCCATTTTTGGCATATTAGCTGCTTTGAGTTTTTTTATTCCTCCCTTATTTTTAGTTCCGCTTAGCTACAGCCTGGGAATAGATGACTCATGGACTGCATCGCTGCTATCCATTTTAGCTGTAGTGGACTTTGCAGGCAGACTGCTATGTGGCTGGTATGCCAATCTCCATGTTACCAAAACTGTTCATTTGCTGACAGTGACAATTACACTGATCAGTACTTCCCTGATGCTGTTGCCACTGGCTAACAATTACCTGTCCTTGGCAGTATTCACTGGCTTCTATGGATTCTTCTTTGGTACAACAGCCGCCATTCATATTACAGTGCTAGCAGATGTTGTAGGCATGCCAGATTTTGACAGTGCTCTAGGGCTTTTCATGCTTATTCGAAGCACTGGAGGTTTTGTGGGGTCTCCTCTTGCTGGTAAGTTAAGATGATACTCTGCCAAATACAGTTTACAAGAAGAAAGGGGAATGGTGACCCAAACTGAAAAAATCTGTATCTGGACCCAAATTACCCCCTTTTTTAGCTCAGGAGTATGTGGACCAAGAAGTATATAAAAATAAAGAGTCAGTTTAACTCCTCTCCAAAATATCTTGCTCCCCTCTTCTCTGTGATTTTAGAGATACCTGTTCAACATGAAAGCAGGGAAAAATGGCAGGGTTCATATGGTGGTGGTCCTGCTTTCTAAACCCCACAGAATCCCATTTAGTGGACTCCCACTGTCTTGTTATGAAAGTGTAACTCTGGGACAAGCAGCAGATCCATACTTTCAGAGAAGAAACTGAAATTTGAAACTAATGATGTGGCATAAATGCCGGTATTGTTGGGAGGGTTTCTACAGAAGGTCAAATCGAACAGCTTGAAACATTAGGCTATGTGAGCCTCAAGGAAAATATTCACAAAGATGCCCGCTGTTTTCAGGCAGCATTTGAGCTAACCAATATAATAAATGGGGGAGGCAGCACATAAAAACAGTGGGAAGAGAAAACAGACAATGAGAGAGCACATGGATTTATGGGCTGGCAATGAGACAAAATCATCTTGGAAAAATGCAAGACAAACAAGCTGCAAGCTGCAGAGAATTTACAAAGTGATGTGGCAGGAAAATTACCAGTGTGACTTTTAAAATGTGGATCTGAGTCCTCATCTAAAGACCACTGTTCATGCACTACAGTGACTTTTGTGGTTATGACACCACTAATAGGTTGAAAATGGGTTAGACTGAATGCTGGAACATTTTAAGTCACTTTTGAAAATACATGAACCAGGAAGATTTATAGAGAATTTGAGTCAGAACAGTATCAGAAGTATGCTGGGAAGATATGAATAAAATACAAAGGTAACAAGACATTTATGTAATGCCTGGTCACTAGTTTGCGACCCCTTTGTGTGTATATAGTAAGCTAAAAAGAAAGTGTGGAAGAGGAGGGAATCCTAAATGCTCCTTGAGCTCTCCTCCCCTACTTTAAAAGTAAAGTCTAAATTATTTGGATCCAGAGCTCCTTTGCCTAACAGGACTGATGCTAGACTGGAGTGGGGGCTAGGAAATGCACTAAATGTGGACAAACTTCCCAATGGGAGACCAAGCAAGCGGCTTTCATGAGCCCACAAATGAACCTGCCATCATAGCCACAGAGCAGTCAATTCCAGTACATATACTGCTGCAGTACTGCTAGTATACTACTGTTTTTTCCAGTATGGTGCACAATGGCATTAGGTATTTTGGTTGGCTTAAAACTACCTAAAACACAAAGTCTTTTTATAAACATCTGTGACTCTTTGTAAAATGATGAACAGGAAAGCCCATAATGCTTCAGGTAACCTCTCCAACTGTGTCTTCAGCAGATGCCTCTCTGTTCCTTCTTTAAACTCTTTCATGCTGTACGGTTATGATTCCAAATTACAGCAACTGATGACAGCTACACCACAGAACATGGGGTTACTCAGATACAGAGCTGCATGATTTGATTTTTTCTACCTTTATCGTCTGCTGTGGTTTAGGTTGGAAAATGCTTCAAACTGCGTAACGTTTTGTTTTGGTAGCAGTTCACATATGCAAAATAAATGAGATGTGAGTTGTGTTCAAATTTTAAAATGCTATAATGGGGCGATGTTCCATGCACTCCTGATGTAGAAAGCTGCAAGACAGGTGTGTAGTCAGCATACTCTCTTTGTGAGACGATATGTTCACACTGCTGAGATAATTCACATTAGCCTGCTTTCTATCAATCATATTGCTCTCATTTGTTTCTTTCCAGTTCTGATTGTGGACATCGCTGGAGATTACAGAGCAGGCTTCTACATGGCAGGAGCAACTCTTGTCATATCAGCTGGATTTTTAGTTACTTTAGATCAGCTCCAACAGAGAAAAGAAAGAGGGAACCAGACTAATACTAAACAAGAAAACTCAACATTACCCTATTCTACCCTCCGTCTCCTGAAACTTCAAAACAAAAGGTATCAAGAACATGACGTAGTGGTGTGACTCTATCGGATATCTTACAGCATTTCAGGAGATATGGAACTGTTTTCTTCAAACTCAATATTAATAGGATTTATAAAATGATGGAAGTTTTGGATCAGAATGTTTGAAACTGAGGAAGAAAATCTTTAGCTTACAAGCAAACCACACCAGTAACCATTATCATATTACTTTGATGTTGGAGTTGCATTTTGACTATACAAGTCCTCAACACAGTCCCCCAGGGCTACGATAAGCAAACTAGGGAAACTGTGTCTAAATGAATTTACCATGACACATGTATGCAGCAGGTAGAAACCCCAAATGCAGACTGCAGCCATAACTATCAAATAGAAAGAGGCGTCATCAGCACAGGTGTTCAGTGTAGGGAAGTAGTGTTCAGTACTTTCATTAAACAAGTTAGATGTGAAAGCAAGAGCACATGAATATATGTTCGAGCTAAAGGCAGGTACTCTACAGAGCAGAGCTGGAATCTGATGAAGAAGTAAACCTGATAAGTGGGGAAAGTTACATGAATAATAGAAGTATCAGAAGTAAAAACCAATATATACAGACATAAAGTGGAAAAGGATTGATGAAAAACAGAGGAAGACCTAAGGCTACAGTGGACTTCAAACCAAGTAAGAATCCCATATGCAACCCTGTATTAATAATAGTAAATATCTTCCTGTGCTATTGTAAGATAAAGAAGATAATGGTGCTTTCAAGGCTTCAGCTGGAAGAAGTACATAACTTGCAAAGAATTAAGCACAAGAATGAGAAGGGTTAAGAAAACAGCCTAAAGAAAAAGTGTAACGAAGTTTGTCTGGTTTAGAAGACAAAGGTTGTACAGAGGATGAGAACAGCCTTCAAATACATAATAGATTGAGATAAAGAAGACAACTCCTTTCTTTGTCATGGCAATGAGTAATTGATAGATTTTGCAGCAAAGCAGAGTTGTGTAATGGGGGAAGAAACTTCATTGTAGCCTGTTAAGCATAGAAACAGACTATAGCGAGAATATGAAAACAGAGGTGTTAGAAAATAGATATGAGGGAGAATCTAAATATATTCAATTGTGCTTCAGAACAGTAGGATGGCCTAGAAGACTTCCTGAGGCCCTCTTTAGTCCCACATTTCACTATCCTCAGACTCTTTGAGCAAATATTCGATTGATAAGAATCAAAAAAGTATGTATCCAAAAAACAGTGTTGTGGTTCATTTTATTTTATCAGGGGGAAGAGAGAATGTGGAAGAAGAGAGGAAAGGCTGGGTCATATTTAAAAAAAAACAGTAAAAGGAAAAAACCATAGCTCTTAAAAGCTTTCCAACTATTACAAATACCATAGCTGCCTTAGCTAGGAACTTCAGAAATTTTTACCATTGAAACACTTTAACCTGTGAAGTCAAATTTAATGTAACTCACACATCTAAAAAAATTTTTTCTTGTCTCATAAAAGTACCAATTATTTAAAAAATTTAATTTAACTTTCAGGAAAATCACTGAACCACTAATAAATCAACTAACTGTGAGGGTTTGATTGTGGAACACACGTTGGAAGGGACACAACTGGGTGGGCAAATTCTTGTAGCAAGGCCCTGAAATTTCTGATAAAACATTTTTCAATCATGTCAATTGAAAAAGTTAGATTCTTCTAGTAAGTATTATTCTCCAGTCTTCTGCAGTGTTCCAATATTTTAAATGACTTCATTTTCTAAAACGAAAGGAAGGGGAATTGTTGGAGGGTGAGGAAATGGAAAGGTGTTAAATAGATGCAGCTTCCACCTCTGAGTTTGTGTTAAAATTCTTTACAAGAATTATTTACAAGCCCTGCCACCGATTTCTGTATTTTGTTATGCCCTGACATCTGACACAGTCCGTAAACAAGGCTGGTGGCATCCTGGGCTGTGTGAACAGGAGCACATACAGCAGATCAAGGGAGGTGATTATTCTTCTCTGCTCCAAAGCTGTGCCACCATTTTGGGATACCAAGTACAGCTGATGGCTATGTATCTGTTTAGTAGCACAGAAGTACCACCTAGTGTTAGTATTAATTCACCTCCCCAGGTCCCCACCAGTCTGAACAGGCTACTGTGACCCTGTGAAAGGAGACATGAAAAGTCATTCTTTCATTCCTTTTTGCTAAATGGAACTGGTCATGTGGACACTCTGTCAGCTGATGACTATGTATCTGTTTAATAGCACAGAAAAAGTCCTAGTGTTCATATTAATTTTGGGACTGCTTTTACTTCAGCTGTAGCAGCAATATTCCAGGTTAAATTTCACTGGACTATTGCTGTAGGAATTACTTGGAAAGGGCTGTTTTGTTCCAAGCTAATGATGTAGTCAGTGTTGCCTATATTCACTTTCCTCAAAGAGCTTCTGAGATGGCCTTAGAGACCTAAATCAGCAGCTCACCTGCAAGGAGTTTCTCACCCTAAACCAGTTAGCCACTCACTGGACTAAACAGGACTGTGAGGCTTTAGAAAGCACCATCATTCTCTTGAATCCAGGTATGGCCTCCTTAAATTACATGCAAGGAAAGTCATAACTCTGCCTCACCTTGATAGTGCCCAACTGCATCTAAAAGGTTCCCACCCATGGTTGGTTATCTTTCATCTCCTGGAAATAGTGCCATAAATCTGAACAATCCCCTGGCCTCAGAACCTGCAGTCAACCACGGACAAAGTAGCAGCAAAGAAAAACACTGCCGGAAAACTACCCAATCCTTTTTCTTTGGAAAAACAAGATGCAGGAACACAGGCACCATTGCATTCATTGCATCCTTTCGGCATAGCTACTAGAGTATTAAGACTACCACTCCTTCTTTACTGTACTTTGTTCAGAGATGAAGCAGAGGGAGATGGGTCTGACACTAAGGAGCACAGTTTCACTTAGAAATCACTTGAGGGGGAACTTAGTTTCATGAACCAGGCTTTCAGGATGATAACATCTTAATGGTGTCTGTGCAAGGCAGTCCATAGGATAACATATTGCTTCCTGGAGGTGCCTACAGTTGAGGTAGCAGCAACTTGAGGAATAGCTTCTTCTCAAAAAGCTCTAAATCAGGCATCTAGTGGAACTGGTCAGCCCTGGAAGCCAGATAATACCTACTTTAAAGTACATCACCAAACCATGGAGATATGAGGATCTTCAGCACCGACTGAAAGCATACAGTATTATTCACGCTTACAATACTCTGTTAGTGTTAATGTAGATTTACCACTGAAATACTTGAGAGTTTCCAGTGAAATATCTATAAAACTCAAAATTAAAGCACTGACAGAGCTAGCAGTACTGCCTTGGAGAAATAAGATTTTGTAAAAAAACCCGATATCAGGACCAGGACATGGTGCTTCACCTCCTCATCCATCCAATTCTTCAATAGAATCATTGTGTATTTACATACCAGATGGCACCACATATCCATGAAAAAGTTGTTCTTTTTTCTCCTTCCTTGTTATACTATTAACAAGAGATTCATTCAGAACACAAAATACTCAGTCAAATATCAAATATTGACATTTTGCCCCCATCTCTGCCAGTGCTGGAGGCAAGGAAGGGGGAGAGACTGATCTTGGTATCACATCTATTTTCTGTAGGTCTCAGGTTTGATTCTGACAAGAACAAAAGTACCCATCATCCTCTCCCAGAAGTGAAGCTTTTCTTCAGGAAAACACATGATTTGATGATAAGCACGATTAGATTTTCAGAGTATTGCCTGGGAACTTAATAAACTTGATGGCATACACTTACTGTTTTACACACATGGGTATCTACAGAAACTTTCTCTGCATCTCTTTCACTTTCGAAACTCCTGTTGAGTTCATCTGGGATAATATAAGAGAAACAATGAGCCATTTGGTCAAATGAGTGAGTTTATGCTCCTTACTAATGTTCATTATTCTTCCTCCCCTTATTTTTCCCTCTGCAAAAAATGTGTTGTTTCAAACTTTAATGGGCCTAGCAAAAACAATTAGATCTTTCTGATGTTAATCACACAGTGACTGAGGTTGAAAGGGCTGTCTGCAGGCCATGCCATCCAACGCCCTTGCTCCAGCATGATCAATTGGATCCCATTGCTCAGCACCATGTCCAGGCGGCTTTTGAGTATCTCAGAGGCAGGAGACTCTCCAACCTCTCTGGGCAACCTCTGCCAGGGCTCACTTGCCCCCATGGTAAAAAAGTGCCTCCAGATGTTCAGAGGGCACCTCCTGTGTTTCAGTTTGCACCCACTGCCTCTGGTCCTGTCACTGCCACCCTTGGCACCACCATGGAAAAATGTCCAAAACCAGATCAAATTTTTACCATAACTAGGCAAAGAATAGAAGCAGAAAAATGGTCTGGCTCTTCCCAGCCCTGCAGTAGCTAAGAACATTGATGTTAAGACTTTTCATTTGATTTCCTAGGGAAATGGTTGTTGATCTCTCACACTATCTGTTCTTTCTGTAAACTTTTGAATGTGCCAGCCATTTTCAACCACATTTAGAGCCAGGTTCACAGCTTCAAAGGTAAGTGAAAACTTCAAAGTTTTAAGTTTGAGTCCTTTAAACGTAAAAAAACCCCAAAAGTGGCAGGAAGTTAATGGTTAATTGGGACAAATGACAAGCATAACATGGCTCCTTTTTTTTTTTTTTTTTTTTTTTAATTTGGCAGTAACTAACACAGCACCCAGACCTCTGAATTAATCATAGCCTGCCTTTTCTTGCCTGGTATTGTAAATGGAATTACACATTTAATGAGCACAGGCAATTCATGCAAGTCCATAGGAAACTAGGCTTCGTTAGTACTGAAGCCCATGGGACAGACTCTCTTTTTGTTGCAGCAGCTGCTTTGCAGTAAGAATTAAATTGTACTTGCCTTAATCTAAACTCTTCTATCATGGAATAACAGCATCCGTCTACAAGTTCTGCTCCAACTATACTGGTTTCCACAGTGTTAAATGGTGCAGAAAGTGTGCATAAACAGAACTATAGTTAAACACGTGTGAAATCACCACCCCTCTGCCACAAAATAATCATCCCTAAATCAGAACATGTTTGAATTTAGAAATAGTCAACCCACTCTACCAGCTTGTACTGATTAGGCAGGTAAAATGGTGTTGACCCATTTCTTAGAGGATATGTAATAAATGAAGAAATAACAAACTTTTTGAGCTGCTTATCAGGAGGGAAGGATGCAGGCTGTAGGAAAAAAAAAGAAAAGTTGTCTCCTTGCCTCTTTCATGCTAATTAATGCATTCAGAAGCTGTACTGAGAGGAATTTAAACTCGTGATAGTCATAAGAGAACAGATCAAAGAAGTAAAAACCAGACCAAGTCAAGGAGAAGAAAGCTGCACATGCCTTTCAGTTAACAGGCAGAATACACGTCTGAAGGAGGTAAGATTTGTATTTTCTTATTCTATGCAAAATTTTCTGTGTTACTTCAAAACTGTGCTTCAGAAGAGATATAACTGTCTCTAACTGAATTCTGAAAATGTTCTGTTTCCCATATATTTTATACACTTCAATACACTTTTTATACTTCACCTGCGTAAGATAGGTAGATTAGCTGAATACTATCAAGTAGCATCTGTTCCGCTCTTTAAATGACAGAAAAATTATTTGTGGATTTCTTCTTCACTGTTTGACCAATTAGATTTTTAATTGTTCAGACATTTAGCTGGATGATTATTCCCTTAAGACTGGAAATTAAGATTATAATACAAATTCCCTACACATCTAACTATAAATTGTCAACAGACATAAATTAGAAAAATCATCTGAAAATGAACAGGTCGCTGACTGTTTATGCTGGTTGAAGACATGGCCCTTGAGCATTTACAGGCAATAACAGAAATAAAGAAGCTTCTAAGGATAATATTAGTTTTTCTTCCTCTGAATAGTTTTTCTTATCCAAGTAAATTGCCTTTCTTTCTATATTCCTGAGAGATTTTACTTCAGAAGTTGGCCATCACTTATTACCTAAAGCAACCATGCCAAGTTCTTCTCTGTTGCATTTAGGTGCAAATGTCCTGATGTTAGTGGAGCTACTCAAACATAGACTATAGTTATGGTTCTGAGTTTTGACTTAAATTGGAAGAGTTGCATATGTAGATGGATCTACTTGATTGTGAGGATATCCAATTGTCCTGCCTCCCTAAAATGCTCCCATTAAAACAAAAAAGTTGATAATAATATGCTTTGAAGATAACAAAGCATTTATTACACTGAGGCACTGTATTTCTACCTTGCAGGCTTGAGCAGGACCAAGCTCACAACATGCCCAGAAGAAACCACCATACAGATGGCAACTTTTTCAGAGGGAAAGGACGTGGCTATCTTGCAGCAGAAGAGTAAGCATAAAGCAAAACCTATATTAGCATGTAAGCTGGTGATAAACATTTACATTGAAAGAATTGTACAAAATAGTATCTGAAAAAGTCACTGTTGAATGTAGACGGAGTGTGTTTTATCTATCCTGTTATGTTTGTCATTGCAGAATCAATAAGAGCCCTCAAAGATTAAGAAAAATCAGAATTGCAGACTTCAAGAATTTAGAGTTTGATCATATGATGATAAGTCATTATCCTCTATAATAAAATTACCAGGTTTATTGAGGCTTATTTTGAGGCTTATTTAGAATTTTCTTTTGAGGCTGTTGCAAGGTGATCTTTTCACTAAGTTTTGTCTCCAGATCCATATACCTCTCTTCAGGACCTCAAAGGGACATTGTTTCACCCTAAAGCATCATGTAAGTGAAAAGCCCAGAGAAATGGAAAAATATCATCAAAAAGCAGATGGAGACATCAATGCCATACAAATGTGACTCTCAGTAAACTAAGTGGGTGAGACTCCACTTAAGCAGAACTAATTCAAGCTAATATTTTGTTGGTTTTGCTGACAATAAAATATGTTTGGTCTTGGTTTATTAGACACACTGTCCTATTGGTGATATATTGTTACTTTAGATAAGTATTTCAAATGTGCCTGGGATATGTCTATGTGAAATGTGCTTCTGCTACTGGCTCAGTGGCCCCCAAACTTGTGACTTGTGCCACACACATACAGCAAGATACTTGTTTCTCCATGTTCATCCCTGGGCAGAGAGAATAAACAAAGGGGAAGGCTCTCTCATAGTCCTTCCAGAGCAGTTCAGTTCTCCAAAAGCTGGCTGCTGATGTCTTAACACTTGAAACTAAGCATGCTCATTTCTAACTGCTATGAATTCCAGTGACTGCAATTGTAAGCAGTTTTTCTAGGTATGTGATGGAAAAGTGACTCTTCTTCCAGTACCAAAAGGAGCATTCCAGATAAAAGCACAGATTCCTAATAGCACAGCTGCAACTTTCACCGGAATTGCAAGAAATTGCATACACGCTTTTTATACTAGCCTCTTGAACAGGTGAGGAAGGAGTTAGATGGCAAACACAGTTAGAATCACCAGATCCAGAAATGAGATACATTCTGGGGAGGGGATACAGGCTAATGGACAGCTAAATCTACACAGCACATGAAAAGCAGAAAGTTTGCATATGTAGAATGTAGGAACGGCAGCAGTTGCTTGGAGAAGTAGTCCCTCCAAGTTTTAACTGTGCGGGGGACAGGAACAAAACCAGTGGAGACATCCTGTAAATTTGAAGATCAGCTGCAACACAGCTGCACCAGGAAACAAGTCAATGCCATAAGCTGTATTCTTGGGTTAAACAGATCAACACAAAGTCTTGAAAGGGCAGGAGCAACTTGCAAGATTCAGGTACTTGTGAAAAAGAAAATCCCTTTGGCTCCATGGGGCTTCACGCTTCAAACAGCAGTCAGGCAGTTCAGACAAAGAAACAGCCTGTTCTGCCATTTGAATCTGTTTGCATCTTCTTTCAGGCTTCTTGGGTCACAATGAATTGCTCCTTCACGAGACTCTGAGTCACTGCAAATGATAGCAAATAGGTATAAATGGTCTCTGATAAGTCTCATACCCAGGTCCTCAGTCCCAGTGGAAAAGCCTGGCAAAAAAAAAAATCCCTGCAGGGCAACTGGACAGATGATATATAAAAGTGTGTTAGAATGTGTTTGTCCTGACTTATGTGGTCATTTTTTTTCCTGTCCTCTGTTCCCTTTAAGCATTTTGCAGACTTTTCTGTTCCTGAACAGTTGAAGAACAAATAACATGGGGACTGAATTCCATATGTCTTACAAGGGAGGATACTAACACAGGAGGAGGGGGGTTTTGTGACTAGGAAACTTGCAATTTGTCAGCTTGTTTTCTGACAGATAGTGAAACTGTGCTGTGCTACTTCTCTCATGTCCCTGATAAGCAGTGGGAAGGATGTCTTACAGCAGAGTTTGCAAAGCCTAAGTAAGTTCCCTAAAATGACCCAGTGACACTGATACTTTGTCTAGTATGTCATGGAACAAGAACTGAAGAATTATAGAGCTCTATGAATAATCCAAGGTTTCTTACTCTGGTTTTGAGGTTATGTAGTGTTTCATGTATCCAAAAAATCCTTCTGTCACCAGCAGTTGTTGCAATATGATGCAATTAGGGTACATTTCTCAATACTTGCTGCCCAGAGAAACGTAACAAATGAACATGAGCTGTGCCTTTGCAGGTGTGGCATTTATTAATTTCACATTCTCTTCCAATATTGCAGTGCAGGGATTGTTTTTAGAAGCAGTAGCCACTGGTAGATTATTATCTTCGAACCAGTGTATTCATCTTTTTTAAAATGCTTAAGAACTTAGCAGACAATTTAACTAACTGCTTAGTCTACAGAGACTGGCTGAAGTTATTGATACTTCATCTGTTTTCTGAGGTAAATAATGCTCCATGCCTTTCTCTGATAAAAGGGTACTGATACAAACTACAAACTTGCTCCCCTCATTCTTGCTCCCAGATGAATGCACCTACTTCTGGTGTCATTTTGTTTTGCTTTCCCAACAGAGCCCTGGGTATTGGACTCTCCATTTTGGTGCTGGCAATTTTACTTATCTTTGGCTGCTGGTATTACAAAAGACGTAGTGGCTACAAAAGTCTACGGGTAAGCATGGCAGCTGGCGTTCTAGTATGCTATGTATGTAACATATTATCAATATTTACATTACGTAAGTGCCAAGAACATTGAATCTGTAATAGGACATCATTTTCTCAGGCAATATATACACTGATATATACACAGGTAAAATGGCACAATGTGAAACACAGCTTGCCCTGAAGAACTTGCCAATCAGGCAAAGGGGTAAGAGGAAGCAGGAGCAGAGGGAGATGAAACCAGTTGCCCAACTTTGCCCAACACAGTGGGTGGATGATTATATTATTATATTTAATACTTAAACAAAACCAAGATGTTTTCTGTGTATTTTCATTTAAATAAAAATAACATATTCACTACTCATAAGACTTACCCCTAAATAAGGACAGATATATTTAGAGTAAATCTGGGAAGCAAAGAAGAAAAATAACTGTTACAAGTAAGTAAATACTACGTTATTGTATGGGCGATGCATGATTATTTGTATAAAAGTTGAATTGCAATTTTAATATACAAAAAAGCAGGGCAGGTTTGAGGTTTGCTTTCTAAACGCTACTAAAAAAAATCTACTTTGTGTCCTCTTAAAATATATTAAAAAAGGTACAATCCTTCCTGTAACTTCTGTTATTAGAAGTCTCGAAACTTTATCTTTGAAGTTCTGCTCTCTCTACTATGAAAGAGTGGACACTTTTAATCTAAGTTGAAAGCTTTATCCAATTATATGTTTTACAGTAAATATATTTTATTCTAATAGTTTGGAAAAAATGTGACTATGTGGAATTAAAAATCATACCTCTCATTTAAGTCAACAAACCCATTTCCTTGCTGTTTCTGATAACTTTGTCTTGTTACCTTTCCAGTGATCTATCCTATACATGTATCAACTGGCAGAATACATAAAACCTAAATTTTCAAAATGAAATGTTGCAAAAATGAAGGTAATGCTCAAAAAAACTCTTCAAAAAGCAAACCAGAATTCTTTCATGCCTGCTTTGTACATCATGGCAAAAAGGACAATCTATTTTTTAATTCCTTCTCTTCGCAAATCACAGCTTCCTGGTTTTGAAAATCAAATTTTTGTTAGGCTTTT
The DNA here is from genome assembly GCF_004027225.2 of Strigops habroptila. NCBI lineage: Eukaryota > Metazoa > Chordata > Aves > Psittaciformes > Psittacidae > Strigops > Strigops habroptila. Next base: position 72,377,073 of record NC_044302.2, on the reverse strand, counting down.
TGGCCAGGGGAGAACTGGTACAGAATCTATACAAAAGAAATGGTGGAAAAATAGAAAAGAAAAAGGTTGGAAATGAATGAAAGAAATGGGTGGGATAAAAGAGGTGGCATTCAGGTATGTGAGAAGGTCAGTTCCTACAACAACCCTGGACCTGAAATGTTTGATCCTCATTTTTCTGGCAATATAATTGGATAATACAGGAGAGACAGTATGTCTCAGTGGAGACAGGAAGAATAGCTAGCTAGATAACCTCTCTTACTTGGTGGCACTATGCCTAGCCCTAATACTTCATTTTAATTCCTAGTGTAAATGTGCTGTCAAGTATTAAACGATGCATATTTTTCTCCAACTTCATATTTTCTTCTTTCTTTTCATCTTCCCCATATTTCCTTATGATTGTCACAGAGCAAAAGCTCTGGTGTGGGCACAATACGAACTGTGGTAGGTGAAGGAACAACACTGGACTGCAAAATGGCTCTGCAGGAGTACAGAAACTTGAATTCTGTGGTAAGTTGCAACTCACAGTTGCATTTACTCACAACACAGTAAAACATGGTGAGACAATCTTGGTAAACACTTGATGATTTCTTTCTTGGGGTGTGCTCTCTGTATTAGGTTTTCAGTGCCCCTACATTAACTTTAAAAGTACTATTTTGCACTATTTTTTTACTGGGAAAAGCGTGTTTTAAATCTACTATTGAAAATTCTTCTTTTAAAAAGTCTCTTCTTTCCCCTGGCTTTATTCTTAAGTTGTATGATCATTATGCAATCTATTAGAACGCTGTAACACCTCAATGCTGAAATGCACTGAATAGACAAAAACTTCCCTAGCAGATGTTTCATTTGGCATTCTGACAAACAACAAATGGACTATTTCTGGTATCCTATACCTTGACAAGGATTGTCAGGGAACATTATCAAGCTTCAAGGTTTTAGCTCCTCTAATCATTATGGAAAGATGAACATTCAAACCCATAATTTTAAAAAAGTTAGAGTAACTTAATTGATAAATATATATATCAAGTTAAGGGTGTTTTTTATAGTTTTAGAATAGAGAGAAGGCTAATGTACAACCAATTTTAAATAAGCTGCCCGAATTGTTACCATTTGAAATAAGACAATGTACCTATATCACAACTCTTAAAGAAACGCTTCAATATTGGCTTGAATTTTTAACTAAAAAAAGAAAAAAAAAAAAGATTCTTTCAGATTCCTGTCCTTTTAACATTGGAAATTTTCTCTTTGGATGAATGATACAAACAAAATTAATTTAATTATTTTTTTGAATGAAAACCAAAGAGCATATCAGCAAAAACTAACCTTGTAATTTTCTTGTACCTCAATTATTTTTTCAGTCTTTCACACACACATTTTCCTTACCACAGGTACCTGATGCTCCACCAGCTTATGACAAAATTACTGCAGATCACTCACCTCCACCTTATTCACCATGATAACAGGAGATCTTAAACTCTAAACATACTGATTCAATTTCTTCATGCTCCCTCTTAGTTTTCTGCACACGCTTAACTTTCTTAAGGCTAAAATAATTTAAAAAAATTCACATGCTTTCACTAGCAGTTGCTGGAATTTTTGCTTCTTAGTTTACAGAACTGGTTCTTGAAAAGCCTCAATAAATCTGAATGTGCTGCTGGTTTAAGTTTTTCATTTCCTGTCATCAGATAATACACTGTACTTAAGTCTGGGGATCTTGCATCCTTCATAGATCTACCAAGAGTAAGTATATACCATGGAGTATCAACCAGAATAGAAAGTGTTGGCACCTTTGTTTTCATCTTCCTGCTTATTCTCTAAACTATTCCCTGGAACGTAATGTACAAGAATCTGTCATAAAGTAGACAAAACCATTTGATTACATGTCCTGTGACAAAGACCAACCATTTTCCCTACCAGCAGTTCTTCCATTAACTGGCAAAAAGTGACTGTGTTTTACAGCAGGCTTTTACCTCACATCACTTGTTTATGTACTTGTAATGAAATAATTCCTCACAAAACATGATCCAGGCAATCCAGAAATTTCTATTTAGAGTCCATGTTATGTTATACCGGTCACTGGGTATAGTGATGATGACCTTTAGTTTCCTTCTGGCAGTCTTGTAAGAAAGCAAAAGAACTTCTCAGATGCAGAGCTTTATGTGTCATCTGTTTCTAATGGGATGAAACAAATATAAGAAAACGTGTGAAGCCCCTGTTCCTTGAAGAATACAGGAGACAGCAGACTCCAAGATATACTTTCAGGTTGACAGAACACTAGCAGTAATAGTAAACAAATAATTGTGATACACACAAATTAGGCTACGTACATTTGGCAGCTATTGTGTACTTAGCCTGTTTTGTTATTGTTTACTTGTCAGATTATTACTTAAGATTATATGCTGATCAACACATTTATACACAAGACCTGGTATCTCACAGCAGGAGGCAGCTAAAACTGAACATTTGTTAAAATGAAAAGTAGTTACAGAAGAAAACTATTTTCATAAAACAATTATCTGCTATTAGTAAAAAATCCAGTTGTCATCAAATATGCAAACACAAACACTTTAAAACAAACAAAAAAATTAAATACAAGGGAGACTTACTTGCCTTACACAAACTCCATGTATGGTGATAAATAATAAGACACAGGTTTTTGGAAATGTTTCTTTTTTAATGAAAGTGTTTCTATAGATTAGTAATATTAGATACTTGTTAGACGGTAATAAATAGCTAATTTCTGTGAAAGGTCATAATAAATATATCTGGTTTTATCAGTTTAGTTGCTATTTGTATTTAGAAATTTGTATTTAGAAATATGTGTCATTTCCAACATACACCTTTAAGGAAAAACTTCTGTGGACTTCTTTAGTGGCAAGAAGAAAAATACACAGGAAAATATACAAAATGCCAGCTTATAACTAGTCAGCTTCAGAGATGTAGAACACAATGGCTGACTATTTTTTTGCAGATTTTGTAAGCTAAAGCTCGAGGCTAATGATGTTTAGCAACTGTGTACTCTGCAATTCTATCCTGGGGCAACATCTTTTCAAAAGACTGCGTGGTGCTACAGTTGAATCCAGCTGACATACACATTCATGGCTGAGAAAAAAAGTAATTTCTATAAAAATTAATTACTATAAAGAAGTGAAGTGCTTAGAGTTCAAATAGTTTTACTTGATCCCACACATTTTTCAGTGTGGGATCAAGTATCAGCATTAAGTATGTTATCAGCCATTTCAGAAGCTCATGAGGAAGTTAACACTGACCAAGTAGAAATATTAATTTAGTTCCAGAACTATATAAGGCCAAATTGTTAGAATTGGTCAGCAGCCAGAGCTGAAACTGTTGAACTCTGACATTAATTTATAGATACTTAAAGGAAAGGTAAGCTCTCTTGGAAACCTATCCTGGTTTCAGTCTTCCCATTTTTCCTCCCTGTGAAAGCAGTATTCTTTATTTATAGACACAGTTAGACAGTGGTCTCAGATTTTAATTTGCACATAGAAAAAAGAGTAAGAAATAGAGGTTCATAGAATTCTATATTTGAGAGGTGGAAGCTTCATCAGTTACGCTAAACACCCTCACAGATTCCATTTTCCAAACCTAACTCTACGCCGAACGAGGGTGCACTGGAGAGGCTGACTGCTGATCCATTAAAAAACACTAACAGAGGACAAGTCAGAATCTGAAAGCCAGAGACTTGTAGTTGCCAAAGATGCATGCTGCAAGAACAGGCTACATTACAATTACCTTCGGTATTACACTCAATCACACCGCAATTCACTAAAGACAAGCTAAAACTTTCTAGGATGTCTGTCCCTTTAAGAAGAAAGAGAAACTTTGCAACTACCACACATGGCGAATGTAGTATAGAGTTCTCAAATTTCCAGGAAAGGCTGTCCTATTAGACAGTCATATGCCCCGAGAGTAACAAATGGTCACCAAAATTTAGATTTATAATTTCTCTCGTGTGGTCATGTATGTATAGAAAGAGTGTAAAAGTCAAAGATCTCCTGCTCCTCCTTTTTTACCCGCTTTCCAACCAGGCTGCTATAAGATGCCTTGTATTACAACTATAATTCTCAACAAACATGGTATTTGTGCTTTATTTTCTTCCACCAAATGAGAAAATGAAGAAACCCATGGGCAGTTTGAGTTCTCCTCAACTCAAGGAGATTGATTTAGGAGATGGAATGGTGATGGGATGCTGAAGAAGTGAGGTGGCTGGTCATAGCTGGGAATGAAGCTCTGCTTGCTACTGGTCTACATTAAATGGCTTCCATCAGAAAAGTAGTCACAGTGTTATCAAAGTTTATCTGTACAACAGGAGCTTGTATATAACAACATCTATAGCTATGCATGCAACCATCACATAGATACAATGAACAACTTGGAAACAAGGCATGTATTTCATTAATACAGCGTGTTTTGGTCAAATTGGTAAATTACAATGGCAGCAGGAGTTGCATTGTCTGTTTTTGGATTCCTGGTATGATCCTGCTGGATCATACCTGGAATGATGATTAGATGATGAATAGATGATCCATCATCTACTTCCTGATGAGGTTACAAGTCCCAATGTAGGTCTTAAAAGACTCCAGAATATTGGTCAGCCATCCCAGCCATTGCACAAAGATAAAATGCAGCTGGCGCTGATGAGTGCAGTATTTCTGGCATTCTAAACCATGTAGCAAAACACTCATGGGGCCAAGAGCCAGAGGGTATATACTGCATACATCAGAGGGCTATGGTAAAAAAAAGTACCAGTGACTTTCCGCAGGAAGCACTTGGTTTATTGGAGTCTCACCAATCCAGTGTAACAGGACTGGCATATGCAGCTGGTCGCCAAGACAATCCAGTGACATTGACCTCAGCAGTCTCTTGTGGTTTAATACCTGCTGCAGTTGGGAATGTAGATACATCATCTTGGACTCAAAAAGTGTATTAGTATTAACCATATTGCTTGTAATTTTTCAGTTAAAACATTATGAGTATATTTTGATTCATATTTACGTCTAATATTGGTAAAATATCCATTATTTTGCCGGTGTATGTCCATGTACCTACATGACTTAAGAATATTTTCTTGCCTTTAAAAGCAAGCTTATTTTCACTTCTTACATAAAGAAAGCGGTTAACGAAATCCTCTGTGCTTTGGAGAAGTAGTGTTTTCTCGTGTACTTTTCTGCTGACTACATATTAAACTGTGCAACAAAACTGAAAGGCTGTTGTATGTTCACGCCATTTCATTGAACATATTTTGTTGCCCATTAAATCTGAAAAGTGCTTGCAAGTCTCCAGCGTTGTCTTTTGGCCACATACCAGCACTGAACTTTACATACAGTAATAAAGGTAAACTAGCAGCAGGGGAGATTTTAAAAATGTTTCTACAGCTACTATTTACACAACCCATCCATGCTGACCGCTAAAAACCAGCCCTTGTGCACCTTGTGGAACTGACCCTCCGTATTCTGTATCCTTACTCAATCCTTCAATTTTCTCTTGATTTCCTTTCCCCACAAAATCCTTGGCTCAAGGGCAGGCTGGTTTCTAATGAACAGAAAGAACTGTTAGTTCCCTTGCTCTTCAAGACGTTTTATCCACATAGGTTCTACTCTTGGGCCAATAAAAAAGACCACATTTTTGAGGGTAGCAGTGTTCATAAATGCCTTGTGCTCATGGGAATATGAATGACAGACGCGTGTCCATGTCATCCTCATCCTCCCTGACCTGTGTCTCAAATCTACTTATCAAAAGAAAACCAGAGCCTACTGAGCCGTATTTTACCAGGAAAAAAAGGAGGAGAATGTGTCAAGAATTCAATATGCCAACACCATTGACAACAAAGCTACAAACCACTACTACTGTCTTCTCCAGTTCCCCAAAAAAACTTTTGCCATGTGACAGCAGTAAATTCCACTTTTGCTGGAGTCACATGGGCCAGTCCTTGCAAGGAATTTTAAGGTATCAGATGCCTATCTTGTATAAATTACTCCTTTTTTTGTATCTCCAGAAATCTCTCCCTGAACGTTTCTGGTGTTGATACAGTCTTACATTTGTAATCCCCAGGATATGCAGCCCACATGCTCTACACCTCATTTTTTGCCCTCACCAAGAGGAAGGACAAAAACAGTACTTCAGAGTCAATTCCTCACTCGAAACTTACACTTTTTAGCAGGATTCATGCACCTCTCCTACCACAACTTGAACTGGAGAAGCAATTTTATGCTTTTATGTCCATTTTTCTCTTTTTTTTTCTGCTCTGCTTCTCTGAATTACTGCTCACCTTTTTCCAGTACCAAAATCCCTGGCTGCGGAATCTGTTCTTTCATGCCACAGACAAGTCCAGGCTGAGTTCACACGATTATTCTGGAATTACTGTTGGAGGCTATGTACACATACCGGTAAGATGCATTCACACTTGTTCTATTTCTTGTTCTTTTTGCTAAGCATTCTCTACTGGCCACCACAGTGAGATAAAGTCACAGGTGCAGCTTATACAAAGACTGGACTGCTGTACCAGCTGTATCAATCACTTGCATTCCAGCCACCAAACTAAGGAACTCACTTCCAATATGGGCTATTTTTTAACAAAAGGTTAGTTTTTGCATCAATTTCTTGGGCCATTGAAGGAGGAAAACACTTTCAGACTGGTTTCCCCCACCTGAAAGTGTTTGCCTATTAAAGGTTCTTCTAAAATCACCTTGCAGAAAAGCACTCTACAAGCAAGAGCAGTGTTTTGAAGGCAGTTGAACTGTAGAATACTGGCCAGACAAGCCTCAAACAAACTATTGTAATTTTAGTATTGCCATGTTGCTGATATGAATTGGTTTTTCATAAATAAATGTAAGCAATTCCTCCTCCTCAGTTAAAACTGAATATGCTAAAAATACCTACCTTTTATACATCGTTAATTGATTCTATCCTAATTCCACTATTTTCTTATTATAACCAAGACACCCTGTGATACATAATACTACCCAATCACAAATCCCTCTCTGATATTCTATTTTACTGCTTCATGTGATTAAAAACAAGGGAGTGAAGAATGATTCTACAAATACCAGTACATTTTGTGGACAGAATCTCAACATACCTGCTGGTACTAAGTGCCCATGAGCTATAGATAGTCTGATCTTTTGAAAAAAGAAGACATGTTTATCAAGACCTTAAAGTTTGTTTTATGACAAACTGTAGTTTCAAGGAAAATATTTAAAATAGAACATAATCTGTGTCATGTTTGCAAAAGTGGCCTCCTCAACAACTCACCATTTTTTGTGTGCCAATGTGTTTAAAATGATCATGCACCTAACATACAGAATTAAAGCTTGTACTCTATGCACAAAAATAATGAGAAATACAATCATGTTCAAAATCATTACAGCAGTTTGTCTTTTTACATTTCCCAGAGAGGCAAAGTAAATAAAAGTAGGAACTGTACAGAGGGAAGAACAGTGCCACACTTACACTGGTTTCAATAATCTGGTTTAAAGATCAGGTCTTTAGAGCCATGATATTCTGGTATAGTCTTACAGGATGGATTGAATTTACTTTTATACTTCTGTGAATTTGGTTTACAATTGTTATTTCTACGAAAAAGTTAGTACAAGGCTAAATCATAGTCAGAACCCCACCCCCCAAAATTGAAATAATTCTTACGAGGGAATAATCATCACCACACTGCTGAATAGATTCATAGTGATTTTAGAACATACATTATTCTGATCCCACATCTCATGGATATAGTAAAACTGAAAAAGGTACAAACAGCAATGACAGTAACTGATTATTTCCATATAAGAAATAATTGATGATGTCTCTTTACTCCAGAAAAGACACAACCAACATGGCAAAGGTCTACATAGGCCACATGGAAAAATGAGAAAGGAGCAAAGGCTTATTGTATCTTAAAGTACAAATATTATTTATGCCAAATAAAACTAGCAGGTGCCAGGTTCAGAAACAAACAGGTTTATTTACACATCGTGAAAAGCTCTTTGTCAGACGAGGCTGTGGATGGTAATAGTTTATCTGTGTTCAAGAAGAATTCTAGAAAATATTGGTCAATTTAATAACAAATATACACCGAGGGCTATTAAATTGAAAAAAAAAATCACAGCTGTCTGAGGAAGACTGGCTCACAGATTAGTAGATACTAGAAGAATATTCAGGCCTTTTATTATGCTCTTCCAGACTGCGACTGTTGACTGCTTCAAGAGACATGATGGGAGGACAGATGGACCTGTAGTCTGATATGGTATTACTAATCTTGAGCCAGTAAACTCACTTTAGGTGCAGCTTACAGAGAACAGGATACATGAATTTAAGCTTTTGTGAGCACCTTCTGCTGTTCTTTTTAAAGGAAACAGCCTCGTCATAACAAACATTCATATTTAATAGAAATTACTAATTTACTTTAAAATCAATTTGGGCTACTAAAATTCTGCAGTACTACAAAATATAAGCAAAACCAGCTATGAAACAAACTGTAATGAGGCTATGGACTCCCTTCAAATGCCAGCTTTTAGTAATTTTCTGACCTACATATATGAGGCAAATAGTAAGTTTCTCTTCTCTTGCTTGTCAGGAGAATTTCTGATTCATTTTTCCCATTGTACTCTTTTTTTATGTTGGTGAAATCGGAGTGGGTTTGAATGACTTGACAGTAACACTTGGTTTGAACAGGTACTTCTATGAATCCTGATAATTTGTGAAGCCTAATTGTGCCTAGTATAGGGCAGAGGCAGAATCCCTAGAAGAAAATGGCAGCACACACATGGGTTTGAACAGTGAGGCAAAATGAATGTCATTTTCCACTCAAAGCAAAGTGATACTATTGTGCAGAATATGTCCATTTAGGTAAACATCAAAGATATTTTTTTCATTTTCATCAAAGACAGCTTTTTCATTCTGGACTATAACCTACTTTTTTCAGTTTTTTGTGCTATAGGTAGCACTATATATTTGGTCCAGAGAACAAAAGATACATAGCAAATTGCCAACGGCTATTTACTTTCATTTGAAAGAAATTCTTACTCTGAGCAACATTTATATTATCGGAGAAGAATGATGGGAAGAGGAATTTTATTCAGAAAATTGACTAAAATTTGTTTTTACAAAATAATGAATCATGCAAACTCATTACATAGCAGTCTCAAGCCTTTTTCCAATAGAATTTGGAATCTGAACATGTGTCCAGTAGAGAATAAAAGTCCATGAAATTCTAATCAAACTGAATCAAACTTTGCATGATGCAAAGTTTATGACTCCCAAATTATAAAATACTTATAAAGCAATTACAAAATATTATCATACTAATTCAGAAAATCTCTAAGAAATCATTCAGGCAAGTAGCTTGAGTTCCAAGTTCCTCCGTTAAGCTTTTCTAACTTTTCTCTTTATTAGAGTTAATTATAGCATAAAACTTTCTACTACATTAGCACACAGAAAAATGTCATGCAAGAGTTTCTTCTCCAGGCTGCCTGCAACAGTAGAACCTAATCTTAAGCTTTCCAAACAATGCAGACATTCGCCCGACAACAAAGAGAAATAAAAATTAAAAAGGAAAAACAGCCATTGTAAGAGAAGAGAAAAATCCAGGAAAGTCAGTCCCAAGGTTCGACCAGTGAAACGGAAATAAAATGTGTTGCTGGTATATATGGTTTTAGAGTATGTAAAATGTCAAAGGAAGAAATTGCCATTCTCTGCCATCTTCCTCTGTTGGAAAAGTCACCTGCAATATTCAACTGCAAAATGCAGTCAGATTTAAAAAGCCTTAATACTGTAAACTCTGGCAGGCAGGCAGCACTTACTGCTAGGCATCGTCAAAATTGATTACCTTTAATGAGAAATAGGCAGCTTTTTCCAAAATAAAATCAAACCTTCTGCCTCCCTAAAACTGACAGCTTCCATCTTTCCTAACCCTGAGATAAGATGGAGATTGCTGAGAGGCAACTTCCCAATTCAAAGTTTCTAGTTACTGCAGAAAGGAAAGGCACCTACGGAACGCACAAGCCTTTCTTCCCCCCGCTTCCACAGAATTCTAGTTAACTAGTTACCAGATTACTTTTCAGAACAAAATGAATGGAAGCTACCTTCCCTTCAATAATCCCAATAGAGGGATTAAGCTGTGGTCTCATTTTTCCACCCAAGATCCAAACAGCCAAGCTGTATAGCAAATGGGGAAGGGAAGGAGAAAACTCAACAGGATGACGAGCAAAGCTGAAGCTTCATCTTGATGAAAATCAGTCTAAGAATGCTGCTAAGTAAAGGTATGTAAGCTTTTATCCCCCTTTAAAGTCATAGCTATTTAAAAGGCAACTAACATTCATGAGGAGTTCTGAAATCTTCCCTCCTAGTGTCTAAAAAAAGAAAAAACACAAAAAAATCCTACACATACAAAGTGTTCAGACTGAGACTGGATCTTTCAAGCAACTAACAGAGACTATGACTTTAGATTTTAATACAACACTTCTAAAATCATCATCTTCCATAAAATAAGAGCTCCTACATAGGCAGCTAAGTCAGTATATGCTAAATCTCAAAAGAAACAAAAAAACTTTTCTATTTCCATGAACACTGCAGCAGGCAGCTGTGAACTCAGCTGACCTGCAGAAAATAACCCAAGGGTTTTAACAGATCAAAAGCTGAACCTAAGCCAACAAATATTGAATACAGTGCATAAATGGGAAGATTTATGTAATATGTGAATTATTCCCACTCAAAGCACTAGTAAGGCCTCCTTTAATACTGTGTGATGTTTTAGCAGTATCCTTGCAGACAGAACAATTGAAAGCTAAACAAAAAAAATTTACAAATCTAGAAAGTGTGACTGGTGAAAAAACTGGACAGTTTGTTATGACTAGATGGAAGCTTACAGAGCGTTTACAGCTACCAGACACCTGGAAATGCATACAGGACTGTAAAAAAGAGAACAATGAACATATCTGTAAGCTTTATGACAAAACATGGTAGTCCTCAACTGCAACCAGTGCGATTTAAGACTGGTGTCTCGGAAACGATTTCTAGCCTTACCACATCACTGAAGATTTTACACAATATGATGAAACATTTATTAAGAATGAATGAAGTATGGGTTATATCCTGCCCTGTGTTGGGAAGATCAAGATGGCCTTCCTTCCAGCTCCTATTAAATCATGTGAGATGTAAACCACAAAGAAGAGCAGAAGAGATTAAATAACTTCATTCTACTATATTCCAACAGCTGAGATGCACCTGCATTAAGCAGGACAATGTATATATGTATTCTGCCGTGATGCAATAGATACACACATTTTTAAACTATTGCCAACACAAAGCAGTACAGCAACTTGATTTATTATATGCAGATTCTTCCGCATTGTTGCTAAACAGTACACTGGTCCAAAATTACTAAAATACTTAAAAAACTATACATATGTAAACAAAACATAAATAAGACAGCAGAGTTCTTTGTACATATAGTTTAGTACAGATTGTTAGGAATTTATGAATATGTACAATTCTATACCATAGATTGCATTTTTACAATGCATAAATATTTTTTTACAGAAACAAAAAATAAATTTGACAAATAAAAAGGAGATATATACTGTCATAAACACTGGCAAACAGTCCATACTGTAAGATGGAGCATGTGCAAAAGGCTAGGTTTCTCCAAACTAAGATGTTTAATGAATTCATTACTTGTTTCTGACCTTTTTACTAAAGAACTCTGAAAATTTCCAACAAACTAAAACTTTTCTTCTTAATCCCCACAGGTAAACAGGAAAGAACAGTAATCTCAAGTAATTTTTAGTAAATCAACTGTTTCAAACAACATAAGAAATTATTCAATAGTTACAACTTTCAAAGTCAGAAGAATCCCCAAAATTTCAAAGTGGCTCATTTTCGATAAATTCAGGATGCAGCTTTGTCAGGTTTATCAAGGCAAGATGACTGAGATGCAGGGAAGACAGTGGTAGGATTTTTGCTTGTGGATACAGCAATAGGAAGCAATGCTGAAGACATGGAAGAAACTTTTGATGATGGAGTATTTATAGCATTCAAAATGGCTCCCTCTGGACTGACCAACAGTTTTTTGACAGAAGTGTCTAAGTGAAGCACCGAAGTATTGCTTGGTAAATGAGAGTTTGGCAGATGAATGGCAGAAACCACAGAAGATGTAGCTACTACATTGACAGGAGATTTTATCATGGAAGACACAGATGGTGTCGCTGCAGAAAATGGAGTACATGAGTTAGCTGGAGTACTAAATATCTGAGGTGTTGCATGTACGATGGGTAAAGGATCTGCAGACCCAAAAGAGTTCACAATTTTTGTGGAGCTTTTCAAAGAATGTTTTGATATCTGCCAACTTAATGGATTACTTGGCGCTAGCATGATTTTCGCAGTTACTGGATTAACAACTGGTACATCTTGAGCCTCTTGACCATGGCTAATAGTTAAAGGAGGAGTCTGTTTTGTATTACAAGAGAGAAGAAGAACATGGCTGCCAGCTCCAAGGCCTTGCGGTGGAACAACAAAACGAGTACCATTAATCATTATTTGAGTTCCAGGTGCCAAAGGCATACAGGTGTTAATGACTATTTTCTGTTGAATGCAAGGTTCATACAACTGACTTCCTGCCTTGCTTGTTACAGTTGGTGAAGCTGCAGACATATGAATGGTGGAAGCACAAGTGTAAGCATGACTTTGTTTCTCTGTACTGGGAGGCACCTGCTGGCACTGTAGGGAAGAAAAACTGGGAAAACTAATGACTTTACCTGTATTTTGTGATGGAGGGGGCAACACACTCTGAGGTTTGTGAATACCTGCGTTACTTGGCATAGCAGCTGAAACTCCTGATGACTGAAACTGAAGCAGTGTGGGCAACTGGCTTTTTGGTACTGGAGGAGGAGCTGGAACCGCTGCCAACTGAGGAACTGTACAGAACACTCTGGGGGGGGTGGCTATAGATCCAGGCAAGCTAATGACTGGAAACTGCAAAGCAGATGCTAGGTTTTGAGGAGATACTGTTGGTTGTGTTGCTGAAATCAGCACAGATGAAGCAAGATGTCCTGTTTTCACAGTTGATATACCCAGAGTATTTCCAATATTTGATGTACACAGTCGATTACTCAGAACTGGCCTTATTCTCAAGGGATCATTTCCACCAACCAAGACAGTGGGCCGTGTCCCAGAAGAAGTCCTACTTGATGTTACTGAAACAGATTCTACACATGCATTTGCTGTTGTTACTGTAAGAGCATTTTCAGCTTTTGTTGCAACACATACAGATTCAGTAACTGACACAGCACTTTGACTCACAAAACTTGGAACAGGAACCACAGTATTACTACTTGTCAAGGATAGCACCAAGCCCATGCTCTTTTTGTCTTCTCCCTTAGAAATGGCAGAGTGAAATATATTCACTGGTGGAGCCTGTTGTGCATTGCCTTTGGTATTTACAATGGTTTGACCTATATTAAGTCCAATTTTCACATCTTTTACTTGAGCAATAGTTGGTGATGAATTTATTCTTATTGGTGCTCCTACTGTAGATGGGATCAGAACCAACTGTGGTTGCTCTGTGGCACTAACAAAGGTTTTGTTTAGGGAAGAAGGAAGGTTATGTTTCAATGACTCAGCAACTAGATTGGTGGCTGATGGGCCATTAGCAATTTGCGTGTTAATGAAAACAAACTTTGGAGCATTAACACCAGTAGATGCTGGAGAGGGTATAATACTGACTCCTGATGCCCCACAGGGTGATAAGATAGGTGGATTTGTGACTAATGTAAGTTTCTGGACTGGCATACCACTGATTAAATCTCCAGTGGTTGCTGAAATAGACTCAGATTGTGTAACAGGATTTGTTTTAGTTTTAGTATTGCCTTGTTGCAGCACAGAAGAATTTGGAGTTACAACAGTGTTATTCTCTCCAATGCTAGTCACACTAACAGGGCTGTTTGGAGTTGCTGACATCGAATTGCTGGCTAATGAAATGGAGGACAAAGAAGGAGAGGACACACAGCTAGAGTTCTCTATTACTTGCCCCAAAGTGCATCCAACAGCAGGCTGGTGTAATGTGAATTTCATATTCTTCTCCACTGCCTGGGTAAAATCAGCTGGGAAAGCTGGAATGTTAACAGAAGCAGCTGTTGAGGGAACAAATTCAGGAAGAGATGATTGTCCAGTATGTGGGAGACCAGACACAGTTGTTGCTACAGATGGAAGAGCTGAGCATGATAATGCTGTGGTTTTTGGCACAAGAAAGGTCTGAAGTTGAGGTGCATAAGTGAAAATTGAACTAGAAGATAAACTACTAGGTGAAATCTGGTCTGGGTTTGTTCGCACTTTAACAATTCCTGTGTTTCCACCTCGTGTTGTGACCAGAATAGATTGTGATTCTCTTACACACACAGTCTTCAGCTCTTGCCTAGTTTCAAAGGAGTCAGTTGTCTGCTGAGGGGCAAGACTATAACAGGCAGAAGCAGTGCTTGTAGACCCACTTAGTGCTGTTGCTGATATCAAAGACTGGCTAGCTGTTGAAAGAGTAGGTGAAGTCAAACACACAGGGGATGTGGCAACTGAAACTGTAGTCTTGATTTTGTCAGTTTCAGCTTGGCTCACCTTAACTGCTGATGATAATAAGTTACTTGCTGAAGTTACAGCAGTCAGTGGTTGTGTAGTGTTCATGGGACCAGTTGTTTGTGACAAGTGGGTAATATTCTTATTAAGAATTGTACTAGGTGACCGACTGCTAGCATTTGCAGGTCCTGTCACCAGAACAGGTGTTAAAGAAACACTGACATTTGATATTTCTGGTGAAGTTGTACAGTGCAGCTTAGATGATTTTTGCTGTAGTGACTGAGTGTCCTTGGACACAATTTTTCCCTCCTTCTGCTGAATAAGAAAATTCTTAGGTAAAATAAGAACTTGTTGCATGACTTTTTCTCCAGTTTTAGGGTCCATCACAGGTTGCATTTGAATTTTCACAGAGCTGTTCTGGAGATCTATTGGTACACAATGGACATTTGGCATTTTGTATACCATTTGTAAAGGAGTCTTTGAACTAGTTTGGCAGGGCAATGCTGGTTTTATCAGTGATGATTCCAAAGGTGGTGAAACTGTCTTTTCAGAAGTAGACACACTTATGCCTGCAGGAGGTGACAGTTGATTTGTTAAGGTCACTTTGTTCCCAGTATTCTTGGCAAGCAAGGCCTGGATGGGTTTGGTCCCTTTCAGAAAGTTTGATACTGATGTTGTAGGATCTGTCAAGGAAAATGATTCTGGATTTGACTCTTCGAATTGTTTCAGCTCAGTCAAACAACTATCTGGCTGCAGGCTACTTTCTGAAATCTGGACCGCAGCCTCATTAGTGCTCAGCTTAGCTTTCTTTCTTGGTGAAAGCTCATTAGTGCTTTGATCCAGACAGCTATTTTGCTTTGACTGTCGTTTAATACATTTGGGCAGTGTCTTCTGTATTTCTTTGGAAGTTGATTCTTTTTTCAGAATTCTGTTTTTTCCTGCAGGTAAATTCATCTCCAATAGTTTCATTTCATCTGCAAGGATATTAAAACATAAACTATGTTTTACATGTTTGTGACTGATTATCTCTATATAACAATTACACAGTGTCTAGTTAAGGCAAAATGCTAGTTTGCAAGTGTAAGGATATGTGGGAAAAAGAATGCCTATTTCTTTGAGAGCATCTGGTCAAGAACCTTTTTCAATGCAAAAAGACGGTAATAAAGAAAGGAGGAAGTAATAAACAACATGCAAGGACATAAACCTGACCAGTGTGGGAGATAGTGAGGAAAACCAAACGTAGTCATTCAAAGTAATTGATGAAGGCATATGAGAGTGTGAGAATGCTTATTCCAGCAAAGTTATCTTGAGGAAAAAAGGAAGACACCAGAAAAAAAATTTACAGAGACACAGATCTAACAAAACATCCATGGAGATAATGACAAGAATCAACCCCACCAATCACACCAATTGATGGGCTATCAAGAAATTGCAGGTGCCCCTTCCAGGAAGATCAACCTGGACTTTACAACAGATGTGACTCTCCAGGGTAGATCTTGGACACTGGGCTGGAAAGGGTGAGGTAATCAGTAGAGCTATACAAACCCACGAAGGGATGTGCAGCAGAAAGGGGAGGTGCAAGGACAGACCAAGAAGTGCAAACTATGTGCCTGGTGCCAGCTGCTGGGGGATGTCTGTGTCTTTCCCAAATCCAGTGTACGTGGGGGCAGTGTGTGTAATTGACTGGCAAACTTCAAGACAGATTAGCTGGTGAACAGATAGGGCTGGGGTCTGGGCATATCAGGTGGAGTTCTAAGTGTGAGGTGCCTGTGGGACAAAGGCGTGGGTGCCACATGTTTCATACCAAACATCAAGCATCACCAGCCAGTGAGCGGTGGATACATGAAGTGCTCAAGAGGGCCCAGGATGCAGGCAGGGGTGCTGGGTGGACAGAAGGGCTGTGCATTGAGGTGTTGCCAAGGTTTTGGCAGCGCAGGGTTGCAGGAGAGACCTCTGTGAGGAGAGGCCAGGAGCTGTCCCATGCCAGACACAGCTGGCTCCAAAAGAGATCCACTGTAGGCCATAAGTGAGCCTGTCAGCCAAGCCGGTGATGCCTCATGGAAAATGCTGCGCTGGAGTGTGACAAAGAGCTGTTAAGAAAAAAATGTAAGAGAAACAACCCTGCAGACACTAAGGTCAGTGGAGAAGAGGGGAAAGATGTGTTCCAGGCACTGGAACAGATGCCCCTGTAACCTGTGAAGACCCTGGTGAAGCACGTTGACCACCTCTCATGGAGGACCATGCTGTAGCAGATATCTACACTGCAGCCTGTTGAGGACCCTATTCCACAGCAGGTGAATATGCCCTGAAGGAAGCTGCAGCCCACTGAAAGCCCACAGTAGAGCAGGCTTCTGACAGGACCTGTGGCTTATGCGGCACCCACACTGGAGCAGTCTTATCCTGAAGGACTGTAGGCTGTGGAGAGGACCCATTCTGGAGTAGTTCATGAAGGACTGTATCCTATGGGAAGGACCCCACACTGGAGCAGGGTAAAAGTGTGAGGAAGGAGCAGCAGAGACAAAATGTTATGAACTTACCTCAACCCCCAATCCCCAACCTGCCTATGTCACTTGACAGAGAAGGTAGCAGAATTGGGAATGAAGTTGAGGCTAGAAGAAGGTGGAGATGGGGGTGCAGTGAGGTGGAAGAAGATGTTTCAGTTTTTGTCTTTGTTTCTCACCATCCTACTCTATTTTTAATTAGTAATAAATCAAATTATTTTTCTCTAAGTGAGTCTGTTTTGCTTGTGACAGTAACTGGTGAGTGATCTCCCTGTATGTATCTTGACCCAAGTGTTCTCCAATCTTACTTTCTCTCTCTGTCCTGTTGAGGAAGGGGCTGACAGAGTAGCTTGGGTGGGCATCTGGCAGCCAGCAAAGTCAACTCATCATAACGTAAATTTCGAGCGCGCCTACTATGTTATTACTGAAATAATTAAGCACAAAAATGGCAACAACCTGCATTAATCAGAATTTTCATCATGGTCATATCTGGCCTCTTCTAGTCTACATTTGTCAGACAGACAACACGAGCAATTTCAATATTATCACAGTAGTAGGTAAGGTAAAAAGTAGGACAAACTTACACGGAAAAATAAAGCTCCTGAATCAAGTTCAAGCTATAAAATTCCAGTAAATGCTTACCATTGTCAGGGTGATCTTTTTTGGAAACTTCCACATGTTCTGCAGACTCTGAAGATTTACCACACACTACTGCAAATGAATCTTTGCCAGAATCAACTTCACTTTCATCATTACTCCACGATTCTCTGTTAAATTTATCATGGTCTGGATGTCTTTTAAAGTCATCATAGTCCTTCTTCAATCTAGATCTTGAAAATAAAAAAAAAACCCCTAACCTAAGTAAAGAACTACACTGATTTTAATTATTCTTTTTTTTTATTTGTATTTGCTGCCACACAAAAAAGAGTTAGCATAAAAATGCCTGTGTCCTGCAAAAATTTCAGGGTAGCTCTATCTGCAAGTCTCCAAAACCCAGAAAAAGTGAAGTGACAATAACATTCCTTCCCTCACCAAAGCTGAATTCTATGGAATCTTGTAACAATAGGCCAAAAGATACTGTTCTTACTGTCATAAGGGTTAGATCCCTTATGACTAAATTCTATTCCACACAAGAATTCCATAGAAGAATAAAATAACAATAGGCCAAAAGAAAAATATGACCATCACTGTTTTATTGCATTCATCTTCTATTTTTTCCTTCATCTTGCATTGTGACAAACGAATCTGTATGGACTTGTGTATTAACTGTAATAAATATACTCTTTTCTCTGAAGGCAACCCCAAATACAGAATTAAGTAAGTCTTGTATTTCCTACATGCATCACGCTTTTGGCCCAGCTATGGGACCATAAGGAAACTTTCTCTTTTAAGTAAACTTTCTTATCTCTGGGGCATTAGTACAGCTGCTACTGTCATTCCCATAGGCTCACACTCCACCAAAGAATGGACGCATGACAAATATACAGCTGCTTTACTCACTTGAACACCATTCAGAAACACAGCCATTTACCTTGATTTTCCTAACCAGCTATATATTTCCATTGTCCCTTCTTCTAAACTATTGTTTAGGTGAGATCTAGGGAGTATTTTAAAATACAGTGAACTACAGGATTCAGCTAGTGGCCAACATAGTATCTAGGAAGATTACTTAGTGAATGAATAAATACATTGTACCAATTAGCACCCTGTGAGGAATAGAATTTAGTCTGGATCTAACTCATATGACAGTAAGAATATCTTAAATCTACCCATTCTTAAGTGTTAAAATAAAGTTGTTTGCACTGAGTGCAGCAATGGCCAGCTGCTATCTAAGGAATTGAGAGGAACGAGCCAAGCATGAAGCCCATGGCAGCTGGGGTAGAACTAGGTGACCCTAAGGTCCTTTCCAACCCTAACCATTCTATGATTCTATGAATTCACAGCTGGCAGGGCATGAGCCTCACCAGCCAGGATGCCATCCCACTGCCCCTGAATGAAGAAGCAGGGCAGCCCTAGAGGTGGTAACTGAGTTTGACCAAGAGCCCAGATCAGCAGGCAAGTTCCTGGTGCTGAGGCAGGTCTGAAGTCAAGCTGGGAAGTCAATTCACAGTTTTAGATCAGGATCAAGTCCAGAGATAGCTGTGAGGGTCAGGACCTGGTCGAGTGATTTCTGGGCAGGTCCACAGTGATGATACAGGCCCAAGGTCAGTTTGAGGGTCAATCCAGATCAGCAGGACCTGTGGCCAGGCAGGTAACTGCTGTAGCTGAGCAGGAAACTGGTATTCCTATGGCACAGGCTGAAGGCTGCAGAATGACCTGAAATGGGGATCCTAGGCCATGGGCATGTGATGTGGATGGAGGCCTAGGTGAAGCTGGTTAGGGTCTGTAAGACCTAACAGTTTACTCACAGCTTTGACACTCTCACAGAGAGAAGACAACCTTGAAGTCTGTATGACTCTGTCATGAGGATTTTGAGCTTGAAGTCGAGATGTGGAAGAACTACAGAAGGACACTAGGGAACTACTAAAGCTTCTGGATGGGAATTTCTTTTTTCTTTTGAGGAACTTCTGCTGTGGGCCTAGTGAACAAATGTGATCAATGGACACAAGTAACCTTTCCTTTTAAACCTTGCTGCTACTCAAATACCATTCAACATTATACTCTGTCATAATTTTGAAGACACCAGAGGACCTGTCAGAAGGGAAATAAAAAAAATGGATCCTGATCATAAAAACTGCTCATACTAATTGAAAATAACAGAAAAGTAAGGAAGGTAAACTCCAGATTCTTATTCCATATGAGGTTTTGCACAGAAGGCAGGAGCTCTGCCAAGCCTTCGACAACCTAGAAGGCCAACACTGTCATTCAGTTAGTAGATGTTAGTATCTGGTTGAGACACCCCACAGACACCGCAACTGCAGTCAGACTTGTGGTGGTGCTGCTGTTCATACCAGCATAAGCAATCTTTACTCAACTGCTTTTTTCTTTTCACATGATACCTTTATGCACCTCTGTAACTGGTGCTACAGAGCTGCCTAGCAGCTGCATAATGAACCAGACCAAGACACTGATCTAGTCTTCCTCCACTCAACTCTCTTTCCTCCCTACAATTTGTAGAGATTGTTTTTCAGCTGGAGCTGTTCCCTGGTACACTATGTGTCTGTCCAAACAGCTGTCGTATGAAATGTCTGTCCAAACAGTTATGTTATGAAATACATCAGCTAGCATTGCTGAATAAACTAGGGTTACATCTTAAAACATATATTGTGACAAATATGAGTTAAATTAGTCTCAGAAATTATCCTCCACTCGAAATGCATGCTTCTCTAGCTACCAGCACACATAGATGCAAGACCTCAGCCACCCAATTCCAGGCTAAAATATACTCACGTTAGGCACACCTCATATACACTATTTCTACACACTTTATATGACAGTTCTACTTCTGTATTCTGTAACAAACAAGAACTTACACTGGGCACTAAACAACTTCACAGCAGAATTTACATAAATGACAAAAGTGGGAACCCCATATAGTGGAAACAGTAATACTATTAGAAAGGATTTCAATCTGCCACATTTCTAAAAGGAGTTTGAACTGCTGTGAACAGGAAGAAATAAACAGCTAAGGAAAATGAACTGAAACTCAAATGGAAAGGAATAGAAAAAAGCAAAAATTGTACTTTAGTCCATTATTTAAAGCAAAATGTTCAACAACATCCTAAATTCCAAATAAGGATTTTAATTCATGCATGATATCAATGGAATGAACTACTTAGGAACCAATTCTCAGTAGTTCTATGTTTACTGTTGTTGGTGCTATGTTGTTGGGTTTTATAAACATAATACCTTTTACGCTTTACAGATGAAATTCTGCACCATGTAACTGTGTAAGTTGCTTCCTTCACACTCAAAATTTAAGCACTGCTTGGGGATGGGCTGGGTATTGGTTAGCAGGTGGTGAGCAATTGTATTGTGCATCACTTGTGTTTTCTGACCTTTTTTTTTTTCATGCTGTTGTTGTTCCCTATTATTGGTGTTGTTATTGTTGGTATTATTTTTACTATCACTATATTTTACTTTAATTATTAAACTCTTGTCTCAACCCGGGGGTTTTACATTCTTTGGATTCTCCTCCCCATCCTGCCCAGGGAGGGGAAGTTGGGGGTGAGAGGGAGGCTGCGTGGTACTTAGTGACTGGCTGGATTGAAACCATGACAGATGCCCTGGTCTAGTTTTCTAGACCCAGGTTTTCAGCACCTCTTAACCAAATAAATAGCAATATATATCCTAACTCAATTGCGACACAACTATTGATAGGCACAATTAAGCATTTTAGGGGAAAAAATATTAGTCAACTATGGAGACAGTAAGTCTGGAACATAAAATAATTCTTCCAAATAAAGTACTGCCAGCACTGCTCTCCTCAAAGTATTTTCATTTAATTTATTTCAGAAGCCAACTTATTGATTAGCTTTTAAAAGGAGAATTCTTATGTTTTCTACCCCATACACTCTTGTTAAAAAAAAAAAAGAAAAGAGCAGCTGATTACCTGTTTCTTTGAAATGCTTTCATTAGCTTTGGTTCCCATGGTAACAGTTCATTAAGCAGTCGTAACAATGTACCATGCAATTCTTTTACTGCTTGCTTCCTGTGGTACCATCTTCCCTGCAAACATAAATGCCATTTATTTATCATTACATTAGACCTGAACCTTGTTATATTTTATTAGTACTACAATCATCCTGTATACCAATACAGCATATGAAGAAAACAGCTGGAAGAAAATATTAGTAAGTTTTACAGTTTAGCTTTAACCTATGTAAGACTTCTACTTTTTTATACTACAGATAATGTCCTAGTTAAAAAAGAAATACTGCAAGGATGTTCACTTTTTACAGGTGAAACTTAAAATTTAAGCATAATCCTACAAACATACCACATGTTTAAAATTACCTAAATGAGTAACTAACACAGGTTAAGGAAACCAACCATGTATGCATACTGTTAACAGAGATAAAACTTCTACAGAAAAGTCTTACCATAATCTCATTTAACATAAGTGATATAATTTATATTATTGTCATTATTTGCAAAAACAATTTACTACAATTTTCAGGGATAAAAACCACACAGTTTTTGCATTATATTTTGTATTTTATTTGAAGTTCTATATAAAGGCTTTAAGAAAAGTTTTGCAAATTGGTAATTTATAAAGTAACAGACTATGCAGTAGAAACCAGTTTTCCAACATGAAAGATTTACGCTTTTAACTCAAATGTATAATTAAAAATTATTTTCTTTTCCAAACTGATACATGTAATCTTATGATCCTCAATGAAGAATTCCTGTTTTCATAAATCTGGAAAGGCTGAATGTGGATAAAAGACATTCTGAAGTGGCAACTACCATGTATATACATACATACAGCACAACCATGGTGGCCATAATACTGCAAAGTACATCTCTTAACGCTCCTAGATACTCCTTATTTTTTTTCCCCCCATTACTTTTTTCTCCAGTTTATTACATAAAAGACTGAACAATTAATATATACATAACAGCTACAAAAAGAGAAGTGGTATACTCTAGTACTTCTCCCAATTTACTAATTCTGTGCATTTTACATAAATGAGGATTTTATCTCTTGACTTCTCAGAAAGGATATAAGACAATGAAGAGACTTGTTTTCCAAGAAAAAGCAGCAAGACTTGGGAACTTATTTATTTTGGTAGAGCACATATCCTTCACAGCTTCCTGTGGTCCAAGAAATGCAGAGCAGGAAAAGCTGGATGAAGCTTGACACGGCTGCCTTTCAGCAGTCTGCAATAATGATTTTCTTTTGGAGTAACTCCTTTCTATACATTTCAGCAGATCTCTCCAATGTACAGCAAGATCAATCAGGCTGAATGCTTGTTTGAAGAACAGGTATCTATTTTTTATGGATAATAATTTACATGTTACATAACAAAATTAATTCCTACTCTTTTCATTCTTTAATTAAAATTACAAAAGCGAGGATTTTGAGTAGGAAATTATGCCAAATTACCACTTAATGGTTAGTATTGAGCACATAAGACAAGCCAGCAAACTGTACTCATCTCCTTTATTTTCAGCCAGTCACATTTGCAGAGGTAAATGCACTGCCCCATAAAACCTCATACTGAGCACTGCAACAGAAAACAGCATTTGTATATACTGTGGCCTACCAGAGCATTTGATATCACATCCTAATGTTAGCACTCAACAGAATTAATTGCTAACATATGAAAGAATATTATGTATACAGCTTTATCTTTCTTGTAAGACACACAAAACATTTCAGTTTCAGAAGGATGAATTTATATACTACAAAGTTTTAGTTGATTGTAACAAAACAAAAATCAAAATGGCAAAAATAAACAATGTCACCACTATCAGAATACAGAAATGCTGTATGTAAGACTACATACAGCGTTTGATATAGCAAAAAATGAGATGTGTGAAAGCACAGTATGAAGATACAACAAATTATTACATGTAAAGAACAACAAAAAATTACTGATTTATGAGATTCTTCTTTAAATCAGGCTAAGATCTTGGCTTAAGTAGAAAAAAGAGTACTTATAAACCAGATATCAGCTGATCACTGAATAAACTTTGAAGTGATAACTGTATCATGCATTGAATAATGACATGCAGAAGGTTTAGACAACAGCAGACCTCAAGACATTACTGCCTTCATTAACACTTCCCAGAAGAACAAATACAAGTCACTTGTCTTTTTGTTTACAAAAAATGAACAAAAAACCCTAACCATTCCTCTGTCCCCTGAATTTTAGAGCTGTTTTTTAACAAAAATAGTGTCCTCTGGATATAACCTCTGGAAAACTCCGTACCTGCTTCAAAATATCTTTAATACAAATATTACTGCAACATAATTTTTAGAAAATGTAAGTGAATTATTTCCCATTATCCCAATTACTCATTTTTTCTTACTGGGTTTTAGGAGTTGACAAAAAACCTGTTAGTGAAAGCAGACACAAAACTGAGCCATGAACAGAATTTTCTTTCCTTGGAAATAGCGGGACACAGAACAAATATACTCCCAAAAAGACTGGGGGAAAAAACATTTTTATGTTTCATATTATTATGGTTCAGTTGGTTTTCTGTGCAAACATGTAAGATTTCTGCAAAGCCCAGATGTTAAACAGATGATCTGCTATTATTCGTTAAATATTAGAATAGTAAAAAGGGACATAAAAAATGTCGATAACCTTAAGACACATCAGTACAAATTCTAGCATTAACTTTCTTCTGCAATTTCATTCTCTAACACAGTCTTGCGTAGGGAAAAAAAAGCAAATCAATAATTGATAAAGCTATGACTTAACTCCCAACCTCAGCATAACATAGCTGCCTACTAATTTCTACAGATAATACACTTGCCTTTACGAATGTCTGTGCGGCAAACTCTTCTCAGTAACACCAAGCAGCAACAAACTGATGATTAGGAGGTTCAGGTTGGACATTTCCATCAGAAACATATGGCATTGGAACAGGCTGCACAGAGGAGCTGTTGAAACTCCTTTTTTCTTTCTTGTTTTCACAACTGGGCCAGTCAGGTCATGGATGACTTAATGCAGCACTGACAATAGTCCTGCTTCAAGGTGGGGAGACCTCCAAATATCCCTTTCAACCACTGACTGCAGGGTTCCTTGTGATGAAAGATAAAGCGCCTCTGAGTAACTCAGGTGTGCACCCAGTTATGTTCTTATGTGGTCTGTAATTCATTATACCAGTACAACTGCTTCTATACTTTGGATCTGGCTTCCAGAATTTAGGTTGAAAAAGACCTTTAAGACTATTAAGTCCGAACCTGTAACTTAGCACTGCCAAGTCCACCACTAAACCACATCCCTAAGCGCACATCAACGACATCTTTTAAATACCTCCACGGATGGTCACTCATGAGCAGCCTGTTCTAATGCTTGGCAACCCTTTCTGTGAAGACATTTTTCCTACCATCCAATCTAAATCTCCCTTGGTGCAGCTTGCGGCCATTTCCTGTTGTTCTATTGCTTGTTACTTGGGAGAAGAGACCAACACCCACCTCAGTACAACCTCCTTTCAGGTAGTTGTAGAAAGTGGTAAGGTCTCCCAAGCCTTGTTTTCTCCAGACTAAACAACCCCAGTTCTCTCAGCCGTTCCTCATCAGACTTGTGCTCCAGACCCTTCACCAGCTCTGCTGCTCTTCTCTGGACCTGCTCCAGCACCTCAATGTCTCTCTTGTAGTGATCGGCCCAGAACTAAACACAGTATTTGCGGTGTGGCCTCACCAGTGCGAGTACAGGGGGATGATCACTGCCCTGGCCCTGCTGGCCACACGACTGCTAACACAGGCCAGGATGCTGTTGGCTTCCTGGCTGCCTGGGCACAAGCTGGCTCATGTTCAGCTCTG
This sequence comes from Strigops habroptila, assembly GCF_004027225.2. NCBI lineage: Eukaryota > Metazoa > Chordata > Aves > Psittaciformes > Psittacidae > Strigops > Strigops habroptila. Next base: position 72,351,561 of record NC_044302.2, on the reverse strand, counting down.
CCAATCAGCACCCCCAGGTCCTTTTCCACCGAGCAGCTTTCCAGCCACTCTTCCCCAACCCTGTAGCATTGCACGGGGTTGTTGTGGTCCAAGTGTAGAACCAGGCACTTTGCCTTGTTGAACCTCATACTGCTGGCCACAGCCCATCGATCCAGCCTGTCCAGATCCCTCTGCAGAGCCTTCATACCCTCCAGCAGATCAACACTCACACCCAGGTTCGTGATGTCTGCAAACTTACTGAGGGTGCCCTCGTCCATATCATTGATAAAGATATTAAACAGAACTTAGTACCATCTTGTTCCAGGTAGTGACAAATAAAACACTATTTTCTTCTGTAAATACAATATAAGGAATTAAGAACAGAACAAAAAAGGATAAAGGTTTAGAGAGCGAACAACTATAACATATGACTTTCAGCTGTGTTAAGTTACAACTAGATTTTAAAAATGCAAACACAATGAGAATACATTTTAGAGATGTGAGGAATGTTTCCATATAAACTCTAAGAGACATTCAACACATTCTCAACTGAGAGCTTACCTTTTAAAGTAAGGTTTCTGACATCCAGAGCAGCCAGGAAATGCTGACTCCACTCTCTGTGATGCCCCAACATACACAATTCTGGCATACTCATCATGGAACCCCAAAGCAGACTGGAGCCAGGATACGGATATATGGGGTAAGGACTGAACTTTATAGGGGAGTTTTTGTTTTTAAATAAGCACACACACACAACCACAATATTATGCAGTTTTATAAGATTTTCTTTAATCTTTATTTTATATTCCAGGGACATAAAATAAAGAAAGTTAAAAATCTTATAAAACCATGCAATATTGTTGAAAAGGGGTGGTGGTGGAGGGAGAAAACTTACCTTACCCTTAATACGCCTGCTCCATTCTGCAGCGGGGTTCTGTGGTATGTGTGACATCACCAGTCTAGCATTTTCTAGTGATGTCACACAGAGAGGGAGTTGGTGATCTGCAGCTGCTTTGGACATCAGATACCTAAAGAAAAGAGATCGATAACTTGTTCAATTCAGATACGTTCTTACTAACCAATTTATCGGTCAAATACAAGAATTTGAGACACTCTAATGGCAGTTTTGACTGAGTAACAGTCCTGATAAGATTATGTGTTCATACTATACAAAATCATCTATAATTGAAAGTGTTTTCATTTTGAAAATGCTTAGAGTTATCTTCTACAGTAAAAGTTCCCAAAAGACAGTATCTTGTGTTTTACCTTCAGCAACATCATTCTACATACTATAAATACCTATCAACAACTAATGTCTGATGTTATTTGAAGACTAAGACTGTATTCCTCCTGAATACAGTCAGGAGGAATGACCTGCAGTAAATGATAAATTCACTTACGACATCTCTTAAGCAACATTATCTTTGAGCATTTACTAGCAACTAATGGAAAAATACCTTTTACCAGGCATCAAACTTTTTTTTTAAAAGCTTTTATCCAGCTTGCACGGATAATCTGCACCTAGATATCTGGTCACATGAACCTATATGCTAAAAAGGTTATCTCATACTCTTATTAAACATTGCAAACAAATGAAGTAAAAAACCAACCCAACTGAACAGTAAATTTCGTGCTATTGATAGTATCTTTACCTCATGACTTAGCTCATTACTATGAAATGACTTTTCATTCAGACATGTAGACATGTGTTCTAATTTTCTTTAGGCAAAATTACCACACGATCATCATTGTGTTGATTAATCTACTGCATTTATTTTAAGGATATAAAACACAAAAACATAGAAGGAAGTTTATGGTCAGCATGATCTTACTACTTTTTTGAACCTCAGATCAGTGAAATTATCCAGCACTGAATTGTCACATTTTACTCTTCATTAGAAAAATTTCAAGATATTAACTTACAGTTCTGTAACTCATGAAGAAACTGGATGTTACAAAAAATGCTGTGTCTTTTAAGCTGTTATGATTCTTACTTATATCCCTTCCATATTGTTAAATTTTCTTAACTCTGGATATACAAATATTTCTCTATTCTTCAGCTGAATATCTTAAAATCAGCTGGTTTTATTACACCTGTGTGCTGACAGGAAAGCTTTGAATATTATTTTCAAAATAATATACTAACTGACATAGCACTGTGAAATGTTCTCAGTATACAGTAGTTTATTGAGATTATCTATGACAGAAATGCCCCAGATTAAATGTATGAGTATGCATTAATATCTTCAATACAGAATCCACATTTCCACGTTTTATCTGTAGAAAGGTATATGATAAAATTTGCTTAAGGAAAAGTTTCTTAGCAAACATCTATTGGAGGGCTAGCCACACAAGCAAAGGCATGAAAAATCACGGAAAGCTAAAACATATTGTGAACAAAATAGAAAATACAGAAAGAAAAAGTGATACTGGAAGAGCTAAGAAAAATGGAAGACTGGGTCAAAAATATTGAAAGCTAATGAGATAGGTGAGAAATACCAGAGAAGAAAAAGTAAGTATTGTGGAGAATATTTCAAAAATTGAAGCATAAACCTGGTATTATTCATTCATATTATACAATGAAAGAGCTGACTGCATTTCCAAAAGCTCAGTCTCTCCTCAGAAGTACAGGAAACTGTACAGATGTGAATGTGTAAAATTCAGATTCAAAATTCAACATTTTGGGCTCATTTGGTTTTTAAAAGATGCAGGCAAGCCAGAGAAAAGCAATGAGACTATTTAAGTACAAATCAAGTTTTTGGGACAAAGAATGGAAAAAAAGAATATGTTAGATACATTACAGATGAAGATGCACAGAAACACAGAACGTAAGCTGAAATTTAAAGAAAATGTTTCAGCTGCAAGACTTCAAGTAGGTCTATTAAAATTCTGTTCTCCTAAATATTTACTGGAATAAGGATCTCTTCACTTGCAGCTTAAACCTGCACATGTGTATGCAAACACAGATTTCTCAGACTATAATATTATGTTTGCATGTACATTTACGTAAATACAGTAATGCAGACGAAAACAAGTATAACTGAAAACTCCTCACATGCAAAAACCTGAAGCATAGTACATATTCCACTGGAGAGGGGAGGAAGAGGCTAGGAGGAGGGAGGAATGGGGAGAAGTAAGCTCACCTCCTGCTAATAAGTGGATTAGATTTAACCCAGTTATTAAGTTTCCACCAGGCCCAAATGAAAATACATAGGAAGTTTTTCCACTTTATTGTTTGTAAAGTTGAGGTCTGATTAACTAAAATACTAGTAAAAGCCCTTATCTATTTTTATGGTTACGTGAACTTCTGCTGAGCATTCCTGTGAAGTCCCTGTACAGTCTTGTCTAAACACATTTTCCCATCAAATATTTTCGACCATATAGCAGTATTTCCCATTTTGTTACTGTACACAGAAGAAATAAACTTCTGTTTAGCAAATTATGCCATTTTGCATTATTTTTGCCACATATTAAAATCTCTTTAAATGAAGTGTAGCAAATCAATAAAAACCCAGAAAACAATCTCTTGTCTTCCCATGATGAACATGAACTTCCACTTCCTATGAACAAATTTAACAGCAGCCTGTTTGGAGTTTCAAAAAACCTCTAACCAGACACAGAAAACACTACGTTCCATTCTGCCCCAATGTATTCTTGTGGATAGCCTCAATATCCTACAGATGAAAATATGTCTTTGAATCTTCAGGTGCACTACAAAATACATATTTCTGCAGGTGACATGGATTTAGAGGTGCAGAAAATCTCAGTTTACTTTCAGCCCTTCTGACTCACCTCCCTGATATAGACAAAAACATTCATGTGTCTTGGGAAGTACAACTGCCTAATTAAGACCTTCAGGAACAAAATTAGAAGATGGCAGAACCCAAAACCTTTATAAAGAAGGTTTTAATCTTTTTTGCTATGAAGTCAGGAACATCAGTGTGTTACAGACCTCTGAAAAACAACAGAATCTTCAGTACATTTTCTCCAAACTCTTATTAGCCGTGAACCTGGCTGGTGTCTTAACTAATTCTCCTTCACCTCACTTTCTCCTAGTCTAGTCTCCTTCTCAGGAAGGTACTGCCCTTCATCCATTTTAACCTTGTCAACCTAAGTGTAAGAATCCTGGGCACCAGCTTCCTTTCTGACTCCCCCGACAGTTATGCACTTACCAATCAGATTTGCAGGGAATAATTCAAATCCAATGGCGCTACCAACGTAAATACTTGCATTTCAGTAAACAAGGAATCTTTCAATGTTTATGTTCTCTCCAAGATACTCTATGCTTCAACATAATCAAGACAGGGTCTAGAATTAAGCATCCTTGTCAAAACCCAGTTCATTTTACAATAAACATGCATACTACAAAGTTAGCTTGCAAAATGACATCTGCAAAAAAGCCAGAAGTTCACTAGTTGATAGAAGTATCCACAATCCCATCAGTTTCCTAGTACACAATGGCAAGAAAAGGATTTAAAAAACAATAACAAAAAAATTAACTTCTGCTATGATATGCAATAGTTAAATACATAAAATTGATCTACAGAATAGCTGCACAGTTTCATGCAAAAACCCAATGACTTCAGATCACACAAGAAATTAAAGGCAGTAAAAGAGATTTCCATTCCCTCTGCAACTCCCACTGATTTTACCTGACACAGGAGACAACAAGGAAAAATGTGATCCAAAATGATAGAAAGTGATAATTGTTATCTTGTGTACTGATCAGGATAGAAAGTGCTACTTTACTACCTCTTCTCACAGAAGAAATTTCACATAGTGCATAGAAGCCTTTACGTACCTTAAATATATTGGCAAAATGATTCACTAGTACATACGTTTGTCAAAATTATTTTTCATCAATACTGCTGCAAGTAGATTTTTAAGTGGAATGAGGCTACTTTGCATGTCTTGATCAATTTGCTAGAACTAGCAAATTTCTAAGAGCCCACCTTCAGTTGAACTTCGACGCTTACGTATGCAGTCTAAATTTTCAGCAAACATGAGGTAAAAATACAATAAAATCTCAATAGAATTTTTAGCCAGTATGTTCTACTTCAGATTTCTATTTGTCTACTGACTCCTAACTTTCCCCACATTTGACCTATGTCAGTATTAGCAAGAAAACAGATATCAATTTTACTAGAAATGAATTCTTGTTATGGTAACTTCTGTGGGGATTTCTTCTATTAAGTCCATTTTTACTCTACTTTTTAATCACACTGCTTTACAGGATCTCACTTCACATGTTCTAAGGAACGTACCAAAGCTAGAAGACATTCTAGCTTAGTCATTCCTCAGGGAAGCACCCTCCACCTTTTCACTAGACAATGCATAGAGCATTAGACTCAAGTCCCTTTTCTGCACCTCCCTCTTTCTGACTTCCAGTCAGGCACTGAGTTAGCTAGTTAAACTGATTAAGTTATCCTCTCTCTCTCTCTCTCTCTCAATGTAGTAGGTAGTAAGGAGAGGAACTGTTTAGTAGCTGAAGGGATAGACTTTTTAGAGCACCCCTTCTTGCAGTATCACGTAAAACTTCACTGGCCACAAAATGGCACTTTTTGTGTCAGAAGCAGCCCCACTTTCTTGTGCCCCCAGATGCTCATTCCTGCCCTTACAAGACTCCTCAAACTGTGACAGAACACAAGCAAAGATATTTGTGCAACTGCATGATAAATTTCACTAGAAAACTGATCTGCGTACAAATATCTCAGCAGGAGCAAAAGTGGTTAAGTTTATCACAGACTAACCATGCAGCTGAAAAAAGAATTTTGCTACTTTCTCTCATGGGGTGGCACAGAAAACATCAGCTGCCAGAGACACAGAGAGTAGGAATGATTTATTTGGCAGCAATTTTGGCTTATGTCAGTTGAAAACATATACGAAATTGCAGATCTGCTTCAGAACTACAGCTGGAGTTCAAGAGTGAAGCAGTACAGGAAGAGAGAATACTAAGACTGAATTGAACTTCTGTTTAAATAACTGAGGTAAAAATTCATTTTCCTTTCCAAACAGTTATGGCAAACTGGCGCAAAGCAAATCTCATCGATGTTGCAAAATCACCAGTCATCAAGCAAAAGCACAAGACTTTTTAAATGGAAAAATACTACTCATAGCTAATTCAAAAGACAATACAGGTGTTCAAAAGAGTACAGAACCAAACTGTTTTAATCAACCAGCGAAAATCCTTTCCAACAGGCTTATTATTTCATTATTGTAGACTAAACTGGTAGTAATGCCTGCACTTAAAATTACCCATGGCTTTCAATTACATAACCCTGTTCTAATTTGCCTTTGACTTGCCAAACAAAACTTTTTTGGGCTAAAAATCTCTCAGGTCATTTTTTGGCTCAAGCTGATGTTCTGAAAAGTGTCAGATACAACCAGTCCAACTACCTACAAAAAATGCAGGAAAACAGTATGTTTACTCATGTTAAAGAAGTCTTACAGCTCAGCTTTTTCATTACAGCCTCCAGTACTTCCAAGTTCTGGAGAAGGAATTCCTTTTATGTACTCTAGAATGGCCTCCTAGGAAACAAAGGGCAGTTAGGACTAAGAAAAAGGTTATACTTTAAAGTCTTCATATAATTAGACAGCAGTATTTCTAATATGTGTTAGTATTTAACATCTGCCTTAAAGCTTGCCTCAAGGGTTTCTCTCAGTAGCATGTGCAAACTACTACTGAAAATGCAATTACCAAGCAGGTTAGTCACCAAGAGATTCCTACGAGTTCATGTAGCTCACCACTGCAATCAAAGATCAATAAAGTTACCATGAAGTAGTAAGAACATCATCACCTTCAGGTCAAAACAAGAAAGTCATCCATGAACAGCATCAAAACGAATACTATCAAGTTTTCATATTAGGTAAATTTCCATGACCAAATTAGAACGTTTTACTTAGTAGACTAGGCACTTCAGACAAGCTGAAACAAACTCTTATTCTGGATGCTTCTGAAACTGCCACTGTCATTTATGTCTGAGCTGAAGAATGAAATTCTGATTTCCTCCATTTTTTAGGGTATATAACCTAGTTACACATGCTATTAAGACATCGAAATTAAATTGTAATGAATTCCCTTGCAAAGTAAAACCTCATTTTAGCATATCAAGTTTACTAATTATTCATCTAATTTAACATCTATCTGTATTTTTAAAAGGGAATATGAAGTTTGCCTGATTATTATTTTTTAAAAATCAATGCTTCACGTTACTGTTTCCTTATAATCACTTCAGTAATAAATCATAGCCTTTTTAATTTACACAAAATTTCTAACCACACAAGTGTTTAGAGACCCACAATCCTGATCTATAGAAACACACAAAGATTGTCCTTACCTCACAGCTTCTGAATGCTGAATGAGTTGTATCTTAAGTCCCCTGTACTTAAGTGGTTTTTTTTAAGACGGTGCAATTAGAACTAAACATAGTATTCCTGCTGAAGTCATGCAACTTATTTACATAATGACATTATCAGATTTCAGTCGAAAGAGCAATTATGACATATTTAGCATTTGTCTACCCTTGAAGAAGTCTTGTTGGTACGGTTTTACTAGCAGACTAAAAGTCTCACCTATACTAACATTACTGATATGCTGATGCGTACTCTCATTTCTGGCATTTTCTTCTACTGTTGACATAGCTCTTCTGATAATCTCTTGACAATCTTACCATACAACCAATTTGCAATTTGGCAACTACAAAATAATTTCAAATTAAGTCTAGTTTTATTCCTATGGATATTTTAACAACTATTATGCTAACCGCCTGCACTGAACAGGGTCCTAATCTATTTTGCTTCTCACCTACCACATCTCTGACCCCTATTTAAATAATTTAAGAAAACACTGTTTCTGCATGAGCTAAAGACACTCACAGAAATCAGCCACCTAATGACTAAGGTATAGAAAAAGCAACATTTTTAACTACTACTGTTCATAGAAATGCCACAGAAATGCCTACCAAAGGTTTAATAAACGAAACTGCAATGAAAGAAAATATAATTTGGCTGTAGAGGGCCATTTAAATGAGCACTATTCAGATATTTGAAACCATCCACCATCTTGATGAGAATCACTGCCTCCTACAAAATCCCGAATGTGTTGGGTTCTCTTGTCTAACTGTTATTCATTTGAGGTTTTCAGCTGCATAGACTGAATGATCCAGTGTACATTGGTAAAATTTGTATCTCAAACTGGTATCAAAGGCCAGATAACATGCTTCCCTGTATAACCCACTTGAATAAAAATTCAACAAAGCCAATTTGAATAACTTACTTGCAAACAAAAGCAGTTAGGAATCCTAATAAGCAACATAAGAGTCAGCTCACAAGAAGATTTATCAGCACTGCATAAGGAGATATGAGAACTCTATCCTGTAATTACTTTTTGGGTAAGAGATTGTCCTCAGGGAAGAATGATTAGATGTTTATTAGAAATTAACTGCTCCTTCTAAGGTATTACCACTATCCACATATTATTTTGGCAGTGAAAAGTGTTAACACAGTTATTAAATTTACTTATAGAAGAACATTTTGCACAGAGCACTATATACAGAAAAGATTAACATTAGAGTCTCCAGGTATCAATCTTATGAGGCTTCATGCAGTTACTGAACAGGCAGTTCAGTTGATCAGCCACAGCAAACAACTGGCACCGTTTTATACCCATACAAGAGAAAGCTTTTAATGTCACATACCGATTTCTTTTTAATGTCCTCCAGATCTCTGAGTTCATTCTCAATCTTTGTGATTAATTCCCTGAGTTCATCAAGATTAGTGCAAATAAGCTAAAAAACAAATGAACACAAACACTTGGTAATGTGGGACTTGGAAAATGTACAATGAAGTTCAATAAAATCTAAAAGCACATGTTATTACTTAGTGCCACCATTTGGTTTTCATTTTCTTACAGTACTTCTAAATGTTAAAAAAAAAAAAAAAAGGAAAAAAGACGATTTTATGAAAGGAAGAAAATCTAGTAAGAAAATCATTCTTCAGACATAAACCATCTCTGCCTGTAAGTTTCCATTTCAAAATATAGGTATTTCTTAAAACTCCTGTGAATGACAACTGCCGAATTTGTCTCAAGTATAGTAAAGAGCTGGAACAGGTTTAAGTACCAAACAACTCCCTGGTGAATTAAAGTACACTAGGTTTGGACTACACATAATTACACTTGTTACAGTTTCTTCCTGAACATATCTTTATGTGCTCACATGGAGTATAACCTAGCCATGCCTGTCAAATCTACCTACCTATGTTTTGAAAAAGTATTATATTCTTCTTATTCCTGTCTTTAGAAATTGCTTTTTACATTTTCCCTTTTAGAATATAGATATTATTTGCTTGAAGATTTGTCAAACAAAAGTAATCTGTATGTTTGGCTTACCGTCATTTAGGGCAAATAAAGACTTAACAGGTTCTTTCAGGTTACGGTGCGTTAAGACCTGCTTGTTTTTAAACACCCTGAGGTGGAAATGTTTTCATTAATACTGAAAACATGTTGAAATAGTTTCAGAAAATCAAATCCAAGCAGAAAAACAAAGCAGCAAACCCACAAAAATTCTTTCATCATACAACTATTATTTTTTTCTCCAAGTCAGGCATTCATAACAATGTATTTTTACTTTAACTACACATGCAGTTTTAGATTTGCAGTAATATTTTAAAAACTTAATTTTACTATTAAAACACAGAACTGACACTTTTAGCAAAACACATAAATGTCAGAAATGCCTAACCTATACATGCCTGTTATTATTTTCATAATCCTTTTATATTACATAACTCGTAAGTTATTTTCCACAGTTTATAGTGTTCCACATGAGTTAAGAGAGAAACCTTTTGGAAGTTAATGTAACATACACTGTCTACAGCAGGACAGTGCCAAATCTTAATTCATTTGCCATTTCTCTCTTAACACAAAAAATAGTATTACTATGTGTAACTCTACTAGGTTCAACATACGTGTTTGTCCTGCAGTTAAAGAAGTTCCAAATACATAAGATGTAAACTGGAAGTCAAATACTGGCTTTTATTTTTCCATCTGGCCTGCAAAGAAATCTATGATACTGTATTAATACACAAAAAGGTGCAAGTTAGTCACATGAGGCCATTGACAAAAGTCAATAAAAGCATGGATAAAGATTTTCCCTACGCAATTACAATCTACTCCTTTGACTATGTAACTGATAATTCAGTTTTTATATTTTATCACTGCTTTTTATTTTCTCCTGTGAGATATGTTTAATTCAGTGTACCATGGATCAAAAATCAAGCAGAACTATGAACCAAAAAAGATGCTGTCGTCATGTGCTAGAAGTGGGTGAATTTCTCTCTGGGAACTCACTTCTAGAAAGGCAAGAGTCTGCAAGGAGAAGGGTGATTTCACTGTTGTTAGTTCAGTGCTGTCCTGGAAATACCAACTCCATCTTTGACTCTACCACAAAAAGCTCCTATATGTCATCACACAATTAATGTGGCCAAACTTCTCACACGTCCCAGTCCCGTTTCTCATTTTCAGAACACTCACATGAGACGTAAGGATCAGATTTGCAAAACTGTTAAGTGTGTACCAATCCAAACTACGTAATTGTGAAAAACAATGCAAACATATGAAGTTTTGTTGTCTTGGGGCTGGGGGTGACTATGAAAAATAATGAAATCTTTAAGTCCCAATTTTCATCACCAGAGGTGTACATTTGAAGCTAACATCTGTGTGTCAATTACACGCTCGTAAAACAAGGAAGGTATCAGCAGCTCAGCTTAGACGATTTATTGTCAGATGAGTTTAGTATCCGAAATACTCCAATCCTGTACTGCAAACCCCTATAAAAAAGTTCAAGAAGAAATCTCTATTTCTTCATTCACAGTGGGATTTGAGATGAGGTACGAAAGTTGTACACTCATTGAGAGGAAGTTATTTCTGAAACTTCTGTCACTTGGTTAACATTTCCCATCTTACAGGATGAAGCCCGCATTTTGAAGGAAAGATGAGAAGAACAGTAATAAAAAAGTGTAGTGTATTTTGTATGATAATTCTAATATGGAATCTAGCTGCTATTTCTCATAATGAGATTCAATGTTTTAGTGTTCTTTGTTCATGCTTGTTAACTGACTGAATTTAGCAATTCAATTTTCTAAATTGCCTTTCTAAATTGTTTTGTATGTCTTAAGAGGTAATTTAACATCAAGGCAAAAAGAAAGGTATTAATGTTACAAACTAATCATTCTGTCACATTCTGATACCTCACTTGTAGTTTCACATACTGCTCTTGAAGAACATGCCTTCTTATCATTTATCATGAGAAAAAGAATCCGAGCAGGAAAATGTTTCCTTCATGAGTTACCAAGGGCAGTGAAAGATTAGTCCCTATTCTCTAGAACACTACATGGTAGCTCAAAGATTCAGGGTGTAAATATTTCCATTAATGTACAAGTCATGGAAATAGTTGTGTATATACTAATATATATATATACTACAATACAGATTTTTTCACATCAGGCACAGTATTTTCTACACATGGGCTTAATTTTCATAGACAATAAGAATCCTGTTTTTCAACAGAATACAACGGAAGCTTCAGGTATTCAGTATTCCAGTTGACTTTAAAATTCAGTGTTCAGTCTTTCTGTTAAGCTACAATTTCAAATCTCAGTAACCTCAAAGACCCTCACTGACTCCCAGAACTACAAGGAGGAAAGACAGGAAGCCTCCCCTGACTTCTGTAAGAAAAGACAAGGGGATCAAGCTCTATTCTAGCTTGTGACTCTCCCATGATTCATTCCTCAAAATTTATAAATGAACTACTTATCATTATAAAAACAAATCTAATCTGTGGATCAAGTCATAAATACAAACCTAGTGTAGTCCCCAGATCACTGATGCGCCATACTTGCCCCCTTAACTTCGGCCAATCTTTTATAGCATAATTTTTACACACTCCAGTGCGGTCTCATGCTTAACTTCAGGTTATCTGTGTAATGATTCTAATTTATACTTTATTTCCTATGAACCTCTCTTTTATTGGTGCCATCTCCATGTGGTAAATGTCCAGATAGCTCCTTTAGAGATTTAATACAAACCATAGCTGACAAAAATGGAACTGTTAAGAACACAGTTAAACAGAAAACATGAAGTTAGACCAGCTGCTTAAAATGTGCACATTTCTTTTTTCCCTAATTATAGTACAGGTAGGTTTCTAGAGGTACATGAGGGAAGACTGAGACAAAGCACTTGTTACCAATCCTAAACTTTGTAACTGGAAAAGAAACCTAAAAACCCCCACATTAGCATCCCTTCTATACAGCAATATACTAACTGTCATTTCTTTAAAACATTAATGAACAGTAGTAATGATAAGCTTGTAACTCATAGTGCCTTTTAAAAGGAAATAGGCAACGGCCAACTAACTCCTATTCTTTAAAGATGTAAACTCACTTCTCGAATAATTTTCAAGATATGAAAAATAGGACATGGTTTTTTACGTCTTTTTAATTGGCAGAGAATTTAATTTGCATCTCCTTATTTTTTGTTTGGTTTTGGTTTGTTTGCTTTGTGGTGTTGAGGTTTTGTTCTATTTTTAAAGCAACCTTGAGCTAAGAAATTAGTATAAGGCCTGAAATCACATACAAAGGAGTGGGTTTTTTTGGTTAATAATGTACTTTAACATGTAACTTAGATCACTGCACATATTAAAAGATTTATTAATAATAATTTTATCAGCTTTAATATCAAGTTATGATTTTCAGGTAAAGGATCTACACTTAATTACAGGATCTAGTCTTACAAAATAAAGTGCTCTATGGTTTTGGTCATTTTTTTTAATAACATTTGTAGGCTGCAGGCACATAGAACATCTTACAAACTTTCTTTTATTTACTTTCTTTCCAAAAGAATGGATGTTTAGATATGAATAGCAATATTCTTACGGTTATACTCTCCCTGGCGTACTTCAGGGGCCTGCATACACTCAAGCTCTCTTACCAAATATTTAAAAAATAAACTCTCACCTTCAAACAAGGTTATATAATTTCATAAGGCTTAGCCATTCATGTATGTGGAGCAGAGTATCTTCAAGCATACTTTACTAGGCTCTAAAAGTCTTAGTAGTATTCTGAATATATTTCAATATTTGCAGATACTTCTAGCAGTCATGCCTGCCCTCTTGACAAAGCCAGGTTAAATTGTTAAAAATTTCCCTAAGAGTATTCAATTGCTCATACTAATCAGTTTTAGCTCCACCTAAACCAGATATAATGCCTAGCTTTGACCAAAAGAGACAGAATTATTTCATTACATTTTATTTAACATTTTACATAGGTAACTATAATAGTGTTAATTTTACAGTTAGATGTACAGATTACCTTGGTTAGATAGAAAGTTGGGCTAAGTTTTAGATAATATTTTAGACAGACTAACTAAATACAGCAGTTTAATACTATAAAAAAAAATTCCTAACCTAACCATGGCATGCAGGTGTGCTGAGAAAAATAAAATTTTTAGACACTGTGCCTGCTTTCTGGAGCTGCTAGGAAATATTTTAGTTCCTAGCATTAGAATATAGATAAAAATCAGTGTATACTTAAATATTAGTCCTTTGTTAACACTGACTGTTACTAGTCAATTTTATCACTAGAAATTCTGCTAGCTCCAGCTGAAACACATAATCATCATCTGTGTGAGGCTATTACAGAACAGTCATGATTTAATGTGGGTCTATGTCTCAGAATAGCACAGATAGCTTTGTGAAAAAAATTTATATCCAAAGGAGAACTTCAATCCAAGCATGCATGCATGCATAAATTGTGACTTTGAACTCAACTACTGTAACACTTCCATCACAGTACCATAAAATCACATTATCATAGTTAGCACTCTTTTCTTAGTGCTCCCTGGTCTAAAAGTCATGTGCAGATAAGGGCTAAAAGTTGCAAACAAGATGAGTCCAGAAGCTACCAATTTTTTGCAAGCCCTTCTAGTAAACCGAGCTAGATTTCAATTCAAGGCCCACAGTGTCACACCTCATACAAAGAACAAGTAATTTTATCCCAGAAAATTACATCCACTGTAAAAATTCCATTAATAACTCCTAATTTTACAGGTTTTGTCCTGTAACAGATGTATCTGGGATCTTAAACAGTACTGTGAAACGGTGTCTATGCTGCACATAATGAAAACTGCCAAAGCTTTCTCTATCAAGAAAAAGTGAAATGCACTTTAAATACACAATCAGATTAAAAAATTTGAACTAGAAGAAGGAAATTCATTAGGATTTCCAGGGTCTCTACCAGAAACTAAAGGATTTATTTTACAGACATTCAGATTTTAAGTGCTTAAAATGAAAATTAGAATAATTTACCTGAAATTCTGGTATGGTAGACTTTGTGACACCTTTCCTCTTCTTTGTGATTGCTTTTTTAGATACCGATTTTTTCCCTTGTAAGATTAAAAGAGAAAAGCTTCATAATGCTGCTTGTTATTAATAAACCAAATTACATATAGACCTGAAGGTTAAACTATAACTAAGAAATGGCTTATGGTAAGTAATGTAAACATGATGAATCATAACTAAACCCAGTAAAAGCAAACATTAAACAAGTATCTGTGTAGGATAGTCTTTTAAGGGGAAAAGAAAAAAAGAAAAAAAAAAAAGAACAAAAAAGAACAGATCTGTTAAAATGCCCATAATATACTAAAAATTTAAGTCATAAAAGAAACATTTACACCACTGTTCCGAAAGCCATGAAATTCAGATGTTATGCCACAAGCTTAAGAAATATAGCATCTTACCTGCAAGATTTGTTCTCTGACACTGTAAAATGAACCACACATCTGTATCTTATAGCAGAAAATACCCTCAAAGCACTGGCAATATTCAGAAATCTCTCAATGAACAGTCTTACGTTACCAAAGAAATCAGATTAATGATTTGGTTTTTCTGGCTGTGGAAAAATCTAACATTTTAAAAGGAAGCAAACTCCTTCCTATAACGCCCTTCACAACCACTGTGCTACATAAGAATATGGAGGTAACTAAAAACCTCCTTGAAGGTAAGGCAAGTGCTTTACTGCCTATAGTATCAGGGTTCACAAGTCACATACACTTAAATCAAGTAGCTATGTCACCAAGCCATATATGCAAGATAATGGAGTTTCTCATACGGTTATTCTACATTAACATGGTAAATTGAAAAAAGCCCATACTCTAAGATTACTGACACTCAAACTTCTATAGTTTAGGAGTCCTAAACTATAAAGAACCTTAAAAAACCAAAACCAAAACCAAATCAAAACAAAACAAAAAAGAAAAACCCCATATAAAATATGTAGAGTTTGTTGTCAGATAGAATCATTACAGGCACTTGGTAATAACACAAACACAGGCAAACTTGGTATTTGTATTTTATTTATGAAGACATTGGCAGGAATTGCATTTAGTTTTTTCCTAATACATACTTGCTTATGTGTGCAAATGCATACATACATACACACGGCCCTATTCACAGATGCCTAGCATCTCTATTTTCAGTTTATTACAGCATCCTATTTTCAGTTTATTACACTGTGAGCTTCCTGAACACCTTACCTGAATCTGAAATAAAACACACTCAAGAGGCAGAACACAGGGCTCGATGGCACGGTCCTAGGACCACAGAAGGTAAGGACCTAGATTAGAAACTCTACATAATTAAATGATTTAAAAACAAATAAACCAACCTAGATTTGAAACTCCACATACTGAACGCACACTAAAGTTCTAAAAGCCCTCAACTAACAAATACAAACCCTCACAGGCTTCACATTACAGAACAAGCGATAAAACAGAGAAGCACATTTATTAGAATAATGACCCAAACATTTTAACAATGGGAAAAAAAAGTCAGCATTTTTGTTACATATTTTATGAATCCAGCTGCATTGAAAACATAATTGCTACTACTGCAAACAGTACTATCTCCTTAACAAACCAAAGACATCTAATATAAGCTTTCTTGGCAAACTGACTCAAAAAGAAATCTCATCATATGGTGATTCCTCGTTACAGCCTGCAAAAGAATGTTATCTGGCAAGAATGCGAAGGGATAAAAATGTAGGGCAGCTAGACTGTCTTGTTTATTTACAAAAAAAGATCTGAATATGATTAAACTGAAAATTTTCATTTTACTTGAGTATTTTCAACACAGAATCATAGAATCAAATAGGCTGGAAAAGACCTTTAAGATCATCCAGTCCAACCTTTACCCCAGGACTGCCCAGACCACCACTAAACCATGTCACTAAGGGCCTCATCTACTCGTTTCACAAACGCTTCCAGGGACAGTGATTCCACCACGTTCCTGGGAAGCCTTTTCCAATGCCTGACCACCTTTTCATGAAGAAATTTTTCCTAACATCCAGTCTAAACTTCGCCTGGAGCAGCTTGAGGCCATTACTTCTTGTCCTATCACTTCTGCTTGGGAAGAGATCTCCTTTCTCCATCCTCCGTTCAGGTAGTTGTAGAGAGCGATATCGTCCCCCGATTCTTCTCTTCTCCAGACTAAACAACCCCAGTTCTCTCAGCTGTTCCTCATCAGACTTGTGCTCCAGACCCTTCATCAGCTTCACGGCCCTTCTCTGGACCCGCTCCAGCACTTCAATATCTCTCTTGTAATGAGGGGCCCAGAACTGAACACAGGATTCAAGGTGCAGCCTCACCAGTGCCGAGTACAGGGGGATGGTCACTGCCCTGGCCCTGCTGGCCATGCTATTGCTGACACAGGCCAGGATGTTGTTGGCCTTCTTGGCTGCCTGGGCACAAGGTGGCTCATGTTCAGCTCTGTCAATCAGCACCTCCAGGTCCTTTCCCACCAAGCAGCTTTCCAGCCACTCTTCCCCAACCCTGTAGCATTGCATGGGGTTGTTGTGGCCCAAATGCAGGAACCACCACTTTGCCTTGTTGAACTTCATACTGCTGGCCACAGCTGATAGATCCAGTCTGTCCAGATCCCTCTGCAGAGACTTCCTATCCTCCAGCAGATCAATACTCCCACCCAACTTGCTGTTGTCTGCAAGTTTACTGAGGGTGTACTTGATTCCCTGATCCAGCTCATCAGTGAAAGTACTAAACAACACAGGCCCTAATACTAAGCCCTGAGGGATGCCACTAGTGACTGGTCACCAACTAGATGTGATAGCATTTACCACCATTCTTTGGGCTCAGCCATCCCGCCACTTTCCAACCCAGTGAAGAATCCACCTACCCAGGCCATGAGCAGCCAGTTTCTCCTGGAGAATGCTGTGGGAGAGTGCCAAATGCTTTACTAAGCTCCAAGCAGCCAATGCCCACAGCCTTCCCCTCATCAACCAGGCGGGTCACCTTATTGTAAAAGATCAGATTGGCCAAGCAGGACCTGCCCTTCATGAACTCACGCCGACTGGACCTGATCCCTCCGTTTTCCCACATGTGCTGCGTGATCACACTCAGGATGACCTGCTCCCTGACCTTCCCTGGCACTGAGGTCAGGCTGACAGGCCTTCTATAGAAAAGCCGGTTGGAAGGAACATCCTGAGGTCACCTAGTCTGATTCCTCGTTTCAAAGCAGGTCTGCCACAAATACCAGATCAGGTCAGATGTAACTTGAAGAACTGTAAAGATGGAAATCTAGTTTCTGAGCCACTGTTCCCCTTCCACCTCTGAGAATTTTTGTACTGAAATTACTTTATTGGCTTGTCTATATATAGAACTCTTGTTAAGTAGTTTATAAATTATGGCAAGTAAAAACAAGGGATCAAGAGGTAACAAGCAAGGGTGTGTTGAATTTGAACAGGTGACCTGAAGAGATCATGCATATAAGCTTCCATACCAGAAATACTTTTTTCTTTATTATTTCTTAGGTGTGTTTTCCTAACTCTGATTGCTCTTAGTCAGCAACTAAGTATATTTGTACATTCAGCTTGCTCTGAAAGGTATCATTTGCTGTGATTCAAAATTCATCTAGCTGCTGTCAGAAACACTACTTCACTTCCTGAAGTAATTTAAGCCATTTTAAATAGTCTCTTTACCTAAGATTACAGGTAAGGGAGCTCTTGCAGACCTGCGTGGAGTGGTCTGAGAAGTTGTCATTCACAGCTGATGTCTGTCCAACCCCTTAGTGATTTTACCCTCCACACAAAATCTATGCCCACCTCAGCCTGGCCGCTGAAGCTGAATAACTGCTCTGTGGTGGCATGGATGAAGTGTTTGCATGGTTATGCTACATGTGACAAGGCCAGTAACTGGTGGAGGTTGACACCCCTTACCATTTCTTTTGTTTCTGCTGAATGTGTCAGCTTTTGGCCTGAGAATTTAAACTAGCAGATTGTGATAGATTTTTATTTTGGAAATCTGATCCTTGGTTAATTTTATCCAAAGATTTTTCTGCTTAAAGGTAAGTGAATTGGAATAAAACCAAATCCAGATCTACAGATCTTTCACACTTATTCCTTTTAAATAACCACCACTGGAAAACTTCTGTTCTAAGATTCCTTGGAAATCAACATTCTACTAGCCAGAAGTCCCTTAGCCAGCTTTGAGAAAATTCTTAGATGTTATTTAAGTTCAGCAGGTCCAGAAGATGTCTGGCCACCGTAGGTTTTCCTTTCAAGCCAAAACAAATTCCACAGATGCAATCACTGAATAGATGTGCAGGCTTAAAAAGGCAACATAAAAACTAGGGCCCAACACTAGTTATGAGCATCCAAAAATGCACTAGGGAGATCAGATGCAACTAAAACAGAAGCCATCTCAAGTTGGTCTTGCCATCTAAGGGTGAAGATGAAAGAATAAATAAATGATATTTCAGATCTCTTCTAGTCCTATTTTAGACACGTAGAAATGTAGACAAATAAAGCACTAAGCCACAAAAATGCTCTTGGCATTTGTAAATTACCTCGGCAAGGACAATACAACCCATTTGTAAGTTATCATAACTTAGATAATTTTGACTTGAAAACAGGAACATTTTTACAGACCTAGTAAAACTTTATTAGGAACTATGATATTTGAGTTCTTGTGGCTCTTCCTTGAAGAAAAGAAGTAACATCAACTCATGCTTTGAATTACACAGTGAAAATATAGAGCAATTTCTAATAAAAATTGATTTTAATAATAATTCTAAATAAAAATGTAATTTCTACTGCATATGCAGTAGAGCCCCATTCACGAGATGGGGAAACAGATGCTTCTGACATCAAACACTGAATCAGTACTATTTGCCATGATAAAATAAAGTTAAGTTAGCCCCCTCCAACTGCAAGAATTCCTATTTTCTCATGACATTCTAGCAGCAACTCCACTCAAATGTTCTCAAATTGAAAAGCTGGCCCTATAGCTTCCAGTTCACAAATCTGTAAGACACATTTCATGCCTTGCAAAGATTTGGCAACTACTGAGCATCTCCTGTTTTCTCCGTATCCTGCTAATCTTCTCTCCTGCTTCTAACAGTTCCTCTTTTAGAAAATGTAACATGCAATAATCTGGAAAATGAAGCATTACTAGCGACTTTTGAAGGTTCCACACTGCCACAGAATATGCTTTCATATAGTCAAAACAGCAAAGCAGATCTGAACAAGTGCATCAGTAAAGCTGATTTACAGAACAATGTAAGTAAACCCAATAAAACCTCAGTGATAAATGTTTCTAAAGATACTGACATTGCAGCTTAATGTATTAAATACATTGTTACAACTTGGTAGAATACCTCATTTAATGTTTTCAACACGGCTACCAGGCTGTTTGTTCCACACCTAGAGGCTAGGCAACACTACAGCGAAGTTTCTGCAACTCTGAAGACAAAAGTGAAGATTAAACTCCCAAGCACAGTACATCAGACACTACAAACCTGCTGCTAGGCTGCTAAATTCATTTCTTCACATTCAAACAACTCTTGATTTCACACACAAAATGCATAAAATATACTGTGAAACAGAATTCGAGCAGGCGGACTGCTATGAATCTGTCAGAGCAGAAGTACAGGATATAGAATTTACACCAAGGTTCTTCTAAAGGTGTGTGCTATATTAGCGTTTGCTACACCAATTGGAATAAAAGAGATTCAACTTACACTCACTTCAACCTCTGCTTCAGGACATCACAGTTATTTCAAGCAGCCTCTGGCCATTTGAAACAGTCCTCCTATTTTCTCAACCCTACGGATGTTCTGAATTTCATCCAATCCCTGTTTCAAGCATGCAACCACAGAATTCTCAAACTTTTGTACCATACCTTGGACTTCAATATTTGTTGTACTCCATGATTTACTTCAGCATAGCTGTCTTAGTCCAGATCCAACAAGACCCTCACCATTGTCACAATCTAATTCAAGGATTTATAGCCTAATTTATCTAACACTTAAAATGAATGTGTAGCATGCAAGCTGTTTACAGAATTACTTTCTCTGATTCTGTCTTTTCATTATACTCAGTACTCTCAATAACTGGCACAGTATGCTGCCACATAACCATGACCTTGTTTCAAAGTCACAGATTGACAGTGATTGCAACTTCCTTTTCATAACTTGTAAGAAATGCTCATTGATGTGGCTGTGTTCTCCAGTCAGTTTTCTCAAAATAGTTATGGGAAGTTTTCGGCTAAAAGACCTACACAATCAGTCTATATCCATGAACAGTATCTTTTGGGTACCTCTGCTACACCAATCAGGAATGTGCAAATCATCTGAACAGAAACATGAACTGTGACTAAAAGTAACATTTAGCTGCCTTAAAGAACCAACAGCCAAACTTGTTAAAAAAACCAGGAAAGGTACTCAGTTTTATATTCCTAAGGCTCTCTTCCACCTCCTGTACTTTTAAAGAACATTTTAAAGAGTGATTACAGCTATGATCAGATTTAAATCAAATGTTTTTGTGAATTCAGAACAAGTTTTACCAAATCTCTCTTTTCTACATTATAAGGGTATCTTTTAGCAGAAGATAAAATTCCAGAAGAGCTTTGAGAAATATTACTTACCTTTAAACATTAGAAAACATTACAAAATAGTAAGGTATTGGTATGAATTCAATCCAATCCTGTCCATTTCAGCCTAACAGCTACAGGACTAACAGACTTAAGAAGCATAGGAAAAAAAGCTCTTTCTTGTAATAGTGCAATGTCTTCGGAAAATTTTCTCCAGTGATGTCAAAGTCTGCAGTGAAACAGTAGTCAGAATAAGATGGAAAATGCCTCAACATATTAAGAGACAAAGGACAAGAGAGTACCAAAAGAAACAGGACCTTTCATATCATGCCCAGGACAATGTCTGGGCACCTGCAGATGAAAAGGAATGTTTTATGCCCTCCACCTGAATGGAAAACACACCATCTGAGCATGACTAGCATAGACTATCAGATCCATCAGATCAAGTAATTAGAGACACAGGAGAAATAAAAGTGGAGAATCATAGGAACTTCCATAATTTCTCACAGAACAGACACACACGATGTCTCCATGTGCAGACGGGTTTGCAAAACTGTGCAAACACCAACAGAATAGCTGCCAGAAAATTGTTACTCTTCTCCGGATTTCCACCTGCACTGACACATCTCATTCCTGTCTAAAACCAACTGAAAGGGAGTAATGCTGTATCTGCAGTGTTCTCTGATGAAAATATGAATAATTAAAACCAAGTTGAGATGATTAATGGCATCTGGTACTGGTCTAGAGCTATAGATACATATTCCTAACAAAACAACACACTAATTATTTTCAATATTAAATTACATCTGGTAATGTTAAGCTTCTTATGACACAATATGGAACAGGAAAAAATAGAGGTTCCTGGCATTCTACTGTTGAATTTACTATTCAGTCATGTAAAACATACAAATCAAAAATGAAATAATTACTGTTTCAATTCTCACGTTTTTAGTGGTATGGAACACTAGCTTGTGTTCCATAAAATGTTTTTGAAACATATTTGGTTCATAAAATACATTCTAATAAAGCTCAGCATAAAGCACAAAGGACAATAATTGTATAAATAATCTCCATCATTATGCTGTATCAGATCAGCACTACATGAGACTTAGTACTAAGATACTACAAAATCCAAACTTTTTTTAGCACTTCAGACAACAAAGCAAACTTATTGCAAGAAATTGAGATCCCATAATAGATATACAGATCAATATATGCAAACTGAGATAATGAAAAGCCAGGGATTTCTGTTTTCACTTCAGTATCAATGCACCATCTGCAAGATACAAAAGGGAAACTGACTGAAGGAAATTTCTTTCTTAAGTTTTATTAATGAGCTTAATTTCCACTGCGTCAATTAAAAGACAGGAATGTCAAACCAGAAGAACTGCCTGTATTTAGGTATGGTGATTAAGCATATTACAAGTAAGCACTACAGTTTCCACTAACTCTGCCGGATTAGGGCAGGGACCTATTCAAGACCAAAAATTCTTTACCGTTACAGACTAAAAATTAGAAATTAGAAATATGAGAATTTTCACTGAGATTACAGGATATATTTTTATCCTAAATACAATCATTCTGTGATAGGTGTTCATAATGCATTTCTGTAAGAAAAAAGTTTAAACTCACATTGCCAGTATTTACAGTTCTTCTAAGAGCACTTTAAAATTTGTCTCTTCATCTTTAAAAACAAAAACACAGCTTTTAGCTATAAAAATCTCCTAACATGCTATTAAGTATATCAAGATGGAGGCAAACAGGCAACTTTTTTTAACTTTTGGGTTTTCTTATGACACGTGAGAAAAGCCATTATCACAGTGAATACCATCTCTATTAACTTCAAAGGCTACTTTCAAATACTGTTTTGAGAACAGTGGTTCAAAACAAAAATCTATTAAAAAATGACACATGCTGTTCTATAAGCATTGCTTCATCTATTGGAAGTACATTTTTAGGCATGTGTTGTAAAATGATTACAACGAAGACTAAGGCCAACTTTAACTACTTTCACAGAAAAAAAAAAAAGTCACTTGTTCCCTTTTTTTTTTTTTTCCCCCGTAATAGTTCTATAAACTAGAGAGCCCTTATTTTAAATTTAGGTTATTATTCATTTTGTGGTTGTTTGGTTTTAAGAATGGAAACAGTGACACATTTGGAGAGCTAACAGTCACAAAAGTGAATGTAAAATATATTACTTTTGTTGAATACTACATCTATGAACTTCAACTGTAACTCTTAAGATTTATATTTAGATGTGGGCATTGAAAATTTTTGGAGGGAGGAATTTGGGATTTATATGGTAAGACAGTTCTTTGGGTATTCTGCACAAATATTTGGGATCTAAATGTTACTTCTTTTCTTAAAATCCCATTCGGTTTCTAGGTAAAACGCACTGGCATCAGATCTCTGAATTCCCTTACCTTTTAGAAAACATTTTGTTACAGAGATGTTTGGTTTTGGCTCTCTGCTTTTAACTGAAATCCAGTATTTACCTGTCAATCTATACTGTTCTGAAAATAAGCCTGTTGCTTTGAAAAACCTAACGTTTGAAGCAGTCTGCTAAAATCTAGCACAGATAGCTTAGCCCATGAATCAACAAGATAGCAGACCAAGCTTTACAGTGCTTCACATGACATTCATATGACATATACCTGACAATTGGAACTGACTTAAGGACTTCTAACCTCACTCTTCTAAAAATGTTTTAAAATTTTCCAGTGAGCTAACTGAAATGTGGATCATGTATCACCTACCTGAAACATTTAACTAGATGCTGCCTACATCTGTAATGAAAATGCCATTTGCATAAATTCTGTATCTCAGTTGTTGGACTAAGCAGAAATTTGATCAGGCCTGCAGTCAAAGCAGTACTATTTGGTGACCTAAGACTGCACAGTTCCAGTAGGAATGATTTTAGATTCATGATGTCATGTAATTACTCTTGTGTTTCTTTGTAATTTATATAAACTAACATTATCAGAAAAGGGAGAAATATTTCCACAATTGCTGTAAGACAGCACAAAACAACTTTCAGCTACACTATCTGATGCTAACCAGTCAGTCAGATTAATTTTCCTAAATACTTTTGTAACGAACTCTTCCAATGAGTTATGCTCTCTAAAGATACATTCTGCAAATGAATCATGGTTTAATCAGTTGATGAGTCTATTTTACGTGCTTGTGTTATTGCAATGGGAAACTTTCACACTATCAGAAAAATTTAATCCAATAAGGCTGTCCTGTTTCACAAAATAAAACACAGACTAATCAACTAAAAAAATCAGTATCCTCCTAAATTTACTACAGGTAAAAATGTCAACTTACCAGATTTGTGCTTCTTGTGTTTTGCTTTCTTTTTAATTATAAACAACTTGTTCTGGATCTCAGTTTTGTAAGATTTGAATGGATGAAGATGAATCTCACGCTTTCTTTGCAAGTCATCAAGTTTCCTCTGTAGATTTTCATTTAGAATATCCTTCAACTTCTTTTTTTTCTTTTTCTTCTTTTTTGCCCGCAACTTATTTAGTTTCTCATTATTTCGCAGTGAGTTCTCTAGCATTGTTTCTTTAGCAGATTCCTGGTAATTTATGTCCTGGTTGTCATTACGAGTGCCATTGACATGCATTTGGCAAGCTTTCAGTGTGTTCTCCTTGAATGGACTGATCTCAGCTTTTACTCTAGCCATGTCAGAAAAACTCTGGCCATTCTCCACAGCCTTTATTTCTCCTGAACTAAGGTGACCACCTATACCAGCAATCTCTCCTGAACTACTCAAACTCCCCAAGTTCTCTTTATAGCAACCAGTCTTTTTGATGTCACAGAATCTTGAGGGCTTGATTTCACAGTTAATCTTCATCTCCTCTGTAGTGACTCTAAAGCTATCTGAATGTGTTTTTTTTTCTGGACAGCTAAGAACGGAATCCATACCCTTCTCTGCTTCTGCCTTGGAATGATGTAGCAGCTCTTCTCCGCCACCAGAACTGACCTCCCCATTGCTTTTGCTTACATGTTCATGTTTTACTTTTTCCAGTTTAATACGTGACACTTTCCTAACTTTGATGGGAGGAGATGGGAATTCAGGAGCCTGAAAAGGCTTTTGTTTGTAAATCCGAACATCCGCACCACAGAACTGTGGAAAATGAACATATGCATTCTCCAAGTAGTCATAACCAAGAATTACTTCTCTGCATTCATGTATAGGCTGACCTAGCACTGCATCCTGAACATCCTTCTGTGTTTCATACACAAAATCACAGAGACCTTTCAGCAGCCACACTTTTTGGTAGAATGGTAGCTCATGAAATGGTTTTGATTCCAAGGGATTAACTTCTCCAAGGACTTTGAAAAACTGAGGACACAATCCAAGTTTTTCTGCAGAGCTATTAGGATTGTCAGTCTGCCCTACAACAGTATACCAGTGTCGTACTTTCTGTCTTAGTGCTGCTTCCCAAGTCCTGTACGAAAGCGTAGGCCTGCGATGTAACGTAGATCTGCGATGAGGAGGACTTAACAAAGAAGTCATTATTTTAGATAAAAAAGCATTACACTGAGGCATCAGAAGACAACGTTCCAATTCATAGAATACTATTTCCGGTAAATTTAAAATCTGTTGTGCTAAACAAAGAAAATGACCAATAGCTGGAATCTCCCACATTGTCTCCATCCTTGTAGGTGCTGCTTGAGCTAAAAGTGACTGTTCCCATTCTTCTATTTCTTTCTGACTAGCTTCTTCTGCTTCTTTTCTTTCTTGCTCTCTCAGCCTATTAAAAGAAAGTTTATGAAAATTAAGGAATCAGGAGAACAAAAAGAAACTGGAGAGAAAAAAGACGAGAACCACAGCATGACAAACATACTTATCCTGAAGTAATAAATAACACAATACAATTCAGTTTGTCTTACTTTGCATTACACAATGCACCACTGCAACAAAATGGGAAATTATTACAGCCTTTTACTTCTTCCACCACTAATTTAAAAACAGAAAAAGGTAAGAAAATATCTGGCAGATACCAACAGTTCGGGTGGTTTATATACTTTTTTAAAAAATGTATTCTTTTCCCCAATCCACTTTTGGCAGGATTAAGTATTTCCAATAAATATCCATATAAAAATATCTGAAAACAAATTCCAGGTAAGTCTTGATCTCAAATGGTTGCCCTGTGGCTTATGTCACTTACCTTGTAACTAACTCCCTTCCTCAGTGGTGTCTAACAAGTGCACTGTCTAACTGTTAAGTGCTTCATTCACATATAAAAGCCATTCTCCCTCCCACCCATAGGCGTGTTACTAGTTGACTTGCAATGGTGGACAAAAAGGAAACAAATACTAGAATGCATGAAGAATGTGATGGAAAATAACACCAGAAATAAAATGTCGTTAATAAATGGTTTGCCCTCACCTGAAAAACTGTATTCAGTTCTGGTCCCCCTATCTAAAAAAAGGATAGAGCAGAAATAGTGGGTATTCAGAGAAAGAGGTTATCAGTAATCAGAGGCCTGTAAAAACTTCTGAAAGAGCTGGAACTCCACACATAACACTAGCAAGAAGAAACATGACAGCAATATACAAAAGTAATATGACAGAGTGGGAACTTCTATTTACTTTTATTTGTAAATTCATCATGAAATTTAAAGGCAACAAATTTAAGAGGAAAAAATGCTTCCACTTCAGATAATCAATTACGCATAGCTTACCATCTAACTTAGTAGGACACAGGATATGTTAATTTAGTTCCAAAGTGAAAAATAGGACATCTGCATGAATCATAAGAATATCAAGGTTTACCAGTAACAGGAGGGATTCTTCTTTAATGCCTCAATGGTAAACTAACATCTTTGTCTCAAGGCATAATCAGATTCCAAAAGGTAGAATTAGGATACAGCTGTACTTATAGGAAATTTTTTCTAGAGCTCATTCAAAGCTTCTCATATATTTTTCTCATATTATTTCCTCTGAAGCGTTTGTCACTGACCACAGTTAGAAACAAACACCTGCGTGTATCACTAATGTGACCTGTTGCTGGAATTTACGTTTCCAGACTTCTAACCTCCAATTATATCTCTACGTATAGAAGTAGCAAATAAATGTCATGTATCCATTCAAAGTATCAATGCTTTCCAAATTCAGCCAAAGAATAACGGTATATTAAAATCTTTTGACAACATGAAGCTAATAGTGGCTTCTAGCATTAAGAATGTATATTTGAAGCATTAACTATATATCTCCATGCAAAAAATGTGACAAACCTAGCTTAGACCACAGTTTAGTATGGATGCAGGAGAAATATGCCATGAACACAGACTTCAAATTTGCATCCTCTGTGTATGCAAAATGGCATATAATACAGTAAGATTCTCTGAATCTTTTATCTTACATAATTCAAATAAATGTCAAGGTATTTATTACCATAATTTGAATAGAAATGTTTAATACCACATATATGCAACCTTGCTTTTATGTACCTATCAAATGCAGAAAAGCAGATTCATGTAAAACATAAAATGTAAAAGCAAACTGATCAGTAAATTCTCAACTGCACTCTCTCAGTGCAGCACTAATTTTACTGTATAATGGATGAGATCTCAAGACAAAATCCCACTCTGCAGCACTAATTTAAAAACATTCAATGAATGTGGTTTAACAACAAAAGCCCATTTGCCATTCCAGATGAATAAACCAGTATATTCAACAATACTACTTGTATAGATAAAGCGAACATTTTTTTTATTCTGATTTTTGTTCTATTTCCGTGTGTTAATACTGCATTAATTCGCACATAAACAAAAAAAAACCAAAAAAACCAAAAAACCAAAAAAAACTTACAAGTGGGACAGAGGAAGAAACTATACCAAGTAAAAATAAATTTCAAAGCACTCTCGTATCCCATTCCCTCCTCCCTCTTAACTATAAAACATATTTTCAAATAACCTGCTGCCCCCAAAAGGTGTGAGTACTATTCAAGTAGTATGGAAATATGCTTAAATATGAATAGACAGTTAGATGGAACATTTGTAGAAACAATCAAGTCAGCATCACTTAATAAAAACACAGGTTGTAGATCTAAAAATACCATCTTTGCAAGCAGTTTCAACTTATAAATTAGTAATTTAAATAAATGTAAAATTCTAAATGTGCTTCATAAAATGACAATCATTATACTATTTTAGAAATCTTTCTTAAAAGAAAACCATATCTTGTTCCACTTGCAAAAAGTGTGCCTTTTTTTAAAAAAGCTATCATTTTATCACAGTATCTGTAGTCATTCCATTCTCAGCAGACATTCAAGAGAAAATGTAAGTAATTGCACACTTCCACATCTTCCTTATTGAGGTCTTCCTACCAGCTGCCTATCTTGTGGAGGACATAGCTTTTTCCTGGGGTGTTTTTTGGAGTTCTTTTTTGAAAGGGAGGAGGAGGAGGATGAAGTGGGGAGAGGAGGTGCAGCAAGGGAGAAGGTGCGGAGGGCAGAGAGGGAGAGAGAGGGAGAGAGAGGGAGAGAGAGGGAGAGAGAGGGAGAGAGAGGGAGAGAGAGGGAGAGAGAGGGAGAGAGAGGGAGAGAGAGGGAGAGAGAGGGAGAGAGAGGGAGAGAGAGGGAGAGAGAGGGAGAGAGAGGGAGAGAGAGGGAGAGAGAGGGAGAGAAGCATTTGATATTTAGGAGGACAAATAACCTTACACTGAGAAATTCTCTGGACAAACATATTTGGCTTTTATGCTGACAGCAATTGTAAAAAACCCTCTGTTCATACTTTTATTTACATTTATCAGGAACACGTTTGCAGGCACACATTTTGTTTACAATAATAACACGAAACTATTACAAGGTTTAAGGTCAAGCTGACATTTCCAGACCAACAAAGGACAAACATACTCCGAAAAAAAGTCTGCAGCAGTGGATAAAACCTGACCTTAAAACTCAGCAGACATGCCCAAGTAGAGATATCGCCTAGAACAGAGTCCAGACAACTCCTCACTTATCATTTTCTCTCTTTAGTCAGCAGACACATATAGCCAGCTAACTCCTCCTCACTTGCAACAAGAGATTTCACTGGGAGGGCAGAGGAGACAAATACTAGACGGTACATTCCTCCCTCGCCCCCCAGTTGCCACTTCTAAACCACTATAGCATTGAGTAATTTTTCATAGGTAAATGGTATGGTATTGGAACTTTGATGACAAGGTATAGAGAACTGCTTTAATTCTACAATACTTGTTTCTACAAACTTTCTTTTTAAAAACATACTAGAAAGCTAAGTATAAAAATAGCAATATTATGCATTATCCTAATTTGATCAAGATTTGATGGTCAGAAGAATTAAATTTGGAGATGCCCCTGTGACCTTAATTCTTTATCTGTACTGTCTTACATCATATTATGACATACTTTTTTTACATACATTTTTCCATAGGACACAGTTCATTCCATGGTCACATCCTTGTAAAAGGCTAGACTGACTGTATAAGCATACCTTATTCCACAATTTCCTAATTTAAATGACTAACAGCCAGAATTGAATTCTTTAAATGTTTCAATAAACATGTCTGAAACTTATCCCAGAGTCAAGTTTTCAGAGATGGTAAAGACATAGTTCTGCCTAGCATAATTTTCAACAAATCAAAGTTGTACAGACAGTTCATTCCCATTGAAATAAACTAGTTAATTACCTGGCATTCACTGGTGGTTTAAAAAATTTCAGTAGGAAACTACCTCTATGTCTATAAATGCCTCTGAAAAGAGAAGCACTTCCAATTATATAATAATTCCACCATTATTTATTGTTAACTAATATGGAAGTTAGTATGTCAGCATGTTACTTAATTAACATGTAATCAAGCAGCTGAGTAGAACTTCATGGAAACGTAACTGACAATTGAAATAAGATATTCAATATTCTGATAATTGGAACAACTGAAGGAAAGGAAAACTTATAATAAGATTGACAAGAAAAGTAAATCAGATGTCCTTATATATGTAGACTTGGGGCGGGGGGGAAGTACTGCTGCTGCTGTCAGAAACTATCAGCTGCAAAATAGTGAAATCAGCTTTGCAAAGACATCTTCCCAATTTTTACATGTTGAGTCTACCATGATAAACGTATTAGTTAGGGGAGGTTATAAACATTAAAGAAAGAAAAAATTGAAATAGATTATGCAAGGCATAGACAAACTGCAAGAAAAGAAGAACTTTCTACAAATATCTATATAACAAAAAAAAAAAACCAAACGCAAACAAACGAAAAAAACAAACCACCACAAAAAAAATCCACCCCAAAAGGATTTGGAATAGGATTTCCATTAAGTTGATTAAAGGAATGAAAATAAAAATCACACCTCGAAGTATTCTTCCAAAATACACAGCTTCATAAAAGCTTGTAAAATCAATTTCAACATTTGGGGGGGGGGGAGGGGGGAGGGAGGGGAATAATCGCAAACTATTTTAAAGATTTCATTTACTGCATTTCTTTCTATTCATCATAAGATGGCAGTGCCTTACAAGAGCATCTACATATCTCGAGTGAAGGATTAGATATCAACTTGGACTTCAACAGGCAATTCCTTTAGGTATGTGGCTAAGTTTTGCAGAAAGGCACTTTTATTTGCAACCTTACTTATCTGGGGCTGAAAGTACGTAACTCCTACTCAGGTGGCTAAACAGTCTAAACTAAGATAATTACTAGCTAGAAAGTAAGTGTATGCTGAGCGGCCAGCTGGATGGCTAGGAAGTGAGCATTTTTTTGTGTTCCTGATAACTCATCTGCAAATTGTGTAAAAAGCAGGTGCTGCCTATCCAAACACAACTGATTTGCCAACACACAGGCAAGTTACACTACAACACTGCACACAATTTTATGGGGAAAAACAGCAGCAGTGAAAGAGCAGAAAGAAGGCAAAGCTCAGTACAGCAGAATTTAAAATCCTGAACAGTTTACAGACTCATTTGATGTGACCATCCCAGTCACTCATAACTACACCCTGACACAGGATAGCCTATATTATAGCAACAGATCTGGACACTCATTCTTTGACAACTCTGATGAAAGACCAACTAAAACAATCAAAAAAAACAATCACTAAAATAATATGTATCCAGCAAAGTAGTGCTTTAGTTCTATGAATACAGTTTACAGCATCAATTCTACTGGGATACATTAAAATAGGAATTCTGCATTAACATTTTCTGGCCTGAAAAAGATGAAAACAATTGTTCCGAATCGCATATTTTTACTTTAATTTTCCTTGCTGATTTAATACAAGATTTAAACAGGTATAAATGTAATTTCAGTTCAGCGAACTTCATTTTTGTTACAAAAAATGAAGAGTGAGTAAAAGCCAAATTCAGTAATGAAATTGCGTATCTGCCAAAAGACCAGAAGGACAGCACTGTGCACTGTTTTGAAAGCTGCAATACATTTTTGAATAAAAATAGCATCCCATCTTAGTTTTGCAAGTATATGCATTCATATATAAAACCCTTTGAAAATGTGTATGTGCTGTATGATACGATCTTCACTGGCAATGTATTACTAAGTAGGCCTCCCAATTTCCAAGCTTTCTTCATAAAATACCTCTACAATGTACTTCTGGAACATCTGCACTGTGGTGAATTGGCAAACAATTGGTATAGAAAGGTTCAAGTTACTTCCAAAAACATGGTGAATCCCACTAGGAAATCAGAAAAGAAGGTATCTGAAGCATAATTATCTGAGGAGATCAACAGAATCGAAGAAATATTCAACCAGCTACCTGCTGACACGTTTTTATTGCTTCCTAATGAGTTCAAAATTTCAGGGCATAAAGACACAAGCTGGTTGTGATCTTCTGCTAATGTGTAGCATCAACGACCGGGGGTATCCTTTGCACATGATCTGGGACTTTTGAGTATATCCAGATAGATGCATTTAACTGTTAATTACAACAGTTTTGCAGGAACATGCTTAAAACAGACATATGAAAGCAAAATTTTTATTTCATCAGGTAATATGTTCTATTGACTCTCTAGGTGAATTAAAATGTAATCAAAATGTCTTTTTTCGTAACTGTTATGAAGTTCAAGAGATCCAGAACACAGAACTGAAGACAAATAAAGAGAATTTTACGAGAGAAACAACAACCCTAATGATTTTTGATTTTTTGCAAAGTATGAGGTGGTAATATGAATCAAAATTCACTCATTTCTACAGAAAAATAACTGGTTAACACTCAAGTCAGCCAAAACTGCATGTCTTCAAATCTGCTGAAAATGAAGACTACCTGCAAAGTGACAGTGAACTGGTTATACACAGGAAAATTCTACAAAACTGTAAACTTTGAAAAAAAGCTGATAATATTTAGCTTCATAAAACTAATAGTCTTACCATCATGCTCCATATTCAGACACAGTCCCTAAGCTACTGTTAAAGTATACACGCTTACAAGCTTTGCTGTCCTCAAATTGAAACATATCACAATGAACATTAAACACTGCCTGGAATTAGCTACCTCCTAAATTTATGAAAATCTCAAAATCCCAGAGTTTATTACACATATTCTAAATTTACTACTGAGAGATAAATGCCACATCAGTGAGATAATAAGAGTGGCACTGGCAGAGGTAATTTGCTTCTGGCTATCAGTGAGGGAAGCAGTGAGAAGGCAACAGACAAAATCACAGAATTAGACTGTAATTAAGCATTCTGGTAGTTTTTAATCTAGTTGTTGCATGGAAAAGAGTCCAAGAAGAGATATGATACACCATGACTGACGTAACAGGAAATTGCTGCAGGTTCTTTCAGTTACTATTAGAAGTGTCATAATCCTAAAATAACAGCAGTTTATTTTAAAGTTTATATGACTTTAGAAATTTTTCAAGAATGTGGTAAATCAAAAACTAATCTCTTGCTTTGTGGATATCCTGTATTGAAGTCCTAGTCATGAACTCAAGACAAAGAGCACTACAATATTTATTTACCTAGAAAAGCCTTAAGGAGCTAGTCCCTGTAGAGAACTAGAAAGACATAATTATTTAAAACTGAAACAAAACAGTTCTTCCTATTACCTCTTTTCCTCTTTTGCTCTCAGGTGTTCCTCTTGTCTTAGCACCTGAACCATCACAGACTCAAACATGCCTGTTGACAAGCCTACTAAATTGCGAGGCATGGAACGACGTCTTGTTGAAATGCATGCTGTTCCTTTCTCATCTTCCAGCCCATAGCATCCTCTAGATGTTACAGCTATTGAAGTTTTCTCTCTCAAATGCCTAGAAGAGCAAGCCAGTTCACAATTACAATTTCCCTTATCAACAGCACTTCGGTGCCCACACTATCAAACAAATATCAAGCATATTTACTCAGAAAAAAAGCAGTTACTTTTCACCTGCCATTTTTTCCACTTTGGAGGTTTCTTTAGAAATCTAAAAAATTAAAATCAACATGCTAACATGAGGTATATTTTCACATCTGTTAAAAACGGTGGATCTTTACCTCAAGTAACTAAATATTATTTGGAGATTGAACTCCCTATATTAATCCATAAAAATTTGGAAAGAAAATATTTCCACAAGACTTGAGATAAGAAACTATCATTTTTAGAAGACACCTAAAAATACTGGGCGGGGCGGGGGGGGAAGTGCACTTGTTGGTTTGGGTCAGGGGGACTGTGTGTTTAACAGCAGTTTAGCTAAAAGTTAAAAAAGATCAAAAAGCAGAACACTATAAATTTGCCTGTAAAGTTATATCTTACACTGTTTCAAAGTACTCTAGCAAAACTGGTATGAGAAGTAACACTCCATCACACCTCTGAAAACATCGGGGGGGGGGGAAAAGTCCAACCTCCATGCAAAAGCAACCTCCATTCGAATGTGATTTTCTATGGTTTGCAATATCTGAGAGTCATGCAACCAACCCTGAGTCACATGACGGAGCTCACTGAGCTAAATACTGCCCTAATGAAACAAGAATGATTAT
Organism: Strigops habroptila; assembly: GCF_004027225.2. NCBI lineage: Eukaryota > Metazoa > Chordata > Aves > Psittaciformes > Psittacidae > Strigops > Strigops habroptila. Next base: position 72,317,709 of record NC_044302.2, on the reverse strand, counting down.
TTCAAGAAGTAGTTCTTGAATTTCATTTTACTAACAAAATTAGTTCTGTTAAACACTTTAAACAAATCTGTCTGAACAAAAATTGTAAAAGAATTTTGAGGTTTCTAGATTCCATAATTCTTTTTATATCTAGTTCTTAGAAACTTTCACCAAGCTAGTGTACACAGACAAAAAATATTTACAAATCTCTGAAGAGTTAATATAAGAGAAATTCAGGATTGCTCTTTGCCTGTTTAATATTTCTTAATATTTATTTGAACAAAGACTGCATTTGTGAAAGAATGACAACAACTGAATTTAGTAAATACATATATTGACTACCTAAATTGACTTCACTTTCTTATGGAGTTTCCAATAAAAAGGCATTGAGCGTTCTTAGGTCTCACTGAATCCTGAGTAGGCATCTGAGTAGGCATCTAATGAGTAGGCATCTAATTCAACAAAGAGGCCTCCACAAATTGCTTATCAATTCCATACAGTTGAGATGCTACAGTCAACACAACATACAGAAGTGAACTTGGCACAAATCTTCAGGCTGCATTTGGATAGCTATCTAGCAGTAACTCTCTTAAGCCAGGAATTCTGACTTTTTCTTTAAATCAAGTTTTACTCAAGCAAACTAGTAACATTCATGCTCTGTTAGGTTCAGCTTCACCCCTTCTAGTCTCAAACTGTACCAGAACTGTTGTTATGCAAAAGCAGTTTCAAATATAGTGTTGCTACACCAACACTGAATACATTCATGCTGGGTTATTGAGTTGGCACCACACTCCTCAAGCACTCCTACCACACAAGCAAGGTCCTGTTTACCAGCTGGCAGCCAATGCTCTGTGTCACTAGCAAGTTTAAGGTTGATGGACATGCACAGCTTTATGCATTTCCCAATACTGTTCCTTCTTCACCTTCACCCTTTGTCAAAAAATTCTGTCAGGTTCTACATGCAAACTACTATGTCTCTCAGACGACTGGTGGACCTTTCATTGTAAGAAGCCATCATGGTTTTCCGAATATGACTAAACTAAGCCTATGTCAAACTCCTGAGAAAGCGTTATTTCAGTCACGATTTAAACTGGACTTTCTCTGATACACCTTGACAGGTTTCCGTGCTTGAGCTGCTTTGGCTGATAAACAAGTTCCTGCCAGGGGCTTGTAGTTAAACATACCACGATTTCCATTTTGCCATTTAAGACTATAAAATGACAAGCGTTACCTTTCATTTCATGATTATTAAAAAAAAAAAAAAAAAAAAAGACCTGTTATTTCAAAGCAGATACTTTGGCTCAAGAATTTATTCCTACTTATTTTGAAGGCATTGAAAATTGCAGACTGTAAAAATCACAATTTTGAAGACCCAGATGCTTATGCAAAGTTTAGGTTAGTTTCACTTGCTTTTGACAGAACAAAACAAAGAAAGGAGCATTTGACATCTTGTCTAAACAAGTCTGCCTCCAGTTCTTTAAAAGGCTTCTATCAGAAGCCTTTCTTTCAGAAAACCTTAGCCAGGAAATGCTGAGCCCTTTTCCATATTTTGGTATTTTTGGGTTTGGAATCTCCAAAGCAAATTGAATTGTATTTGAATAGTTCCCAGTAGGAAACATTCCTCTTTGTGCAAGCATTGAGAGTTCGAGTGTTTTATTGTGGGTTTTTTTTTTTTTTAACCCATGCAAACGGTATTTTTTACATAAAGAAACACACCCTCCTTACTTACTTTATGTAAACAGCACCCGGCGTGGTCCCTTTTGAGCTTTTTACACCTACCGTGACAGCAGCGCCAGCTTCTGCTCCAGCATCATCTCCAGCTTCTGGGCCTGTTTGGAGAGCCAGTGATCTACACCATGCAGCCGGTAACAAGTCTCCAACATTAGCCGGAAGTCACCCACGAAATCTGCTATCCCCGTGTACTGCCCGCTGGAAAATTTTTCTTCCATCTTCAACAACCACATTCCAGCTGGCGACTGCTGAAAGGAGTGACTGCTGTTACGACTGGAGAGGGAGCCAGCTCCTTCTTCCCTGATGGATGCCTGATCCACAAGGGGCTTCAAAAACGGTGCTGTCAGAGGCCGGTACTTCTCTAGGAGAAACTCACGCAAGATGCGGTATCCCTGCTGCAGCTCGGGATTCAGGCTCTGCTCCCAGGAGCAGCCGCCGCTCTTCCCTCCCTCATCGTCTCCCTCCTTGTCCGGCTCCTCCTCCCCGCACCGAAGGCGGCTAGCCGCCGGCCGATCCGCCAAGAGGTCTCCAGCCGCGGCGCCCGCGGGCTCTGCCGAGTCCATGTCTCCCACCCCGCTCACGCACGGGGCCTCGCCGGCTCCGGGGGGGCTGCCGGCGCGGAGCCGGCTCTTCAGCATCACTTAGGGACCGCCGCGCTCCCCCTCACCCAGCCGGCGAATCGACATCGGGCTCACCTATGCACAGAGACACGATTCAGTCCCTCGCCACGCTCCTCCGCGACGGCCTCAGCCCTGCCCCCAACTGCGCGGCGAAGGCGGGCCGCGGCAGCCGGGGAGGAGGCAGCTGCCGGCCGCCGGCTCGGCCCGCCTCTCCCTGGCGCCTGCCTCCCTGGGCCTCCCGCGGGCGCGCCCGGGCCTGTGTGCGGCGCCGGCCGCCCGGCCGGGGACCGCGCCCTCGCCTGCAGGGACCGCCTCCCGCGGTGCACACCGGCGCATCCCGCCCCCGGCCTCCTCCCCGCCCGCGTCCCCCCCCCCCCCCGCCGTGACGGGGCCTCCCTCCTCCACTCGCCCGCGGCCTCCTGCTGAAGGGAGGCTCAGCGGTCGGGCGGGCGGTGCCGCGTCTGGGCTGGCGGCTCGCGGCCCGCTCGTGTCTGCGCGGCGGATGCTCCGCTCCCGGCCTCGCCTCGCCGCGCCGCGCGGCCCGGCGGCGGCGGCGGCCGGCGCTGGCACCGGGGCCGCCTAACGGCCGGCGGGAGGCGGGAGGGGGGAGGGGAGAGCGGGGCGAGAAAAAGGGACGCAGCGCCTCACCTAGCGCGCGTGCGCCCGAGCGGCCGCGGCGGCGGCGGGGCTGCGGCGCCAGGTGAGCTGGCGTCATCAGAGCGCGCCTGGCGCGGCGCGGGGGGGGAGGCTGGGGGCGCATGCGCTGTGCCGGGCTGGGGCCGTGCTGCCGTGGCCGCGGCTGTAGCGGTGTGTGGGTTGGGCTCGACTGGGCTCGGCGCGGGGCGGGCGCGGGCGCGTCGCGACAGCCATCGGCTTCGCTAGAGCATGAACAGCCCTTGGGTCGTGTGCGGTGATGAGAGAGTCCGTCTGGGGACAGCCGTGTAGCGGTTTTCCCGCACGTTAAAGGTGTTCCATTAAAAACGTTCAGCGGTTAACGTGAGGAAGTATGCGAAAGCACTCGGTTATACCGCCTGAAGCACTTACCGAGGAGTTAGGGGTTTGTGAGGAGAAGGTATGAAACTGCGCTGAACCACCCTGGGGGTGCAGCTGCGGTCCTTCCAGATTTGCCCTTAAGCACCCTCCAGTCCTGCTGACCCCGACGACGACATACGGAGGAGCGTTGCCTGGGCTCCAGGGGACGCCACAGTAGTAGTAAGCGCCTGGGGGACAGTAGTTTGTGTGCCAAGTTTTGAGTTCATCCCCTCAATATGTATAAGTCAAAAGCTTAGGGCACGTTGCTAAGAGAGGATTGAGGGTGCAGGGGGACGGACGGGATGACAGGGGAAGACACAAGGGTTTTTTGCTCAAGCCTTTAATTCTGCAGGGGCGTTCTCCTCCATTCTGCAAGGTAACTTTCTGCAGAGAGGACTCTGGAGGCCCTGCGCATGACAACATCTTGATAGGAACAAATCAGACTTTGCAACATAGAGGTTTAGAACCACTCCCCTGTTGTTACTGCACTTCCTCATTCTAGGGACACTGGGAAATTTCCATCTCCTTCGTTTCCGTTTGGTCACAGTCAGCTTTCATAAATGGTTCTGTCCAGCTGCTCTTGTGGAAGGAGCCTGAGCAGAGGCCGTGGGCACGGTAACACTCAGGTGCTATGCTTCCCCTGCAGGCTGTGCCTGCAGGACAGATGTTTGGGACCCACAAGGTTAGCAAAAGCCCCCTGTAGCCCCATTTCCCAACCCCAGTCTACAAGGCCCCAGTACAGCCTATGCAAAAAGGTTGATCCCTGAGGTCCTGCCATCTCTCCTGATCACTTACTGATGTTGCAGCTACCTGGTTTTATCCTCCAAAATCCCCTCTTGAACTGCAGACTCCAAAGATGTGATGTTGGACACCTCGGCATGCAAGATGTCGTATTGGAGCAGGAGGCTGCAGCATGCTTCCACATTGGAGGGAGGGGATCCTGCCTGGAGGGCCATTGTGCATTTGAGACCTCAGTGGTCCATACAACAGAGTGTAGCCACAGACAGGGTGACCTGCAGGCCTGTTTTGTGCTGTAGCTATCCCATGGCCACAGGATAAACTCAGCCAGCTCACTGTTAGAGGAGTAGTGGACAGCTCCCATCTTGTACTGGCAACTACACCACTCCATGGTGACGACCATGCCTCTGTCTTAAAGAGCAGCAAGAAGTTATTGTGTGAATATTGTTTCTGTTTGACAGTAGAAATGATGAACAGATTTGGGGTTTTTTGTAAGAAAATCCTCTACAGTGGGGGAGCCTTTTCACATGGTCTTCATGGTGCGCTCTGATCAGAGGCTTTTTGATGCTGAACTGCGTATGGTTCTCAGCAACTGAAATGCTGTAAGGTAAGCAGTTCTCTATTTCTTTATGGTGTTAACTCTAATGAATTGCGTTTTAAATGATACTTTGCAGAGTCTGAATGCCTTTCGTACTGGGGCCATAATGGACCAGCTTGTCCTGGTGCGAAAGAGAGGAAATGCTGTCTTGTGTTGCCATTGATAACCTACCTCGGGAAGAGTGCTCAGTTTGTCTAATTCCCACTCCAAGCTGAAGGTGGAGGGTTGTCATCAGGGGAACAGAAGTTGTGGAGATGAAATCAGCTGTAGTAAAAGCATGATTGAAGATGATGGAAAGCAGCCAGCCAAGTTACAGTCGGAATTTCTAGTATAAGTTAACTATAAGCAGATTAGACTGGCAGCTCTTTTAGCAGCTTTGTGGCTTTTGGGTGCTTGACCAGTAACACTTGCTTCCTGGTACCACTGGGTCAACCAGATAGGAAAATTTGTCCAAGCAGGATTCTTGGGCCTCTTCCCACAGGACACTCAAGCAGTGGCTTCCCTCATTCCTTCAATCTTTGGCCTGATAACATGTAAGGCCACAAGTCCTCACAGGTTTTGAGACCAGGCCTGCCGTAGGTTAACAAGGGTCAGCTCTCCAGTAATCTTCAAAATAAAGCTTTTCTTTCTTCAGGACTGTGATTGTCATCCTCCTGTGTTCCATTGAGCCCATTGAGATGTGGGCTGCTTGCAACCTGCCAGTTGTGTGACCTTGACTTTGCAAGAAATCTGTAAGTCATAGGAAATGGCTGAGTGGAAAAAAGCTTAGCAAGGCAAGGGACAGTTCAATATTTCAGCTGGACCAAACACATGCTATTGTAGGAAAGAGGGAATTACAAGTCTTGTTCTTCTTGCTTGGGTACTGTGGCACTGCAACCCTTGTTGGAAACGCTATGCCCAGCATGCCTTCTGTGTCTCTTTGCTCCTAGCCAAACTTCTCCTCCTCGACACTTACATTATACCAATCTATACCTGCTTGTGGTTGCCCAAAATGTGGGAGGCGTGCTCCAAAGTGCTTCTTTCTCCCTGAAATACAACTTCACAACGAGTACAAGTGGCAGCAGTAATGTTGATTTAGCTTGTCTCAGATAACCAGTTACCAACTCTCCAGCTGACGGAAAGCTCTAGGCATACAGGTGCCTATTATGATTTCTTTGAGGTGGTTGTCTTCTTAAAGAAAAAAAGAAGAATTTTTAGTCTCTGGAATATGTAGCTCTGTGATGAGGAAAGAGACTATAAAGAACTAAAAGCCAGTATCTGTTTTCCACTATCTTTTCCATGGGGTTTTTTGTGTTCCAAAAGGTTAAGATTTTAGTTCAGTGTCAGAACTGAGATAATGTGGATGGCTATCTCATACTCATATGCTGCATATCTAAGTAAATAAGATCAGTTATTTTCAATGTATGTAGGTCAGTTATTTTCCATCTATGTGTAGCTTTCAACTCCACTTTTTGTTTGTTTGTTTGTTTTTTAGAAGAAGGGCTTGGTTGCCTGGAAGCTCATTTATACTTTTTTCCACCAATACCAGATAGCTTAATAAAACTATTATTGCTATTATGAAATTAAATTATTGCCATTATTAAAAGGTTATTGCTATACATCTGGCTTTGCCTTAAGGGAGAACTTGTAGTCAGAATTCTGCATACAGTTCGTAGACTAGTACCTGGGAAGCCATAAGATGTTATGTCCATTGATTCTGGTGTGATAACATCTCGGCTATATTCAGGTCTGCCTCAGAAAACAGATCTTTTAGTCTGTGCTGATGAAAGAAATACGGATATTAAGATCATACTCTGAAATTAAATTTACAGCCACAAATAGGGCCACACAAAACAATATCATATCCTTTATTGGGACCTGTGACTTATATCACCAAAATGTTTGGAAAAGGGTATTTTGTCGAAGTATGCAATTGAAGTAGGATAAATGAATTTAAAAAAAAAAAAAAAAAAAAAGGTACCTGAAATGAATTGTAGTGGACAACAGACCATTGTATCTCTCTACAACAACTTTTATGTGTTATTTTGTCTTCTGTAATGAAAAAATACATTGCACATAACCAATCCAGTAATACACTATGTACTTTCTAAGTTTTGCCACTTGAGTGCACTGTTGAATAAAAGCCATACTCCATCCCTGCTTTAAGTTGCGAGGTAAGACTCCATTTCGAAGTAACCAGGGTATAACTGCTGGAGCAAAAGCAAACAAACTTTAGAAAATATGTAACAGCGATAAAATGGAGTTGCATTGTAACCGCATTCTGTATTAGTAAAAGGAGCTGTAACCCACAGTATCAGACAAAATACTGTTTAGAATAAATGGAGCTGATACATTTAATACTTCAATGAGGCTTATTCTGCTTTCTCTCCATACATCTGAATTTGATATATAATTTTTGTAAAATGCCATCATATAGAATTATGTCTTTTTTAACGTAAAAAGTAGTTGCAAATGTGGATCTGCATGATCATATCGTGTCTTCAAGACAGAATGTTACACTAAATGAGCCCCTCTGCCTTCATGCTGTCACAGAGATGATAAGAAATTTTGCAATTAGAGTGTTATCCACAGTGTCTGAGGAGGTTAGGGGAAAGGGTAGATGCCCTGTGGATAAAGATATACCATGAGGGAGAAATTGGAGATATGTTTGGGGAAGAATAATCTTCTGTATACAGTTCACAAAGGACAGTATGAGCTTGTAAAGGAGTAGAGACAACTGTCAGACATGACCAGTAACCTCTACCTCTGAAATGAATGTTGGGTGACGAAACCTTAGCACATCATGGAGATCAAAATCAGGGATCTAAAGTTAAGTGTTTTAAGTTTCAGTTTTAGTTCAGTTTTAGGCTGACCATGAAAGCATCTACAATTTCTACAGACACCCACTGACAATATAAATATTTAATCTCTTTCTGAAACTTGATTTGGATATTACTGTAAATTTTTTATAGTGTGCCCTAACCTTATACTTTGCCTTTACATTTGCTCTCAGACTGATATCAGTGTTATTAGACCGTAAAGGAACAGCCAGTGGCTACAAATGCTATATAAAGTAAGATGAACTACTAGGCAAAATCTAACAGGTTTAACTCCTTGCATTACCTGTGGCCATTGTCTATATTTTAAAACAGATTATATGTTCATTCTCAGAGATTTATATGTATTTCTCAGAAAACATGTAAAATAATTAACAAAAAAATTACTCGAACCCTCTTAAATCCAAAGGCCCTCTGGCTCAAGTTATTGTCTGTCCCAGCTTTTTCAAGAGGACTGTAGTATTGTTGTAAAAGAAGATATCATCATTCCACCGCCCACAAAGAGCCATTTAGTTGCAGTTTTTCATTCAGCAGAGTGTGTCAGTCTGTCTGCTATTCAGCTGCTGATGTTCACAAACCTTGAAAGGATGTTTCAGCTAAGCTTCCTCCTTCCATGACCTCAAGAAACTTGGTTATTATCCATAGGTTTAAAAGTTATTGGAGAGGAGACACAGACAGACAGTACAACTGTATAAGCCTCAGTTCCTTGGAAAATCAGGGTAGCAGGAACTTAGTAATCTCCAACACTACACATTTTTACTCCTCTCTCTGTAATTGTGCAACACAAGAAAGACAACCACAAAATTGCTTCATATGGACTTAACATTTAATTTTGTGGAAGGTTTTGCAGTTATACTTTACTATGTCTAATTGCAGAGCTGAAACTTGTTTTTTGTTATTCTGGTATTATAGAAATGGCAGTTATTTCCCTTTCCTGTTGCTGAAGAGTGGAGAAGAAATACAAAGATATAATTTCCGTAGCAAAGAGAGCTTTTAAGAGAGTCTAGATATGGACATTGAAGTATATAGAGAGGCAGTGTTTAGATGAGTGTAACATTTGCTCCATCTACTCCCCTTTCAGTTCCATTATAATCATTTAAATACCATGTTCTACAGTATCTGAGAAGACGTATCACAGGCCAGAGCTAAAACTGAAGTCACCCAGATATGTCTGTTTCTGGCAGGGGAAAAGCAAACTCCTCAGAACACATTCACATTATCAGCAGTTTTACAGTATGAATTGTGTGTCACTATGCCTGGTGGCTGGCATCAAACAAAAGAAGTTCAAACAAAAGAAGCTGTGGCAGTGCTTAGTCACCTTACACGTTGAAACACATACAAGACAACACTTGTATCCTACTATACCAGTCCATCAATGAAGAATAGTGGAAAGACTGAGCAATACTTGAAAAGTATAAATTAAAAGGGTGATCTGTATTTCTGGATAATTGCAAATACTGATGCTTGTTCTGGAGTGTTTTCATAAAAGTTGTAGTAATCCATCAGTGATATTTGATTAAAATGTAACCGTCTTCAGTCTCATCCAACCACATCTCTTCTGTACATCTGTTTTGACTCTATATTCAAAGAAAAAAACATTATTTCCAAATAGGAGATTTAGAAAAGTCAGAGTAAATAAATGAATTAATATAAATGATTAATCTTTTTCTTAACATTAATTTCACAGAATCAAGGATAGACAATGTTGAAACAGACCTCTGGAGGTCTTTTGCCTCCATGCTCAAAGCAGGGGCAACTAGAACAGCTTGCTCAGGGCCTTTTTCAGTTTGGTTTTGAGTATCTTCAAGTATGGAGTCTCCACAACCTCTCCAGACTCTCATTGAAAGTCCCCATTGAAATCATGACGGCTAAAGAGAAAGAGAAGTTATCTGTTTTTAAAGACATAGCATGGCCTCCCGTTCTGTAACTTTTAAAATGAAAACATAAACATCTGAAATGTCCTTTTATATTGTGTCACTCCCACTCTTTTGAAGTTAACCATACTCTGCTTTGGAATAGAAGGGCTAAAGCCAAAGTTAATGTGACTCAATTTTGTATGTAAGAAAGAGAAGCTACTGTAGTTCCAAGGACATACCCCGACATCCTACATGTTCTCCTCTATGTGCAGAGAAAGTGCATGACTTAGAACACTGCTGGGTATTGCAGCATATTACTGTGCCATGGACCACTTTTGTTGAACCCTTTCTCTGGACCTGTGCATCCCCTAGCAAGTGATGAGAGCACATCTTTTGTGATCTCAGGTTCAAGAGACATCCATCTATTATTCCTGGAAGCACCAAATATTATGTTACCCATAATAAGTAAAGAGTAACTGCAGTAACATTCAGTGTAAGAACTCTAGACTTTGAGAAATGTTAAAAAATAGTAAAATGTCATTGAAGCAGACATAGCTTCTGTTTATACAGCATCATTTTTTACTATGTTGTGTGTGATTTTAAGAGCAGAGGTTTCTCAAAAAATGGTAAACTTCAGGAGTGGTCAGCATAGCCTAATAGTTGGTCTTCTGTTGTGTATAGAAACACATGGAAGTTTAAAGAAGTGCCTACTGTTTTGAGTAGTAGACAGCTTCACTGCACAGTAGAACAGAATCATTTAGTGACAGTTTGGGAGTACTGGGAGCAGTAGATAGGCTACAGCAGACTCAGGTTAGTCCTATAAATGTCTTTGGCATGATGTAAACAGGATGTGAAGTATGATACAGTAGACTGTTACATGCTCATGTTAAAATATTCTGAGAATATTAAAAACCCCTACAGTTTCCAAGAAGACAAAAATGTATTGGGAGATTGCCATGTCAGTTTATGTCAGTAGCCTGCTAAGTATATTCAGTTTGGTATCCTAATGCCTTTGGGGGAGAAAGACCTGAATGTAAAGAAAAGGAGGAACTTCTCATCAAAAAATTATCATAATGAAAATAGAATCTGTATTCCTGAATACTAAGTTGCTGGATTTTAGATTATAAACTCTGTATTCAAATGTAGAGCAAGTATTTTTGATCTGACATCTCCAAAATACGAAAATGCTATATTTCACATCAGACTTAATGTTTTCAATCACCTTCATTGAAAACGTTTTGGATAGCCTTTCTTTAGAACATTACTATTTGTGATCAAACTTTTCCCCAGTGTAAATCTGACAATACAATGGAGTCAAAATTGGAAATAAGCTTTTATTTCTGATCTTTTTCTCTGCTGCAGTCCATTGGCTATGTTTCGGGTTTGTTCCAGCTTTAGAGACTCTGAGTTAGGCCTCCTGCAAATTGTTTGCAAGTCAGCTGGCTGATAAAATGTAGTTGCTGGTATTTAGTGAATGCTCAAAGTTATTCATGCAATAGCATGTGGTACCAGGAAACCATTCCTTCGTCTCATTGCTGCAAATGTTGACTTTTTGCCGATGAATACCCTTTTACCTAAAAAAATCTGAACCAACCAGTTTAGGCAGTTGTTTTCCTTATTACTTTCCATGCCAGTAATCGTACTAAAACTAATTTTACAGTAATTTTGCTGACATTTTTCTTAATATGACTGTCTTCTAAAGGCTATTGCGTTTCAAGATAATTTAATATGAGATACTAATTTGAATTAAAAGAAAAATTTGAAGATATATTAAATGATGGACTGGACCTAGCATTGTAACTATAGGGATACAGTTATTAGGGGGTCCACAGCTAATGAAATACATCGAGTTTAACGGCGAAGCTAGGAAAATTTAAAGCAAAACAAAACACACAAGTAAGAAGAGTGAGAGACGGTCACTCTCAGTGAGTGACAGAGAGTGGAAGAGAAAGTGACAGAGTGACAGAGAAAGGAGAAGAGAAATGTAAGAGCCAAGAAATAAATGGGGTAGGGAGGTTGAGAGAGACAAGAGAATGGAAAACATTTCCCAGTGGTCAGAGAGGAAGAGATGTGTGTGGGGCTCCCCAGATGAGTGTCCTCCCCTGGTTCCATCTCCAGTGGAGCAGATGGCCCTCCCAGGAGTATATTTTCCATGATAACTTGATATTTTTCTTTAGGGCCTGGACAAACTCTCCATTGGTTGTTCCTACTTTTGATGCTGTTACTGGGTGGGAGCACACACTGCTCGAGGAAGGTGCTGCACAGCTGGCTCGTTGCTGAGCTTTCCACCAATATCCAGTGAACTTTGGGATACAATAAGCTAAAACCACGATTTATTGTTGAAGACCACTACTGTTCTGGATTTAGAAAGGCTCTTCGGGTCCAAAAATGCTCAGTGATATAGTCAATTAAAGTTTAAACAACAACGAAGTTTAAAACAAACTGCAAAGGCTAAAACGGAAGGTCAGCTGCAATGTGGGTGCATCCTCAGTATTTACATGACTTAATCCACCCAGATTGTATCAATTATTTTAAGACTGTTTCTCTTTGTAGCTGCTGATGGCATATGCTATTGTTCAGCTATTTTACAGTAGTGTCGATGTAGCGTGTTATAATGTTCATGCAGTTTGTCATTTAAAATAAATGTACTGTGTTGTTGTGCCTGTAAGGGCCACAAACACTTCACTTAAACCTGAAATGTCACCTCATGGCCCAGGAAGAGATACAGCCTGTAAGGACAATTCATGTGACATGCAGTCTACATCTTGAAACCTGGATCCATGTGCTTCTTACCAAAACATGCAGCTGCTGCACCACCATCAGATCTTGACCTAGTATAGCCCCTGAACAACTGTATTAAAAAAAATGAAACACTTGCCACATTATACGTATTTCATTGCATTTGTCCTTGTTGTGGTTTAACCTGGTCGGTAACTAAACACCACACAGCCTCTTGCTCACTTCCCCGCTCCCTCAGTGGAACTGGGGAGAAGATGGTAAAAAAATAAAAGTAAAATTTGTGGGTTGAGATACAGACAGTTTAATAGACAGAAACGGAAAGGAGATCATCTTCATCATTGTTGTCATGAATTAAAATACCCCAAACAAGTGATGCAATTGTTCTCCTCCCACCGACTGAGGCCCAGCCAGTTCATGAGCAGCAGCCCCAGGCCAGCTTTCCCCTAGCTTATGTAACAAACATGATGCCGTATGGCCTGGAATATCCCTTTGGTCAGCCACTGTCAGCTGCCCCGGCTGTGTCCCCTCCCATCTGCTTGTGCACCCCCAGCCTGCTCAATGGTGGGGTGGGGTGGGAGGCAGAAAAGGCCTTGACGCTGCGTAAACACCGCTTAGCAACAGTTAAAACTCACTGTGGTGTTAACATTAGTCTCCTACTAAATCCAAACACAGCACTGTACCAGATACTAGGAAGAAAATTAACTCTATCGCAGCTGAAACCAGGACAATACCCACCTCTTATTCCACACCATTTATGTCATGCGCAGGTCCCACGTTTTCCAGTACGTCCTCTCCTGTCTTTTGATATATACAGACAGATATCATTCCCTCAGTCTATGGGCCATCCCTCTAAAAGGAGTGTTGTGTTCATATAACCCATGACTTTGGCCTCCATCTGTCATAGTAATTCTTCGGGACAGAGAGATGGACTGGTGGTGGATTGTTGCATGCTGAAGCCAGTTCAGAAGCGCTTCTCTGGTTCTATCATTGCTGCACTTTGCCCAGTTTCGTCAAAATGCATGCCTCATTAATCTGGGAAATCTTTACAGTAATACCATTGATATGGCCTATAGCAACCATAGTAGTGGTGACATACAGTAATTTATCATATTTGACGCTGACCCACATGACATCCTTGTCTCTAAATTGGAGAGGTATGGAATTGGTGGATGGACCAGACAATGGATAAGGAATTGGCTGGATAGTTGCACTCAAAGAGTTGTGGTCAACAGCTCAATATCCAAGTGGAGAATGGTAACGAGTAGTGTTCTTCAGGGGTCAGTGTCGGGACCGGTCCTGGTCAACATCTTTGTCAGCGACATGGACAGTGGGACTGATGCACCCTCAGCAAGTTTGCGGATGACACCAAGCTGTGTGGTGCGGTTGACACTGGAGGGAAGGGATGCCATCCAGAGGGACCTGGACAGGCTGCAGAGGTGGCCAATGCCAGCCTCATGAAGTTCAACAAGGCCAAGTGCAAGGTCCTGTATCTGGGTCAGGGCAATCCCAGGCACAACTATAGGCTGGGCAGAGACCGTATTGAGAGCAGCCCTGAGGAGAAGGACTTGGGGGTGTTGGTTGATGAGAAGCTCAACATGACCCCACAGTGAGCACTTTAGCCCAGAAACCAACCACATGTTGGGCTGCGTCCAAAGGAGTGTGAACAGCAGGTCAAGGGAGGTGATCCTGCCCCTCTGCTCTGCTCTCGTGAGACCCCACCTGCAGTACTGCATCCAGCTCTGGGGCCCCCAACACAAGAGGGACATGGTCCTGCCCGAGTGAGTCCCGAGGAGGCCACAAAGATGATCAGAGGGCTGGAGCACCTCTGCTATGGAGACAGGCCGAGACTGTCAGGCTTGTTCAGCCTGGAGAAGATAAGGCTCAGGAGAGACCTTATAGTGGTCATATACCTAAAGGCGGCCTAGAAGAAGTCTGGAGAGGGACTCTGTGTGAAAGCATGTAGTGACAGGACAAGCGGGAATGATTTCAAACGGAAAGAGGGTAAATTTAGGCTAGATATTATGAAGAAGTTTTTCACTGTTGCGCAGGTTGCCCAGAGAAGCTGTGGCTACTCCATCCCTGGCAGTGTTCAAGGCCAGGCTGGACAGGGCTTTGATCAACCTGGTCTAGTGGAAGGTGCCCCTGCCCGTGGAAGGTGTCCCTGCCCATGGCAGGGGGCTGGAACTAGGTGATCTTTAAGGTCCCTTCCAACCCAAACCATTCAATGATCCTAAATAGCAATTGGCATGATACAATTCAAATCATTGTCTATTCTTACCCAGTATCAAATCCCCTTGAGGTACACATTGGACTTCCCGATCCTCCTGTGTTACCCACCAAGCGCATCCAGGTGCTTGAGCAAAAGCAATCGCACAAAGGGAGATTGCCTTTGTCTGAAGCAGGAATAACACAGACTGATTTCCCCAGCAGATTCTCTGTGTGCACTACAGGAATTTTATCTCCTTCTATAGAATGTAATAGTTTTGATTGGGCAGGGCTAGTTTGATTGGCAGATCCCCTAGTGTTGACTAATAAGGTGGCTTTTGCTGAATGTATTCCAGTGTTTGAAAGCCCCACCACCCTTACTAAACGAGCTGACTTCTGCTTCCAGTATTTCTTTTTGTGGATAGTGGCAACCTCCTGGCACGAGTTGCTTCTTTATTCAGCTGCAGTGCCTGTCACTGGAATTAGAATAGCTGCAGTGACTGTTATTTTGTCGTCAGATCCAGAGACCTTCTCCTCTTCCTGAGGGTGCTGAATAGTGTTGAACAAGGCTTGGTAGGCGTGGGCCAGGCCCCAGCACATTGCAGTGATTTGTGTCTCTCAGTGGAAATTGCCAGGATGACAGCATACTTCTTCCAAATAGTTTACTAATTTTTTCCAGGTGCCGCACTTGCTCAGGGTGAAATTCCAAAATGTTGGAGGTGACTGCTGTCGTAGGCACTTGCTCATACTATCCCACATTTAACATGCTCAGATCAGATCTGTCGTTATTTCAACCCTTTGTGCCCCACGCTGGGCATCAACCCAGCAGGCAGCTAAACACTGCAGAACTGCTCGAATCACTCCTCCACCCCCCAGTGGAATAGGGGAGAGAATTGTGAAGAAAAACCCAAACTCAAACCTATGGGTTGAGATAAAGACAGTTTAATAGGACAAAAATGGAAGGGAAAATAATAGTAATAATGGTGATGAAATAATTACAATATGCAAAATAAGTGATGCACAGTGCAGTTGCTTACTACCCACTGACTGAGACAGTTCATGAGTAGCGGCTCCTGGCCAGCTTTTCCCTTAGTTCACACACTAAGCATGATGCCATATGGTATGGAATATCCCTTTGACCAGTTGGGGTCAGCTGTCCTGGCTGTGTTTCCTCCCAGCTTCTTGTGCCCCCAGCTTCCTCACTGGTGGGGTGTGATGAGAAGCTAAAAAATCCGTGACTCAGTCTAAATGCTGCTTAGCAATAGCTGAAACATTGGTGTGTTATCAACGTTACACTCCTGCTAAATCCAAACCACAGCACTGTACCAGGTACTAGGAAGAAAATCAACTCTACCCCAGACAAAACCAGGAAGGTCCTGTACTGAAATGACAGTCTCATGTCATGACATTCAGAATTCTTCCCACACTTTTCAGGCTGCTTGAGTGCTAGCCAAAAACTTGAGATGTCAAAGTTTCAAATTGCTTTGTCATTAAATATATCTTTTAACAAAATATTTCTACCAACCTGATATACTACCAGTGTCCAGTGACGGCTTAATGAAATAAGAAAGAATTTTCCCAAACCAAACACAGGTTAAATATAGAACTTTATTGACTCAGTATACAAGTTCTAGGTACAAGCAGATGCTGCTTGATTTTAAGAAAAGTCTGGCAAAAAAAAAAGGAAAGATGTCTTTTTTTTTTTTTTTAGAGGAGTTGCATTGTTTCAGTGAGGTATGTAAAAATATAATTCACTCCTTTGAAAATGCAAGGCTTGTATGTTAAAACAAATTTAGTGTGTATGAATAGGAAGGACCAGCAGGTGAGTCAAGGGTTAGGAATGTACGTAGGTAGATAGATAAAGCCAACTGAACATGCCAAATATGATAATGAAAGAGCTAGTTCTTGTATGATAAAAACCATTATCTGGGCTTTATGGGTGAAAAAATACAGCACATCCACTTTAAACAAGTTCACCCATGTCAGAACCAGTCCAGCTATTGCTGTTGTTGCAATGCCTGCAAAGCCCATTTGATAGCTGGGTAAATGTTTAAGCAGTTAACTAGTTTCAAGCTCCCTGCAACTGAAGTTAAACTCCTAACTTTAATATGTCTATATTAACATAAACCAAGCATCTGCTCTGGAATCAGCCTTGGAAGGAATGACAGTTTGCAAGAGAAGTATCAATGACATAAAATATCAGAATGGTATTTATGAATATATTCAGGCAGATTCAGAACTAACGGCTAAAATTTGCCTGGAGTTCCAGGTAAAGACATCTTCTGTGGCATCTTAGAGAAAGAGACAGTTAAAAGTTTGTTCTTACTGTTTCCAGCACTCCTGAAGTGCTAACAGCAGCTAGAGCCAGAAGAATATTGGTGTCGTAAGTGAATGTAGAAAACTAAAAGACTGGGTTCACGTGGGACGTTTATTTTACTTGGAGGTCTGGCTTCCTGCCATGTGTTCAGGCAATAAATTGGCTGTAACAGAGCTGCTTCTAGCATTCTGCTGAGTAGAAGTATCCAAGCAGACACAATAGGAGGCAAAATAAGGTAAGCAAGAGCAGAAGATTACAGCAGGGTTTTAAATAGGCTTCAATTTAAAATTATTTTATCAGACTGCTTGTTAAGATTCTAACAAAAAGTGATTTTTTTCTCAGTTGACTTCAGAGTTTTCTTCTGAAATCTCTTCCTTAGGCTAGTTTATGTCTATTTTTATATATTCCTGTGTCTAGTTTATAGATTTAATAGAGTCTGTCTGATTTGAAAGAGATGATAACCTTATTTTTTATTACCTAAAGGATGCGAAGTTCATTTTAATCCACTGTTAAATTTTAACAACCTTGGAGGAGCTCCTTATGTTCTTTGGAAGCAGAACTGTCTGCTGCAACCCAATACATTTGACAAAATTTTGACAAAAGAGTTCTGACCCTTTAGCAGTCTTAGACATACCTTGTTATCAAGGTACCAAAACAGTATAAGATAATATTCGGATCATATCACCATGGGAATGAACTCCAAAAGTTTAAATTCTGCTTTAATGTACTGAATTTGATCTAATTTTTTGATCAGATGTATCTGTAGTTAAGTGGAAGAGAGAATGATGGCTAAGAACAAATTAGATCGCTAGAGGGGCAAGAGAAACTATACAACAGACTTTCTCTGCTGCCTTCATATAAATGAATTTATATACTCTGTGTAGCAGGAGAAAATTTCAAACTCCCTCTGCTTTTACAGTGATCATGTTGCCATTGGCTACAAATGTGCTCAAGTATATCTGATTTCAGCAGTTGCAAGAGCTATAGCTTGAGCGTTCTGCTTCCCTTGTACTTACCTTATATGCAAGACAAAAGAAAACAGATCCAAGTTTCTGAAAAAAAAAAAAAAAAGATGGTTGAGTACGTCTGCAGCCAAGAACAGTATCCAGCTCTTCCTAGCCATCTTCAAGCACCATATACATTACAGAAGAGAGAAACAAACTGAAGAAATGGGTATGAGAGATATTAAAACAAACAAACAAAAAAAAGACATAGGGAGAGACACACAACATTTAAAACTGAGTAAGAATGCAAAAAGTGGGAGTAGTGACATGAGAGAAAAGGCTTATTGAAATGGGACTCAGTCTTAAGGGACATGTGAGGAAATTCAAGCTATGGAAGCTTTTGTTATTTATTGTAGAGAGCCTTATTTGTTCTGGAGAGCTAACAGAGGTGAAATTCTACCACAGACTTTTCCATTTTCTATTTGTTCAAACAAGCTGAAATAATTAAGTACAGTCCTTCAGAGCATCAAGATTTCCTGTATACCTTTCTCATAGAAAGTTTCCTAAGAATTTATCCACTTCCTAAATAAGGTTCTGAAAATTTCTTTGAACTGGCCTGCCGTCTTCAGGAATTCTTCAGGGTCTTGGCTTGTAATTGTCCTTCTTTTCTTGCAGTGGGGAATGTAAATAGTGTGGATGCAAGACTCTGAATCTAGATGGTTTGCATGGTATCACATTGGTTCTCAAAAAAACCCAAAAACGTTTCATTAAGCATTTAGGACTAACTCAATATATATTGGCATTAATCACTGCAGTATATGAAGGGCAAATCTAGCAGAAGACAATTCCTCAACTTCTTTACTGGGTATAAAAATTAGGAATCGGGACCTTCAGAAATTCTGATCAAGAACTTCAATTGCACTTATGTTTTCAGTAGGAATGTTCTGTAAGGGATTAGATGCCTGTTTTTGAGCATCCTAGTTCTAACAAGGTCTTGATGCTTCGTGAATGCTGAACACCTAGTGCACTAACATCTCTCAAGATTCACAAACTGGTGTTACTGCCTACATACTCTGCAGGGCCTGATTCAGTTACATGTTTGCAAAGGGAAGGTCCCAGTCAGCGACTTAGTGGAAAACTACAGAGGGCATTCTCGTTTGTTTAACATGCTCAGTGGTAAGGCAATTTCAGCAAGATGAAGACCTAGCCTTTACTTTTTACCTTTGACTACAAGTTATCAGACATTTGAAAAATGAGACATCTTTACTAGGAAGTTAATGCTTTCTAGTAAATGTTTCACTTTTCAGTAGCCTAATTGAACTTTTAGTTGTAACTAAAGAGCCCAAAAGAGTGAAGAAGCGCCTTAGTTAGCCTTTGTTGTCTAGTAACAGGAAATTTGCCAGGGACAGAATTCTTTAATTTCTATCTTTTCACATAAATATTCAAAGTGGAATCCTGCCATCAGTGAAATTAACTGAACTGAACCAAAAGACAGAACTCCCCTCCCCCAGGAGTGAATTCACAAATCAATTCACTTGTGTCAGAACCATGATGCCTCTGGCCTTGCTGACCTTTAGTTATACTGTGCAAAGCTGCATGGGGCTAAAATTATACACACTTTTGCTTGGTTCATTCTGCAGGGAACCAGACAAAATGAAGCTCATTGGGTTTTTTGGTCTGCACTTGCCATAAACTGTTGTCATAAACAGTTAACTTCAGCAGAGTGTGTAGAGATGAGAATTCCAATTTCCCTTTCTTCAAACCAAATTAAGGTCCTTAGCTTTCCTGAAATGCAGTGATTTAAGCTGCGCCTTCAGAGTATCTCATTAGCTGCCTGTGTGGTTCCTCAATCAACGTAGTTCCCATTCTTAGACACCAACACCTCTTTAGGGTATGTAGCCTAGGTAATACTTTGTAGGAGAGAATGGAAACCATTTGATTATTGCCCAAGAGAAGTAGTTGCTTGGCTGGAGAAGAAAGAGTTAAAAAAGAAGCAAAGTACACTGTGTGATTAAGCAGAGCAATCCAGCTTGTCAGGAGCAGGAGAACAGAAAGATAAGGAGCTGGTTATTTTGGGACTGTTTGTGACACAACGAAGAATATTGGGTAAAATAAAACTGTAAACCAGGAACTAAACATGATGTGCTAAAACTAGCTTGGTATCAAAGGTAGAGCAATAGTCTAAAATTATCTTCTGCTAGAATGGTATAAAAGCTAGAGCAATAGGCAATAAAGTGATTTGCTTCATGAAGATGCTTTGAGTCCGTGCCTTGCATCCGCCACAATACTTAATTCCCTTTTGTTCATCTAGCCTTTGAAAACTGAAGAGCATTATTTTTTGTAAATATAGTCACAAACACAACATTATTTTAAAAAATGCAAAGCACACTGAAGTCAAATTATTGAATTAAAAGTAACGATTAATAATTTGAAAATATGAATGGTTGCTAATGGTAGGAGATTGATTTTTCCTCTGGTAACTTACAATATTCATTAATAATTCTAATATACTTCTCAAATTTCCAAACTCCAGTCCTCATTCTTGTGGTAACATTTCCTGAACCTTGGTTTAAGATTGCAGTATGGCTGCATGTCTTTACTGAACGTCAGATTATGCTGTGTTGAAGTTATCATAATTTTCAATCACTTATGAACACTTTGAAAATTATCTTTGACTATATTCCGAAGAAAAAAAGGAATATAATTTTTCAATCCAGCTTGGAAAATGTAGCTTGCTTCCTTTGATTGAGAAGCATAAATAAATTAACTTGAAGTCACATAAAGTGCTTATATTTTATCTAAGGGGAAGTATTTAAAAATATATTCCTTCAACACAGCCATATCCATGATAACCTGCATCTTTGTGGAAGTATAGGTAGGTAACTGGTTTACTCTATCTGGAAACACACCGTTTTTGCCTTGCAAGACATAGGCTTGGGTCATGCAGACAGACAAGCATTTGTTGAGCTTATCCTGCTTCCTTTAACTGTTATATATCAAAATTATACTCTTTGCAAATTTGCTTTGCAATCAATACATGAAGTATTTTGACAAGTTCTAACTCCTGCTTCAGGACTGAAAAGTGAAGCAACTCGGGTTATCAGGATTTTTCAAGTGCTCCTGCAATGCTTCTCCGCTCAGGCCGCAGAAAGCCGTATGAAGTGTCTTTCCGTGGAAGGAAGTCTGTTAAGAGGAAAGCTCTGCTGAGAACTGTAAAAACAGATTCCAAAAAGTCAGGTAACTTTCCTAAGTGACAGCTATGTCTGTAATATTGGAAAGACGATTCCAACCCAAGGCAGAATGCAACCACATTAAGTATCTGGAACAGCTTCTCTCTAATTAGGTAAAAAATGAAATTATCTATAAGAATTAAAAAAAAAAAAAGCAAGCAAGCAAGCAAGCAAGAAAGCTGCCTGTAAAACAACTGGTACAGAAATACTCCTCAAAATAGTGACATTAGATTTTTCACACCTCAAATTCAGATGAGTAATTCCTATAGTACATCTATACCTCCCTGGACAAGAGTGAACGACATATCAGGCCTGCCTGCTGTTTTATTTTGGGCACGGTACTACTATTTGTGATTCTAGCTAGAAATAGATTTCTTACACTATAACTGTTATAAAACAATTTTTAAAAGGTTTGCTGTATTGATTATTGTAGTTGCCCTGTTGCTTTTTAGAACAATCCATCTTTTTTCTGGAAGCCTGGTAGCCTTAGTTATGAAGTTCTTCAAAGGCCTTTGAAGAGAAGACCTTTGTCCACACATAGATGAGCTATGCACATGATGCTGAAGGTGCAACACAGAATGTGTCAGACCTGCCACTTCTGGAGGGTGTGACTTAGGCTGTCAGGATGTGCATCATCCATCTCTTTTGTTGACTCTGTGCAGAGCTTCTGCTCAGCCTAAACAGGGTGGAAAGAAAGCTTCTTGAAAACAACTCTATTTCTTTCAAAATGTCTGCTTAAATACAGATGTTTCAGAGGAGTTACATCAATATAAAATGAGTAATACAGCTTTTGTGAAGTCAGGCATTCCCAGACTGTTATGTCACTGCTGATGCATTTTGAGTATCCTGTTGTTTTACTTGGCTAATTGGTCTGGCAAAGAAAGGACTGTTTATCTCACAGCATACCCCGTGTGGTCTGTGTGGTCTGGGAAATGTCTTAACTGAATATGAAAGTAGAAAACCTATTCCAGGAAAACAATATTTGGCCTAACATAATCAGCATGGTGCCTTATAGTTATTCTATATTCTTGGGTGTCAGACACCCAAGCGTCTTGGACTTAGATCCTTCTGACATCCAGAATAGCACAGTTGTGTTCACTAGTGATAGGGAAGCATTTCCCTGTAGACAGCCTTTAGCTACAAAGACCTGTGTTTTTTCTCAGTAAGAGATATCAGGTCCCTAGAATAAATGCTCCTATTTTAGGTAGCCATAAGCACTCTAACCTAGAAATTTTGTCCGTATACAGATCCAATTTTCAAAGTGCAAAACTGGGAAAAAGGCAAGAACTTAACTAGGAAGTGAAGGAAACTAGACTAGAAACAGTATGCTGCAGAGATACTTTCCCTTTCACCTCTTCTCTTCCTCAGAATGAAAACTTGTAACTTTGTGTTTTTCCCATACATCTCTGTATGCGGGCTTCTGTGCACAACCTCTGGCTCTTCACAGGAGTCTTTCCCCCACTCTAAAATGATTCGTTCACCAGCCAGCTGCTAATTTTGACCCCCTCTCTCAGGTTGAAATTACTCCCATCCCCATAATCTCTTTCACTACAGCTATCTGCAGATTGTCCACATCCCTGTTCTTACACTATCCCTCAAGCTCTTGGATTGGAAGCCGCTTTTTCAAGCTCAAGTTTTTGCACATATGAACTTCCCAAAAGGCTCAGCATACATCTCCTCTTCTCACTGACATAACCTTCCCAGAAAAGAAATCTTTGCTTTACTTCTTTATACCACCATCAAACCCCCCAAACAGCTGGTTAAGCCCACTGTATAATTTCTACTATATGTTAGCTGTACTGTTCATGGTTCAAGTATACATAGATTGCCAAGCAAAGATTGCTGTGAAAATACACTTGATCTTTTTATATGGAATTTTACCATTTTTCTGTTGCCAGTAAAATTAATTACATCTCATTTTTGATTAGCATTTAGTTTGCGAGAAACACTGAAATGCTATATACTGACTGAAGATTCAAAAACAGTGCATTTTGACATAGATGAAGATGGTCACCATGAAATATCAACCAAGGATTCACAGTCCCATGAAGGTAATGTGCTTTTTATACCAAAACTCACCAATGGTATGTGTAGTACTATAGGAGATTTTTTAATGTACTGTTGTGTGTATGGTGTTCAGTTCTGAGCCCCTCACTACGAGAAAGACATTGAGGTGCTGGAGCATGTCCAGAGAAGGGCAGAAAAGCTGGTGAAGGGTCTAGAGAACACAAGTCTTATGAGGAGCAGCTGAGGGAACTGGGGTTGTTTAGTCTGGAGAAAAGGAGGCTCAGGGGGGATCTTATTGTTCTCTACAACTACCCGAAAGGAGGTTGTAGTGAGGTGGGGGTTGGTCTCTTCTCCCAAGTAACAAGCGACAGGACAAGAGGAAACAGCCTCAAGCTGCGCCAGGGGAGGTTTAGATTGGACATTAGGAAAAATGTCATCACCAAAAGGGTTGTCAAGCATTGCAACAGGCTGCCCAAGGAAGTGGTGGAGTCACCACCCCTGTAGGTATTTAAAAGACATGTAGATGTGGTGATAGTGACATGGTCCAGTGGTGAACTTGGCAGTGCTAGCTTAATGGTTGGACTAGATGATCCTAAGGTCTTTTCCAACCTAAACGATTCTGTGATTCTGTGTTTTCTGTAAACACAACATTATATTGCATCTTCATGAATATCAATAGTGATATAAGAAAACTTTTATTCCAGTTTACAATATGTACAGTATTATCATTAATATATTTAGATGATAAGATTATTTTGTTCACTCCCATTTGAGTCAATTGAAGGTCTAGATACTTACTATGAAGACACTGGAAGCAAAGATAATCCTCAGAGACAGGGGCAAAATGGGAAAAAAAATAGAGGAGATTTTTGAGTTTTGGGGATTATTTTATTTTTCATGGAACTCATCCCAAGTGGAGCTTCTCTGACACAAAAAATCATATCATAAGTAACATCACAGCAGTAGTTGTTAGAGGCTATTCTTTTGGTAGAGAAGAGGCAAATAGCAAAAAATGCAATTATTCTAGAATTATACATTTTCCAGAGATGTGAAAACAGGGAGGAAAAAAACCCAGTAAACCATATTTCTACCCAAAATACTGGAAAAAGATGAAATCTTTAAGATAGCTATCAATTTATGGAAACTTTATTTCTTACAAAACCCCAGCTTTTACAGGAATGGGAAGTCCATTATATATGCTACAGAGAAAGGCTTATTTGATATATTTATCAACTAATTTTATTTTTATTCTATTAAATTCTAAATAATACAGCTGCAATGATAATGTATTGAAGTTGCTTTATATCTTTTGAAGTATCTTTTACTTGATAACTTCATAGAATTTTGAAATAACCCATACAATTACTATTGCTATTTTATGAACAGAACCAAAATCTGTGTAGGTATACAACAGAAGCAGTTTGTGAATAGATTCTTAGTATGACAATCCTGAGGTAGAAGATACTGATGTTCCTAGAGGAAAGGGAAAAAAAAAAAAGAAAATGCTATGTGATAGTCTTGTATGTGTAAGCACAATCACCACAAACATATATTCATGATGATAACAGTTCAGACAACATCATATTAGGAACCAGCTGTAACCTGGATGTTTGTGACTTTGACCTGAAGTGAGTCATGTTTTCCCGGATAGCTGGCTACATGATTCAGGCTGATGTTAGAAAAGCCAGAAACCACCTGCTATTGCTATGTGTTATTTTCCAATCTTGTACATTTCTTATTAGGATCCTCACACCTGCTGCCAAAGACTTTCAGACTTCTCTTTGATAGCATTTTAGGCCTTACATCTCATTACTGACCTCTGTTTTCTCAGGTGCGTTCTCTTTTGCAAAAGATAGTTCTTCAAGCAATACATTTATTAGCCTCAGAGTTCAGACTTCAGGGTACCTGTTCACAAGTCTAACTGCACAGTCTTCTGGGGTTATATGAACTCAGAAACCTGCAAGAAATGAAGTCTAATGCCTATTGCTATTACACACTCTCTTTCAGATTATGTTTTAAAACAATTCTTTAGATTGTTTGCAATGTTTTTAAATTTGAACAATTCCACATATTTATTAAATATCTTTTATTTTAGATATTGCATGGTTAAGCGTGTTTACGAGGAATGAACCAGCAGTTACTGGTAAGACTTCTGTTAGAATAAAAGGTATCATTCTCTTTGTTAGGGTCTGGTATTGAAGACATGCTTGAGAGCCGGAAAAGTAATTTTTTAGATGCAGACTTGACATTAAGAGTAACATATTATACCAGATTTTCATTTAGGTCAGGTTGCTGGACAGCTCTAAAAATTAAAGAGCCTTCTGTGTTCTATACGAAAAAATCTATGAAGTCACAAAATTTGCCTTAGCAAGTAATGGCTTGGACTGAAGACAATT
Source organism: Strigops habroptila (assembly GCF_004027225.2). Classification (NCBI taxonomy): domain Eukaryota; kingdom Metazoa; phylum Chordata; class Aves; order Psittaciformes; family Psittacidae; genus Strigops; species Strigops habroptila. The sequence goes on along the minus strand of NC_044302.2, from coordinate 72,292,501 downwards.
GTATATGAGGAAAAAGAATGTGTACAAGCTAGAAAATACTTTTTTTTTTTTTTTTTTAAAGAAAAAAGTGTGCTGTGTTGCAGACATATGGCTCTTAGCTAGCAAATACCTGTTGTAACAGGAGAGGAAAACCAAAATGAAATGAAGGAAGAGGAAACACATTCTTGGAACATTATGGAAGCATAAGAAATTACTGGGAAAATCTAAGATATATTAGTTCCAGGTATTCCAGTAGAGGAGAAATGTATTCCAATTTCAACCATAAAGGGCTGCTGTAAGAAGATGAGAGCAAATATCTGTCTGGTCCAGTACTGCACCTTGAACAATGGCCAAATGGAGATTTCTAGGTTACAGTGTAAGATATTGATACCCTCCCAAATTCCAACGCTTCACATTTCAGGAACACCCCAAGCAAGAATTATTTTTTTGTAATAGTTAATTTCAAAGCATTTCCTTTGCATGAATCTGTAAAATTGCCCCTTAGACTCCGGTAAGGTTTTAGTAATCACGGAGGCTAAGTAATTCATCCAAAGGCCATCAGAGAGCGGAAGCATCATGTATGAAGTCATGGGAAGGTTCCTTACTTTCTTTGCCATTCAGAGTCTGCCTGATAGACCACTTGTCATGTTTTGTAGAGGTGACAGAAACAGTTGGACTCCTTTGGATTTACTGAAGCTGAACAAAGAATAAGCAAGTCACAGTAAATTCTATAGACAGAGAAAGCCAAGGATAGTCAGGATGTAACTCGTATTGACATGTGTCCCTGGTGAATTGACTGGACTCCTGCATCTCTTCCGTTGCCACTCTTACCTCTAAACCAGAACACTCTCAACTTGGATATGAAATCTCTCTTGCCTGATGATGTGCCTCTTACATGCTACAGCTGGAGCTGGACAGTTGTGGCTGAGGCAATCTAAACTGGTGTCACAAAAAGTAATAACAATGGCAGAATTTCAGACCTTTTACATTCCGCTACATTTATCTGAACACACATGTAAACTGAGTGAAATACACTAGCCCGGAGTGTGTATTGATTTTTAACAAGGATTTTTATGCTATTTTCATGCTGTAGCTGGGTCAGACAAAACTCTTTCAGAAGACTTCCACAAAAACATTACAGTTGGGTAAATTAGGGCAACCAAAATCATGGCCAGGATTAGAGCAGCTAAGATTAGTTAGGTGGGATTAATATGTTCTGCTGATTCTGAATGTCCTTCAAAGGCTAAAAAATACCTTAGGTGATACGAAAAAAAGAAAAATCTCCTTAATTCCAACTGTTCATTTATAACTAACCAACCTCTGTAAAGTTTGCACTCAGTTGCTGCAGTGATGGACATATAGATAACTGCTACTTTCTTTTATATTATTTTTTTGTCTTTAACAGTACACCTAAGGTACTTTTAAAAGCAGAAGACGTATTATTTGAAGTAAATCTGCAAGGCAGTCAGACAGTTACAGCATCACTGGATAATTATTAATGTTATGGGCTTTGCTGCATAATGCTTTTGTATGCCCTGTCAGTTGACAAAGGGTACATTGACCTATCTACTTTTTGCTGAAGCCTTTGTACGGTAATGACTATTGTCAGTTTATCAGGCTGAGGGGTATCCTGTAATATTCATATGCTCTGATTTCCTGCAGCTGAAAAAAACAGTGTTATTTGAAAAGGAAGTAAATCCAATACACCCACATTTATGAAAGTGGAAAGATTTTTTCCTAGAAAGCATGAAGAGAATAAAAGGAAAAAAATTCTACATTTTCCATAGTATGCATAGTCAGGTATATTACATAAGCATGTATATTACATGTATGCATTAAGTACTAATAGATATGCCTTTGTAGTTCGTATTATATATTAATATATAACTGGTATTCTGTAAGTTAAATATAAATACAGAAAAATAAAGTGTATATATGGCAAATTTAAAGCATCATAAATCCATAGACTTTACATGCTTCACAGAAGAGAATGATATCAAGAGTGATCATATTTGTTACCAGTCCTATGTGCATCAATGCAAATTGAACCTGAATGTTGTCTCTTTACAAAATACTTACAGCTCTTCTTCATTTTACGAAGTGATACATATTTTATTACAATATTCTCCTCTATGTAAAACAGATTCTAAAAATTTGGTGATCCTCACTCAGAGATCAAAGCTTAATGAATTTGTGCTATTGTGCAAGGGTAAGAAGCGTCTCTCTCTGAAGGTAAGAAGTTTATTTCCTTTGCAACTTATGGGTGCTCTTTCTTACTATAGGACAATTTCCCCCACAGACCTTTTCAAATTAATTTTCCTTTACTTACCACCTTCCACATTTCACAACTTCTGACGAAGTCCCTCTATACTTCCTGGGAAAAAAAATCCTATTTTTTCAATAACCTACTTTATTGGGTTAAATAGCTGGCTACTATCACTAGATGACAGCCAGGGATATTGGTTCCAGTGTCTGTGGAAGGACAGGAGGCTTCTTAACCAGAGAACATGCAAGAAATAAAAGTGGAGGAAGGAACAGGAATGCTGTCTTGGAAAGAGATAAGTTTAAGAGGGGAAATATATTTCTCTCAATCAGCCTGAATTACAAGATAAGGAATGTGATTAAAAGAAAATACAGCTGAATGTGGTATCCTGTTCTAAATGTTTACCATATGTTGTCAGAGCATTCTCATTTTCTCCAGTTTTGTGAAAGTTTGCTTATAGTAGGAAGAGCAGGCAAGGATAGCTTTCCATATTGGAGGGTTATAACCTTTGTTAAAATCTGCCTGAGCAAGGACACTATGTTGGAATTTACCCTCTAAACCAGGGCAAAGGTCTAAGAAGCTCTGTTTACACAGGTTATGTTGAGATAAAGAATGACCCTTCATCTAACATTGGCCATGTATGGTGGTATAAATTGCCAAATGTTTCCTCAAATCAAGTCTTTGATGTTTTTCGTTTGCTTTTAATTCATAGATGACTTTCCCTAAAATGTACTTCCTGAAATGATCTTGGGAAATGTATGTTGTAAGATAGATTAATTATATTTATAGCCTGCTAACCCATTGGGATTTTCCTTTCTGTCCTAGAAAGAGCAATCGCTTTAAAAGGATTTCTTTTAGTTCAGAGATTACATTTTAACAAATTAATTGTTTGAAAGGTGTTCTGCCAAATCAGGGAAAGAACTGAGAGTTGAGCCCTAATGGATTTTACTTCCCAATCACCTATTTTAAAGTACTGGGTTATATATGTTTCTTTACTTGATTAAGAGCAGTTCTTACCCCAAAATTAAGACAGACATATTTAGTGTCTCCAAATATGTAAAAAACTTTGAAAGATCATGGACCTTTCTTTTCCCAGCAGAATACAAATAATTTTCTTAATCTCAACAGGAATTCTGGTGTGGAAGATGTCTCCTTATCTGTGATAAAGTTTTGGTATTTGGTATTACAACATGGTTCAGTCTTGGCTGCATTGCAAAATGGAATCTGGGCATTAAACAGTTTGAAGTAATGTCTTTGGTATTTGCTTTCAACCCAATCCATTTTCCATTGCAAATGGTAAAAGAGAGATATATTCATGGATGAGTTTTGAAAGCTTGACCATTTGTTAATCTTGGATAATTTGAATTTAATCGTTAATGGAGTTTATTTTTTTAAAAAAGAGTGTTCTTTATAATTAATATGATATTCAGTGGATTAAAAGAGCTAAATATGAGGACAAAATTACCAATCTGGGTGGTTGTAAACACAGGTCTTAAAAGCATCCTGTTCAGAGCCAGATTATCATTCAGTGGAAAGATGTGACATGAAAACATGCAACCATGAAGATCCTGACGTCAAACAGGTATCTAATTATGATCAAACATGTAAAAATGTGTGTCTGAGAGAGTGTGTGTGCAAATATAGTTTTGTAAGAGGTGCAGCTAAATGCATCCTGTTGTTACTCATTAAGTGACACATTGTTTACTTTCCTACTTCAGCTGATCTTTGGTATTTTCCTCAAAAAAAAAAAAGAGAATAAGAAATTTTCTGTACTTTTGACTTGACTTGTATGTATGTATGTATGAGTACACCCTTTAATGTACAGGAAAAATATTTGACTTTCAATTAAAACATGAAAGACAGATATGTTTCTTGTAGTATTATGCTCATATAAAATACAGGAAGCTACGAAATAGTTTTCACCTGGTACAAATTCTTAGATGAGATGTAGAAAATCTGGGTGAGTGTATTAGCAGGTCTAGAAGGGTCAGATTACAAAAACAATGATGTTTTAAAGAAATAGCAAATCCATTTGTCAAAAACTACTGAGAAGTAATAAAACCATAAAAAGTATATATAATTTAATATAAATAGGAAATTAAAAGCAAGCAGTTCCTGCAATACTTTCCAACTGAATTCTGTATCAGCAGATGATTATAAACCAGGATTAATGCACTGTGTATAGAAAAACAGGTAGCCAGGTGGTTTCTTAACATTTTTTTGTGACCAAAGCTTGATTTTGTTGGCTCTTTTCTAGAGCCAATGATAAAACATTGTGAACACAATGAGTAGTTTATAGAAAAAGTACTTTACTTGTTCTATAAGATACCTTAGACAGACATTATAACCTGGAGGAAATGAAAACCTAAGGAAATGTATCTAATAATAGTAGTCCAGGGAATTTGCTACTCAAGGGATTGAAAAGACAGTCTTTCCAATTTCAGTGAGCAACATTAAAGCTACCTAGGATCAGATGGATTTCAGAACTTCATAATAGCGACTGTGAAACACTGAAAACCTAAAATTCCCAGCCTAGTATTTCTAACATTGCTGGAATTTCTCCTAGATCAGAAAGGAACTCTGGTAATCTGAAACTTCTTGTAGTTTCTTGTAATTTCTTCTTTGAAGTCGTTCTGAAATGGTCTTTCAATGTATGAGCTACAGTGCTGTATATTTTTTCATTGATTAATGAAAAAATCTCCTCCTTACAGGGCCTAGAAAATCCATGTCAGTCGTTCAGTTTAAGTTCCTGCTGAGGTACTTGCATTCCTCGGCTCTACATACAAGGAGAAAGCAACACAGTTTAGGAAATTTATAAGACAACTTCTAGTTGCCTCCTTGTATGATATAAACAATCACAGTCATACTACTTTCTTCTAAAATGTATTTCATACCCTTTTAGAAAGATGTATGGTTTTTCTGTGGAGCTGTTCATAGGGAAAGAATTAGTGTTTGATGGCTGCAAGTTTGGGGGACAGCTGGAAAGAAGATGTGTAACAGTTGCCTGTAGAGACCTATTTATCACTCTGGGTTTCTAAACAGATAATTAAAATCAAAAATTGATTCTGAGAACCTGTTCATTACCTGACAAGACAGACAGTGATCTACTCAGCATGGTCTCTTGCGGATACCTTCAAGTAGAATTGAAAACAATATTACTCACTTTTGTGAGGAGAAACCAGCAGCCTGCACTTGAACCACATCCACTTAGGCCAAGAGGCAAAATCATAATCAGGTCTGAATCATTCTTAATAAACCTTCTGGAGGTTTTTATTAATAATTTCTGGTGTGATGAATTAAGCCTCCATTGACCTTAGGATGACAAAGTGTGGGAATAATTGACTGAGATGGAGAAATATTTCTCGTGTCAATGACAAAGCTATGTGGTGCTGCAATGTGATATTTAGTCTGCTAGCTTTTCACGGTAAGTCTTAAAGAGAGGCATTTTCTTCTTACTGGAAGGCTTCCAGCAGAATTACCAGAAACACAAGAATCTGTGGAGCCTGCTGTTACACCAGCAGGAAGAGTTGCATATAGTGCTGTAAGTTTCTATTCCTGTAAGCAAGGCTTATGGAGGCAGAGTTCACAATCAATATTTATTAAAACTTCTTTTAGTAATTAGGCTGTTATTAACGTAATAAAATAATCACAGCTTGTAACAGCAAATGATATTTTATAATAACATCTTATTCTGATAGGGGATCAAACATTAAGGAAGGTAACACAGACCACGACCAGTATCTATTGCAACACCATGCTGGTAAGAATGGAAAAGTGTTTGCATTGTACGTGCAGTTACTGCCTCATGCAGTGCACACACCTGTGGTCACCCAGCTGGTGCAGCAGCAGAGAGGCCAACCCCAGTGGTTTACTCAGGAGCAGGCTCACATTTACTTATAATGGTAATTATTTTAACTCTATAAGGGAGCATGCATATCACAATTAGTGGTATCATATAAGCAAATGCAGCTAACCACACAACAGGATGAATTAAGAGATACAGAACAGTATTTCCCTTTAGTTCCACAAAAGAAAAGGTTTTCACAACTATCTCCCTACAACATGCTGCCAATGATGGGATGTTTCCTATCCCTTACGCATAATTCTCCCACTAGCCAATGCAGTTTCTTTAAGCACATGTAAGATTACATTTACAAACATTGTCACTTCATGTAGCCTGCACATGATGCTGAAGGGAGTTTTACTTAGTATTCACTGTTGGCATTAATGACTTGATTTGACCTGGAGTTCTCAACTAGACTGGTACTGTTGCCAGCCCTTCTTTCTTCTTTCAGGCTGTCTCATAAATTAGCAGTTTCCTTAGAAGTCTGGACCAAAATTGTGCAGCCATGTAGTAGCAGTGGTGGGCCTGTATCCTTGGGGCACAGACAGCTAAACAGGTTGTAGGAGGAGGGAGTAGAGGGGGGAAAATAGTAGACGAGGGAATTACTAAGGAAAGTTGATCACATGCTGTGTTGTTATATATAGGTATAGGTTTTAATGTTTTATTTTATCATTTTCATGAATTATGTTCCAGAAGTGGAGGGTTTAGTGATTATATATTGGTTATCAGAGAAATACACATCTACTTCAGTACATATATGTATTATCTCCCTTCAGAGGTATTTCTGTTCTGGTCCAACCATAGTATTTTACTGTTCATGATACCTAATCACACTCAGATCTTTGTATATGTATACTTAACCCTCACAGCTCTAGGGTGCTACTATTGTTAAGTAGTAGCAGCACTCAGTTTTCCCTCAGTTTCAAATCTTCCTTCCTCTTTCCTTTCTCAGTTGATACCCCTCCTAAATTCCTTCTCAACTTGACACATTTGCTGAAAAGATTACTGAAGTCAAGAATTCTATCACTAGATCTGGCTGCTTTTCTCTGTGTTCTTCCTTGGTGGATAACACAGGGTTATTAGGTTATTATAACTGGATGTAATTTTCCCAAAACTTTGACTGGAATTCTCCAGCCCGGGTGGACTGAGTTCTGAAAGGCTGCAACTCTCAAAGCTCCATTCAGAGCTCTAAGAGTTTTTATTCTAGGGTCCTCTCTAGTTTGCTGAATAGTTAGATGAAGCTAAACAAGACAGACAAATTAAGTCAGAGGTTAGCTATATAGTCATGAAAGATCCTTATACGGCAGGGTGACAGCATTGGTGGATAAGGAAAAAGTGATTGAAGTCATCTACCTGGACTTTTGCAAAGCATTTGACACTGTCCTGCATGACATCCTGTCTCTAAACTAGAGAGATATGGATGTGACACATGGACCACTTGGTGGATAAGTAATTGGCTGGGTGGTCACACTCAAAGAATTGCAGCCAATGGCTCAGTGTCCTAGTGGAGACTGGTGACAAGTGGTGTCTCTCAGGGGTCGGTGTTGAGGCTAATCCTGTTCAACATCTTTGTTGATGACATGGACAGTGGGACTGATGCACCCTCAGCAATTTTGCTGATGACACCAAGCTGTGTGGAGCAGTCGGCACACTGGAGGGAAAGGATGCCATCCAGAGGGACAGCACAAACCTCATGAAGTTCAACAAGACCAAGTGCAAGATCCTGCACCGAGGTCGGGGCAGATGAGATGAGAAGCTCAACATGACCACACCGTGGCTGCAGTGTGCACTTGCAGCCCGGAAACCAACCGTATGCTGGGCTGCATCAAAAGGAGCGCAACCAGCAGGTCAAGGGAGGTGATCCTGCCTCTCTGCTCTGCTCTTGTGAGACCCCACCTGCAGTACTGCATCCAGCTCTGGGGCCCCCAACACAAGAGGGACGTGGACCTGCTCGAGTGAGTCCAGAGGAGGCCACAAAGATGATCAGAGGGCTGGAGCACCTCTGCTATGGAGACAGGCCGAGACTGTCAGGCTTGTTCAGCCTGGAGAAGATAAGGCTCAGGAGAGACCTTATAGTGGTCATATACCTAAAGGGGACCTAGGAGAAATCTGGAGAGGGACTCTGTGTGAAAGCATGTAGTGACAGGACAAGCGGGAATGATTTCAAACTGAAAGAGGGTAGATATTATGAAGAAGTTTTTCACTGTTGCGCAGGTTGCCCAGAGAAGCTGTGGCTACTCCATCCCTGGCAGTGTTCAACGCCAGGTTGGACGAGGCTTTGAGAAACCTGGTCTAGTGGAAGGTGCCCCTGCCCATGGCAGAGGGGCTGGAACTAGACGATCTTTAAGGTCCCTTCCAACCCAAACCATTCAATGATTCCAGTATCTTATTGTGGGACTTACTCTTTACTCCAGTTAAATAGATCAAAATAAAGAAAATGAAATTCCAAACAGGCAAAATCTGGCAAGTGAGGTCCACAGAATTACTTTGGTTCAGAACTGCTGACCTTGTCAGAAATGACAATGCTATTCTTACTGTGCTCTGCTGCTGGCTAGGATCAACCCAGCATGCGGCTTGAGGGTTTGGGGTTTTTTTTGGCTCAGAAAGTTTTGGTTCATCTATTGGAGATGGAAGGAATGGTCAGCAAAGTTCACTCACCCTTCAGTAGTTCCATATTGCCAGTGTGAAAATCTGATGGAGTGTGGAAGTTAACTACTCTGGCCTGAACAAAGTCATAGCATCACCGAGTGCTGCTGTATCAGATGTCCAGAGCTCCAATATGAATGGGAGTCAAAAGTGGCAGTGTATGCTACAGCTAAGACTGCTGAAGCATTTTTCTTGATCCCTTCGGCAGCAGAGTGTGGGCCACAGTTTGCTTTCATGTGGAAGGATATCCAGCACGCCTGGAATCAACTGCCCCAGGGCTGGAACCACAGCCCTGCCACTTGTCAGGATAGGACCATCTGTGGAAAGAAAAGCACTGAGGTGTGTTGGCCGCATCCAGCAGCCAAGCCCCAGCACAGCCACTCACTCAATCCCACTCCCCACCAGTGTGACAGGGGAGAGAATAGCAAGAGTGAAAGTGAAGAAACTTTTGAGTCAAGATAAAGACTGTAATATGTGAAGGTAAAAAAACCCCAAGTGATGCCAAAGTACTTACTTCATCCCATAAGTAGATCATTGCTCAGCCAGTCTCTGAGCAAAAGCCACTTCAGAAGCAAAAATATCCACACCCTCTTCTTCCTCTGCACTAGTCTTTATGGCTCCTCGTGACACATGGCATGAAGTACCCCTTTGGCCAGTCCAGGATGGCTGTCCCAGCTGTGTCCTCTCCCAGCTTTTTTGCCCACCCCCAGCCTACTCATCGGGACAGAGTGGAAAATAAAGATCCTGATGCTGTGCATGCACTGCTCAGCAATAGCCAAAACACTGGTGTGTCATCAACCCCATTTTAATCACAGATTCAAAGTGCCTTATAATTACTTTGTAATATTTCCCAAGGTCCGTAGCTTCATTGGTGCAACTGGAATGGCAGCTCAGTTTTGCTGGTTCACTTATTTTATGCCTCATGCAGTTTTTGATCATGTGCTTGTTTCACATTGCCTTGTTTCATCTGAGGCAAAATGTAGATTGTAGTGTGCCCTGTACTCCTTTGTGCCATGGTGATGTAAGATGATTTGTTCTGTTTCAGCTGGCCTTCATATCCATTCCTTTTTATCTTTAGCTGCTTTAGAGTTAATTTAGCCTGGGGTTATGCTCATCTTGCCTTTTTCAAATGGATTTTAAATAATTTTGAGTCTATTTATTTTAAAACTTGGAAACTGCTCTCTCACATCTTTCTCCGCAGCTCCCACCACTGACATATTATTCCATAAGACAGTGTTTTTCTGCTTAGCCTGTGAAGACAACATTTGCAGCATTTTTTTAACATGAGCATACATATGTTATTGCAAGTGAATTGTCAATCGCCTGTGGGACATGAGCAATGGTGTATTTTTTTGTCACTAAATGTGAAACCTAAATGCAAATTGGTTCTTCATTTAGTGCAATGGCAAAGAAATAGTCAGATCTATAACTGAAGACCAGTTGGGGTTTTTTCTTGGAACTGGTGCATGATCTCTCAGGCTGCCATAGGAGCTGTCTTCAGGATGAACTTTATCTAACTATAGTCCACCAACTATCTAACTATAGTTTATCTAACTATTGTCCAGGGTTTCTGCTCAACCTTCTTAGCAGGCCATAATAGAAAATTACTTGTATCATGTTTTCTTGCAAAACACCTGTTCTTAACCATGTGCTACAGCGCCCAGCCCTACCAGTGTTTGGGTATGCTTCTACTCCCAGCTCCTCTTTCTCCTCCCAGTCACACAATATCGTTCTCCAAATCATCTTCTTAATTTCCGTATAATTTTCCATCCTTTCATGCAGATGAAAGGATGAAAAATACACCAGGTATTTTTAATTTCTGCATCTCAATCTGCTTTTGCGGGCAGCTAATTTTGGCTTCATATTTACCAGATCCCATTGGAGTCTCCCTTGCTCTAGGTTGAATTTCTGTACAGGTTAATCCCTCTCCTTGCTTCTGCAGGTTATCTTTCTTCTTTTTTTTTTTTTTTTTTCTCTAAAGCCACCAGATTCTTTTATTCCATTTGTATGTCTGTATTACCTTTTTGAGTCCCTCATAGGTATTTCTTTCCTAAAGACAAATTTTCATCAAGTTTCTTAATAGTATTTTTTAAAACAGAATTTCTGAATTGAAGCTGGAGATACTCTGATGTTACACTGACTTGATCAGGACAGAATGTTTTAGCTGCTTCCTATTATATCTTTGCTAATACAGGAGGTGTATCCTCAAGTTTCTTTTATGTACTCTACAATAACTGCAGGACATTTTCTTTCCATCCCCTGTTGTCGTAATGGCTGAAAGGACACATTACTCCTTCTATGGAAGGGTGAATTATTGCCAATGCTGTAATCTCCAGCACAGCTGGAAGCCTTTTCCCCAAGCATTCAGTTTTACTTTAGAGGTCCCCTTCAGCATTGTGCACAATGGAAATACACCAGACTGGTCAGATTTGTAGAACTGTCCTGTGGGTAGGATGAGAATGTTCAACTAGGTCACTCAAAAGGGAAGATAAAATAATTAGATTATGATGCATTCATTTACCATCTCAGTCTTCTGCAAAAGATATTATAAATTCCCTGCTCCCAACAAGAGGTTGAGTTGGGGGAAACATAAATCTTAATCGTTTGTTAATTGAGCTCTTACTATTAGCAGCATGTAACTATTCACGCAGTCTTGCCAGTTACTCCCTCACTCAGTGCGCACACTCAGGTGCAGGAGGTCGTACCCACACCAGGGTGCTGTGCACACGGTCACACACACACAAAGTCCGTCCTGTCAGCGAGTGCGGTTACAAACACTGCCCTGTAGTCTGCCCTCCTATAGCAGCCGCTGCTTTCTTGGGTGTGGTGTGGATTACCATGACCCATTGTGGGTGCCAGTCTGTGCTGGAGGCCTTGGGCAGGTTCAGCAGCTCCTCAGTACCCTGAGCTTACCTGTTCTTGTAGATTTAACAGGGCTGCTAGCCCCCAGCTGTTGCGGTTTCAGAGGCTACCTCTCAGCACACACTCTTCCACACTCTGGCACAGTGTTTTCTGGTAACTGTTTTTCCATCCTCACTTGGAGGTGGCTAGAGAGCCCAAACACATTCCCACACACAGAGAGGCTGTTTTGACAATAGTCATTCCTCCAAAAATGTATCATCTGGAAAAAAGCGTATTGGAAACTGGAGAGAAAAATCATAGGTAAAAGAAAAATTGTTTAAAAGTAATTGAGACCCAAACATTCTAATTTCACTCCAGCAGAAGCAAGAAAACTGTGGATTGACATTTTGTTGCTAGTGACAATTTACAGGGTAGGTTTGTGGTAAGAAAATAACCAGCTGAAAATCCTAAATGAGCCAAATAACAGGTATGCTGCAGTTGAAAACTGCTGGTCTTTTTATGAAGCAAAGGAATGCAGCAATGGATATGGAAATACACAGTCCTTTGAGGGAGGCAGATATTATTTTACTCATAGTTATCACAGAGTCTGTGCCAAAATGATTATGTATTGCAAAAGATTTATCTAAAAATTAGTAAATATGTGTTACTGGAGAAAAGCATTTTCAAAATAAAACAAGCCAGCAACATACATTAATTTTTGTCACATGGAAACCTATTAAAATACAACTTTTATTCTTTCCTTTGTGTATTTTCATAGCTGAGTGAAGATAATCACTTTTTCATCATGCATTACCAAGGAGATTCAGTGCAGTTCCAGTGCTATGAAGACACAAGTTACTACCTGTATGTGAATGATGACTCACTTGATATTCGCAAGCTGGAAAACAAAGAACCCAATAAGGACAAAAATTTTTACTTCAGGGTGTCATATTTACAGGAAAAATAACTTGTCTAACTTGCAGTGGCCTAAGTGCCCAGCAACTCCTATAATAAGTTAACAGAAAAGAAGGAATGTTGAGATCAGCTAATTTCCATTCTGTCTTAACTTTTACTTCTTTGTAGTTTCCTTGCATGAGTATCATCCTTTATTTCTGTACTTTCAATAGGAAAAGAGAAGGGCTAAATTTGAAAAACATATTAACTGGTCAGTCTTTTTTTGTCTTACCTGCACAATTATGCTTTTAAGGAGCTGAATTCTTCTGGAAGGGGAAAAATACACAGGGGATATTTCGAAGACAGGAAGAAAAAGGAAGCATACGTGGATATGAAACACTAAGCACAGTTAGTTCTCTGTGGGGTAAACATTTCACTTTTTAAAATGTCTCTTATAAGCTCACCTGAACTTGAGAAGAAAACATTTAGAAGTAATTAAATGGATATGTGTATGTCCTGTCTGACTGACTGACTTCGGGAAAGGAGTGGAAAAGGCATCTCAGGTTTGAGAACAAAGGAAGAGGCTGAAGGATAGGCAAATTTCTCTGCCCTTGTAGCTCCATGTCAGCCGATATACTCCATTATGCAATTTCAGCATCTATCCTGCATGGCAGCTCTCTAAGAAAATGTACACTAAGCATCAGACTCACGATGCGCAGGCAGAGGGAGGGAGGCACATTGAACTGATGGGGCATAGCACATGCCTGTGAACACCGACAGAAAATTGCTGTGACATATTGGCTTCCATTTCTGAATCATAGAGTGAAACACAGTGATGTTCAGCTGAAAAGCAGAGTGCAGAGCAACACCTGATAAAGAATGACATGTTCAAAATGACTGAATAAAGTAAAAACTAGGCAGTTGTGTGTAGTACACTGGAGGAGCACCTGCCTTTTAGCAACAGGGTCTGTCAGTGTGAAATGTAAGGTGCTGACACTTAAACGTCCACAGACCGTACCCTGCAAGGAGTAAAACATTTGTAATACAAGGGGAGACAAACCAAAAGTGATCAGGATCTCTAGGTGTTAAAGATCTGATTTTCCACTGCTGTGTATGTAATGCCACTGTGATTTTGTGGCAATTTTCTTGCATGCAAGTCATTTGATGCAAGTAGGCGTCATTTGATGCAAGTATGTGTATAAATGACAAACGTTATGCACCCATGCCAAGAGGTTGTCGCTTAGTTGCAGTGGAACAACCTATAAGCTACACAGCACTTGCAGGAACCGTTCTGTGTAAGTATAATCAACAACGCATGCCTGAAATAGGAATCCTAGCACCAGTCAATCACACCAATGCCCATTACAATAAGGCAGTTACCTATAGTAGTCCAAACTCCAAAGGTCTGTGAGATCTTAAAAGATTCCCTCCCCGCCCCCCGCCACTAGAAGTATGGAGTTTCACTGCTGGGCTTGTGTTCTTCAAACAGTGAAAATCAATCTGTTACTTCCAATGCTGCCTGAATAGAAGAGAGCTTTTTAGTATTCCCTAAATAACATAACTTCTGGATCTGTTAAGAGTTCAGTAAAGTCAGTGGGAAGAAAAAACCCCAAATTCTAGATATTGACTTCAGCATACGTTACACTAGTATTAAATTGTTGTAGCACTATCTATCATGTTGCACAATAAATTCAGTTATGTATCAGGTATAATAATTTATAGAATCATAGAACAGTATGGGTTGGAAGGGACCTTTAAAGGTCGTCTAGTCCAACCCCATTTCACTATCTGATACACTAACACTTCATAGTCTGCATTTATTATTGGCAATGTGGTCAGCTTACTAAATTACAGAACATGCTCTCTAGATGGTAAGTTGATGAAATGATGACAACTCATCATAAAGCACATACAAAGCATACTAATGAAATCACCATTACTGATGTCAGCAAAAAAAGTATCCTTGACATCAGTGAATTTTGAATCTTTTTTATAGATAAAACTGAAATCATGGTTCTATGGAGAATTTTGTACTTTTACTATCTACCCTAAAAATAAGATTTTTTTTTAACCATTTAAGGGACAAAAGCCCTTATGGAAAGCAGCAGTGGTAATTTTGTAAAGTTTCAGATGTGAGATGTAAGATAGTAATGTCATTTTACAATTTTTCTCAGGAAACACTATAAATTCAGGCAGCTTTGTAACTATAGATGTACACAGAAAAACAAGTTATCACTTCCTTGATCCTAATCTTTCCTGGATTCTTGTTTTGCTCATACAACTCTTCAAACTGTCATTTTCATATTCCCACTAACCTGAGTGTCTCATTAGTGGCAGATAAGTTTTTCTTTTTTGAGTCAGAAAGCATGTAGAAATTTTAATTGAAAAGCAGAGAATGAACCAGTGAGTCTTTTAGAAAAATATAGCCTCTAACACTTTAGAATACAAAAACCATTTATCAAATGCATTTAACAGTTGAATTTGAAATATAATTACTATTTTGCAGTTTATTTTCAAAGCAGAACTGATATTCTTTAACTTTTACTTAGCAGATGTGATAGGTATTAAAATACTAATAGAAACATTTTGCTCTTTTTTCTCCTCTTCAAAAGCTGTGCTTTAAAGAAAACACCATGTTTTGTTTGCTGCAGAACAATTTAATGCAAGTATTCTTCACATATAACTTCTAATACTTCGACTGTGTTTGTGACTTGTTAGAATAAAACTTGTGAGAATAGCATCAGTAACTATAAATAACGTGATCCTTATGCTAGTTAATCTGACAAAAGCTAACCAAAATGATGTATTTAATACAGGGTACTATATTGTCTCAGGATCTATGTGCTAATTTTTCAGGAAACCAGAGTTCTTTCAGCCATGAAGAAGGAATGATCATTTACAGTGAAAAAAATAAAATCACTTACAGTGAAAAACACTGAAAACTGGTAAAAGAATGACTGCATTTAAGTGTGAGTTTAAGAACAATCGTCCTATGTTAAAGCAAGAGACTGGCAGCAAGCCCCACTAGCCGTGAAATATGTTTGTAGTATAAATACTGTTACATACCACCTTCATTATGGATAGATGAAAGAGCTAGACATTAGAATTAAAAATTGTTAGTCTAATGAATGCTTTTACAGTATAAACAAAACTTTACAATCTAGCACTAGTGCAATTGCAACAGTTGTTGTTGTAAGTAATCCAAATCATGCACTTCCTATTGAGAATCTTTAGTAACACAACACGTCAACAGACAAAGACTCGTTTATGCCTCTTCCCTGGTGTGAAGTTCTCACCCTTGCAGTTACTCAGTCTGAAGTCAAGGGCCTTCTTCCTCTGAGCTAGGATGATGTGATGCTGTTGACATTACAATAAATATAATATATATATATATCTTGTAGTTCCCCACTGATTTTGATAGAAGAGTATTCTGTTTGAGTGTTGCTGCTTTTAGATATATGTGGCATGAATTTTGAAGTAGAGGGTGTGTATAAACAGAGATTTTTAAAATGTCATCTTGGTTTTGTTTCTATTTGTCCAAAATTTGTCTAACCAAAGAAGTCATAAGCAGGCTAAATTCCTTCAATGTTTGTGTGCTTTAAATGCAACTCCTCATATTCCCTGTACATGTGAATAGCTGCAGAGGAGCAGATTCTGTACCAGCTACTCTCTTCATTGTCTCTGGCAAATTACATGGGTTAACTAGCAGTAAGGACGATAAACAGCAGCCAACCGACCTACATCTCCTACTAACATACAGCTCATAGAAGCCGTCCTTCTCTAGCACCATCTCGTGGAATTCAGGTGAACGGCTCTAACAACCTTGGATCCAAAGTTTACCACAGCAGCAAGTTACGAATAAGTTCTCAGCAGCCTGAAAATAAAAATAAAAATTTATTTTTCCAAACCTTGATATTTATTTCCAACCAGTGTAGGGCCTAGATTTCTTGTGTTGGGAATGACTGAAGGGGACAGCCAAGCAGGTGAACGAAAGAAAACTTGCCCCTCTATTTGGCATTTGCGAGGCCATATCTGCAGCACCGTGTTAAGTTTTGGGCTTTGCAGCATATCAGCAACGCTGAGCAAGGGATGTTTAGGAGAATGGAGCATGCGAGGAGGAGAAGCTAGTGCAGCAGGGTTTGTTTAGCCTGGAGATAAGAGGGGTGACTCTTCACTCCCCAGCTGAAGGGAGATTGCAGAGATGGAACGACGCTTTCCTAAGAGGTGCACAGTGGAGGAAAATAGGCAGTTGTCACAAGTTGTAGCAAGGGAGATTTTGACTGTCTTTAAAGAAAAGGGGGGAAAAAAAAAAATATATATATATATATGTAGGAATTGGAACAGGTTTTGTGATGACAGTGTCCATCTTCAGAGTTTTTCAAAACTGGACAAGGCCTTGTGCAACCTCATCCAACATTGAAGGTAGGCCTGCTTTGAGCAGATAGTTTGATGAAATACCTTTAGGGTATTATTACAATATGTACATTATATTGTGATTCTACGAATCAAAGGCAGCTGCAGTGTCTTAGAATTTACAGAATATTTAATCCAAGGACCAAAAGTATACAAAACAACCTACACAAACATACAGAAGAGCCACATTAAAGCAAGCAAAAGAAATCGCATTGATTTCATCCCAAAGCACAATGTTTTCATGACGACATGCAGGCTTGAGCGCAAGGGAAAACACATTCAGTGTCAGAAAAAAAATACAACAAGTGAAAGTTTCCCTCTTGATCTCCAGAAAACTCAAATAGAAACACACAGGACATTTCAAAGCAGAAAACTGTATAAGGAAAACATGTGTTCATTCGGAAAATAAAAATTAATTACAACATTATTATCAGATTAATTTAAAAGTTACTGTCATTTTACCTGATAATTTCTGGTGTAGTTTTTCTTGCAATAATAGTCTTCTCAATATTTGAACAATCTCAGGAAATACAGTAAGCATTGTAGTATTGAAATCTGGTCAGTTCTGTGAGGAACGCCTCCTCTTCCCGCTAGCTATTAAAAACACTGAATAAACTACAATTTTATGAAAGAAATCAGAATGTATATTACGTATTCTAATACTGCTAAAGAATAGAAAATCTAATACACCTAGCTACAAGTGTTACCTAAATTCCACAAGTTATGCAAATTACTACCAGAATAATTGATTCCTGTAATAAATAGATTTTTTTCTTACAGAGAGTGAAGTTGTGGCTGACAGGCATGGTATCTTCTGTAACATTAAGACTGTCCTGTTACGCACTACATAAGCAAAACTGACATTTGCACTGTTTACTTGTAAAATTATTTAAAAAGATAAAGCAACTAGATTTTCAGTTTTCTACTCAAGTTGGTGTAGCGGGCTTCAAGCCTAACTGTTGTCAGTGTAAATAACTGAAGTGATTAGCAGACACTGATAAGAAAAACTAATGTTGTCTAATGTATCCCTGCTGCCAGTTTGTCAGTAAAGTGATTCTACAGTGTTTTAGAGACTGAATATGAGAAGTATCTGAAAAAGGGGGTGGAAAAGTCTAGCAAAAGGGACTGAAATAAAAGATTAAAATATAGAGAAAGAGAACAGATGAGAACAGAAGGACATAGTATGGAGAGCAGAAAGATACATAAAAAAATAGCAAAAAGGTATAAAATGGAGGGGGATAAAGAAAAGGTTTGAAAATAAAGCATAGAAAGAATATCATGATTCTATGTGCATTCCTTCCCTCCTATAGAAAACCAACAAATAGAAGAGTTAAGTACACTAACCCCAGGTAAAAATCTGTAGTTCTCACATAGCTGAGCAGAGGGTGATGTCTTGAAATCTCAGCATGGGTCCCAAGTCCCTTTTATCATAGTACCAATAGTTTCCCAAATGAGTGCAAATCACAGTTCAAAGAAGTTGTAATGGTATGTTTAAACAAATTCTCTTATGCCTATGCTCCCCTCTGGCTCCAGGTTACTCTACAATTGTACAGGGAACTGCAAATAAGATAGGCGAAGTGAAATGGTGCCCTGAGGTGTAAGATTACCTGTAAGATAACAGGTATGTGTTCATACACAAGAGAAATTAAATCTGTTACCGGTCATTTGAAGCTTTAGCTCCTCAACAGACATCATGTTAACTGCCTAAGTGGCACAGTGAATATTTTTTTTTTTTTTTCCCCCATCTAAGAAATGTAGGGGGGGGGGGGGGGGGGGGAAAAGAAGAATATAGCTATCCATGCACGTGGAGTACTTGCATTTTGGCTATTTAGAAAGTCATGCGTTCTTCATTATTCACTGCACCTTTACTACAGAATTTGCAGGATTTCTCAGTCTGGTTTCGACTTCATTACTTTGACAGCTTAGAAAGATGGAAAGTAGTTAATTAATAATGAATTATGAGTTTGTTCTGTCTTCAGTCTAAGCTTCCACGTATAAGGCTGTTATTTAGAAATAAGGGATATATAATTCAAAGTACACTTTCAGAAGACCCATATATTCTAACCTCCACATTTTCTGTCTGATATGCTTTTAATATTTTCCCAGTAATTATGCAATTATCTTGAATAAGATTATTCAAAAGCTAGACTATGAGTCATACTAATACATTAGTATTAAAACTAGTATTAACCACTATCATATGTTGATTAACACTATAAAGAAATACGTTCTGTATTGATAAAGTTAGGCAATTTTTGCTGACAATTAAGCTTTATTCTTGAGATATGCCTTGACTCCAGGGTAGAGAAATTAATATTTCACCTTGTCATACAGAGGTGCCTTTGCCATTTTCTTTTTTTTCCCCAAAACCATGTTCTTGAGATATTAACAACTAGCTATGTTTTTAAAGACCATCTGCCAAATTCCTAGAGACATTTCAAAATCTGGACAGTACTCATTCTTCTCAATTGTCTATCATTTAAATTAGTCTAATAATTAACAGGGATATTACTCAATGTTTTTGAAACTGGAGTTTACTGTAATCTGGATACAGCACAAAACCCAGTTCTTGCAGTAGATGACAACAAGAACTTTAAGTAAGATTTGTTCCTGATGATGAGATGGATCTCAAGATTGGCCATGAATTAGACAAAAAGTGATTAGACACAAGTGAACATGTTTGAGTTCACCCTGCTTTGAACAACAGATCTGACTACATTATTTCTGGAGATCTCCTCCAACCTCCATTACTCTATGATAACTGCTGGTGAAGAGGAATTTATGCCTGGAAAAAATGCTTCTGGGAGGAGTGTCATGAACATGGAAATAGGATAAAAGTCCTTCGGGTGAGAATAAAACATTTGTTTATATGAAATTTTCTGTCCAGAAGGACATTGAGCTAAGTCCTCAAACACGAACCCCAAGTAATCTCTTCGTTGGTAGATTATATTACTGTAAGAGTTCTACAATGTCTTCTTAATTATGTGTCCAGTGTTCTCAGTATTGCATTATCTACTTTTTTTACAAGTAACTGAAAAATTCAGCAGCTCTCCTCTTGATTACTTAAAACATATTTAAGGTTTTGATAGCTTTGAACTGACAATTTGGAAATGCAGACACAACATAGCTTCATTATAAGCCATCTGCAAGCCTAAATGGCAGTATATTTAGCTTCATACTGAAGTGAGTATATCTCTGGCTTTGTTCCTCTAGTCTTTACAGCAGGACAGGGTCCAGTACTTTTATGGGCAAAGAGACGCCGTGACAACATTCTCTTTCGCTTTTTAGTCACCTGTTCAGTATTCAAAAGCACTACGTTAATTCATGATGATGAATTAATCTTTTTATTTATAACCTAAGATTAATCTCAATATACTTGTCATAATTTTTCAGCTTCCTTCAGCTAACACCCTAAACCCAGTTGTACGACTTGAAGCTGACTTTCAATTTGAATTTCATAGGGACAGGAATTTACCATGGATTGCTGAAAGTTAAGAACTACCTGTGTAAATACAGAACAACCATGTAAACAGACAGGATCAGCTCAGTCATAAAGCCTGGTTGTGAAATTAGAGGCACAATAGACATTTAGTTTCTAGTCATTTAGCCTAGAAGAACTTTTACTCCCTATGCTTCCCCTTAATATATAAAATGCATTAAAATCCACAAAAAGTATAATGCTCCACAGGATAGGGCAGGCTAGACATAGAAATACACTACAACCCTTATCCGTTCTTGCCTGCAAGCCTATTCTCGGTATCATTTATTATAATCTCTTATCATGTCTTACTTTAAATAGAAATCTAAATAAACTGTTTGAGTAATACCTCAAACACTCAGAACTCAGGTCCTAGTTCTGACTATGAAACTTAATCAAATAAATCAAATAAATATAATGAACATATTTACTCTTTTTAATAATTCTAGTAATAACATTTTTTTTAACCGTAAGGTTGGAGTAGGCTGTTGACAAGCAGTTCTCCTGCTCCAACATGGAACTACTTTATGGGCAATTCTGTAGTATTAGTGCTAATGAACAGAACAGCTACCGTTTCTCTAAAAAGTTGCTGACAAGAGAATCCAAAGACATGTTAGTATAATTCCATTGTTAAACCAAATTATATACCTTATCACAGAGGGATATGCATTTGGCAAACAAAGAGCTTATTGGCTGTACACTGAGATGCTAATTTATAAATGGTTAATATTAAAATAATTTTATTACATAAATCTGTGTGTTACTTAATTGTCAATGAAGGCAGAAGGCTTTCTAATGAAGGCAGTTTGGGGGGCAAAGAAGAGAGATTGCAATGTAGCTGTAATCTGAGATAAGACAGTAGCACTTGTCATGCTTTTTAGCTAGTTCCCTCCTCTCTGCGCTACAGCACCATGCTTTTCTGTGGTTATGATGCCTGCCTTGTTGCTGTCATTTGGACTACTTCTGTCTGTGTTCAGCACAAAGGAAATAAAGATATTACCATGGTGATTCATGGTACAGTTGTTGTGGAAATGAACTCCATTGTCCCTAATGGAAGAGCTGCCCCTTAGCCCGCTGCTGAACGGTAAAGTTCAGCTACATTTAAAGATGCTAAGAACAACTTTACTGCCCAATGCAGCGGTACTGCCACTATCAGTTTCCTTGGGTTTGAATGTTATGCTTCAGCTTGTGTCAGAATACCAAAGTTTTTCATGCTGCTCTTACTTTGTCTAAAATAGGCCAAATCACCAATCACACTGGTGGTGCACACTAGTAATTCACAAGAGCCTGAGAATTAAAAAAGCAGCATGTAAGTTCCTGAGTCTGATTAACCAGGGTGGGGTGGTGGAGCTAAGAAGTTGTTATTAGAAAACAGTGGCTCTGAGGTTTTTTGTTTGGAACCTGCTTGTGTTGGCAGACTCTAGAAAGGCTTTAGGGCTACTGTGAATTATGGTTTCTCAGATCTCCTAGTAACTGTTCTGCTTCTTGAACATTTGCCCGTTCAGCTGCACAATGAAGACTCTATTTCAATCCTTTTCTGTTTGAATCGGTCTTTAGCATAACAAGAGTAACTTTTCTTAAAACATGAAAATGCAATGCTAAAGCCTCCTATCTGGCCGAAGAAAGTCAGAGGCAGATGTAAAATCTGAAAGTAATTTAAAGTCATGTTTTGAAATCAATTTATTTTGAAAATAGGTCCCTAACTGCAGTGTTATTTCATGAGCTCACAATTTACACTCAGAAATAAAGTGCCCCTTTCTCAGAGTGCGCTGTGAAAATGCTTTCTATTCTCCAATAACTGTGAAGTTCATCGAACAGATGAATCAAATATAGCTTGGTGCTGCCCCACAATGAAAGTCTAGGAAAAGATCAGCTATTCCACCTCATTGTTAACAACTGCATGGGAAGATGATAAAAAAACCTAGATGGAAAGATTTGCCCTTTTTTGCTTTAAGATGCTGAAAGAGATTATACCACAGACTGTTTTACATTCTCATCTAGCAGTTTAGTTTCTACACAGGAGTTGCTCATATAGTAACTATGAATCCTGTAACATACTGGTATATTTCGAACAACAAAAATAAGCCAGTGAAGTATATTCTATAACAAAACAGTCATTTTAGTTTATTTTATCTACCAGCTCCACCATGGGAAATGATTACATGTTCTTAAATTACCATTTTCTAAAACCTGTTCTTATATTCTAAAGTCAGACCTCTTCACCAGCTCCAGACCTTTGAAACAGATGAAAGAAGGGTATGTTTTGGATTATTTCCTCTCAGTTCTGCTGGAAATCAATACAGAAGGTCTATTTGTTGATCTGTCCTCCCTCAACATACAAAACAGCCCAGTGCTGGCAAGAAACTGCATTCTTCTAGCCAATACTACCAAAAAAAAAAAAAAAAAAAAAGGAAAAACCCCCAAAAAACCAAACCAAACCAAAACCTAAAACCCAAGAAGCAAGAAGGCCAAGGAGTAAAATTACCATGAGAAAAGACAAAGCACCACTTTCTGTCCTGTTTTGAGTTAGCAGGACACGTGGTATGCAATGTATACTGTAACAGGCCTCAGGCCTGAATGCCTTGTATCTCATAGCAGCATGAATTGTTTTGCCAGCTTAATAAAATAATTAAATTGTACCTTTTAACTAAATGTATTCTATTTACAATTCCTTAATGTTTGCTTTGAGAAGAAGCTATTTTGCAGGAAATGTGTTTTAAACCAGCCCAAACTGGATTTTATTGAACTGACATAAAGAAAGGACAAAATAATATGGCACTGTTTTATTCAAAATACAAAACTGGACTTCCAATGCGATAAGTATGTGAAATATGGCCACTTTACATGACATTTCAAGATGTTCTGGACTTCCAGTATAGTTAGACAGCTATGGGAGGCTGTCCCTGGTGCAGAGGATCCTGATACATGGCTTTCTACCTCAGTTTCTTTAAATGAGAGAATTCAACACAGGGTTGCATTGTGCACCTTTGAATCAACACACGCATAATAACTCTGTTCAAACACAATCCATACTTATTGTAACAACTATAACAAAGGTATTGCTCTTCCTGATCAAAGGCATCAGCAGACATACTGTGGTTTTCTTACACAGAGGCAGTTTCCAGCTTGCATTTGTGGAATACCAGCAAACCGCCTGAGCTGAACATACAATTCTTTTGGTGGTCGTGTAAAAGTATAGGGATCAAGCTGCATTTAAGAACAGCATCTGCTCAGTTCTCTCCTATTGGCCAACCATCCCCAAATTACAAAGCAGTAAAAAGCTGAAAAAGGAGCAGTGTTTCTCCTGGAATACATGATTTTCAAGTGCTTTAATTTCTCAATGAAAACAAATTATTAATATTAGTGTGACTATAAAAAGAATTATCCAATCATCTCTGAAATATAAAAGAACTGTACTTTGAACGTAACAGCAGCAAAAACATTTTCATCAACTGAAGGAGTGCTCTCAAAATAGCCCAGGA
This sequence comes from Strigops habroptila, assembly GCF_004027225.2. Classification (NCBI taxonomy): domain Eukaryota; kingdom Metazoa; phylum Chordata; class Aves; order Psittaciformes; family Psittacidae; genus Strigops; species Strigops habroptila. The sequence continues at coordinate 72,268,661 of NC_044302.2, read as the reverse complement.
ATCCAGTGGAACAGCCGAAAAACATGCTTGGAACAATTTAACACAATTCTGAGCACAGCTTTCAGCCACACAGAAGAAGATAAATTGTAGCCAGGCTTTTATTTGTTTAACAGACAAATTTGCATAGGCATGTACTACAAAATTCACAGGAGGAAATTGCTGACCTGTCTGATGTAGGGCTTTGCAATGGTATGTCAGCCGGAGCTACAGTCCATATACTACAGCATTAAGAAGTGATACCCTGAACTACTGCATATGTAGTTCTCAACTTTGTATGTGAATTCATTTTAGACCTGTATGAGACTTATGGGCTTCCAGATTCTGTAGTAAAATGAATAAACAAGTTTAAAAGAGTGATTCAAATGTCCTCAAAGCTCTAATTTTTTTATATCAAAAAGACAGTGAAGTAACAAATACTATTAGACACATTACTTATTGTATTCATAATACAAGATTATTAATTTTTATGAACATGCTCTTTATTCATGTTTTTGTTCATTGATGTGGAACTACATCAATTATTTGATATCCTAACCTGGCTAAATTCAGATTTTTTTCACTTACTTACCTAGACTTCTCACGAAGATTGTACAAAACTTGATTTGCTTACCTTCTAGTAAAAGGTGAATAAAAAAGGACAAAGTACCTGAAGTTGCCTGATATAAAAGAGTTAAGGAGAGGCATACTTCAAAAACCACACTTACTGTTGTGTCTGTTATGACCGTTATGTCAGGTTATCTTCAGCAAAAGATTCAAAAGGTTCAGAAAAGCTGCACTCAGGACACTGTTTTACACTGATAGTTTTTAATTGGTGAGAAATTCAAAAGAGGTGCCTCATAGGAGCATACCATACAGGAAGAAATAAAAATTTGAAGGCCATCTCTGGTATTGTGCTGAAATTTTCATACCTTTTCAACTAACAGTTGCTCAGTTCCATGTTTTGCTGAATTTGTGACTATGTCTAACATTATAACTATAAAAGTATTCTTTGCCAAGAAACAAAGTCAAATTATTTTACTGAAGATCTAACCCTGGTCAGGTTCTGATCAGTAAGAATGATACGAAAAATCTACTATGTGCTGTGTTATTTGGCAAAAAGATAAATTTTAATTTTCTTTTCAATTAACATTTTCTCCAAGCTTAGGAAAGACTGGCAATTTCTCCTTACTACTTGAGCTACCCTCTAATATTTTCTGGATTGCGAATCTTGTGCATTAAAATTAATAATTTTCCATTGTTTTTCAATTTACTCTGGTAAGTGAAAAAAAAATATATAAATCACCTGTAAGAATCTCTGGAAATGATCTAAACAAATCTTTAATGAGAATTTGGAAACCCTTTAAATTCAGTTAAAATATTCCGCACTTAAAACTAAAAACATTAGGATTAAACTGTATTTCAGAATAGAAATCAAAGGGATGAATGAATATCTTCCAACCTCATTCAGTTTTATATGGTATATTTCCTTTTCCATCACATACACTGGAAAAAAAAAGTAAAAATGGAGCTTGGTCTTCACAGTTTAGTTGAAACTAACCTAGAAAATTCTAGCAAATACAGCTCTATACCCTGATCTTCAAAAACTTTCACGTTTCTGGGCAAATTAGTTCCTTACAACCAACACAAAAGATAAAGGAATTTTACATTTAGTAGTACAAGCAGGTTTTGGACAAAAGAAGAACACCGAACATCTTGCAAACGAAAAGGCGGAAAAACTCATTATTTAATGTTGGTTTGTCTTGGCTGTATGTCTCACAGGAGTCCACTGGATGGCCCCCTTACTACGCTCTGGTTTTGCATTTCCTCAAGCACCGTACTACCATGTTGTAACTGCATGAGGCGCGGCCCACTGCCTCAGGAAACTTCGCTCAAACAGATGGAAAAACATTTCCATTTGTGGTATGCATGTTTGCAAGCGCAAGGTGTCCTCCCAAAACAACGACCTTCAGTTTCCTGTACAAAAGAATGGCTGATAATCTCTGAGTGTAAGGTGGTGGATACAACTACCACAACAACAAAAACCCCACAAACCCAAGGAGTATACTGGGGAAAAAAACGAAATTAATAAAGTTAGATTCTGGCACTTCCATCCTCTTATAATGCACTACAGCAAGTGACACATACAGCCATCCTAACACTAAGTAATCCATCCTTCTTAGAAACTTTGTAAAGGCAACAAGGCAGTGAAAAACCAGGCATGTCGAAAATGCTTAGCTTGTGGGAATCAAGAATGATCAAAAGGAGAGGTGTCAGTCAGTGTGCACTTTGGTCCTTGGGCTGGTTTCAGTTTGCAGTTGTGGATTCATACCACTTTTAATAGCAAGTTGACCCTAAAACAGAGAACTCCACTCCTTTCTTTAGTTAGCTCTATCAGTAGTATTAGTACAGGATATGTCAGATCAAAGAGCTGATTACACAGATTTTTTTCTGATGTATTACTTTTAAGTCAGATGGTAAAATCTGTGATTGTATGATCTCCACAATTTAACACAAGGCAGGGTCTTTAGTTATGTGGGTAAAGTGTAACACAAATCCACATTCTGTGTTCAAAAGCTAAAGCCTTTTTTATTTGTTTGTTTTTCCACTTGGTTGCATTTTTTGAAGCATTCCTAAAGAGATTTTATTGCAAAATCTATTACCTGATAAAATCACCTACATGAGTTACGAGACTTCCAAATGTCTCACAAAAAAAAAAACCAAAAAACCCTAAAATGTCTTAGATTTCTAGTCTATACCCCACAGAGCAGTATGAGATTACTTAATTCTTGCTTTTTGTCTCAGCTAGTTTCCCTAAACACCAGACTAAACAAAGGCATCATAAAAATATGGGTTGATTCTGTCATCAGTCACAGATTCATTCTCTTGGGAAACCATCTTACATCCCTTATTCATATAAAACTCCACTGATGTCCAAGAACTATTTTACTGAATATTGTAATGCCGCTATAGAACTCAACCTTTACTTATTCTTTTAGTCTTTTTTAAAGTTTTAATACTTTTTTAAAGTTTTAATACTTTATGGTTACTATCTGATGTGTTGAATGTGTCACTCTGTGTATGTTGAATGGAATGAACATGCAAGTGTGTGCACCATGGGGATATAAAAAAATTTACTTTTTTTTTTTTTTTTAAATGAAGGATGTCAGCCACAGTATACAGAAGGCTGATAGTTTACTACCATTCTGGATATACAAATGCTCAGAATGCCATCACTGCAAAGCCAAATCACCATCACTTATACCAGGTCAATTAACCATCTGGAAGAACTGCCTAACATTGTCTTTAGGAAGTGATACCTTACTGTACTTAGACAGGGATTTTAGTCAATGAAAACTTCTAACTATTTATTGCAAACTGCCAGATTCCATAAGAAATGAGAACAGCTCCCTGAATAGCCAGCTCAGCTACAGAGTTAAGCTAAACCTAGTTTATAGCTCTGTCTTTAACAGAGCAGATTACTTATAGAATTAAGTAAGATAATTGAAGATGGAAACAGAAAATCTACATTATTATAACATAAACATAGGCAAAATCTTGTCTACTTGCCTAGAGTTGTGCCAATGCATATTGAACACAAATTCAGGCAATGTTTTTACGTCGTCTACGCATGTACGGAATAGCTGGTGCAACAGTGGTGAAACTTGATTTTTATATTAAATAAAATCCTTTACTTTACAATATGTGGAAGAGTTAGTCTGTAGAATAAATCAGGACTAAGTTCCAGATGCTCACAGGCAGAACAAGAGCAGAAGAGGTCCAAAAATAGGATGCAAGGTAAGGGACCAAGAATGCAGGTACACAGTGTCCTCCCTGTCTGGAATAATGTGCTTGTTCTACTAAAAGGCTTTAATACCTATCTTACTGTAGGAGGGTGATACAATGCTTGTGCTTGTAACTTAGCTTGTAGCTAAGACATTTTTAAGTAGTGTAAGGTCTGTTGAACTACACTACACCTATTCATCTATGTTTGTGTAGTGCCAGGTCTGTTGTGGCTCTAGCTACAAATACCAATTATGTAAATAACAACACATACGTCCGTAAAAGTTTCATATATTTGTTTACAATCAGACAGGGGATCAAAGTACAGAGACCTTGTGTGCAAGCACTCATCAGAATAACCATTAGTCAACAAAACGGGGTGCTTTATTTTCTCTCACAGGGTTTTGGTTGGTTTTTTTTTTTTTTAATTGGTCTGTCATGGTGGGCATAGTATTATGCTGGGAATGGGATGGAATGGGATAGGATAGGACAGGACAGGACACAATAGAACGGAATACAGCAGAACAGACAGAATGGAACAGAACAGAATGGAATGGAACGGAATGGAACAGGATGGAACAGAACAGAGCAGAGCAGAGCAGAACAGAACGGAGTGGAGTAAAATGGAATGGAATGGAATAGGATTGGACAGGACAGGACAGGATAGGATAGGATAGGATAGGATAGGATAGGATAGGATAGGATAGACTAGACTAGACTGGACTAGACTAGAATAGTTCAGTTGGAAGGGACCTGCAAGAATTGTCTAGTCCAACTGCTCAACCACTTCAGGACTGATCAAAAGTTGAAGCATATTATTCAAGGGGTTGTCCAAATGCCTCTTAAACACTGACAGGCTTGGGGCATTGATGTTCTTTCTAGAAAGCCTGTTCCGGTGTTTGACCACTCTGTTGGTAAAGAAATGTTTCCAAATATCTAGTCTGAACCTCCCCTAATTCAGCTTTTAGCCAATCCTGTTATGTCCTGTCACTGGAAGTATGCAGGCATACAGTACAATTATATTTCTATTTCAGACAAGTACAATCCCCACTTTAATTTACATGGCCACTGGAATGTTAATATACCATGGCCCCAGCAGAGGAACCTCCCTCCTCCCAGCTCGCAGCTGAAAACCTGTATCCTGCAAACATGTGGTCTGCAAGCTCAACTAATACTGATACTAGTTTCAGTAACTGCAAACATTAATTTATGTGCAGTTTCCTGTGCTTTTCTTAGCCTATAGTTAGATTAAACTTGTGGCCTTACAGCCCACTAAATGTGGCATGCAAATGCTTGTAACAGGACACAGACTGTGTTACCCTAACAATGCAAGCCTTAGGACTTGCCTGGATTTATTCTGGCCTACCTGGAGTTCTGCTTTTATTTATTTTCTTCTATAAGCAAATATCTAACTTCTTTGGTAATTCACTAGTATCAGGCAATAGGTGACTATTACCTATTATTGTATTACATTTTACCTAGGTGACTGTTGCCTGTTATTGCATTACACTTTACCTTTTGCTTAGCATTGCACTGCCATGTGCTCCAATGCCTGCTGTCACACTCAAGTGTAGCCTACCGTAACAGATTGTTGCCTTTTGGAACTAACAGATTGCAACAGGAAGTAAGGGATACCATAATAAAACACAGCACTGAGGGCTAGAGAAATCAGATGACAGTAGACGCCTAGGTACAGAATGACAGTGGGGTCCTCAGGCTATAAGCAACTCACTGATCTGTTATTGGTCATTAAATCAGTGCAGTCTTGGGAGCTGGGTAAAACCCATCTTAGTGGTAACAGAATAAAGAACAGGTATCTGACATATGTAAACCACATCTTATAGTAAGTTTTGATGTACCCCGGAATTGAAATCTGATGAACAGTAATGTATAAAATGTTAATAAACCTATAGAAAGTATTCCAAACAGATCCTAAGTGAGGAGAAAGAAATCATCAGCAGCAATATTTTACTCCTGTGAGCAAGGAGGAGGAAGAAACCCCGCCATCACTATCATGATCCTCTCAGTGATGGACTCAAGATGCAGCCCCTGAACTGAAGCCACTGATGTTTCATACTCAGATGGTCAGCGGAAAGGTTGGCATCCAAGCAAAGAAAGGGGTAGATACTAGAAAGATTGCTTGTATCAGTTTTACCTGTATGTAGTCTGAACTAGGAGTGGTGAGAGACATTCAAATGGACAACATTAATTTTTATTAATAATTTCTTGAACTACTAATATTTTACTTAGACTAACAATAGATTCTTGGCTTTGCATATAAGGTATGTTCTTTGGCTCACAACAGCATAATTTGTGCAACTACGTGAGGGAGACTCAAACTGGTCTAAAGCTTGGGTACAACAAATTGATTAAAAGAGTACCTACACATGTATACAGACATAATTTCATCTTGCAAAAGATGCCTTAAAAGAATGGAATTGTAACAACAGTATCCCTTGCCATTCTAATGTATACTTGATATTTTTGTTAAAAAAGTGAACTTTGACCATATCTTTGAAATAAATTAAATAAATTCTTGTTTATAAAAGTCAGTTCCAGTAACTAAGTGGGAATCCAGAATTAGCGCTTTGAGCTGTTTCTATTATCTGCAAAACAGAATTTAAGATTTCCCGTATTGTTTCTGTCCTTCTAAATCTAGACAGATACACACTGTCCATACTGAATTTAAATAGCTCCCTACTCATCATGCTGCCTGCTTTGGACGTCCTTCTTGGGCATCTAATTTTAGCACATGAAATTGTTAGCTTAAATGCTTCACTCAGAGGTCTACATTAAACTCCGGAAGTGCTAGGTATTGCCTTGCTGTGAGGTTTAACCAGAAAGTTTTGTTCCGTTCAGTGTCTGCAGCAAACTACTGGCGTGAGAAAGCCCTCCAACTTTCTCATAGGCCCCTGGGATAGCCACAAAGGACAAGAATGTTCTGCATTTTCTATGTAATGAGGACCAAATGCGAACCATTTAGAAATGCCTTGCACTGGTTTGGTTTGTACATAGTTTATGAATCACTTCTCTGATGGATAGTCAGGAATAGAAATATTTCTAAAAAGACAAACTCTATTGCCACTAAAAGCTACTTGATAAAATTATAAGGCTATAAAGATAGGCTGAGAGAGTTGGGCTTGCTAAGCCTGGAGAAGGTTACAGGGAGACCTTATTGTGGTCTTTCAATACCTGAAGCGGGGCCTATAAGAAAGATAGGGACAGACTTTTTAGTAAGGCCTAAAGTGATAGGACAAGGGGGAATAGTTTTAAACTAAAAGAGGGTAGATTTATACTAGATATAAGGAAGAAAATTTTCACAATGAGGGTGGTGAAACTGTGTAATGAATTGCTCAGAGAAGCTGTGGCTGCCCCATTGCTGGAAGTGTTCAAGGCCAGGTTGGATGGGGCTCTGAGGGACCTGGTCTAGTCCTTGCTCATTGCAGTGGGGTTGGACTAAATGATCTTTAAAGTTCCGTTCTAGCCAAACCATTCTATGATTTTATGATTCTGCAAAACCCATAAAATAATAGGCATATATTTTAATATATTTTAATATTATTTTAATAATAGCTAGTGGTGTAATTCAACTGACCTTATGTTACTTATGTATCTGCAGCACTTGGTCTTTTTTAGAACACATCCTCTTCATTTCAATTGTTGTTTATTTCCTTATACTGAAGCAATATACAGTAGTGACAAACTGATTATGAAAGCCATCCTAGTTCCTTTGCTAACATATTTTCTGGAGCTTAAGATGCTGCAGAAAAAAAAAAAAATCTGACCTTGGAACACACAGTTGCAGCTCTGAAGTACTTTCTCTCTGATGTTCAGTTAATAATCTGACCACTATATAACGACAAAAACACTGTTATAAATGAATATATTTCAGATCAAATTTAATGTATTTTACTAAATACATTACAGCAACTAAAAACCAGCTGTACTTAAAAAAATAATAATTTGGCAAGCATGTGCTCCCTAATGAGGACTAATTGCTTCAGCTTTCATGAGTATATATTTTTATAATTAAGATATAATTACCTGAAATGTTTTTCCTTTTTGCACTTACCACTTTTCTAAGCTGCTAGACAAATAGGACTAAAAGTACTTGAGTTTTCAAGTATCTGTATGCTTGTTTCCAAGTAAACTGGTGAACTGTTGAAAGGACTTTCTGAGAGATACCAACTTTATCCTTGGTTTTTGATGGGGCCAAGTAGGTCCATTTTTTTTCAGAACAGCACTAATTTTCAGAGGTGAATATATGCACTAATGTAATTGCAAAAACAATCTGTGATCCTAGGTTAACAGACACCTAAGAAGCAATTAAAGGCAGTAAAATGAGCTTAGCATTTCATTTTGGAAATAGAGTAGCAAAGGATGATAAAGGATTCTACAGTAAAGGCCGGGTCTGCTGTGGGTGAAAGGGTAGGTCAGGCTGGAAGCTGAGTCTGCTGGACTAGGGTTTCAAGAAGGATTAGCAGGCATTGTTGAGCTAATGAAAAGACCTAGAATTAGACTGATGTGATCCATACTAACATTGGCTCCTTAAATATTTATAAATTATTGAGACATTATTGTTAGGCCTAGGTTTAGATCTGAAAGTGTTTTCCTGACATGTGCTATTGCTAGTGTTTGCACTTGCAGAGTTTGACGTACTAGGGTTATAGCTATATTAATCTAGGACAAAGGTATACGACTGATGAGCTAGTGTTAGTGCTGTCTTATTGGGAGCTGTTAGAAGAGTTAGGGTTAATATTGTTGTTTTGGCTGACCAGACCCAGCTGACCTACAGTCATACCTGGATCCACAAGGAATTGCTGACTTGGGTTAAACAGGGTGCCATCATGTCAAGTTTGGAAAAGGACTGCAATTTGAAATGCTCTAAACTGATGTGGCAGGGGTATGGTGAGATCATGGGAAGCTTCTGTCCTACATTGAGAACTTCATAGAGGAATGGTGGTATATCAGGTAGTAAGACCCAATGTATCTGAAGATTTTTGAACGAAAAGTGGCATTTCAAATTCAAACTGGAAATGAAACAGAAGTCAGTGGGAATATTGATTTTCTAGTGAGAAGTATTTTGCTGCAAATAAATGATGGCATTCTGGGTCAAGCTTAATTTTCTGGATTGATCTACAATTAGCAGTTTGATGTAGCAAAGCCATCAATCATGCAACTACTTTCCATATAAAATTATCTCACATGTCTTGGCAAGGCACAGACTGGTTTTATCATACACATATCTATATTATAACTATAAACTGTAGAACTATTATATGCAACACCATAGTTTTTCTCTTAAGCTAAGCATCTTCTTAGAAGGACACATGTAGAGAATGCGATACAATTAGATTGGACATAATATCACAGAATTTATAAATAAAACCTTGAAATAAAATATAATGTTTCATTACTAATTTCAGTAATGTAGGATTCGAAATACAATACAATAATTGTTGATAAAATCACTACATTTCCATTAAAAAATCAACAGCTCTTACGTGTTTTAATATATCATATTGATACCTAAACTGAAATGAACAATATAAACTATCATTTATAGTTTAAGAAAAAATCTCATGAATTGTTAATTTTCACTGTAAAAAATACTGACATCTGAAATAACTAAGGATGGAAACCTTACTAACATGAATCTGCTAGCTTTTAAAGTCTAAAGCATATGCAGAGATAAATCAATTCTTAAAGTAACTTTTCTAGAATCAGCAAAATTACGTGATGAAACGACATGGACTCTTGACTTAGCTCTGTTTGGGGATTATTAGATTGAATAAATATCCTTACATTTACTTCTTTTTACCTTTTTTGCAGTAGAAATTGTATAAAATTACATAAATATATATTACATAAAGCATAAATTAAGGCTCACTTCACTGAGCTTAAAGTATATCACTCCATGAATAGGTACAATGTATTAAAGAGACAGACAGCATCTGCCCCAAGCCGTATGGTCCTCAGGACAGGGACTTTTCTCACTGTAAACAAAATTAGACACTTGTTAGGGCAAAACACTCACTGCTGTCTTGCCCTGAACTCTTACTCAGCTGCACAGAACGCACACTTTCTAATGTCTCAACCCCTCGGGCAGAAGAAATGTTGCTACATATAAATTTAATAAGGCAGAGTTGTTAGCGGTTCTGTTCCTTTCACAGTCAAATAAAAATTTGTTGTGACCTCCTACTGTCACAACTTTGCTGCTGTTTGTAACTCCCCCTACACGATTGGACGAACAGTCAGCTCTGTGTATAGGATACCATTTTTATGCATGCTTGCTGCATTATCTGCAACCACTATACTGCCTTTGCTTTTGCTCATCAAGTTTAAATAAGGTTAATTAAGTCAGACAGCTGGTTTCCTCTCCCAACATGTTTACGCTGGAATAGTCACATTGACTTCATGGGAGTTAAGTGACACATTTCTACCAAGCTCCGTTCATGGACAATTTCAATTTCCTTCTTCTCTTCCTTTTCCCTGGAAGGCACATCAGCACATCTGAGCACAACAGTATCAAAGCATCCATGTGGGTTATTTCATTGCCTACAAGTCATTAAAAGACTTCTGGTGTAAAGCTCACTGGAAAAATAAGCCTGCAAAAAGATTTCCTGTCTTTTCCTTCTTGGCTTGCTGCTTCTCTTGCACAGCTCCTCCTTGAAATTCAGTCACACAACTTTCCCTCTTCTGCTGGCTTCTTTCTTGTTTCCTTCGCTTTGCATTACTCTTCCATTATTCCATCCCCTCCTGCACATTTGTCTCTTCATCAAGCTCATATGTCGCTGCTTCTCTCTATCCCTGTGACTTTATCCACATTAAGGCCATACTCCTACTGATAAAGCATAAAATATGTTAGGCAAATCTCCAGAACTCTTAACAATTCACACAGAATTTCAAATACCAGAAAAAATATAATCTCAAGCAAGTAATTATCTTTATTTACATGCTAAAGCAACCTACCCATGCAAAAATATGAAAATGCCTACACATGCCAACTAGCTCCCATACTTCACCCCACAATTTTAAACCTTTGACTATTTTATCTCACAAAAACCCCAATTTGCATCATGGTTTGCTTTAGAACATTTCATCATTAAAAAAAACCCCTCAACTTCAAATCAAACTTGTGCTTACTCTTACGTCATTCTCAGTTTATTTCATTTTCATTTAATTTCTCATTCTTGTCCTGTAGTTTTCCTCTAAGAAAACTAGCATTGTCTTACCTTCTAAAATCTCATTTCCAATTTTCCTTTTCTATGCACTTTTATGCTTTTTTGTCACTAATTTCTGGTTTTGTTTCCAATTAGATATTTGTACTTTCCTCACTGCTCTCACGTTTTACTTTTCTATTCTTGACTCCTCTCCTCTGTTCCGCTCATTCTAGTAATTCATCTGCTAATTCGTCTGCTACCTTTGCCACACTCCAACATGCATACTATGCTGCTCAGTCAGTTTCTCCTTCAGTATTACCTAATTTTCTCATCAGCATAACCATGACCAGTAGAGGATATTATTGCTTTCTAAATAACCAGCTTTCTTTTCCTCTTACCTCAATAACTGCCTCTTTTCACATGCCCTTTCAAACTCCCAGTCGACCACTTTTACACACTTTTTTCTTCACTATTTTTTTGCTTTATATTCTAGTCTCTGGTCCATACTGCACATTATGAAAGAGGCCACCTATGATCACTCCATAGCAAAGTCCTCCTTTTAACCACTAACTCCTGTGTCAGCAACGTGATATGCTTTTCTGCACAATCCCAACTAGACAATGTATTTCCAGTAACAGTGTTGCAACAAACTGACCCTCTTTCATTTTCTTTCTCCATAACAAGAAGTGTCTTCTGTTCAAGGAAGTCCATCCTGCAATTCCCATCCAGTCTCCCTAGCACAAACTGATGCTACTCTCCCAAATGTGATAAAAAATATCCCACTTCAGAATTCTTTCAGATCTTTTTTTCCCCATTGCAAAAGAACGACACATTTTACTGCTTGCTTCAAGAGAAAGGCTGGATTCTGCAAATGGGATTATAATGAGACTGTTCCTTTTACTGTAAGGGGTGGAGTGTAACTAAGATAAAGCTGCAGACAGATTTATCTTCCCCCCCCCAGCTAGAACTATTAAACCACTGTATTTTTACTGTACTCCTCTGTGTTAAATAATCATTGAACGTTTCAGTGAATGTTTTGGTGAACCCAAGAAGGCTGGAGCCAAAAGACTGCAAAATGTCATGTGTACTACAGCCTTTGAGTCTGAGACTGTGTTACCACCACCAACAAACTGAAAACCAGAACTTTGAATGTGCATAAATAGCAATTTGATGACATGCTGTGGCAGCGGCAGTAAAGTCAGTTATCACAAGAGCAGAGAGAGAGAGCTTAGCACGGATGAAGAAGAAAGGAACAGATCTGTAGAATAATTAAGAAACTTTTTGTTCAGCTGCCTTTGACATGCTTAGTACCCTAAAATCAAGCCTTAAGTAATTCTCTCAAAACTGCAGTGGGAATTCTCACAACTGAAACTAAAATACAGGAATCTTTGCCACCATACTGTGTCGTGAAAGCTGTGTTTGTCTAAGTGGGCTCTGTAGGTGCCTGTGTGTGGATGGAGAAATAGTTACCTGACAGCAGCAGGACAAAAAGAGGAAAAATGCTGGAGATAACATCCGAAAGCCTCCCAAGAACTCATTGTGGTCTTGGATCAAAACCAGGTAAGCTCAGGGTACCGAGGAGCTGCTGAACCTGCCCAAGGCCTCCAGCACAGACTGGCACCCACAATGGGTCATGGTAATCCACACCACACCCAAGAAAGCAGCGGCTGCTATAGGAGGGCAGACTACAGGGCAGTGTTTGTAACCGCACTCGCTGACAGGATGGACTTTGTGTGTGTGTGAGCGAACTGCTGGGGGTTGGCCTCTCTGCCGCTGCTCCCGCTAGGTGACTGCGAGCGTGCGCGCTGCGTGAGGCAGTAGCTGCACGTACGATGCAAACAGTTATCTGCAGTTAATAATAACTGTCTAATTAATATGCGGTGTTCTAATTGCTGTTGGTTGTGATCTGTTTCTTCCCCTGACTCAACACCCTACTGGTGATATTTACAACACCTGGTTCTGTACCAGGCACAAAAGTACATTGGTGTCATCTGGATCTTGTAAACCAGTATTTTAATCCAGCTGCCAAAGTTTCAGACAATAAAGCTGCTCAGAATTCCTCTCAAAGGCATCCACCATCGTATCTCCTGGTTTCTAGAGGGTCCTGTATCGGATACATTTTTATAGTACATTACCAGTATTCAGGTTTACTGGTCTAGGCTGCGATGGAGCGAATTTTCTTCATAGGAGCTGGTATGGTGCTCTTTCGGATTTGTGATCAAAACAACGTTGGTAACACAGGGATGTTTCAGCTGCTGCCAACAAGGCTCAAGGACGTTTCAGTTTTCCACATTGCCCTTGCCAGAAAGCAGGCTGGGGGGGTGCCTGCAGGAGGCTGGAAAGGGACCCAGCTGCGGCAAGCTGACCCCAGACCGTAACACAATGTGCTCAGCAGCGAAAGCTGGGCAAGGAGGAAGCGTGGGGTGCTAGTGTTGGTGCTACTCTTCCTAAGTAACCTCTACACATGATGAAGCTCTGGTTTCCTGGAAATGGCTAAACATCTGCTGGCCGATGTGAAGCATTGAGCTAGTTCCCGATTTTGCTTTGCTTGTGTGCACGGCTTTTGCTTTACCTATTAAGCCGTCTTTATCTTGACCCACGTTTCCTCAGTTTGCCCCTTCTGATTCGCTCCCCCCTCGTTGTGTGAGGGAGTGACCAACCGGCAGCGCGGGGCTCTGCTCCAACTGGAGCTAGCCCACGACAGCACGGCAAATCCGTTTTTTTTCTGCTGTTACCTTGCAGGATTACCCAGTTTTGGAAAACACAAAGTGAAGCCCGCAGTCAGATTTGCAGGGTAAACGCGGCTCGCCTTTTCCTCCCTTGTCCCACGTTTCCCGCAGTGGAATGTAACGGGCAGGGCTGAGGCTGAGGCTGGCTGCCTCCAGAAGTGCTGGGGCCGCTGCGCTGCCGGGCACGGCTCCCGGCTCTGTGTGTGCACGGCCCTGTCCCGCCGGCCGCCATGGAGACCCCAACGGCCGCTTCCCCCGCGCGCGCCAAACGCTCCCCGCGCGGGCCCCGCGCCAGCCGCCGGCCGGGCACCGCTGGGGGGGCGGGGGGAGGGCGGGGCCGCGCGCGGTGCCGAAAGCAGCGGGAGCGGACGTGGCACCGCCCGCGCGCCTCGCTCCCGCTGCCCCGCCCCCGCCCGGTGGTGTGGTGTCTTCGCGGCCGCGGCCGGGCGCTCTCGCGAGATCAGCGTTGGCGCCGTGACCTCCATGTGAGAGCGGCGGCGCCTGGTAAACACTCCCCGGGGTCGGGAGATGGCTCCCGGCGGCGCCCGTTAGACCTGGCCGCGGCCGTTCCGGCCAGGCTCCGCCTCGCCTTGTGCTGCTTCGGGGGGCTCGCGGCGCGGGCGATCGGGGAGCGGCAGGGGGGTCGGCCCGGATCTCCTTCCCTCTTGCGCGTCTCTCCGAGTGGGGACAGCGGCCCGGCGGGCGGGGGGGTGGGGGGGAGGCTCGTGTCTGTTCCGCGGGATTTGAAAATCCTGCCCCACTGAGCCGAACAAAGAGCGGGGGAAGTGCCCGGCCCCCTCCCCTTCTCCGCCGCACGCCGCAGACGCGCTCCCGGGGAGCGGACCCCTCTTCCAGCTCTTACCCCAGCTCTTCCCCCCCCATTCTGCGCGGCGGGCTGAGCGAGTGGGAGGGCGCGCACCATGTGGATCCAGGTCCGCACGATAGACGGCACCGAGACCCAAACCATCGACGACCTGAGTCGCCTTACTAAGATCGAGTGCCTGCGGGAGAAGATCCAGGAGACCTTCCGCGTGAGCCCCGACCGCCAGCGCCTTTTCTACCGGGGCAAGCAGGTGAGGCGGAAACGCCCCTACCTGGGCGGCAGGGGTGGGGACGGGCGGGGGCTTACCCCGTCTCTCGCCCGGCGCGTCCCCTCTCGGGCTCGGCTCTTTGTGTCGCCGGCGCGGAGGTCCGTATCCCCACCCATGTATTGTCCGCCGGCTTTTGTTTACCCCCGTCCCGTAGGGTGCGGGGCAGGAGGCAGCCGGGGTGTCTAGCCTAACGAGGGGCTTCGGCTCCCGGCGCGGGTTTGCCCGCGCCCTCCTGCCCGCCTTTCTCCCCGAGGGCGAGCGGGTGCCGGAGAGGTCCCTTTGTGTGTTTGTTTTCCCACCTGAACCGCGGGAGGCTCCTCCCCTAGCCCCTGCTTTTATCCTACCGAAATGACAGGGCGGCCCCTGAGGGTCTGCGAGACCCCTCCGCCCTCCTCGCCACCCCCGCTAGACCCCAGGAGCGGAGCGTTTCGTCCGTTTGCCTTTGCCCGCCGTGCCGCTACCTCGGCCGGTACCGTGGCCGGTTTCCACGGCGGAACGTGTCCCCCCACCCGCGGGGCCACACGTGGCGGGGCGGTGCGAGCGCGGTGTCCCCCCAGTGCCGCGGCCGAGTAACGGTTTTTGGGCCCGCCGGCTGCAAGCCCCTCCCACCTCCCTGCGGGGCGGGATCACAGCGGCCCGTTGGCACGGGCAGAGCCGCGCGTCCCGGCGGCGCTTGGCGCGGAGCATCGCGGTGAGGGGGGCGCAGTTCCCCTGCGCGCCCGCTCCCCGCCGCCCCCCGGGACAGGCGAGTTCTGATCCGAGCGGGTTGCCTCGGGCTGTATTTCTGTTGCCGAAGGGTGTGACCTTTCCAGCTGCGTTATGTAAACTATGAGGTGTACTCGATGTGAGTTGTTAGCCGAGGCACAGCCACTGTCCGACACTAACGGTATCGGAGCGTGGCTCCAAGGGTGCACCTTCTTGCAGCAGACGTGTGTTGCAGCTTTCACCTAAACTGGGTAATGCCAGGCAGGGAGATTTCTGCCTCAGAAAAGATGAAGTGTGTATCTTACAGATAAGGGGAGAAAAGTGAGAGATATTTAACTGTGACTAGGAGATAAGCATCAGTGGCTAGATGCTAAGGTGCGACTGTGAACCCTATTGCGAATTAGTAGATTCCTGTGTTCTGTAGATTGCTGAGCATTGGTGGAGATGAGTCTTTCAAGGCCATTTAGGACAATCTCATGTTTCTCTGGAGGGACGAAATCAAGAAACATTGGTCTTGAAGTTGTGTAACCTGTTCAGCTTCATGCTGTGCCAGCACACCTCTTCTTCCAATGCAGAGCTTGATGTGGGGCACGGGGCTTACCCACCCGAGAAGCAGTGAAGATGAGCCTGTCATGAGTTGAGCTTTTCTGTGTGCTCGTCAGTGGCTACACCGATTAGCTTAAACATTTTAGTTAAGAGATATCTTGCTTAAGAAAGCAGAATAGTGGAATATTACCGCTGAAGTTGCCAACATTAGCAGCATTTGTAAGTTTAGTACTTAGTTTATGTAGTTTAGGACACAGTTGGGATTGCATTCAGTGAAGAGTTAAGGAGTTCTTTTTTTTTATAGCTTCACTCACCATTTCTGTCTGTTTTCTTGCAATTACCATAACTAATCCCAAAGTGGATTGCTTTTCAGATTCTGTGGTGCTAGTAAGTAGAAAAAAGGTCAGAAAGATTGCTCTTGCACAAGTAAAATTGGATGTTGAGGGATTTGAGCAAAGGAAACCGATAACTTCAGCTCTCTCAGGGCTGTGATAAAGAATAAAAAGGGGCATCTTGATTAAATGTGAGGTGAATAGAAAGCATATACTGCTTTACAACATGGAAAACCTGAATTTTCCTGCATTTGTTTGAAAAAGTACTAGTCCAAACTCCTTTCCTGTTTTGTCTGGTTAGCACTCAGTATGGTAATTTGTGCAGTTTGCTAGTGGAACTATGTGACCGAGCACTGGTTACTGCAGTCTGGGAACTTCTAGAAATACTTGGAACTTGCAAGTGGTGGGTACCAGGAAACTGGCTAAATAATCTTTCTTCTAAAAATGGGAGGTTTATGAGGTTATGACTATACAGAAACCTAAGTGAGTCACCGTTTATGGGCAGAATTTCAACTTCCTTTTCTTAGCTTGCAGTAAAGAACAGCTTGAACCAACACTTCAAGCTAGAGCCATTATTTTGCAATTCTTTAGGAGTGTCCATGTCCAGTTAACGTAGTTTGTGTTACAGTGTAATTTGGTGTCGTCTGACGTTCAACACAAATACAGAACCTTAAGTGGGCCGTGCTTCTTGTTCCTGTTCTTGACGGTTAAAATACCCTAGAACTACTGATAAAAACCTCATGCTGTGATTACTATGTATTGCCTTTTTTTTTTTTTTTTTTTTAATTTTTAATCCCCCCCCCCCCCCCCCCCCCCCCCCCGTAAAACCAGGAAAAGCACTACTTGGTTGAGCAGACTGGTTTCTGGTTTTTAACTCCTACTGCCAGGAGGACCTACCATTCACACATGGTGCTGATGAGTAAGAGGCTAGCAATGCTGTGTAATTTGGTCTGGTCTGTGAGGACATCCTTGGCAGTGCTGAGTAACTGTCTATCAGCCAGCGAAGTCAAGTCATTCTGTAGATTTAGGTAGAACTTTTTGAGGAAACTTAATAGTAGTGTATGCGTAGTTCTTTACTGTGGTGCAGTAACCTAGTCTGTGCTTAGCCAGAGAAGTTTACTGAGTGTAGAAGCCTGCGGTGGTTTCTTTTGCTTTCTTTGTTGAAGAAGTTGGATCACTGGCTAGAGGGAGTTTCTTGGAGGGACACAAATATTTCCTTATGCTGGAATAAGTCATATCTTAACCTTGCTCCACCACAGACCATTCCCAGCTAGTGCTTTATCTGTGGTGGTATATGTTAACTGTGAGTAACCTTGTGAATTACAGTGCACTGTGTGGAGTTTCTCTAAAATTCAGAAAGGCAAGACAGTCTGTTTTCTTTCAGCATACTCTCTGTCTGTCCTAACTGGAAAACCTATATAGCGCTTATTGATGAGAATAGAAGTTCCTAGTTTCCTTCATGAAAGTGAAGGAGATGATTATAGTAGACAAATTCCTGGCATCTTCACCTACCGGTGCAGATTTTCAGTAGGATCAGGCTATAGTCACTGTGGAATTTCTAGCTTTCAGTTACAACACTGGAGAAATTGAACAGTAAAAATGTGTTGAAGCTTATTTAAGTTTGAAGACTTGCCAGAAAACTTAAGGCTGTCTGGAAGACTGTAGGGGTATTAATTGCATTTTGCATAGAACCAAATGTGCGCAGTGTGGTATTTCATCAATGCATATTGTTTTACGGAATATAAGAAATAATGTGATCTTGTGCTGGCTTCTTCCGTCATCTTCTCCGCCCTGTTGAAATTTGAATTCAATGAAAACTTGTAAATGTCTGTTGTTAAAGAAACCGTCATCTCAAGTGGGTTTTTCACAGTGCTTACCAGGGTCAGGGAAGAAGGATGTTGTAGCCCAGGTGTTTCTTCCCACAACATGTAAGAGGCAGTGACTGAAATTGCTTTTCAAGTTGTTAATCTTGTCGGCGAGGAAGACACTCCAAACCTGTTTCATGGGAGGCTGAAGTCAGCAGGTGGAAGTGCCAGTATTGAAGCCATTGGTTTACTTGATGTGAAAGTTGTTGCAAATCAGGCTTCTTCACAAGAAGAAATCCAGCTCTGCTTTTATGCACAAGAAAGTATGGTAGCGTGCATTGTGTTACTTTGCTGTGTAAGGTGACTGTTATATGTGGTTTGTCAGGACCAAGGGTTTAGGGTTTTGTTTCTGTAAATGTAACTGAAACAGTAGAGGGGTAGGAGAAGTGGAGGAGCTTTAGTTTTGTATGAGAGCATCCATGTGATAAAGCAGCCTCTGTGAAATACAGTTATAAATCTCACAATAGGACATGCCTTGGTTTACCTACAGCCTTTCTTATACAAGATCTCTTTAACTTCTGCTGACCTGGGCTGGCACATGAGCAGTAGATAGAATCTTGTGTGAGTTCAAGCTTCTAAGCTTCATGTTTGAAAACTGTATGTTTAAGGGCATCTTAAATACTTAGAGCTTGGGTGAATTTCCAGAAGGATAGAAAAGCATTATTTGTGGAGTCTTTCCCCAAAGAATGGGAGTGCTAAAACTATTCATAAAACAATTGAGTTTCTTAACACAATCTCTTCCCAGCTTTATTTTGTTTGGAAAATTGTAAACATTTTCAGCTGAAGCTGTCCAAACCCCATCTGTTTCAGGCAGCATCTAGGTGTGAGAAATCTTCAACTGGAGCATTTAAGTTTTATATTTTGGAGAAATAGTTTGAAGAAGTGTTAGAAAGGAAGTGATTGCCGTTCCTTGAAGTTGGTAGCAAGTAGCTCTGTAGCTTGATGGGAGTCATCTGGAGTCTTCTGGGCAGGTATGATCGGACTGCATTCCAAAATACCCAAACATTCATGAAGTATACTTTGAATTTCTCTGGCAGTTTGGTAGCCTTATTAGCAAGTTTTTATATGATTGCAGCAGTTGTTTACGGGAGTCAGCTTCTTGTTAGATTTTTACTGTAAAGTTTCTAATGCAACTTATTACTCCTTTGTACCATTATCTTTGTAATTCAAAGCACCTAAACAAATTGAAGGAAAAGCTGAAGCATATATGAAACCAGAACACTATACTTTATATGTATGAATTCAATACTGGAAAGCTGGAAAAAAATATAATGTAACCTGTAAGAAATTGCAGCCAGCTTTAAAGCTATATTTTGTGGCAGGTATATTCATTCAAACTGTCTGGTTAGGATAGTTTAGTACTTGTAGCTTTGTAATTAATTCGGAAGCTCTTGGAAACTGATTATTTCTTTCTATATTTAAAAATACTCTCACAAACCCTTGGATGCAGAACATACCTGATGTGTATCCTACACTGATGACTAGATGATGGGGATTTCCAGTGATGAAATGTGATCAAATGTTGATACAGTTTACATTGATAGAAGTTAGGTGATTGTCTTCTACAAAAGCTGTTAACTAGATCTCTATTCCTAACATTTTAACTGTTAAATTACGTTAAAATAAGTGTCCTGATATCCTGGGGAATTTTTTGTTTGTTTGTTTTGTTTTTTTTTCCAGACTTCTGTTGTTGATTATGGAAGGTTCAGATAATAGCCAGTTCTTCATTACAGGTATCCTTACAAGCCACAGGTAGTAATTTGCTCTCCTTGGCACCACTGTTGCTGAACTTCAGTTGCCTGTGCTATAGAATACCATATCATCATACAGGAACTACTTGACCACTCTCATCTAATCAGTAGAGAGATGGATGAGTCTTTCCATGCTTCTAAGGATATCAATGCATTTTGACTATTTTTTTTTTTTTTTTTTTTTGTCTACAAAAGTATCGGGTAATCCTAAGCATCAGCCAGAAGATGCCATGAACTTTTATTTACCTAATTAGAAGGCTCCTGAGAAGTACAAAAGAAGAGAAACTTTGCTGCTCGAACTTCATCTTTCAGCTAGAAGTTAATGAGCAGATGTTCCTTTGATAGGGTTTAGAGTTGCATCCAAGAAGAAAATGTCATATCTAAATTAGCCTTTTTTTCTTTTTTTTTTTTTTTTTTTTTTTTTTTTGTATCTCACCCACCGATAAAGGGAAAAATAATCTTCAAAACCTTAACTTCTTATGAGAAAGTTTAGCTTGGAAGAGGTGCAGACTTGAGTCCTGTAGAAGTCATTGTTTTAGAATGGCTGCCTTCACCTTGGTCTTCTGTTTAAGTCAGGAAGTCTTTTCTTACAGCTCTTGACTTTCAGCTGTTTTGTGTTGGCTCTAATCTTGTATGCTGAATTTTTCTCTGGATTATAGTAAGTCCAGTTCCAAAGGTAAAATGTGTTGGTACCACTTGTACATTCTACAAGTAATTTTGTAGTAATGGTATAAAAACTACTGTTTTGCTGGAGAATGTGGCCTCAAAATGTAGCTTCTGTATTTAATTTTAGTTACAGGACTTCAGGAAAAATATGAATTTCTTCTTAGAGAAAGCTAGTCTTGTTGATTAAGTGCATGGAAGACTAATGTACATTCATCATGGTGTTTGTTCTGGAATTAATTGTTGTGTCAACAGCAAGATTCTGTAATTTCTTCCAAGGTGGTGTGGTTTCTGTAGCATGTCAGACTTTCTCTTTGCGTGAGGAGTTGTAGCACAGCATATTCACACTGTGCTATGATCAAACTCATTGGTTGTCACTATAACTGTAGGAAAGCCTTTTTCATACTGGAAGTTTCCGTATTCCTCCTTCTCTAGGAATTCTTCTTGCTGTATGCTTTCTGTTGAGTACTGTGGAAGTCTCTGCAAGACTGTTGATACTTATCTAATTACGATTTATTGAGAATAAGACATTTGATACCATCCAGTGTTAAGACTACCCTTTTGCCTTGAGTCCAGAGCAGATCATTAGCAGTTGTACGACACACTTAAGTAGCAAAAACGGAGTATGCTTTGTTACAAGGACTAATTCATGTTACCTTGTAGGTGGGATTTTTGGTGTCATAAGTCATGTTTTTGAATATTCTCATAGGCTGCTTTGAAATGTGACTCTTGTGGCAAAAAATGATGGAGCTGAGTCTAATTCTGGGCCATGTTCTCCAGACACTAATAAACTTATTTGTTTACTGGTTTTTAAAATGCTGTGATCCACTTGCATTCTGATCTGGAGGCACATGGATCTAGAATCTGTCAGAACTTTCTTGTCCAGAAGTTTCACCTACTTATGTGTTCAATTATGATTTCATTTCTCTGAAAGAACACTAACAGAGAATGGATAAGACAGAACAATGATTTAAATATCTTTTTTTTTTGTTTTAGTGAGTAGATTCTCCTTCTTGAAATTAAAGAATGATCGGCCATTTGTGTCTGTTAATTTTTAACAGCAAGCTGTGCAAGTCCAAACTATTAAGAATAAAAAATTAACAGAAATCTTAGAGAACACATTGTCAATGCTAGGACTTTTAATGCAACTGTCCAAATTAAGGTACTTCTAGTGGCAAGCAAGAAACATCTTTGTCTCAATCTGTTTCTGTTTGAGCTTTGCTTTCATTGAGAAGCTTGTTCACAGAGTGAAGAATGAAAAGCGTTGGTAAGGGTGGCCTAGGGTTTCTTTGGTATTTCTATCCAAGCAAGATTAAAGTTATTTCCCATTTAGGAAAGTAAACCTTTATTATAATTAGTTTTTGTATGAGACTGATAGGTGTTGCTGTTTGGTTTCTTTTAAGGTCTTTGCTAAAAATGTCAACAGCAATAAGGAACGGAGCACTGGGAAAAACATTCAGGATTGCCAAGGTGAAAATAGTATGAATAGGGTGTCTTTATGTCCGAACAGTGTATATGCAAAAACTTAGAATGTGGGGATAGTATAGTCAAGCTTCAGAAAGTCTTCTGTAGACATGTGAGAAGGAGCCACTAAACCTTGTGGATGCTCGGTCTTTACTTAGAGATGTTTGGGTGTGATTACTTGCCTTCTTCTTCTTTTACTATTATGGCTGGTCTGATTGGAGTTTCATCGTGCAGGGCCAGAAGTATCTTTTTAGACCCTCAACAGTTACTGATACATCAGTCAAAAAACGTGACAGATAGCAGCAAGAAGATGGGATGTTATAGTAGAATGATATCCAGACAAAATATTTTTTGACAGAGCAGCCTGTATGGGAGCTGTAACAAGTAGTATTGAAACTAGAGTTGCTTGAGGGGGGAGTGGATCTCCTTTAAGACATCATACATTAAACATTCCAATTCATATAGACAGTAGCTTTCTTTATGTAGTTGCCCTCTAAATTCCCTTTTATTTAGCTTTTGTCTCAATTGCAGTTGAGACAACTGTACTTCCTTGGGAAACAGTTCCAGTACACAGTTACTGCAAAAAGTTGACCATGTCCCTACTACCTTGAGTGTAGTTAATACATGAGTTTAAAGATTGCAAAATCCTGAAGCAGTCTCTTTATATACCACATAATCCAGGTGTAGGCTACAGTTTTCCATGTGGAATAAAAAATACTGTTCAGGTTCTCTTTCAGCTTTGAAAGTGTAAGAAAACTGAGCACACTAAGTGAATGGCAGAAGTCCATGAGCTGAGCGTCTAATGTCTGTAGCAAAGATTATTGATGTTTTCTTGACCTGAGTTGGTCTCATTGTCCAAAAAGTCACTGTTATATACTTCAGAAGCTGATTTGAATTTTCAGGTAGGCTTTTCATTATTAGATGCTGTTTGCAGATGCACTTGAATGCTTCTGTAAAAATGTTAAGTGGAGCTCACAATTCCAGCAGCCTTCTGGCAGGCAGAAAAAAGTTAATTTGCGCATCAGTGTTGAGGTGGAGGATACTAGAAATTCTGGAAGTCCAAGTTGCTTGCTTTCAGTGAGTACCTGACTGGAAGTTACAGGTTCTTTATTTCATCAGACTAACTTACCCTCTGGGCAGGTTTTTCTACTGAACTTGTGGTTGAAGCCCTTTACCCTTATGTGTTTCCTGTTACAGAAGTTTTTAGGGTGTGTGTAATAACTGTGCAGAATAAAAGAATAGAATCACAGAATCAGCTAGGTTGGAAAAGATCTTTAATTCCTACCATTGCTCCAGACTGCCAAGACCACCACTAAACCATATCACTGAGGGCCTAATCTACATGGTTTTCGAACACTTCCAGGGATGGTGATTCTACAACTTCCCTGGGAAGCCTGTTCCAATGCCTGACCACCCTCTCTGTGAATAATTTTTTCCTAATATCCGATCTAAACCTCCCCTGGTACAGCTTGAGGCCGTTTCCTCTTGTCTATCGCTTATAACCTGGGAGAAG
The DNA here is from genome assembly GCF_004027225.2 of Strigops habroptila. Taxonomy (NCBI): domain Eukaryota; kingdom Metazoa; phylum Chordata; class Aves; order Psittaciformes; family Psittacidae; genus Strigops; species Strigops habroptila. Next base: position 72,245,080 of record NC_044302.2, on the reverse strand, counting down.
AGACTGCCCCCCACCTCACTACAGCCTCCTTTCAGGTGGTTGTAGAGAACAGTAAGGTCCCCCCACAAGCCTTCTCCAGACTAACCAACCCCAGTTCCCTCAGCCGTTACTCATCAGACTTGTGCTCCAGATCCTTCACCAGCTTCGTTGCCTTCTCTGGACCTGCTCTAGTACCTCAGTGTCTTTCCTGTAGTGAGGGGCCCAGAACTAAACACAGTGTTTGAGGTGTGGCCTCACCAGCGCTGAGTACAGGGGGATGATCACTGCCCTGGCCCTGCTGGCCACACTATTGCTGCTACAGGCCAGGATGCTGTATCAGGATTCAGCCTTCTTGGCTGCCTGGGCACAAGCTGGCACATGTTCAGCGGCTGTCAGCCAGCACCCCTAGGTCCTTTTCTGCCAAGCAGCTTTCCCGCCACTCTTCCCTAAGCCTGGAGTGTTGCATGGGGTTTTGTGGCCCAAGTACAGGACCCGGCACTTTGTGTTGTTGAACCTCATACCATTGGCCACAGCCCATTGATCCAGCCTGTCCAGATCCCTTTGCAGAGCTTTCCTGCCTTCAGCAGATGAACACTCCCATCCAGCTTGGTGTCATCTGCAAGTGTACTGAGGGTGCAGTCAATCCCCTCGTCCAGATCATCAATGAAGATACTAACACTGGCCCAAACACTGAGCCCTGAGGGACACCACTACTAACTGGTCACCAACTAGATGTGATGCCGTTTACCGCCACTCTTCGGGCTCAGCCATCCAGCCACTTTCCAACCCAGTGAAGAATCCACCTATCCAGGCCATGAGCAGCCAGTTTTTCCAGTTGGATGCTGCTGGAGACAGTGCAAAATGCTTTATTTAAATCCAAATACAGAATGTCCACAGCCTTTCCCTCATCAACCATGCGAGTCACCTTATTGTAGAAGATCAGGTTGTTCAAGCAGGACGTGCCCTTCATGAGCCCATGCTTACTGGGCCTGATCCCTCAGTTTTCCCGCATGTGCTTTGTGATCTTTGGATCATCTGCTCCATGACCCTCCCTTGCACTGAGGTCATGCTGACAGGCCTGTAGTTCCCAGGGTCTTCCTTCCTGCCCGTTTTGTAGAGAGGCATCACACTGGCCAACCTCCCATCCTCCGGGACCTGCCCGCTAGGCCAGGACTGCTGATAGATGATGGAGAATGGCTTAGCGAGCTCCTCTGCCAGCTCCTTCAGCACTCTTGCATGTAACCCATCTGGCCCCATAGGCTTGTGTATGTTGAAGTGGAGCAGGAGGTCACTACCCATTTCTTCTTGAATTGTGGGGACTTCAGTCAGCTGCCCATCTGCCATCCAACTTTGGGAACTGCGTACCCTGAGGATGGCTGGCGTGACTGTTAAACTGAGGCAAAGGCAGAATTAAGTACCTCAGCCTTTTCCTCATCATAGAATAGTTAGGGTTGGAAAGGACATTTAAGATCATCTAGCTCCAACCCCCCTGCCATGGGCAGGGACACCTTGCACTAAACTGTGTCGCTCCAGGCTCTGTCCAGCCTGGCCTTGAACACCGCCAGGGATGGAGCATTCACAACTTCCTCGGGCAACCCATTCCAGTGCCTCACCACACTCACAGTAAAGAACTTCTTCCTTATATGTAACCTGAACTTCCTCTGTTTCAGTTTGAAGCCATTACCCTTTGTCCTACCACTACAGTCCCTAATGAAGAGTCCCTCTTCAGCATCCTTATAGGCCCCCTTCAGATGTTGGAAGGCTGCTGTGAGGTCTTCACGCAGCCTTCTCTTCTCCAGGCTGAACAGCCCCAACTTTCTCATCCTCTGTCACTGGGTTTCCCCTAGTATCCGGTAGAAGATGGAGATTCTCCTTGGCCCTCCTTTTATTCCTAATATATTTGTAAAAGTGCTTTTTATTATCTTTTATGGCAGTGGCCAGATTTAGTTCAATCTGTGCCTTCGCCTTTCTAGCTTTCTCTCTACATAACAACATCCGTGTACTTTTCATGGGGTGACGGTCCCTTCTTCCACAGGTGGTAAATTCTCTCTTTTCTCCTGAGTTCCGGCAATATGTCCCTGTTCAGCCAGGCTGGTTTCTTCCCCATTGGTTTGATTGCCAGCACATGGGGACCACCTGCTCCTGCGCCTTAAGGATTTCATTCTTGAAGAGTGTCTGGCCTTCCTGGCTCGCTTTGTCCTTCAGTAATGTCTCCCAAGGAATTCTGCCAACCAGCATCCTAAACAGGCCAGAGTCAGCCCTCCGGAAGTCTAAGGTGGAGGTTTTGCCGACCTTCTTCCTGACTTCTCCAAGGATTGAAAATTCAATCATTTCATGATTGGTTTGCCCAGGATGGCCTCCGACCACCACATCACCCACCAGTCCTTCTCTGTTTGCGGACAACAAATCTAGCCAAGCATCTCCTCTAGCTGGCTCACTAACCAGCTGGGTTAGCAAGTTATCTTCCACACCTCCAAGAACCTCCTGGATTATTTCCTCTCTGCTGTGTTGTACTTCCAGCAGACATCTGGTAGGTTCAAGTCCCCCACGAGAACAAGGGCAAGAGATGCTGAAACTTGTCGCAGTTGTTTGAAGAACACTTCATCTGTAGCTTCATCCTGGCTGCGTGGTCTGTAACAGACTCCTACCAGGATATCAGCTCGGTTGGCCTCCCCCCTGATCTTACTCACACGCATTCAGCCTTCTCACTCACAATATTAAGTTCCAGGCAGTTGATGCACTCCCTGACATATAAGACAACCCCACCACCTCTTTTTCCTTGCCTATCCCTCTTGAAGAGCCTGTAGCCATCCATTCCAGCACTCCAGTCATGTGAATCGTTCCACCACGTTTCTGTGATGGTGATTATGTCATGATCTCCCAGCTGCACAATGGCTTCCACTCCTCTTCTTTGCTGCCCATGCTGCGGGCATTGCCATAGATGCATTTAAGTTGACCTGTGGATCTGGACTCCAACAGTGGCCTGTTATCCTGTGGCTCATGTCTAGTGAGCCTAGTGTTATCCCCTTCAAACCTACTTTAAAGCCCTCTCTATGAGCCCTGCTAGCTGCTGGGCTAGAATCCTTTTCCCACTTTCGGACAGGCGTACCTCATCTGCCACCAGCAGGCCTGGTGCTGTATGGACTGACCCATGGTCAAAACCCGAAAATTTTGACGCTGACGCCAGTCATGGAGCCAGGAATTAGTTAGATTTTTCTGATACAGCCATTGTCATTGACTGCGACTGTCAGGAGATAAGAGAAAACTATTTGGGGTCCTGAACCAGTCACCCGAAGGCCCTGAAGTCTTTGAGTCCCCTCAGGCTTCTTGAAGAGATTTCCTCATTGCCCACCTGGAAGACTAATAAAGGATAGTGGTTGCCAGGCTGTATGAGATGAGTGAGTTTTCTGGTCAAGTCCCTTACCCTGGCCCCAGGGAGGCAGCAGACTTCCCTGTGAAAGATTGATGTAATTTAATTGTTCATCATACTACATTAATTAAAGAGCTCTTCTGCGTTATTATAGTTTCTTTCATCTTTATTGCTATATGTGGGCACTGCTCTGGTTCTTGGAAAAGAAAACCTCGGAAGATGCTCAAAGGCGCACTTCTGTAAGTGATTAAAGATCTTGCTTGTCAAGCAGAAAGGCTGGATTAAGGTGGTTCAGGAATTTACCCTCTTAGATTACACTTTCAGATAAAAACAGTAGGTAATGTGTTCTTACAAGAACGATTATGTGCTTTTTTTTGTGAGGTCTGTGCACACACTGTATAACTCATAATGAGTTGTACTTCTGCCGAGACTTGTAGACAAGTTAATGTGATAGTAATTGGTGAATTACTTGTCAGGCATATTTTTTTTCCAAAGTAATGTAGTATCATATTGCACTCTACGTGATCATTCATGCTCATGTAAGTGCAGTTACTACTTACTTTTAAAGTAATTTGTAGCTTGATGTAATGAGACAGGTCTTCTAACCAGTAGTAGTAGGTAGGTATCAATTCCAGTATTGCATTGCTACAGCTACTGTTGTATAGTAGTGTAAGCGTTGTGTTGTCTTAACCTTTAAGTATTTAAACAGCCTTCTCTAGAAGTGTTATGAAATTGACGGTGTCTATATCATGCGATTATGAAAATACAGTTGAAAGATGTACTCTGTTTCTCTACTTTTGGATATTAGCACAGTGAAAGAGTGCTAGATACAGTAAATCTAGCTGCTCTTCAGTGTCACTTCATTCAGAATATGTTAATGAAGTCTTAAAGGCTTTTGAAGCATGCCAGTCATTAAGAGGAAGAAAAACAAAGTGAAATCTACTGCCAAGGAAACAAATACGTGTTTTTTTTTTTTTTTTTTTTTAAATGACAGTAGGATGAGAAGGCTGGCAAAATTTCACTAATGAAATTGCCTATTCAGTTATTTTTGCTTTAGTACATGTTCTAATCACCCATTAAGAAATCATAACTGATTTGAATGAGATACAGCTTGATTATCTGATACTTGCATGATTATTTTGTTTCTGGTTTGCGTGTATAAACTTATGAATGAGAAGTGTCCTTAAATGCTTAGTGAATGATGAAGTATACATGTAATGTTTCATTCTTCCCTTTAAATACACTGTCCAGGCAGATGTGTTCTCAGGGATTATTAGTATCTTTATGTAACAGAATGGGATGAAATTGTTTTCATACTTATATAAGTAACTATTGTTAGGAGCAAGCATACCATAAAGCTGTCTGGGGGATTGGTCAGAATGTATTCCCACAGGTTGCCAGACTCTTTTTGATGAAATGTTCTACTTCTCTGGGATGAATATTTAGCTTCTCTTTGGTGTTTGGATTTTTTTTGTGTGGTTCTTTCGGGTAAGAAATACTGTATTCCAGAATGGATTTAAAATGCTAGTTGTCTGTAGAAAGGAGGATATTAAACTTTTTATCCTAGTGCTCCTTAATATCCAGACATAGTGGTAGGTTTTCTGCATGTGGTGCTGCTTTAATAATATAGTTTCAGAAGTCATGTTCCAGTCCCTGGCCAACTTGGAACTGATTAGGAGATATTACTGTGTCTGGAGGGACAGGTGCACTGTAAAGTGTTGTGGTACATTACTGTTTTGTTACTCTATTATGTGAGGTTATAGACTGACTGGCGAAGATCCCATTGTTATATTAACATCAGAATAGTGTCAGTTATACAAGAAACAACATCTTACAGTTCTCTTCTCTTGTGGAATGGAGTTCTTTAAACACTGATTGCTTTACAACTTTGTTATTCCAAGAATTTCACTTGTCAATGATGCGGTAATGCTGGGCCCAGGTATACTTGTAGATATATGCATTACTCCTTGTAAGTCAAATAGCATATGAACTGGATTTTACTAGTTGAGTTTTTGTGTTTCTCTGCTTTGTTCCCAGAATCAGGCAGTGTTACAGAGTCATTGACGTGATCTAAATTGATATGGTTGCTAATATTCTGGGAATGTATTTTTTGCTCATGCTGTAAACAGGTGTTCTTTCTTATCATACTGCCAAACACTACATCCTGCCTCATTTGAAGTGTACTTAAGATTATTATCTTTCCTCTGTAACTGTGCTTTCAGACTTAAGTGTGACATCACTAGTTATAGAATAGTCTGTAGTCATAGAATATTCCTGTAAAGAATTCTGGTTACGAAAACTAAGGAAAAAAACTCTGACCACTTGGACAGAGAAGAGAATGCAAATTCTTCATAAATGAATACTGTAAAGTAGACAACTTTGTGGTCACCAGTATATTTTTCTGACCATTTAGTTCATATTCATCAAAGCTGACTTTTGATTCCTATGCAGGAGTAGGTAGTCTGTGCATAGTGGTGGATCTATGCATAGTATGTGTATCATTAGAAAAGGTCTCTTCTAACTCAAGGCTTAGCCTAGGTATTTCTTGCTTTCTGAATGTGTTAAATGTAACTATTTGTGGACGATTACTTTTAAGTGTGTTTTTTTTATTATCTTTTTTTTTTTAACTACCTCTTTTTTATGTGAATAGGGAGGATTCAGTTGTGGATCAAATATATAACTTATGCTGTAGTCATAACGGACATAGATCGCAAGAACTAGATATAGGACTTTTTTTAGTTGTTAATACTGGTTACCTTGCGGTGGTAGATCATTCAGGCTGTTCTGATTTAGGTCGTCACTGAATTGGCTTTTAACTTTAAGCTGCAGCACCTCAAAGTATTTTTCTATCAGCCTGCACGTAGCATGTCCTGAGGGAAGGGGAACAATGACAGTATTTCTTTGCTCTCACCTGTCTGTTGCCTACACACCTTCAGTCTACCAGAAGAGCTGTCCTCTCTCTCCGCTGCATTATCTTGCAGAAGATTTCCTCATACTGTGCGATTCTAGAAACTATGCACTGGAACCTCTGCTACAACTGTCCAGTCCAATTGGAACATAAAAATGGAGCAGAAATTATGTTGCCTCCAATAATACCCAATTTATTCATTATTTCAGAAGTGGTGTGTTCTGCAGATGTAATGCTGTTTTTTTTTTTTTTTTTTTTTTTTTTTTTTTTTTTTTTACCCAATATTTTGTAGGAGAGGAATCACTTGGGGAATTGAATCCTCAAAGTGGGTCTGGAGTAGTGCTCAGAAGCACTCAGTAGCAGCTTCAGAAACGTGGCTCTCCCGCCCCCACCCCCCCTTCTGCCCCTCCCCATGTATTATTGTAAGGTGATTATTTGTCTTTGGGGTTTATTTGTACTTTGAATTGAAGAATAGCTGTTTTTAAACTTCTTTAATAATCTTAACACCAAAAATATGGGAAGCTTGTGATGTGAAAAGCACCCAAATCTGGATTGTCACAGGGCTGCAAAAATACTTGTGTCGCCTTGGTTAAGGAGTTGTCAAAAGCATAGGAATGTACCATACAATGGGATGGGATAGGTAACTTAAACTTGCTTAAGCTTGATACTCAGTATGAAGCCCTAGCTTAAATCTATATGAGGCAGTGTTGGTAGTCACCTGTAGAGTAACAGTTGCTGGAGACTTCCATTGTAAGACTTGTGTTCATGTAATCGTTAATAGCATCAAAATCCTGAGTATGATTTTATCTGCTGTGTGTTGAACTGGTTTGAAAACAGCTGAACAAAGGTCATTCCTGTAGCTGTAGACCAGACAGCTGGGTCAGCTTCAACTGTACTGAAACAAACTGTGTACTCCTGCTATATACATCCCTGCTGTGGGTATAGTCGTTGCCAGCAGTATGGAGAGTAATATTTTTTTTTTCTCCTTAATACAGGTCTTAAATTCATGAAGGAGAAACAGATTCATTTCTTGAGTTGTCAGTGTATGTCCTTAACCATCCTCTGCTCTTTATAGTTGTTTTGAATAAGTAGAGGGAATGAAGGAAGAAATGTGCATTCTACTTCTATCTCGAGGTCGTTTGTATGTTACAGAAAAGTGTATTAGTGGGAAGCTGGAGAATGCCTTCTTTATTTCTTCTGTTCCTTCCTGCTCCCTACTTTTTCTTGTTGTATTGATACTGCCCATAAGCTTGTGAAAACAGATCTGTTTGAAAAAAATTCCTGGAACAATGATGTTGAAAACAGCACCTATTCTGGAAAAAGGTCAGGTAATTTTTGATGCTAAAGTAGTTTGGAAACGGGTGGGAATTTTTTAGTCATGCATGTTTTTCTCATACTGCAATGTAAAGTAAAATGTAAACAATCAAATGCTAGTTTTGATATCCCCAAGCAATGCATTATACTTTTAAGTAAATGAAATCTCTGCTTCAATGGTGCTGTAGGTCTGTAAGAGTGTTTAACTGAGGAAAGCAGCAGTGGTTATTACTCCCCGTGTTTCTTCTCTCCTAGCAATGCAACATGTTGTTACATTTGGGGTGAGTTTCTCAGCCTAATTGTAGGCAAGTGAGATCATGAGGTAAAATAAAGATAGTAACAGGTATCTTAAAGCTGTGCAGACTGGGGCCCAAAATAATGTTTGGGAGCTGTGTGCTCTATATGATTAAGAAGTCTGCTTCTATTTATATTGTTGTGTTCTGCAGGATCTGATTGCATCTGGAATATAGTGGGGCCTGATGTACGAAGTTTTTTGAGGGAGTGCTCTACAGTGCATGTTGCCTCAGTTTTATGATAGCTTTTAAATTGACTAGCTAAAAGATTTACTTTCAGAGAATAATCTTGTTTTGATCTTGGTAAGGGGCTGAGGAATGGGGAACCTGGCTAAATCTGGGGTAAAAATGTTGAGTGCTCTCAATTTAGATTTCCTTTCATATACTTGAAGGCCCAGTACATATTTTTGGTGTTGCTTCCTCTAGTACTTTGCACAATACTTTCAGATCGTACAGTTTTTAAAGTAAATGGAATTCTAGGTGTATGACGTTTTGTTGTTTTTTGTTTTTGCCTTTTTTTTTTTGGGCGGGGTTTATATGTAGTTGTTTAATAAGCAGTTTGCAAAAATTAAGGAAGTATGAGGCCTTCATAGGGGGGAAAAAAAAAAAGCCTTGCTTTCTAGAAAAGATTGCGAGAGCAAATTGTGAAATTATGCATCTGAAATGTGCACAACACAGTGACTGTTAATCTAAAAATTATCACATCTATCTATAGTTACTGAGTATGTCATGTAAGCGGCAACATAAATCCTACCTGTTTATTAGAAAAGCACTGCATTACCTTGGATGTTGATGTATAATTAAAAGGTCCAAGTCTATAAAGATGTCTGTTTCTGATTTGAAGCCTTTGAGTGATTTTTCAGTGATGAAATCATGTCTGCAGGTAAACTGATGAGAGTTTGGTTTTGCATATACTCAAGACATAAGTTTTCATTTGCCTGAAATAGATGGCTTGCCTCTTCTCGTCTGTGCAATTAGTGTTTATAAAACGAAGATTTGGTAAGATTTTTCAAGTATACCTTTCTTTTGGCAGCTAGAAGATGGACACACTTTGTTTGACTACAATGTTGGACTAAATGACATAGTTCAGCTTTTGATACGTTCTGAATCTGAAGCTCCTACCACAGCTTCTGTGTCAGATCAGGATGGAGACGTCAATCCCTGTGCTGTTTCCAACTGCAAGAATAAAGTCAAAAAAACAAATAGTGGATCACCCAGTCAGCCATCTACATCATCTCGCTCATTTCTCATTGATCCTGGCATTGGATTATACAAGGTATGTACAAACTTTAAGATCTGGAAAGTTGCCTCTCACTTGTGAGTTTAGTTTTATTTTTAAAAATGTTTATTGTTTTATTATATAAAAGTTTGTATTCTAGTTGCTTGCTTTCACGATTTGACATAATTCCCAATTTAACATAAGTCAGATTGACTTAATTTAAGCTAACTCTTGCAGTGTCATGAAAATGTGTCTCTGCCAGTCTCACTGATGTTGCAGGTTTGAAGAGCATTCGTAAACTCTGATACACATTGTGTTCTCCAAAACATGTTCTCCAACATGTTTGAGTTGCCTGTGTAACAGAAATACTGTTTGTGGGCAGAAGAAGCTGCTAATAAAGTCTGTGGAAAAGTATAGCTTTTCCCCTACTGTCTTTTTTCAAGCTGTCTTCAATATTTCAAACAAATATTTGTTCAGATACTAATGTTTCAGTGCTGCATTAGAACTAGATAAACTGGAAATACCCTATTTCTTTAAATTGTATGTGATGTAATGATTGCTGTTTGTTGTAGTTTTTAGGAATCATATATGTAGTTCATTGTTAGGTTTGTACCTCTTTGAAGTTCTTGATATTCATAGAATGGTTTGGGTTGGAAAGGACCTTAAAGATCACTTAATTCCAACCCACTTTCCCCTGGCATGGGTATTGTCATGTAGAATTATATCAGAGTACCAGGAATTTAATTTAAATGGAAAATGAGCAGTTTCCAGATTGCTAGCTCATTAGATATTTAGTAAAATATATATATATATACAGAGAGAGAGAGAGAGAATGGTAACATTTTACCTCATGTTTGGGTGCTTCTCTTAGTTAAGAAATATCCATAACAATAATTCTTTTGCTGAAAAATGTCCAAAATTGCAGAGAGTGAAAAGGAGGTTGGGGCTAAAGCACGTAAACGAGTTAATTTCACTTAGAGCAATGCTGTTGTTCAGACCTGTCATCCTGATGGGAAGCTGTCTTGGTTTCATGGAGACTGTTACTGTTTCAGGTATTAAGGACACTTGATAAGTTACTTTACGTTCCTGTAGCATTCTGTGCAGTGAGTTTTATTCACTTTCTGAGGAATCAGGGAGTCAAAATATCAGTATCTTGAATATGTGGATACAGTCTTGTGTGTTTCCTTTTTCTGCATCTCAATTTATTAGTGTGGAAGAATTCCCCAGCTTTTAATTTCCAATGCTTTACAATTAACCAGTGAGCGTTAAAGATAATACAAGAAGGATGGGGGGCATACCGGGGAGATAGGAGGCCACAAGAGATCAGTTGATCTAAGGAAAGGAGTATTAAAATGTGGATTTTCAAGAATGCTAAAAATTACATCAGGTAATTTCTTAGCCGTTTTGTTCAGGATTAAAACAAAATAAGGGAATGGTGATATTGGTAAACATACTCAAGGAAGCATATTCTGTGGAGTCAGCTGGAATTTTTGAGACGTCTAATACTAGGGACCTGACACTTTCTCCTTTCTTGAATTGTTTACTTTTTCAGTCAACTATATGTTTTTTATATATATATAGAGAGAGAGAAAAGAAAATAAGTGTGCGGTCATTGCATTTTCTGCTACTTGTAGATGACAGTAGGAATGTATAGAGAATGTCTACTTACAGAATCAGGAAGCTTTTAAGAATATATTTGTAGCCAATAATGTAATTGAAAAGTAGTAAATTTGTGAATTAAGTCAATTAAACAGGCCATAAACTAAGCTATGTTAGATGGCTAAATAGATGGATGTATTTAATTATTTTGCATTTGCTTGTTTGTCAAACAATAAGGAATTGTCTAGTTATAGGAAGGTATAGTTTGTTACAATTTTTTCTGTCTAGTAAAGTCCCATTCCTCACTGGATCTGCATCTAGAGCTAGACTCTACAAGATACCTGCTATTCCACGTTATGAATAGTGTAGGCCCATGTGCCCTCCTTTCTGTTTCTGATTTCAGCTACTAAAAGGAAAGGTAGTCAGCACAGAACCTGTAATTAAAAAAAAAAAAAAAAAAAAATAGTGGTAGAGTTGATATTGGGAAAAATAGTTAATAATAATTAAATTAATAATAATTTATTGTTAAATGGTTAAAATAGTGATTTAAACAGAGTTCCTTTGTGTAGTCATTTTATATTATGTAAATCGGAATGCTTTAGTTTGTTTTATATTCCATTTGTACCTGACACCTGATATTTACATGGGTTCTTAAAGACTGGTAGCGGGTGGAATTATATTCAACTCCTGTTCCTTGTTAGTGGTGTCTGGTTTAAGAACTTCAGGTTTCCGTTTTGGAGGTCACTTTAAGAAGGTGAAGAATAAAATGTTGTTTGTTTGGGATAAACTTGTTAGCTCAAACTTCTGTCAATTGCACTTTCAGATACCTAAGGATTACTTCATTCTAATACTAAAAGTTATTGAGCATGCTTTTTTGGCTTGTTCCTGTGAAAATACAATAAGATTGTTCCGTTACAGAAACTAGCCTTTGGGGTTAGTAAGAGTAAGTATCTGCCACTGTGCTGGTACTTGACAAAGGCTGTAGCTTAAACCACATATATAGATAAATAGATGTATTTTGTACTGTTCATTACAGACGTTTTCTATGGTATGGCTGTGGAGTAGTTCTGTTGTAATAATATTTTTATACTTGGTGTACTGTTAATGAAGTATTCTTTAAAACTTACTTTTTTTTCTCTATTATTACAGGAACATCTGCTTAATTAGCTGAAGACTTGAGAAAAGGAAACATGATTTAGAATAGTAAAGTGGTTGGTTGCTTAATACCGTTATTGTTAGTACAGAAAGAAGAAATTCTGGGAGGTAGTTCCAGTTCTTAAGATTTCTTAAATCTTAAGATTTTTGGCTGGTTGTGTTGGCAACCCTGTTAGAATTGTTTCCTCACCTTCTCACCTCAAGTCTTGAATGGTTAAAATCTTGCAGGCCAGAAAGATAGAAGGTTAAATAGTAATTCCAAGTTGGAGGTTCAGGAAAGTCTTTAAACTCCTTGGCTGTGAGCTAGTATTTTAATGCTTATTTTGGCCATAAATAATAATTGGTAAATCAAAAGGAAAAAATAATGAGAGAGATGAGGCAAACTTTAAGGTTTGGAGGAAAAGTAAAATAAAAAAGAAAAAAAAAAAAGGAAAAAAAGGAGAGGAAATCTAGCCTTGCTTTTTGAAATTATATACAGATTATATCTATACTAGATTTTAATAAGGGAAGAAATAGTGAAAGTGCAGCATATTCATGACTGCATATTACTTGATCAAGCTCATCTAGTTACTAGAGTTGATTGTTTTACTGATAACAAAGTTAAGCAGTAGCATAATAAGTTGTCTTATGTAATCCTGATTAAGAAAAAATAAAACAAGTGTATATTCATTACTGAATTTTCCTTTTTAGATAAACGAATTGGTGGATGCCCGTGATGTCAGCATTGGAGCCTGGTTTGAAGCTCATATAGAAAACGTTACTAGAGCAACAAAGGGACATAAAAATGGTAAAGCTCAAGGAAAGAGTGGTAACACTTACAAAAGGACTAATGGAAACTTAAGTCAAGATCATTCTAGAGAAAATGCAAATAATTTGGACAGTACGCCATCCACATCTTATTCAGACTGTATGGACGCTGGTGAAGAAGCTATTTATCATATCAAGTATGACGAGTAAGTGCTTCTGATGCTATTTTGAGGACATCACGTATTATTTGGTTTGTATAAACCAAAAATTTCTTGAAGAAGCTTGGAATCAAAGAAAGCAAGTTCAGTTTTGCAACCAAGAAAAAAAAAATTAAAAAAAGTCTGTAACACTTCAGTTGGATATAGTTGAATTCATTGGGAGTGATGATATTTTTCATGCCAAGTTTTAATTTCTTTGCCTTTATGAAACTTACAATCCATCCCTCTTACATAAGAAAAAGAAACTATAGAACTGAATTTTTACTGTGGGTTTTTCCAAGTAAAGTATTGTTTTATTATTATTTTTTTAACCATTCCCTGTGTAAATTCAGTTTCTTTCATTGGAGCTGAAGGAGAACTCTCATGAGAGCAAATTTCGTTAATGTATTTGGATCAATTTTATTCAAAGTAGAGCAGTTGTGCTCGAAATTGCAGGTTTGCATGTATAGTAAAGGTTTGTTATAGGTAACTTTGTGACTGAGGGCATGAAATTACTTCGGAAGAGAGAGCATTAATAGTGGGCTGTGGGTTTTTTCTGTTTGTTTGTTTGTTTCTGTAGTAAAACAAATTCCAGGGCCTGCAATATGTGGGTGGGTTTTTTTAAAATAGCATATGTTCAAGCATTAACTTAAGTTTCTAAATGAATAAAACTTTAAGTTGAGGATTCTTAATTTTGGTACTGAGACAACTGGTATAGTCAAATGAAAATATCCTGTAATTACGTGTCTGTTGTGGTGTGATTTCAAAGTGCTGGCTTTAGGATTACTTAATTTTACAATAGTGCAGATATATGTAAGTTAGCCAAGGGAAAACATTTCTGAGAAAAAGTGTTTGTTACTTTGAAATGAAATTATGGGGGGTTTTTTTGGTGGTTTTTGGGTTTTGTTTTATTTTTTTTTTTGGTGGATATTGTTGGTTTTGATAAGTTAAAAGTACAGAAGTAGAGTTTCACAACAGGTCAGTTTTCTTTGCCATATTCATGCTAAAGAAAAAAAGAAGATTGACCTCTTTATGTGTATTTCAGGACCTAGTGGTTCCCCTTCAGCAGGTGGAGATAGTCTTTTTACTGTAAGATTATATATAAGATATAGCAGCTGTATATTCTATAACAAACAAAATTAGGTACAGAAATGCAGTGATGCAAGGTAGTCATTGAAGTCACAGTTACTTACCTGATCAGTTTAAGGTATTGTAAGTTGGAGCTTTTGGAAAGAAAAACTATTGGAAGGCTTTCTGGAAAGTGAGATTTGTACATTTACCAGTGATTGGATTTTTGATGAATGTTACAAATCTTTGAAGGTCTCACTTCTTTCTTTTAATGTTACCTGACATGCATATTCATATGGTAGGTATGTGTGCATATACTCATAGTGGCTGGAACCAGTAATGCTAATAGCAATGTTTGTGTAGGAGATGCTGGAACTCTGTGCAACCCCATCTCAGGACTAGGTCTTCCATCATCATAGGCTTGGTTCTTCCACCAGAGTCCCCTAGGGCAGGCCTATCTCACCCCTCTGTCTCCAAAATATAGCAGATCCACATCATCTGCTATGACTCAAACGAAGACCTGAAATGATTGTTTTCTTAGCTTGTTTTGGCACCATCCATTTTGGAACTGTGCAGCTGGGAATTTTATCTGAAAGTGAAGCTTCACCTCAGTAGTTTTCTTAGACTGTGCTTGACAGAAAGTTTACCTTTAGCCTTAATTGCCTTACTAATTTGTACTGAAGCACAGTTCTCTCTAAGTTCTCTCTACTTTGGAGTTTTTTGGGGGTGGTAAAATTCTGTCTAAGCATGAAGAACTAATTAAGAGTTTCCATCAAAAATGTGTCCAGAAATTGTGTGTTTATCCTCTGTCCATCGGTTTCAGTAAGGGATAATACTGCCCTAGCCAGTGGTTCTGTACCCTGTGGCTGTGCTTTGAGGAGTCCGGCTCTGTACTGGCTTGCTTGTATGTTCCACATCTGATTCTTTGAAAGTAGTTAGAACAGTATCAACAGATCTGATGTTCATCTGGCTTTAGTTTTCTAGCTGGAAACATTTGACAGTCCCATCAAGTGAAGAACTCCATCAGTCATTAGTTCTTTCTCAACAAGGTCACTGTGTTCTCCTAAGAACAGCTGTTCTTAAAGGTTGAAGCATGACTTGTCCTTTCCTTAAGTGAGAAAGCTGGTTTTAGCAGTAGAGCTGCTAGATTTCATATATCACAAGTCCTGTGCACAACTTAAACACATTGTTTTGCAGTTTTGGGTTTGGTAAAACCTACTTTCCTCTAATCTCGTGAGTTCTGATTCTATATCTGCAACTGCAAGTTTTGTACTTAAAATCTTAGAGAATTACAAAGGTGGACATAGAAAAGTAAATATTGCAGGAAATAGATGAAAATAACTTGGACCCTAGTTTGGGTCAGGTGTCCTGTCTCTGCTCCCTCCTGGCTTCTTGTGCCCCTCTTCACTGACAAATCAAAAGTCCTTGGTCAGGGCTACTTAGCCTTGATCAAGTGCTACTGAACAACAACTAAAAACATTGGTGTGTTATCAGCATTGTTCTCAGACTAAAGCCAAAACACAGCACTGCACCAGCTACTAGGAAGAAACTCTATCCCAGCTGAAACCAGGACACTGGGCAAGAACTTAGTTACGGTAATTTCAAAGGGGTAACTACTTTGTAGCTAAACAGAACTCTACTATCAGCTGTGACTATTACAAATAGAAGGTAGTGCATATCCCTCCTTGATTTTGTAGAAAACAGGGTATCTGAGTTGTTTCTGTTGTGGTTTCCCTCTCCCTCCCCACCCCCTGAGGATGTGTGCCTAGCATTTAACTAAATCGGGGACTGTAGCGATAGGACAAGGGGTAATGGGTTTAAACTTAAACAGGGGATTTTCAGGTTAGATATAAGGAAGAAGTTCTTTGCTGTGAGCGTGGTGAGGCACTGGAACAGGTTGCCCGAAGAAGTGGTGAATGCTCTGTCCCTGGCAGTGTTCACGGCCGGGTTGGACAGTGCCTTGGGCGACATGGTCTAGTGTGAGGCATCCCTGCCCATGGCGAGGGAGTTGGAACTGGATGATCTTAAGGTCCTTTCCAACCCAAACCATTCTGTGATTGCAGCAATAGTTTTGAGACAGACATTTCTGCAGAGATGGATCTGCAGAAAACCTGGTGCCATTCACAGGAACAGAATTTGTCAGTTCAAGATTAAACTGAAGTAATCCAGTTTTAAATCTTTAAACAAAGATCTAAAAACCTTGTGGTGCTTGTGGAAGAGCTCTATCTCCATCAGTGAGAAAGAGACCATGTATCAGTTTCATCAGTGCTGACTTTCAGTCACTACCAACTTCTGGCATCCAGTCACAGCTATATAGCTTTTGCCTGATAGTCCATCCTCTGCATTCAGAAACTGAATGGAGCCTTTTCCATGGAGGCAGCACAGCTTACAGGTGTGTTCTTATTTCTACCACTGTCATCTTCCCCCCCCTTCCCCCACTTTATTCACTGTATTTCCATTTCACTTTTGCAGTTGGTATCACAAATGGCCATTGAAGTCAAGGGTGTGCTATCAACTTCCATACATTGCTATCATACATTTATTTCTTCTGCTCTGAGCAACTGTCTTTTAGTACTAGAAGATGTGATGCTGTCTTTAACAGAAGAAATCTGAGTCCTTATTTGAAAGAACTCATGAGGAATCCAACACATGCTTAGATCCTGAAGTTAATGGAGATAACTGTATGTAGAGTCTCTACTGCAGCGTGCTTCGTAACTTCTAAATCAGGAGCAGGACACTTCAGTAGCTTCATTTGGCACCATAAGGATGTGTCTTGCAGTGCTGTGTTATGTGAAAGCTTGCTCTTTCCCTTTGACTTACTGTATTTCATATTTGCTTCTTGTACAGCACTGGGTACAGGTAAGTTATTTTCAGGGAGACAGTTCTCTCACTCTGTCTTGATGGTTAGCTCTTTCATGAAGTAGTGGAAAGACATAGACTTACAAACAAATGTTGTCTCTTCCTTCCTTTTCCTGTTTAAGTCATTTGTAGTGAAGGCCTTCCACTTAAGAAGGCTCTCAGTTGTAGTCATGGGATGGCTGGATGCTTCTGCAGCCTGAGAAGTGTCAGTGTGCCTGCTTATGTGCAAGATTTAGTATATTCAAGTAAGGGTAACATTTTTTTCAGGGCCATTTTGTTTGGCTGGTGATACTCCTTTCAGGTTTTAAATCAGCCAGCAGAAAAGTTCAAATTAAACCTTGAGATAGTATCTGTATGATGGGTCGCAGACTACGCTCTTTGTGGTTATTTATTCTAGGGAACCAGATACTTTAGCAAGAGGGGTCATCAGGAGCATCATTTAACTGTTAGATAAATTAAACTATTAGTTAAATAAGATTTCATAAGGTTTCTTTTGGGAACTAGTTTATGTTTTGACTTCACGTTCAACCTACTTCTGATTTTGGTTGTAATCTTAGTTTTCCTATAGCTTTTCATAACTTGAATAGAATAGGCATCATTCAGCTTGCTTCAAGTGGCCCTTATATTTCTTTGTGCTACTAGATGGAAGATCAAAGGATACAGCAATCTTGGAGATGGTCTCAGTGGATGCTGGTAATTTGAAGATCTGTTGCAAGACTGCTAAGGCAGAGATTAAATTGCAGTATACTTTTAACTCTGACATTATTAAAGAATGCCACCATTCTGGATATCTGTAGAATATTATTACTGCCTATTACTTTTGTTTAGAAACTATGCTGTGCTTGGATGCAGTTCTACAAAAATTACTGTGTGATGAAGAAATTGCAAAGCCAGTCTGTCTAAACTGTGGGTGTGGGAAGCTCCTGACTGTGCTTGTAAAATGATGTGTAGGTAGTTTGGAGGGGTACTTAAGAGCAACTAGTTTCTCTGAGTTACTGTTTCCATGTGCGTATTTATCCTTTATCTATCGTAAAGCCTGTATGATGTTGGGGTTTTGAAGTTGAGTAGACTCAACAGCTGTTTTGTGCAGACAAAACGTTCAGCTTTGAATGTGTGAACTTGGTTGCATGTATTCTGGCAGGACAGGCGTGATCTCAGATATGGCATTGGCACTCGTGAGTGTGCTGACCCTTGTTTCTTGTAGTTGATCCTAGTGATGCATTCGTGTGCACTCCCTGTGCCAAAAATACAGGGTGGGAGGAATAGAAGAAGAGAATGTTAA
Organism: Strigops habroptila; assembly: GCF_004027225.2. NCBI lineage: Eukaryota > Metazoa > Chordata > Aves > Psittaciformes > Psittacidae > Strigops > Strigops habroptila. The sequence goes on along the minus strand of NC_044302.2, from coordinate 72,227,090 downwards.
CAGATCTGTGCCTGTTACAGAGGCAGTTTTGTTTACAGAATAAACCTGAGTGATGCATTTCTAAGAAATAGAATTGCTGATGGTTAGTCCATTTCATTCTTCATCATGAAGAATTAAGAACAGCATTAGTTTTCCTTAGTATCTACTAATATGTCCATTCTTACTGGTTCTGTTCCTTAAGTTGCTGATGCTGTTGTATCTAAATACAGAGTGCGTGTTGATGTACTGTATATAGTTTTATCAAATATTACTGTAGTCCTCAAGAATAAATTCACTTACTGTTGTGCTAAACTTTGTAGAACCATTTAAGAAAAAGACATTCCTTACCCCAACCTGCTTTGAAGGTAAAGGCATGTAAGAATATGCCATTACCATAACTGTAAGCCTCAGTATATGTCTTATTAATCAGTTAGTCTTCCGTAAGCTGTGTATAATGCTGTAAAAATAAAAATTATTGTGGAAAACACCACTTTAATTTTAGACCCTCGCATTGTAAGTGGAGTCCAGAAAAAGATGAGTGCATGTGGTAGCTTGCCATAATAGGGGACTGATCTCAGTCATCTGGGACACCTGTTGACTCCTGTGTTCTTGAGTGTAAATTGAACTAATTCAGTTGTACCATTCTGTTAGTGGTAGCTTTCATTTGGAGATGGAAGGCAGGCTGTTGAACACTGTTAAAATGCATTGGCCCATCAACTCGATACTCCTGCATTTTCATTTTAGTTTCTGCTTCTGCCTGAGAAGCATTTGTAAGATTGGCTTTTTTACCATTTTAAGCTTACTTGCTTCTGCTTCTGAAGTGTTTCGAGTCATGCAAGGGACATAGGTGGCTCCTGCCAGCTGAAAGAGACACAAAAATAGGAACTTGGGCAACTTGGTTTGGGCAGATGGGGAACAATGCAAGATTTAAAAAAACAGTTTAGGAGGAAAAAGGTTGGGAGGGATAGTACCTGAAAAACTTTTTTTTTGTTCATTCCTCAGGTCTCATCCTGCTTAAACAAAAAACATTTATTCCTGTCTTATTTCACATTGTACTAACTTTGAGAAGTCTTTCAGGGCAGGAGGAGAAGTACCTTTAAGTACAAGGGCAGTTCTCATTGTCAAGAAGGTTACTTTTTTTTATTTAAATCTTTTTCTTACGCATCTGTTGTTTATTTGGGGCTTACCAATGTTACAGACAGTAAGAGAAGTTTACCTGGAAAGTGTTGTGGGAAGAAACAGTTCCCAATGAAGGCTGAAGATCCCCCTTTTAATAAAGGGAGGAGACAAAAAATTAAACTGTAAGGCATTTTGTTGGACAGAGCCTAGCACTCTACAGTGCTCTGTTCTGCTGTAGCCATTATCCTTACCAAAAGTCTTGCCTATTTCAGATGAGTTTTGTTTGTCATGAAATGACAGACATCCAGACTGTCATTAAACTTTGAAAAATAATGTATTTATGCATTTTCATTATGTATTCTGCATTTTCATTAAGAATATGTGTGTGGGCATATATATGCATATGAACTAAGAAAATTAGGATTTCACTGTATTGTCATAGAGGTAAAAAATTTTAGTCATCCTGTGTGCTGTGTAAGTAACATGGCAAGACACAGGCTGATAGGTTGAGAGTACAGAATGTTTTGAGGAAATGGGAAGAACTACCCTAATGCAAGTACTACCTGCTTAAGAAAAAGTATCACTTTCTCTTTGTTTTGCTAAGAGATGGTTGAGAGATTGACAGTGTTAAACTCGGTATTCCTTTCTCACGAAATGGTTTGAAGATTAGACTTGCTTAACAAGTATGTTTTTCAGAATATGTGAAATGTTCAAATAAAGGAAATGGGTTAGGATTTAATAGAATGTATCTGAGAGTTCATACAGGTGGCAAACACTGTTGATAAATCTATTTTGGAGACCAAAAGATATTATTGGCCATTTTCAGGTGAGGTGGCCACTGCTTCTTCCTCTTACCTTACTTCCCAACTGTGTACATCTGATAGTGAAGTTGCACTGAATTCAGTGGGTGTATGACTGTATCATAGAATAATGAAGTGTTCTTGCTTCCTCATGTTTCATACCTAATGTTCACTCAGTGAATATTACAGGGGTTTATGTCACTGATCCAATCAAATAATTTGGCCAGTGGCTGCATGGTGAGGGCAGAACAAGGTTAAAAATCACTGCTGCTTGGAGAGGTAGCTGCTTTGAGCAGTATTGGTGAAAGCGTGTGATGCAAACAGTTCTGTCTTCTGTGAAGAAACACCCAATACATTCCCTTGCACACAATGTATTTCTCAAATACTGCTTGCAAACATGTTTAACTGAAATATTTGACTTTCTTCTTTATATATAAAAGAAAAGAGGCACATAAAATTGTGCATATGGGGAAGGTGTATTCTGTCAAATTCCTGGCAGTAGTCTCAGCAGATGAAGTGAGGAGACTGGGGAGTGATTTGTTTTCAAAACAAAATGAAGGATGCTAAGTTAGCGGCTAGAAACATGAAGAAATGTCATGAGCTACAGACCATAGCTTCATTATGGCACCCGTTATCTTCTGTTCATGTTGACCACATGAGAAGAGGAATAAGAACTGTGTTGTCTGCCCAGTAGAATCTTTTCCTAAGACAGTCTTTGCTTAAGGGAAACAGATGGGCTTTTTTACTTTCTGTCAATAACATACCTTTTTATAAATGGTATGAATGACTACTTGGAGCACCTCTCCTAGCTGCAAAATGTTGTTTTCTAATTTCTGTTATCACTGATGAGTTAGTTTACTTGTTCAAAACTTTCTCTCTTAGGGATTAATAGACAATGCTAAAACAATAGCAGACCTGCTAGACCCAAGTATGTTGCTTCATTCTTTGTCTCCACTAGAAAGAGTGTCACTATGATGTGTCTGTCCAGGCATGTTAATTCAAACTTGAAAGTATTTTGGGGGAGTAGGCTGCACAGTACTGCTCTTAACTTCAAGATATTGATTGCTTGTCCCTTTTGCAGTGGATTTTCTGACTGTGTTTTATAATTTTGAAGTGTTTCATAGAAGCTTAGAATAGTTAGGGTTGGAAAGGAAATAGGGTTGGAAAGTTTGCGTGTATTAGTCTTCAGGGTTTTGATAGCTAAAACTAACTGTATGGCTTTGATTTCTAAAGATGGTAGACACTTTCTGCAAACTGTAAAGGAAACAGTTTGATGAAAAAACCCAGGCGTTTCTTGTATGTCATTGGAAATCATATGGAATGAAGAGAGGGAAGCACTGCTGTTGTTTTAAAGAACAACTGAAATGTCAACTTGTTTTTCCTTTTAAACTGATACCTGGCTGAAAAAATGGAGTGGTTGCTGAGAATGTGATTGAACACTCTCTACTTCTTACTTATTTGTCTTGAGTAGTAGCTGTAAGTGTTCTCTTTGCAGTAAGAGGATTGAACACCTGAGGATAGGTTCTTCAAAAAGTAAGTCATTCACTAATTGCAGTGACACTTGTCGTCCTGCATGCTAGCTATCTGGTTTTATTACATTCACAGTATTTAGACTAATTATACAGTTTTGTATTAAAAATTCAAACTTCTATATGTTTCTTAGAGCTTCTAAACTTCTGTTTTGATACTGTTTCTAGTTTGCTGCCTTTCAGAGTATCCGTGTTGTCCACACAGTGCAATGCTGTACGGCTACAAGTTAATTTTTCTTAATCCTTAGAACTAAAATAATTAGGGAAGATTTTTTAACAGGCTATTAATACTGTTTCTCAGTGTTTAAGCTGCTTAATTCTGTAAGTATTAGTTGTTAGTTAAGGTTTTCAAGATCTTGTTTATGTTCCATGTAACTGATTTTTATCTTTATAGATATTCTTTATTCCTTCCAGTTGGTCGTTTCAAACATAGTAGTTTTTTTCTTGTAGTAACAAATGAACAGATCTCCTGGTCTGTGGAAAGTGTGAACACACAGCTTTATCATCCCAGTGACTTTTTTTTTTTGTCATTCATAATTGTGGCTTAGATGCTCTTCAAGTATAATTTCATTTGCTTTCTCAAAATACTAGAGCAAAATTATTATTTACTCAAGTAGCAAATTGTGCGGGCAGTGGGGTAGTTTTTATTCAGGTTCACTTTCTTAATTAGATTTGCCTCCTTTGTGCGTTCATCCATTACTGTTTCTGCTTTTATTTGTGCCCTTCTGTTCCTTCAGTTCTGAGTGTATATTGTGTGACTCTTTCCAAGTTTGTTGATTGGTAAAATAAATTATCCTGTCATTTTATTTATACTGGAAAAATAACAGTTTGAAAAATCGCACATCTGCACTCACATTCCTTATCATAGTTTTATGGAGAGGGGGTGGGGAACTGTTGGCTTTTGTTTCAAGAATTTTGTCTTTCTAGTTCCAGTTGTTCTGGTAACAGCTGGGAAAAGTGTTAAAGGGTATGTTGCAAGTTCTCAGTAAATTGTTGCAAGTTCTCAGTAAATTGAGCAGTCGTGTATATTCTGACATAGAGCTAATATGTTTTTTATTATTTGAGCATTTTAGGAATGAGCAGATACTGACCATAGCCAAGAAACACTGGAATTTTTACTTCATGGCTAATTCTTTGCTATGGAAACTGTCTACCCAGATAGGAAATCTTAACACTAGCATAGCAAAGGTTTCTTAGTATTTACAGTTTGAAATACTACAGGGGAAAATTAAATTACTGGAAAATACATCTTAACAATGAACATGAGACTTCTTATGGGTAGTGTTCATTAAACTTTTATGTTTACGGTTATGGTGTCTGCTTTTTTTAATACTAGGTGCCATTTGTCATGAGAAACATGGAAAACCAAGAAAATGTGTACAATTGTTTTAAGTTTAAAGGTTGAATTGTGTCATATAATCTTCATTTGGACTGTACCAAACTTATGCTAGTCTAATTAGACCATTGCTGTGAAAATGTTTCTGTTTTCTCTTGAGGATCAACTTAGGATTTTAAAAGCAACTTAATAAGTAAGAAAATACTTCCAGTAAACATTCATGTCTAACAGTAGTCCCTTATTATAGCTTGCTAGAATGGGTTTTTAATTTCATTCTTGAGGATAGTTCTCTTTATGTTTTGGTTTATCTACCTCAGTCCATGTATTTCCATTTTGTGATACTATATTTACTCTTGCATATTTAAGAAACTAGGGTTTAAGTTAATGTGGAATTTTTACAAATAGCATGTTAAGCTTTGGAAACAAAGTTGGAGATAGTAGTAGTGTTTTCTAATATAAGTATGTTTTTTCCGTACTTATGTAAATTGTGGTGCTACATACATTTGAGGGCACAAGTGGATATACTGTTTGTTTCTTACTTATATACTAAGGAATAGTGGTACTGTACTTAACACATATAGTGTGACTGTGCAATTTTGGGCCGAACTCAAAAGTTTGTGACAAATGCTGTTTCTGCTGTTCTGACTGGGGTGTCAGTTATGGACAGATGTGAATATCTGCTGGCATTCACCAAAGTCCGTAAAAGAATATTTTGGTGTGTGAAGGCACAGCAGCAAAACATTCACTGTTTGGAACTTGATGCACAAGGAAGTTGAATTTGGATATGGAAAGTTTTACCTGTTCATGAGCTGTCTTTTTCTCTTCCAAAGCTTCCTAGCTAAAGTTTCTGACCAGCCAATAGGAGGAAAAACTCAGTGAAGAATCTGCCTTCCTTTTCTTTCTTTGGAAAGCAGTTAGTTTCTGTCTATTTGTAAATGGGGATTTTGTGTGTGTCTTTCTGTAAGTGATCTTGTTCTTGTTCTAGTCTTGCTGATAAGCAGTTGTCTTTGTTTGGGTTCTTTCAACAGATATGTCCAAGAAGAGAGGTGGGGTCATTGTTAACAATCACAATCTTTGAAGTTCCTTATCAGTACAGTAGGAAAGATTCTGTTCTGAGTGGTATATGGGTGGGAAACAGGGCAGAGATCTGAATTTGAGGAAAAAAATTTTTTTTAATCAGTAAGTAAAAAATGTATTTGTCCAAAGTTCTACCAGGAAAAAAAGAACCTGAAGGCATTTTATTCATAGAAGAGAATAGATTTTTCAGGTTAAAGTGAAGTTTCTGTGAATGTGAACTGCTGTAAGTCACACATTTAAAATTTTTTTTCCTCCTTTTTTCTTTTCTTTTTTTTTTTTTTTTTTTTTTTATGGTGACACTGGAACTTCTTAAATGTGTATTGTTTGTTTTTAAAATCCCACTGATCTTCTATGTACTTCTCAAGTACTTGATTGTTTCACTGCATACATACATTTTCTCATTTTTATCTATAATTTCCTGATGTTTAAGCCCTATTTTTGTTTCAGAGTTCAAGTAAACAGTTTTCATTTACCGTGTGCTAATTGCTGTCTTCCCCAAACTTTAGGAAGGGTGTATTGTAAGATAATTGGAACTGACTGACTAGTAGCTCAAACATACCTGCCAGAAGATTTCAGTAGTGTGTTGTGCTATAACACAATGTCATTATTCAAGCACTCAATAAAATAGACAGTATCTCTGTAGTTGCTTATTGCTTTGTCTTATTACCTGTAGATACATCTGTCATATGCGTTTTGTGGATTTTACAGTTACAAATGTTCGTAATTATTATAGTAGAATTATATAATAGTTCTTTTAAGGGAAAGCTACATGACATAAAGGTAAAAACATAAATGTTAGCTTTGCAGCACACACTCAAAGTGGAAACAAAACCAAGTAAAATTTAGGAACTGTAGAGAGTTACATCATATGAGACTGTCATTTGGATAATGGCTCAATCCCAAAAACCTGTCTTTGATATAATTCCTGTCATGCAGATGTTTATAATTATGGTCTGAAAATGTTGGGGAAAACCACTCTTTGGATATAACTTTTGTAAGTGGTTAAGGATATGGCTTATTTGCTTGGCCATTAGTTTATGTAAAGGTGCAACCACTTATGAACTGTTGTTGTTCATGTTTCTTTAAACAAACAAACAAAAATCTTAGTAAAAATTTAAGGCATACTCTAGATATCTGCATGACTGAATAATGACAAGGAAATGCCTGGAGATAGAATGTCAGCTCTAGCCCCGACCTGCCTTGTCTATAATAGCAAACTGGTATGTTAGATTTAATAGAAGGCATAAACCAAAGCAAAATTAACTTGTTTAAAATGACTGCAGTTGCATTGGTGGGCTTTCAGTCAACTGTTCAGGAGTAGACTTGCTGATTTCAGGCCTCAGACTCAGAGCTTCATGCTGTTAATAGTAGCGGGCTTAGTATTTCTTTGGGTAAACCGCACATTGTAACTTACTACCTAAGATCTCAGAATGATCTCCTTGACTGCAGGGAGGCATGCTGGAAAGTGACAGAGCCATACTTGTACTAGTAAGAGTACAATTTTGCCATTACGATTGAACAGTGCTGTTTGGTAAAGGTATACTAAATATAAAACACAAGTGCTCTAGCTAAAGTACCCGTAATTACATGATGGAAATGTAATTTAAGATGTATAATCCTCAGCAATGTTTCAGAAGGAAGAATTAATACTTTTAATAGCACTTGGTTTTAGGCAGTAGACTTACTTTAATTTTCTCTTTTCTGTTCTTTCTGTGACCTCATCTAGTACTAGCTGAAAGATTCTTTATTTGCTTATACACAGTATCGGAAAGGAACTTCACTGTTTTTACTCTTTCTTTTTGCTTTCTGCAACAGGCCAGCCTTTCCCTACTCTCCCCCCACCTTCTTTTTTCCCCCCTGTAAGTATTATTTTTATCATGTCCATATCATGCTTTTTTCCCCAGCACATGCAAACTATACAGGCTCTGCTATCATTGAAGAATTACCTTATACAGAGGATTTAAGAAGGCAGTGGTGTTAAACTGAAAAGTTAACATTTCAAATCTTAAAAGCTTTCTTTCTTATACTGGGATTTTAGTTGTTTTGTTGAATATCCGTGTCTTAATTCTGCTAAATGGGTCTCAACTTGGAAAGGAATTGGAGCTTTTTAGAAATTAATCATTACTCTTTCTGATTTTTGTATATTTGTTGTGATGATGTACTTCCATACATGTTATGATGGAAGAAGAAAGCAGTCTCTCATAAACCCTCACAATTTGTGAGTGGTATTATGTAGAATACTGTGTAAAAAGTCATGAAGTTTCAGTGATAAGTCGGTGTCTGAAATGTGTTGCTATTGAAGTTAGTGGAAATAGAGCAAATACATGAAATAATTTTAACATTTAAAATATGCGTAGTTGAAAAGCCTAGTTTTAATCTTTGTTACTGTCATTTTAATTTAATACTGACTTACATGGAGCAAACTGGAGTAGTGTGTGTGCCAAAACCTTAAGCTATATTACATTCTAATAAAAAAGTAATCTAGTGCTTGTAAATTTACAAATTTACATAATTTTTTTTTTTTTTTTTTTTTTGGAAGGGAGAGAACTCATAGAGGCTTTTTTTCCATTTGAGATTAGTCAAATTCCTGGTCTGTGTTTAGATGGTAATTACATTTTCAAAAGGATACTAGGTCAGATATTTATACCATGTTTCTTATACGCCCAAAGCACATTTAAAAGTTTATACTTTTGAAAAACGTTACCTGTGAATTGCTTCTTACTGTTACAGGAGTCCTAATCATTACTGTTGTTGGTTTTACTTCTCAAGGTACCCAGAGAATGGCATAGTAGAAATGGACACCAGTAACCTTCGACCCCGAGCAAGAACCATTCTGAAGTGGAGTGAACTGAAAGTGGGTGATGTGGTGATGGTTAACTACAATGTTGAGACTCCAGAAGAAAGAGGATTTTGGTTTGATGCAGAAATTACCTCTTTGAGAGAAATCTCAAGGACTAACAAAGAGGTTCATGCTAAAATTCTGCTGGGGTAAGATTTGTTTGACCAACTCATAAAATCTCTACATATCATATAAAGTATGTTTGTTATTGTTGGTTTTTGTCTACTAGTCACTAGATTAAAATTAATGTCATTGATTTCACAGCTTTCTGAGTCATAGAATTACAGTGCATGTGTTTTTACGGTGCGCAGACTTAGCTGTGAGTCAGTTTTTACATTTTGTGAGATTGCTAGAGGCAATGGTAAGGTTTCATATATTATCTGTGATTCAAATTGATCAGAGTATGTTTTTATTTATATTCCTTTATGTGCTATATATTAACACATATTTATAAATTTATGTTCAGTTCTGTTGGAAGCTGAAAAATCTGGTTTTAGTAATTTTTGAGATAATTTGGAACCCTTAGGTCTCACTGAGTATTAGTCATTTCTGACAATTTGGGTCAGTCTCTGAACTGGCTAATTGAATTTTTAAAGAATAAAGTATTTCTGTGGTTATTACAGTTTCTGATAAGTAAAATGTGGAACTGTGCAATGTGGAAGTTGGGAGTTTTCATGTGGCTGAACTCACTTGAGTATCTTTGCTTTGTTTTCTTATTTTAGAACTTCTGTACAGTTCTGTATTGTTTTTGGCAGAAATCATATGATATCTTACTGTCAGTAAGCTGTGTGATTGCCTTCATGGGTATGAACAGGTGACCAAACTTCATTGGCAGTCTTCTTGAGGAAGAATGTAACCTTCCTCCTCCTTCTCACTAATATTCCTCATTCCTTTTAACATTATACTTTTCTGAGACAAAAGAACTAAAAGCAAACGGATCCTGTCTGCCACTTCCATCCTTGCAGAAGAGTGGGTTTATGGGTACTTAGGAGTGAAACTGATTTTAAAATTAAACTGGAGCTAAAGCGAAATTTCTTTACTAGAAATGATTGATTTAATGTTGGCATATCCCACATTTATTCAATGAGTAGTATCATTGTTTGGGAATGTATCCTTAAAATGAATTGGACTATTTGCATGTTAGTGTAAGTTTCTTTATCAGAAAGGTGAATTGGTTTATCTGTAAGAAGACTTATAGTGTAGAACGTGGTTAGTTGGAAGAGGCACATAGATGACTCGATGATCAGGTGCAATTCACTGTTTTGTGTTTAAAAAAAAAAAAGGCAATCATACATAGTACTGGGAAATAGGAAAGACATTAACTTGGCAAATCATGCAGGTAAATAAAAATCTGTTTTGTGGATGGTTTTTAAATATAGAGTAACAGAGTATTCTGTGTAGAGATCAGTTTTATTAGATAATCTCAATGCGTTATGGTAGCTTATACTGTAGAGCAGTCATATGGACTTGTTTTGTAGGCAAAGCAAAAAACCCCCAGAAAACCAAAACCCCCCAAAACTCCAAACCAACCAAACTTCAAATGTAAAGTAAGAAGAAATTGAGTATGTAGCTTGAATTACTAACTCGGTAGGAAGAAGAGATTACGAAGTGGAGGCCAGTCTAGAGAGATGAAGATTTTAATTGTGACACATTCGCTATTTGTCTGGCATTCAGTGAATCAGAGATGGACTTCATTTCCTTCTGCAAGCAGAACTGTCCAGGTCTCAGTTTACACGAAGTTCAAATGTCTGTTGATAATGTTATTTAAAACTGTTGTCTGCATGGATTCTTTCAAGAGTTTTTCCCATTTATTAAAATATGATAATGAAAATATGTTTTATATTGGCAAAAGCAAGCACCTGGTGGCTAATAAAAAAATATCTTCTCTGTTTGGAAATCTATAGGATAGTCTTTTCTTAATCCAAATAAGCTGATAGTTATGTTTCAAATCTGAAGATGGTAACTTCAAATATTTTGGGTACTGTAGCATGTACCGTGAGGTTCTCATACTATTGACAAGTATCTTGTTCTAAAATGGTGCATTTAAGTCCATTTTTCAAGTGGAATCTTACTCATTGAATTTTTTTCATGCTTAAGAATTCAGGCTTTATTTACATGTTGATAGATGTATCTGTATTAACAAACTAGTTTGCAGAAAGCAAGGTTACCTAAGCCCTGCCATTTCTGAAATTTATCAAGGAATAATTCTGTATCACCTGTGCTACCTAAGTTACCCCTCTCAATTAGCAGTAAATTACAAGATAAATCTGCTAGTATTCATAAACTCGTGTAAGGAACATGCTGCAACAAGAATGACTTTACATTTTAGGTATGTTGGTTTGCAAAATAAAAACCAATCTTAGTGCTTCAATGTTTATTAATATATATTAATATACTAATATAGTCTAAATGTATAATACATAATATATTAATATAAATTACTTTAGACATGTAATAATCTGTTGTTACTTTATTATTACTTTATAATGCTATAATATATGGATATTCTATAGTATTTTATTGATATGTTGTTATGAGTTCTTACCATAATGTTAGCATTAGTTAATTTTTTTAAATAAAGGTGAAATCTATTTTGAACACTTTATGAGTTATATAGGTGATTGATTGTATGTTAATGACTAATTATTTGTGTACTTCTTCAGAACAACCTTAGCAGGCAGTAAAGGGAGGCAGATTTCTAAGGGTTTCTTCAGATATATATAGCTTGGACTTTTTTCCTTTTCTGCTATTATGCCAGTGAGGCTTTGTATAAAAACAGGTTTGTATGCAATAGTTGAATGTTTGATTTACCGATCTTGATTGCTTTTGACAAAGATTTTGTGAAGCTCTTGGCACACTAACAGGAAATAACAAGAACATGAACTGTAGCTTGTAGAACATGAGTACTTCTTTTTTAGTGCATATGTATGATGTATTTTACTTATGCCGCAGTCTTAACCAAAAGGAAATGTCCTCTATAGTCTGTAATCATTAGTTCATCTTTAGGGAAGCAGATACAGATTAGAGAATATTATCAAAGAGAGGAATGAGACTGAGCAGGGGAGAAAGACATCATTTTACAGAAGAGTTGACTACATATTAATAATTCTCATTTGTACTGTGTTTGTATTGCAACTGAAAATTGTAATTGCAGAATGTCTAAAACCTATCCAAACAGGACTTAATGTGGCTCAAATATAAATACTACGAGTAGAGCAGTGCTTTGGCCACGGAATATACATGAGCCTTGGGCTATAGTGTCTCATGACTGTATGCATTTTTACAGTTAAGAACGGTCTGTGTGTGGTACCTCTAAACTGACTTTACCTAATTTGCAGGATGTACCTCTATTTTTATTTTTTGGGAAGGAAGTATCTTCTATTTCATAATGAAAGCAGTTGTCCAGAGTAATCTTTGCAGTTTAAAGGGCACAAATAAAATGCCTGTTAGTGGTAGGTAGTTGTGGGGGAAGCTGTTTACAATTTATTTCAACATTTGAAGTGGCTGACATGATTGAAATCACCACACCAAATCAAACCAAAATAGTTCAAATCATGCTTTGAATTTTCTCGTTAGACTTCAAGATAGAGACAAAATCAGCTTTTACTTTTTCAGTCAGCCTTTGAAAGTTTGAGTTTAGTAAGGACTCTGTCAATACCAAGACTTGTATTTCGTTTAAGTCTTTGGAATTATACAAGAATATCAGAATAATCTGTAAATTCTGCAGGTTTTATACCTCTCTAAGTGAATATGTAATGAATTTGTGGCCTTTAGCCAAGACGTGGCAATGGAAAGTAATAGAACGAGTCTGAAATTTTCAGTTTTGTATTTGTCATCTTTTAGTTCTGCAAGTGTTTGTGTGAGGCTTCCTGCTCACAAAAAAATTGTTTTGTTTTCAGATCAATGTCTCTAACTTTTAGATAGGCTTATGATGTTTTTTCTCTGCAACCTGCTGGATCTGGGGTTTACCTTCTGCATTTGAATACAATTTCTGGGACTCTCCCTTCACACACACCCCCCCCCCCCTTTTTTTTTTTTTTTGCATACATTCCTTTTTATCTTCTTTTAGACTCCTTTTATTCATGCCTGGCATGTTTTTGTTCTCAGAAGGCTGTATGATATTTTTACACTGCCTTTATGCTACCTGTAGAGATATTTTACATTTAGCTGTTCCTTCTTTTGAACAAGTTTTTCTGTTTATATTTTATTTCTGATTTTTGAAGTCATACATAATATTTGTTTTTAAAGCTTTGCAGAGGTACAGAGTTTAAACACGTTGCAGAATAATGAACTAACAGTGAAGCAAGTCTTGCATGGTGTTCTGGATAATTTCAGGAGATTTTATGCTTCTGTAGATTCCTGTCTAGCTGGTCCAAAAAAAAAGAAAGTTACTGGCAGTTGAATCTTGTTTTGACCATTAAAAAAGTAACTGTACCATACTTCTATCCATCTCAGTATGCATTGTGATAAATCAACATGTCACAGTTGTCATGCTTTGTAGGTGCCCAGTAGTGTAGTTCTCATACAGTGTTTCTTTAGGCCTGGAATTTCTGTCTGTGTGGTTTATCCTTTATTGATGCTTGTATACTTTTGTGGTATAATTTTCTACCTAAAATAACTTCCCATTTTATTTAATTTAATGTAGCATCTTTGACTGTTTCTGGTTGACCTGGGAAGATACTGTTTTGCTGATATGTGGAATATTGATAAGATTTACTTGGACTGATATTTTTAAAAGAGCTTTCATGATGAAAGAATTGAAGTTGTTGAAGAACTTGCCTGCAGCTTTCTTGCACGGACATAAAGATGGCAGATTTCTTCTAGGCAACATAACTTCTAAAAGGGTGAATTTGTGTCTCCTCCTTTCCTCTTCTGCTTATGACTTCAGTGGAACTGGTCATCTCCTTTGAAGAAGAGACCTCGTTTTGAATCAACGCAACTGTTTCAAATCAAATGATTGTCCAAGAAGCCTGCTGGGATTTTTCATGGGGATTCTGTAGAGGTTATGCCTAGAACTTCTTAAACACTTCTGTGAACTGCTTTCCTCTAGTCTTTACAGCTAGAGGTGGCTCTTTTTGTGATACAGAGCCTTAGGTGATAATCTCTTAATTCTGAACAGGAATGACCCTAACAACAGGAAGAGTACTTTGGGTTCCAGTTAATTATCCTGGTAGATAAAAGAACTCATATCGGGAAGGGGGAGAAGTGTGTGTGAAAAGAATGATCTGTTTGAACGTAAGTAGTGAAGTTTACTGGAAATCAAACTGTTTGGTTTTTACTTCCAGATTAAGATTTTGATGTTACTTCAGTAACATGCTTCAGGAAAAGGTCAAGAATTAAAAGATATGATGGACATGATGACAGTATTATTAAAGAGACTTTTTAGTAGCGTTGAGTCCCTCCTCTTATGGGTGCAAAAGGAGTCTGGGGTGCAGGACAAACTGCCCAAGAGGTATTGGAACACACTGTAAGCTACTGGGACTGGAGAAGGGTTGGTGTCCATGGCAGGGGGGTTAGAACTAGATGATCTTAAGGTCCTTTCCAACTCTTAACTATTCTACGATTCTGTGTGGTGTTTAATGTGAGAGACAGAAGAACAATATCTGACTGAGAATAGTTCATTTAGAGAGCATGAGCAGAGTGAATACTTTAACCAGCTACTGTGGTAATTGTCCTCTCCATGACCATGTCCAAGGTCACACAAGAGATGTAGTACCTTGGTTCAGCACCTGTGAAATCAAAACCAGTGAGTTTAGAAAGAACTGAAAGAGTACATTTTGAAGGCTGACTGTCTTGTTACTACAGGTACTGTTTTCATGTTTTCTCTTTCTCCTTTGCCCTCTCTTCAGACAAAGATTTCCATTTTACACACCTTTGTAATGGCCAGGTTCTACACAGATCATAGCTATTCCTGTTCTATTTTCCTGCATGTTTTCTTTTCTTGCTTTAAAGAAGGAGGTTCCTTTGTGCAGGCAGGAGTGGCACAATTACAGTTTTAAGACTGCTTGCCTGTAATTATTTCTCTTACATGGAAGAAAGATTTTTATCTCTTGATATTTCTCTCTTTCTGATTCTTCAAGAGAGCATAAATGGTAATTTTAATTGTCCTTTGTGCCATTTCCCTGCACATTACCTGTTCTTAACTGGCAATATGGAGAAACTGATACTTGATCGAGTGTTTCAGTTTGCTTCCCAAAATGAAGGGAATGTATACTAGATGCTTGTAATTCATGTTGGGTCTTCTGGACTGTGAATTTACTGTTCCTTTGTCTTGACATTTTAGAATTTGAGTTGCAAACCAAGGGTACCTTACTAGAGAGAGTTACCCCTCAAGCTAAGTATACCAGTTATGTAAGAGCTGCGCAGTCCTGCTGGTGAAAAGGTAAGACATTGGAGGACAGATCCTCCCAAAAGACAGGAGCAGGAAAATCCTGTGGATCAAAGCCTGGCTAATTGCACAGCTCGTGTCAACAGGCATTTGGCTTTTAATACCATGGCGTCCATAATTTGGTTCCCATCTGTCTCCGAAAGTCCTTGATCCTCAAGGGGGACAAGAGCATCTGTGCCAATAGGCTGGCCAACCTGGTGAGTAAAGCTTTAGGTGGTGAAAAGACATTATGACCCATAGTTAAGTGAGGTATTGGTATGTGCATGGAAAGCAAAGGGTACAGGGTGGTGAGAACAATAAGGGTTTTGGAATTGGTACAAGAGGGATACCTATCTCAAGTGCATGTATGCAAATACATACAGCCTGGAAAACAAGCAGGAGGAATTAGGTCCGCATATAGTCAGAGAGCTAGGACATTATTGGTATAGAGGAGACATGATGGGACAGCGCATGTGACTGGAATGAGAGATGGATGGATACAAACTTCTCAGGAAAGGCAAAGATGGAGAGCAGGGCTGTCAGAACATGAAGAAATTTGGGTGTAGGGAGCTCTCTGGTGAGATGACAACAGTCTGGTTGAGAGCGCATAGATGAGGATGGGAGAGGCTAAAACGGATAACATCAGGATAGCAGTTCACATGATCAGGGTAAGGAAGATGACAAAGCCTTCTTTAAAAGTCTCTGAATCACAGATCTTCATGGAAGACTCATTCCTTGTCATCTGCCAGCAGGATAACACTGGCACACAAGCAGTCAAGCAGCTCTTTGAAGGATATTTTTAAGGGGATAACTTAAGATGGGTGCTGAACAGGCAACAGAATGATCTACTGTTTATTACCAACAACTGCTTGGGGATCAGATGGTCAGTGGTAGGCCTTAGATATACTGACTGTGAAATAGTAGATACCAAGATCCTTATGGAACTGTGGAAGGAGAGTATCAGAGCACAGACTCTGGAATTTAACAGAGTAGACTTCAGTTTCATTCTATGAACTGGTAGATGGGATCCCATAGGAGCCACTGTGAAGGGTAAAGGACCTCAGCAGAGCTGACAGATGCTTAAGGACATCCTCTTCCAACTGCAAAGGTTGCTCATCCTGGTAAGAAACTAAAAGATGTATCAGGATACTGGCAAGGCTGAACAGGAAACTTGTATGACTTTGCCCCATACAAAAGGTTAGTATATAGGAGCTGGAAACAGGGGCAGTGTTAAAAACGAGGAATTTTGAACATATAAGGATGGTGTTAGGAGAACCAAAGCTCATCTAAAGTTGACACTTATAAGAGACATCCAGGACAACACAGAGAGCTTTACTGCATGGGCAGTAGAAAGCCAATCAAGGAAAATATCAATCTCTTGATGAAACAGTATCAACAGTTTTCATTGTCTCACCTTTCACTCACAAACTCTCTCTGGTAGGTGTGCCTAGTGCTTAAAAGCATTCAAGGAGAGTCCTCAGCAGTGAATAAGGGCTGAGTCAAGGAGTGCTTGCTCCTCTGTGCTACATTTGAAAAGTCCTGGGGGCTGGGGAGGTCCCTGATGACTGGAGAAGTGCAGATGTTGCCTCCATCAAAGAAGGCCAGTCAGTGTTATTTCAGAAAACCTTGAGATAGTCCTCCTCAAAGTGCTGGCCATGCAAAGATGATTTGGAATGGCCAGAGTGGACTTTTTTCCAAAAGCAAATCATGCCTTACAAGCCAGTCTGACTTCTATGATAAAATTATTAGCTGTGTGGCCAAGGGAAGAGCAACAGATGTAGTATACTTCAGCTTATAACAGCTCTTTTGTCTGTATCCCATAATATCCTATCCCAATTAGGATGTTGTGATGCAAGCGAATGGGTAACCAGATGGGTTTAAAAAAAACTAAGATTGAATGATCAGGCTCAGAGGATAGTTGTTAATAAGGTGTACACTACTTGGAAAGTAATAACAAGCAGGGAGCTGCAGGGGTATATAGTGGGACCTGTACTGTTCAGTATCTTAAGCAACAGCGTTGCAGTGGCAATGCAAGTGCACTCTAACCAAGTTTGCAAAGAAGCTCAAGGGTAGTACTGCCTAACAGAGGGACCTGAACAGGCAGGAGAAGTGGGCTGACAGGAGCTTCATGAAAGTCAACAAGGATGAATGCAGGAGGATTTTTGCGCCTGGGAAGGCCAGGCGCCTTTCAGCAATACCCTACCCCACTCCCTCCCCAAAACATGCTTCTACCACCTCAGTGCAAGAGAGATACATAACCTAGAGTGAATTCAGGACAGGGCTGCTGAAGTGCTTTGGGGAGCAGAGTAGTATATGGCAGGCAGGCCAGAGATGATTGACATAAATTGTGACAAGATGGGGAGAAAATTGGTTCTTTACGTTACTGGATGCAGTTAGTTTTTCAATTAACTGTTGTTAAAGCGTTAATTGCTTTAACAACAACAAAAGTGCATAAGTACCGAGTATTAAAATTGGGAATGTTTTTTGTTTCATAACCATTTCATAACTATAATAAGATAAAAGTATCTTTTGAAGGTGAAGAATGGGTTGACTTGGATCTTGAGGTTTTTGTCTATGAACATAAACTATATCCTCAGTACTTGTAACACTGTCTTTTCTCCAGTAAACATACAGACTTGGAACCACAGTGTCTTTTGGCTTGCTTTCTAGGGGGTGATTTTTTCAAGTGTTTCGAAGCTCAGTTTGTTCACACTGGGAAAAGTAATTCCAAACAAAACAGGAAGAACAGAAGAAAAAAAAGTACAAAAAGGCAAAGACTCAGGGTGGGGTGGGGGTGGGGGCTGGTGAGCACAATATTAGGAAACACATTAATGAAAAGAAAAAATTAGTGATGTTGAAATATAGGTATACATTAAAGAGAATCATTGTGGATGGAAAGGAGCTCTTGAGATTGTTCAAGCAGGGGTGGCTAGAGCGCATTGCCTGGGACTGTGTCCAAGTGTGTTTTTAATATCTTTATGCCTACAGACTCAACAATCTCTCTGGACAATCACTGTAGAAAGATATTTTGTGTGGTCCGAGGGAATTTCATGTGTTTCTGTCTGTGGCTATTACGTCTTGTTCTGGCAGTAGGCACTAGTGAGACTAGTATGGCTTCTTGTTTGTAAACGCAGATAAGAGCCCTCCACACACAAGGCTCCAGACTAAACATTCCCATATCAAAGATGTTCCATTCCCTTAATCATTTTTGTGGCCCTTTTCTAGTACCACTTCTGTAACCCCATGTCTGGGGGAGCCCAGACCTGGCCTCACAAGTGCTGAGTAATGAGGAACATTAACTTTCCCTCTACTTTGCTGACAATGCTTCTCTTAATGCAATCCATGAGGCTGTTGACCTTCTTTGCTTACAGGTGCACATTGCTGGTTTATGGTCAGTTTGTTTATGAGTTCCTCAAGGTCTTTCTCTACCAAACTGCTTTCCAGCAACTTGGCAGTCAGCATGTACTGCTGCATGGGGTGCGGCGTATGTGCAGGACTTCTCATTTCTCTTTGCTAAACATAATTAAATTCCTCTCTGTCTAACTCTCCAGGTCCCTCTGAAGGGTGGCACATGCATCTGATATTGGTGGCTACTCCTGGTTTTGTGTCATCTGCAAACTGGCTGAGAGTCCACTTTGCTTCTATCATTTAGGCTATGAGTTAGGATGTTAAACAGTACTAGCCACAGGGTCAACCCTTGGGGTGCTACTGACTTATTTCCAACTGGACTTTGTGATTGGTCACAAGCTTCTGGATTCAGCGAGTTTTCAGTCCTTACTGTGCACTTATCTAACCCATACTTTGCCAGCTTATATATGAGGATTTTATGGGAGATGGTATCAAAAGCCTTTCTAAAGTGGGTAAGAACAAGTTCTGTTCTCCTGTTGCCTTCCAAGCAAGTAACCTCACTGTAGAAGACTGTCAGAGTGGTTGAGCATGATTTCCCCATTATAAATCCATGTTTGCGATTCCTAGTCACCTTCTTGTCCTTTTACCTGGAAATTATTTCCAGGATTATTTGCTCCATTATATTACTAGAGATTGAATTGAGGCTGACCAGTCTATAAGCAGACAGAAGGGGATTGGAGTGACAGTTGCTCTCTTCCAGTTCTCAAGAAGGTGTCCCAGTTGTCATTTCAAAGTCCCAGTTTGCCTTTCAAAGATGACTAAGAGTAACCTTGTCCAGAAGTCCGGCAGCTCCCATAGTGCTCATGGGTACAATCTGTTAGGCCACATAGACTTATCTATGTCTACTTCTTCACGTAGGCTAACTCTTGCCCCACATATTCCCTGTTTTTAGGGGCCTGGGAGTTTGTTTTTCATATATGAAGCCTTTGTGGGTCTTGTGCCAGCTCTGCCTAGTTTTTTACGGCTATTCTGTCAAGTAGGTGTTAACATCTGCATGTTTAAACCTGGATTTTTAAACTCTGGATGCCCGTTTAGCGTTGAGATAGTGCCAGCCACGAACTTAATTGAGGTCAAGAAGGGAGTAGTTTTAGTTGCAGGTCATGATGCCTTCCCTGCCCAAATCATAGATTGCAGAATGGTTTGGGATGGAAGGGACCTTAGGAATCATCTAGATCCAAGCCCCCTGCCACAGGCAGGGACACCTCCCAGTAGAACCATAGTCTGCCCTGCACCACTGTGGACAGGTCTGGCTGCACCGCCCTACTGCACGCGGGCAACTCTCCTCCGGGCAGGCTGGCTGGCCTTCACTCGTAGCCTCGTCCCCTCCCGCTTCAGTGGATTTCATGGCATAGGGCACAGTCATGCTTCTGAGCTGCTCTGGTGAAGAGATTATTAGGATCTGACAATGTGACTTACTATTCGCTCAGGCCAGTGCTTTCCCCTCTTCCCAGATACTAAGTTTATGCTTGCTGTTCTAATGTTCATCTCCTTTACAGATCTTGGGCTAAGGAAAAAAGGATGGTCCCCACATCCAAATCTCTGCTTCCACAGTCTGGCACCATGAGCTATAATACATTGTTTTGTAAATGCATCAAACATTATGCCTACTAGTGAGATTAAAAAAAAATAATATCCTGGCTGGCTTGTGTGTGTATCCACAATGTGCGTTTGTAGGTTGGGAGTTGAGTGTGTGTGTATGTTTGGTTTGCTTTCCTTTGCTTTTAAAGGCCTTAACAATTCATATTAATTATGATGTTTTTCATAGTAAGGTCTTCAATATATCCTGGGAAAGAGGGTCTTTTAAAATTATTGTTACTTTTTAAAATCTTGGCGCTATATATAGAGTAATAAAATCTTTTCGGAGTTGAGCAGTGTCTTTGACATTATAGTGGCTTGTGTAACAAAAATAAATAAAGTTGGATTAAAAGCATAGGTAATGCGGTCCCATTTTGTAACTGTGCATTTGTATTTTCAGCATAAACCAAATACGTGTGGAATATTCTGAAAATTCCACACGCCTTTAAAACAAGTCTGTTTAAATTCAAATCTCCAGTCATGTTTGGTGAGGATTGTAATTGTTTTATGGGTATGTTTTAGTCTTTGTTTCATTATGTGTAGGCAATGTGTATTTGCAGTTTGCTAAAATTACAGTTTAGCCTAAGTTATAGTTAATGTTTCAATGTAAACAAACCAGTAGTAATTGTCACATTGCAATATTTTATATCAGATTGAGGTATTTTCCATTTAACATCTTTGAAATATGCATGCTGTTACATGTATTTGCTTTAATTTCAAAACATGCTTTAGGTTGATAGTGACTTAGAGTTAATATATTGACGTGAACGTTACAACATAGTTCTGGTATTTGAGAGCAGATTTCTGTAGAGGTTATTTTGTTACAATAGCACATATTTAATTCTCTAGCCTAATGATTTTAGCGTATTTGTTATTTAATATTTTTGTCAAGTTAATAAACAGTTGTTCATTAACTCAGTTCAGGAATAAGTTTCTCTTGCTTCTGAGACAAAGAAAAGCATTCTTAAAAAACAGTCCTCGTTTTAAAGAGTATATATTAATTCAGGATGCAAGTTCATGCAGCTGTTAAATGTGAAAGCGCAAAGTGTAAAGGCGCAATGGAATGCTATTGCACAACTGTTGCAACTGCTTCTAAAGGAATGATCGTTAAAGTTCTAACAAGCATTTTGAATGGTAATAGTGAAAAATTCAATATTTCTGAAGAAGTTATCCAACTATTGCT
The DNA here is from genome assembly GCF_004027225.2 of Strigops habroptila. Taxonomy (NCBI): domain Eukaryota; kingdom Metazoa; phylum Chordata; class Aves; order Psittaciformes; family Psittacidae; genus Strigops; species Strigops habroptila. The sequence goes on along the minus strand of NC_044302.2, from coordinate 72,205,878 downwards.
TTGTGATGTGTGAGCAAATAGAGTTGCTGGCTGAAAGCTTTGCAAAAGCAGAATAGAAGCTGATTAATCACAAATGTGATGTAAACAAAGTAGTGCGTGTGAAAAGATAGATACTGAAAGTGGTAGTGAATTTGGTCCTGTTTTGATTTTTATATTGTTTTGTTAACTGAATTCATACATTTGGAGAGTGTAGTGAACATTATATTCTGTTAGGCTTAATTCTGATTGTGGCTGTTTCTCTGCTGACCCGGACAGTATCCTTTGACAGTAGTCACGGAAGCTGGCAAATTGACTAGTTCTGTGTGGTTAACATGACTTAACGCAAGTAAGGTTTTGCTCTTAGGTGTCCAAAAGATAAATTGTCATTAAACACTTTTCCTTTTAATTCCTTTTGTGAGTATAACCTTTGTGTGTATTTTTTGAGTACTAAATTTTCCTCCATTTTTATTCAGCATTGTATTTTGACTCTTAGAGTGTGTTGGAGTATTTTTCTTCTAATTTCAATATGGTAAATTGATAAACCCAGGAAATTCCAGATGGAGATCTGGCAGTTGTAACTGAATCTCTCAGACTGTAAGAACTAATAGAGTTTTCACAGTGTGGTAGTTGTCATCTAGGAGTTTTTATTTTCCTGAACGTTGACCTTTGAAATATACCAGGATAATGCCTAGTTGTCATACTTTTAGTCAGCTGTGATTATATATGTCTAGAGTGCTTTGCAGCCTGAAGTTTATAAAAAGTATGGGGGGGGAAAAGCACAGCTAAAAGAAGGTTCAGTTGAAGGCTTCTATCTGACTATGGCTAACCTATCTAAAAGGAACTCTTGTGTTAGGAATTCTGCTATATATTGAAGGGTCTGGCTATGTTTTGGGATTTAATTTCTTTATTTAGTGTACTTACATGAAATACAAATGCAGTCTTATTTACTAAACGCAATGTATAACTCAAGGTGGGGTTTTTTTTGTTTTTTTTTTTTTATTTCATTTTTGTTATGGAAAGGTGGAGAAGTGAAGAAATGTGGTGGTACTTGTGCATATTTGACAGAATGATAAAACCACAGTTTTGTTACGTAGCCATATTTTTTTAAAACCAGATGTTTAGCCTGATCATTATTAAAGCTATTGTATGTGTAATGTGGCAGAAGAATCTTTTAAAAGCAACTATCTGAACAGATATTTTTAGCATAGGTAAGGTTTAACCATTTATTACTAGCCATCATTTGTCACAATGGTTGTTGATCTTCCTCTGTAGTTCTGAATGCGCAGCTGTGGCATTTGTTAGAAAATAAGAGCTTTGTAAAGTTATTTATTAATATTTGCTTGTTACTTATTTAACTCATAGCAGAAAAGAAAATGTTTTCTCTTGTTCAAATACTGGATATTTTTTAAGAAAAACTTGGTCTGAAAGTTACTTTCTTAGTGCCTTTATCACAAAGGAAAAATACAGGAGACACCCAAAAAAGAAGGAATGTCTGCCATGGCCTAATATGTAATACAGAAATAATGAACTTCATCTATTTTGTCAGTTCCATCTAGATATGGGAATAGTACTGCTTATGTCAGTAGGATTGCAGTGCTATGAGAGAAAAACATGCTTTTGCCAATTGTTATCTCTACGCAACTGAATTTATCTTTGAGAGTTCTGTGTTTTCTACTATTAATTAGAGAAATTATTTTATGCAACTAGTTATATTAAGAAAGTATGTTGCACTTCAGCACTTTGAGGTTGCGATAATATATACATGATTTTTTATAATAAAGTTGATAAAAATCCATGCTTCTGCACCAAAACTTTTTGCAGTGGTGACTTTTTGAATACTGACATCATTGAACCAACTTACAAAACTTTCCACAGTATCTTCCAAGAAAGCAGTGTGATAATCAAAAAGTTAAAAGTAATTTTAATAGCTTAAATTGGCATCGGTGGAATTTACTCCTCATAGATATTCCGCTGAGCTCAGTTTTGGCTTGTTTCCCAGAGATACCGATAGCAGCAACACATGTGTCTGTAGATTTGTGAGTACAGCTTTATGATGTTTTGCCACCTTACTTCTTGTCTAAAGACTGTATATAGAGAATAGCATGTGATGAAAAGTGCTAGGGGTTTTTTTTGTGTTTCGTTTGTTTTAATGTACTTTCTAAATGCAGGGAAAAAGGGGTAAATTACAACTCTAAATGATGAGGCAATGTAGTGAGAGGGAAGGAAAAATTGCAAGTTTTTGCTAGATGCAGTTCTGTTCATAATAAGAGTAGTGTACTTAAACTACACACACACTGAAAATTTGCAAGATGCAAAAATTGGGGAAAAATATGCTCTGCAAATATGCTGAAATTTGTCTGAAATGTACTGGAATTTGCAAATATTTCTGTATCCCGTAACATCAAATAATGTTTGTAGCTGCCATATTGAGACTATCACTATTGTTTCTTGACAAGATTTTAGATTATTTAATAAATTATGCTTCAGATTGTCTGTAAATGCACATGTGGTTGTATGCTTCCTAATATCCAACTTCTATGACTATTTTGACTTTTCCATATAGATCTACTTGAAGTTTAAGGTATACTTGTTTATTTTTATCTTTTGCTTTGTAAGCATACAGTTATATGAACTAATACATGTATTTTTATCAGAATATAAAATTTCATGTCACTTAGGTGAAAGAAGGCATAATACTGTATTTTGGTTTTAAAATAGATCCACTACATTGAGTTATGTTAGAAATAAGTCCTAGAGGAATCAAGCTGGATAGAAAAGCAGGCAGTGATATTGCTAAGGAAGGTCATAATATAAGTAGATTTATAACATTAAAGAGTGTCAAGAGATTTATTTTGTTTTTAACTTTAAATAATCCAGGACTAACAAAAAGTGTAGGGCAGCTAAGGAAAGACTCTCCAAGGTAGAGAAATAAGCAGGAAAATCTTGATGCTAGCTCAGTCTGTATTTGTTCATTCAGTTTTCCTGCCAGAGGTTATGTTTACAATTTGTTTGTTTGTATTTGAATGTATAGTGCTTTTATGATCGGAATTAATGGCTGTGTTTTGTAGCCACTCAGAGTGTCTTTGCATGCTAATGCAGAAGAGAGAAGTTTCCACTCACCTTTCCTGCAAAGGTGTACTGGTACCCACAGTCCTTTTAGGATAGTCATTCTTGGGAGTGCTCTTCTATCTGTTTCAGAGACAATTTTCTAGTTAAATAGTTAACTATAAATCAAACCTGGAAATTGTGCCTTAAATAGAGCTTCAGGTTTGCTGACAGGAATTTAAGTGCTGTAGCCATTCAAAACCTGGAAGTATCTCCATAACCTTAGGCTGTCAGAGGCATGCTTTGTGGTAACAGAAGCTGGCATCCAGTGTTCTAGTGTGAGTGATTGGACCATGTGGAGGTGCAGCAAATCAAACTTCCTGTGTTCACTGCACTGTATGGAAACCTAAATAAATCTGAGGGGTGCTACCGGCAATGGCCAGAACTGCTTAGGGTAGTGCCCCCTAGGGTGCAAATGAAGCTTATCTGGAATACATGATTTTTCATGGTCGGGAAAACAAAGTATTCTCTGTATGATGAATGTATTTGCACTGTGTAGCATTTGTATGTTCTGTCGAAATATCCTAAATCTTTGAAATTTGCTAGTGTTTGTTTGTGCATATGACCAACAATGAGGAATGTTTTCCCCCCATAAAACTGCAGGGAGAAAAAGGGGCAAAATAAAAACAGATGCCAAAGTAAGCAGCTGTTGGTACATTTAAAAGGACAGTTACAGTGAATCAGGACACTGTTGGAGTTCTCTTCACCATTTCCATGGAGACCTAAACACTGCAGTTCTGAGTGCCTCCAAAAAGTGATCTGTTGCCTGTGGGTTTTTCCTTGGCTTAGTTTTTTCCTGCCTTAGTTATACTCAGCATGTGGCAGAGTCCAAGAACTGGAGTCAGCACAAGGGAAGTGGTGGCAGCAGGCAGAGGTAGAATGGGGAACATCAGATCCCAGGGTGAAGCCTGGTGTTCCTGGAGGTGTTCTGTCACTGCAGTTATCTGTATTTGATATGTCCCTAATATCTTGTTTTTCTACCTGTCTAGAGTTTGACTTAGTTTTGTAACCTAAACCTTTTCATAACGATATGCTACCCGGCTGGCTTTCTTCAAAAGAATTTTCAAGTTGCCTGTCTCTAACGGTATTCTTACAGATACCCTACAAATAGGGCTTAGAAAACTTGGTCACCTGATTCAGACATATTCTCAGGCCTTCCTACACTCTAAATATTTGAAAGAAACGTAAAAGTTAGCTTGCTGTTGGTTTTCACCTGGAAAATAGTCTCCAGTGTGGCAATATTTAATCATTATCTCTAGTTACTCATTTTCATTATTTCCCTCCTTCTGAAGAGACACTTGTAATGGTGAAGTGCACTTCAGCTTTGCTTAGCAGAATCTTGCACATCCTCCTTCAAATACTGAACAGTAATCAATCCAATAGTTACAGGTTTTATTCATAATAAAGCCTTCAAAAACCTGTATAATCTTCATTCTTTCCTAATTTGGAATTAGGCTGTGTGCTATTGCTTCTGCATTATGTTCAGCACACCTGATGTCTATATAGGAAAGAAGAAAAGTACATATTCTGTTTCTTATGTAGCAGGGTGCTCACTGAACATTTTAACTACAGGCAGTATAGTCTTGGTACAGTGTTAAGCTTCATAATCTTAATAATTCAAGCTATGATATTTGTGGTGTGCATTGATTTAGTCGCTTGTATAGTTTCAGATTCTGAAGTGTTTTTCTAGAACCAAAAGGGACTGCAGCAGTGCAGCAGAATTAGATTAATTTTTGAAGAGGAAAGAAGTTCAACAACCCCAAATCTCCTTCAGATTTTCATTTTTTAATGGCTCGGTCTTACCCTGTGAGAAATAAAGCTCTCCAGCTAGCAAATTGTTTTCTCTTGTGTCAAACTGCTCAATTCTGAAATCATTAGTTACACCTGTGATTCAGTGAAATCAGCAAGACTGTGTTGAGTAATTAATACTTACAATACAGGTTATATTGAAAATTCCTGTTTGGTTGTAAATTAGGTAGTAAATTAAAAATGGTGAGAGAATGGGCAGCTGAAGGCACAATATCCTGAGGAGGGAAGAAAAGGGAGTGTTTAAAAATTGCTGGTGCTTTTACAGCATTTTCTTCCTAGCTATTTTTACATTTGAATTAGAATTTTAGTAAATACAAAGAGGAGAAGGTGAAAACATTTACTCCTTATTTAGTATTTCCTAATCCTTCTATAGAAGTCTGTCAGCATTAGTGTTGTGGAGGCATGGGGATTGGTTACTCATCACTGAGGTGCGGTGAACAGATTTTGCACTGAAACCTGACGTTAACAGGACTACTCACAGTACATAATTCAGTATTGCACATGTCTTTGTAGAATTGGTTTTTAGATTTCCAAAACATTTAGAAGTAATAGCAGGGCTTTTGAAGCTTTCTGTTGCATTTCTTCTTACTCTGTGGGTTGCAAATAACGTCTGTTATTGTGTCTTATAAGTCATGTTTCTAGTTTGTTTCTGACAATTCACTTTTATAATAATGTTTGTTATGCTGTATTTGAGAGGATATGTTTTTGTCTGGTCTGCACTGTTAAGCCAAAAAAACATTTTGGGGTTTTGGAAGTAGAATTACAAATTTATGGATGGCTATCAGTAAGGACATGCTCAGCTCCCAGGCAGGCCAAGGGTAATGGAGTAGTCTTTTCTTTATGCAGGTTTTAAGTATGTTGTTTGGTTTCTTTGAAGTTATGAGACTGAGTTTTATGTGTGAGCTGAAATCAGTGATGACAAAAAGATGCTAGTTAGCTTTATCTCATTGCTTAGGAGTCATAAAATACAGAATCTAGGTCTGAGGAACTAAGTTGAATGTACTTTTTATTCTTTTTTGTTTTACAGAGGCCCAGAAGACACAATAAATGATTGTAAAATCCTTTTTATAGAGGAAATGTACAAGATTGAAAAGCCAGGAGCCTATCCATTGACATTTGGGGATGGAGATTTCAAAAGTATGCTTTTTAAAATTATTTTAATATAAGTACAAATTGAATGATGTTTCTTTAAAAAAACAAAAGGATGAGCGTGTAGAGGTAATAATAATTGGTATGCGTGTTCAGGAAAATAACATAGAATCCTTTTTAGTTTTCTATTCTGAAAGTGTATTTACTATAAAGTGGCTCTGTTATTTGACATATTCAGAAACTGTTAACATCTTGGTGCTATCAATCTTAAGCAGGGAAAAAGGAGAACAGCTGATAACGTTCTAAATGACTGCTGCAGAATGGATTTGTAGTCTCAGTTAAGTTCCTAGACAGCTGTCCATGTCACCAAAACTGCTACTGCAATTGAAACATCTATTGCACTTCTAATAAATCGATAAATGCCAAAGATAGAACCAGTCTGTAATGCTGTGCTTTAACCCTGTCACTATGTCAGAATTAAAGAAAAAAATAAATAAGGAACTTAATGCCTGAGCTTCTTGTACCGTGAAAACAAGGGATGATTAACATCTGAATTATTATTTGGCCCAGCATGACATTAAAAAAAAATAACTGTGTCCTACCTCTTCATCCTCCACACAACCACAGGAAGCAGTTAGTGGCAGCTTATCTAAAAAGAAGTGTGACGTTTTATCCTAGGTTAAAAAATATAAGAGAGTTAAAAGTGATAAGCATTTGCGATAGTAACACAGATCTACTAATAAGTATTAGATATTATTGTGTATTGACTACTTACTCCAAGGCAGTTTTTAGAAACCTTTCTTTATAGCTCTCAGTGTACAAGAAATATTCTGCTTACTGGTTTATTTGCCATCATCTAAAAAATCAGTGTTTGTCAGAGGAGCAAATGCCATTTGCTATGGTAGTCTTAAAAGTAAAAATGTGGATTTCTGTAAATTAACTTCTCACAATTCATTTTTCATTATTTGTGATTTACTTTCCTCAGATTACTCAAAAGAAGATAACCATCCATTCTGTTTATTTTTTGTTGGTTATATTAAAGGGATTTTGTAATATCGTAAAACATGTTTTTATTTTCAAAAATTGTAGTATCAAAAATTTAAAAATCTGCTTTGCATTTAAATGCCTACTTATTTTGCAAGTCTAATTGTGAAGCTTTTTAAAGGGCATATAAAATTATTACAGTTCATTTAGTTCCTCTCTGCAGCTACTGTGCAGTGAATTAATTTTTTAAATTATGTATGTGTTAAGGACATGAATGATTAATGTATTGCTGACCATATAAAATTGTCTACAGTGGCATCATTTGACCTGACATGAGTATTTATTTATCATGGAATTGTAGAATTGTTTAGGTTGAAGAAGACCTTTAAGATCATTAAGTCCAACTGTTAACTTACTGCCTTACGTAATGTTTTCAGTCCACCACTAAACCATGTCCATAAGCACCACAACTACACGTCTTTTAAAAATTCCAGGGATTGTGGCTCCACCACTTCCCTGGGCAGCCTGTTCCAATGCTTGACAACCCTTTTGGTGAAGACATATTTCCCAATATCCAAACTGGTGCAACTTGAGGTCATTTCCTCTGGTTCTATTGCTTTATTATCTGGGAGAAGAGACCAACCCCCACCTCACTACAACCTCCTTTCAGGTAGTTGTAGAGAGCAATATGATCCCCCCTGAGCCTCCTTTTCTCCAAACTAAACAACCCCAGTTCCTTCAGCCACTCCTTGTAAGAATTGTGTTCTTTAGAGCCTTCAGCAGGTTTGTTGCCCTTCTTTGGGCATGCTTCAGCACCACAGTGTCTTGCAGTGAGGGGCCCAAAACTGAATGCAGTATTCAAGGTGTGGCCTCACCTGTCTGTACTTCCTAAACTGATTACCACTTTTATTGTTTCAAAGTCAATCTCTTTATTTCACTTACAGCTCTTACAGCTATTTCCTTGTTTGTAGCCTCTTAAATTACTCCCATAAATTAAACCGCTTAAATTACTCCCATATTACCATCTGTGTAGAGATTTGCACCTCTGTGTATGTTTGTTCCATTCTGTTCCTGGTCCCATTTTTATTCATTTCAGGATATGGTTTACAAACCTTCATAAATAAATGTAATACAGAAATACAATCTTTAAAGACGTAGCACTGAAAACTTAATGTTTGTGGCAGTTTAGCCTTATTTGTTGTTTTGAGCTGCTCTCTTTTTTTCCTGAGGCCAACTTTCTCACTGCACTGCCCTTTTCAGTTCTCTTCATGTGATTCTGATTTTTTGGTCTTGCCTTTGTTCAGTTACGCACAGTGCATATCAGTTGAGCTGTGTGTCATAAGCAGTATACCCTTTACTTCTGAACTGTACTTACATCCCAATTTGTACTTTGTATTCAGAATTTTAAAATACATATGCACAGATCTATAAACACACACAGCTACCATTGCTTATATGCTGTGAAAACCTGTAGATTTTTGTTACAATAATGGAAGATTAAATTCAAAGAATTACTTGGCCTTAAATACTGTAAGAGATTGTTGTAAGCACAATCAGAAAATGCCTTTATTGTATTTTTGTCTATATTTAGCTACTATCTATGCCCTTTTCAAAAGATAGAATGCCTGCTTTGGAAAAAGTCTTCATCAGATAAACAATGTAGGCTGCCTCTGCAGAAAAATTGTTATTCCTTGAGCATGGCTATATGTTAGTTAGGTTTTTTATGTGTAAATTAGATAAAAATGTCTGACATGTCAATGTATGCTTAGCAGTTACAGTTAAAAATAAAGTTGCTATTTTCAAATTACTTAATGAAAAGCGCAGGAGTAAGGTTAAAGCTATTAGAAAGTTATATTAGAAAATGAGAAAACTAAGAGGCAACATACTTGTAAATACATTTCAGCTATTTATATGCAAAACGGAAATAAGAACTAGGTATCAACGTATGTTACTTCCATCAGAATCAAAATATCTGCTATGAACATAGGATAACTTCTCCTGCAAAAGAAGAGAATATGAAATGATACTTGTAACTGAACTCTACAGTGTTGGTAGGGCTGAACAGATCTGTCTTCATGGGACTAATAGCGCAGATATAATCCGTGCATTTGACTTATGGCAAAGTTAAAGCAGAAATATGAAAAATTAACGTGATGTCATGAAAATGACAGTTTGTAGTTTGTTTGTGTATTGGAGAAAGTTGGAAACTCCAGGTATTGCTTAACTGAACTAAAATACGTAGACCTTTTGGGTTTTTTTCCTCTTAAAAGAACCCCAACCAAATATTATTACTAATCTTTGACCTAAGAAACTGGTTTTGTAACTAAAACCAGTAAATTACATAGGTCTTAACCTGTCGTGGTACAAAATACAGAAAAATACGCAGTTTCTTTTTTTTTTGCCTGTTATTTATTGGATCAGTCAGGCATGATTTGCCCTTGGTGAAGCCATGTTGGCTGTTTTGAATCAGCAAACGTTTGTCTTCCGTCTGCTTCAGATCTTCAAGGAGTTTCTGTCCTATGATCTCACTGGGCACTGAGGTGAGGCTGACTAGTCGATAATTCCCATGGTCCTTCTTTTTACCCTTTTTTAAAAGGGTGCAATATTCCTTTTCTTCCAGTTACTGGGGACTTTCCCTGACTGCCATGACTTTTCAGGTATGATGGAGAGTGGAATGGCAACTGTATCAGCCAATTCCCTCAGCACCCTGGGATGCATCTCATTGGGTCCCATGGATTTGTGTATGTTCAGGGTCCTCAGATGGTCTCCAGTCTGATCTTCTGTGACAGTGAGGGGAACTTCATTCCCCCAGTCCCTGCCTTGAAGTTTAGGAACTTGAGAGATGTGAAGAGTGATTACCAGTGAAAGTGAGGCAAAAAAACCTACTGAGTACGTCAGCCCTGTTCATGTCAGCTGTCACTAGTTCTCCTGTCCTGTTTATGGGGGCAGAGAGCAGGGTGGGGAGAGCAGTAGATTTTCTTCAGTCTTCCTTTTCTGACCAACATACATGTAAGGAGCCATTCTTACTATTCTTTGTGTCCCTTGGAAAATTCAGGTCCAGTTGTGCCTTAGCTTTCCCAATCCCATCCCTACACACGCAGGCAACACCCCTGTATTCTTCCCAGGACACATGTCCCTGGTTCCACTGCCTGTGCATATCCTTCTCATGTTTTAATTTGACCAAAATGTCCTTACTTAGTCATGCCGATGTCCTGCACTCCTTGCCTGATTGCGTACACATGGGAATTGAGAGCTCTTGTGCTCCAAGAAAAATGTGCTTAAAAAGCTGCCAGCTCTGTTCTGCTTCTCATCCCTGAGGGCAGTTTCTCTGGAGGTCCCATCCTGTAATTCCCTAAACAACTGGAAGTTCACTCTCCTAAAATTCAAGGTCTTGGCCTTACTCTTCACCTGGTCAGTAGCCCTCGAGATTGTGAATTCCAGCAGGGCATGATCACTCAGGCCCAGGCTGCCTCCAGTCTTGACCTCTCCAATAAGTTCATCTGGTTTGGTAATGCTTCTCTTTTGGTTGGGTCATCTGTCACCTGGATTAAGTAGTTGTCCTTGATGCACCAAGTCTCCTGGACTGCTTGCAGCTTGCCGTGCTGCTTTCCCAGCAGATGTCAGGGTGACTGAAGTCCTGCAGCTGGATCAAAGCCTGGGAGCGTGGTGTTTTCTGCAGTTGAAGTAAGAACGCTTCATCAACAGGCACCCCTCCATCGGGTGTCCACAACAAACACTAGCCATTAGGTTTCATTTCTTGCCTTGGCCCCTGATGTTCACCCACAAGCTTTCAACTTGTTCATCGCTGTTTTCCAAGGACAGCTCTGTGCAATCAGTCCCGAGGGCATATCACTGGCTCCTCCTTCTTGCCCTGTCCCTCTGAACAGTTTATAGCCATTGATTGCAGCGCTCCAGTCAGGGAAAGAGCTTTTCCTCAGCAGGAAGGGACTGGGATTTCTGCAAACACTGTCATTCCTTTCCTTCTCAGTACACCTAGGAGAAAAAAAGTATCTAGAACTCCTCTGGATACATCAGTAACCCACCTCATCTTTCTTTTCAAGAATCAACTCCTAAAAGAAATATTTACTTTGATTGCTTATGTTATCTAAGAAAATTAAAACTAACTTGCAAGGAGCTGCTAAGCTATACATCTTCTGGGTGAAGCAACTTAATGACTCCTGGTGAGGAATAATAAGAATAAAGCTAAGAGAAGGTGGAAGCTCGTCCTTGAATATTGTTCTTTTATGCTAGTCAGAGAAACCCAGGGTAGATCTCCATTTTAGGGGATTGACAAATTCTGTTCTTGCCTAAAAATGTGTCAGAAAGGCAGCAGTCCTTTAATATGAAGAAAAAAAGAAAAAAGTCTGTGTTTTCCTAAGGATGAAGTGTTTCATGGGAAAGGCAGTGTTTTCTTAAATATGATTTGTGCCCTTCTCCCTTTGTCTAATATTGCATCTGCTTAGCACCCATGGAAGAACCCGATGTTCATACTGCCTCTGAAGGGCTATGGCAGGTTTTGGGTTTGGGGAGGTTGTTTATGGTCATCTTTGTAGTGGGGCTGCCTTTCAGGTTCCTTATTAATGAACTTTCTTGTGATATCTTGGACTATAGTCAGTAAGATTTTTTTCCCAGAGAATGAAAGAGTTGTTTTTTTGTACAACTAGTGACTTTTGAGTATTTCTGGCAAAGATTATGACAGGAATAAGTTTGTCCTTATCACACTGTCCATCTAGGCCAGTTGCCCTTTTGAGTAGAAATTATCAAACAGTTCAGATGTTTCTCAGTTTGCCTATGGATTAGCAGAAAATTTGGTATTGTTGGTATTCCAGCTGTTTCCATTTCTAAACTTCTATAGCCTGTGGTTAACTTTTCTTTCTGGAAGGGTACTGAGAAGAACATTTTCTGGCACATTCTAAACTTTAGTATTATCTCAGCTCTAGAATCTCCAGCTACCTACTTCCAACTCTGAAATCTCAAATAGTCTTTCTAGTCTTCCTTGTCTTCTGATTCAAAGCAAATTACTTCTTTCAGATGAAATACTATTTTCAGGGAAATTTGGAAGTACTCTTAGTTATTTTATTATACTAGTTTAAGTTCAGATTCACTTCTGTGGCATTTCTAGATGACTTTTGCACAGAACATACGAATTATTTTTTTTCTTTTAATGTTGGCATTCTTTGAGCTGTGATAAAATTATTTTCTAAGTCTTCTGTCATTTTTCTGGATGTTTGACTTACTTCAAACATTTTTCCTGTTAGTGTTAATTTTACTACAGGTATTCTGTGTTCCTTCCCTCTCCTCTTTCATATATAGTTTAGGATACCAAATGGTTTTTTTTCTTGTATAAAAGCATTTCTCCCTGATTGAGGAACCAATGCCAATGATTTTGTTTCATAGTGGGGGTTCATGAGTCCAAGTTTCCTACTGAGCTGAAACATAAAGTTAGTGTTTCTTTGTGTGTAAACTGAACTGCTGCTGTGAAACAATTGGTGATTTTGGGTTGTCTGTGGTCTCAGACTGCTAATTCTTCTATCCAACTGTAAGTTTAATTTAAGGGGAAGATAGCTGTTCCAAATCGTAGCTTCATCATCATTTGACTGTTGCCAGTTACCTAATTGGAATTTCTTCATGGCTGTATTTAAGAAGGCTCCAACTAGAGATTTGCAAGGCTCTATCTGTAGGGAGGGTGTGCAGATGGTATGTTGGGAACTGGAGGGAAGAAAATAAGAGAAGCTGCTGATTAGACATTTTCTTCACTCCTTGCTTATGCAGCAGAAGAAATCCCATTAGCCTAGATAGTCAAATACCTCATTGTAAGAAGAAAACATTTTCAAGAGGGCCCTGTTCATGTGCAAAAATATTTTCCTGTAGATACAGTAATGCACTTTTCTAAGATACATGGCATTTGACTTTTTCTTTGTTTTTGACAGGAAAAAGTGGCCCTGAATGCAAGCACTGTAGGGCTGATCCAGATAAGGAGTGCCGTTTTTGTTCATGTTATTTGTGTGGTGGAAAACAGGATGCTCACATGCAACTCCTGTGTGATGAATGTAATATGGCTTATCATATATACTGCCTGAACCCTCCCTTAAGCAAGATACCAGAAGATGAGGACTGGTAAATATATAAGGATGATTTACTTATCTATGTTGCCATTCTGTACATGGTACCTTTTTGTTATTTGCACCTCTAGAGAGACAAGACTGAAGATTTTTTTAAAAAATTCTGCTGTGGTTTTAATCCCTCTACTTAGTATAAGCCTTATGTTTTCTGTCAAGGTAATTCTTGTAAACCATTCACAAAGGCTTAGTAGTAAGCTTTAATGACCATTATGGAGTTTCAAAACTGGTATGTTTATTTTATTCATTGTGATCAATATGATCTTCTGTGACAGTATCATGATCCGATTGTATCAACAGTGATGGTTCCCCAGGCTTTTAATTTTGTTCAAGCTTTACTGCTTGAACAGTTCTTATGTTCACTCTTCTCTTTCCCTTCATCCTCTCTCCCTGCTGCTGCCCCCATGCCCTTCTGTGTCTTCTCGTTGCCTCGGCTCTGTTCGTTTCTCCTGCTGTGGGAGGACCACCACCTTGCTGCTGTCCATTTCTACTGTCCCTGGTTCTGCCATCAGGAAAACCAAGTTAACTGGCATTGTTAAATCAGGGTAATTGTATTTTGAAGTGAGTCTGCATGGACCCATCAGCAGCCCATTATGTTATCTGGGGCTCTGTACAATTTTTTTGCTTTTTATTAGCTATCTACAATTTACACTGGTCATTTTTATCACTTCCCTGTTACTCTCGTGAGATGCTAATCCTTTATACATGAATAGTAAATAGAACTTTATTCTAATAAGGTTTTCCATTACACAGACATCAGTAAGTGTCTAAGGTTTCTATGGATACATTTTATGGAATCTCTTTGGATCTTGTGATTAAATTTTGTGTAAAAATCTATGCTTTGGAAGTATTAACATTCTCTGGAAATAAACAACTCAATCTCCTATACCCTAGTGGGTGCCATAGTAGGTTTGTTTATTGGTCAGTGTCTAATGGTCTGCATGGTTTCCGGGGCATTGTGGTTTTTTTCTGAATTCCTGTGTTTATGCTAATGTGTGATTTAGCAATTGAGACCGTTAGCATTGGTAGGTGTTTTTCAGTGTGTACATTTGGCCACAGGGATACTGTTGTTGGAAGGTGATCTCTTCCCTATGAAATTTCTGCACTGGGTAAAGGTGTGTTCACTGTTTTTGGAGGAACTGCTGGCTTGACACACTACCTAAAAAATATTTTCAGTACTTCCTAGAAATGTGTATTGGTCATTGGAACTAAAAATGGCATTTGTTTGAATATTGTGTGTGCCTTCCACTTCTTGCATGTGCAAAATGACTGTTTATTCAGCAGTGTTTATTACACAGCGTGTTAGTCTGAACTATTCCCAAGTTTTCTACTGTCAAGACAGACTCGTCTTCCATGCATGACATCTTGCTTCCTACTACTTGTCAACATAAGTGAGTTGATGTCACATGTTGGAAACAATTCTTAATACACAAGTGGTTTATTACTGACTGCAGTCCATAAGCAGTATTCTTTCCAGATTACACCTGACCTTTGGATGCAGCAGCTGAGAAGTTCTTTTTTGACTTCCTTCGTTCAGAATATTCAATGAGACCATATGTCTGAAAGTATACATCTGCTTAGTCCATCCATTCTTAAGTTGCCCCTTACTCCAGTTCTAATCTAGTATTCCAGCAATAGTAAATCTATTTTCCAGCAGTAGTCACAGGGAAGTTTCTGAAAAGAAAATATATATGCTTCAAGTCAGTGCCCCCCAAATCCTTTTTTCTACACTGAACAAAGTGTTCATTCCCACAAACCCCCCAAATCCTTTGTTCTACACTGAAAACAGTTTATTCTCTCTAGTTTCTTCTACATCCTCAAATACACAGAAGGTTTGATGGGCATGTCAGGATACTGATACTTTGGTTTAGCTGGTGTGCCAAGATTATCTTGGCCTACTGGGTGCTTCAGATGATTCTTTAGATTAGGTATTAGTGTTCTAGTCTTCACTGGCATCCATTCTTCTTCAAAAGCTTCTTAGGAAACATGAGTTACCCTACTTCCGTTTCAGAGAGTTCCAGAGAAAGTCTGGCAAATAGAAATTTTTCCAAGTAGCAGCCATTACTCTTAAGGTCTCCCTACCCTCTTCCAGTAATGTCACTATAAGTGCACTGCATAGGTCCCCAGGACTGTTTTACTCCATACAGAAGATTTAGTGCTCTGTAGACAACCACACAATTGACTGATCTTGAGTCCCTCAAATCATGTTACGTGCACTTTTGGACCCTTCTGCTTACGTTTCTGGCCAAAAAAATATGGATTTCCACAAGTCACCAGTAAACCTGGAAAGGCAGAGTTTCTCAACACTTTCTTCACCTCTGTCTTTACCAGCACTGCTGAGCCCCAGGCCTTGGGAACAAAAATCCGGGTTAATGCAAACACAGAACCACCATCAGTGAAGGAAGAGTTGGTCTGTGAATTATTACAGCAGCTTGACCCCTGAAAATCAATGGGCCCTGTTGATATCCTCTTGTGAGGCCACTTTCCATAATCTTTTGGAAGTTGTGGGGATCAGGGGACTGATCTTCCACTCCCAGGAGACTGGAAGAAGGCAAATGCCACCACCATCTACAGGAAAGGCTTAAAGGAGAATCCAGGCAATTACAGGCCCATCAGCCTTACTTAAGTCCCTGGGAAGGTTATGGGGTGAATCCTCCTTGGGACTACCACAAGTCAAATGAAGCCCATGGTCAGGAAAAGCCAGCATGGATTCACCAGGGGCAAAATCGTGCTTGACAAACTTGATCGCCTTCTACAATAAAGTACCCTGCTCGGTTTATGTGGGGTGAGCAGTGGGCATTGCCTACCTGGGTTTCTCCAAGGCTTTTGATACAGTTTCCCACAGCCTTCTAGAGAAACTGATGTGTTGGAGTCTCAACAAGTGGTCCATGCAGTGAGTGGGAACTGGCTGACCGGCCGCATGCAGAAGGTGATGGTAAATAGCTCCTGTTCTACCTGGTGACCTGTTACTATTGGGGTTGAGAGGGATCAGGATTGGCCCCAGTGCTGTCAAGTAACTTCAGAAGTGGATGTGGAACATGGATCAAGTGAGCCCTGATGAAGTTGGCTCATGTTATCAAACTGAATGGGAAAGTGGACACTTTGGAAAGGAGAACCACCCTGCAGGATGACCTGGATAGGCTGGAAGAGTGGGCTAACAAGAACCATGTCAAGTTCAACAAGGACAAGAGTGAGGTCTTGCAGCTGGGTGAACACAATCCAAGAGTGCAGCACAGGCTGAGGTCTACCCAGCTCTGTGGAAGGGGATCTGGGCGTCCTGGTGGACAAGCAGCTCAATATGACTGTATAGTATGCTGCTGCTTCAAAGCAAGCCAACAGTATGCTGGGTTGCATCAGCAAGGGCATCACCACAGAGATAAAGATGTTGTTATCCCACTCTGCTCAGCACTTGTCAAACCACACATGGAATGCTGTGTTCAGTTTTGGTCCCCACTATACAAAAAAAAAAATGATGTGAACAGGCTGGAGAAGGCCCAGAGAAGGGCCACAAAGATGAACAATGGACTGAGAAGCGTGCCATGTGAGGAAGGGTTGAGAGAACTGGGTTTGTTCAGCCTCCAGAAAGGAAGGCTCAAGGATACCTTATCACCATGTTCCAGTATCTGAAGGATGGCTACAAAGAAGATGGAGGTTCCCTTTTACAAGAAGTCCCATGGAAAAGATGAGAGGTAATGGGTTATTCCATGCAGATTCCAGCTGGACACAAGAGGAAAATTTTTCACAATGAAAATACTCAGCCATTGGAATAATCTCCCCAGGGAAGTGGAGGATTCCCCAACATTGGACACTTTAAAGATTCATCTGGGCAGAGTGCTGGGCCATTTTGTCTAGGCTGTGCTTTTGCCAAGAAAGGTTGGACCAGCTGATCCTTGAGGTCCCTTCCAGCTGGTATTCTATGAAGTCGTAGAAGCTTAATTCATATTATTAGAATGTCTTTCAAAATGGCTGTCAAGCTTTTAAACTTTTTTCTTTTTTTTTCTGTGTAATGATGTGAGTCTTAAGATTTATTCCTGCAAGCAGATAACTGCATCTGTGGATGAAGTCGCTGGGTGGGAGAGGTGCTGTTATGGCACTGTCTTGTGTCAGTTAATTTTGGCATAGTTATGCCAGCCCTGTGCACTCTTAATGCTTGGTTGTATATAGGAGTAGTGCAATGGGCAGTCTGCTGTCTCCTACCAAAAAGGTCTGTGTTCTCTCTTCTCCTTGCATACTAGGAAAGTGTCATGGCTGTCTGATCCTTAACTTCTTGACAGATTTTGTTTGTTTCGTAAGCGGAAAAATTCCACTTAGTGTTTTTATAGTTTAGAATTTGGCAAACTCTCTGCATGGCTAAGCCTGCAGTTTGGGAAAGGATAAGTTTGTGTTGCTGAGATTAAGCCACTCTATATGCAGACCATGAAGAAGCAGGAGGGAATGCCATAGTTAATTCACCTTGTGAATTTGAGTTATGTCATGTTACTTCTTTTAATTGGTAATTGCATACTCTTTAAAAAAAACAACAAATGAACAACTGTAGTACCATTCTCAGTAAGTCTTAGTGTTACACAATTTCAGCATCTCGTATTATTTTTAATTTCTTTTTATCTACATTGCCTCATTGTCTTAATTATCCAACATCTTTATTGACATAGTGAAATCTGTTCATATGGACATTAGTCATTAATTCTTCTATTCATATCCACATACAAAAGTTAATTAATAAATCCAAAACAGTAGTAGTTGTAGTACTAGTGCTAGTTACCTAAACTAGGTTATCAGTGTTAGTGTATATCAGGCTTCCTCCATTAGTGGCATATGGGCCAAACCCAGCCCCTGGAGTATGGAAACATGGACAATTGCCTTTGCATAGGCATTCCTGCAGTGGGATAAGAACGTTATTATAAGCAGCAAAAGGACCAGTGTACTCTCTTTCTCTCTGCTGTAGTCACTGCATACTAGTATCTCCTATTGCCCTACAAGGATGGCTTTGTGTTACCGGGAATGAGTCTCAGCGCTATATTCCAAGTGGCTTCAGAGTTGTGGAGTGAGTGTGTGTATGCGTGTGTGTGTACATGTGTGTGTTTGCACACATTGCACAATACCTTGGCTCTGTTTGACATTCAGCTGTCTGCGGTGAATTTTATTGTACTAGCAGCAAAAAGTAAGTGTAGAGAGAGCAGGACATAGAAACAAATCATGAATGCTGGTTAACAGTGTACTCTCATCTCAGCTATCTTCTCCTGTACATGATCTAAATGAAAGAGGACAGAATGAAGAGAATACAGAAGACATGGGACCTCTCACATACCATGTGAGAAAGAATAGTTAAATATTTTGCCTCCAGCAGTCTGGAGTCCATAACCAGGTATGGACTCCAGTCCATAGAAGGTATAGAAGTCCATAACCTTCTGATATGATACTGAATACTGAAATACCCTTTTTTACAAGTTGACAGTATTTGTTCATGTTGGGTTTGTTTTTTAAGCCATAGGCGTCAGCTGTTTGAGACTGGTATGTGCTTGTTAGCTTGAAATATTTAGTCAAGATGAACAAATTGACATTACTTTGGCTACAAGAACTCTATTGCCATTACTATGAAGTAATTGAGAATTTACTAAAACCTTTTTTTAGGTATTGTCCTTCCTGCAAAAATGATTCTAATGAAGTTGTAAAGGCTGGAGAAAAACTCAAACAGAGTAAAAAGAAAGCAAAGATGCCATCTGCCAGTACTGAAAGCCAGAGAGACTGGGGCAAGGTAGAGTGTGTTTTAGAAATAGCTGTTACTCTGATTGTTCATGTATGTGCTACATCTATAATTCTACTTACATATGCACTACACAAAATTCAGTACTGGGTTGCACAGACAATAAGACAATGTTTAAACCTGCCCACTATATACTGGTAGTTAAAGCAGTGGAATAATTTTGAAGGTGAAGAGAGGGGAAAAACAAAAAAACAACCCACGATCCCTCCCCCAAATCTATAAACACGTATTACTTAATTAACATTCCTTCTAACAATTATTAACATATTTTAAAGTATGTATTTGTGATAGTGATAGATTTCTTTATATCTGCATTGAATTTGCAAATAGTCTTCACTATTATAGTACTAATTCATGTTTGAATGTCTGATGTATTCTTAGGGCATGGCCTGTGTTGGTCGCACCAAGGAATGTACTATTGTTCCATCAAATCATTATGGACCTATACCTGGTGTTCCTGTTGGGACAACCTGGAAGTTCAGAGTTCAGGTATGTTGTTTCAGTATTAGATGTAGCTGAAGTAATTAAGAATAATAATGAATGGGTTGCACACTAAAATAAATTTAGATTGACAATTGCCATTCTCGCCAGGACTCAATAGAACAAATACATTATGATTCTATGGAAGCGATGCTGATAGTAGCGAAGCTTGAAATACACTGTTTTTACAATACAACTTAATAAGAAGTCTGTTGTCATTAGCAAAAACAAATTTCACATGTTAAAGTTCTGAGTGGGATATTTAGTGAATAGTCAAGTGTTTTCTGAAGTGTACTTCACATGGACTGATTATCCCACTTAGGAGATGTAGACTGTAGATTTCAAAAACATTAGATAATATGACTGTAAATTGACTCCCTGAGTTGGTTTTTTTTTTTTTTTTGGTCATACATAATGGATGTCTGAATCTTCTTTTAGGCTGATGAACAGCTTAAACCAGTGTAAGCCTGTAGTGCTTCTGAAATTAGCTGTCCATTCAGCCTTTGCTCTTTCTTGCACTGTCTCATTTTCTGTCGCAAATATTTCCTAGGCTCTGTGGTAAACTACATTGATAAAAAAACTGGCAGAAAAACAATACCATCTGGGGTAGGAGGGGAGCTAATTTTACCAGTCCGTTTCTTGTTTCGATGGTATAAGTACAGAGCCAGTACTCAAGGGGCAGGAGAAAACAAAGCAGGGAGGATGGGACAGCTTCATTTTGTCCCAGTACTGATTTTGTGTGGTTTTAAAGTGTCCAGCAAATGCAAAGTTACTTCCTTTTCCCCAGCTTTATCTGGTAGCACTGATTTTTGGTTTATCTTTGATATTTTTAATTACTGTTTTGAGTCAGGGAAATACGTACTTCTCTGTTTTCAAAATCAGTTAGTTCTTTGTCTTTTGCATGTGTAGAAGATTGTAATTGACTATTTTCCATCACATTTGGAAGAACAGAAACTTTCTTTTGTTTTACTTGCTTGAGGAGGGGCAAGCCAAGAATCAAAAACCTCTTCTCATTTGTTTTCTGAACTTTTCATCACCTGCTTTCTCCTGAGAAGAAAACATGTTTTATCATTCAGTTGGTAGAAGAGAATACTTAGGAGTCAGTTTTCCTCTGGTGGTGGTATCTTCTGGTACTGTGTGAAGAATTCTGGATTTGGAAGGCCATGCAAGTTTTAAGGCTGATAGTGGTTAGCAGCAGACATTTTCACCTGAACAAGAGAAATCTTGGTAGAAATCACAGTGAAGCAGTTGAAACCTAAACTTGTTCTTTTGATCCTTTCTTACCTTGATGTCCGTTGTCAACACTACCATCAACACAAGCCTTAGATGAAGCATATTAAATTTATAATGTAAATTTATGCAGTTCTTGGGATCATCCATTTTATATAAAATGTCATGCTTTAGAGGAAAATTCAGGGCTGTTTTGTTGACCTTTCCTGTCAGTTGAATTTGAAGAACTTTTTAGTGAATTGAAGTGAATAGTTAATCTTTTTGTTGGCTTCCAGATTAAGTAAGAGAAGTTTCTATTAATTCAGACTCAAAATCTCAAAATCAAGTTCTATTTTTACTGTTTTAACAAGAATTGAAATTGTTAGTTCAAATTTTGTTACAAATTTCATTGGAACACAAAAAATAATTGTTTTCAGATCTTTCTAGTGCTGGAAGGAAAAAGGAACAGAATTAGAGTTCTGCTTTTGTCAGAAAATTATGTAGAGAATGCTAATTCTTAGATATATCTGTGGGCTAGACGTAAAAAGGCAATTAGTATTTCTACATAATAATTTTGGCTACAAATGAAATACTTAATCTTTTTTTTTCTTTTAATTTTTAAAAGAGTGAAATGTTTTTATACAGAAAATTAAATTACACTTTCATTTCTCATGTGACTGGTATTTGTATGAGAAATGAGTTTGCCACAGCAAATCTATAAAAATTTTGAGACTGTAGTTTTATGTAGTTTTTTATGACTTAAACTCTTGTTTTCTAGAAGGAAATTGACTAAGTATTGCTTCTGGAGAGAGCATCTAATGAGCATATTTGACATGAATTACTTACCAGAATTCATCTTCAGGGTGCATCACCTACCAGTAGCCTAAACTTAGTTGCTAAAAACCTGGAAATGAAAGAAGGGAGGGAGGAATGAATGAAAGGATGTTTGATAGAGCAGGAAAGAGGAACACAATAGCAGGGCCTTTTTATTCAGCATACTCATACAATGGTCTGGAAAAATTGGCATAGTTGATTCTGTCTTTCGGAAAGGCAGAATAAGAAAAACAGGCAAGTTGAAAGTCTGAAGGAAAACACAAAGATAGAAAGAAGTATCCTGATTGGTTTTCTGCTGGGAACCTTCATTCTGTCAGTAGTATTTTTGGCATCATGTACTGAGAAAATACATAGTTTAATATGTAGTATCTTTTTTATTCGTAAAGGGCTGGGGTTTTTTTAAATATAATTTGATAGTTTGAAACAATTACTACATAAACTTTGTGGGAGAAGTGTTCCAGCAGACTTTAATGATGTTGCCAGTTCATGGTATAGCTGCAGGTCTTAGGTGGTCTGGTTGCAGCTTAGACGCACATTTGTTGTCAGAAAGTTACCCTGGTTGGAGAACTAACATGAGATCTTTATGCTGTTGCAATGGCTTCTTCTGTTTCCTTAGGCAGTGTGATAATATTTCCCCGCATTGGTCACATCTTCAGTGGGTTACGTTAGTATTACCTGACAAAATGATCTTTACACAGGTAACTGGAGTCTTCCTTAGGTAAAGATTATAAAGTGTTACCAAACTGGCAGATCTCTATCTGCTTTGGATTGTTCTAAATGACTGTCCAAGTGGTGCATAGCACTGAGTACAGTTTTAAATACTGCTTATGGAAAGAATCATGGAGATTTTTCCCAAAGAAGAAAGTGTACCTTTACATCTTGAGTATCAACTCTGTCTTACATTGCCCTTATAATTTTTCAGGTGTCCTTACTTTTGGCTTTTCTTCCTTGAAAACTAGTGGAATGCTCACCTTTAATGACAGTCTTACATTAGCTATTTACACAGGAATCCTGTACAGTATTTTAAACAGAAAGTTGATGGTTAGAAGTGATTGTAGATGGCTGTTTTTTTGAAAAAACTGCTAGAAACTGGCTTTTTTCTGTTGCCAGGTGAGCGAAGCAGGTGTTCACAGACCACATGTGGGTGGAATCCATGGACGCAGTAATGATGGAGCTTATTCACTTGTATTAGCTGGAGGATTTGAAGATGAAGTGGTAAGTCATTTATAGAAGCAACAGTTTTGCTGTTCTAATGTATCAGTGTTTGTGAAGAGGGTTATGTTTGTTGTTGATCCTAAAACTAATGCTTATGCAAATACAACCATGGGAAAAAATAACTACTGATAACAAACTGAGTAGTTTCTAGTATTCTGGGGAGAAATATGTAAGCAAATATTTCTTAAAGAACTGTAGAACATAGAATGGTTTGGGTTGGAAAGGACCTTGAGATCATCTAGTTCCAACTCCCCTGCCATGGGCAGGGACACCTCCCGCTAGACCGTGTTGCTCAAGGCCCTGTGATATTCAAGCCAAATATGTTAGTTACAGGTGGATTTTACATTGTTTAAGGTAGCTAAATTTCAATATATTTTCAGAGCCTGAATTTAGTATTACTTAAAGTCTGATACTGTAATTATATGCAAATAATATGTTTTATGTTCTGCTTTGGTCTTGATTTTTATTGCTTTCAAGAAACATAGATGCCTCTTCCTTTGGGTTTATTGTGTTTCTAAATACATGATACATACATTTTAATGGAGCAAGAATAAAAGGTGCATGTTACTTGGTTTTATGAATATCTGAACGTCCTTGCCTCCTACTGATAAGCGCTTTCAGAACTTCTTAGGAAACTGTCAATATCTTGTGTTATGATCCCCAAAGATGCTGGAAAAAAATTAGACTTTGATGTTAAAATTGAAGTAGAGCAACGAAGGCAATAAAGCAATTATGCTGCTAAACAAAACAGTAGTTGCGTCCAACTTTCATCTCATGTTGTTGACCTACATTTATTTATGAATAGATTACTGTTTTCTGCAATTAAAGTGTTTACACAGGGTACATCCCTTCCTGCAATTCTGCTTCATCAGGTGGAATTTTGAATCATGCGTCAGGTGAAAGATAAAGCAGGGTAAAAATATAAAACAGATAAACAATCTGTTTTTTTAAAAACATGCAGAGCTGTGAATCAGAAGGAAAAAGGCACTGGAGAAAGAAATAAGCATCTGAAATACCATCACAATGTAATGTATTCTTTGCTAACAGCACCTACCAGCTGCTGTAGAGTATTGCCTCTGAAAGAGTGTGTCTTTTTTTTGAACATGTGACATGAGGAGGTACTTGGTGTTGGGATACATTACTACACCCTTAGAGTCAGCACCAACCCAAGCTCTAGGACGCTTAGCCAGAGAATCCCATGAACCCTGATGCTCAGAAATTGTACCTGCTATGCTGGGATGCTGCAGACTCCCTCTTTTTGATGGTGATACAGATGTCGCCTTATTTCTGTTGCTGTAATTATTCACTTAGAAGTATTTAATAAACTTAATTGGATCCTTTGCGTGTCTTTTCTAGTTCACCTAAGTGATCATGTGGTTTTGTGGATACTGAAGTAACTGTCATAGTCCAGATGACATACATAATTTTGAAGAAGAATAGTAATGATGAGACATTGCAGAAGATACCCTAAAAATTTGTACGAATATTAGCTTTTTTGCAATTCTCTAAACTAAGATACAAGGGGTTTTTTTTTTTTTTCCCAGGTGCATTTTTGGAATTAGTTTTTCTTCAATTCTTTTTTCATATACCAGATTTTATTTCCCAGTTTACTTCTGTTTTCTCTGGTTTTTTGGAAGAGGTTGAAATTAAACTCTTATGTAAGGATATCCACAGAAAAACCAAATTCTCTACTAACAAATATCCAAAGTACAGCATCTCATTCCACAAATGAAACTTTTAAATAAAAGTTCAGATAAAATCCTCTGCTTACATCTAGTCACTTCAGTGTATTAGAACAAGAAAAGAGAGGTGACTCTTACTTGAATTTCAGTGGCATGACATAGGTAGTTGTGTATAAGTTTTTACAAAATTGAGAAATAGGTTTTGGAAGGCTATTACTCTGTTTCTAAACTTTATGCACTATTTATGCACACTGCTGACATATGCCATGTTAATGCTCTTCCTGTGGGTTTAAATTAACAGTTCACTATTGGGGTAAAATAATTGCAAAAATACATTGCAGGAAATAGAATTTACGTCTAGCTTTCAGATCATGCCATTTTTATTCTGTATCCTTGGAAACTTACAATTCTGCAGACCCAGACTTGTCCACATGTTTGCTCAAGTTGGGATGTATTTGAGTGCTCTGTAACGATGAGTTCTGTCAGTACAGGATCTACCTTCAAGATTGAAGGGGTACAGTCATAGTTTACAAAATGAGCAATGGGTGAAATTGTTTTGCACGTGAAGCTTAACCTCATTCTTAATTACATGCATAAAAATGTTTACACATTAATCTATCTCTTGTAAATCTTTAACCTTGAATTTTAGTGGCAAATGGCTTACCTGTTTAAGGTTCAGTATTACAATAATTAGCTTTAGAGTCTCAATTATCCTAATATTGCTGATCTCCTGGTCTTGTTCTTGATACTAACCATAATAGGAACATTAGCTGAAGAAATCGAGAAGTCTTTCAGGAATTGAAAATCAAAGAATTATTTCAGAATAGACTAACATTTAAAAACTAGACATTGGACGTTAACAGTAATTGTGATCACTGATCAAAGTGATGAGTGATAAAAGTATTCATGATAAAAGTATTTTGATTTATATGTAGCTGAAGAAATTTCACTTTTGTGTTGAAAAATTGCCCTCCTATTTTGTGTCATTGGGTTTATGTATCAGGGTTTAAAGTGCTGTTCAAAAGTTTGAAGATCCATGTTTCTGCTGGATTGAAGTAGTGCTGTAAAGATGGTAAATGTATTGTGTGGTGTGCTTAGTTTAATATGAGCAAAGATTGTTTCTTCTTTAAGTGATTTTGCATATAGGATCATACAGCAAATCTCTGAACTGAGATTCAGAATCTCATGAAGAACAGTACCTGCTGTGGTCATTTGCATCCTCTTTTAAAAGATTCTGAGAGTGTAAAAGATAATAGCATCTCTAGTGACTCAAAAGGGACCCCAGGCAGATAAACTCATTGCTGAGATTCATTAATAATCTATACCAAACCCATTCAGTGCCTGGTACACAGCATTCACAAACCACTTCATGAAATGGTTTGCTGTCCATTTTAAATGTTTTCTGTCTTTGCCTTAATCTTGTATGTGGGTAATCACTTTCAAGGTGTCAGTGTTATTCCACTTGTTTGAAATAGTCTAATAGCAAATAAACACTGTTCAGCTCAGTAGATTTGCCCAAGCGAATGTTGTGGTCAGGTTAGAATGTTTCAGAACCTCCACTTAGTGTACATTGCACAGTGGAAGCACTTGATCAGTTCCACCACTGCCAAAAGTGCAGTGCCAGTGCTGTAGCAAATTGCATACTTAAATGGCTTTAAATCCAAATCAAATGGGAGTGGGAGCTTCATGTCTGACTCAGAGTGTTTTGTATCCAAAGACCGTTGTGACTAGCGGTTTACCTAGATATGTGTATGACCTGCTTTATTAACCAGTTTGCTAGGCTTACCTGGATCATCTGAATCCAGTGTGAGTCCTGGTACAAAAGAGATGTAGTATGCTATATAAGTTTTCTGAATTATCATGCCATGCTGACTATGTTACCAAGGGAACAGTTTTTCCAATTTCTTCACCTCTCTTTTATAGTACTGAGAATCCAACATAACAAGTTAATTACAGCCATTACACCGAGAGTGTCTATTGTGAGTCACCTGGATCAACTATGTAGCTGAAAACCTGATCTTGATGCTGTGGAACTTGCTGTTTGCAAAAGCCACCACATTTCCAAGGTCTAAGCACCCTACTGTTTTGGGACCTGCTTGGAGCTCCATCGTAATGTGAAAAAACTCGAGTATCTCACTATACAATATCTACCAAATATCTTCCATTTCTCTCGGATGTGTTATTTGTCTACCCTTGTTACTTCCAATACTAAGGACATAGTTGTCATAATTTGTAGGGCAGTAGCTTTAATACTTATATTTCAGATCTGCAGGACAGCTTTTATCCTGCAACAGTCTCCTCTCCATCTTTTCTGTTATTCCATATTGTTAGCTATCAGTCTGTACAAAATGCTAATTCATACTAAAAATTACCTTTCTTGCATTATTTTCTGAATTTCATTATCTCCTCTGTGCCTGCATTATATTCAGAATTACTTTCACACTCTGAAACACCTTATTTTGTTACAGAGAGGCTTTTTGTAATTTTTTTACTGCTAGTACTACGTCTGTCAAAGTAGTCTCATCTGCCTATTTGGCAGCTTCTTTCATAATGAGGTGTGGAATCTCTGTCTATACTGCTCCTATCTGTGCTTTTCCAAAGTTCATTTGCAGCACTTTGCATATCTAATTGTTTTTAAAGCATTGAGAACCCATCTGACACAATGATAAAGCAGATTAGAAAGTAGAAATTAATGCTGCCAGTGCTTAGCAAAGCGCTGTTTAGCTCATTTTCTGTTTCATCTTTCCAGGAAACATTCTGTCTGGAATAGTGCTGTAGGTCAAGGACATAGGCCTTGGCTTCTGATTGTGAATGCTTAACATACCGAAATACCTCCTTTCTGAATTTAATACATTTTCAAGAGACTGGTCATATTGGTGCAATATATCATCAATCTGTTCCCTTCATAAAACTCTGAACAATCAGCATAATTATTCTAATCTTTGTTGTATCATATATGAGTTTCTTGCTGGACTTCATAGACTTTTCACATGAACACTTATAAAAATTCATTCCTATGATATTAAGCAGTTGTTTAGATGCAGGAAATAAAAGAAGGATGAAAGTAACAAATTCTAATTATATGTATAGAGATAAATGAATGAAAGTGCATGTCTTTTAGACAGGCAAGATTTTCCTTGCATTGCTTTAACTAGGATTATAGATGACAAATTACTTATACAGATTGCAGCTTTTTTTTTTTTTTTTTCCATCAGAAAAGCAATCAATCAGCAATCTTCAAGAAGTAGTCAAAGATAATTGTGGTTAAAAAATGTTGTCTCAAAAAACTGTTTTATTTCCTAAGTAATCTCCCAGTACAGGCGGGTGTCTTTGACCTGAAAAGGCTTTCTATCTGTTATATCTTTGGTGAACCTGGTTTGAAGTCAGAACTGATTTTGAAAGGAGCAAAAGATAATGAATACAGATTGGGTAGCCTGAATTGTTTAGTTTAAAGGTCTGGTAATCCACCATTTTGGCACTGAACCTGAAAAGGAGTAAGAAAAACCTCAAGAAGTGGTTGCACATGCAGTAGTAGTCTAGTACTTTCATTTAGAATTTATATTTCAAAATGTTGACCTAATTCCATCACCAGTTAGCCACCTTCAGCTATTTCCTGCTTTGAAGGTGTCATTCTTACTGGTCAGAGGTTCAGATTGTTTTAGACTAAAATGGTTAAATGTTTTCATCGTGGTGGAATGTGCCACAATACTGTCCTGTGTTTGCGGTCAAGGGCACTTGCAGGGAAGGCTCAGAAACACAGATCATGATATATTCAACCTTTGCACTTAATGCAAGAGATATTTTATTGATTTATAAATTAAATATGCAATTTAGCCATTCCTTATTAGTTGTCACCTTTTACTGCAGTGCTAAACTATGAAATTATCAAAAATAAATCAGGCAGTTGGGCAGATAGATCAATGTTGACAGCACTTACCTGCAGATACGTGAGGTTTTAATGGAGATGAATGATGACATGATTCAGTTTCAGGTATCCTTACTACAAGGGAGAGAAAATAATTTCAAATGTAATTGTCTGATAGTTAGTATTTGTCTTGAATTTCAAAATTTCATGTAAAAAGGCTTAGTGTGTTTTTCTTCTTTTGCTTTGTCATATTAATCAAAATCTTAACCTTTGTTCATCATATTTTACAAAGGTGAAACTGGTGAATTGAGGAGTTGATGAACTGATGAAATTTTGAGGTTTCGTATATCAAAAAAGCCAATAAGACATTATTTTTTTCAAACTGAAGGCTGAAGCTCATCTAGAAAATCTGTTTGTGTTTTTAGTAGCGTATTTTAATAAATTATAAATTTTTTATGTATATGTTGGGACCAAATTTTGAGTATAATACCAGAGGTGTTAATGTAAAGAAAAAAAAAAATTTCATGACTGACATATGCTGATATTCCAGTAACTTCAAGTAGCTGATGCCCCTGTCAGCTGCTGCATAAAAGCAACTCATAGAAATCATGTGGTCAGAATTATGTGGAATTCAGAATCCTACTTTCTTCATTCTCCAGTGGGTAAAGTTCATTTGCTCTACAGTGTGATCAAACTTTACAAACAAGACAGTTAAGAGATAACTTTATGGAGACAACATAAGAAAGAGAGACATACAGAAGGCATTGAGAGAAGGCAGAATAACAAAGGTCTTACTAGCTGTTGAAAGAAAGTTTTGGTGCAGGAAAAGTTGAATTAAGCTGTGGAAAGCAGAAGAGAAATGGCAGAATTACGTATTTTAAGGTAAGAAAATGGGGCAAAGAAGAAGAAACGGAAGAGAAAATATTTAATGGTTTTTTTGACAGTTATTTTGTTTCTTAAAACAGATATCAATAATTCATTTTGCCAAATGAATGCAGACTGAATGCAGAATTTACAGCAGTATCCATATCTTTAGTTCTGCATTCTGATACCCTAGAGAAAAAACAGCTTTCCTCCTTTACCTGTCACACACAGGCCATCAGTTGAACATTGTTTTGGGTGGTAGGAAGATCCTGCATTGTCTATAGATAAGACACAGAACTCAAAGCTATTGCAATATTGTTTTAATAAGTCATTACTCATCAGAAGATCCCAAATAACAAGCTGGTGAGTATTCCTGGCATACTCCACTTCCAAAGTAAAACACCATAACTCCGATGGAAGTAGGTTTTGTAGGTTTTCCATTAGGTCTCCAGACTACAAGTATCCTCATTTCAATTCTGATTGTCATTGACTATATTCATATCCACATTTACTCCACTTTTAAGGATTCTCTGTGCATCATTTACTCTTGTCATTCTAGATTTTCTCTCTCTACTAGCACTTACATACTCTCTTGAGCTTTCTTCCTCTCACTGTTTAGGAATTGCTCTCATATCAGAGGTTCAAATGTCCTCCCCATTTCTCTTCATCCAGTCCAGGTCAGTGCCCTGTATGACAAGATCTCTCTGATTTTTCTTGAATTCTAAGAGCTATATGTCTTTGTGCCTTGCAATCCTTTTTTTTTTTTTTTTTTTTTTTTTTTTTTAAATATATCTGATGTGAAATAAGTGAGTGTAGTTCTTCTGGGAAGTAATAGAAGAAATGAGCCTTTCTTCTGCAGGAAAGTATTAAAAGGTGCCATCATCTTTTTAGTTGACCTGTAACAATTATGCTCCATGATTGTTCTGTTTCTCCTCCATTTTCCTTCCTCTGGATTTCCAGTTTCCTCCAAATCCATATAGTTTTGCCTATTTATGCATAGAACACTTGCATAATTAAAGAGACTCAAGTGTGGAATCTGTTCAAGAGGTGAACATTTATGCATAGGATTTATATCTATGCTATCTCTTCAATCACAATGTCTTCTGGTTGCCTGTGATTAAAGACTTACCACCCAGAGAATCACTCAGTCTTACTCTGAAGACGTTGGAAGTTTAATGCTTTTAGGCCTTTTACATTTAACCCATTTTCCAAAGAAGTGTGTTCCAATAGATAATTGTGAAACTGTTGCATTTATGCCTTCTTGCTGGAGTTTTTTTGGCCTAAGTCTGTAGCAATTTGTTCTTGTTTTATGTTTGTCTGTTATGCAAAAAAAAGTCTGCAGTACTTTCTTCTCATGAAGATCGTTCTACCTAACTGTCACGAACCTGTCTTGTCTTGTAAATAATTTTCTTCATCTTGCTCACATGCGTAGTGTTTGTCTTTCCTCTGTTGTTTTACATTCTCATATATATGTTATTTCAGTATTTGCCTCAACATAATCTTCTGTAAAGAGGGAAAAATCACCTCCAGTTTTAGTTTATTTCTGCTTGCACATCAAAAAACTGCCTTAACAGTTTTCCTCACTTTGCCACACAACGATGTGTTCAGTTTCTTCTTTGTTATGAAACACAAATCATTCTGGATTCATGACTTTCCAAGAGACATCTTTCTGGTTTTCTGAACTTGGCACAAGCTTCCTATGTGCTGTTAAAAATCAGTTTGTTTGAATGGGCCTGATTCATCAAGCAAATCCATCCCTGTTCATAGTATTATCATAAACATCTTTGTGGGATCTGCGCTTTTTGTTTGACAATCACTAAAAAATTAAACGTAGTTCAATTCTGTAATACCTTATTTTATACAATTTATTTTATATCGTTTCTCAGTAAATAGTTCCTGTCTCGTTGGTCTTTTGTTCTTTTGAAATTGTTTCATATATCGTTCTCATACAGTATCATTCTATTTCTGTTATTTTTTAGAAATTCACTGAGCAGAGTAAGTAGACTGTTTTAAGAGAGGATATACCAGAGTTTGTGCATGTCTTTGTTAGATTTTGAATATTTCATTTAATATTTAGTATTTCATAGCACATGCTTGTTATTATGTCTAGATAAATTTTTCAGAATAAATACTCTAATACTGCAGCTGAATTTCTGTAGGTTTTCCCTATACAGAATAAAATAAACATCTTTTCTATAATTATTCTATGACCTTGTTCAAACAGCATTGCTCTTTCCAACTTTCTCTTTTTCTGCTGTTGTCAGTCATGAAATATCTGTAACAGTCTTGCACTGGATGCTGAATAGTGTCAGACTTTTAATAGTGGTAAGAAATTGACTGAATTTTACTACTGCATACATGTACAGATTTTTGCTATAAAAATCCATATAAACATTATTTTCCTGTTAAGTATTTATCTTCTACTGTTGCTCTTGATTTGTACAAAATTTATTTCTCCAAAGAGATATCATATTAACTATATTTTTAGAGTGTGTATATATATATTTCTAGAAATACTTGAATTTGCCAGGAGTAATATGAATTTCTGTGACATATTTGCTGAAGAAAATAGCCATACTGACTTTACTTACGTTTATGTAGGTTTTGACTGGTTTTACAGTTCATGATAAAAGTTTTTATCAACCTTCCTTCAATTTAAAGAAACTTCTACATAAGAAATATACTACAGAATTATATCAGATTACAAAATGCAAATCTAAATGAGTTTAAGCTCTTACTAGTTCAGAAGAGCTGGGATTATTTCCAGAAAAGCTGTGATTATTATTGCGTTAAAACACCTGCCTTGCATGTAGGGCGTAGCTGTTTATACTTACTAGCACTTAGTCCCTTGCACAAGCTGCTGAAGTAATCCCTCCAAGGTATTTATTATGTATTTTACAAACATCCTATACTTCTAAACTAAATGAAAGCTCTGGAGCAAGTAACCACTCAGTAGAATGTGTTCCCTTCCTCAGAATATCCCCCCCCCCCCCCCCCCAACCCAGCTTTTTAAAAGATTAAAAAGTGCCAAGTTTTTTTAAGGCAGACAATTTTTTACTAAGAATTTTCTGGTGAATGTGTTACATCCAGACCAGTAGCTTTGTGCTGGCACAACTGCTCTAGAAGGACAGTGATGCTGAAATTGGAAACACATATTTCCATGCCTTGGATTATAGTTTTTCTCTGTCTGAGTAAATAGAACAAATTAAGTCACATTTCTTTTTTGATTGAGTTGCTCCCAGTGTTAAAATGAAGGATAATCTTCTTGCACAGGATCGAGGAGATGAATTCACTTACACTGGGAGTGGAGGTAGAGATCTTTCTGGCAATAAAAGGATTGGAGAACATTCATTTGATCAGACATTAACACACATGAATAGGTAAGTTTTGAAGATATAATTTAAAAGTATTCCAGAACAAAAGATCTGGGTTGTAGTGCTTTGATTAAAAACTAACATTTCACTATATTCATTCACTCCTGTACCTCTTTTGTAAACAGTGGTGCCTCTTGCTGCTCAGAGTCATTTTATCAAGCATTATGTTTTGTTCATTTAAAGAAACATGCACCTCAATGGAATACATTGCTGTATTGATGGTGCAGCTGGTAGGCTGTCTGGTTGAAATTGTCCTACAAATTCCTTCAGAGGACTCTGGTTTTAATGTGATGAGAAGTTTGTCAAAACTCTTGGGTAAGAGTTTTCTATTCTGGGTGTTTCTTTTTAAGTTTCTTATTCAATGTTTAAATCAATTAGGAAATTTAAGTAGGAAGAAAGCATGTTCATTTTCCCATATTAGAAGAAATCTTCACTATTTTGCTAGCCCTTTCTTCCATCATAGTTTTCTATGAAAAGCAAGGAATTAACGTGTTGCTATATGAAAAACAGGTGCTTGAGAATGAAAATGTATGTCAAAAAAAATTAGACATCTGTTTGAAGTGTTTTCACATCCTCTAAAAGTCTGCCTGAACAAAGAATTCTCCATCCTTTTCTATTTCTTGAGAGCATAATCTCTCATATGCAACTGACCACTTAACACAAGTAGGGTACCGGCATTGACTGAGACCTTTTCTTTGCCAGGTCTGCTTTTAGATACAATCTGCTGTTGTCAAGCAGAGTGTAAAAGGATTCTTTGGTTTTTGGTAGTGCTTCAAGGAGAAAGGAAAGCCTGACTTGGCTGTTGAGAGTGTGGGGAGGAGAGGGGGAGGGAAAGGGGAGGACATGATGTGAACAAGAACAAGGAGGGAAGGAAGATAGCAAGAGATTAACAAGCATATTTAGTGAATAGAGCAAACTTGCATTGGAAAACAGAATTAAAAGCTGGACTCCTTAGTCTCAGCATTCCTCTGCTGTTGGCAAATGATAAATCCACTTTCAAAACTTGCCTTGTATTTTTGCGGGTATTAGTGTGCATGGAGTAAAATAAGGTTCTGCTCTCAGTTACTGATTTCGATTCAAGTTTTCAAGCACTTTGATACTAAAGATCATGATAATTCCATGTAGTTGAGTCAGTATTGGTTAATTTACTTCTCCAGCTATTTTACTTCTCCTTTTTTAAGTTTTGCTTTTATATAAGAAACATTTTTAGAGTTAATATTACGTGCCTGTCTCTTACTGTCCTGTATAATATGGGTTTTATACTTGTACCATGGCTGTTTTTAAACTATATTATTTTTTCTGTTCTGAGATCCATGGTTTAATTTGAATCTGGTTCTGAAGGGTTTTCAAACCCTGATCAAATCAGGCTGTGAAAGTAGAAATACTTTTCATTACAGCAGCTTGGTCTAGTAGGTATTCATAGTGTCTTGCTCCAGATTTCTAGAAGAGGGTCTTTATGTAGTTAGTGGATAACAGGGCTTATTGTCCTTGAGTTAACTACTATTATATAACTCCTACTCTGAGGCAAAGTATGTATTATGTGAGAGATTTCAGTTACTTAGGTTTTTTTAGATGGTTACTATGTACTTTTTTCTGCATAGTGTTTTTCATCATGTTCATTACCTTCCGTACACGTAAAGAGCTGTAAAATCTGCAGTTAATGGGGATAGTGAGAGGGAAAGTTTGCCTTTTATAATTTTCTTTCAATTCCCTCAATGCGATTTATGAAGGGATTATTTTTAAAAATGAAGAATTTTGAATCTAAAAGAATTGGCTTGTTTTATTTAGCTCTTTCATCTGAGTTTTCATCTGGAATCTTGACAACAAAATATTCTGTGTTTGCATTTTTTTTCTTACCATACATGGTAGAATGGATCTTATTGCTTCCACCACTTCTGCAGCTGTTAAAGAATGTGCTAAAAAGTTCTGTGCTGCGTGATAAAGCATATTAGACGAGGGAAATAGATATGACTTAATTACATTAATTCTCAAGAATCTGTTGTGTGAAGCAGTCTGGTGTATGAAGATTTTAAATCTCTTTCTAGGGCATTGGCCCTTAACTGTGATGCCCCACTGGATGACAAAAATGGAGCAGAGTCTAAGAACTGGAGAGCTGGTAAGCCAGTCAGAGTAGTGCGCAGTTCAAAAGGACGGCGAATCAGCAAATATGCCCCAGAGGAAGGCAACAGATATGATGGCATTTACAAGGTATTCGGATTTCTACTGAGTGCAGCATAACTTTTTTTGTCATCTGTTTTAAAAAGTCTTGTGTTACATTGCAAATTATTCATTATTACTTAAATAATTCTTATTTCTCCATGATAGCTTTTTAGTTTAGCTTATTCTGCAAAGAACTGGAATGAAATTATGCAAAGCAGTGATGATAGAACATAATCCATAGTAAGATATATAAAGTTGAATATGTAAGCTACTTTATATGTGCCTACTGAGTCATATTCATCACTGGAATTAAAGTATGTTTTCATGCCCTCCAATTTTGTGTTCTTTGTGCATTTAATGACTTCTCAGCATCTGAAATAAAGGTGTTTGCCTCTTAAGAGCACTGTATTTATCAAAAATTCAAAAATTTTGCACCGACGGAAGAGCTGTTGTATAATAGTAATGTATAACTTAGTCTTCTGATTTCTTCTTGAAGAATGAAAACATGACTATATGCATGTGTTTGGCTTGTGATAAAATAATGTCAGTAATTTCATTTTGTTCTTTAGGTGGTAAAATACTGGCCAGAAATTGGAAAATGTGGATTTTTAGTTTGGCGTTATCTTTTGAGGAGAGATGACGTTGAGCCTGCACCTTGGACTTCAGAAGGAATGGAGCGCTCAAAGAAACTGGGTCTAAGTGTACAGGTTTGAATCAGGACTTGCAGAGTTGTTTTTATTCTGAGTTCCATTAAATAAATTCCAGAAATAGGAATCCATTCAATTAAAGCCCCCCCTTTTTTTTTCTTATACTTCTCTGTGGTAGAATTCAATGTCAAAAAACGCTACAGATTGTCTGACTGAAAGATCCTGTATTAGTGACACAGCTGAAGGAATAGTGGATGGAGCTTTCTGCCTTAGCAGTGAATTGCTTTGTGTATATGGATTGGAAAATTGAGAGTTTGAATCCAGTTTTGTGATGCTTAGGCTGGAAAGAATTTTTAGAAGAATTTTAAAATTTGTAGCTGATTCTGTCTGAGAAATTGAAAAACTTGTACATTTTATGTACTTTCCTCTCCATGTGACTGAGTGGTTTGTGTGACTGTATTCCAGGCGTAGGAATCAACTGATCCATAAGGACTTAGGAATTGCAGAATACACAAAAGATGCAAAGAACTAACATACTGTTTTTTCTCAGCAAGGCAGCTGAGAAAATATCTTGCAGCATGCCATCATCTTCAGCATTGCCTAACTTATTTGCATAGTTGTAAGGGCACAGATATAGGTATTGGGGTTTTTTTAATACAGTCAAGTCTGGATTAGATTCTTTGACATGAGTACACTTTCTTAGTAATAGATACTAATTTAAATATTGTCTCCATCATGTGTGATTTTAAAAATTTTGTAGTTACTTCAATATGTAGTCACAGGGTTTTAAAGTCTTTTAGATACTAGTCTTGTTGGTATTTGGGAATTCCTGTGTGCCAGTGGGTTTTGTTTTAAACCTGTGCTTTTTTATTTTAGTATCCAGAAGGTTATTTGGAAGCCATGGCTAGTAAGGAGAAGAAAGATAAGGTTAAAAAGCAAACTGTGAAACAGGAGCCGACCAGCCAGAGCAATGGAAACCAGAAAAGGACAATTGATGATGGTATTTTTAAATTTTTGTTTGGTGGTTTGTTTTTTTTTTTTTTTTTTTTAGCATTCATCAGCAAAGTCTGTCATGTTATGTTCATTAAGCTGGTAGCATGAAAACTTCGTGGAAGTGTGAAGGTGTTTGGAATACTAATGTAAATTGATAAGCACATGCTCTGTTATTAAGTATTAGTGTAGGGATCTTATTGATGACTCTTACAGTTCTTTCTCTTAAGCTCTGTAGAAAAACAGTCTTCTGTGCGTTTGTGTGCTGCAGCCCAAAACAGT
This sequence comes from Strigops habroptila, assembly GCF_004027225.2. Classification (NCBI taxonomy): domain Eukaryota; kingdom Metazoa; phylum Chordata; class Aves; order Psittaciformes; family Psittacidae; genus Strigops; species Strigops habroptila. Next base: position 72,169,427 of record NC_044302.2, on the reverse strand, counting down.
GCTGTACAGTATGAGTTCAAGCATGGATTTGATTGCTGAATTTCAGGAGTGTGATCCATGTTTTAGTCTTTTAGAAACAGTTTTGTCTTCCCCTTCTATTAGTTCAGACTGATGTTCTGTTGTTACTGTGTCTGATGGTCATAATCTTAAGCAGGTATAGAGGAACCTATGAATACACCCAAAGCCATGAGGATGGGAGATGGAGGGAAAGGAGAGGCTTTCCAGCTGACCCAAGAGCAGCAATGGCTGATTAGAGAAGACACTATGAACCAGAAACTGTGGGATGAAGTACTTGCTTTTCTTAAGGAAGGACCAGTATGTTTGCTGCATGCATGATTTTTAATACTTACCTTTTCTTCAGACTTCTAGGAGAAATCTTGAGTCTTAAAACCTGATTTGCTTGTTGAACTTCTGCTGAATACAGACTGTATCTAGCATTATTTTTGTTTTTAAGACTTTGATTTCAAGAAAATAATCCTCACTTGTGCAGTTTGCTATTGATGGCTCATCTTACGCCTGCGTAATAGAGATCTTTTCTTGCTCAAAAAACATTTTTAAGTTAGAAGTGGCTTTTTTTTTTTTTTCCCTTCCGTTTTTCAGGGAGTGTGTTTTCACTGGAATTATAAATATATTTTTGTACTGTGCTGATGTGAGGAATCAGACATGAAGAAAGATGGTTCTAGTCACTACTTTTCATTTACACAGAAAATACTTTTATGACAGAAAATACAGCTTGCTTGCTTTGTTTAAGAAGATAGAAGTATTGTCATCTTCAGATTTAGATATGAAATGAAAGTATTTTCATCCATAGCTACATTATCCCACTCTGTAGAGAGGAAACCTTAAGTAAGAGCGAAAATATTTTCTTCCCCCTAAATGTCAAGAAAATAGCATGAATCATAGAATCATGCAATGGTTTGGGTTGGAAAGGACCTTAAAGATCATCTAGTTCCAATCTGCCTGCCATGAGCAGGGATGCCTCACACTAGAGTAGCTCATGATTAAGAGACTATAGACACTAGCATTCAAAAAGTCAGCAAAAGGAGTATCTCCTGAAATACTATGTCTTTCAGTGATGATTAGTCTTACCAATCTCAAGTTCTTAGTTATTTTAGCTATTTTTCAGAGGAGATCAAGGCACTAAGAAGTTAAAATAACTTGATAAAACTCAATTCACTGAAAAACAAACCATTGGTTGGTAAGTGGACATAAATAATTAGTTTATTTGAGAGTTACCAGTGGCTATTTCTGGTGCTTCTGTAACAGAAAAAGCATCTATAATTCCTGTTTTTCCATGTCCAGTGGTCTGTAATGACTAGAAGGAGTTTCAGCTCTTAAAATTGTGTATGATGACAGGCAATAAAGATGCATGTCTATAAAAAGGAGAGAGCAGCAATTTCAAAGTGGTTGATTTACTTTTTCTACAGATTCCTACCCATAATTTTGGTAAGAATTCCTTTTGGTTCCTACTAAAGACAGTGGGAATGACTGGTAGCTTTGGGTCACTAGTGTGAAAATGTAAATATTTCTGCTTGAAACACCTGCTTTTAACTAAACAAAATGTGGTTTAAGATAAGTCTGGTATTTTAAAAATTATTACAAGGAACCGTATTGTGATTGCCCTTAGATCTGCTTTGTTTTTTATATACCTAAGCTTCTATTCTTGAGATATTTGGAGAATGCTGACATACTGAAGATAAGCATGTTTGTGTGTGTAAAACACCTGATAACAAATATATCTTGAGATTTCTCAGAGGTGCCCTGAGAAGGTTTAAAAACCAAGGAGGTTTTCTGCAGAGAATTTGGCCTGAGGAGGGAAGAAACTATTAAGCCAGCCATAATCCATAAGCACAGGAGGAGGTGCAGCAGTGGCTTTCTTAGCAGAAGTTGTACCCTTGGCAGGGGAGCAGAGATCTTTCAGGCACATGCAAATTTCTAGCTGCAGTTACTAAACATAATTACTGAATTTTCTGAGCTTTGCTAAGAATCAGGCATGAGGGGCCCTCCAGTCTGTTTCATTTTGTGTATAACCATACTGATACGAGCAAGTAAATAATCTTTAAAACATTAGTTCCCTGATTTGTTGAAGAGCAGGGAATTTAACCAGTTATGGACCTGCTTCCTGATTACTTTTAGAAAGCTGCACTTATGGATATGAAGGACTTAAAAACTTCTGGAAGTTCATCATCTTTATGTAATAAGTGGCATTTACAAGAACTGTAATAGAGCTTGTCTTTTTTTACTCTTTTGCCCTACACTAGAATTTTCTGAAGAAACTGGAACAATCCTTTATGTGTGTTTGCTGCCAGGAGCTGGTTTACCAGCCAGTGACAACAGAGTGCCTCCACAACGTCTGTAAAGTAAGAATAAACTCAGTCTTGCCCTGGGCTGTTTTCTTAGTTCTGAGACACCAGTCACCAAAGCCATATGTATTTTAGAAAGACAATAATTATTGCCTAACATTCTGAGCAAAAGCATGCAACAAGTTTGCATTCAGTGATTGCTATGTAAGCTTAATTTTATGTAAGAAGGACTGGAAGTATATTTAGTATACTTCCTTATAGACAAAAGGAGTGAAGTTTGCCATTGCTGTCATTCCTTTGTGATCAGTAGAACTACACTAGGAACTGGTTTAGTCCAGGAGCTAGGTGATGGTACAGCCACAGTAACTTAATTTGACATAGTTAAGGAATAAAATCAGGTTTTATTATTGTGTAACACTTCTTTCAAAGGATGCAGAGTAAATATATGACAATTATTTGGAGTAAATTATGTTATCTTGTTATTCTTGACATTGTTTATGTTTGGTAGGAGGGCCACATAGGTCAATTTATAACTAACTCATGTATCTTAAAATCTTGATCATGTGCTGAATTGTGATACTTGAGGTCTGCCTGCCGTACCCAGTATTTCTGCCTAGGAGCCTTAAAAGGGCTCAGACTATTATCATCCTAGTACAGTATCTGATAATGCAAGTTTGCTGTTCAAGAAGATACGTATTGTTTCATAAAAGTCACTCTGGTGTTATGGATGGCCTGCACACATAGAATGATTATGGCTCCGTAAAACATTAGAAGTATTATGATGGGGTTAATATTTAGAATATTATGGATACTGGAAAACTATGGAGAAGAGAAAGCTGAATGGCAGCAAACTCAGAAGGCACGGAATTTGAAGATGTTAGTAAATATTTGCAAATGCAAAATAACATCTAGTTAAAGTTGTAAGGAATAGTTTGATAGCAAGCTACTCTTGCTGTTTGGGCGCAGATCTGCCCTGATAAATTTCTGATATTCAGCTCACATGCTTGGCCTGTGTGCAGCCTGTGATAACATAGTAAAGAGGGCGGCACTGATGCTAATGTGTTAAGAGATTATATTATTCTACATATGTCTCTAAGGCTTAAGTGAATCTTATCTGGTGATGGAGATGGAGATTGTTACTGAGACAATATAGCTGATCTGCTCACCTTCTTCTTGAAGAACTTTATGAATTTGACTGTGAAGCTAGAAAGAAGCTGCAGATATGGCTACGATTCACAGTGGAAATGTGCTACGATGCACTAGCGGAAATGAAGAGGAAATCTCAGCAGTGATTTGTTTTAGTTCCTCCTCAGCTCAGTGTTTCACATCTCAGCCGAGAGCAGAGTTCCTTTGATAGGACATTTTGGTCATAGAGGTAGAAGTAGGCACCAGAGGGCTTCGTAATGATTTCCTTTTTCTGGTAATACAGCAGGTTGCATTTTTGGTTACTGTGATTCCTTAGTTTTTGCTGGTTAAGCTGTCAGTCTAAAACAAAATTCTCGTAATTTGTTTCCCTGTCTTTGTATGTCCTAGAGTTGTTTACAGCGCTCTTTCAGAGCTGAAGTCTTCAGCTGCCCTGCCTGCCGCTATGACCTGGGAAAAGGCTACACCATGGTTCCCAACAAGATACTGCAGACACTACTGGACCAGTTCTTCCCTGGTTACAGTAAAGGACGATGATGTGCTCAGATTCTTCTGTACTTCACCCAATGACTTTAAGAGAGTAAAGGGGAATAAACATCGGAAATTCAACAGTGGACCAGCCACCTTGATGGGACTCAATATATTGTCACATTTTGAAGCAGCTAACCCTCTTCCCATCATGGCCATCTCTTTGGTGTAGTGAGAACTCTAATTCTTAGCTGTCTTTTAACATCAAGGGTAGTTTTGGCCAGTTAAAAAAATAGTTTTTAAAGAAAAAAAAGAAGAAGAAGAAGAAGAAAAGCCTCAGCTCTTACTGGCCTAGCTGATGCTTAATTTATGATTTGTTTTTTTGTAACTACCTCAGGACAGAGGAAAATACATTGTGGGGATAACGAAACTTAGTGGAGTTTTAGCTACACACTGCCTCCTCAATATTAGTTGTGCCTGGTCCATGTGGTTTGATTTACAAAAAAAAAACCCAACAAAACCAACCAACCCAAACCAAAACAAAAACCCACAAAAAATGGCAAAAACTCCCGTAAACAGCACTTAAGCCAGCTGGATTAAAGAACAGCAAATTCTGTGGTGTGCATAATCCTTTTTTGTCTTTTTCTTCTATTATGCTGTATTTTTTTGCAAGAACAGGCTGATTTTTAGTCTATTTTTGTGAGCTTCATTGTGCTTTTCTTGTATCTTATGCAAGTTGACTACTAATGACTAATGAGAACAATATGAATGCATTGTTGCTGCGTTAGTGTAAAGTGATCTGTGTTTTTTGCACTTAAAGAGGGTATTCAAGACACTCTAGTTGTGTAAAAACTAGTTCATATAAAAAGGCCACTTCTGTATTAGTTACAGTGTATGCTTTTAGTAGGTCTTGTATCAGTGGCAATACATCTACATGGCATTGAAGGCAGTGCTAGCTTGGAGAGGGTTCAAATCGCTTCATATTGTGATCTGAAATTTTATATACAATATATCTCCCCCAAATATACCTTATTAAATATTTTATGATTCAGAAAAGTTGCTAATTTTGTTTTTAATATTATCCACTTACTTAAAATGTAACACTTTATAGAAATTTTTTTCAGATTAGTGGGCCGCTTATTTTTCAGATGTGAGGCTTTATATTCCTTAACTCATTTCTCAATGAAAAAAATATTATTAATTAAGAAAAAATCCCAACCTGACACCACTGTCTGTGGGCTTACACATACTCAGTAGCAGCAGCTGTCATGTAGCTACTCTGGTCTCTACTGAGCATCTGGAGGAAGCTTGTTAGTGCTTAGTCCATGTACTAGAATTGAAGGGAGCCCTTCCTGCCCTGCCAGCGCTGGCAGTGCTGGTGCCAGAGCCACTCAGGCTGGGAGCTGTGGGTGCCCCACACAGCGGTTGGTCAGATCCCCAACCACAGGCATGGGGCTGCACTGACAGCCTGTAGCCTGCAAAGTAGCCATGCATAGAAGTTTATACAGGAGTATATATGTCTTAGTAATTTAAGATACTGCCCTTACCCTAGTGTGGTGATGAACTGGTCATTGAGATGCACATGGCAGTGCTGGTTTTTGTACCTGACAGTTGGATTTAATGGCTTATTCACCCGCAATAAGTAACCTCTCTCTCTCCCCACTCTCCCACCCCCTTCCTGTTTAGGGTTTCAGTTGTATCCGAAATACATAATGCAGGTGCTGTCACTCTTTGTCATTTATCAAAAAACCAGGCATTGCTGAACAGCTTTGAAAGAAGGAAATCCTCAGCTTTTTCTGTGCTTCCTAGACTGAGGGTTCAGCCGTTGTTGTAGGTGAATTGATATCAGTGTTAAGCATACAGTTTACAAGAGCTATAGACAGGTTCTTATATCTTGTTGCACTTTTATGTTTTACAAAATGGTAGTGGCTTAGTATCTTATGGGGAAAAGAGATGTAATTTTACCTTTGTAACAATCATTGCATCTGTGCAGTAAGCACCTAAGACTTGTGGCTTTTTACTTTATAGTTGAGTGCTGTGAAATACTTTACACCTTGTAATGTTTCTTTTTTCCATTTAATAGCTTTTATCAATTGACAAGATAAATCTGTCAGTTTGGAGAATCAATGAACATGAAACTGCCTTTAACAAACATTAAAGTAGTTTGACAAGACTTTGTGGCAAGGCAGAAGGACTTTCATTTCCTCATGTTGCAAGTCTGCAGTGTTTTTTCACGATTTTTTACACCGTTAGTGCTATGTCACTAGCTACTGAAAGACACCCTTTTCCAAAGTAAATTTTAGAGTATAACATTCTAATTTTCTTCACTATGCATTTACATGTTTTAAGACCTAGGTGCAGCTTTTCAGTCAGAACTGATCTGGCCTAGCCTTCCTTTAATGAAATCCATTCCTGTATCCTGTCATCTGCAGTCTCTTTGTGGAGTTTAGTGGGGTGTTTAATGGGGGCTTTAATTAAGCCCCCATTGAAGTCATGAGGTAGGTAATGAAAAAGTTGCAGTCACGAAACTTTCACTAGAAAGGACACAAAGTAAGTACGTAAAACAGTGCTGTGAACACTTGCCTCACTTGTGTCCCTTCAGAGGAAGCTCCCAGACATGAGTGTGCATGTAGACCTACAAAAAGAGGTTGAGTAGTTGCTAGTTGTAATGTGCAAACTGCACGGTCCTTCCCGCAGTCTGACTGTTACTCCAGTACCCGCTTCCTCATTCACCAAAATACTGCTTCATGTGCCTGAATGAGTTTGTCTCTGCAGAGGCTCTCAATTGCCTCAAACATCAATGAATCTGTACAAGCCTGCTCTAAGGTTCCTTTCAAATGTGCTTGTAACACTTGCTGTCTGTCTGTGTAACTGATGAGAGGATTGGTTTTATATCTATATATATATGTCTGGGAATAGATTAGAAGAGGCTGCTCCTGGTTTAGATCTGCATTCTGTCTATTGAGTAATTGAATGTAGCACTGTGTGTAGAAGTAGGGTGCTGGGTCTCCAGAGTGTTGTCAGTATTCTTGGAGGGCCAGAGCTGAAGCTGTGAATCAGTTTTTACACATGCTGTAGACCTACATGACAAAGGCAAGGCAAGTTGAGTGCTCTGTATAAACCAAAGCCAGTGTCCAAAAGAAGAGATTTGAGAAACTGTGGAAGGAGAATCCTTTGTTAGACAACATCTAACTTTTCACTAAACAACTCAAGTCTGTTGGAAAAGGGGTTTTGTAATACAGGAGAGGATTAGATAGAAATACAAGGAAAAACTGATGTAATATAAAAAAACATTGTTTGTTACTACTCAGTAAAACTGATCATAATAGCTCATTAAAAAAAAAATCAGATTTATTTCCATATTAATATCTGTCCGTATTTTGCTTTGTGTAGAAGAGGTTACTGCTGTGGCAGTTCTGACAAATCAGAACTTAAGCTTCATCATTTCATACTGCTCTGTTGGATAAACCCAGGTGAAAATTTAAAATCCAGATGACAACACTTAAAATTCTGACCAATTTTATTAGACTACTAACATTGGTAGGTAAAAAAAAACCAGTATGAAATATTGATACTAGCAATGCTAGTGATAATGTGAAGTATATTAAACAATCTACTTCATCGTTTTTTACAAAATATAAACAATTACTCCCACAGTTAATACTCATTATTATTGCCTATGCATCTACATATTTTCTACTTTTTTAGCCATATCTTCGATGCCAATTTGCAATTTGGGTGTTAATTGTTAAAACTTTAGCACAAAACAGACAAAATGCTCAATCGAGGCAACTTCATATTCAACTGCTGTGGAACCATCAAATTCTGTTTACACTTAGCGTATTGATTGTATTTACATTTTAACTGAGCAGTGACTGAATTAACAAGCATGGTGATTATCCAAAATATACATAGTATATAAATCTCCTGTCAGGTCTGGGAGGTAAAGGCCGTCTTGATGGACTCAGAAATCCAGGCAGCCGGAAGCAGTCTTACGAAGATGCTCTCTTCTGTTCAGAAAAGGGAGATTCGTAGGCTTCCATTGGTGGGCAGGTACAAACCAGATGCTGATCTCCGTATATGTCATCAATGCGAGCAATTGTAGGCCAAAACTTGCTTTCAGGCTTCACAAATGGCTAAGTGCAGAAGAAAAAACAACCATTTTAATTTTTTTTGCCAAGCGTATCTACATAATTGTAATAGACATTAGACGTTTTAAGAATGACAGATGCTGGAAAAGTGCATTTTTTAAGTGAAGTCATACTTCAGATCTATTTGCAGTCTCTGAAAGTTTACAAGTATGTATAGAGTTGGCAGTCAAAAGATTATTTAGATCTTTTAAAAAGTGTAACCATGTCCGCTAACAAATGCTTGCAAAGAAAACAATTGTCATGGGTTAAAAAAAAAAAAAATGACCCTTTGAATAACTGGCGTACAGTAGGTACCAAGGAAAAGTGGAGGAGGCCGTGCTGTTCAGTACAGTTATAATACAATATAATATATAAACCAAGGTAGCAAACTTCACAGGCGCAGTTAAATTCTTCCTCTTTGTGGAAACAATTTTATATAGTGCTCTGAAGAAGTCCCATGTATCCAGTTCCAATTTGATCCTTATTTGGAGCAGGTTCACACTCGTGTGGCTTGCCCCGTGCTGACTGTGCATCTTGTCAAACCCTCATCAAAGTTCTTCAAAGCAGAGCTTTAAACATCAGAAGATGGGACTCTGTTGTGGGAGCCCCTGGTGCAATATGTCAGAACTGAATGGGCTGTTTCCAATAGGAATATCCGATATTTAAGTGCTGAGATTTAGAAATCCAAGTTTGCATTTCATGTGTAGAGACTTTGTTTTAAGATCTTTTTTCCTTGTCTTGAAAAACAATACTAATGGAACTACTGTAGAGCTCACACACATAAAAATTGAGCAACAGTAAAAACGACTCCGAAGTTTTATTCTTACCAGATTATTTAATCTCCAACTGACCAGAAAACCACAGAGCAGAATGACATTTATGTATTACTACACCACTAGGATCCCATTATTTACTCACCAATGGGAATGCTGCCACTTCTCTGGGATAAGGACGATCCCACTTGGAAGAAGTGACACAGTTCAGAGTATGTGGTGACATCTACAAGCGAAAGGACATGTTAGTACATGAAATTACTGAATTCAGTTCAATGTATCAGACCGAACTGTCCTTCAAGTTCGCCTTACTACATATGAATAATTACTGTCCAGGGAGACTCTTGAGAATACCATTCTTCTGGTGAAAAAAGGCAGATTTAAAACAGGAACAAGTCAGTATCTGGATCTTGTTTGGCCTGAAGATACTACCCAAGGTTTGAATATGTTTCCAGGATTTCGCTAAATCCCCTCAGTATTTAAAAAGCCACGACAGCATTATGAGAGTTGAACAGAAGTTGAGCCTGTAACAATTTTGTGCTGCAGTTGCTAAAATAAGTCATTAAATCTGTATTTTACCGTTAAGTTTTAAGGTCATTTCCTTTCCCCTCTTAAAGCAGATAAAAAAACCATTTCTCCTTTATTACTTTGAGATGGCCTCAAAAATTATAGATCATGTGCTTGTGTAAATAACTTTCTCTGCTCTGTCAGCAAAGGCCAGATTTCTGGCTTGAAAAAGTAAAAATTTAGATTTTGAAAGTTTAAGGTTTCTGAAAAAGTCAAATTTCATGTGTTCACTGTTGCACACTTATTGTCAAGAGTATTGAAAGACCAGGAAGCAGGCTCATGTAGTCTCAAGTAAGTCTCAAGAGTTAAGTTAATGCTGGTAAGTTGCTCTACCTGCCATCTTACCTTTAGTGGGTTAATTTGGGGGTCCATCCTGCCCTCCTCTATTTCAGCAATTTCCTGACGAATATTGATCATTGCATCACAAAATCTGTCCAGCTCTGCCTTGTCTTCAGACTCTGTTGGTTCAATCATAAGCGTCCCTGCCACTGGCCAGGACATTGTTGGAGCATGAAAACCTGATAAAGGAGAAGTCAGTCACTGACAATAGGTTATGAGTTAATATATACATTAGCTATCAGTTGATTCACAAATTCAACCCTTTGTAACCTTTACAGGACTGAACTCATTGGTGGTGTTGGCAGTGTACTGTAAAGGTAAGAAAGACAGACTTTTCGAGTATTAGTTTTTAACACTGAAGGATATTGCCATTGTAGTATTTACAATTGAGTTACACGCTGATTTAATGAAACTCTCTTAAAACCTGTTCTTTTTGCTTTTTTTTGCTTTTCAGCCCAAAGTATGTTTTTTCTCTCCTGTACTGTTCTTGTTCCTGCTGCTCACTTCAGTAGAAGTGCTTTGTCACTTCACCTTCTTACGACAGACTGAATGGCAAAGTGAGACAGCTATAAATTCCTGCACTGGTGAACAAGGTGAAAAGACAAGGTGATCTCTCGTGATTCCCATCCTGCACTACTGCTAATTACAGCCTCATGACACTTCTCTTCTGGCTGCAGAGGATGGACTTTGTGAAATTTATCCCTGTGACTCACCTCCATACCTATCGAAAAGTCTATTTGAAGTGGTGCATGCTATTGAAGGCCATAGCAGCCCACTTAACAAGAGCAGGAACGGTGGTATTTTTGGTGTCACAAGTGGACTTTATATTATCAAAAAACAAGCAGTTCAGTGGGACCTCTTGAATGGCAGCCAAAGAGTAGCCACAGTCAGATTCTGCAGAACGTGTGTACAAAAATGCCTAAACTATATCAGGATGGAAGCATTTAAATCCTATTGTCCTACTTCAAAAGTACTTCTTTTTGTTGTTGTTGTTGGAATCTTATTAAGCTTTTCACTCCAACCCACTTGCACCAGTGGTTAAGTCATGCAACTGCAAATCTGAAGGGGCAGTTTACAAAACTGGGGAGGTAGCAGCAGACTTCTAAGTAGCTACTGCAACTCAATTGATTCAAATATCTCTCCAAGATGTTAATAAACATGAGCAGACCTGAACTGATCGTTGACAGGTTCACCATCCGTAAGCACAGGTCTTGAATGTTTCTTTAAACTTACCATAATCCTGAAGTCTCTTTGCAAGATCTACAGCTTCAATGTTTGCCGTTTTTTTGAAAGGCCTTGTATCCAAAATGAATTCATGGGCTACATAACCTGTAAATGAAAAAGTGTACACTGTGTTTACTTACTGAGAGTGTAATGCAATCTACCTAGCAGTTTGTTCTGATTGGTTTTGTGAAGGATATGGCAAAAAGACAAATTAAAAAATACCCACTTAGGCAAGAGCTCCAACCCGAGAAATTACCAGGTGGGAGATACACAACTCAGTAATGGAAGACTGGCCCTCTGAATCCATGTCACATTAAGAAAAGGCCGCATTTCCAAGATCAGAACTAGGAAAAGGTGGTCAAAGTAGCTCCTGTAGTTTACAAGTACTCTGCAAATAACTGGATTTATCAATGGCCCAGCACCATTTGGGTCTTAGGCTATTCTGAATTAGCCATGTACAAGATAATCGGTATCATGATATGCCAGAGAAAAGTTCAAATCTGGTGTTCTAGAGAGGCTAAAGGCAGAATTTATCTATTTTTATATGTGTGATCCTAGAGAAGCTTATTTACTTCAATGCTGAATCCTTCAAAATTTGCAACTTTCATTCACTTCTGTGAGGAAATAGTATCTTCTCTTAAAATTCAACCTGCAAGTTTAGCCAAAGTGTAGTGCATTAAATTTAAGACACATATTTTGAGGAGCATACGTACTGTACTCCAATGACCTTTGGTGAAGAACAAGCAAAATAGCGTTCTTTCTGACAGTTGTGCTATAACAGATGATTCTTTCACCTCTTATTCGTTACTTCTGCCCTTCTGCCAGACGAGAGAGCCGTAGCAGGGAACTAGAATGTAGCTAACATATTTTGCATCGCCAGGGGGAGTCTCCCCTGTCTCATAAAGGAGAATAAGGAGCAGAAATGAGGGAAATTCAGGTGTTTTTTTGTTTTTGTTTTTTTCCAGAAAAAGCATGCAAGGGAATGTACAAGTCCAAAACCTGCTTCCAGTTCTTAAATTGCTGTGCCATTGGTTGTGGGAGATTTGGAGGTCTCAATTTAGTCACTTCTCCTTTTTCTACTCTTCATTAATCTGCTACTAGACTTCAAGGAGAACAGTTTGATATGAAGGTTTACTCCATCTTTTGTCATCATTTCATCTAATTACAAAAAAGCATTTATTCTTCTACTTACAAGTGTCTCAGTTTCATTGCAATACCTTCACAGAGCAGTGTGGTAGGTTATTTTTCCTTCTTGTAAACAGCATTAAGAAAAGTCTGAGATGCAGCTGTCATGTAGCATTAAAAAAGAACCATGCTGCAAGCCAACTTCTGCTCTAGAGAAAAAAAATCAGCCTTGTAGAAGAAAACAAATACTTGCCTCTTGCTCCTCTGAAAAGGATTTTGTAGTGCTTCTCAAGTCTCTTCGCCATGTAATTTGCATTTAGTATAGCAATCTCAGAAGCATGTTTCAGACCCTTTGCTCCCATTGTCTGAAAGAGGAATAACATGAAGAAACAGATAAGAAAACATGCCCAAGCAATCTAATTTTGTTCTTGTACTGGCAAGCATAACAAACAACAGCACCTTAATGCATCTGCCTAGTTTTATGGCAGTCATGCTGCTGTTACAGTATGCTATTACGTTTTCAACACTACACTCACAGAAAAGCACTAGGTATTACTTGAGAGCAACTTTGGTATACATAGGTTCTGAGACTGCTCACTGTGTAAGAGGTTTTGCCTAAAGTCAACAAGTGAACAACTCAAACCTTTCCTCAAATGGAGAAGCTCTGAACTGAGTAGAAGAAGTGAGCAGAACTCAAAAACGTAATCAGCACACTTGTAAGAACTGCACACGCTGCCTGTCACCATCCCAGGGAAAGAACGTCCAGACAGCTGCCCGAAAGGCTGTGTGTGCTGCTATGGTTACCCCAGCAACTCAAACTCTGCTTGCTGGTGTCACATCACAAGTGATACTGTGCATTAACAAAGACCAGAGCTAAATGAACACAGATGCACTTATTTCTGTGTTAGAACACTGCAAAAGAGCAGTGCTGGAATTGAGCTGTGGTTGAATTTCTTAATGCTGCACATAGAAGTTAAGTTGGCAAAGGAGAAAGCCAAAACAGCCTTAAAGGTAGCTGCTTTAGATGCGACAGTGTAAACAGATGGCACTTTGCACTGTGAAGAAACAGCTTCCCTTAAAAAATTTTCTACAGTTTAAACATTCTGTAATAGGAACCAGATTACAGTCAGAAGTGATTTTTACCCACAGCTTAAAAGCTACCGTGGAAGCTGAACCAGTACATATTTGCTCATTTAAAATTCCAGCAGAGCTGGTTTCCCTGGGAGCAGAAGTTTCCATGGTAAGAGTATCAAACTAGCTGCAGGGTACTCTGAATGACACTGCTCCTAGCATTCCATTCCATGGTTCACCATTCCGACTCTTTCTCTCACTAAAAGCTTTAAATGTGCAGAGTTCCAGCACACCCTTTTCTCAAACAGAATTTAAATCTACATTAATCTCAGTTGGCTGAATACTGCCATATTTGCAAGTAAATATTTGCAGGCTTATCGCTAAATTGCCAGGCATTAAAAAATTACATAGATCATGACCAAGTTGTTGCACATCTAAAGCCAAAACTAAGTTCAGTTTTCAAATACAGTAAAATCCCCTGGAATTCAAGTTCTTATTAAACAGATTTTGGAAAATTAGATATTACATACAGGTGATGTATGACAGTACTGCAGCGTACAACCAAACACACTCCTCAAGAACAGTAATTACCAAGAATCTTTTAAACACACAGACTTCAATGTCAGAGACGATGGAGAGGCAAGCCTTATTGCAGCTTTCTGCTTTGTGTCCACTTGTCTCAAAAACTATTACAGATAAGAGACAAAAGAATTAAGCAGGCTGCATAGATACAGCAGTTGTCCTGCCATTGTTTCCTATTGAAACAGACAGCAACAGGTTGTTCCATTGTCTTAGAGGAAAACAAAGGGGTTCAAAGGATGTAAATGACCTATGACTGTGCCATAGTCATATGCATTTCAGTCTGTGCAAACATCTTATGACAACTTGCTGTTAAACCTGTTCATGTGGTTCCAGTGGTGCTCAGACTTGCTGAAACAGAAACACACCCTCACCCTTATAAAAGTCTACACACCTTGATGTACACCCAGGAAATAGGCAGTATAGCACTGGAACCCCAAGGTGCAGCACTGACAGTACCCAAAGGACATGCATCCTTATCCGGCTGTATTTTGATGACAGGGTGGGTAGGCAAGTAGGGAGCCAAATGTTTCTTCCTGAAACAAAAACACTGATTTTAGAACTTAAGTGTGTATTCCTGTGGTACCATTTCTGGCCGATTTCAGCAATGGCTTCTCTTCACCTTCCTTCCAAACACAGTCCTCCAGAAAGTCTGGTCTATGTCTTCTTCAACAGTTTATTAACACAACTGGTGACAATGGAGGATGGCACTCAGTTTTCAACTTATCACAAGATATTAATGCAAGTATTCAAATAAATTTTTATTTTTTTTTAAGAGTAAGATGATTTTCATTTAAAAGATTATGATTACTCTATGATAGATTCACAGCACTGATGTACCACTTCTGTGTTTTGGACTATGTACAATATCAGAGCTCAAAGTCCAGAGATCCCCTCTGCATTTACTCAGAAAACAGCCTGCTGAGGGAGGTCTACCATACACGCTGGAAGTCAGGGTTTGCAAATACACATGAACGTCACCATTCACGAGATCAGCACATGACTATCCTGGAGAAGGACAAAAGTTTACTAACAGTACACCTCTCCCATTCATGGCTTTTTATGTAAGTGAACTGCCAACAAAGATTCATTAAGGGATTTTAAAGGTTAATAAAGAGATACCCACACTCCAATTGGCCCCATTCCAGGTCCTCCTCCTCCATGGGGAATGCAAAATGTTTTGTGAAGATTTAAGTGAGAGACATCAGAGCCATAATCTCCAGGACGACACAGCCCCACCTATGAAGGGAATACTCTGTTTCGAAATATTCTTTACATGCCATTTTAAGACCCATTACTTCAAGGAAAATAGCTTGAAAAAGATGTTATGTGTCTTTCCATTTAATGAGATGCATCATAACAAGAATTGATGCAAACAATTTTTTGCTTTAGGAATTCTTATTCATGTCTGTAAAGAATGTCTTCAACAAATATTAGGCAGACTAAGCCAATTTCAGTGAACAACTCATACATCTTACAGCACACTTCAGGGCAGAATCAGATGAAAGAGAATTGTTTTCGCCCTCTAATTTTTATTATTGTCCTTGGAAACCTCACTTCCTCCCCCCAAAATTGTGCCATCTTGTGAGGAAGCTGTGTTATGGTCTGAACTGTGCACTGCTGTGCTATTTTTATTCCAAGGATATGTACAGTCCCAGCTGTAGTAAATTTCCCTAGGAGATTTTGTACCTGGGCATTCATATTTGCTCCATCTAAGTAAACCTGGCCTCCATGCTTGTGAATCAGGTCGCACACATCTCTGATCTGCTCTTCAAACACACCATTGGTGGAAGGGTATGTGATCATGATGGCTGCCAAGTTCTCTTTGTGCTTGTCCACCTGGTGGCGGGGCGGAAGAGAGAAAAAAAGGCAATTGAGGCTTGTAAAGCTTCTTAAGATTTTTACAAAAACATCTAATTCAGGTGGTCATGTGTTTTACAGGTGAGAAACAAGTCTACCAGCAGGTAGTCGAAGTTATTTATATTCAGCAAAGATACTGGGCTATTTCCTCCACCAATACCTATGATAAAAAAGTTTACTTACTAAATCAGAACTTTAAATGGTATTAAAACATATATGTATAATAGTCACTTCTGGGACATTAAGACAAGCCAAGTGAAACCTCTGGCCTTCAAGGTAGTATGATTGAATGACCATCCCGCTACTTTCAGCAATACAGTTTTATGACTACCATAAAACCCTGCTCAAATGCGTATTTTTGGAAATGTGTCCTGCTAATCCCTTGGATTCCCAAGATTCACCTGCAGCCAATCTACTCCAAAAAGTGAAAAAAGTTGCCTAGCAACACCTTCCCCAGCAGAGGTGGGCTAGAACTTCAGCATGTGAAGGATAAAGCACTGTTTCAAATGCTTCACACTCATGAATATGCTTCATTCATTTCAAATACTAGATGGAGACCAAAAAGGTTTGCTATAAAAGAGCCTATTATGTAGAAAGACTCTCTGAGCCACTCCAGCACCAAAGATCCTCAAATTAACAGAAATCAAACGAATGTCACATGGCTAGTGCCTGAGTGAGCAAAAAAAAGGGAAAGAAACATGCATTCACTATTACTGCCCTATTTTCTCTCAAAGAAAACTCTTGATTCAGCTGCCAGTGCTATTACCTGTAGAGGAGAAGGAGTGTTCCTGCCTTGACAATTAAAGATAATGAAATACTCACCATTGCTTTTAAATGGGTTATATCAATGCTTCCATTTTTATCCACTTCAATTGGCTGAATCTTCATCCCTGCCATTTGTGCACTTGCTGGATTTGTGCCATGAGCAGATTTAGGAATAAGGCAAACCTTAGAAGGGAAAAAGAAGCAGAGGGATAGAATGTAACTAGATAAAAAATCTTAAAGCATTGTGGTCTATGCATAGCTACAGCTCATTATCAAAGTTTTCAAAAACGATCCTGGGGGAATGTTTCCTGCCAAATTGCCACTTATCCTGAAGGTTGCATCCCAGTTTTCTTTGAAGAAAATCCATTCAGGTATCAGAATCTAAAGACTCATAAGCAAAGTAAATTTTTAATACACTGCATAAATCAGATTGAGGCCTGCAGTTCCAGAACATTATCTCAGATACTCACATTTAGAATCCTTTCCTCTCACCCCTTTTTTTTTCTCCCCCCCCCCAAAAAAAAAAAGGATTTTTGTTTCTGTAATCAGTCTCCAGCCGTACAATGACTTGAAAGGAAAAACTATCTAATTCCAATTCCCACTACATCTTCAGCTGACTTCCAAAGCATTTTCTTCTGTATTCTATCAAAACAAAAATTTAGACTGAAATATTTTGGCTATTGCCGAGAAGTTTCAGGCAGCTGCTAAAAGACTTTTTTTTCCACGAGAGGGCACCAAATCCCAATGAGGCCGACTGCAAGAGGCTTGGTCGTCTGCTTTTACTCATTTTCTTGTGGTCTGGGCTAATCTGTCTGTTCTTCCACCACAGTCATCTCACCAAAATGAAACTTGCTACCACCAACATTTCACATTTACATATTTCAACCTATTCCACTTCCAATTAAACTTATACCTTAACCTAGCATGACATCTAAACTTTTCCAGGCATTACAGATTATTCAGAAAGCACCTAAACGAACAATATCACTTTCAGATTTTTCAGCTATAGCTGCCTGCCATTAAATGAAAATGAAGATTTCTTTTTAAAAGAAAATTCAAATTCTGAATTCTATTAAATGTAGTAAGGATTCATTCCTCTTTGGGCTTAACTACAGTTGTATCACCTCTTAGGTTTACAAGAACTTCCTTTTGTCAGGTTAAAATGGTATAGCTGAGAAGTGACTCCTCCAGGTCAAAGTTTCAGATAGTTAGCGTAGATGAGAATACAAATCAAGCCTTTAGACTCTAGTGTTACCAACTGAAGATGTTCCTCAATGAATCAAAACAGATTTGCACCATTCATCTACAGTTTTTGTGGCCCTTGTGAAGCAAGGTTGTCTCTGCGTATCCTATATTTGAAAGTTTGAATGGGCAAAAACTGCAAGAACCTAGAGACTTCTATGAGTAGCTACCAAAGTATACCAATATTCCAGAGGCTTATCTGTTTCTTGTGTCAGGAGTGGCTATGCTGGGATTCAAGTGATATTATAAGCAGTCTAAGTTTTAGATAGCCAGTTCCTGTTCTCTTTGTAACTGAAAAAGCTGGAAAGAGTGTTGTACCACCTTGAAAAAGCAAAAAACTGTCACTGCTTATTTTCTTTTGAGGCATGGAC
Organism: Strigops habroptila; assembly: GCF_004027225.2. Taxonomy (NCBI): domain Eukaryota; kingdom Metazoa; phylum Chordata; class Aves; order Psittaciformes; family Psittacidae; genus Strigops; species Strigops habroptila. Next base: position 72,151,467 of record NC_044302.2, on the reverse strand, counting down.
ATGCAGGCCTAGATCCACCTCACTGAAGATCTGAATCACTGTTTCACATTTACAAGTAGCCTGTATGATGGCTTCAATGGTTAGGTCTGCCCCTTGATGACAAGCCCATTTGTACGTTTTAGATCTCTCCCTAAATGTCCTGACATTTCATGGGCCCACTGAGCTATGAGGAACTCATCCTTAAGTTCCCAGCCCATGTTTACCTGAGTCACTCCAATTCTGGCAGCCTGATCTACCTGCGTTTTGGTGTTCTTCAGTGGGCTTGTAAGCATCTGCATGACATATACCTTTACAGTAATACTTTCTACCTGAGCAGCAATTTCTTGCTAGAATGCAGCAGTCCAGATGAGTGTACTTCTGCGCTGCTGGTTGGTCTGTTTCCAATGATGCAGCCACCCTCACAGGCATTTGTCACCATCTGAGTCAGTACTGACATAGACTACTGGCTGCTTTGCTTGTTGAGCTATCTTTCGGGCCAACTTCTGCAGACTGGCTCGATTTGCATTCTCCTTTGATGGCTTTGACAGCTTGTTGTGTTGGACTTTACACAGCAACCTTCCACTTCCGATGGTTTCCTACAGCACAACAGGATCCACTGGTAAACTGATCATACTCTTTTCACTTTCTGGTAACTCACTATGTGTCAGCACTTCTTGTGCATGAGCCATGTTCTTGAGCGATGCTCTGAAATCAATGCCTTCTGATAAATCCATGACCTCCTCCAGGATTCCTGGGCTGCTGGGGCCCCGCATTCAAGCCTGCTGAATGGCTAACGATACCCGCTTACTCAGTGCGGCGCCCTTTGAATATCTGATACAGAACAGACAATTGTGCCAAGAGGAGTGGTGCTTCTGCACCAAGGAGCTTCTGAAGCAGCTCAGTTCCCCTCGTACACTGCTAGTATCACTTTTTCAGTCAGAGTATAGGGGGCCTTGGATCCTCAATAACCCCACCTCCAAAATGCTGAAGACTGGCATTGTATTTCTCCAGGTGTTTTCTGTCAGAGGCTCCACTCGAGGCCATGCTCCCCGGCTGCAGTGTAGAGTGCATATCTCACAGATAGTCCCATCCAGATGGGCCCTCGGGCTGCTGCACGAACTATCTCTTCTTCAATCTGTTCAAGGGCCTGTTGCTACTCAGAGCCCCGCTCAGAACAGTTCTTCTTCAGGGACACTCAACAGAGAGGGCCCACAAGCTGACTGTAACCTGGAGAATGTACACATGCATTCTCCAGTAATCCACAATGCCTAGAAAAGCCTGTGTTTCTTTCTTGTTAGCTGGTAGCGACACAGTTATTATCTTACTGATTTCAACCCCAGGGTTCCAGCAACATCCGTCTTGCTGTTTTAGTCCCATGGACTAGATCCCTCAGCAGGTCCTTTGGCCTTGCTTTGGTTTTATGGCAAAACCAGCTTTGGGAATTATCTGGGTTATTATTTTCCCCTTCTCAAACACTTCCTCTGCTGTGTTGTCCCATACAGTGATGTCATCCATGTATTGCAGGTGTTCAGAGGCTTCACTGTTGCAGTGCAGCCTTTATCAGTCAAAGACTGATAGGTAGGATACCTATACCAATGATAGCACCGACTGGTAGGTGCTTCCAGCCCTGGGGCAGTCAGTTCCAGATGTATTGGACACCTAGTCATATGAAAGCAAACTATGGCCTGCACTCTGCTGCCAAAGGGGTAAAGAAAAATGCTTTGGCAGTACCAATTGTGACATACTGCTTGGCTGCCTTTCCAGTTCATATGAGAATTCTAGCTTGTTCCACACAGCAGCACTCAATGATGGTGTGACTTCATTCAGGCCATGATAGTCCACTGTTAACCTCCACTCTCTGACAGACTTTTGCACTGGCCTTATGTGACTATGTAAGGGTTTGTAAGACTTGTTTGTCAATCCTCGGCTTCCAAAAGATGAATAGATGGTAACTAGGGAGTCCTGGTTCATGTGACACTGCCACTGGTGCACCACCATGGTAGCAACCAGTACATGCCGTTCCTTGTCATGGAGCAACTCTTCAACAGAGAGGGCAAGAAAGCTAGACACTTGTTTAATCTTCTTTGTGTCTGCTGCGGCTACACCAAAGGCCCACCAGTACTTCCTGATCCTTGAAACACCCTCTTCTGAGCTAGTCTATGCCAAAGCGACATGGAGGCTCTGGGTCATCATGATAGGATGCTTCTGCCATTTGTCCCCTGTTAGGCTCACCTCTGCCTCCAACACAGACAACTGTTGACATCCCCCTGCCACTCCACAAATGTAGATAGGTCCTGCCCTCATGGCATTATGGTACAGTGTGTAGCAAAGCCTTACACAGCTGTGGATCTGATGTGCCAGGCCATCAAATCCATACATTCCATGAAACTTTGTTATCTCCATCTTCTGCCTAGCCAGAGGCAATGACCCTTTTCTCCCGATTGCAATAACCACTCTCTGACTCCCACAGTGTCAGACCAGAAATGCCTTCACCAAACTCAGGAGGAGAAGCATTTTCAGCCCGTATTCTGTGTCCGGGGGACTGCTGGTTGCTTTCCACTCTCTTGGCAGCAACCGGTGTGGCAGACTTCTTGTTTGGTCTCCTCTTAGCATCCATCTTCCCCTGCAGTTTAGGTACATTGTCTCCAGTTTCAAGGTGAATGCACTGTCCCTCTTCCTTGTGTCCCACCCAACCATCGAGGAAGAACCAGAGGGTGCCAGGTGGTGTGCTCTTGGTGCTGTTGGTTCCCTGGTTCCTAGCAAGGAATTCCCACTGCTGAGCTTCCCTGCCCTCAATTCCTGACTGTCCCCTCCAGCGTCCCATCATTTGAGCACCAGGGAGCAGTATGCTTGCCTGGCTGGCAGGTGTAATTTTTCTGCATATATTGGAGCTTGTTTGAATTAGGGATGGTGTGGTTTCTGCCTCTTGTATGACTTTTATAACTTCTTCCTTATGTTTCCTTGCCAAAGAACTGGCTTCTTGCTCAGACCCTTCTTCCTCCTCCTTGACTAACTGACGGTACAGTCCTGTTGACCTCTACTGCCAGTGTTTCTTTTTTACTATTGGGGCAATCACTGTGATTGAGGTTTGGGTCCCTGTATCAACCATTAGAGGCAGAGGCCCACTGCAGCAGTGACAGTGCTAGAAAGAGGCCCAACAGGTACAGGCCAAGCCCCAAAACAGTGCTATGATCTGCTGGGTCTCTCTGGGGTAGGCAACGCACTCTTCCATCAAGTGGTGTGCTAATTCAATAGGACTACATGCCTGTTAAGGTGTAAAATCCTAGGATACAGGAGGTGATAACAGCCCTGTCAGCTCAGCAAATTGTTTACTTTTACAGTAGGGCCAAACCAGGTTCTGGACACCCAACAACAAGCCAACAATGTTAGATAATAGGATCAAACTTCTTACACAAGAATGCCCTCGCAACAGAGCCCTGCTCTGGAGCCCATGCAACAGAACTGGACACATCAACCCCACTGGAGAGAAGAGAGGTGTAATCCCTTGTTCTCTCTGCAAGGTAGCTCATGCAGGACAGGAACAGCATCACAACCAGGGCCCTATGCCTGTCCAGGCATACGGCCACTGCTTTTATCAAAATCTTTCCAAGCACAGCAAAATACATTTATAGGCAGCACAGCAAACAACAAGAACTGAAAGCAGCTGTTAAAAGGCCCTACACTCTAATACACAGTAAAGCAAGCAAGCTTTGTGACCTGCACGGGAGCCTGCCGATTAACAATTTAATATGCTCACATCAAAACTGTCATTACCTCAAGCCCCATGCTGGGTGCTAAAAAGGACTGTAATGTGTTGACCCAGCTAATGGCCAAACACTCCACGCAACTGCTCACTCATTCCCATCTCCCATGGGACAAGGGAAAAAGAGAGGTAAGCTGAGAAGACTCATGGATTGAGAGAATGACAGTTTAATAGGGCACACAAAAGCCACAAGTGCAAACAAAGCAAGAAGAGGTATTAATTCATTACTTCCCATGGCCAGGCAGGTGTCCAGCCACTTACTGGAAAGCAGTGCCACAGCACAAGCATACGGTTGCTTGGGAAGAAGAATACCATTACCATGACCTTCCCCTCTTTGTCCTCCTTTCCCTGTGCTTTTATTGCTGAGCATGCCATTATACACCATAAAATAACCCTTTGGTCAGTTTGGATCACCTGTCCTGGCTGTGTCTCTCCCAACCTCTTGCATTACTCCCAGCCTTACTCACTGGGGGAAAACAGGGTAAAGGAGGGCAAAGTGGGAAAGAGAAAGCCTTGACACTGTTCAGCAATAGCCAAGACATCCCTTTGTTAACAACACTGCCTTAGCTACAAATCCAAACCATTGTACCGTATGGGTTGCTACGGAGAAAGTTAATTAACTCCGTTCCAGCCAGACTCACCCTTTGAGGGAGTCCCCTTCCCTCATTCCCACTGTCTGTAAGTAAAGAAAGACTTTTAAGATTGTACTCATGATCCATGAGGGAAGCAGAGAATACTGAAAGCTTGTCACAGATGAGGATACACAACCTAGTTTCTCTCTAGTGACGCCCAGCTGCTCATCAACTCTCCTTTCTCCACTTCCCACCCAAAGCTCTTCCCCACTTAATAGTTAACACTTACAGTTCTATGACGTTCTCCTTTTGCATTTAGGTAAGCTTTGATTGCAGCCAAACCTGTGTACTCTCCTTGGGCTCCACTGCAGGAGGAACACAAACCATGTTACACAAGCACACAAAACAGAAAGTGCCAACTCTCTACTGAAATTCCGAAATTGTCCAGACCTAATCCTCCTCAGTGGCAAGTGTCAGCAAATTAAGAGAAGCACATCCCATGGATTAAATTAGAACTGGACAAGCATTAATTAATGGCTCTTGCCTGTTTTGCAAACAGTAGATGAAAAAAATTATTTTTATGTGCTTTACACTATGTTAAAATCTTTTGACAACTGAGTTGATCCCCATTTCTGCACCTAACAAGGGACTACGTGCTTGACTATGGGAAGGCAAACTAATACTGAAATGCATAGTAAACTGCTTACAGTGTAGCATAAGAACTCTTTCAGTGACATCCTGAGTGTAGAGTAAGTCCTTGCTGTTCATTTTGTATCAAAACTACTAGCAGACATAAACAGGCTGCAGCTCTATTTATTTTGATGAGCATGCAGATCCTAGGCATTCTTCAGTCAAATTTAGTATTTCCTCATGTATCAGGTATTAATTTCAACACTTATATAGTTGCCACCTTGTATAGGTTATTCCTATTTCAAAGCTTTAATTTTCGCTCACAGGAGGGTATCAGTAACATCATCATTTTAAGCTAGCAGTGGTGGAGAAACCAGCCTTCAAAGAGATGAAAACATGGAGGAAAAGGATTAAAGAATAGAAAAGACCAAATCATTAAACTTTGAGATGAGACAAAATAAGGTTATGCAGTTCAGAAAAAACAAATCTTGTTCTCATAGCCTTTCATTCAAGGCTTCTCTTTGTCAAATTTAATTTTAGAAACTTCTTCTATTTTTGTCTAGCACATTTTCTTTAGAGGTAAATTTTTTAAATCATTTTAAGGAGCAAATGTTCTGAATAAAATTCCTACCTGTTTGGTTGGAAGGAGATATTGTCATAGCCAGTAATCTCACATAGGTCCTTCTCTAAATCCTTGAAAAGCTGCTGATATCCTTGAGCTTGCTCCAGGGGCACAAAAGGGTGGATGCTGGCAAATTCCTTCCATGAAATAGGCTATGAAAGGGGAAAAAAACGCCAAAAAAACAAGCATGTGCTATAACAAAGAATCCTGCAGACAACTCTGTTTTGTTGTTGAACTCCATGCAGGAAGGAAGCTGCCGTGTGCTCTGTTAAAAAACCAAGCATTTCTTGTGCAGCAAGACAATTTCCCAACCTTACTGTAGGATGTCCCCTGGTTCAACAGAGAGCTTTGGCTAGAACTAGGGAAAAAAAGGAGAGTTTATGACCCTAGGAAGAAAGGACAGGCAACTCAGGAGGACTACAAGGATGTCGTGAGGTTATGCAGAGTGAAATGAGAAGAGCCAAAGACAAACTAGAACTTAATCTGGCCATTGAAGACAATGAAAATGTTTATACAAGTAAATTACCAATAAGGAGGGCTAATGACAATCTCTATCCTTTTTTTAGATGTCAGAGAATCATAGTGCCTTCTTTGCCTCAGTCTTTAATAGTAAGAACAGTTATTCTCCAGGAACCCAGACTCTTGAGCTGTAAGACAGTGCTGGGAAGCAGACTGAAATCCCCATAATCCAAGGGGAAGTGGATAGTGACCTGCTATGCCCCTTTGAGACACACAAGTCAATAGGGCTGGATGGGATCCACCCAAGGGTACTGAGAGAGCTGGCAGAAGTGCTTACCGAGCCACTTTCCATCATTAATCAGCAGTCCTGGCTAACAGGGAGGTCCCAGTTGACTGGTAGTTAGCAAATGTGACACCCATCCACAAGAAGCGCCAGAAGGAGGATCCGGGGAACTACAGGTGTGTCAGCCTGACCTTGGTGCTGGGGAAGGTTATGGAGCAGATCAGCTTGTGTGCCATCATGCAGCATGTATGGAACAACCAGGCAATAGGCTCAGTCAGCATGGGTTATTGAAAGGCAGATCTTGCATGGCTAACCTGTTCTCCTTTTATGACAAGGTGGCTTAGCAGTGTTGGTCGACAGTTGGCTGAACACAAGCCAGCTTGTGCCCAGGCAACCAAGAAAGGCAACAGCATCCTGGCCTGTGCCAGCAACAGTGTGGCCAGCAGGGCCAGGGCAGTGATCATCCTCCTGTAGTGGGCACTAGTGAGGCCACACCTCGAATCCTGTGTTCAGTTCTGGGCCTCTCACTACGAAACAGACATTGAGGTGCTGGAGCAGGTCCAGAGAAGGGTAGCAAAGCTGGTGAAGGGTCTGGAGCACAAGTCTGATGAGGAATGGCTGAGGGAACTGGAGTTGTTTAGCCTGGAGAAGAGAAGGAGAGGTCTTATCTCTCTCTACAACTACCTGAAAGGAGGTTGTAGCGAGGTGGGTGTTGGTCTCTTCTCCTAAAGAACAAGCAAAAGGACAAGAGGAAATGGCCTCAAGTTGCACCAGAGGAGGTTTAGATTGGATATTAGGGAAAATGACTTCACCGAAAGGGTTGTCAAGCATTGGAACAGGCTGCCCAGGGAAGTGGTTGAGTCACCATCCATGGGAGTATTTAAAAGACGCATGGATGTGGCTTTTAAGGACCTTGTTTAGAGTTGGACTTGGCAGTGCTAAATTAATGGTTGAACTCAAAGATCTTAAAGATCTTTTCCAACGTAAACAATTCTATGATTCTGTGATTTCTAGTAACTTTTTTTTTAACATTCAGAAGATGCTTAAAAATCCTGTTTCTCCTTCTAGGTCACCTACCCTTATGTAGAGCTGTAGGATCACAGGGCAAACAGAGAGGACTCATGTGGAAGAGTACATAACACTCAGTTTGTTTCACACAGTTTTGTTGCTATCCATTTTAATTAGAAGGGAATACACAAGACTTCAAACAAGGAGCAGGGAGAAGACATGGAGAAGGCAGTGAGAGAAAGGAGACAAAGGACACCTAGTGAAAGGTCAAAGTGAGAAGCCAATAAAGAGACAGCAGAGGAAGCTCATTCAGAGTCAAAAAGTCATTTACTACCCAAACAGCCTGGCTAAGGCTCTGCTTCATTTGCTATCAGCAAGAAAAATGAAGATATCCAAGGACTCCAGCTCCCCACCTGAGGAAAAGGAGTGCTCTGCTAAGAAAGAGCACACTGACAAAGAAGCATGAATTGCCAGTTCCATCTGACTCCAGTTTCTTCTTCTGAGTTTACAGATCTTACTTTGACTGCAAGGTTTGTAAAGCAGATAGAGGTTAGGAAGTGCAGCACTGCATGTGCGAACAGGACTGTGATAACTAATTCCAAAAATTCTTATTTTTTTCAGAATGGAGACTTCAAAGCCACTCACTCTCCTCCTGTAGTTGAACTTCTACCGTGCTTTTCGGAGCTTTTTTCCTAGCAGAAAAAGGAGCTGATGACTTTAGCTACTCCTGAAACTGCCTCCTCATCTGGAGTACTAGACCAAAAACTGCCTTTACTTCTGTACAGTGACACTGGCTAGACAGTTTGCTCATGTGGGTCTCAAGTAAGATTTCATTGCAACTTACTGCAAGTTCAGCTGAACTATTGAGCTTCATTGTGCAGGAGCCCTAGAAATAGAAAGAAATTCTTCAGTGTTTATTGAAACGCACAAATATGTAAGTATTTAATTTTTAATCTTTTTGGTAAATACCTACCAAAGGAATCATGCTGTGAACAAGGGAAATATCTTTGTTTTCTAATCGTTTCATGTATCGCACAATATTTGTCTCAGAGTGATAGCTGGAGAACACAAAATGTGGTGTTAAGGCAAGCAGATTAGGCATACCAGATAGTTGATCTGTGCTCCAACAGGCACAGATAGGAATTCCAAAAAAAAAGGAATGAAGACTGAGGATAACTTTAAATATATACTAGGCACTTCTTCTCGCATTGGTACTTTATGCTTGCTACTAGAAATGTGGATGGAAAATGCCCATTATCATTTGCTCAAAAAGCTATCAGTAAATATGGAATAAAGGGCTCTAGAAAGCCTGTTGATACTATGTCCTAAAATAATAGCTTGTACAATGCAGCAAATCAATGGAAAAATACATCCCCCATGTGACCATGAGTACTGCTTTGCTCATTTAAAACAAATTGCTACTAAATAGATTATTTCAGAGTAATGAGTGACTGTATGAATGGAGCCACAAAACTCTCCTCATCTGACTCCATTTGAAAAGTCTGACTCACTTTTGAAAAGAGATACTTTCAGATTCCATTAAAATATCAGATATGCAGCAATTTCACAAACCTGTTGAAAACCTGATGTGTCAAGAATTTGGAAGTTCTCTTAAATGGGGTGCTAAGGATGCCTTTGGTTTCCTCACCCATACCCTCAGCAATCAGTTCCTTTGACACAAAGAAACACGGAGTCAAATACTTTCATGGAAGTCTTTTTTTCACAGCCAATTTACATCAGAACCAACTTTTACTACCATTGTACCCCCAGATTTACTTAGCTCCTTAGATTAAAAACCCTCACTTTATTAGTACGCATACCTGTACATAGCTAGCGTAATAACAGCATTATATGAAAACTGGGTACAGATGTCTTAGTAGTCCTCAGCTTGGTAGTATTGCTGCTAATTACTAATGGCATGCAATAAACATTCCAGTGGGAGAGAAATAATTGACCATCATGTCCTAACCCTCACAAAAAAAGTAACAGCTTAAATGCAAGGTGTCCAAGCTGACCTTAAGGACTGAATCACAATAAGAAAATGGCATTACTCAGTTACATAAATCATTATTTCATACTGTCTCCTTCTTTAGAGGTCTGAAATTCTCTGTATTAAACGAATGGCCATCATATAGACACCCACTGTGCCAAGAGCAGTTTTGCTTTTTCACTAAGCTTCTGAAACATTCAGATAATTACATCTGTGTGACCTGTTATCTACTTACAGCTGAAGATTCGCAACCAAAAATCCATAATATGTCATCCAGGTCTTTCTCATTTACAGTTTCATCAAGTGATACTCCAAGCTATGGATAAAAGCAACAATGACTACTGAGAGCTTTTAATTCCAGACACAGAGTATATTTGTTCTGGTCGAGAAAAAATATTCCAGAAACACAGGGGGAAAAAAAAAAAAAGAAAGAAAAAAAAAAAAAGTCAACCTACCCAACAATATGTAAATGTCACTTAGTTTTATGTAATAGATATATAAACTTATTTTATTTACATAAGATTTTCCTATTCCTACCTTTCCCCTGCTAAACCATCCAAACCAGATGTCTCATAAGCTTCAAGACTTGTGACCTCACTTCCAATGTTTCTAAGTGTTTCCCAGCATTTTTCAGAACATGTTAGACCTTGTCAAAAGTCCTGAGTACCTACCAAAACGTGGTTTACATTTCAATCTGTCTTTAAACTCTGCCACAGGACTTGAATTCTGGAGGTCATCTTGCATTTCATTGTTAAGTTCCAGAGTCCCTCCACTCTAGCCCTTAGTGGCATATTTAACATAAAACAATTAGATAATCTTTTAAATAGGCATAAAATAAAATAAGAATACAATGATTATTTCTGGAAATTCAGTACATCACCTAACATTTTCATTCTCTAAATTAATTACCTTTATAACTGACTGATATGTCAGAGCAAATTACAAGAAGTCTTAAATATTTTTGTTCTGTTTAGCACATGTAATCAATGGAGACTTACTGCAGAAAAAGTAAAGCTACAAAATTTCAGAAAGATTTAGGGAGTTGCTTACTCTGCCATCACTATAAATCCGAAAATTTATCTTTCTAAGAGCTGCCCTGTCCAAAACCTCTTTGACTGGGCATCCACACGTGATCATCAAGGTATCAAAGAACAGATCATGATGTAGTTTATGACCAGCTCGCCTGAGACCTATAAGAAACAGTAAGTTCATTCTATTAGCTGCATACTGTATTGCTTACACAGTACTTGCATATAAACACTATCAATCTCATAAGTAAATGCTTTCACTTAATAAAGCAAAATATTCTCCTTGTGTACAGAGCAGCAAAATCACCAGATTTTTAGTGGAATATCTCTGTGTGTGCAATGCATCTAAATCAGATTCAGGCCTAATTAATAATGCAGATTGAACCCAGTGAAGATCCTCCTGATACATCACATTTATAATATACACAGTAGCAGAATTGGTATATGAATAAAATAAGGACAAAATCACAAGTCTGGAAAGAAGAAAAATTATTATATAAATGGATATTAACCATCATGGAGCTTGCCATAATAAAGTTTAGAGTCCTAGTGTTTTTCACAGCAGCAAAAGGTCTTCCAGCTAAGCTGGCAAATAAAGCATGGATAATTGGGGCAATCATTCCTCAACTCCCAGTATTTCAGTTCTATATAGTTCCTTCTGGCAGCAATGATAGTCATGCCAGTGAAAAAACTATCAGACCGCATAGTCCAGCTGCAATCATCATCTTCTGCTACAGGTTCTGTGCTTTTGGTCAGCTATCAAACTCTGGAATTTCAGTGTTCATATCAGGTATGATACTCCACCCAACTTAATGAAACGTTACTATTTCTTTAATCTCATTCATTGATTGCTTAATTTTGCTATGTTACCAATACTCTGTGCAGATTTCTGTGTGCAAACTAGGATGGTCCAGTAAGTGAAGTACAGAGTATGCAGTTGGAAAACAGCACTGAAACTTATCATCTAAAGACTCATTGTGTAGACTTCTGTTAGTTTCCCAAGGAAATGGAAATAATGCTTGCAAGTTTATATCACATAGATGTCTAATTCTTCGACATCATTATGATGTCCCAGTACATCAGAAGTATGAAGTACTCAAAAACATTAGCTGTGAATTTTGTTTTAGAAAGTTCTCTCTCGTGTTGAGAGAACACACATTAGCTGGCAAAAAGAAACTTGTAAGAAGAAGTACTATTTAAGAAGGTATAGGATATAAGAACAGTTTCTGCTAACATTAGGTACTCACCTTCAGCCAAGATTAGAGTAGCATTGTGTACCCGTCTCGCAATATGCCTTAAGCCATCAGACCCATGGTATACACCGAACATGGCTGCCATGTTAGCCAGGAGAGCCTACCATCCAAATACAATTTAGAACATTATTATTATTGTTGTTATTGTTTTATCATTATCATCAAAGACTACTTCATGTTAGTTTAGTGGAAATTTTCTTTAGCACCCAGGGACAACCACATATTCTTAGTTGATGTTATACTTGATTATGTGTGGCCTACAAAGCAAAAGGTGGGAAAGACAAAATACTTCTATGAAATTGTGAACAGACAGTTCAATGACCTTTGACATGCAACTATGTCAGCAATTAACATGAACTTAAACTCAAATACTGCAACAAAGATGTTTGAAGTCTCTCTAGTAAAGCCAGTCTTATAGGAAAACTCATGGTTTAGGATTAGTATGCAATGTTTATGGAATAGCTCGTGAATACTAAATAATTGAGCTCATTTTAATATTAATAATCTCTCCTCAAAATCTCGCATAATAGTAAACTTACGAGCAGAGCGTTGATAGAAAAAATTATGAACTTGTCTGGCTGAAGGTCTGTAGAGGCATACTGAAGATAACTGTTTTGAATAATTACTTAACTATGGTATTTTCCTGTGACGATAGCTCTCTGGTGATGTTATATTTTTTGCATTAAATCACATAGACAAAAATATCAGTTGTGACAATTTGAACAAGTAGGATTAGAATTTAAGAATAGATTTTCATTTTTATTTTTTGCTCAAGTGGGCAATTTCAGATCATTATAATTCTCCTCCATTTTACTAAGAAATCTATCTCATTCATAACAAACATAGTACTACTCAGTGGCATTCAACCTGTGAGACACTGCACGAATTCAGGGCTAAAGTCTTCATTAAAGGAAACAGATGTTAATATCCTATTTTTCAAGCAGAGTTCCATTTTTCTAAAGGACTCAAAAGAAATGTACAAACACCAGAATATTTCAATGTTCTAAATTTTTCCAAGAAAAACTCCCAAAAGTAAAGCTAACACAAATTACTGTAGTGTTAGGACTATAATCTTAAGGTTTAACTCGATCCTTTCTACCACTGAAAATAGAGCCTGACAAGTTACCTGTGCTGTGCAGATGTTGCTGGTAGCTTTATCCCTCCTGATATGCTGCTCTCGTGTTTGCAATGCAAGTCGGTACACTTCCTTTCCGTTTGCATCTCTAGATCACAAATGAAAATGTTGCTTCTGTTACTTTAAAATTACCGTAATTTAAGACATTGGACTCTATACATGCTAACCTGAAACTAGTTACCTATCCTCAGTGGCTGGAGAGAATAAAGCCTAAGTCAGGACAACTCTGATATCAGAGAGTGAGACTAAAGCTTCTAAACTTCTATTTATATCATGGCTGGCAAATGTGTCTGGTACAATAGAGCACACAGTAACTTTTCTAAGCATACTACACCAAAACTTGGTATTTGCCTTAAAATGCCACAGATTATTGCAACTGTTTTAACTGAATAGTTATCCAAAACTTAATTTGAACAAACACTGAAAAGGCAGCATCTTTTCTAATGATACCAAGTAAAAGCATGTTGAGTTTGTACACAAAAATAATCTGTCCAGCAAGGTTATACAAGATAACTGAAAGGGCCCTGGCCAATCCGTGCTTCAAAAGAGGTCCTTTTGTAGGGTTTCTAGCACGTTAAAATACGCACAATATTCCACAAGGTGTTTCATTTCGATTTCCCCTGAAGACACTAAAGGTGAAGGGAGCCCTTACCTTGTAACACCCACCATTCTGCCCGGCATCATTCTCACTAGATTTTCCTTGACAGCAAAGAATGCCGCGTGAGGTCCCCCATAGCACAGCGGCACACCAAACCTCTGAGAGTTACCCAGGACAACATCTACCCCAAACTCTCCAGGAGGCTTCAGAATACAGAGAGCTAGAAGATCAGTAGCGCAGCAGGCGAGAGTCTGGGAATAGAAGTACACAGAGCAGTCAGCCTCTTTTCTGAAGGAATGGTGTTTGCATGGGAGCTAATTTCGGGCAGGATATAGCTTCAAACAGTTCCACATCACCAGCACATAGCTGAAGTGCTATGGTTGTAATGGTTGTAATGGTTATCAACTGTATGGAACTGAAGAGTAATACTTTAGAGAGTATCTAATATAATAATATCTGTGAATATGATGGTTTGATGCATCAGATTGAAATCTGTGAGACCAATAAAAGCTACTTTACCCCACTATGATGAGCTCTTTCAACAAGTTCAGAGAAGTCTTCCACCTTCCCTTCAGTGTCTGGATACTGAAATAATACTCCACTGACATCCTTTCCACTGAAATCCATTTCATGGGGTAATTTGAGCTCAGTAATAACACCCGTGTAACTGGAACGCAAAAACATGCAGAAGACAACGCTTTCAAACCACTTCCTGCCTTGGAATGATACTTAACATGACATTTTCATGGACTTATATACAATGTTTTTCTTTAACATACAAAGAGTTGAACCTGCTTTGCAGCACTAAACACTGAGAAAGTTTCATGTCATGGTATATACTACTAAAGAACAATTGCCTTTGACATCAACAGAAATATGGAGCAAAGCAGAGCAGAGGATGCATAAGCTACTGGCTATCAACTTTTTGCTGCTCTAGTATGTTTAAATTTGAAAATCAAGTAATATTTTTAGAAGATGGTTACTTTAAACTGTAAACTTAAATTGGATTAAGCTTTCATTAAAAGAGAAGTTTTGCTATCTAGGGTAACTAATTTCCTAGCTAAAAAATGACAACACTGAATTCAATAACCAAATGCATATGTTTGTGCAAACAACTTAAGGGGAAAATTCAATATTTTCTTTTCATCAGATGTTTAGTCTCTTTTTAAATATCTTTAATTACTTCGCAGTTGTATTTGAATGGAAAAGTAGAACAAACACCAAATGTTGATAGATTTTCACTTCTATTTTGCAAAGAAAACGTAATTCTATATTCTAAAAATATTAGGTATGTAGTAAATAGGCACAGATGACAAATGATTCCATGTAAGTGAAAGCATACAGTGGAAAATGGAGAAAACATTACTTTGCTCTAGTTTGGACCACTGCTATAGTCTGAGGGTGGCATCGGGTATCCACATAGAACTTTCTTCTTTTGTTGTGCCTGTTAAAAAGGGGAAAAAAAAGAGTCACATATCAAAAATTTATTGTTTTGCATGGAAATAGGGTCAATTTGTTTTCTAAATGTCAGTTTTCCTAAGTTAAGATACAGTTGTTAGTATTAGTTATTATAATCAAATTACATGTAAGACCGAATGAAGGTTCTGGTCCATTTAAAATAATAAATTTCATTTCAGACAGTGAAATGAGATTCTTATGTGACAAAAATTAAAAATAGACTATGAAACAGAACAAGAAGCCAGCTTATGAAGCTACAGGAATGCCTCCACACACACATACTGTTTTAAAGGAATACAACTGTGGTCTTTAATACAGATTTTCAGTGTTGCCCTGGATAACGAAACATGAGCCACCAAAGTATTAAGATGGAGACTAAGACAATTGCCTAGTTTTCTCTGGTAAAGATGATTTTATGTCAGACTGATGCTTTGAACAACTAAATAGTTGCAATATAGTCTCTACTGAGTAATCTCTTTCCTGATATACAATCCTAAAGTGACCTTCAATCATCTCTCAGGTTTCAGTTGATTTTCAGATCTCCTTCACATGCCTCTACAACACAGATTCCTGAAAGTAAATTTGGAGGTAACAGTAAGAGCTTCACTTTTAGCAAAGACTGACATTCCTCATCAGTTTTTAAAGATCCTTTTAACCAATTCACCAATTGGAAAAAACCAATTCACATCTCCAGTGTTCATGGACACAGAAGATTCATGCCACAAACCATTAGGTTATGCTCCTCTGCACCCGCACAGAGAGGCAACGGCAGCTGGGGACCCAAATAACACCCTGACCCTGCAGCTCGAATTCCTGTCACAGGAGAGATCAACCCATCAGAGACCCATCTCCACAAGCATGGTAGAGAACAGAGACCCCAAGGCAGGTTCGAACTCTAATTAATTAACCCAAACAGACACACTTTCTAAGCGTGTCCCTGGGGGAAAGACATTATAGGATGCAGAGGAAAAGCATTTTGGGATTACAAGGGTTTATTATGAAATGTTCAGGGGAAAAGGGATACAGCTAAGTGATTCTGGGAGGAACAAGTGTAGGAAAACAGAGGGCTAAAGGGGTGAACAGGGACAGTCATATATAAATAGTTGCTGCACTTGCAGCAACTAGTGCAGTCTGTCCTCTCGTTAAATTCCTCTCTAATGCTTGCCAGGGGTGAGGGGACTCTGTATTCTGGGAGTGGAGGTGGGTGTATATGCTGTCTGGGTGCCAGCAACTGGAGTCAGACCACAGAGGACCCACGTGCCAAAGGTGCAGCACCTGGGTAACTGGAGTGAGTAGCTCTTGGTGCCAGCAACTGGAGCAGCACCTCCGCCACAGGAGCCCATGTATCTGTGATGGTGGCAGCTGGAGCAGGTATGTGTCTGGGTGTTAAGAGCTGGACTGGTCCCATGGGCAGGACAACTACACTCTCTCCAGTAGGTCCATGTCTCTCTTGTACTGGATAGCCCAGCACAGGACACAGCACTCCAGGTGTAGCCTCCGTAGTGCTGAGGAGAGGGCAAGGATCACCCCTATTGACATGTTAGCAACACTCCTAATGCAGCCCAGGATATCATTCATCACCTTTTCCACCACAGCACATTGCTGGCTCGTGTTCAAATTGGTGTTCCTTAGGACCCCCAAAAACCTTTTCTGCAAAGCTGCTTCGCAGCCTGCCAGCCCTCAGCATGTACCCTGTGTACCTGGGGTTGTTCCTCCCCAGATGTGATGCTTTGCACTTCCCCTTATTGAGCTTCAGGAGATTCCTGTCAGCCCATTTTTCCAGCCTGTGAAGGCCCCTCTGAAAGTCAGCATAATTCCCTCGCACCATGAGCAAGCTTGCTGAGGATACTCTCTCCCCCATTATTCAGATCATTAATTTGACACAGTGTTGCCTCTGAGGTACTCCATTAATAACTGGCCTCCAACTAAACCTCATGTCACTGATCACCACTCTCTAGGCCCAGCCACTCAGACAGTTTCCAATCCTCCTCACTGTCACTTCCTCCAGCCCATACTTCTTCAGCTGCTCTGTAAGGATCTAAGGGACACCATCATGGTAGATGATACCCACTGCTCCCCCACCATCTACCAAGCCATCTGTTTAATTGTATAAAGTTATTAGGATGGTCAAGCACAGCATAACTTTCCCTGTGTGAATCCATGCTGGTGGCTCCTGATCACCTTCTTGTCCTTCTCATACCTGGAAAGGTTTTCCAGGACTAGCAGTTGTTCCATGAATTTGGAGGGATTGAGGTGAGGCTGGCTGGCTGGCAGGTAGTTCCCTGAACCCTTATTCCTGCCTTTCCTGAAGACAGAATTGATATTTGCTTTCCTCCAGCACTGAGGTACGCCTCCCAGTCTCCATGACTGTTCAGAGAGAATAGTGGCCTTGCAATGACATCAGGCGGCTCCATCAGCACCCATAGGTACATCATGTCAGCTCCCACGGCCTTATGTATGTCTGGTTTGCTTAAATATTCTCTAACCTGACCTTCCTCTACCAAGGGTAAGCCTTCCTTGCTCTAGACTTACCCCTGATCTCTAGCTCCCTAGGTTTCTTCAGGCCTTAGGTGTCAGAGTTAAGCATTCACATCAACACTGGGAACTTCTTTGGGCTTAACAACATGGATTATGGCTGTTCAGTGATCTGCTGACACTGAAAAGGCCACAATCAACTTCAACACACTCACCTATCCATGCCTACAGAGAACTATACATTTAAACGTAGTACCTGTGACATAATTGCATGGCTTCTGCAGCAGCTGTCCCCTCATCCAGCAAAGATGCATTAGCCACATCCATTCCTGTGATATCGCATACCATAGTCTGGTAATTCAGCAGACTCTCCAGCCTGCCCTGGGAGACTTCAGGTTGGTAAGGAGTATACTGGGTAACCCTGTAAGAAAAGAAGTCTGAGTTTGGTCTAGGACAATAATGTGCAACAGGATTATACCGATATGTAACTGAACTGTGTCATAAGAACGATAAATTATAAAGCATAATTCAGTAACATGGAAGTGTGTTATAAAATGGTTATTTTTAGATGGGTGCAATTTTTTACTGTCCTGGAAGCCTGAGAAATTTTTTTCTGGCATTGACTTGGCTTTTTACAGGAGAAGTCTATTTCTCCATTTCGAAAAGAGAAATTGCTTTTCAAACAAAGGCATGAGTGCATCTTGGGGAAGGGAGATGGCAAATGGGTGCTGAGTGTGGGAGAATGGAGTCAAGTCACATGAGAATGCTTAGTTCAATCATATCTAGATATTGCCATTATTTTTCAATACTGCTTCTGAAGCCTTCTACTTGCCAAGACTTCTCCACTCTTACAGGAGGAAAGGCACTTGCCATTTCATGGGATCTAGCTCAGAAACATGCAACTTCTTGTGAAATGAGAGTTTCCTCACGTGTGAGTGAAGGTGAGGCTGGTGTGAGTTTTACCTGTTGTCATTTGGAGAACAAAACAGTAGAGGTAGTATAAGAGATTCCTTAGAAAAAGCAACAATCTAGGGGAAACACTCAGTTGTGACAGTCCAGAAACAAAGCAGCAGAGGTCCAGGGATGCAAGGCAAGAACAGAGATCAGAGTCTCCTCTCCCTGTTGGAAATTTGGGTAGTGGATTTAATGGTGGTTCAGGAGACACTTTACATGAGCTTGGATTCAAAGCAGCAGCTAGAAACAAACTGTAGGTGGGAACACTCATGGCCTCTGTTTTCTAGCAATGGAAGAAAACAACAGTTTGTTTCCTGAAAGGGCAGTAGCAAGCTCTAGACTTTTGAAAAATGCTTATGGGTGAAGGTATAGTCTTTAGAGAGAGACTGAAGTATTCAGAAGCTCAACACATGTGAAGTCAATAGAAGGTGAGCAACAAGGATTCTTAAAGAACAAGTTGCAGAATCTGTGGTATAAAACGAGATAAGAGCAGCAATAAAATAGTAATGCAAAAGAGAAAGTAGGAGAAAAGTCTTGGAGAATGGAAGAGCTAGAAAGAAGAACATAAGAAGTGAACTCAAAGTGTAATATATGATGCTAATGAATTTACTGTCTATTTGAATGATACATCTACTCAGATTTCTCAGGTGTACTATTCTACAGTGACAGAAAACAACAGCTTTGTATCAAATTAGATAAATATTGATGATTTTCCCAAATATTGAAGGTTTTTCCTACTTCTTAGCCAAGTCTAACACTAAACTACTTAGCCTCATATACTTGACTGCATACTTCACAAACGGGATCATGTCCTGGGCTGCATGCAACATTGCTCATCTCAACAGTAACCTTTTTTTTTTCTAGGAAGAAAATTATCTCTACCCCAGCCAAAACCAGGACACATGCAGAGATTCAGAAAACTGCATTATCAAGCAATATTCAACGAACTAGTTCTTGATTAGTATTTGTAGGTATACAGTCAATAATATCTATGATTAAGCCTAATTTATTTCTTAATATGAAGGTTTGGGGTTTTTTTCAGAAGTAAAACTGAAGTTTTAGCAAAACTTCAGTTCATAATATATCTTCCTCAGTGATTTTTGCTATACTTTGAAACTCTGGAAAGTTAATGTCTTCATATCAACTCAATACTTTTATCTTGTAAATTATGTTTTGCAGTTTTAGGCATCTGCAAGACTTATCTCCTGCAATGGCAGAGCTAGAATTGATTTGAATTTCCAGTTATGCAGTGTTCTTCTTGAGACCTGACAATTAATAAGATGAAATTAACTTAAAGTAAGGACAGACTGCTAGCAGAACTTAAAATGAGCATATATGAGCCACAGAAAAAACTCATACATCTGACAACACCAGAAAACTGACTGTTAAGGTTACAATGGAAACAAAACATAAGAAAAAAAGGTGTATTTAATTTAAATATGCGCATATATAAATAGTGCAGTGTAGAAAGATACTAGAGTAAAGCTGTGTAACTAGGGCCATCCAACTGCAAGCAGCTCCATCTAGCCGGTAAAATTCCCCATACAGTGACATACTGCATGTAGAGTTCCAGATGCATCACTTGGCACTTTAGGCATCTTTGAAGAGCAGTTATAAGGGTGTTCCTGAAACAGTAGCTTACCCATGGGTTTGAGAAAGCTGGATAGTCTTATGATAGGGCATGGAGACATGCCAGTTTCAATTCAAAGCATAAACACTGCATTTACTGCCAATTTGGCATGCTTTATAGTTGCTAGCACAGCTTTCTGTATCCACTCTGTATCCATGTAGAAACCAGCTGCGTAATGTTTATATCAGCTTTTTGCACGATGTGCATAATTTTCAGAATGCAGTGCGTAAGTGCTGGTTGCTACTAAGTTTAACAAGTTACAATACCAGTGTAAATATTGCAGGTGTCCTTGGAACAAGTACTTTATTCTTCCATATTTAATGTCTGGGGCAAAGGAATCAAGTGAGCTGTACTTTGGAGACCTCCACATCATGCTCCGTTGTACGGTATTACTGTGACTTCAAAGGCCGCCTTGTTTTTTAAGGCCTAATCGGTATTTTTATCCATTTAAGCTCCCAAAATAAATACTACACTGTTTTGACATACATGTTACTAAGAAGACTTTATGTAACCTGATTTTTGAAACCACACATCTTCACATTTTCATTTATGTTCATGTCAGGGCACAGAATTAATTTGGTGTGCTAGTAGGGAAAGAGCTCGGCACATAGGATGTGAAAATATTTAATGAATACGTTAATATGGGGCACAGCAGAATAAAGACCACACATCCATACCAGCAGACAGATGACAGGTATTCACACACTTGAGGACTCTTTGCTGAAAGTCACATAATTGGTGGTATGCCCCAAAATAAATCCTTCAGCTGCATTTTAGAGTTGATATGTTCTAATAATAAAACAAGGTACATATTGGCGTGCTGTTTATTTGTTTTTTTGGAAAAAACCGGCTGGTATTTTTTCTAGTATCAACTAAGTAGTGTATGAAAAATACTTGTAAGACTTCCACCCCATGTTAGCATGGAATTGTTAGTCACACATTGCTAGGAACAAGAAAGTGTTAGCAGCCAGTGACCAAGACCAAAAAGAAATCAAGTATCAATAGTAAGGGATACTTATTCTCTACCTTTTGTAAATAAGTCAAATCCTTGGAATTTTAACTGCAGCATTTCAAGTCCACAACAGAAATTTCTGCTTGTTCCCTAACTTTCAATCAAGGTGTTCATAGAATAAAGTTATCTGAAAAATTCTACCAAGTGTTTTGAAATAGCATCTTTCATGAATACAGAAGTAATTAAAATGAGATTCAGACTTAAAAGAAAAGTATGCCTATTCTTTTCTATAGCTACTAGTACACGAAATTTCTGAATGCTGGCTTCCCAGGCACTTAATGCATATTTTGGTCACAGTTTTATCACATAGTAATTAAGCTATTCAGCTTTTACTATGAATAAAGATATTACAGATAATTGTCCAAATATTTTAACAGTTTTGAAACACCATCAGTGTTGAGAATTTTTTTCGCAGAATCTGAGATTTGGGAAGATTTTTGTGATAATGTTCTGAAGAAAGCACTGTGGGTTAGTAGTCTCTTTTTCAGCTGAAAATACATTTTGTTCTAAACAGTTTCCTTCTGAAATCTACCCCTTGGCTGCTTAACTCCTCCTAATAAGTCCAAGTGCCCTAATACTATGAAGTCCTTCACTTTCATGTTCACAGACTTTCACAAACAAACTTTTATAAAGTTACATTGTACACCAATAGCAGCCTTGCTCTAAGGAATGCCATGCAATGAGGAACTATGAGCCACTTGCAAGGGACAGATCAGAAATAATAAGCCCTTGGAGCTCCCTTGGAGCTGCAATGTGAAATATGCTAGCACAAAAAGTGGCACACACTCAGTATAGGTAAGGGCAGTTGGATTTCCTAAATAAACAGCTTCCGTAAAGTCTGTAAAATTGCTCTTGTTCACGTGCACACAGACCTACACCCTCTTCCCAACAGACAGTTTAGCCTTCACTTCAGCCATCTAAAAGTTTAGCTTTTCGCCATCTAGTTTGACTTTATTGGACACTACAAGAACAGATTTATGGACAGACTCTTCTACTTGTTTCATTAACACTATGTAATTTTTTAGGATTTAAAAATACACGGTTGGTGGTTTTTTATGCATATATATATAAATACTGTTTTTCTTAAAAATAACTCAATAATACAGGTGACAGTTATTATTTTAATACAGTACATAAAAAAGGATGTTACAGACTAGAGATAAGGGAACTTCTAAAACAAATGAGACAATGCAGGGTATCGAGAGGCCCTCAGTCTGTTGGAAAGCAAGACTCCACATTAAATTTAGTTTTTCTGTTGTATCATTTCTGAGTTATAGTTCTTTAGGGAAATGTCAATGCTAAATGAGTATTTATAACCAAACCTTAGTGACTTTGTCTGGAGAAGTCCATCAAGAGACAAAACCCCATTATTACTTAGATTAATGCTGTTCATAAATTATGAATCAATGTGTAAGTTATGAATTAATGAATTAAAATATTTTCCTTTTTATGTTTAAGCAGTAAAACCAAACCAAACAAAATCAACCACAACCAAAAAAAAAAAAAAACCCAAACAAAAAAACCAAACCAAAAAAAACCAAACCCAAAAAAACCCACTACCAAACCAATAAGATTCAAATTCATTTCTGTCAGAAGTGCCATTCTTTACCTTGTCCCAAAAACCTGAAATGTCAGGTGGGTGATGAAAACAACATTCTCAGCCTTTTCATAAATGAATGATCAAGTATTGCTGTATACCTATTTTCAAGCACCAGCAAATTATTTGTTCAGACAAGAATATTCTTTATAGATAGATATTTGAACTACTAATGGTGTGTGGTTTAAAAAAATAAATAAATAAAATAAAATAAAATAAAATAAAATAAAATAAAAAAAAAAAGGAAAAATCAAGAAAGATACACCAAGAGAAAAGCCTTTAAAATTTTCAAGGCTGCTTACTTCTTCCTAAGAAAACCGTAATCAAAGTACTGCATAGTATTTAACTATTTCCACCCAAAATTACATAGACCAACAGAGACGCAAGCCAGTTTAAATTTTGGCAGTGGTTAGGATAAAATTACTCTGGTTTAGGAGCTAAATCTGTATACTTCCTTAAAGCAAACAAATACTCTTTTTCTAGTTCATAATAAACAGGATCTGTGAATAGAAGTCGCAAAAATGAATTAAATATTTTACAGAAAAAATACCTTTTGAAGTCAAAAGTATTCTTTTTCCTCTTTAGCTTGAACACGAACAACACAGTTCCTACACAGTACCACACACATCAGTATCAAATACATGAAAGCCTTAGTAAAAAAAATAGGTTTGGGGTATTTTTTTCTATGGTCATTCACAGGACAAACTTCAAATATATATTTATACAAATACAATTAAAAAGAAAATGTGGTACATTACCATCCTGCATTCTCCAACAAATTCCGTGCAATGGGCTGAGGCACTGAGCAGTTGTAATAACCCATGCCTATATAGGACCTCCATATCTTGTTTTTGCTTGCAATATTGTGTAGAGTTTCAAGGACTTCATTTTCACCTAATTGAAAAGAAATTTTGTCAGAAAACTACAGTATTTAACTAAATGCCATGCACCCCTGTGTAAAAAAAAAAATGTAACATTGGTGAGGCAAGTATAAACAGTAGCAGAACAAAACGCAAACCAAGAAAAATAAAGATAAAATAACAAGCTGGTAAAATATTCTGGAAAGTTAAATTCTTCCAAAATTCTGGAAAATGCAACAGCTGAGTAATAACAGGCTTTCAGCCAGTGCGGAAATAGTGAGGGAAACAGTGGTAGGCAGACAGCTTATGGAGCCCTTTTTGTGCTAATGCAAGGTACAGTTTGGGTCTTCTGCACATGCATTAAAATACATCTCAGAAGGCATTCTTTCATTAGCTAAACCTTGTAGAATCATCACTGGATGAAGCCACAGCAATCCACAACTATGATTTAGTGTTTCTAATGGAGCCATATTTGCACAAAATGGGCTCACATCAAGCACGCAGGAGTAATTTCTTAGTATTAAAGAACTTCATTTTCTCACATCTTCCCTAAGGAGCTGATAAAATGGAACAGTTCTTTTGATCCGATTTCGGTATGCCTCACCAGTTATAAAAATACAGTATTTCTAGCTTAAGAAATTCCATTGAAGATTAACTTTTAAATGAGTCTGCCAATCTAGTCTGGAAAGATTACAACATAATGCTTTTGAAGTGTTCAGACAGAAACCATTTGCACTCCCTCACCAGTAACATTTAGTCTTTGGTCACACTTCCACACACTTCTCAGTGTACTGAAGGTTGTGCAAAAACCACATTCGGTCAACCTGTTCCTGGTAGTCAATGAATAATGCTACCTGACCTCTGCCAAAGGGAAAGATTTACCAAGTATTTTAGTATCTGCGGATGCAGAAAGATGGTCAGTAAGCAGTCTAAGGTTACACAGGGAGATAGGCCTGCCCAACCCAGCAGATCTGGGTGGCATTGTACACCAACCCTCCTAGATGAGGAAAGCATATCTTTTTTCATTCCCTCTCACCACAGTCTGCCCCGGGAAACTGCTGTACTGAAGCAGCTGCACCAAGTTCAGTTCATTCTGCATTGCAACTGGAAAAGCAGACTTTGGAATTAATACAAGGGTAGAAATCCCCACTGCAGAATAGCTTGGGTCTCAACACTTAATTCTCTCTTTAAGTTACTCCAGTAAGACAGATGAGGTCAAAACAGTTGATGCTGTGGAATCTGGAAGCAAATAATTCTCTAGGTAGAGAATTTGGATTCTCCAGATTTTGAATTTCTTCTGCAGCCATAAACAAGTATATTGTAACTTCAGCTCTGATTTCAAAACTGATCTCTCCTCTTACTCAAAGTGCTATTATTGTGTTCCATGTATAGATTAATTACAAAAAAAAAAATCTGATTTTCAATTGATGTCTTCCATAGTTACATTATACCTTCCACAAAGTTATTTTTCTACTGATCTTCAGTTCTCACTTCAAAGTTCAATTCTCCTCTGCCTTTCACTCAGTGTTACTGTTAGATCTAATGTATAAAGATTAATTTCTTGTTTTCAGTAAATGGCAACTTTTTCTGGAGACTCAGAAGTCATGTGTTTATTATATTTCAACTCAGCACTGTCCAGGGCAAAGTTTCTAAAACTAGTGAACAGCTCTGGCTCCCAGTGTTCCTCCCACACAGTTTATTCCAGATGCACTTGTTTCTTTATTTTAAGTGAGGGTTTTAACACCAAGGAGATCTTCCTCTACTACTTGCAACCCAAAGGTTTGACAAAGGACAGTTTGGGTCCAGTCTGAGAAGGGAGGGTTGTACTCTTGCAGAATTCAAACATCAGTGATTTTTTGAAAATGGTAGTGAATTTGGTAGTTTAACTCCAAATCCAGTTGAAGGCACACTAGCCCAATGTCACACACAAAAATGCATTAGAAATGTGATTTTTGAAGTAAACGCATACCACAAATACTGTACTATGTGCCAGATAGCATTTCCTTTGTTTGCTTGCATGGATGGTTCTTCTACCAAGCCATTTCTCAGCTAATATAGCTAATAAACTACCACATGAAGAACTTGTGCTAGAGCTCTCTGAAATAAACCAGTTTCTAAACTGATCCAAGGCACAAAGCAAAAAGGCTAGTGAGTCTGTAGGCAGTTTTAGTAGCAATTCAGCATAAGAGTAGAACCACATCCCACCTAGAAGAGCTGTGCTGATGGATTCCTAACAATGAATATATTATTATTATTACATATAATATAGGTAGCTACCTGTGAAGACAATTACACTACTAGTTTCAATGAGGATGGTGAAATGCTGGAGGGCACACTCCTCACATTCCTGCTTCTCCTCACTTAGCTCCTCCTCTGGTCACTACGAAGACAACAGCAGTAGTATAGCTCAAATACACACCTCTGCATTTGGCACGCCTCTTTGAAGAGACCTGGGAGGAAGGGTCCTTTCCTGATGCTTTACACAGCCTAATAGTTCATCAGGGCTTGCCTTTAGGAAGACAACCCATAATGAGCTGCATTCCTGAGTAATGAAAATCAATAGCCCCTGATTTGCTCTACAGCCTGGCTAACTTAAGACCAAACATAAGTTCTTACACAGATTTTATAAAGTAACATTTATAAATTGTAAAATTTGAGAATGTAACTGGGAATATTTGGGGGGGGGGGGGAATGGCAGAGCTTGTAGACTCATTTTTTAAAGTTAAATCCTGAATTTAAAAATTTATTTCTGTTTTGGGGGGGGGGGGGAAGAAAAAAAAGAAAACAGAAGTACATATGTATAAAGCCTACCCATGAAATAAAGATGTACATACAATAGCAGCATTGAAGGGATAACTGCAACTGAGGTAGACAGTAGCTTTGCAGGGATAAAAGAAAGAGGATTACTGTTGTATAAGATGATCCTTTCTTTTACTTCAAGTGGGTCAATCACGATAGACATGCTAAAGCACCTTCAATACCTAAAGAAAAGCTGATTGTTCAGGTCTACTTACTGTGACAGTGGGGAAAAAGCTCTGTAGTAGCAGCTGATCACAATTAAGTACCAAACAGATGCTTAGCTTTGTTGTACATACTGACTGAACAGAAATTTCATACCGGAACAACATTTCCCCTAAACTGTATGTGCAGAAAAAGCTGACTTTAAAAAAGCACCCTTCCAGAACCGGTGAGGTACGTGACTGCATCTTACTGTTAAGGGAAATGAGACATTTTGCTGTTTCACCCCTACTGGCTTTCAGTGACATATTCAGGTGGTTTCACAGCACTGTCAGTAGGCTTATGGCAGCACGCACTTTTAAAATGGCTTTTTTTAGGTCAGGAAAGGGACACAGATACTTCTGTCATATTATATACCAAAAGAAACAACTCATTTCAGAAACTTCTTAGCACAAGCTACACTCCTCCTCTCCATCATTGACCATGTCTGTACAAGAAGTGACCTACCAATGCAGGAACACTAATAAATATTGAAAGCATTTCAAATGTAGATGCACTTGTGCCAGCAAACCTTAGCATTTACCAGAATGGCTTTTTCGTTCATACCTAAGCAAAACAAATGTCCAGCTAAGGCTAGAGGCCTTCTCTTTCCGTATATTATTATTACTTCATTATTCTCCTTCACGGAAGTAATGAAGCTGAATTCTTCCACTGAAGAGTGCTATGCTAAAATGTCTAGGAAAAACAACACACGTACAAAAAGATTGTGCTTCTACTGTAATGAGAGGTTTTATCTGTGAGTAATGGAATATGCAATGCAATTCAAAATAGCTCTTAAATATAAGCTGCTCCACAGGAGGTTTTCTTGTTGTGTTTTGTTTTGTTTTTTAACAGCTATTGCATACATACAGCCATCGATTTTCTGTCTTTTAGACAGCTTGTTACATTACAAGGGAAGGATCTGTATTGCAAAACAAACTTTCCTACTGCCACACCAAAATTTGAAGATATACACTAAACGTACACAGCAGAGATGAGGCTTAAAGCTATAAAAGTTAAAAAAACCCCACAAATATAATTGCAAAGACCTATGACAGTCACCCAGACATAATATTTATGGTGTGTGCATGATTTTTTCAGACTGCATATCTAATTCTAACGAATATAATATTTAATCTAATACTAATTAAATACTAATATCTAATCATTGACTTCAATGAGACTTCAGTACAAACTTAACTGTGTTTCCTAATACAAAGGAGTAGCTCGAGCACAGCTGATTCATTCAGCTGCTCTCTAACCTGTGGAGTCACTATGATTATGTTTTTTAACTGAAGTTATAGAGAAAAGTGGAAGTATATTTAAGCCACTAGGAATTACCATATTAGAAATTTTGTGAATGCTTAAGTTGAACAACATGTTTTGAATTGCCTTGCCCTGTTCTCTCATTGCATGTATGAGTTTGAGGGATGGTGGGAGCAAAATTGTCTTCATACAAATAAAAATAACATGTTTAAAATAGAATATAGTTCTCATGACACTTTCCAGTTTTGCTGTTTTCCTTTAATAGACGAGATATGACAGAGAAATAATATACCATACTCACATAAGAGATCCTGCACCGGTGATCAGAAGACAGCGTTCTCTCCAATGGTACATTAACAAGGAAGCAAGTTTTACTCAGACTACAGTGTCCTTGGTAAAAAATGTTCAAAGTGAAGTCACACAGCTTTCAGCCAAGGCGTTTAACTTTTATAAGCGATGGAGCTTCCTGCTACCAATGCAGTGGGGAACTAGTGACAAAAATCTACACATCAAATTACAGAAGCCAGTTCATCACACTGGATGCAGAAGAAAACACAGCATTGTGCAGAAAAAGGTTTTCTGTACCTCATGCAAGCAGCTCCTTTGAAAACTCACTGCTGCATGCCATGCAATGTAAGACTGCATCACACTCACATTCTTTCACAGTTTACTCTAGGGGAACAAGAACAGCATAGCAAGTGGAGCAAAATGCCAGTGAGCTAAATACACTGTTAGCTAATGAGGTTCTGTTGCACAGTGAAAACCTCCATACAACAGAACACCGACTGATGCACAGCAATGTAGGAGACACCCACTTCAAAATTGCTATGCAAATCAGCATGAGCACACATAAAACTGCATCAGGATTTTGACTTAACATCACCAGTTTAGTTTTCAATAATGTGCAAGTATTTCAATGCCCAACTGTACAATATCACTTTTATGTGTTTTTTTTTAATTAACGTAAAACTTCACAAACTATCACCTACTTTAAAAACCAAACCAACAAGAAAAAAAAAAAAAGGAACAAAACAACAACAAAAAGCAGAAAGGTTTTTAAGTGATTAGTAACAATCTACATTTAACCCCTCTTACACAGCTAAAAATACAATAATCTCAAAAGTTTTTTCTCTGAGGATAACTGAAAATCATTCATCAATCTGAGAGTACCTTGATTAAAATACATTAATCATAGGAAAACATGCCAAGCAGTACTTTCAGCAGTTACACAAACAGAAGGCAGTGATTAAATTCCACTTCACCACCCCCCTCCCCATTTTAATAGGATGGGGATTTACCAAGAAATAGAATAACCACTGTACCAATAAAACATGTTGGAAGTAGAAACTTCCAGTCAACACTGTATCCCCCCTGGCTACAATCTGTCTTTCCAGGCTCTTGGTTTCCTGGCTGTTCACTGTGGCGCTGCCTCTCGCCCGTGATGTCATCTCGGAGTAACCAGATTGAACTGGCCGGGAACCTCACCGGAGCTGCGGGCCTGGAGCTCACGCTCACATTATAGCGCCTGTATGAGCAATGAAAAGAACTCCAGGAAGAGGGATCAACCTTCCTGCAGACCGGGCAGAGAATCCTGACGCAAATACAAAGTTGATACCGATGCAATTGACTTCATTACATGAACGGCCCCCGGGCTTTGTTAGTTTCAATGGAACTGTTTAGCTAGGGTGCATTTTAAGCATTTCTTTCACTCACGGGATTTCCAGCATCATGTTCACAGATACCTCCCAAGATTGCAGTTATGCAGACAGAAATTTCGTGCTGCTGCGATTGCTGACTTTTAAAGATGTTAATATCTAAAACCTCATCGAATCATACCAAATTTTTCACAGCAATTTGCTGAAGTACTGTACTGCCACAATTGCTGGCTCAGAAGTTTTGTGTTCCTGCAGTTTACCCATCTGTCTCAACCACACAGATACAAAACGCTGGCATTAGTCTATTGTGTATCCATTATACAGACACACAGGTTTTGGATGTTATTAAAATATGCATGATTTTGGGTGGGAGGGGGTAGAGGAAGGGAAGATGAAAACACTACACGAAGTCAACGACACAAAACAAAGAAATCCTGCAAAAACATAAAAGCCCACAAAAGACAGTGGCCCATTTGAGGCTACGGTCCACACCAAGGGGACGCTTTTCCCTCTGTATCAGACCCCTGAGACAAAGCGAAAGCACTGTAGCGTAAAAGCAGATTTTGGGCAGTCCCGCTCTGCCACACAAGTTTTTCTACCGATTTCCGACACGAGCTTCAGAAGCGCAGCAGCCGAACTACTACCAAGTTAGTCTGTGAAGACTGAAGTGCCGGTGATGGTACTGCTACGGTTACTTAAGACTTATGCCGCACTTCACTTGCCCGGGGAGGTCTGTCCGCTACACGTCTCAGCGGGGGCACTGGGGGGGCGGGCGCACCCCAAGTACCCGCAGGGGGCGCGGGCAGCCAGACCTGCGGGCGGCCCGGGAGCACCCGGGGCCATGCGGCTACTTACAGACGTGATCGTCCATCCTCAGCGGCCTCCGGAGACGGATGCTGGCCGGGATGGTCTTATCCATCAGCTCCTCGACGCTCTGCAAAGAGCCGACCGTACGCTGTGGTTACTCCCTGCGCCGGGAGGGACTGGCCGCGCCGCCCCCTCCGCCCCGCACGGCGCGGAGCGGACACCTACCTGCACCCCGACGGCTCGCAGCATCTCCTGCTTCTCCCGCTCCCGCGGCCCGATGTGCCGCAGGGAGAAGTCATCGTGCCGCGGCAGGAGCTGCTCGATGCACCGCGCCGCCTCGCCGCCGCCCCAGCGCCGCGGAGCACCCCCCGCCGCCGGCCGCAGGTGCCGCGGCGCCCCGCGGGCCACCAGCCGCCCCCACCAGAGCCCGCAGCTCTGCATGGTCCCACCGACAGAGCCGCCGCCGCCGCCGCCGGGCAGACCCGCTTTGTGCGCGGGGGGCGGCGCGGCGCGGCCCCCCACTGCCGGCGCCAATGGGGACCGGGGGCGGCGCCGTGCGAGCCCCGCCTCGTCGCCACCTGCCCGTCCGCCCCCCCGGGCTGTCCCGCGCGGCCCTGACCCCATCCATCCTTCCGTCCCTCCATCCCTCCCTCCCTCCACCCATCCATCAATGCATGCATCTATCCGTCCCTCCATCCGGCACTGCGCGGGGGGGCTGGCGGGTGCTGGCGGTGCCTTCAGCTCAGCGGGTCAGAGCCTGGTGGGATTTTGCTGGGAAACGGTTTTTTTGTTGCCGCAAAAGCCATGATGGGATGGAAAAAAATAAAAAGTTTTCTGTGTTTCTGCAGCAGAGCATGGACTTGTTTTAAGTTATTTGCTTTAGGAGGCATAATACATGCCACTTTCTATTGCAGCCGGGGACCCGTATCTGTGTGTGTGTGTCAACTTTCTTCCTGCTTTAACTTCTGGCCACGTGAAGGTAGTTATAGATTAGACGTTAGGGTGGCAACCTACAGAAGCTGTGGCTGCCCATCCCTGGCAGTGTTCAAGGCCAGATTGGTTGGGGCTTTGAGCAACCTGGTCTAGTGTAAGGAGTCCCTGACCATGTCAGGGGGTTGGAACTAGATGATCTTTAAGGTCCCTTTCGGCGAAAGTCATTCTATGACTCTATGTAAGTCTTGGGGACCAGAAAGGTTGACTGGAACGTACTTTCCTCTATCTTTCAGTTCTGAGGCTAGTATCAACATAGTTACAGACTTGTACTTTTACTGGTATTAAGAGAACAAACTGCACCAACATTGAGGACATGTATTCGCATCAACATTTAAATAGAGTAACAATGAAAGATAAAAATATGTTCCCCAAATACACACTGATTTAGTCTTCATTGTATCACAGATTTACTGCATGTCTTACAGATTTAATGAGATAACTTACCACTGCTTCCAAACCTAAAAATAATTCTACTTTGCACCAAAGATCACTGATGATTTCAACCATTCTATTTCTGCAGTAAATATGGAGTTACACCCCTGAAATAATCTCAGTTATCTGAACTACCCTATTATGCTGGAATAGGCTCCCATAACTTGTATCACCGTGTATTTGGAGTAATGTCCTAAGTGCCTGGTTTCAGAATGAGAGAGACACAGATTACACACTAAGCTGCGATGAAACTCACTTCAAAGAGCAAAGGTGTTTGTTGCAATGGTTTGTAATTTCAATTCAATACCGACTTTAACAGATTGCTATTCAAAGATAGCTATATAGTTCTTTTCTATAACTTACTTCTTTATGAATATGATAATAACATGAAGGAAATTAAAACTTCGCTATGACTTTTAACATGAGATATCAAAAGTGAATAGAGATATTAGAAAAAATACATTAAAACTGTGATAGTAACAAACTAATTCCTGTTACAAATTTGAATCTAAAAAATTTTCTTTTTAAAGCACTTT
Organism: Strigops habroptila; assembly: GCF_004027225.2. Taxonomy (NCBI): domain Eukaryota; kingdom Metazoa; phylum Chordata; class Aves; order Psittaciformes; family Psittacidae; genus Strigops; species Strigops habroptila. The sequence goes on along the minus strand of NC_044302.2, from coordinate 72,119,475 downwards.
CAAAGCTTTTCAAAACAATTTGCAGATTTTGTTCAAATATTCTAGCAGAATTAATCAAAATAATAAGTGTTCCTTAAAAATTTGTCCCTTTTCTCTGGCAGGGATGATGTTTCACACAAAGTAAGCCATTACAGTCAGCTCACCTGTAATGGTAACTTCCATGTAATTGTTTCTCCAGTGTGGGGCCAAAGATTTGTTGTTGCCTGCAGTGTTATGTGAAGTGAGGTCTGGAGAGAAGGCAGAGGCACCCCAAACATCCCAAACCATGTATTTTTTTATCTGCATTTTTGGGTCTTCCAGAGCTAAATCCAGCTTTAGTTTAATTTGAAAACTATGCTTGGGAGGAGGAAGACTGGAGAAACGATCTAGAGAACAAAGCAATAGGGTCAAGGCATACCCACCTCATCTGGAAAGCTCCATGCCTGGGCTGGATTGTTAAGCTACTTCATGGCTAAAGCTTTCTTCAGTGGAAACTAAGCACAGACTTCATCTTAGCACTGGCTATGTGCATTCGCTGTGGCAGGGATACAAGCCTGGTTTATACACTTGCTCAGTTAGCCAGCCTAGCTCTCTAGCTACCTCCTGAAAACTGTATTATGGCCTTAACAAGCGAAATAGGAGTCTTGAACAGGAGATGGAATAGAAAATAAAGCTTGATATTAAACATGAATAATGCTTTGATATCAAATCAACAAAACCTAGCTAATCATAGAATCAACCAGGTTGGAAAAGACCTTTAAGATCATCAAGTCCAACCTTGGCTGTGTTGGGACTCGTCCCTTTGAGCCAAGCCATGCTTTTACCTGCCTGATCTAACCCTGCTGCAAAGGAAGCTTTTAAATCCTCCACAGTGGGAATACATTTCACCCCTAAATCGTCTTGTAGGTTCAAATAAATCTATCACTTCAAAGTATGTAGCCATCAAACCCAGCTGTTTTCTGAATGTACATCAGCAAAAGGAAGGAGATTTCCTGGAAGAAGACAGGATTGCAAACCTGTGTGTTGCTATTAAAGCTATTTGTGCAATAGAGATGTGTATGTCTTGGGCTAAGGCACTGACATCAGACTAGTTGCTATGTTGCTGCTGGGGATGTTGGTTTTGTTAGATAAAGCACAAAGCCCTTAGGAGGAATGCCTTATATAATTTTAATTAAAGTGATATGGTGTATGTACTCTTAACACTGATATTTTTTAGCTTTATTTGAATCCCAAAATAAGGACAAAAATCCTGGAACCTGCCTTAAGTCCAGTCATGATTTTGTTAAAAACTCTCTTGCAGTTCTATCTCTACAAGGTTTATGTCTTTGCCCCTTTTAAGTTATGAACTATCACAATCAGAAAATTATGTCGTATTCTTTTAAAATTCACCTCAGTTCCCTCCTATGACCCAAATCTGAAAGTCTGTTCCAGCTGATACGCTTCCGCATCACTATACCACAGAACAGAAAGGCTGGGTCACACTACAGTGTTATGTGTAACAATAGCCTGTTCCTGACACTAGCCGGCCAATTTCAGCTACCTAAGGAGGAATACACTACTAGGACAAAAAGATGTATTAACATCCTGGGATTTCTGCACATAAGTTCTCAATATGCTTTTTTCCCCAATTTGTTCAGCTGCCTACTGAAACCACGTAAACTGTTAGTGTGACAAAAATAACAGACTATTCAAGAGCAGTCATTTCATAATCCTTTATTTCTCAATCTACTATTCCTTAAAGTCATGAAAAGCACTCATAATGTTAAGGACATTGCAACAAGTAAAACAAAACAAATCATGCAGGTGTCAGTACAGACTGACTCCAACACATGCTGATTTCCCATAGAAATTCCTCAACAGAGAGAGAGGTTTCAGCAGCTTAATTTACCACCTCTGGTGCCCTTTTTCAGAAAATTATTAACCACCATTACTGTTTTCAAAATTCTCTAGCCGATCAGGCAAGGAATGCCTACTAAATGATCTCTTAATGGCCAGGCTTATTTTAAGTGTCAATCCAGATAGAGGACACCCTCATTAACACTTTACCTTTCTTATCATGATATAAGCTTAAAATGCAGGACACAAGAGGTGCAGGGTGTCTCTTTCAGTTTAGCTGTATCTAATTCAATACTGAAGATAATCTGAATTTCTGCTGATAATGGTCTGGAGGATTTTTTGAAATGGTACATATGTATTATTTCCTGCCACCTTAAATATGTAAGTGAAAACAGATTGCAAACATATTTCTATGCATATTATATATATATGCTTGTTAACAGATAAAATATGTTAGTCCTTAGAGAATAAAAGTTAAAATATGCAGTTGTTCCTGCTTTTGGGTTTGTACTGTAAACATTGCAACCTTTTAATTTGAGACATTTTTATCACAGGTTTTTTCTCTTCATGAAAGGTTTAATCTGTAACATGATTCTTTGCTTAAAGTAAGATTTGAAAAGCACTATAGTTGTCATTACATACAGAACAATACAGATGCTTACGTAATGTATCAAGCCAGGAATTATCTAATTTTGTTCCTAAGCTTACTATTTGAGAGAGGTACCAATACATCATAGTTTCACAAGCAACTGTCAATTGCTGCTAGTGGGGAGAAAATTACTTCGCACCAGTGCATCTGCATATTCCAGTATTTCTTGACTGAGGGCTCAATGGCCGCCTCCACCCCCTTTTTTGGGGGGGAGGAGGTGAGGTTGGAGCAGGATTTTGATCCCTTTATACCAGCTTAATTTAAAATGATGCTGGTATCCATAATTGCATGCAACATATACCCAGGAAATAGCTTTCATATCCCCAAACTTAATAGACTAGTTTCATGACATGTTCTTTTGATACCCAAGCATCAGAATATGCGGTAGGAGAGGCAATGTTGTGTTAAGGGTGAATAGCCAACCAGCTACACATTCCTGAATCCATAATAGCCCTCAAGAGCTTAATGCAGCCACTATTGCCAAAGGACCAGGAGTCATTTTTGCAGTCTTTACTCACTACTATTTTTTCCATTGACCACACCTGGATCATAAAATAAAATACACATGAGTACATAAGATAACACAGTTGACCTGGTGGATTTCTCATAGATCATAATGGTTTGGGTTTAGGGCTGCCATCTTCCACAAAAGACTAGATAACATTATGCACCAGACAACACACTATCATGTTGCTTCTTTAGGAGCCACTGTCAAGCTTCCTCAGTGAGATGTTTGCTTTTTTGTTCTGAACTCAGAAGTATCTGTGAACCTTGATTAGAGATGACACTTCCCATAATTTCAAATCTTGTTTATTTTCAGTTATTTGATAAACTGGAACTACAGTGAAACAGAACTCATATACACATCCATACCTTCAGCATCTTCAGGGTAGAGCTTTCAATTTAGTTGTGGTATTGGAAATATAATCCTTCATATAATCCTGCTATGGTCCCCACTTGCAAAGACAATAAATTGTACTTAGAATATTCTACAACTCCAGATTGTAAACCTCAAAGTATATTTCATATCTCAAAGTAATAATAATTAAATATTGGTACAATTAATTGTGTGAAATCATATGCATTTTTCCTCTTCAAAATGAATGTAGCAAGCAAAACTATTTAGGCTCTCTCTATATTTTTTAGATATACATATACAGATGCCAGTGAATATATAATCTGCTATCCTACTACTTTTCTATTGATGTTTAAATATTCAAATATAGCTGTATTTTTCTTAAAAAAAAAAAAAAAAAAAAAAAAACCAAACCAAAAAACCCCTAATATTATCTTTTAAACAAGGCAGAATGACACAGAGAGGTCTGATAAGGAATCACAGAACTGTGAAGAAAGGAAGGAAAAGAGAAGGAAAAGAAGTTAAAAAATCCATAAGACTTCAGAAGAAGAGACATATAGAAGATAAGAACATCTTGAATATTGGGACAAAGTCACAGAAGATATTAACATCTTGAACCTTGGAACAAAGTCACAGAATCACAGAATCACACAGAATGGTTCGAAGGCACCACCGTACAACACCTACTCCAACCTCCCAGCTGAGGTGGGTCACCTAGAGCACATTGCTCACGGTTGTGTCTGGATGGCTCTTGAATATCTGCAGGGAAGGAGACTCCACAACCTCTCTGGGCAACCTATTCCAATGCTCAGACACCCTCACAGTAAAGAAGTTCTTCCTCATGTTTAGGTGGAATTTCCTGTGCTTTAGTTTATGCCTGTTGCCTCAGTCCTATTGTCTGGCACCATGGAGAAGAGTCTGGGCCCATCCTCTTGGCACCCTCCCTTCAGATACTTACATAAATTGAGCAGATTTCCCCTGAGCCTTCTCTTCTCTGGGCTGAACAGGCCTATCAGCCTTTCCTCATGTGAGAGGTGCTCCAGATCCTTAATCGTTCTAGTAGCCCTTTGCTGGACTTGCTCCAGGAGCTCCGTGTCTCTCTTGTACTGGGGAGCCCAGAACTGGACACAGTGCTCCAGGTGAGGCCTCGCCAGGGCTGAGCAGAGAGGCAGGATTGCCTCCCTTGACCTGCTGGCAATGCTCTCCCTAATGCAGCCCAGGATACCATCGGCTTTCTTGGCCACAAGGAGACATTGAAGGCTCATGGACAACTTGTTGTCCACCAGGACCCCCAGCTACTTCCCAGCAGGCCAGCCCCAGCCTGTACTGGTGCAGGGGGTTATTCCTCCCCAGTTGCAGGACCCTGCACTTGCCTGTGTTGAATTTCCAAAGGTTCGTCTCTGCTCACCTCTCCAGCCTGTCCAGATCCTTCTGAATGACAGTGCAGCACTCTGGGGTATCAGCCTCTCTTCCCAGTTTTGTATTGCCAGCAAACTTGCTGAGAAGGCTCTACCCCTTCATCCAAGTCACTGATGAATAAATTGAACAATACTGGACCTTGTATTGACCCTTGGGGGGCATCTCTAGTTACAGGTCACCAGCTAGACTCTATGTTGCTGGCCTGCCATTCATCCAGTTCTCAATCCACCTCACTATCCACTCCTCCAGTCCGCACTTCCTGAGTTTGCCTATGAGGATGTCATGGGGAGGTAATGTTGAAAGCTTTGCCAAAATCTTTCCAACCCCATTTCTTGTGTGGGCAAATGGCTGAAGAAGACAAGTGCCTGACAGTTTTTAAGGTCCTAGGTGTTGATGTTTTCTCCGTTTCCTCTGTCAGGGAGCAGGAAAGGCCTGCTGATCCCCCAGACCAGCTGATCCAGAACTAAAGGGTGACTCCAGAGCAGGCAGAGTTGTTCCTGGCAGGGCATGGTCCCACAGGGTCTGGTCATAGAAGGGTGAGCCAGGTGCTGCTAGTCAGATCCATTGACAGACTCAGGGAAGTGAAGAACCAGGTCCATCCAGGCAGGAGAAAAAGGAGACGAGACCAGAGATAAGACTAAAGAGAAGATTTCAGCTTGAATATTAAATGCATTCAGCAGACAGGGCTAGAGACCATTGACATCTGGGTGAGGCTGGCCAGGGCCAGTAGGTCATAGAATCGTAGAATCATAGAATCGTAAGGGTTGGAAAGGACCTTAAGATCATCTAGTTCCAACCCCCCTGCCATGGGCAGGGACACCTTGCCCTAAACCACGTGGTTCAAGGCTCTGTCCAACCTGGCCTTGAACACTGCCAGGGATGGAGCATCCACAACCTCCCTGGGCAACCCATTCCAGTGCTTCACCACCCTCACTGTAAAGAACTTCTTCCTTATATCTAGTCTAAACTTCCCCTGTTTAAGTTTGAAGCCATTACCCCTTGTCCTACCACTACAGTCCCTAAGGAAGAGTCCCTCCCCAGCATCCTTGTAGACCTCCTTCAGATACTGGAAGGCTGCTATGAGGTCACCACACAGCCTTCTCTTCTCCAGGCTGAACAGCCCCAACTCTCTCAGCCTGTCTTCATACGGGAGGTGCTCCAGCCCTCTTATCATCCTCGTGGCCCTCCTCTGGACTCGCTCCAACAGCTCCATGTCCTTTTTATATTCAGGACACCAGAACTGTACGCAGTACTCCAAGTGAGGTCTCACAAGAGCAGAGTAGAGGGGCAGGATCACCTCCTTCGACCTGCTGGTCACACTTCTTTTGATGCAGCCCAGGATACGGTTGGCTTTCTGGGCTGCAAGCGCACACTGCCAACTAACGTTAAGCTTTTCGTCAACCAACACCCCCAAGTCCTTTTCTGCAGGGCTGCTCTGAATCTCTTCTCTGCCCAAGCCTGTAGCAGTGCCTGGGATTGCCCCGACCCAGGTGTAGGACCTTACACTTGGCTTGGTTAAACTTCATAAGGTTGGCATCGGCCCACCTCACAAGCGTGTCAAGGTCCCTCTGGATGGCATCCCTTCCCTCCAGCGTATCAACCGAACCACACAGCTTGGTGTCGTCGGCAAACTTGCTGAGGGCGCACTCAATCCCACTGTCCATGTCGCCGACAAAGATGTTGAACAGGACCGGTCCCGACACCAATCCCTGAGGGACACCACTCGTTACAGGCTTCCAACTGGACATCGAGCCATTAACCACAACTCTTTGCGTGTGGCCATCGAGCCAGTTTTTTATCCACCGAGTGGTCCATCTATCAAATTAATGTCTCTCCAATTTAGAGACAAGGATGTCGTGCGGGACAGTGTCGAACGCTTTGCACAACTCCAGGTAGATGACGTCGACTGCTCTGCCGCTGTCCATCAGTTCCGTGGCTCCATCATAGAAGGCCACCAAATTGGTCAGGCAGGATTTCCCCTTAGTGAAGCCATGTTGGCTGTCACCAACCACCTCGTTGTTTTTCATGTGCCTTAGCATGTTTTCCAGGAGAAACTGTTCCAAGATTTTGCCAGGCACAGAGGTGAGAGTGACTGGTCTGTAGTTCCCCGGGTCTTCCACCTTCCCCTTCTTGAAAATGGGGGTTATATTACCCTTCTTCCAGTCATCGGGAACTTCACCTGACTGCCAGGATTTTTTGAATATGATGTCCTGCCAGTGCATCCTGACTTTCTCCTGTAACAGCCATAAAAACCATATGATTAAGTAGGGACTCTCTGCAGGCTTTGCCTAAAGCCTTTTAGACTATTTTAAAAGCTCCTGAATGATTCTAGTCTTCTGGCCAAAAGTCTTATCCTTTATCACAAGTTAAACCTTCCTTCTACTCCACCTCCTTTACGTTTGAAGTTAGGGATATCCATAGAGGAGATAAGGAGAATTAACTCCCAACAGCACTGGTTTGTTCTCCATCTGTCACCTTGCTCCCTCATACTGTGACTAACTGAACTGCCAGACATCTTCGTGACACGGCCACGCAGGGTAGCTTGGCAAACTCCTGAAAACTCTAGGATTACATTCGAATACGTTTGGGGTTTTGTTTTGTTATTGTTTTGTTGCTGTTGGTAGCTTCACTTTTGTTTCGTTTTGCTTTGTTTTGTTTTTCTTGTTATCACTGCCATTTCTAACAGATGTATTTGTCAAAATCTGCTGTCAGTCCTTACAAATGTCTAACACTATCCTCTGTAAACCTTCCAGAGGAGAAGGCCAGGAGGATCTACAGTGGATTTCTTACAAAGTCAGAATTATTTGCTGCTGAGTGGGTGATTTTCTAGTCTTTCTTTTTTGTCACTTGCTCTTTTTTAACTTGGTTCAAAGGTAAACTCAATAGACCTTGAATGCAAATTCAGTTTCTTAATACTGGATACATTAAACCTCTTTTCATGTTACTTGTGTCCATTGGCTTTTAAATACTGAAAATAGCTATATGATTAGAGCATTGCCTGTGCAAATACTTTGTATCAGTAGATATTGTCTATTATGAATACCTATGAAATAGAAATTGCATTGCAAGAATTTGTCTTGCCCAATCTAGTTTTATTAGGCAATAAAAAAGTTCTCTCTGGCACAGAGAGGAGTATATACTGCTGACCCTAACAGGTGTATGACGACGACAAAGTACCAAGGTATTCTTTGGGAAATAAAGGTTTGTCCTCACTTATTCTTATCTAAGAGTTACAGGTATTATGCAACAGAGCGCACAGATTTTGAAAATTCAGGAGGTCTAAAAGGTTGTTTCTCAGAACACTCAGTTTTGCATATGCATAGGATTTTATTTTGCAATTTTACACTAGAGATGGAATTATAACGTCTATTTGTACTCCAGATACAACACCAATACAAACTGATGAAATGACAGCATCAGGAAAAGCTTAGCTTTTCTTTCAAATAAAAAGAGATCTCAGGTGTCTGACTGGATTTTCAGTTCAACACATGATAAGGAAACCAAACATTAGCTTGAAAGAAATTGAATAAAAATCCTCCTCCTTTTGCAAGATCAGCTCACAGCTCCTCATCTTTCAATTTTTGTCTTTTCCAGAGTTTGAACAAGATTACTTCGCAATAGCAAATCAATAACAAAGTAATTTTCCTCTGCTCTGTTTGAGATAAAGGTTTATGATGTCCTCTGTATTTTATCCCAGAAGCTCCCACTAGGGCTTAACTCTCCTCCTTTGCAGCCCAAAGCAAAACATCTGGGAAGCGGGAATCCTGCAGTTCCTTACACTGCAAAGCTTCTAGGGGAATTTCTAAGTCCTCATCTGCTTAAAGAGGGCTGCTGCTTCTAGAGCTGTAATGGTTTATGATTTTAAGAGACTGCTTAAACCAGTTCTGCAAACAAAACAGGTGATTCCAGCAAAACATAGTTTCTGTCAGGCTTTAGGTGGCCTATAATCAATTATGGCATTTGTTTGATCATAGTCTCACTATACCTACCTATACACAGATTTGACCATGTAACTGCAGATGAAGTTTATTTTTCTGATTGAATCAATCTAAGATTTTATTGTCCTGAGTCCAGCCTAAACAGGGCAATTATTTTTGGCTGAATAAGTTTAGCTGGCCCACTAAAGGATCACAGAAGATGGATATTACACTCACTACAAGGTAAAAAGCAGGACCGCACAACCAGGATAGGGGAGTGAAAGGAATGGAAATGGTGCTTTTGATAACCAACCAGCAGCTGCTAAGGCTGGTTAAGCTATCTTCTTGATTACATTTGCAATCGATTAGAGTATCTGATATTTTACAAACTCCTAATGAACACAGCTTTTGTAAGATCTTAAACACAGACCAAGATTGAATCAGCACTGAAGTACCTGGCTCTGAAATCAAACTGAATAAATACTTTAATGTTACATAATAACTTAGTTAACATATAACTTAGAAAAAGCTTAAAATGTTGCAATGGACTAGTTGTAGCATGAGGTATCTTTTTGCTGCTTCTGTTAAAAGAAATGGGAAGTTTGGTAAAAGTACCAAACGAGGCTAAAATACAAGGTTTTAGAAGGATCAGTTCACCTGCACTTAATAGAGGCTTCCTATGTCTCAGCCATACCTTCACTAAACATCCCAGTTACAGTAAGCATGCTTTACCTGAGGGTGGCACGATCTAACCATGACTTTCCATTCACTTATATTGCCTGAATCCCTCACGTTTGCACATGATTTGTACAGCCGTGATCCTGCAGCTCCGGCCGAAGAACCATGCAATAGAGGTACAGCACAATGCTCTGTTAACACACTTTTTCCCTAACAGAACTCTCTAACATGATAATGAGCCTCAGCTATTTCAGAAGTTTGTTATTTAGTGCAGTATGGTGAGGCAAAATCCTGAGTCAAGTGAGAAGTAATAATGCTCAGATTTTGGGAGTGACTGGAAAGAGACACTGCAGCAAGCTGCTAAAAAATGAAGCTTGGGCTGTCTACTTTACAGTCCACAGTCAACAGGAAATGCTAGTCACTGTCAGTATGGTTTATTTGGAAGGAGTGTGATAGAATAAGCAACTGGTGAGAGTAGAGATCGAGACAGGACTAACTAGCAATGAAGAGTAAGAGAAAAGAACTGAGGGGCAGTTGGGAATCGTAGTAAGTGTAGCAGTGAAAAAAAAAAAATCGAATAACTACCTGCTAAATGAGACGTGTCCTAGGGAAACAACAGTGACTTTAAATATTCTAAAAATATGCTCTAATGCACATGCCTAAAGACTAGATTAAACCTGCAAAGGAAATCTTAAATCTTCATTTCATTCTGTTTCACTATATTTGGATGTAAAATATAGCAGACAGGTCACAATCTGTAGCTAAAATAACATGGCAGTATACAGTGATGGGGAAGCTGAGAAATATAAGATGCTACTAAAAATTCCTTTTAATGTAATGATGACATAGAAAGGACCCACTATCTCATACAGTATTCTCATTACAGCCATTCCCCCAGAGAATGGCATGGTAAAATGTTAATAGATCAACAGAGAGACTTGGAATTTCCATAGTACTAGCATCTGAAAATTATATAGCTTCATTATTACATCTGCTTTTATAGAACACTATACTTGTTACCCATGGATTAATGCGAAATGTGTATCTTGATTTTCCAATGGACACTGACATAACTAAAGCAGTCTGTTAACTGACTTAAGAGCAGTATGTTGATTTATTACTGTAGCAATGAGAACATTAGGCATTACCATCTTCTAACAGTGCCAATATATTAGCCTGCCTATGTGCAAATATTTAAAATGTATCTTCGCTGTGCTTACGTTTACTAATTGCAAAATGTCATTATGCAACTCTGTCTTTGGCAATCTTTTTAAAAAGCTGAAATAAATAATTGGATCAACTCACCTTCACTTTTTACTTGATTAAGGTTAACATAAACCAGAAACAAGGCCTCTGAAAATTTTGCAAAGGGCATGAGCACCATCGCACTTCCTCATCTGAGTGACAGCTGTTTATAAAACAGTGTGCCACCAGATAACCTCTGCCATGTGATCATAAGGAGCTTCCAGAAACAAAACCCCATGATCCTCCTTACTGCTTCAACAGAACACTTGCCCTCTGTTGATAAATGTCAACTCTATGATATAATTAAAAGACAGAAATAGGTCTTTCCAAAGAAACAGTCTGGGCTCATTTGTAGGGAAAACACAGGGCAAAGAACATTGACTAACACAGTCTGTACCTTCTTGACTAAGCAATTTTCAATCACGGTAAGCAATACGGACTGTTAAATGGGACTGAGTACTCAGAAGCTCTTAAAGTAATAAAATGCAATAGTGGCAATGAAATACAACAAATAGATTCTTTCTGCTTTCCTCATAATACCACATTGTGTTAGCTCCTTTAATCATATACAAAATAACCAAAGAATTAAATTCAGGTCACCCATTATTAAGAAGCAGATAGCAGAACCTAAAAAATGTTCACCTTCCACTTCTGGAAGGTCCATGAATCCCTCACCATTACACATGATTTGTACAGCCATGATACTTCTGACCAGTAGCAAGTAATATATATCATATTTCTCTAAGAACTTTTGTTTATAAACTAGCCTGAATATTTCAGTAATTATTATAAGGAAAAAAATAGAAGAAATTAAATGTACAATAGATGAAATAATTGCATGGAGTTAGATTTTAAAGCAGTATAATGATCTGAAAACAAAGAGTAATTGATCTATGAAAACATATATGAAGAGCAAAATTTACGAACACAGTAATTAAATATTCAATAAAATAGATGGTTGTCCAGTGAAAAACAGAGTATTTACAACAGCCTGTTTAACTAAAAAAAAAATAAAATCTGAGTATCACATCTTTAAGGATGCTGTTTCCTTGTAAGATAATTTTACTCATCCGAGGTTTTAGTCCCATGCAGAAGTCAATGTAGATATATCCTTTATAAGTACACAAAACATTTCACAACTCTCTCTGTGGGTACCTGCATAAAATTATCTGCCGCCCTATAAAATATGAAGTAAACTATTTACTAGCAAATAATGTAAAACTAGTATTTCTTTTTCAGTTCACATGAATAAGATTCTTCATAATCTTTTTGCTTAAGAAAGACCCAATAGAGGCCAACATACTGTCAGTCATGTGACTGTGCTTAACAGAGAACTTAACACAAAACACTTAGTAAGAAGTAAAAAGTTCATGTAAAATCTATTCTCCCTTGTGTCTCCCCATCCTAGTCCCCCCATGTTTGTGTCTGTTGCTCCCCTCTGATGATCCAGTCGTATCTCACTACGTGCTCCTATGCCCTGCAGGACTTGGTGAACTTGTTTTATTGGCAGCTTTAGAAGCAGAACACTGTTAGATTGTAAACTAATTCCTCTACTGCTGTTACAGGTGGAAAACATCCTAACTCTATTCACGATCCTTGCCTTGAGATACATCTCAGTATTCCCGTTTGCCAGTTTTAGACGGCTTCAGAAACCTAAAGGTCTCTTTAGGAGGTCTCTTCATTCAATGGAAAGACCATTGGCATGGAGAGAGGAAGGGCTTTTAGTGTGAGGGGATCTGCCAGCTTCTCTGGTAAGTAAATATCATCAGCGTGTGTTTGGGCTTGTGAAAGTACAGAATGTAAAATCTGAGTGTCATTGCATCAATTCAGAGATATCTACAAATAATTTACAGAGCTATAATGCATACCATGCCAATTGTAAAAATAATGATAAACAGTGAGCGAAACATTGCTTTCATAGAACAGAAATAACAATGAAAACCACTATTTTAATGCTGACAGTATTTCAAACTTTGTCAATTTTGTTCTGAATTGTGGCCAATATTTTGTGCTTTTACTTTATCCAGGACTGTTGAATGACCTCAAATTTTAGTTAAATAGGTATAGAACTGGTATTTAGTAGGGGGTACAATTATTTCTATTTATTAGTGAAGTGACTTTCTTTTACCTCTCTACTCCACAAAGATCTCTGAAAATGAAATTATTACCATCCTATCTTCCATAGCTCAGATGCTTTTTCCAATAACTCATATTTTATTTTAAAAGTCATTTCACTCCCATATTAAAGTACAGTACACACTACTGCTTTTTAATTTACATGGAATAGGATATTCTTCTCTTTGCAGATAGTTATGAACATATTCTCCCTACCTCCCTCTGCTCCAGTAAAAAGTAAGCTAAGTATCTCCTTTCCCATGATAGACTATATGCAAAGTGCAACTTGTTTTCCGTGCATTTATGCTTTATATTCTTTTGTAACGGACATGGTTATGTTATCCTACCTCTCTTTAGCCATCTAAATCAGATAAGCAGTACAAGGGCTGGTGCTAGAGCCCAATGAAACAAAAGTGTTTCCAGCTTCTTAGAACTCAAGAGAGGTTGTTATCAGAGCCGTATAGCTGTCTAACTATGCAAGATCAAGCCTTTTTCTTTAGGCTTGATCTTCTACCAGTGATCATAACTTTTGGTAAAACATATATACCTATGAAATGTTCTTGAGTGTACTTTGAAGTTTGTTGAGCTTCAGAGGACAAAAAATAATCAGCCAGAAAAAGTATTAAAAATTGCCATGAGATACAAACAGATGATGTGAAGAGGTGAAGAATCAGGTAGGAAAGAAAATGATTTAATATTTGTACATTTCTACTCAAGATAACAAGAAGGATACTGAAAAAAAATTTCGAATTCTTCTTTCTGGCATAAATTCTGCCAAAGAGGAAAAATGGCAAACTTTTCCTATAATTAGTGCTTTTGTGCAGGAATAACAGATTGGTGCTCCAGACTCTGTTCAGGCTTGCAACCAGCAGCTACACCACATGGCAGCAGGCAGGATCCCAGAAATCACATGATTTCAAAAACTTGCCTTCCATGCTTGAGCTGGAAAAATGAATGTATCAGTGCATTTCAGAGAGCACAGCTTCTAGAAACTATAATTATCCTTGTCTTAGTTCTTTCATTTTTCCCCTTATATACCTTTCATCTTTCTGCTTCTTCTGGTTTCTCAGTTCTGCTCTGCTGTCCCTATTCTCCTTTTGTTTTCTTCAAAGTTTTCATTCACAGAAGCTTTTCCCTTGCCCTGTTATTTCCTTTGCTTAATCACGTTTATCTTCTTTCCCCCTTCTTACAGGTAGAAATACCAGTCTGGCACCTCACTAAGCACAACTGTGCACTCTTTATTTACATTTCATCTCTGGTTTTATACATCTTTACATATAAACTACTTTCTAGCTCCCATTTTTATATTTTAATTCTGTGGATCAAAATAATGGCACTGATTAAGCCACCTTCTTTTCTTCAAAACCATAGGCATGAATTTTAATGCACGTGGGTCTCTATAAAAAGAACTATAATCTTTGCATTTAAAAAGCCCTCATATAATAAGCAATACCTAGCAAGAGTAGTTATGATTACTACCTTCCTTTTCTGTTACTTTCAGAAGTGTTAGATTTCACTAGTACTCTATTATTTGAGAAAACTAGATCTAGTGTCCTGCTGTACTATAATATTGTATTGATACACACTTAAGCTTGCTCTTTTTTTTAAGTCATCTGTAAGCCATCTGTTGTTAAGACATGAATAATCTTACCTCCAGCACTGCACTATGCCACTGTTGTCAAGAAAGAGGAAATTTTCCTTCTCTTTTTTCCACCTCTTTTTCTCCTGTTCTCATTTGTGAGTTTCCTCATCCTTCCTTGGATGATGAACCATTTCATCTCGCTAATCATGTGGGAAACAATCTTTCTTTTTCTGCACTGGTTTTCTGCTTAGTTAGTGAGTTTGACCAGTTAACAAAGAAGTCTAGTAAATGGTGGGAGTGCCTCAAAGTGAGAGAGGGGGAAGCAACAGCAAGCCATTAGACCAACAGATGTTACCTATTGAAACTGCAGTCTTAGTGTTACAATTTCCATTAACAAAAAAATTGCATAGAATAGTCACCTGAACTGCCTGAAATATCTTTCAGTAGTTTCGTCTGGAGTGGGGAAATGGACTTCATTGTACAGGTGTTTTTATTTTGCCAGAGTCAGTTCCTCAATCGCTTTATTTTCATTCTTTGTAAAACCATCTGTAAATCAACCTCAAAAATCTTACTTACAAGTACTCACTTACTTACAAGAAAATCTTACTTACAAGACAGATGAAAACTAGCACAAGTCATTCAAGATTTTTTTTTTTTTTTTTTTTAAGCACTACTCCTACCCCAAAAGGAAGATAAATATATAAGGCAGGTTCATGCCAACACAATAGAGCAGGCTGTTTCACAGCTTCATAAACTGTAAACCACATGTCTTTTCATTAGCTCTTACACTGCCAATTAGTGTAGTCGGATGATCACTGTAGATTTGGTGAGTGTCCAGTAGTGACACTCCCGAGAGCTGGTTGCCATAGCTGTCAGACCCAACCCGCATTTCATTTTGCCTTGGAGTAGGGGAATGTAGTCCCTCCTGGAAATGCTGGGGCAAGGTCCTGTAATAATTTGAGTAAGTTTTATGAGGTCTTATGAAGTATACTTTGTGTTACCAGTGCCTTGTCAGTGTTCCGTTTGTAAACTTGCCTTCCCATTTTTTTCTTTCTCTTTCTTTTTTTTTTTCTTTTGTCTTCCATTTTACCAAGTTCTTTGTGTGGCTGCAATTACAAATAAGCAGCACTGTTGCAGGGTACAGTAACTGTTATTACATAGGACTGTTCACAGCAATTTGGCAGAGAATAATTCTGGGGTTATAGGCTGTTACGAAAGATGGGAAGCTCACAGCAGCTCATCTAATTTCTGTATAAATTCAAAGTGTATTCATGTGACTTCTTCCTCAGCAAGAACACCAAAAAAAGGAAGAGAACAAAAAGTATTTCCATCTACAGCTGGATACAGTTAGCAGTGCTTTTTCTAAAGAATGTAGGAATTCCCAGAATGCCTTTTAAACTGGAAAGCAGAGAAGCAGTCTACAAGTATGACAGGACTTAGCCTCCTTTTATCCAGTTGTGGTTGCAGGGTGTGAGACTCTTCGTTAATCATATTTCTTAACAGTATTTCCCATATTGTTCAGGCAGTTTAACTGTTGTAATTTGAAGCAAAATGATTCAGAAAAGTGTTATTTCAAATTTATTTTTAAACTTTGTAAAAAGAGCTTAAGAAACAAGCAAAAGAAAAGTTGTACTAATAAAAGGATGCAGGCAGGAACCAGAAACGAATGGATAGTGAGAACTACCTAAGCAGTGATGGCTTGAACTGATCACTATTGAAAATGAGAGATCTCACATACTCTTCTGTTCACACCAGGTGCCTAGTGCTTTTGTGACATCTCTGTGCACTGAAAGGCCCCTTCTTTGTACTGATTCAATCTCCTAATTTGTCAGAAATTATCCTTTTTTTTTTTTTTTTTTAAATCGCCTGATTAATAAGCTGAGTCTGCTCAGATAGGAGGTCTAGTAAACTCCAAAGCTCATGCAAGGTAAGTGACAGAAGCAAGTGTGTGGGGTTGTGAGTGTGTAAAAGAAATGTGATCTCATCTCAGTAGGACAAGCTGTGGATTGACCTAAGCCGTGCTAGAAGAAATACCCTGTGTTCAACACAACTCCAGCCACTGCTCACAGCATATAGGAGCAGATAGCAAAAGATGGCACTGTACACCGCCAAAAGGCACAGCCTCTGACTATACCTAGAAATTTCTATTTGAAATGCACAGAACATCACCTTTCATTATTAAGCTTCAGGGCTTGCATGTGTGTTTTAGTAATCTTACTGTTTTATTCTAATTATGTTACTTCACCAGTGCTACAATTAAGTTAGGCACATGATTTTCTCCTCATTTTCTTCTCCCAGGTTAATATTCTTCATACTGCTAGTCTGGGGCCGAAAGAGTACTTTAGGATGTTTAATGTGATACCATACACCATTTCCTAATCTGTCACTCTACTAACATTATTGGCTTCTCTGTCACTGTTTCCTTCCTTTTTTTCTCTATACTAAAATTACATTTCAATTACATTTGAGCATCTATTTGGAGCACACACTCCTCTGTACCTGCTGTAGCGGTCTGATGTAGCTTTATTTCTAATATTTGTAAAGACTTTGTAAAACAGTGGGTAAATTTTTCCTTTTTGCTATTCTTTTCAGTATCAGTGAAGCCAATTAATTGCACGAATGTCTGTGGAAGAACAATTTGACTCCGCGCCTTTGACTTCTAGCTGTTAAGAGCCATTCTTTCTTTCAGGCATAATGATCAGACAAAAAGAAAGTAATTGCACAGAAGCCATCAGAAATTGAAAAATGAGGATTAGCTGGCGCCACAGCTCACAAAAGAATTAACAGACAACATTGCATGACCCAAAGCATTTCACCATCTGTACTTTGCAACACATGGAAGAGCACACTGAAGTGATAAAAGAGATACAAAGAAAAAAGAATAAAAGGCATGTTAGCTGTTGCTCAACTGGAAAAGAATATTGCTTGTAGCAAAAGGCTCTGAGCATAAATTATGTATTTGCTTCTTCCAAAAATCAAGTAAAAGGTGTGAGCACAATAACACTAACATAGCAGCATGTGCTTTCCAAAACCTGCATAGCCAGCTGGCTTACTCATTTTAACTGAAGTTCAAATTTGAAATTCTGGTCCTATAATTAATTCTATGATGTCCTAAGATTTTGATCTGGTTAAAAAATTAGAAGCTATGCCAGCTGTGCAAGTCCCAGTAAAATGGGTTTGTCCCAAAGCTAAAAAAAAAAAAATAATAAATAATTCCACTTTCTGCATTCTTGTTTCAGTATTCATCTTTACCTTGTCATTATCCTGGGATTGTCTTTTTACATATAAAACTCTCAAAGCTCAGTGAAGTCACATGGGTCTGCAGAGAAAACGGGTAGATATTGTGCTTAAAACTTCCTCTTCTCAAAACCTCTTCTCAGAGGGTAATTCCAGACGCAATCCAAAATTTTGTCAGGATTTTTATTTCTATCCATGATGGAGGGACTGACTTCTGTTTTGAATAAATATCACTGAGCAGCAAATGGGAATTTAGAACTAAACTGGTACTCTGCTACATTTTGCAGATTTGGTAAAAAAGGTAGAAATGCGAGAGAATTAAGATGATGAAAGACTTTAATTTTTGTGGAACTTCTGACCCTTTCTTATCTTTCCTTGGATGACCTCTAGATTGGAGCTGTCACTGATGTCATTCACGTTAAAAACCTTGGACTATTGTCTCTGAAAATGTCATCATAACTGTGGACAGATGTTTGAAAGCCCCTTTATGTCTTAAGCAGAAGAAAAAAGTAAAATCAAGAACTTGCTCTTTGGAAATGTTGTATGTTGATGTATGTCAGGTCAAAATCCAGGAGATTATTATATGTATTCCACCACTGCAGCAGGGGATAAAACAACAAAACCCCTCAAGCTCCCGTGCCCCATCCAAAGTTACTTTTGTTGCAGAAACATGTCCTACTGCAGTACTAAACTGGCATAGCAGGGTTCAAAATCTCTTATGAGGATTGGGAGTTCACATGGGAAGAAAGAGTAATGTGATTGAAAATAAGGTATGTAATGGGTATACAAAAAAATAGTAATAAAGAGCAACCAACATAAGAAGCTTTTTAAAATGCTGTGAGAACAGAAAGACCAGAAAAAAGATATTCAGAAGTGTTCATCTGCTTTTTTAAAAAAAGTATTCGCAATATACCCTCCTAGTGGATGTGTTTCCCTTCACAACTTGTAAATCATCTGTATCAGCCTGCAACTAGTATTTACTCCACGGCTACTTGTAGTCTTTTCCATTTAACAAAGTCACTTGAAAAAGTCAAAATGCTCAAGATGAGAGCAATACTCTGCACATGTCAGAAGCTTTATTGGTTAATTCTTGTTTGATTCCAGTGCAGCAAATGCTATTCTTTATTGTTTTACATATAGAAAAGCCATCATAAAAACACCCCTGTCAAGTGTCGGATGATGTCAGTAAGAATATTTTTGGACCTCCTCAGGTACTTTGATGTTGTAAGTATCATTATAGCACTATTAATGGGATGGATAGCTGAGTCTGACAACAAAGGCTACATGAAATCACATGAGAGGACAAAACCATGCTGAACTTCAAGAGTTGCTTCGTTGGTACATTTCAAATCTTCAAGGGTTCTGAATTCATGTTGCTCCTCTGAGCTGTGACAGCATCAGTGCTCTGGATTTCATTAAAATAAAGCAAACAACAACAACAAAGAATTGTGTAGACTTCTATGCTGAAAATCAAGCAATTAAATTATGAAGTATCCAGTTAAAATAAAGTAAAAATTTATTTCAGTTTTTAGTTATATTAACTCTCAAAATGATTGATCTTTAAAACTTCAAATGTGACACAATTTATCCATTTCATGTTCATTCTGACTACTTACAAATCACAACTTATTTACTAAAGGATTCTGCATATATAAGCTGAAGTTAGCTAAAGTTTTACTATTGAAACTGAATTATTTTATGTTTGAAACAATATCTCAAAGGCAGAAATGAGATTTCTGGCTCTGTATTCTTCTACAAATGCTAGCCTTTTATGTATTCCTGTAAGATACTCAATTTAGAATTTTTGTGAATAAATAGAAGTGTGGCAACTCCTACTAAGTACAAATTGCATTTAATTTCCAGTTTCTCAAGAATTTTAAACCCAGTACAAATTCTAGAAAACCATATTCTGAGGCCATGCTTTGGGCTATATACACTTCATTAATTATTTTCCTTTATGCAGTGAACTGAAGGTAAAGTTAGTTCAGCTACTTTCTGTATTATCACATAAAGGGGTTTTAAAGACAAAAGATGCTAAAAATGTAGGTGGTGGGAGCAATGGTGTTTTGATTTCCACTTATGATCATGTGAGCACTAGACTTTCCCTTCAGGCTGGCTTTTCTTCTTAGTGAACTTGAGGCAAGGTCAGGTCGGTCATGCTCTGGGGCTGTCTCTCCTTGAAAAAGAAAAGTTTGATGATTGTTCCCTGCACCAGACCAACAAATTTCTTCTTTTGATTGCTGAAGTGTTGGTTTCTTCACTGCTTTTATGAAAAAATACAGTAGTTAATCCAAACCAATTTATTTTCATGGTTTCAAATCCATGAAAATTAAAGAAATCGCACAAGCTAAAATAGACTACAAGCTCTTCCATGGTATCCTGCAGTCAGTACTTGCCCAGTTAGTGTCTAGTGTTTGTTCTTGGCTCCACCACTACCTTTATTGAGCAGAGAAATACTCTTCAAGACAACAATGAAAAAAGCTCTCATTCACCCTCTCAGGTAAAAAAGAGAGAGTGCATCTCTGAATGAGGCTTTATAAAGGAACCTAATTCACTTTTCTCAGTTCAGCTCTCAAATCAGACAACTGTGAAAAGGACAGTGATGGTTAAATGGCACTTGTTTGCGGGCTCATGTTTTTCACAACTTGAGTGGGTTCAGTGGGTAGCCTACAGAGGTTAAGTTTATGGTATCAATGCAAGCAGTTAGACTACTTACAGAGCCAAGCTTTACTGTCTTTCTGTTCGCCTTAGTCATTCTTTGTGTGGAAGAAAAGACGTGTTAAATCTCGTGGACAAGAAAAACGGAAGATAAAAACTGCCACCTATCGCGTCCTGAAATAAAATACAGTTTCTGCATACAGCAAAAGAACATGCTGGCAATCCAGTGACAGAAAAAAAGCAAACAGGGCAGAACTTACTCTACTAGGCGCTGTTTAATGCACTCCATTAGAGTTTTTCTGGCTGTCCTGAATTCAGTGCTCCAGCCATCTCTGTCACTTTCCCAATAAAAAGGTTTTATTTTCCCCCAGCATACAACTTTTTAACTAAGTGTGATGTGTCTTGACTCTATGCCTAATATATAAGTAGAAAAACTTTCCTATATTTCAGTGGATATTGGCATCAACAAATCAAACTCATAGCAGGTATAAAGTACCTGAGTGACATATTTAATTATAAGATGTATTTGCATCCTTTTTAGGGTAAGCTTACTCACATCGCTATTTTATTTATTTACAGTAGAGGGTAAGAAAAAATTCTGCATTCTTTGTCCTTGTTTGAATGTTGATCTTCGCCTTGTAATTATCCCAGGATTGTCTGTTATGCATATAAAACTCTCAAAACTTAGTGAAATCACATGGGTGCCTCTGAGAAAATGGGCAGATATCACGAAAGTTCTGACCTAAAATGCTACTAAAAATAGGTCAGGCAACTAACTGTACTGAAAGGAATACAACTTCACTGACACAGAGGTGAGACAAGGTGACCTGATTATGTATTGTTAACTTTTCATTCCTGTCACATGACAGTAAGATCAAGATTCTTGTCCACCTGCCCAGCACTAGTGGAAATTAGCATTACATTTCTCATAAAACTGACAGCAAGAACATGCCCAAAGAAAAATCTACTGTCACCAAATAATGCAATGTTATTTAATGTTTGCTCTTAGATACTAATGAACCTTTGACTGCTCTTCAACTGAGCTGAACTGGCTGGGAGACCAGAACTTGAGCCTCTGAGACTTGATGCCTAAGTAGACTTGCAATGCAGTGTTCCATCAGTATTGCCCTGCAGGGCTCAAGGGCATCCTTTAACCAATGCGGCCTAGCACCTTGATGGTATCCTGGCAATTTTTGAGAAAAAAAGGCTATTGGCTGAAAGGAACACTGTCTGGACAGGTAAACTTTTTAATGAAAGTGATCAATATTAACTACAATAAGGTTTCCTCTGCATTTAATATAAGACATATCATGGTTTAACCCCAGTAGGCAGCTAAGCACCACACCCCGGTGGGATGGGGGAGAGAATTGGAAAAGCAAAAATGAGAACACTCATAGGTTGAAATAAAGACAGTTTAACAGGTAAAGTAAAACCCACAAGTGTAAGCAAAGCAAACCAAGAAATTAATTCACTACTCCCCATTGGCAGGCATGATCAGCCATCTCCAGGAATTCAGGGTTCCATTATGCTTAACAGTGCCTCACGCCCCCTTAGGAAGATAAACACCATCATTCCTAATGCCCCCCACTTTCTTTTTCTTCCCCAGCTCTATATTCTGAGCATGATGCCATATGGTCTGGAATTTCCCTTTGGTCAGTCAGTGTCAGCTGTCCCGGCTATGTCCCCTCCCGACTTCTTGTGCACCCCCAGCCTGATCAGTGGTGGGGTGGGAGGGGGCAGAAAAGGCCATTCACTCTGTGTAAGCACTGCTTAGCAGTAACAAGAACATCCCCGTGTTATCAATGCTGCTTCCAGTGCAAATCCAAAACAGAACCCGATACTAGCTACTATGAAGACAATTTACTCCACCCAGCCAAAATCAGCACAGATGTCAAGAATAAATGCAATAAAAATAAATACTCATCATGAATTCTCAAGTCAGAAGTTGTATTTATGATTATCTAGTCTGGCCTTTGCAACAGGGCAGAGATATTCTCGGAATTTCTACATCAAGCCAATAACTTCCGTTTGAGTCAGACTACTCGAGAAATATTTGACTGGAATATAAAGACCTTAATGGAAGGAGGCTGCCTACCGACTATACCCTTGGGTAAATTATTTGTATCATTACTGTTTCTACTGTACATTATTCCCAGTTAAAATACTCCTAACTTCATGTTCATGCCACTGAAATGTTTAACAGCTACCAAGTTTCTAAGTGAATGAATTTCCAGAACACTAAGAGATACAAGCTTACGTACTGCTATCAACATTTTTAAGACAAAAACATAATGAAAAAGATGTAAAATTGACAAAAAATACATAGTTTAAAACACCCCCTCTTCCTCTGGTATGTAACTTTGCTAAACTGCACACTATTACTTAAACATACAGATTACAGAAAGCTTCAGTCTGGATTACATTCAGCACTTAGGTCCTGATTTATAACTCAACGCAGTATAACTGAAATTACAGCAACCTGCACAGTCTAGGGAATAGCATCAGGAACATGGCAAAATCTGATCATTGCCAGCACCTTCTCTGCCTTGGAGTAGCAGTGCTTTGCTTCTGGTGTTTGCTGCCATCTCATGGGTTTTGAGCAGCATTGCAGTGGAATTCTACAAGAGAACTTTTTCTGCCTCGAAAGTGACCTTACCTTTTAGGTAGCTATGCTGCTGTCATATTAAGAAACACATTGCTTAAAATTCTGCAAAGATTTCTTAGAAATATTGCTACACCCTAAGGCATAGACCAAAACATGAAAGGCAGGAAGAAAGTGCAGAAAATCTTCCTAAAACCTCATGTCCTGGGTTCAGCTATAGCAGTCATTTTTCTCCTGCTTAGTAGCTGGTGCAGTGCCGTGTTTTTGACTTTCAGCCTGGGAAAAACGCTGATAACACTGATGTTTTTAGTTGTTGCTAAGTAATGTTTACTCAGACCAAGGACTTTCTCAGTCTCATGCTCTGCCAGGGAGGAGGGGAAGCCGGGAGGAAGCAGAGACAGGACACCTGACCCAAACTAGCCAAAGGGGTATTCCATACCACAGCACGTCATGCCCAGTATATAAACCGGGGGGAGTTACCCGAAAGGCCCAGATCACTGCTCGGGTCGGGCTGGGTATCGGTCGGCGGGTGGTGAGCAATTGCATCCTCTCCCCTTGTTATTTGCCTTATCATTATTGTCATTGGTGGCAGCAGTAGTGGTTTTGTATTATACCTTAGTTACTGGACTGTTCGTATTTCAGCCCATGGGAGTTACATTCTTTTGATTCTCCTCCTCATCCCTCTGGGAGCGGGGGGAGGATAAAGGTGGGGAGTGAGCGAGCAGCTGTGCGGTTCTGAGTTACCGGCTGGGCTTAAACCACGACTCCTCAGTAAGAAAATATTCCTTTATGCCAGCTAGAACATGTCAGCAAATTCACAGGTGCTTTGAAATGAAACCCACAAAAGTAATGAAGGTGATTAGCAACTACTGAAAGCGCACAGCCAGAAAAGTTTAGTAAAGCTAAAATACTAATCTACTGACCATGCATAGCTACATAACCATCTTGAGGAAGGTGAGTGTCCCTACTTCCACCTAGCAAGATAGATGTGCTTAGCTACTGGTTCTGAAAAATGATGTCAAGGCATAGTTTTCCATAGCTGCAGCATGATGAGCTGCAGCATGATTAGCTGCAGTTCATACTCTCAGGCTGCTCACCTGCACTCTCAGTCCATAACGCGGGAGTGCTGAACCAGTGGCACTGAGTGGTGTCTGCTTTGGTGACACTGTAACACACTCTGGGCACTTAATGAACGCACAGAGATTTTGCCAACACCACCAAGCAGTGTCGTGTAGTTGACACACTGCATGGAAGGGATGTCATCCAGAGGGACCTTGTCACTCTGGAGAGGTGGTAAAGTTCAACAAGGCCAAATGCAAGGTACTGCACCTGGAACGGGCCACCCCCTAGCACAGCTACAGGTTGGGCAGTGAATGGATTGAGAGCAGCCCTGAGGAGAACGACTTGGTGGTGTTGGTTGACAAGAAACTCAACATGACCCTGCAGTGTGCGTTCGCAGCCCAGAAGCCAACTGCGTGCTGGGCTGCATCCAAAGGAGCATGACCAGCAGGTTGAAGATCCTGCCCCTCTGCTCTGCTCTGGTAAGACCCCACCTGCAGTACTGCATCCAGTTCTGGGGCCTCCAACACAAGAGGGGTGTGGAGCTGCTACAGCAAGGCCAGACGAGGCCATGAAGGTGATCAAGGGGCTGGAGCACCTCTCCTATGGAGACAGGCTGAGAGAGTTGTGCTTGTTCGGCCTGGAGAAGTGAAGACTCTGGGGAGATCCTTATAGCAGTCTTAAAATACCTAAAGGGGACCCAGGAGAAATCTGGAGAAGGATTTTTTGTAAGAGCAAGTTGTGACAGAACAAGTGTGAATGGTTTTAAACTGAAAGAGGGTAGACCTGGGCTAGGTGTTACAAAGAAGTTCTTCACCATGAAGGTGGTGAGACAGCGGCACAGGTTGCCCAGAAAAGCTGTGGCTGCCCCAACCCTCACAGTGTTCAAGGCCAGGCTGGACGGAGCTCTGAGCAACTTGGTCTACGGAAGGTGTCTCTGCCCACGGGGTGGGGTTTGGAACTGGATGATCTTCCAAACCAAACTATTCTGTGACTCTATGGTTTTATGACTTGTAACCTGAGAGACAGATGAGGAGAGGTGCTGATGTAGTACTTCAAAGAGTCATTGATCAGTGTTCTCTTTAACAAGTACTCAGCATGAATCCTAGAGATCATATTAAAAAACAATTAAGCCATCAATCTTCTGTGCTTTATAATTGGATCAATGAGCAGAGAAAAAGAACTGAATGAGGAACTGCATTCAGCCACACTCTTTTCCCATAAGCACTAAATAAACATTTTCTTCATCACCCCAAATGCTTGAGGAAGAAGGCAAACTACTCCCTCTGTTTCTCCTACTTGTATTCAGTGAAACAATTCCTTTCTTTAGGCAGGGGAGGATGACTCATTTTAGAAACTGCTGGACATTACAGCAATATTTGAACACAGAGTTGCATAAGTTTTCTTGGGACTGAAGGTAGAGTACACACAGTACTAGTAAACTATAGTACTGTGTCCAAATGACAAACAACAGGAAAGTCTCTGAAAAGTTACAGCATATGTGCCTTAAAAAAAAATAAAAATAACATGAATCCTTTATTTTCCATTAGTACTGAAAAAACTCTTTGGCACTTAAAGATAAATTCAAGTGTAAAGTAAGACTCAACATAATAGGTGTGCAAGTACATATAGGAAAGCCGCCTGCTGTGTGTATGGGTCACTTTTCACCCTTTTCCTGACCGCGCCAGCCGCCTGCGCGCCGGCAGCGCCACCTCGCGCCCGCCGCCCGCTAACGCACCTCGGGCCGGCCCCGCCCCGCCCCGCGCCGCGCCGCGCCGGTTGGCCGCCCTCCGGCCACAGGCGCCCCCACGTGACCACGGCGTGACTCGCGGCCCCGCCCGCAGCCCCGCTTTCCTCAGCACGGAAGCACCGGCGGCACCGCCTGCTCGTGGCACGTGACGCGGGCGCCGCTCATCCGTCACGTGGTTCTGCCCCCCCCCAGCAGTGCGGGCGAGGGCCGCGCGCATGCGCAGGCAGCAGCTGTCATCGGCGCGCGGAGCGGGGCGTCCCACCGGCGCGGCGGGGGAAGGTGGGCGGCACCGCGGAGCCGCCGGCGGCAGCGGCGGGGGACAGCGCAGCGCGCGTCCGCCGTTTCCGCTCCTCCTCGCCGTCCCTCTGCCTGCGGCCGCCCGCTTAACCCTTTTCCGGACAGGTGCGGGGCGAGCTCCGAGCGGCGGCGGGCTTGCGGAGGGGAGGAGGCATGGGGCAGCCTGCCGGCTCGGAGCGCGGGTGCGGGGTGTGTGTGGGCCGGGGGCCAGCGGGAGGACAGGGGAAGGCCGGCGCGGGGCGGGGGGGAGTGATGGCGACGAGGCGGGTCACTGTGAGTCGGGGGGGTCGGCGTCGGGCCGGTCGGAGCGCGGCGGGTCCCGGCAGCAGGGCAGTGTCTCGCCGGGCTGTCGCGCCGAGGCGGGCCGCAGGCGTCAGGTGCGAGGGCGGAGCGGCCGCTGTGCCGCCGGGCAGCCCCCGCTGGGGTGCGTGAGGGGCCGGGGTTCCCCGCAGGCGGGAGGGAATCGGTCCGGGGGCTGCGCGTTGCGAGAAAGGGGATGGCGGATGGGACCGAGCCGGGGAAACGAAACTGGCAGGTGTCGGAAACATACGTGTCGTATTGCCGCGTCTGGGCAGTGATGCTGGGTCGGGGCAGGCAGGGGGAAGCTCTCCGGCGGATCGGGCAGCTGCCGCGGGTGCTCGAAGTGGGTGGACAGAGCGAAATACGGCCTTACCTCTCCGCGTCTTTGTGGGCTGTGATGAAATCCTGTGGACTTTCCAAACAGCTCTCATTCTTACAAAATACAGCCGCGGTGCTACAGCTCGGTCGTATCTGCATATCGTTAAGGTGTTCCTGCAAGTTAGCGGTGTAACGTGTTAGAAAGAGACTTTAAAGCTGTCTTCTGAGTAACATACCTCGCAAGCGCCAAGTGCCGCACTAGTCTGTCTGTGGTTATAGTGCTCCTCACTTTCGGAGCTAGTTTCAGGATCAGGGCTTTTTGCTATGTTATAGCAATCTTGTATTCATGAGCCTTCTCCTGCAGTTGATTTTAACTGGCATTCTGAAATGAGAAGTGTGTACAAAATATCTCTTTTTTTTGCTGGATTAATTGCGTTAGGAAAAATACTAGGTGTGTTTTTTGAGGATCTATACTAGCTTATACTAGTTATATAAAGGTTATCCTTTATTTTCTATATTATTAAACTGCAGCTTTATAATTTGCAGTATTTTCTGAGATAGTGGCAACAGCAGCAATGGAAGCTACCTGGTGGCTACTAAGCCAAAAGTTTTTAAACTGAAACACTTTTCCACAAGAAAGAAGTTACCTGGCACCCTGGTGCAGGCTACTTTTTGTCACCCTACAGTGTGTTTTTTTGGGTTGGGTTTTTTTTTTTTTTTTTCATTTGTTGTTGTTTGTATTCTTAATGATCCAAGAATATGAAAATGACTGTGGTATAAAATTTGTCTTGGGCTTTACCCTTATTTTTCCTCGGACTGTGATAACTAGCTGATGGTATTACTTCACAGAAGTACCTTCCAAACACAAGATGACATAAAATACAGGCATGATTTCTTTTTCAGTAGTTGAAATGAGGGTAAACTGAACTACTGCTAGTCATGCTTATCTTGCTATCAACTTCAGTTTGGAGTAGCTTTAGTGATTGCTGGCAACTGATGATTTTCTTTTAGTTATGTGCAGATGTGGATATATGTTAGAGCAGTTCTCTTTCTAGGACTAACCCAGGAAACAGTATGTTTCATTCAAAGAGGTGGATATGATTAAATAGCTCCCCCCTTTTTATTTTTTAAATGGTAAATATGATGAAATAGACTAGTCCTGTAGTTCTTAGTCCTGAATTTTTGATGAGTATTGAGTACAGAATTTTGCATCTCATAGTCTGATTTCTAAACAAATCAGGTAAACAGTTCTGCACCAAATCTAAATGCACAATTGCCACAGTAATGCATTAAAATCAGAAAATTATGTTGTCAAGTGCTAATTATTTGAATTTGAATCTTCCTAAGATTATGAACAAGCGCAGTAATAATAATAATAAAAAAGGTGATGTCATACCTATTGAAAATTATTGGATTGAATAGATTTAGGACTTCCTCAGTTTGAACAGCTCTCAATTGGTCTATTCAGTACTGCAGTTGATTCACTTGGAGATTTTCCATTTTTTCTGTAGGTGTCTTTTGCTGGGGTACGTTTCATCAGCATGATGTTGAGCAGAATGTGAATGGGGTATATGCTGGTGTCAGTTTTGGTCAGATTTGTTTCATGAAGACGGTGTTTTTATCCTACTATCCTCAACATAAAGAAAAAAAAAACCTAATACACTTTGAAATACATTTTTAGTATATCACATGAATGGTTCAAAAGATGGTGTTCTGACATGCTAAGATGTTAATACTTCTCTAATAAGAACTCTGTAGTAATCTGATATCTTAGTATTTCGTATCTCAAAATGAACAAGTGATGCGTTCATTTCTTGATTTTCATTTAGAGTCATAAACTGACTTGTAAGATATTTTGAAGAAATGCATTATTTTGTACTTGGAAGATAGTAGTTATTGTGTAATCAAATCACATAATGAAGGTGTTCATAATAATTTGCTGATCAGAAGTCCAGAGTAGGTTATAAATCCTACCATAGTTTTGCTGTATGAAGAGTTAGGATGTACTTCAGTTTTTTTTTAGGTGAGATTGTATATCATTATTCGTTCTGCTGTAGGCTTGCATTTTGCTCCAACTTTATTTCACATCTTGAAAATTGTGGAATTGTGCATAGTGGGTAAGTTGTTAACATGAATAGTCCTACTACTGAGTTATGCAAGCACTCATTTTTATCCTGAATCTTGTTTACTGTCCCACAGATGTTAGATGTATGTTGGGGACAGTATATTTAGGACAGCATACCCTAAAAACTGAGGACAATATACGTAAACAACAGATTTGAAAAAATGTCAAGTTTCTTAAGGTATAGGAATTACAAGAGTTAAAATTCAAAACACATCTTCTTGTGAATACTAAATATTGAAAAAATTTCAGTGTCAGTTTCACTTTCTGAT
The DNA here is from genome assembly GCF_004027225.2 of Strigops habroptila. NCBI lineage: Eukaryota > Metazoa > Chordata > Aves > Psittaciformes > Psittacidae > Strigops > Strigops habroptila. Next base: position 72,090,584 of record NC_044302.2, on the reverse strand, counting down.
TCTCAGACATGACAGGATAATTCATTGACTGTTGCAGATATTGTAGAGGAGTTTCACAGATAAAATATATTCCAGTTCCTTTGTGACATTTCTTCCTCTAAAATGTGGAATCACTCAATTGAGGCTGTTGTGATTTAGCTTAGTAGAGCTGTGATGTACTGCTGGGTTTTGTCTAGTAAAATTAAAATGCTAGTTATTAGCGGGTTGCTTGTCTCTAAGAAGATCTAGATGACTATTGCTATTCATAATAGATGCTGTATCACAAGAAGTACTGTGCTGGGTCAGGTCTTGTTTCATTTTCACAGTTTGTTTCTTTGCTTAAAACAGAATTTTTAAGTTGCTAAATTGGCAAATGAACCTATGCTTTGGAGCTTCAAAAATTGTTTGTAATCATAAATGGTTTTGAAAAAGGGCAATTTTGATTTAAAACTAAAATTAACATTGGGGAAATGTGTAGAAGTCTGTAAGCTTCTGGACGTTTACAGACTTTTACAGAAGTTAATATGATCAATAACCTATATAACAGATTTGGAATTCCTGGGAATAGAATCTTTTTCTAAGCCGAGTACATAAACTAGGTAGGCATAATTTGCATGCACACTTACTGTTAGTAAAGGAACAATTCAAATGTAAGTGTGTAAAATCAAGTTACTTTATGAATTAACTATTTGCATGCTCAGAAATAGTTGGACATGCAAACTATGCTTTTATGATTCCAGTTACCTGAAAGTAATTCCCATAGCTAGTCATTGACTGTGCACTAACTATTGCAGTTCTTACATCTTTGAATTTGCTTTGCCAAACAATATAGGGAGTTGGATAGTACCTACTTACAGATCATGCTAAAAACTTTTTAAAAATTAGGTAAAAAAATGCAGAAGTGAATCTGCCCGTATCTGTGGTAATGATAAGATGAGCTTAAGGAGTTTTTATTTATGTTGTAAATTAAATTTATTTATGTTGTAAATACAGATGAAGACCTGTTTATCTGCAGTTTGTTTCCATATCTTGAAGAGCTGGTTGTACAAATGTCTTGCTTCCCCCTTCCCACCCCCCCAGACAAACTCTGCAAATAAGGGTTAGGGGAAATAAAGTTTTCCTCAAGTTTTGTCAATAAAGTGTTTTTATTGAGTAATTCCTAAAAAAATGGTGACTAGTACTTCATAATGTGATTGTTCTGTCTTTAAATTGAAAACGTGTATCTGTAAACTTCCTTAAAATGCATTATTTTGTGTTTTCTTTCAGATAAGCCTCAGTGAAATGCTGTGGCTTTTTGTGCATGCCTTTCTCTGAAGTTTAGTTTCTTATTGTTAGTTATTTGAACAAATTTTCTTAGGATGAATTGATTCTTCCTCAAATGTTTATTGTCCCGTAGTTAGTGTGGCTGAAAGTTTTCAAGAAAAGGAAAAGGGGAAAATGTGTGTTTGAGCTAACTTATCTGTGAGAAGTGGTGACCTTCAGAGATTTGTTTTTTTTCTTCCTGTCTTCCTTCTTTTTCTCATTTACTAGAACTTGCTTTATGTAGTTTGTTTAATTTGGGTTGTTGGGAAAAGGTTGTGGACATTGCTATTTTTTATAGGTGTTTAGCACTTTTCCATGTTAGCTCAGCACTTTGTGTATAGCAAAGCAGAGGTAGCAGTGTCATGGTTTAACCCCAGCTGGCAACTAAAGTACAATGCAGCCGCTTCCTCCCCCCCTGTCCCTCCCCCTCTGTGGCATGGGGAGGATAATCGGAAAAAGTTAACATCTGCAGGTTGAGGTAGGAACAGTTTAATAATTGAAATAGATGAAAATACTATAGTAACAATAATGATAGGAAGAATGGAGAGAAAGGAGGGAGGAATAAAACTCAAGAAACAGAAGTGATGCAAAATGCAATTGCTCGCCAGCCCGCTGACTAATATTTATCCCATCCCATGCCTGAACAGCAATTGGTGGCTCCCAGCCAGGTCCCCCTAGTACTGAGCAGGATGTTCTATGGTACAGAATATTCCTTTGCCTAGTGCAGGTCGGATGTCCTGTCCCTGTTACTTCCAGCTTCTTGTGCACTTGGTCACAGGCAGAGCTTGGGAAACTGGAAAGTCCTTGATTTAGAGTAAGCACTGTCAAGCAACAACTAAAACATCTTTGTTATTAACACATAAATATAAATATATAAAAGTGCTAAATATAAATCCAAAACACGGATCTGTAGCAACTACTAAGAAAAAAACCCAACTCTATCCTAGCCGAAAGCAGGACAAGCAGGCTGTGTTTTTTTTGTATCATGTAAATACCGGTAGCATTAATGAGTTTTCATCTTGCTGTGGGTTGAGTATATGAGCTTTCCTAGTGCTGTACTTTGACATTTTGAGTTAGGTTCATTAGTTTTTTCAGGCCACATACTGACATGGGTGTGGTTGATTAGATTTTGCTGACCTCATGCGATTTCTGTTGTATTAAGAACCATGTAGCATTAATATGTTCTTGGCTGATGATTTGAAGGTCTTTTGACAAGGCCTGACAATGGCTATAAACTTTTCAAAAGGCTGATCAGATTTTTTAACTCAACTGCTGGCTCTTTACCTGGCAAGTTTGAACAAGTTACGTGCTTGCATTTTGTCTAAATTTTGCGCTGTGTAATCAGACATGTTTCAAGATGTAGGCACACTACTTGATCACCAAGAAATTCAAGATTTATGGGCAGGCTTTGCAGTTTGTTGGATTAGGCTCATAGCTGGACCTTGTTTGACTAAAGCTTTCCCCTGATTAGCTAAAAAGCTTCTTTCAGTGTTATGCGAGGTACTAGTGCATGCTAATTTTAGTGGAGCATGTCTTCTCATTTATTCGCATTACCATCTGCTTTTCTAGATAGTTATGGTCAGTCCTGTCTATGTGCAATACTGTCTTGCAAGGGGGACAGAAAACAGCTGATTACAATGTTGATATTAGGGATTTAAAATATCTGTAAAAAGTAGTATATATATATGTTACTGGTTTTTGTGTTTTATAATGTGCGGCCTAAATGAATATAACTGCCCTTGTTTCTGTAACTTTTTGTATTTATTAATGTCTTGCACGTTTTCATTGTGTAGTAGTAAATAAAAACTCTGGAAGTTTTATTTCTCAGCATGTACAGCTCTGTAATATCACAAAATAGGTAGTTATACACCTGTACAGTTATACACCTATGTGGAATAGTTAAGACAGTAATAGTATGATTGCGTGGATTTTAATTCAGAATGGCATCTCAGTAGTTATGTTCTGCTCTGCAAAAGAATGTCTGGGGGCTTCTGAACTCTTATACTGAACTGTATTTTATGCTTGCTTTAGTGATTTGGCAGAGTATAAAGTAATTTTTGCATATGAGAGAAAGAGCAAAAGTAGGAATTTGGTGGGAGAAAGTATGTAGAACTCTCGAATTCCACAGTGTCCTTGAGAGAATTACGTAGTGTGTTAGAAGTTAATAGAATTGAATTGGAAGGTAAACATTTCCAGTTAGTTTGCAGCATAGCTTTGTTTTTGTGATAAATTTAAACCATGTAACTCAGTCTCGGTGCTTTCTGTTTTAGATTAACATTTGTAATGAACATTACTGCAATATTAAAATTGTGAAAAGAAATTAAGAAGTCTCAACTGATAGGTCACAGCTATACAGGTGTTAAATTACTAAGAAATCAAAAAGTGAATAGCATTGTCTAATGAGAAGTCTGTGGACTTCTAGTGTAGCAAGTACTGCACAGCCTTTATGATCTTTCTACCTCCTTAACTATGGAGGTTACATAGCAGAATCTGCTTAAGGAGTGTTCTTACAAACATTGTGCTTATCCAAGAGCTGCTTACCCAGTAAAGTGAATGGAAAGAAGTCTCTTACTGAGGAAGAAGGGTAATGCAGGAGCATGGATCTGACAGTGTATTTCCACCAAAAATAACATAGCTGGCTGATCTCTGTGGTCATTGGATAGGGAACAGGACCCTAAGAGGCATGGAAGCAGGTAGGAAAAAAGATCCTGTATTAAAAAAAAATTTGTATTTTTTATACTTCAGTTAAGCTGGGCAAAAATTCTGCCTTTCTGATGCTATACATGTCTTCATGATTAGTTAAAAGTTATTAATTCTGCCTGTGATATAGATTCGGGTTCATCACAGTACAGTTTGGTTATATGCTTGAGCCTTATTTTAGTTCCAGAGAAGTAAAAAAAATAACCTGGTTAGTATCTTTACTTCAGTATGTGTTGCAAACAGGATTTTAGGAATCAAGCAGCAGGCAAACATGCTGGCATGTGTAATTATGGAAGTTAGATTGACAATTGCTGTTTATTAGTTTGATTAACAATCCTTAAATTAACTAATTTCTTCATTGTGGCTAAGTGCTAGGGTATATTTAGTTCATTTAGTACATGGATGTTTTTAAAGCAGCTCAGGTATTAAAACTGATGTGTTTTGGTGATATGTCTTGGTGGAGAGGAATTTTTATCATGCTTATTTGTGTGATAATTAGTTTGTGCCTGGTGCTCAAAATCAGATACTAACCAAAGTCATCCTAGCTTTTCTCATAGCTGAACCACTTGGATATGGTCTCTTTACCCATTTTCAGAAGGAGTGTAGGAAATCAGTTATCTTTGAGACCTACACTCCTTCACCTAGGGCAATTTAATTCCAAAACTTACGTAAGACAGAGCCTCAGGTTTGTAGGAACACATACAGACAGTGTGCTTGCATATGTTTTATGTGCATAGATAAAACTAGCATTAAAAAAGTTGTTTAGCTGTGCAGCTGCAGTGTTTAACTTAGAGCAGAAAATAGGTATTTAGCTTAGAGCTCAGAATTAGAGAATTGGGAAGGTTGAAAGGGACCTCTGGAGATAGTCCAGTTTCCCCACACAAAACAGGCTCCGCTGCAATGGATGGCTCAGGCAGGGTTGAACTGGCTTTTGGGCATCTCTAAGGTTGGACACTCCACAACCTCTCTGGGCAACCTGTTCCAGTATTTGATCACCCTTGTGCTAATTCTTTTAGTATGCTTAAACAGAATTTAATGTATTTGGTTTGTGCCTGTTGCCAGTTACACTGTCTCTGGCCACCATTGGGAAGAGTCTGGCTCTTTATAGCTAGCTACATGAGGATAAGATCACAGACTCACTGAGGTAGGAGGAGACTTCTTGAGAACATGTAGCCCATTGCCACTGCTTAAAAAGGGTGAGCTAGAGCAGGTTGATCAGCACTGTGTCCAGTTGGCCTTTGTGTATCTCTAAGGATGGAGACTCCACAACCTCTCTCAGCTACCTCTTCCAGTGTTTGACCATGCTCACAGTGAAAAATTGTTTCCTCATGTTCAGGAAGAACCTCCCGTGTTTCAGCCTGTGCACATTGCCTCTGGTCCTGTCATGGCACCGCTGATAAAAGCTTGAGTTCTTCCCCCTTGCACCTTCCTGCAGGTATTTTTATACATTGATATGGTTCCCCCAAGCCTTGTCTCCCCTAGTCTGAACCCTCCTAGGTCTCTGAGAGACATGCTCCAGTCCCTTCAATATCTTATGGGCGCTTGACTGGCCCACTTGACTGGCTGGCAGCATTCCTCCGAATCCAGCTGAGGACACCTTTAGGCACCTTTGCTGCTGGCTGTGTTTCCCAAAACCGCTAAAGGCCTTTTCTGCAAAGCTGCGTTGCAGCCTGCCAGCCCTCAGCATGTACCCCGTATACCTGAGGTTGCTCCTCCCCAGGTGTAGTGCTTTGCACTTCCTCATGTTGAGCTTCGTGAAGTTCCTGTTGGCCCATTTCTCCAGCCTGTCAAGGCCCCTCTGGGTGTCAGCACAACCCTCTGGTGTATCAGCCGATCCTCCCATTTTTGTGTTGTCTACAAATCGAGGTTCCTCGATTGTGTGGAAGACAACTTCCTCTTTCAAGTAATAGAGGAGCCGACAAGGAGAGGTGCCATGCTTGACCTCGTGCTCACCAACAGGGATGGACTGGTTGGAAATGTGACGCTCCAGGGCAGCCTTGGCTCTAGTGATCACGAGATGGTTGAGTTTGAGATCCTCAGGATGGTGAGAAGAGCATGCAGCAAGCTCACTGCCCTGGACTTCAAGAAAGCAGACTTTGGCCTCTTCAGGAACCTCCTTAGTAAGGTTTCATGGGATACAGTCCTAGAGGGCAGGGGGGCCCAAGACTGCTGGTCGATATTCAAGGATCACCTGCTACGTGCTCAAGAGTGTTGCATCCCGACTAGAAGAAAGTGCAGCAGGAGGGCCAGGAGACCTCCATGGATGGACAAGAAGCTGCTGAGGAAACTTAGAGGGAAAAAAGAAGCTTATAGAAGGGGGAAGCGAGGACAGGCGGCCTGGGAAGAATATAGGAGCATTGCCTGGGAAGCTAGGCACTAGGTTAGGAAAGCTAAGGCCCAGCTAGAATTAAGTTTGGCAAGGGATGTACAAGGTAACAGGAAAGGATTCTATAGATATGTAGCAAATAAAAGACAGACTAAGGACAATGTGGGCCCTCTCCGGAAGCTATCAGGAGAACTGGCTACCATGGATTTGGAGAAGGCTGAGGTTCTTAATGACTTCTTTGCCTCCATCTTCACCAGCAAATGCTCTGACCACACCACGAAAGTCTTGGAAAGCAAATGCTGGGACTGTGAAAATGAAGACCTTAGGCCCACTGTAGGAGAGGATCAGGTTCGAGACCATCTTAAGAACCTGAACGTGCACAAGTCTATGGGACCTGATGAAATCCATCCACGGGTCCTGAAGGAGCTGGCGAATGAAGTTGCTAAACCACTGTCCATCATATTTGAAAAATCGTGGCAGTCATGTGAAGTTCCCGATGACTGGAAGAAGGGTAATATAACCCTCATTTTCAAGAAGGGGAAGATGGAAGACCCAGGGAACTACAGACCAGTCAGTCTTACCTCTGTGCCTGGCAAAATCTTGGAACAGTTTCTCCTGGAAAACATGCTAAGGCACATGAAAAACAATGAGGTGGTTGGTGACAGCCAACATGGCTTCACTAAGGGGAAATCCTGCCTGACCAATTTGGTGGCCTTCTGTGCTGGAGCCACGGAACTGATGGACAGGGGCAGAGCAGTTGACGTCATCTACCTGGAGTTGTGCAAAGCGTTCGACACTGTCCCGCACGACATCCTTGTCTCTAAATTGGAGAGACATCAATTTGATAGATGGACCACTCGGTGGATAAAAAACTGGCTCGATGGCCGCACGCAAAGAGTTGTGGTAAATGGCTCGATGTCCAGTTGGAAACCTGTAACGAGTGGTGTCCCTCAGGGATCGGTGTTGGGACCGGCCCTGTTCAACATCTTTGTCGGCGACATGGACAGTGGGATTGAGTGCGCCCTCAGCAAGTTTGCCGACGACACCAAGCTGTGTGGTTCGGTTGATACGCTGGAGGGAAGGGATGCCATCCAGAGGGACCTTGACACCCTTGTGAGGTGGGCCGATGCCAACCTTATGAAGTTTAACCAAGCCAAGTGCAAGGTCCTACACCTGGGTCGGGGCAATCCCAGGCACTGCTACAGGTTGGGCGGAGAAGAGATTCAGAGCAGCCCTGCAGAAAAGGACTTGGGGGTGTTGGTTGATGAGAAGCTTAACATGAGCCGGCAGCATGTGCTTGCAGCCCGGAAAGCCAACTGTATCCTGGGCTGCATCAAAAGAAGCATGACCAGCAGGTCAATGGAGGTGATCCTGCCCCTCTACTCTGCTCTTGTGAGACCTCACTTGGAGTACTGCGTACAGTTCTGGTGTCCTGAATATAAAAAGGACATGGAGCTGTTGGAGCGAGTCCCGAGGAGGGCCACGAGGATGATAAGAGGGCTGGAGCACCTCCCGTATGAAGACAGGCTGAGAGAGTTGGGGCTGTTCAGCCTGGAGAAGAGAAGGCTGCGTGGTGACCTCATAGCAGCCTTCCATTATCTGAAGGGGGTCTATAAGGATGCTGGGGAGGGACTCCTCCTTAGGGACTGTAGTGGTAGGACAAGGGGTAATGGCTTCAAACTTAAATAGGGGAAGTTTAGATTTGATATAAGGAAGAAGTTCTTTACAGTGAGGGTGGTGAAGCACTGGAATGGGTTGCCCAGGGAGGTTGTGGATGCTCCATCCCTGGTGGTGTTCAAGGCCAGGTTGGACAGAGCCTTGGGTGACATGGTTTAGTGCGAGGTGTCCCTGCCCATGGCAGTGGGGTTGGAACTAGATGATCTTAAGGTCCTTTCCAACCCTTACTATTCTATGATTCTATGGTTCTGTGACTTGGTTTGGGCACGCTGAACTTAGTACCAGAGATGTAAGTGGATAAAACACACTTCTGAGAAGTTCATCTATCCGCTAAAGGAAAGAATATTAGTGATGTAAAAGACAAAGTGGGTGCTGAAGTAATTTGCTTTAAAAAAACCCAAAAAACCTCACAAAACCCAAACCAATCAAAGAATAAATCACACTCCTCCTCTCTGCCCTTTCCCCCTCCCCACAAAGCCCAACAAAACTGCACTGACAATGTTGGATAATACTGGAAGAGTTGAGGGAAGGTTGTTAATCTGTATACTATGATGAAATAACTGCTCACTGCTTGCTATCTTGTATACAGTCAATGGAATGAATTGAAAGCTGTAAAATGATGAATCATGAAGGACTATTAAATTTTTTCATAGTGGAGAAATAGCAGAGAGTTTGTTTTTTTTAGAGCTGGGGGGTGTCTGTGCATATGCGTGTGTATTTCACCGATTTATATACTTATTTAATACATATAAAAGTGAAAGCCTAAAAGCTGATTTTGTACAGAGAAATCAGATACCCTGTTTGATTATATTTCTAGTGTCACTTTACTGTCAGTAAAGCATTATAAATAGTAGACACTGTCTGTTGTACTTCACAGTGAAGGAAAGCATAGCTTCATCTTTGGTTGTAAATCTAAGTTTCATTTTCCTGGGACTGGTCATAGGAGCAAGATTGTACGTGGAACTTTAATGGATGGGAACAAATGAAAGGTGCGTTATATGTGAGCCAAGCGTTTACTGCTAAGGGAAGTATCCGACTTGTACATGTTGAGGTGTGTTTACCTATATGGACTTGTTAATTTAAATGCAAAATACTCCCAAATTAAAGTGGTACTGATTTTCAGAATAGGAGAGTTGTAGAAATCTGGTTAATTTAATTTCAAACAGGGATGGAAAGTAGTGTAGGGTGAGGAATAGAATGTTACCGAAGGTGGGAGTGTAGAAGAAGTCTAATCAAGTACGAACTAGAGAGTGGTGTGCTGGGTGAAGTGGGGAGGCAAAAAGAAAGAAAATCAGGACATAAAATGCAGCCTAAATGCTGGAATACCTGTTGGAGAGTGAAACATAAAGGCATCTTCCCTAGACAGTTTTCTTGTTCAGTGATTCATACCAAGCTAGGAGGGACATAAAGCTAATGAAATTAGTGGCTAATACACTGACATGAGCAAAACTTATGGTGAGAGTGTATAGCATAAAAGCCAAAAATGCATTTTGCAGATACGGAAAATGAGGAATAAGTTAAATTACATGCTCCGAAAGCAAAACTATCAAAAAGCTAGTCACAGTTGAGTTATTTGTATTCTGGGATGAGCTTTTTTGTAAGGTGAAAGAAGAACTTTGTGAACAGTAGGTGGCGTGTGGTGATGCATAGTTGAAAATTGCAAGACCTGTTGAAGCTAAAATATATCTCTCAGTTGCCTGAAGATCAGTCCTTTTGTGAGTACTGCATCTTGGTATGAAACAGAAATACAGCTTTGTTTTTATCCGTCCTCAATGTAGAAATGGAAATTAGAGAGAATGCGGGCCGTCTTTATGCGTATCACTGGCATGCTTTGTTTCTGTTAAAGAGATTTCAGAGAAATGAGAGGTAATAATAGCCCAGTTGTTAAACTGCTGATACATGAGTTAGGAGATCAAGGTGGTCTTTCTCGATGTTTGTAGTGTGACTGGGAAATGAGTAATCAGTTTTCTCCATACACTAAATAGGAATATTTTATCAAGTGTGTAGCTTTGTTACTTTAGATTGCGTCTGTGTAATGTAAATCTCTAGAGAGAAAAATGCAGCAACTTGCAGATGGATCAACACAGGAAGATGCTACTGTGATATTAAAGGTTAACTAGAAGAAACATGCCATAAAAATGGAGGTATGGACTGGACTGTCCTGGAAGTGTTTGAGCTGGGTAAGGACCGGATATTCTTGAAGGAGTAAGGAGAACAAGTGTACATTTGTGCCTTTTGTGGTAGCATGGGCAGAGGATTTTGAAAGCTTTTCTCCTGTTGGAAACGTGTGTGTCAAATCTCAGAATTTGTTTTACTGATTATTCTTTTCAGTGTGTTTATTTTGGTTCCCCCCCCCTCTTTTTTTTTTTCTCTTAACAGCTGGATTGAAAGGAACCGCAATGTCTGCTGTCATCTCAGATAGTCGTCCAAACCCAAGCTGCAAAATCATGACTTTTAGGCCTTCGATGGATGAATTCAGGGAGTTCAACAAATACTTAGTGTACATGGAATCACAAGGTGCTCATAGGGCTGGAGTTGCAAAGGTAAACTTCTATAATGTAGAAGGAAAATGGTTTCTAATAATTGTTTTTCCTAGTATTTGTATTTTACTGATTGCAAAACTGATCTTTGGAGTATTTAGCATTTTTTTTTTCCCAAATGATTTTCAATTATTAGATACTGAATTGTTAGAGTTTTAAGAAAGAACTTTTTGGTATCTTTGATGTTTCATGCAAACTAATGAAGACGATGTAGACTGATTTCTCTCTAAAAATCAACGGTTCCCATGTTTACAACAGCAAAAGAGGATTTCTTCTTAAAGGCAGATTTAAACTAATTTTTGGCAAATCAGAACAAAATAGGGAGTTTGTAGTATAAATTGGAAAATCCAGATCTACCAGATGTTGAACTTGGTCTTTTAGGGTTGTGTGTAACTTTACTGGAGCAAATAATCCAACTACTGCTAATGGGTGTATGCATGAAGATAGTGAGGCACTGTCTGAATGGAAACAGCTTTCTTTTTAATCGTAATAGTTTTATATTTTTGTTAATGAGAATTGGAGGTGTACTAACTATCATTGCGTTGCCTTTGCATTCAGGACTAGAAATGTGATAGACGGACAACAGTGGGAAGCCTGAGCTGAGTTTTTCCCATATTCAGTTATATTGTGGAACCTATTTATTTGTGTGGGGGTGAACTATTGCAGTCCTCTCATCTTCAACAGTGAACTTAACGGCAAACTCATCGTAGTGACTCCTTCTCAACAGATTTACACCATTAACATATATGCGAGCAGGAGATTCTAGCTATGTATCATTCTGCGGATTATGTACATGGATTCAACTTAAAAAGAAAAAAGAATTCTTGTTTTCATATTGTTTATAAGAATAGCTTTATTTCAGCTGTTCATAGTTTCTAATCCTTTTTCAGCGGGATCCAGCAAAAAAAAAATAGAAAGTGCCTTGTGACCAGCTGTGGAGATGATACTGATCATCTTCTGTTTCAGTTTGTTTATTCATATCTAATGCGCTTGCTGCTTTGGCATATTGTGTATAAAACAGAGACAGGCATAGATAAATCTGACTCCTTGCTTTCTCTAGCTATATGAGGAAGCTGTTATATGAACCAGGGTTAGTGTGTAAGATGGAAAAAAACCAAACCAAAACAAATAATGAACTAGTTTTGTTTATAAAGAAGAATGTTTGTGATATGCTTTTTATTATGGCCATGTCTATTGTAGACAACTAATCTTTTCATTCACTAGTATTCAAAACTAGAATCTTCTTAATTAAAAAAAAAGTACCTTGTATATCATTTTCCTTTGAAACTGTATAGCTATTTACCTCTGGCAATTCTGAGGAGGTGTATCATCAAATATGATACTGTAATTCTTAAAAAGTACATGCAAACTTCTGTTCTTATTTCTGAGACATTCATAATAAATAAGAGCTTCAGTTACTCTCTATCAGGGTTTTTTGTGCTTATTCTCTTCTTTTCTGGGAATGCTGGTCAGCGGCTTGCTGATACATGGTGCTAAATGCTCTTCTGAGGCTGCTGGTATACTTAAGATTAATTGTGGGACTAAAGTATGTCATGGTTTGAGCCCAGTGTGCTAGTCATTTATGTGTATGAACTTTAGCATATCTGGAAAAGGAGGCTTCTTCATGTCTTGGCATTCTTGGTTGCAAAATTTCAGCCAGAAGTGTAAAAAGATAGTGAATTTGTCTTACTGGAAATATTCTTCAAATTTATTTGAGATATGAATATGGCTTCTGTTGTCACTCTGTTTTGGTCCCTTATCTTGGTTCTGGTTCCTTTCCTGCTATCCAGCAATTAATCTTCCATGTGTAGCCAGTGTAGGAGATAAGAGCAGAGCCATTGAGGATGTCCTGAGAAGAGCAATGGACATAGTATCATTAGGAAAAAATATGAAAAAAAATGATGTGAAACAGTTTTACCTTCATTGTATAATTTAAAATTTCTGTAATATTGCTGTTACCTTCATGTCCATACTCTTAGTGTTCTCTACTTTCCCTTCCCCCCATTAATTCTTAAAGGAATTATTTGTGAAGATTCTGATTAGACATAATTTTCTGCAGTAACCACGCATGAGATTAATTTTTGTGTATAGGAAATGGGTATGATTTGAATATGCACTTGTTACTGAAAGGCAGAAATGACATAATACCAATAAAATATACTAATGCTGTCATTTTAAAAGCAGTAAACTTATGAGAAAAATGCAAATTTTGTTTCCTGTAAACTTTGTTTTGAAGTTGAAACATTTCAAAGAAACATTATAGTGGGCCAAAGTAGTAGTTACTCTTGTAAGGCAGGCACATGAATATGTGAAACTGACTTTTTTAAATGCTAGGTGCAGCCGTGATATCTACCAGGTGTTTTCAGTGTTTTAGAGTATAATGCAGATGTTGGCTGTGGAATGGATGCAGGCATATACTGTTTAGTTTAATTTTCTTTAACACTGTAAAACAGTGATCATGGCAACAGAAGAACAGAGGTTAGGCTCTGGTCTTTTCTTCTTCACCGTGGTATAATGCTGCAAGATGTAGATAAGAATCCCATAACTGAGTTGAAAATGAGTGGGGAATCCATTATAGTAACTTAAGTGGCAATCAAAGAGATATGACAGCTTTCAGGATTAGTATTAGAAGTGGGTAGTATGTTTTAGACACATATCTCTAGTTAACACTGCGTAACCTTTATTTTCAATTTTCAAACTTTTTTTTTTTTTTAAATTTAATTAAATACAGATTGAAACCACTTTCTTTGCTCATGAGATCATGAGCTGCTTCCTTAAGAATGAACCTTCCAGTGTTGTTGCCGTTATCAAACTGTAGCTGTTTATTTTGTAGTTTTATCTGGACTATACAAGTTTGGGTTTGTTTTTTTTTTCCTTCAGAAAAAGAAGGAAGTTGGCTAAAAACTACTGTTCCCTCAAATTGTACACATATATGCAATTAAGAGAAACTGGAAATTAGCAGAGTCTTAAAAGTAATTCCAAGATTTGATTTACAGAAATTGCCGCTACTCTCATAGCACTTGCAGTTTTATACCATCTCTGTTGAAGTCTTTAAAGCTGAACATACCTGAGAAGGATGGAATTTGTCCCTGTAGTCAGGGATTTGTGATATTTTGCATAGTGTAATTTGGTTTGTTTGAAGTTAATATCCTTATGCTTACATGACTGAAAATATGTATGTCTTCATTTTTTGGCCATACACCTAGGATTTAATTCCCATGCCATCTATCACATTTCAAAACCATTCGTGAAGGTCTTCTCCATGTACAGATTGTTAAAATGGGATAGTCCCAGGAACACAGAAAAATATTTGTATATATCTGTGTTTATATGCATGTGGGGTATCTGCTGAACAGCTGGAATAATGTTTGAAAGAAAGCGTAACAAAACCTTTTAAAACTGATTAATCGCATTACTCATGTTTCAGTTGTAGTATGATTCAGGAAGGGTCCTTCTAACCATAACGTGTAGGTCTGCTTTCCCCATCTGCTTGATACTAGAATAGCAGTTAAAGCATCTTTGGTTATTTTCAGCATGTCAGTCAGTTGCTACATACTACTCAGTAGTCTAGAGACTTTTTATGTTCTGATTTTCACTATTTTTTGATACATCTCAAAAATTATTTATAAAAAATGAAATGTTTTTTGAAAAAAGCTTATCAAGTCAATAATTCATACTGCAAAAATTTAAGGGACATTTTCTCAGTTTTGGACATTGGATTTAAAATAACAAAAATATAGTAATATAAAGTGAACTGAAAAAGGACCTAATCTGTGTTAAGTCTAGGATGTATAGACCCAAGTATGAATGGAAAGAGAATAAAGACTACCAGAAGGGCTATGTGCATATGCAGAAATGGTAATTTAAGCTTTAAACAGAGATCGTAAGCAGAGTAGGCATACCCAACACTTTAGGCTAAATGTGAAAGTGTGTAGGCGAGAAGACCTCTTAAGCTGTGTGGAAGAATATGTGTATGTAAATGTCTGTAGGGCTTGCACATGTGCGTGTGTGTGTGTGAATACAGTGTTTAAAAAAAAAAAACCAAACAAAACCAACTTCCTAATAATGTGCATAGAATAAATGATTAAGGTACTAGAGAAACAATATTAAACCATTTATTTCCAGAGTAGAAAACATGCTGTGGCATCTCTGGAGCAAATTGGCTAAAATATTTGGCCTTTGAAAGTATAGAGTGAGCTTTAGGAATAGACAGTGTATTTTAGTCTTACTGTTATAGAAGATCCTTATACTTGAAAAGGAAAATAGGGACTGGAGGCAATAGAACAAATGAAAACCAGGGAACACTGTAGATTAGTTGCTCTTTATTTGGATGAGAAGTGTTTTGGAGACTCAAACTGAATTTATATAGAGCAAACTAGTTAAATTAATTTGCAGTTGCATTGGCAAGTAGTAAAGTAATTTTGGAACATGATACTGAAAATGTTGGCAACTGCAAGAAAACATTTTTCAGAAGAAGAGGGGCAGAAGTAACTACATAGAAGTAATAGCCAGAGCCATTCAGAATCAAATGCAGAACAGGAGATTACCAGTATGTGAAAGAGGATTGAACAGAAATTTGTGTTGATAGCACTCCGAAATAACCTTGGTTGTACTAATGTGCAGCCTTAATGAAGGAGACGGAGTGTTATAACTAGGATGTCCCTATCTAAAACTGTATTTCATGCTAAATAACACTAGACAGTGTTAATATGCTTAGGATGTTTGAGATACATACCTAATTATCTATCCATCTATGTGTCTATCTGTAGATACATAAATGAGAAATCCTTGCCTTAGGGTTTTCCCTTTTTATAAGAGGCTTTAGTGGGACAGGTCAGTGGTAAAAACTCAGAGAACTTGTCATTATTTCCAACCCTGAAACTGTCTAGCTGTGTCACTTTGGGCACAATATTTTTAACATCTGCAGTCCTTATCCTGAGCTTTATTAGAGAATACAAATTCTTTGGGCAGGAACTCTGTTAGGTTCCCTTCCCGCCCACCTCCTCCCCCCCCCCCCCCCTTTTTTTTTTTAAGTGATGCTTGGTACATCAGTCCACGCAGGATTCATTTCTCTAACAGTGCTCTGGTTACAACAGTAATAAACATGCTCCAGTTAGCTGCAAAGGGATATTTTGAACCTGTATTCACAGAAATATTTTTATTGCTTGAAACATACTGACCTTGAATTACCTCACATAACGCAAATTTTCCTTTTCAGTATTCATATATTTAAGCCAAACCTACAAATTCATGCTTAATAATAATAATGAAAATGGAAATCTTTGTGCACATATTTGATTTCCATACATATATTCTGAATGCATGACTTCTCTGCTTCCAAACCAACATTCTGTGTTTTGTTGATGTGCATATGATTTAAGATTTGTGTGAAAGAAATAAGTAGGAGTCACAAGGTGATTCAATTATTCTTTTTTTTTTTTCTCTAAAAGCAAACAACACCAAAACTTGCTAGGTAGTCCCCGTACAACTGAAGTCCCATGGAAGCTGAGAAGGAAAAAGAAAAAGAGGGAATTGCATCTGTGTAAAAACTGGATAAAAATGCCTGTTTATGTTTTAAATAAAAACATTAGGTATGGATGTATGTTACTACCTGATAACTTTTCTTCACCTTGATGTGTGTGCTTGCTACCATGAATGGTCTTGATTGAATTTCTTTGGTGAATGGACTGTTTGAGTACATTAGCAAATCACAATTTGTGATTGTTTTCCAAAAGTAGAAAATGATGTAAGGATCTATTTGTACTATTTTTTCAGATTTTTTTACTTTCTCAGAGTGATGTAATAGCAAAATCTGTAAGGGACAATATTGTATGGAATTCTGAAACACTTGTTGGAGGAACGGCCTAGCTAGCCTAGTGTAAAGGCTCCCTCTAAGATGGGAATTACTCAAGTAACATAATTCATGTATGGTAGATGTATGCTTACGAAAGCCATCCTACTTTGTTGTATGCTGATCTAAAAGGTTCTAAGCGAATGCTTGTGAAAATTTGATTAGAGCGCCACAGAAAAAAATGAATGTGAGTGGATCAAAGGACGTATCATAGAGCCTTTGACCAAATAAAAGTTCAAAACCAAACCAACCCCAAAAATATATATTAAAAATGTTGTGTTTTAAAACTGTTGCAATTTCACATCTAGAGAGTATTCTATTTTGAGATAATGTATTCAAGGAATGTTCAGAATTACACAGCCTGTTAAAGAACAGGTATGACTAGAGGCTTCTTTAAAATTCCTAATGACTTTATTGCTAACACTTTCTGCTGAGCAGTTTTTGCAGACATTGAGCAATTCTGTGGTATTTTAAATAAAAGTGTTAACTTTACAATTGATTAATCTGCTCATAGCTTTATTCTTTAATTATGAGGTTTAAACCATGTTAATATAAAAACTGGTTAATCTAAATTAGTGCAAACGTACTGTAATGGATTTGTACCTTTATGGTGGGGAGTAAGTTAAACAGACACTAAAATCTAAAGCTCTCTAAAATAGCTGTATTCTTTTTTTTAGTTTTTCAGTAAGAAATAGTTACTCATACTGTTTGCACCAAATAACACTTGGACAGGGAACTTTCAATTGTTTGTATGATTTTTTTTTTTTTTTTTTTTAAATGATGGTGATGATTTTATATCATGGAATATGCAGTGTTTGTGAATTATAAGGCTTTCTGATTATAAAATATTTGCTTTGTTATTATGCATGTGTATGTTTGCACAGTTGCACATGATTGAATTGCGGTAGATCAGCAAGTTGCTGGTTGTGAACTGAGGTAATACTATGACAATTTTGAATTGGTTTCTGCATTATCTAGGAGCATTTGCATGGTCAGTTCGTTATTGTGAAACAGTGGGTAAGCAAGCATTCATTTGATCATTGGGTGTATGACTGGTTTATTTGATTTTTCCAGAATGTTTTGAACTGGTATTGCAACTGTCAATGTCCTGTTTTTGATTTCTTAATTTAAAGGTTATCCCACCAAAAGAGTGGAAGCCAAGAAAACATTATGATGATATTGAAGATTTGGTGATTCCTGCTCCAATTCAGCAGATGGTCACTGGCCAGTCGGGGCTTTTCACACAGTACAACATTCAGAAAAAGCCAATGACAGTAAAAGAGTTCAAGCAACTGGCCAACAGTACCAAGTATGTATATGGGGGGGTCTTGCTTAGAAAGGTAAAAATTTATTTATTGCCGTATTGTGGTTTCTCTGGATTGTGCTTGGCAGTTGGTGATTTTTATTTTATTCCCCCCCCCCACCCCCCCACTTAGTAGAGGTTTTTCTGTCTGCTACATTAAAGGTACCACAACATGAATCTTGTTTATGTTTCTGTTGTTGAAAGCATAACAAGAAAGCATCTGAAAAACCTGAGACATGCTTTCTGTCTACTTTTTTTTTCTTTCTGTTCTAACAAATGCTGATGTAGAAAATAATGAACATGATACAGACAGAGTTTGAATTTGAGTACAACTATTGATGTTTAATTCTTTTTTTTGGCCTAGATATTGGACTGGCCTATCATCATGTAATTCTGAAAAAAAACCCCAACCTGAAAACCCAACATGTTTTTTAACTCGCCCATAAGTTTTCGCATTAATCTAAAAGAACTCCACTGCACCTTGTGAATGTCTGTGTTCTGACTATGGCAAGATGGATAGAAGAAATTCTTCTCCATTCCTTTTGGCCACATAAAGAATAAATTCTACTTCAGTATTTTCTCAAAACTGACTGGAAGTAGTTTCTGGAAGGTGAATCAAAAGATCCTATGGAGAAAAGATATTTGAATGTGATGAAGGAAGGTAACAGTGCCCTAGTTTAAAGGAAAGTTTCTCTCTTAAGTTAAAGAACTTAACTGGTAAGAAGAGAAGCTGTTATCAAGATCAGGAAAAACTGGGACATGAATACCTTTTAAAGAGGCTCCTCAGCAAATGTTTCATAATATCCATGGCCTTGTAAAAGTGCAAAAGTGATCTCTTTTTTTCAATTAAAAAGGATTAGTATGTTTCTGCCCATATGTTCCTTAAGAAAAGTTAAGGTTATCATGCTTACAGTTTTCTTCCTCTGGTAAGTAGGAATGGGAACCTATTTTATAATTCTTAAAATTATTTTTTCAGCAATAATGTAAAACCTGTCTGGTATCCGATATAATTTTCTATGATACCTGTTAATATATGTTTAAAGTTTCTGTTTGATTAACCCATGAGAAACACTAATTTCTTAAAATAGTTTGATAATGCAAAAATGCTGTGAAGGTTTTAATATGTATCTTCATGTTAGTTAAGTTCATTATATTGTTTATCACGGAAGATATTTTGGAAGTGTTTCTGTTTGGGGTTTCCCTACCCCCCCACCCCCCTCCCGGAGAGTTTTCATATGTTTTGCTGAAATCAGTTTACGACTTCATTTCATTGGTGAATTTAAGAACACTTGGGAGGGCTTCTTATCTATTAGTAGCCATAAACATCTAAGTTAAATCATAGTTGCTTTTAAAAGGATTGTGTGTGCTTAGTCTAATGCATTGCATCTTTTACTTTATGCATTTACTTTCTTGCATTTGCAGTTCAGCATTGAACCAAAGTGCTGCTTCACCTTGACCTCTGGAAAATACGGGCATACCTGCATCCTGTAATCAGGCTACTTCTATTATGATACTGAGTTTATGTATCCATATTACTCAGAGCCAAAACCTGTTTTCTGGAGCCTTATTATGAGAAATTATTGAAACAACTCCATTGCTGAGATTGCTTTAGTTAAGATGTGTTTTGCTGACTTCCTTGTCTCTGTTCTGTGTTGCTTCATGATGTAAATGTACCTGGTCTACTTAATTCTTGCATGTGTGAAATTTTTTTCCCAGTAGTTGAGATGTATTAGGAAGTTGGCAGTGCTAATGTGAAACTTTACTTCTCAGAGTTGCAGTAATGGGGGAGCAGATTTTCTTTTCTGAAGACCTAAATGTGGGGGAACAGAGGCCTGACAAAGGATCCTAAGGCAAAAACTATTTGATGGATGTTTTCTGTGGTACTGTGCTTGTGTTGTATTCCCACAAGTTTGTACAAGAGGCTTGAGTAACCTTCCAAAAGAATATGCATAATTGTGTTTATGCATTTAAAAGTATGGTGCCCAGTGCTGGGCAGAATTAGCACATTTGAGTTGTTCTGAAACAGGCTGTTGCAGGACCTGTTACTGTGTTTGTAAAATTGGTAGTGAGGCAGGTAAATAATAAATACTTGTAACTTAAGTGGCTTTTCCATGTGTGCCTTTTTTATAGAAGAGAAACAAAAGGGAAGGCCTCAGCCTGAGCACAGTCAGTAGATGTACTGTTTAGCTGTTTGAGGCTAAAGGAAATATTTTATGAGTTGGTGTCTGACTTCAGTTACTGTAGCTGTCAGGTTATATATATTCGCCATGAGGTTACATGCTGTGGTGAATCATGAAACTAAGGATTCAGGACAACTACTAATTCCTCTGTGTATATGTATATATATAAGATATATATTGTATATGTAATATAAAGTATTTATATAAAGCAATCTCTTAGAATTCAGTTTGCGGCATCAGAAGCATAGTCCTTTGTGAAGGTGGTTGTTGGAAGACTATGCTGAACCTTTGCCTACCTCTTCCTCTGCAGATACTGCACCCCAAGATACATAGATTATGAAGATCTGGAGCGTAAATACTGGAGGAACTTGACTTTTGTGGCACCAATTTATGGAGCAGATATCAATGGGAGCATTTATGATGAAGTATGCTTAGCTTTTTATGAAGTTTATTTCTTCCAGCCCTTTTTTAAAGGGTACTGTACTTAGAGGATACATTCTTGCTTTGTGACTGAGAATCTGTCTTTCCTTTGAAATCTTTGTGTTACTCACTTTAAAGACTCCAAGCAAGGTTGAAATTACCTCTACATCTGCAGGAGTCAAGCAGTTCTGTCCTTAGATAGTAGGGTATTGCTACTCTTACTGATCATATGACTTCCCAATCATAATACTCTTCCCTTTCTTCACTTTGAACTCTCCAGAACTTTGAGATTCCTTCTCATTTATTTATTAACATTTTAGTATGCTGGTTATCTGTTTACCTCTGTAGAAATTTAGTAATAATTTAAGTAACTTTTAATTTAAAATTAAAATATTAAATACTTGATTTCTCTCTTTCACTAAGAAAAATTGTTAGCTGTGCTTTCTACATGCTTGGAATCCCACCAGTTTCCTGGAAATGTTCTCTGAATTAAAATAGATGAAATGGAAACTTCTTAAGCAGATTATTTTTGCTGGTTATTTACCAAGATCTCCATAGATAAGAAGGGATTCTTAACACAGATTTTGTTATCCAGTGAATTAGAGAATATCCATTGATACCAATTAGGTTATGTAAGCAGCTACGGGAACTAAATTTTGAAAAGATTATGTAAGTAATGAGACCAACAGAAGAAATGATAGGATTTCAAAAAAGATTTGTGTTTTTAAAAAATACAGGGCAAAATTTTCTGCAGAAGAATCTAACATGGAGTTCTTGAGTTATTTCATGTTCTATGTAGCTGCCTTCTCCAGTCATAAAAAAAAAAAAGGCAGAATTTTGCTGTGGCAGATGGTCTGAGGCTCTGCTAATGTTTCATATTTCTTCACAGAAGATAAAGTACTTGAAGACTCTGTCCAAAGATAAATATGGTCAGCCAGCATGGCTTAAGGCAGTTCAATTTTTGCACTAGGTTCTGTGGTTATTGAAAGATAGCTATAAATGTCCAGTTGTCTATTGTTAGAGAAAGCAGCAAGTCCTGATTCTGTTGTATGTCCAAATAGCTGTGTAAAAATGATATGGGAAATAACTGAAGAATTTTGATTTGGGGTGCTGTGGTGAAGAGACATAGGTGTTGCTTTGTGGAGACTGAAAATGGGGCACAGGGAAAGCAGTGTTTTTTACAAGAAATAAAAGCTGCCCTTTTTCTTCTCTTATATTTTTTTTCTTATTTAATATTGGCAGATAATGCCTTCTCGTGTAGCATTTTACAAACGTACACTTTGTTTTGTTTTCTTTGGCCTTTAGTTTCTTAAGGTTACTGTTGCGTGAGCAACAATTTCAAAGAAAACAGCATTCAGTAATATCCAATTTTGAAGTGTTGACTGGTCAAAGAGAAGGTCAGAGATTTGCTTCTCATGGAATAGGTCTGTCATTAGATTGGGAGGCTGAGGAAGCAACAAGTGAGAACAGCAGCATTCAGTAACCCTAACTCAGGTGTTAGGTGCATAAGAAGAGGAGACAAAGGAAGCACTGAAAATTGCAAGGAGTGGGGAACAAAGGAGTGGGTGAGAAAAAGGTAACAGTAGGATAAAAAACCCCGTAATACCTATGATTTGGTATTATTTAAAAATAAACAACAAAGGAGAAATATTAGTGAAAGGAATAGACACTGAGGAAAGCGTGTAAACAGACTGACCAGTTAATGTGATAGCCCAGTGGAGTTCAGAGGAAAAGAAGGAAAAATCCGTGGTACCAAACTGTTGGTGAGAAAGAAGGCTGCTGATTAAAATATTTTCTCTTAGAATATTTTTGCCGAAGTTCATTTTTGGCCAGCAGATGGTGTACTTGCACAACCAATATTTTTCATGTCTTCGCACTTGATAGCGCTAAGAAAAGATCTTTTTTACTGTTTCGAATTAGAGGTTGTTCTTACGTCTGCGTTCAGTTTCCTTTAGGATTGTCATTATTCGGGGAAAGGAGATGAGCGCAAGTAACTGACGTTTTGGGCAACGTACAGCAGAACAGGCATGGTGGTATTAATTTGTTGTCACAGCCTCTTTGTGATAAACAAAATCAAATGATGGCTTTTTTCCAAGATGCATTTGATAGGAAACAGTGTGTTACTGATGTTGCATTTAATACAGAAAAGTAAATATCTGGCAGAATTCCAGGTAAAAAAACAGCAGGAACTTAGTGAAACTATGATGTGTACTTGTACTTGGGCCATCAAAATTAGTGAGAAATGCTGCTGTGCTGCAAGTCCTTATGCTTTAGTTTAAAAGTTTACCAAGTACGTATTCTTTCCCACATGGCGATGTTCAATTTTACATTGAAGCATCTGTATCTGAAGGATCATGAAACCTTAATTTTTACTATTTATGTTATTTAAGAAACAATATTATTATTTGTAGAATCCAGCACAGTGGCATTGTGCCAGAGAGATCATAAGTCATGTAGCAGTGTTTACTTTTTTTAGGTAAGAGTATGACAGATTCTGGGGGTTTGGAAGATGGGGCAAAGTTGTAGTCTAATATTATATGGAACAGTGGAAAAAAAAAAGGGCAGAAAGCTAAATGCATGCTTTAAAACTTGACAACTGCTATCAGTGATTTACAAGTTTAGCCTTATCATATTTGGATTATTCCAGAATCTCTGTTGTGTATTTTGAATGTATTTATGGTTATTTGACAGTTTTGAACATGGATTAAATCTTTATGAATAAGGAAATAAGCTATGAAAGCAAATGTTCTGTAGACTGTATAGAGCTTTATAGAAAATAAATTTAAAATAGTGGAATGTTTGCTTGAAATATTACTCAGTGCTCTATGCATTTTAATTGCTGTTACATTTAATTACAGTGCTTTGTAGGAGAATGACGACGTAGGTGACTCAAGAAAAAGCATTGTACTAAGGAACAGATTGACAGGATCATTATTTATATTAAGATTATAAACATTATTAGATATACATTCAAGGTTATATCTTTGTGTTGCTATAACGTTACCTGGACTTGAGTGAAAATTAACATTCCTGAAAGAGTTTATAATGTCAATAATAAAGCACCAGTCTCATTAGCTGCAGTTTTTAAACTGATTCATGAATGGACTGTTAACACCTAATAGTTATGATTGTTGAGTAAGTTTAATTGAGAAGTGATTATTTTTTTTTAGTATGTAATTTCAAGACAGCTGTCTTTCTGAGTTAGAATCATTGTAATGCCAACTTGAGCCACCTTGGACTACGAAAGACTAGCCTGTGGAACGGTTGCGAAAAAATTACTATTCCTGTGAGTAAGGGGAAGGAAGAGTGTTATTTTTTTTCTGATATAATAACTTTATTAACTTTTTATTAACTTATCTATCAGCTTTACCTGTGAGTAAATTGAAGAGTGTGATTCAGCTACTTCTTCTGTACAGTCTCTGTTCTGGTGAGCTACTGTTAGGCCTTCCACTTCCATGGCATTTCCAGCTGTTGTTCAAATCAAACCACCAATTACCGAAGCCACAAATTAAGTTGTTTCATTGTATGAGGTACAAGGAGCTCAGTTTAACTTTTTGGTTCCCCACCTCTCCATTTTTTTTTCTTCTTTTTTTCATTTTCCTCTGTGTCCTGCTTTCAGCTGTAACAGTAACCACGACACTCTGTTTAGTGGGTTTTTCTTTTTGGGTTTTTTTTAATTGATTTGAAATTGTATTTTTATGGACAGATGGGAAAGACACATAAAACCCCTACCTGGACTGATCTAGCAGCTAGGGAATGGGGAAGATCTGCCCAGTTTCAAAAGAAGCTCTAAAGAGAAGTAACTGATCTGATGTTTATAATGGGTCATAAAACACGTCTGACTTTAGTGCTATCAAAGGCATTTGCTATTCAGTGGAGAAAAGCTAAGGTTGAAAAAAGTGCATATAAATACCATCTTGCCTTTCTCACCACTGTTCTTCAGCTCTTTTCTTGACAATACCACTTTACTTCCCTTTTCCCTTCACTTTATTTCTCGTGGCGAGACAGTTCTATTGCCTACCTTCTCCCATGTCTAAGCCATGGGGAATTATCTGATTAGTAATATAAGACTGATGAATTCAGTGGTGTTTGTAGGCGAACGTTTGGTTATTTTTGCTAAATAGTAGGTACATCTGTAATGTAACATTAACTCTAGCAACAGATACACTCAAGTTTCCTGCTGTATCCCTTAACAGAGTAGCTACCTTGATTTTTAAAGCAGCACCTTAAAGCAGTATATCTAGAGTTTGTATTTGACCATGAAGTAAGTTAGGGATGGCATCTGAGTTGTAGCTTAACTGCAGGCTACAGGAGAGTAGCAAGCATAAGCAATTGAAGACTCTGGAGAGCTTCAGTGACAAATTCCTGAGCAAAGCTGTCTCCTGGACCTCAGACTCAACAAAGGACTTGTTGCAGATGTGAAGGTTGAAAGCAGTCTTGGCTGTAGCGACCATGAGATGGTGGTGCTTAGGACCTTAAGAGGAGGAGCAGGACCACAACCCCAGATTTCAAGAGAGCAGACTTTGGACTCTTCAGTGCTTGGAACAGTCCGATTGGGTAAGACCCTGAAGGAAAGAAGGGCCCAAGAAAGCTGGTTGGTATTTACCTCCTCTAAGCTCAAGAATGGTCCATCCTAATGAGCTGGAAGTCAGGAAAAAAATCACAGAATCATAGAATCCAGCTTGGAAGGGACCTCAGACATCAGTTGGTCCAACCTTTCTTGGCAAAGCATGACCTAGACAAGATGGCCCAGCACTCTGTCCAGCTGAATCTTTAAAGAGTGTCCGGTGTTGGGGAACACTGCTCTTCCCTGGGGAGATTATTCCAGTGGCTGAGTGTTCTCACTGTGAAAAATTTTCCTCTTGTGTGCAACCAGAATCTCTCCAGGAGTAATTTGTACCCATTACGCCTCATGTTTTCCATGGGACTCTTTGTAAAAGGAGAATCTCCATCTCCTTTACATACTGCAACATGGTAATAAGGTCTCCTATGAGCCTTCTTTTCTCAAGGCTGAACAATCCCAGTTCTCTCAGCCTTTCCTCGCATGGCAGGCTTCCCAGTCCTTTGATCATCTTTCTGGCGTTCCTCCAACCCCCTTCAGCCTGTTCACATCTTTTTTTTGCATAGTGGGGACTAAAACTGAAGACAGTGTTCCAGGTGTGGCCTGGATAGAGTGCAACAATGATTTCTTTATCTCTGCCAGTGATGCACTTGTTGATGCAACCCAGCATCCTGTTGGCTTTCTCAAAATGCCAGGGGTCTGCATGCATGATCAAGAACCTTCTGATAATCATAGAATAATAGAATAGTTAGGGTTGGAAAGGACCTTAAGATCATCTAGTTCCAACCCCACTGCCATGGGCAGGGACACCTCGCACTAAACCATGTCACCCAAGGCTCTGTCCAGCCTGGCCTTGAACACCGCCAGGGATGGAGCATTCACAACTTCCTTGGGCAACCCGTTCCAGTGCCTCACCACCTTCACTGTAAAGAACTTCTTCCTTATATCTAATCTAAACTTCCCCTGTCTAAGTTTGAAGCCATTACCCTTTTTCCTACCACTACAGTCCCTAAGGAAGAGTCCCTCCCCAGCATCCAGATACTTCCAGATACTGGAAGGCTGCTATGAGGTCTCCATGCAGCTTCTCTTCTCCAGGCTGAACAGCCCCAACTCTCTCAGCCTGTCTTCATACGGGAGGTGCTCCAGTCCCCTGATCATCCTCATGGCCCTCCTCTGGACTTGCTCCAACAACTCCATGTCCTTTTTATATTCAGGACACCAGAACTGTATACAGTACTCCAAGTGAGGTCTCACGGGAGCAGAGTAGAGCGGCGGGATCACCTCCTCTGACCTGCTGGTCACACTTCTTTTGATGCAGCCCAGGATACTGTTGGCTTTCTGGGCTGCAAGCACACACTGAAGCCAGCTCATGTTAAGCTTCTCATCAACCAACACCCCCAAGTCCTTCTCTGCAGGGCTGCTCTGAATCTCTTCTCCGCCCAACCTGTAGCAGTGCCTGGGATTGCCCCGACCCACATGTACGACCTTGCTTTTACCAGCGGTGCCCAGTGGCAGGACCAGAGGCAATGTGCAAAGGCTGAAACACAGGAGGTTCTTCCCAAACATGAGGGAACACATTTTCACTGTGAGGGTGACTGAGCCCTGGCACAGGTGGTCCAGAGAGACTGTGTATTCTCCATCCTTGCTGAGCTAGTCCTACACATTGTCTTTTGCAAACAACTGTAAGTATATCTTTTGTATTCTGTCCTTTACAGTATTGTATTGGGTTTGCATTGGGAAGGTTTGGGGACGGTTTCTGTGAGAAGCTGCTAGAAGCTTCCCCGGTGTCCAACGGAGCGAATGCCAGCTGGCTGCAAGACAGACCTGCTGCTGGCGAAGGCTGAGCTAATGAGCAACGGTGGTAGCACCTTTGGGATCATATATTTAAGAAGAAACTGCAGCTAAACAGCAACTGCAGCCGGAGAGAAGAGTGAGAACATGTGAGAGAAACAGGTCTGCAGACACCAAGGTCAGTGCAGAAGAAGCGAGGAGGTGCTCCAGGTCCCAGAGCAGAGATTCCCCTATAGCCTGTGATGCAGACCACGGTGAGGCAGGCTGTGCCCTGCAGCAGGGGTGGAGCAGATATCCACTTGCAGCCTATGGAGGACCTCACACCAGAGCAGGGTGATGCCCAAAGGAGGCTGTGACCCCATGGGAAGCCAGCACTGGAGCAGGCTCCAGGCAGGACCTGGGGCCCCATGGAGATAGGAGCCCACACTGGAGCAGGTTTGCTGCAGGACTTGTGACCCCGCGGGGGACCCATGCTGGAGCAGTCTGTTCCTGGAGGACTGCACCCATGGAAGGGGCCCACACTGGAGCAGTTCATGAAAACTGCAGCCTGTAGGAAGGTCTCACATGGAGAAGTTTGTGGAGGATTGTCTCCTGTGGGAAAGACCTTGTGCTGGAGGAGCAAGAGTTAACTGACCACAACCTGCATTCTCCATCCTAATGCACTGCTGGGGAAGAGGAGGTAGAGAATTTGGGAGTAAAGTTGAGGCTAGCAAGAAGAGAAAGGTGGTGGGAAGGTGTTTTGAGGTAGAGTTTGTATTTGTCATTAACCTACTCTGCTTTTATTGGTAGTAAATTAAAATAACTTTTCCCTAACTCAAGTCTGTTTTGCCTGTGACAGTAATTGCTGAGTGATCTCCTTGTCCTTATCTTGACCCATGAGCTTTTTGTTGTATTTCTTCTCCCCTGTCCATTGGAAGAGGGAAATAATGATAGCATGACTTTTGGCAGCTGGGACCAAGCCAGGGCCAGCAAACCACAAGTATCATGGTTTAAGCCCAGCTGGTAGCTCAGAACCACACAGCCACTCACTCACTCTCCCCTCTTCCCCCCCACCCCTGCTTCCAGAGGAATTGGGAGGAGAATCAAAAGAATGTAACTCCTACAGGCTGAAATAAGAACAGTCCAGTAACTAAGGTATAATACAAAACCACTACTGCTACCACCAATAATAATAATGGTAAGGGAAGTAACAAGGGGAGAGAATACAATTGCTCACCACCCGCTGACCGATATCCAGCGCAACCTGAGCAGTGATCTGGGCCTTCTGGGTAACACCCCCCAGTTTATATACTGGGCATGATGTGCTGTGGTATGGAATACCCCTTTGTCCAGTTTGGGTCAGGTGTCCTGTCTCTGCTTCGTCCCAGCTTCTTGCGCCTCTCCTCACTGGCAGGGCACGAGAGACTGAAAAGTCCTTGATGGGAGTAAGCATTACTTAGCAACAACTAAAACCATCAGTGTGTTATCAGCATTGTTCTCAGACTAAAGTAAAAAACACAGCACAGCACCAGCTACTAAGAAGGAGAAAAATAACTGGAGAAAATTGAACCCAGGACAAGGATGTACATAGGATGAGCATAGCTTAATGAAAGTACATGGACTCTTTTTTGTGGGTTTCCCCCCCCCCCCCCCAAATGTAGGAAGTTCTGCATGTTTTAGTACCTAAGTCTGTGACCTGCCTAGGGGATGGGTGAAAGGCTGTGGATGTTGTCTATCTAGGCTTTAACAAAGCCCTTGGCACTGTTTCCCACAGCATTCTCCTGGAAAAACTGGCTGCTCATGGCTTGGATGGGTCTATTCTTCGCTGGGTAAAAATCTGGCTGTATGGCTGAGGCCAAAGTATGGTGGTGAATTGAGATAAATCTGGTTGGTGGCTGGTCCCAAGAGGTGTTTCCTAGGGCTCAGAACTGGGGACAGGTCTCATTAATATCTTTACCAGTGATCTGGACAAGGAGATTGAGTGTTTTCATATGACAGCAGTTTGGGTTGGAGTGTTGATCTGCTGGAGGATAGGAAGTCTCTGCAGAGGGATCTGGACAGGCTGGGTTGATGGGCTGTGGCTGGTGGTATGAGGTTCAACAAAGCAAGGTGCTGGGTTCTGCATTTGGGCCACAACAACCCCATGCAACGCTCCAGGTTTGGGGAAGAGTGGCTGGAAAGCTGCTTAGTGGGAAAGGACCTGGGGCAGCTGACTGACAGAGCTGAACATGAGCCAGCTTGTGCCCAGGCAGCCAAGAAGGGCAACAGCATCCTGGCCTGTATCAGCAATAGTGTGGCCAGCAGGGCCAGGGCACTGATCATCCCCCTGTACTCAGCACTGGTAAGTTTATATCTCAAATACTGTGTTCAGTTTTTGGGCACTGAGGTGCTGGAGCATGTCTGAAGAAGAACAACGAAGCTGGTGAAGGGTCTGGAGAACAGGTCTTGTGAGGACTGGTTGAGGGAACTGGGATTGTTTAGCCTGGAGAAAAGGAGGCTTAGGGGAGACCTAATAGCCCTCTACAACTACCTGAAAGGAGGTTGTAGTGAGGTGGGTGTTGGTCTCTTCTCCCAAGTGATAGGAAAAGGTGAAACGGCCTGAAGTTGCACTAAGGTTGGCTTAGATTGATTATTAGGGAAAATGTCTTCACTGAAAGGGTTGTCAAGCATTCAAACAGGCTTCCCAAGAAAGTGGTTGAGTCACCGTCTCTGGGGGTATTTAAAAGATGTGTAGATATGACGCTTAGGCACCTGGTGTAGTGGTGGACTTGGCAGTGCTAAGTTAATGGTTGGACTCAATCATCTTAAGCATCTTTTCCAAACTAAATGATTCTGTGGTTCTATGTTTCTGTGTGAGATGTCATTTCCCTATGATCTTCTCATAGTTGAGATCAATGTGAGCATTCCTTCGGTTACATGTTTGGTTCTAGCATGCATTTCCAAAGAGAATGTAATTGCTTCTGTATTTCTCCCTACCCTTCAAAAGCTGCTGCATAGCAATGGTTGTATCTGAAAGGATGCTGAGAAGAAAAAACAGATCAAATGAGGGTAATAGTTTGTATCTCCTAATCTGTGTGTTTATGGCTGTTGTGGTTTAAGCCCAGCCGGTAACTCAGAACCACACAGCCGCTCGCTCACTCCCCCTCCTTTTTCCTCCCCCTGCTCCCGGAGGGATGGGGAGGAGAATCGGAAGAATGTGACTCCCACGGGTTGAGATAAGAGCAGTCCCGTAACTAAGGTATAATACAAAACCACTACTGCTACCACCAGTGATAATAATGATTAGTGAAATAGCAAGGGGAGAGAATACAATTGCTCACCACCCGCCGACCGATACCCAGCCCGACCCGAGCAGTGATCTGGGCCTTCCGGGTAACTCCCCCCAGTTTATATACTGGGCATGATGTGCTGTGGTATGGAATACCCCTTTGTCCAGTTTGGGTCAGGTGTCCTGTCTCTGCTTCCTCCCGGCTTCCCCTCCTCCCTGGCAAAGCATGAGACTGAGAAAGTCCTTGGTTGGAATAAACATTACTTAGCAACAACTAAAAACATCGGTGTTATCAGTGTTGTTCCCAGGCTGAAAGTTAAAAAACACAGCACTGCACCAACTATTAAGCAGGAGAAAAATGACTGCTGTAGCTGAACCCAGGACAATGGCGCAGAGATTTTGTTCATAGCATTTTTCTGTCTGTGTTTTATGCACTTCAAAAATGCAATAAAAACCTGTAGATGTTTTTATTACATTCATTGGTGTGTAGAGAGGAGTGGGTGACCAAGCACAACTTTTTGTCTGTGTTTCTCCGACTCCTTTCACTATCTCTTAATTAGTTTTTTTAACTCCTCTTTATTATTTGAGTTGTTACAGTCAGCCGGAGGGGCTTTTTGATCCTAGTTGTAGAACAGATGTCTTATTTGCCAGGTTAATATTGAAATGAATCCATGAGATAATCACAGGAAAAATTAAACACTGAAAAAGGATTGTGTGTGCTAATGTATACATACAGAAATCATGTTTATAAAAATAGAATACATTCCACCGTTGGCCTGTTTGTAAAGTGCAAGGGATAATATTGTGTCACTATTGCAAGTGTTTTAGTAAAAGGAAATGAATAAAAAATAATATCATTTAGAGCCTATTTTATTCTTATCTGCAAAGAGGTCCCTGCTTACAACCTTGAGCTTCACTTTTTACCAGTTTACTGAAGGCTACATTTTTCTTTCTGTCTTTGTGAAAAGAATGGGCCAGCTTCTTCTAAACTTCTAAACATGCAGTTGTTCAGATATTTGATTGCTGCTTGTGAAGTGTCTCAATTTATCTCCACATTGCATTAAAAGCTTGTTCAAAGTTAAGCAAAGTCTTGGTGGTAATTTACAGTAAGTTTGAGTCATCTACAGTGTTAGTGAAGATTTAAATACTGGTCTTTTGTAGAAACTACAGTATTTCTCTGAAGAAATACAAGGTAAGTCTCATTTGCATAGCAATGACCATAGATGGTAAGATGTTTCAAGTCTCTATTTCTTTGTTACAGTAAAGAAAGAAAAATATGTTATTTTCCAGCATGTTTCCTGATTGTGTGGTACAGTTGTCAAAGATGACAGGTATTCTTCAAAGAATTTGCCATGAAAATGTGGATATATTAGAAATACTTTCTTTACACTTTCCCATGAAATTATTACAGTGCTCTGATACAATTGTGATATTCTGAGCAGTATAAATATGTAATCTTTTTAGTGTGCATTGTAACTGTAAAGTTTAGAAACAGTTGCATAACTGTTGGAAAAGTTAGAATCGCCATTTTATTTTAAAATTAATTTAAGAATTTTACGTAATGTTTTGGACTATTAAAGAACATATGTTTGTGAGAGAAAGTAACAGCTTTAATACTAATTTGTAATAATTACTTTTAACAATTTAGGCATAAATACAAAACTGATTGATTTTTCTTTTTTTTTTTTTTTTACATTCAAGGATTGTAGGAAATAAATCAGTGTGATTTTAGCATTTCAGTGAGTTTCATAGAATATTTCCTTTTGAGCTAAGACTACTTGTCCAAAATAGTCTTTAGGAAATGGAAATAGGTTATGCATCTTGAGTGTAGAGGTTGTGGCTTGTGTATTTGTTATGTCTGGTATTGTGAAGCCACTTTCTCCTAGGATTGTTCTCCATGGGAGAATTCACTTTTGTTTTAGGGACAAACCACTAGGAGTTTGCCTGATGACTAGTTGTGACTTGACTCACGGAATGTGAAAAGCTGAGATGTAGTGTTAAAAAGGAAAAAAAGAAACTTAAGTGTTACTTAATTTTTAGTAAGAGAAGAGTAAGATTTCAGGATGTTATGGTTGCTAAAAGCTTACATGGATTAAAGGGGTGACTGGATGAATAAATTGGAGAAAAGCACCCAGGGTACGTAAAATAGAAGGATAACACCTCTGTCTGGAGAAACCTTCAGTCTGTAAATTGCTGCAGGCTGGAATGCTATTCTGGGGAAGTATTGCTTTGCTTATACTGTTTGTCTACTTACGCACTGTCCAAGAGTATGCTGCCTAGGTTAACAGTTGATTTAAATCTGTTGTATTGTTGTCTTCTGATACTGAATGTGTATCTGTGCCTACATGGTTGAATAATTCCTTCTATTTTGCTGTATTAATTTGTTTCTCCAAATTGACTGCACTATTCGTGAGCAAAGATAAATGTTACGTCATTTAAAAAAAAATAAAATCTGCAAATGAATTTGAGGAATAATTAGTTAAAATCGTGGCTTCAAATTTTCTATTTTACAGCTCTACTCTCTTGTTGATGATTAGGATTTTTAAATTTGAAAGGTGTAAATTTTACCAGCATCTATTACTTAAGTTCATATCAGTGTTTAGGTTTTTTCTGTGATAACGATCATCATATGAAATTTCTTCCATTTAAGAAAAAACAACAAAAATTGCTGTTAGGAATAAACTAATTCTGTGTAAGTCCTTCACTCCTTTGTAAAAGTCACAGATAACTTACAGATAGTTTTTCTTAGAAAGTGAAATAATCATAGCAGGCAGTCAGAAGTGCATGTTCAATGAGAAGGTTGAACTTTATACAGAAGTTACTATTTTGTATATAGATTCCAGTTGCTGCGTATGTAACATGCTTGACATAAAATCTCAAAAACCAAAGAAATGAAAACTGAGATTATTAAATGTTCATTACTTCTTGCTTTAACCTATATTTTTACTTCACTACTGGCCCAACTATGGAATGTCACCATATTTCTTCATCAGCTGCATCAAGATTGCGGTCTGCCATCAATTTGTTCTCAAAGTTGAGCAAGATTGCCAGAACTGTACAGAGTCCAGTGGTGGAGGCATGGAGCAGGTTAAAGTGAAGGGCATGTTTAAGAGCTGTCTTCCTGATAAAGAAACTTGCCTGAATTGATTTTGTAACAGTTTTGATTTTATTTCTTGTTTTTCTGACTGTTTGCGCACCAGCTAATGTCTTCCCTGGAGGTACGAATAATTGCTGTTATAATGAAGTGTAATCTTTTTCTCTTCAGTTTTGTAGCTTTGATCTTTGTTATATTGACTCTTATATGTTGTATTACCTGAAATTAGAATTGCACTTTGTGAATGAATCTGAAATACAACAAAAACTACATCTATGGCTTTCTGAATGACTTTTAATATACAAATTTTATGGGCAATAATGTAAGGAAACAGCTGAAATCCCATTAAATCAGTAGGTTTCTTCTGTGGTGTATTTCTTATGCAGTATATAATCATGGTTAGAAATACTTCTGAAGTGATATAATAGTTTTAGTTTCTCTACTTTTCAGAGAAATGGTAAATTTATGCATGTAAATTAAATTGTAAAATAATTTTTCATGCTATTTAGTATTACTTTCTAAGTAATTAAAAAGCATAGGTAGGCCCAGTGGTACTTAGTGGCTTCCAGCTGTCAACTCATCAAAGATTTTTGTCTGCAGCTATTATTTCTATTGTGTATGCTGTTTCAATCCATGTTAGATTTGATGTATGAAGTGTTAAGCAGATATGAACTCCTTTATGTTCTTGGCTCAGAAGATCTATTAGAACTTGTTCTAAGTCTTACTAAGGTCAAGGGAATTTTTTTCTGGTAACTTCAGCTGTCTTTTAACATGCTTACAGATTTTTATCAATATACAGTCTTTTTAAGAGCTAGATCAGGTGTGTATCTTTATAAAACAGTCTTGGTCAAAAATTGCATTGCTTTATAAATTTACTAATACATTTATTGTTTATCTTTTTCAGGGTATCGAGGAATGGAATATTGCCCATCTTAACACAATATTGGATGTTGTAGAAGAAGACTGTGGCATTTCTATTGAGGGTGTAAATACGCCCTATCTGTATTTTGGCATGTGGAAAACAACGTTTGCATGGCACACAGAAGACATGGATCTCTACAGTATTAATTATCTCCATTTCGGGGAGCCAAAGTCATGGCAAGTATAAATTTTTATGAAAGATTATTTCATTTATCTGTTTGTTTCGGCTGACTAAATGAAACAGATGTGGTACAGTTGCTTCACAACAATAAGCTTTACTGAACAACTAAGTAGTTTTTTTTTCTTTTTTTAAGCTGAGAATGCTATGAAATATGTGAGATTTGTGATGTAAAGAACATTGCCATAATGCATTCTTTAATTTTAAAGGAAAAGACTAAAAAGTACATAAGGCTTATTTGAATTCAACAGAAGAAGATTGAAATGATTCACTATGAGAAGTTTAATGAGTTGGGAACCCAAAGATTATTTGAAGAAACTCCGTAAGGCTTCTTTGAAATCAGTTTGTTTGGTTCAGTTGTCCTTTGGGACTGCCTAACATGTTTTGTATTAAACATGCACGTAATTGCTTTTTTGAATCAGAGCCATATTCTCTAGTGTTAACTCAGAGCACCCAGTTGGAGATAAGATTGTGTTAAAGGTGCTTCCTAAACATGTAGCTTCTGCTATCCTTTCTCTATAGTGTTAGATTTTTGATTGAACACCTCTTAATAGAGAGACAAGGAGGTTTAATGTTATACACGTAGATGTGATATACATGTATCTAAAAGTATATGAGAAAAATGTTTTTGTTTTGATCATAAAATCTTACTTTTTAAAAAATACCTGTGAAGAGAACATAAAATCATTAGAAAGATATATAAAAGATATTTTATGCGTAGCTTGGTTCTGGCAGTTTCTAGTCATCCAAACTTATGTGGAAGATTTTGTAGCTGGTAATTTCATAAAACATGAATGGTAATTTTTGTATCCATACAAAAGACAAAGACCTATGGAACATCATGTATTTAAATTGAGAAGGTGGTAAATTGGTCAGCTACTAGTTTTTAGGTAGTTTCTTTGTTTACCTGCTTTTCTTGTGTAGTGATCGCCTACATTTAGGCAGAGAAGGTACACCTATTGTAGTAATACAAATCTATGTTTTGATTAGTTTTATATATATATATTTTAAAGTGCTACTTTGATAGAATTAGATGTACTAAGAAAGTCTTCTCGGCCATAAGAGTGGAATCTGAGTTGAATGTAAAGATAGGTAATTCCAAAATGTTCTAAGATGATAGGAGACATTTAACTAAAACAACAATTACATAAAAAATGTTTTGGTTTCTTTTTAAAATTTTAAAAGTGCTAGTTATAGAAAACCTTACTGCATTTTGTAAAATTCCAGGTAGTAGAGACATTACTTAAACCCTGAAGATCTTAGACACAATGGGTAAAAGAAAACTTTTAAGTATTTTGAAGGAGGTGTGAGTTGATAATATAAGTGCTTTTCTAGTTTACAGATACTTGTTTACACTTGCAAATGAAAAAAAAATCATTAAACACTGACCTCTTCATCTTTTGAAGAAATAGCAGTGGATACGACTTTATTTTCTCGACCACACTGGTCCATTTGTTTAGAAATGCAGCCCTAAAAGAAGTTGAATTCAAGACAGTGAAAGATCTGCTTGTTGTTGCAGATGTGGTTTTACTGGAGGAAGGCTGCAGTAATTTATGCTAATGCTGTTTCTGTATAAGTAAAATGTATTTTGTGTTAGTGTGATATTAGTATAATATTTTCTTCAAAAAAGTGGAAGATAAGTGGAATCTTAGGATACAGATAGTAAAGATATTGTCTGCCCTTAAAAAATTTAAACTGAGTTGACAAGTGCTTCCTTAGCGAAACCAAATACCCTGGCACGTAACACATGTTTTTTAATTTTACTGGATATATAACCCACATTGGTTTTATGGAGAACTGAAAAATATTTTATGAAGAAGCACGATACATAACGTGTTTTCTCTGAAAGAGAAGAGAGCTACTTCCATCTGATTGTTGTGATGAGAACTTGTAGGCAGCAGCTCTATCTGACTGCTGTGGCCATCTTTATGAAATGGAAACATTCTCCTGTATTTAGGCATAGATTAACTTTCATTTCTTACACTCTGTGCAGTTTCACTTTCAAGAGGTACACAAGGAAGTTTATATTTAGTTTTATATTATGTGTACAGGTACCTCCATTACTGCCTGATATGAAAAAGTGTGTGTGATAACCATTTGAAAAATCAGGACTATGGCTTTTTGTGTATTTATGTGTGTATATATTTGTGTAATGCGTACGTTTACTTTATAGATTATTCTTTTCTTGCAAAAAAGTGGAAAAAAGGGGAAATAATCTAAAGGAGAAAAATGAATTAAGAAAATTTTGAAGCTCTGAAACAAAACAATATGAGGGAAAAAGGGTGAAGAAAGATTTGCTGGAAAGGGGATAGTGTCTTTTAAAATTACTTGCTATCAAGCAGAATTTTTACTGCAACTTTTCCTCAGCATTATTTTCTGAAAGGGGAGAAAATCTTGAAGATGGGACCTTATTGTACATCAGAGTTTCTTAGAAAAAAATGTCTTCTTATCAAGAAGAACCATTGCTGTGACTGATAATTCACTAAATTAATCCAGTTTGTTGTTTATATATTTCATAATGGTATCTTGAACCACTTATTAGTATTAAAAATTATTCAGTCTGCCATTTGTTGTTAAATATGTCCTTCTACTGTAATTCTTATTTCAGGAGGATAGGCCCTCACTAAAGAGAATTTATTTTTGTTTTGTTTAATTAAATTTTAGGAGTTTTGTCATGTTGCCAGTGTTGAGCTGCTCTTGGAAGTTGATGCCTAGCAGAAACCAGATTTTTGTTAATAGTACAAGTGTTAGAATATTAGTAAAAAAAGAGTAAAGATATGTGGAGAATATATTTAATATGTTACTTTAGAAAGTAATTTTTTTTTTTTTTTAAATTGTGCTCATTTTGTGCACCTTTTATATCTGGTGATGGAGGACTGAATTTTGCATAAAGAATCAGCTTTTACTTCCGTTGAAAGGGGCACATTGTAAACTTGCAGTATAACACAAGCATAACTTAAGTATTAATTTTTGTGGTGTTTTCTGTGACATTCCATCTGGTCGTCATCTTCTGAAAACGGGAAATGGCAAGAAACAATGCATTATGTTAAAACCCCCTCCTATTTAGTAATGTATTTAAAATCACAAAATGCCTTGCAGGGTTGTTCACTTATAAAATAAGAGGAATATGTACTACAGAAAGAGAAGATAGTTCTGTTATTGTGACAACATCAAGAAGAAGAAAGCAGGTTGTTGAAGAGGGAATGCTTAGACAGCCAAAATCAGGTGGATTAGGAGAGTGAGACTTGACCCAGCATTTTATTTAGGTTGTAAGAGTAGGGAGAAATGGATCTATGGTGAAATTTAAAATCAGGCAGATGCTTTAGGTTCAGGAATTCTTTTCAGAAGCTCAGTGGTTGCAGGATGATCAGAAATCTGATCTTGCCTGTAATTATTGCCCTGGACCGTTTCAGTGTTACCTCTTGCTTGGTATGGGTATAAGCTGTTTTTATGGATTTGCCAGTGTAGAATGTGTACTGATACCTGTTCATCTTCCCTTATGAAGTGGAAAAATGAGGAAAGATAGATAGTTATATGGTAGGAGCTGTGGAATTCTTTAAAACGTGATCTCATGTGAAGGTCTTCAGATTTTGAATGCCAGTAACAGAGGAAGTAGTAATGGGATTATGAGTATGGTGGGACAGAAATGGACAAAATCATGTAGAGAAAAAGGTGAAGAAGGGAAGGCATACTCAGACTGATGCTAATGTGGTATGATTTAAGAACAAATACGTGATAAAGTAAGTGGGTTAAAAGAGGCTCAGCTAGATCCTGACAGAGTCTTCTGGGGCAGCATCAATAGGACAGCAGCTGACAAAGACTGGTCAAAATCTGTCTGGGTGATGCAGAGTTCAGCATGAGTGGAAGAGTCTTGTTACCTTTGCACAAGTTATGCATACCACTGACATTTTCCTAGTTTTGTTCTGTGTCTAGGAGAAATAACAGATACAGAAAATTACAGTAAAGTGCAGTCTTTTAGTGTGAAAAATGGGAGTAATGTATAAAACTTCGTGATAGCTGGGGAGGCAGTTATGCTCAACTTAGAAGAGGATTGGCTGCACTTAGTGCTGAAAATGATCAGGAAAGTTAGAAATAAGAATATCAGGAGAGATTACACAGAGATTACTATAATCAAATAGAGATTCTGTTTGTAAAAATGTGACTATAATTAAACAGTACAGCAGTTTGACAGCAATCTGAAAGGGTTATCACTGCGCTTGAAACCAAGCCATCATTTGGTAATTAGAATATTCTCCATAAAGTAAGAGAACTTTGCTGAAAGTGGTGGTGTGGTGGGTTTTTTTTTTTTGTCATATTCACTCCCACCCTGTAGAAGAGGATTTTGTTCCTTGAAATATTAAGTAAAGAAACATTTTAGGAGGTGATGGACCTTGAAATTTCTGTGTCAAAACACCATGTTTTAACTTCCTAAATTAAGTTTGAGACTTCTATTTGTTTATATTTTAAAAATCTGTTTATAATGTTTATATATATTAAATATTACCCACCTAAATATATAGCAGAGCAAATTAGTGTTGCTTATAGAAAGTGGCATGGGATTCTCAGCCCAGTGTCTGGAATTAAATAGCATTATTTTGATATAAGGTGGAGGTTGCATATTGCCTGTTATCAACTGTGAAAGCAGTGAATAATTGGGAGAATACAAGAGGCTGCTTGACTGATGACCATCTTGCTTAACTGGGTATGTTTTGCACAGTAAAGCAACAATTCTTTGTTTTTGATGTCTTTTTATGTTCATGCTTTGAATAGTACTGTTTTAAAAGTTGCCCCATTTGTAAAACATACCACTTAACTGAGCCCCTGACAAGGATTACGAGATTTTCTTTCATCTACAGTCATCAGGATACTATGCATGTGTTAAAATTAAGTGGATTCAAATTCATTTTTGAATTTATCTACCGCCTACTGTTACAAAATATGACAGTGCTGAGTAACCAATTACTCTGTTGCACAGAAAGCAGTACAAGTGACACAACAATCCAACCCACTTCTTTTATTTGGAAGGTGCAATTTATAAAATCAAATGCAGCATTGAAGAGTAGAGTCTGATGTCACTAGGAAGGTAGAAAAGATAATACCGACTAATGTTTTTAAATACATGAAATTTTCCAAGTTAGGCTTTATATTCATTTTATTGATGATGTTAAGTCTTGGTCAAGATGGGCTTCTGTTCTGCAAGATCTTTGGCTATGAGGTAGAACAAATTTAGGTTTATTTCATAGTCTCAAAAAACCCCCACCCAAGAAACCAAAACCATATACTTATGTTGTTTGTTTA
Source organism: Strigops habroptila (assembly GCF_004027225.2). Lineage (NCBI taxonomy): Eukaryota > Metazoa > Chordata > Aves > Psittaciformes > Psittacidae > Strigops > Strigops habroptila. The sequence continues at coordinate 72,051,216 of NC_044302.2, read as the reverse complement.
GCATACTGATAGATGTTGGGACTTGAATAGTTTATTTTGACTCCCTCATTACTAACTGTGGATAATGTGAATACATGTATTTTATGTATTCAGCCCTTCTGAAATACATGATACTGTTCTGTATATTCTTCTGTTTATATTTCTATATACTTTTTGTCTCTCCTGCCTCCATTGATGCCCATAATGGGGTTCGGTGGTGAATTATCTGTGGAGGCTTTCCTTTGAAGAAGTTTCATGCTTATTTAATACTTATTTTCTTTAAAGCCCAGATGTATAGCACCTCTGAAAATGTTATCTGTGGTATTTTTCCAAATATGTGGGGTACTCCCTGAGAACTTTTTGAGTTGTCAGGACTGTTTGTTTTTAATGTGTAATTTCACTTTTCTATTCTTACAAGAATTAGGAATATGGATTAGCATAAGAGGATTCTAATGCAGAATATAAGAAGTCTGTAGATGAAGTAAGGGGAGAGTTTTTTTTGCAGTCCTTATGGGCAAATTATAAAGGCAAATAAAGGCAAAATATTTTGTGAGCTGATTCTTACTTGTGTATAGTTGTTGACTTAAAAATTTTTCTGTAAAAATTGTATGTTCTGATATATGGTCTGGGTTGTAATCTGTGGTGTTGGGAGATTGTAGAGAAGACAGAGCCACAATCTTCTCAGAGATGCACTGACATGACAAAGGAAAGGTAGCAGTAATCACAGCTTGCAACAAGGGACATTTTTGATGGATAGAAGGAAAACGTAATTCACAATGGCATTGTAATAGGTTGCTTAGAGAAGCTGCCGAGTCTTCGGAAATTTTCAAAGCTTGACTATATGTTGTCCTGTACCAACTGCTCTGACTTTGAAGTTCGCCATAGGTTGATAAGGAGCTTGGACTAGATGATATTCAGGTCCCTTCCAACCTGAATTTTTCTTTTATTCTGTGGTATGAATTTTAAACAAGATGGTGCTCTAAGTTGCTTTGCTGATGTATGAGGTGACTTGAAAATAAATTCTGAATCAACTCTTTACTTATCTGCAGAATTCTAAACCTGTGAGTAAAGTTGCTTGCAACTCATTTTTGCAACCATTTGTGATGCTAATTCTTTCTAGTTTCTATCTACTTATATGTTTTCAGCAATGTTTTTCTTTATCTCCATTCTGAGAAATATGAAGCCCTTAGAAATATAGGATTGTAGAAAAACATTACCTTCCCTCCCCCCCATTCACAAAGCAAATGCAGTAACAAAGAAAGTAACGGTTTGATAAACAACTTTCAACTCTCACTTTGAAGGTCAAGAAGAAGTCTGGTTCTTCTCTTTGATTAGAAGTTTTTGGGTTGTTATTTTTGTGCAAAGTTTTGCACTGCTAGAGTTGATAGCAGCCATTTATGTATTGAATAAAGTTACCAGTTTATTTTGTATAAGTTGTAAGTGTACAATATATGTGACCATTTATTTTCTAACTCTGCAGGGTATAAGTTAGAGAAAGAAATTTTCAAAAACTAATGAACAATCTCCTGAACTACATTGTCTGATGATCTGTCGGTTTTGACGTTTTTAGCGATGCAAGGACCAGACTACTTTGTATTTCAGCTTTTTAGTTTCAGTAGACGTACCAGAGTAAGGATTCTGCAGTACAAAATGTGACTTCTTTGATGTCTAGAACAATGTTTTTCATGTGGCATAGATTCTTATAATTACTTGCTGAGGCATATATAGAAAGATCACTATAAAAAATAGGAGTATAAAAATTTAGTCTTAAATTTTATACTTTTTTACTAACTTTTTATACGCCTATTTTACTTCTTGTTCTAGTGAATATATCTTGTTTTATAACTTTGTAGTTTTTTATGTTCTTTTAATACATTTTACTGTGCAAGCTCTATGACTTTGATTTTACAGTCATCCATAGCTTTAATTTTATTTTAATTTTATTAAAGCAAGGTTTTAAAATTTATTTATAACTTAATGCTTTGCAGGTCAAAAAAAGCATCTGTTTAACTTCATGAGCCTTTTTTTTGTCTTCCTTTTCATCCTGGACATTAGAAGAGTGCAAGGTGGGTCAGCTGTGAAAATCAGAATATGGCTGACAGTTCATAGAATTTTGTGCTGATTCATAGAGCCTTGTACTGACTCACAGGAAATATTTTTTTTTTTTGGTAATCTTTTTTATTAGTTAACCTGATACTGGTGGTCTTTTTTTTTTTTTTTTTTTTTTTTTTTAATGCCCATACAGGTTTTATTTTCTGTTATTGAAAACTAGGGACTTATCATCACATAGTCAACATTCTAGGATGCTAATACAGCCTTCATTTTTTATCTTGGGAATGCTGTTAAGGGGTCCTTGTAAAAACAATTCTGAGATCTTCATATTTAGATATCTATTATTATAATTTAGCTCCACTGCTTTTCTTGCTGTGAAAGTAAAATTCATTTCTATGGAAACATGCAGACTAAACTAGGAGACTCATTCTAATGGGATATCCGTGGTTGTTTTACAATGACAGCTGTGCAATTCACAGAGCATGTTGCAGCTATTTGATTTTTGGCATTCTTTGCAGTCAATGAAGACAAATTGTACTTTTTCCTTTTTCTAACATAGTTTCCCTGAGTGAGGAGTTTGATTTAATTTCCATCTTGAATATGTCCTTAAACCAGGATGTGCATATCGGAACAAACTTGGTGATAGAAGCTTTTTTCCAGGATTAGAATGGATGCTGATGGTTGAAGAATACTTAATTTTGATAGTTTGCATAGGTCTTGGTGAAAACTTTTTAAACTCTGAAGCAATTCTGCTTGAAACTGCATTAGGAAGAATGTTGGCTAAGGTTTTCTGGTTACTTTTTTACAGAAATTATTTAAACACTACTTAATGCTAAGTGGATATTAGTCATGGCCAGCATAAAGTCGTGTTTCTCTATTTAATTAAAGGCGGAATAGAGAGAATCAGAAGTACACATCAAATCTGTGCTGTGGATTAAAGAGAAATGAAAGACTTACTTCAGATACAGATGAAAACAGGATCACTGTTTATTTTTAGCAGCAATGTCAGATTATGTAGGATGCTTTTAAAAATTGTATGTAAAATTTTGTTTCAGAAAGCACAACTGTAATACTTAATGTTACACTGCACTAAATGTTTCTAAATAAATATTCTTATCTTAAAAACAAGGCAGTGTAGTTTTTTAACTTGAAGTTAGAGAGAAGATTCAATGCTGCATTATCAAAGTGTGGTTTGAATTGATATATTCCGTTAAAAATGGCAACGATTTTCAGTGGATTATTGTCAGTCTGTCAATGGACATTCACAATAATGTGAAAACATTTGAGCCACATAGAATTGTATTTGTTTAATTTTACTAAGATTATAGTTCAGGTTACTTAGTTCTACTGTGAAGTTATTGCAGAAATTCTAATTTGTTTGTGACATGTTTTCTGGCTACTTGGAGATTTTTCTTGTTAAAGCCCAAATCAACATTTCAGAGAGTGGAACAAAAAACCGGATAATCTCTTCTTCCCTGATCTTACACGGATTTTACTCTGAAAAATGTGCAGATATTTGTTGCATTATTTTTGAAGGACTTTCAGCTCTGGGCTGAAAGTGTTTTGTTTCAATTCCATCATCTTTGTAAGAAGGTTTGTCTTCTTCTAATCTGAAAATTCTCGTATCTCTTTTTTTAATCTTATTTGTTTTCCTGATTTTGCAGAAATTAGAGCTGATCAATTTGATGATGTGGTGCTGCTTTGTTTTTTAGTATTAGATTTTGAAGAAGATACTGTGAAGTGATGTTATAATTGCTTAAATCATACGTTCGTTATTATAAATTGAGAAGCAATTGCAGATCAGTAGGGTACCTATTCTTTGAAAACCTGGCTCAGCAAAGAACTTAAAATAACGAACTGTGATAGTGATATTGTGCTTAACTTCTAGGCTGCTCATCCTAGAAAGTATTTCAGAGCCCTGAATTAAGCTCTAAGGTTCTGCGTACTATAGATGGCTGAAACTAGAGCTTCATAATGATGTTGGAGTAAGCATTTTGAATGGGCAACTGTCAAATCTATACCTCCAATGAAGACAATGATGAAAAGTACCAACTTGCATTGAATGAATTATTGCTTAGTAATTTAGATTAGCTAAATAAATAGTTATAGCCCATTACATCTTGCCTTGTCTTACCTTTCCTAGAGACTTACTGAGTTGTCTGGTTTTGCATTTCTGTAATATTGATAAGTATTTACATGTTTATGTGCACAGATGCAAGCAGGTAGCTGTGTATTATCACAAAAATGTAGAAATGGGCTTTTGGAAGACTACCGGTCCAATCAGAGACAGGTGAAGCTAAAGAAGAGTCTCTAGCTTGAGGTTTTTTGTTGGATCTAGCCACTGTCTGTTCATGCTTTACTTTATGGAGTTGTGTATTTAATGACATACAGTACAGTATATAAGGCTATACATGGCATTTATCCACTGGGGTGTGAAAGTTGAAGACATACAGTTTGCACATGCATCAGTTTATATGTAGTAATACGGAGTGGAGAACTGGCAGAAACACTTTCTAAGTATAAATGGAGAGAAACGAAATCCATTTTTTTAAGACTGCGAACACTGAGCAGACACAAGCTGAAAGTCTGTTTTAGTTTAGTACCATTTGGAGTGGGTTGTCAGTAGACATAGGTTTTGCTGCAGTTCAGCTGAGAGCACTAAATTCAGTGGTGGAAGGGTCTTGCTTCTATGCATCAGTTTCAGTTGTAACAGTAAAATTCTGTGTGTGAATGAGAACTTGAGGTAGGGGGATGTTTATTTCTTGTGCAAAATGAAATCACTTGTTTTGCTGAGCGAGTTGTCAGGGGAGATGGGTGAAACCTGTGTTCACAGTGTAGTAAAAGAAAAAAGCTGTGTGTTGACATAGTTTGAAAATGTGGGTTTGGACTATGTTGTACTGCTGAATGTGCATTTTCTCTTTTTCTGAGCCATATTTTTTTATAAAGGAGAATCAATCCAATGCAGTTGCAGCATTAAACCGAAATGAAAGCCTAATATATCACATACTGAAAGAGTTAAATTCAGTAATAAAGCCTAATTAATACATAGAGTATATCTATGAATTGCAGTAAATTTTGTGAGTGACAAAGTGTTCAGAAAAGCATAATGAAATTACAGTGTTTCAATAGTTTTCATTTTTTTAGCTATAATAAACATCAAAAATAACATGAGGTTAATTCCAGTTCTTTTATATTGTTGCTGCTTGTTGCAGCCAGCATATGGAATCTTTAAAAAATAATTTATTGTAAGAACAGAGTGATTCCATGAGATGTACAATTCTTTAATTTAAAGAAAGTGTATTTCTTAAATGATTTTTTAACTCTAGTAATGATTTTATGAAGACAACCCTGTTATTCCACAGAAGTAGCTATAAGAAAAAACAGAGGTGTTTAGCTTGTCTTTTTCTGTTGAACTTTTGTGTCTTGTAAAGCACAGTAAAATTCGAAGAAACTAAACCTGTATAAATTAGACTTATTTTGTGTGGTTTTGTTTAATTTGGAAAATGAAAGTGTATGTATATATTTTAACTGGAGTAGTGTAATCTTATCAAATATTGTCCATATATGTGATTTTAAATAGTGAAAATAAGCTTCTTGAATGACAAGTATAAAATTTAAAATGAAATTTTTGCTCAAAAAAAAAAAAAAGAAAAATCCTCTATTCTTTTCCTCAGAAATTGGTATATTTCTTGTGTATAATTTTTCAGTCTTTAATCTTTTTGGCTTTATTATACATGAATCGTGGCTTTTGTAGTAATTATGTCTTTAAGCATTTAATCCTTTTCTTTATATGAATTTTAGGTATGCTGTTCCTCCAGAGCATGGGAAACGGCTTGAAAGGCTAGCTCAAGGTAATATTTTCAATATTTCCGTATGTAAGATGTTTGAAGGACAAACCTCCAGTGAAGTGAAAAACACTGTCCTTGACTCTCCTACTGTGTTTTGTTACTTAATGTTGTGTGACTTTTATCTGTCTGTGATATGATTCCAAATAAGGAACACTTTCTAGAACTCTAAGGAATTCTTAAGAAACAAAATAATCTTTTATTTCCTCTTAGAACTTTATTTTGTGCTGCTATTTTTAGTTTGGTGAAGCTTGGGAAAATGAGGCTTAGTATTTTCTTGTTCATTAGATTCTCATTGCTAGTATCTTTGTCTCCTCTGTGCCCTTGCTTTTTCTTGTCATAGCTTCTTTTCTTCAGTAACTTTTGAATCTTTGAAACAACATCTTGAAATGTTGAAGACAGCTGAGTCTCTAGACGTTTCTTGAAAGCTAATGGCTGGGTAGAGGATGGAAACCTGGTTAGTACCTCTGGGGAGGGGGAAGCACAGAAAATGTACCGCTGCTAAGTCTTATTTGGTAGCAGCATGCTGGCCAGCGAGCAGGCATCTCAATCTACTTTAGCCAAAGCATGTGCTGGCTCTTGCCCTCCAGAGGTGTAAGAAACATCTACAGAGAAGGAGCAGAGGATATTTTTGCAAGGTTGAGATCTAAAGGATAAAAATCACTAGTCTATAGAAGAATTCTTCTCACACAGTAATTAGTTTTATTTTCAGTAACGCTACAACTCCCTTTTCATTGCTAGATCAAGAGTGCAGTTTATGAACATAGGAATAATTAAGCATGTTTCTGGGCCTGGCAGCCCATGTTTTATAGCCTGAGATGAACCATATTATGTAAGGAATGCTGCTGAAAATTGATAATTAGATATTGTGTATCAGGACCAAATTGTGAAAATTTTTCTACATTTCTTTTCATATCCATGTGCTCTGCATATAGGTGCATGGCTTTTTCTGAGCTATTTTTAAATTATTGCTGAGAACAGTAAGATGGCATGTATCACTGAGATGTGAAATGAAAGACCTGTGGACTTGAAGTCTCAAAAGCACGTCTCAGAAAGACAGATTTCAGCCTGGATAATTACACTTACTACTCCTAAATTTTCACATAATTTCATTTGGTAAAGTTATCACTCATTTTTTTTTTGCTTTCCATATTATTTTTCCAACTTGCAAAGTATAGAACTCTTCATACATGTACCTTGGAGCTTTTGGCTTTCACTGGTTGATAATGTAGTAGACTTATGATAAGTGACACTGACTTACGATAAGATAATTCAATAATTATTTTTAAGATGTGCAAGAAATGAGTAAAGAGTAAAAGGAATAGAAAATTGGAAAAGATTCAGAGAGGCACACCAGGACAGGTGAAAAATCTGCCTTTTTGTTTTAGTAACTGTTAGTAACTTCTAACTTTTAAATCTGAAAGAGTGTCAAATAAAAGGAAGGGGGTATGATAAAGATCTGTGATGACTGGCATGGAAAAAGTGATTAAAGAGTTGTTATTCACTGAGCTTTCTAGAGTCTGAATGAAGAGTCTTATGTGTGTCAACATGAACAGAGTACGATGGTTTCTTTCACAATATGAATTCCTTACTGTCCACAGTGGCTTTTAAAATTTTGCATGTATTCAGGGGTAGACAAGTTAACACTGACAAAGAAATCTTTTAAAGGAGCATAGGAACCGCATTTAGCTTTGGAAGTCTTGGAGCACCAGTTCGTTGGTACTAGATTACTCAGAGGAAGCAAAGGTTACATGCTGTGTTTGAACACTTCTCTGTATGTCCACTTTTTACATTTTCTGAAAACAAGATCTTTGGGTAGATAGACTTTTCATTTCATGTGGTTGCTTTGTTGTTTATTATAGATTTCATATTGATTGGTTATAGCTGTGCAGTATTTCAAAACTATTGAGGTTAAAAACGTTCTGTAATGAGTGTGTATCAAAACTTTTTTTTTTCTGGTTTTTTTTTGTGAGAGGGAAGGAAGAGAATGGGCAGTTTCAGCAGCACTTGTTTACTCATTTCTAAAAATTAAGTGGCCTTGAGACATGGCACTGTTTGCTGCAGGCTGAAAAATACCTGCGGTTTTTCCTTTGCATAATGAAATTTCCCCAGATATTGGAGTAACCTCTACAAACTCAGGAAGTGGGTAACTTTTGGAGATACATGTTTTGCTACATGGAAGCTTTTGAAATCACTTAGTGTAAATTTATATAGTTTAAGACAGTATTATGTTAGAAAACTGCAGCCTGAAGGTGCTCAGGCCTCTTAACGCTGATAACAGTGGCTTAATAAAGTAAGAGGAATGGGACATCAAGAATGGGGAGAAATGGAAATCTCCAAAACCACTATTTCTCATAAGCAAATAGGTTATACTGGGGGGGGACAGTGTCTTAATGTCCAAATGCCAGAGTCAGAATTGGACAGTAGACTTAATTGGACTTTGGACTTTAGTCTCACTCAGCATAACAGTTCTTAGGTCCAGAAATGCTGTAAGAAGGTAGGAGAGAAAGAGATCGGGCTTCAGGTACACCGACACATGTGTATGTGATTTTCCTTGATCCTTACTGACTTCTATATTTAAAGAAGCTGCCTGGGCATGTTACTAAGCCTTGGTCTGTGCACAGCTGTGTAGAAGTGAGTTCTCTACTTCTGCTATTAATTAAATGTTATTAGAAGTTATAAAGATGTGATTGTTCCATTCCATTCAGTGAATGAAACTGGATTTCTGGGGAAAAACTACATGCTCATACAGAGATATTTATTGTAACAGCAATGTAAGATAGGTAAGTTAGTTTCACAGACAACCCTCACTCACATTTCCTAATATTTTAGTATTTGACTTTAACGTCTTTTGTAATGTTTTTCTGTGAGTAGGTTCTTTTTATGACATTTTTGGTCCACCGAATTGCTTAGGATGGAGTGTGGAAGACGATGCTGTAGTTCTTAAGAATGAAGATGACGGACTTAATTTGACTTAACACATTCAATTTTTTTTTTTTTTTTTTTTAATGGGAAACTACCATTTCTGATTATTTCCATGCTGTGGAGGTTAAGTCCTCTGTAATCTTCTACTTTGCAACTGTTACCTGCTAAAATATAATCTGAGCTTTACAGTAAGGTATTTTAAAAAGTTGAAAATGTAAAGTAAGCTGCATGGCTGCAAGTCACTTAATAGTAAACATTAATAAACCATAATGTAAATGAGACAGTCATACTTAGTTACGTTTGTATTGAAGATAGTTTTAATCATGTTTTTGCATGAGGACAACATCTGAAGAAAAAAAAAGCAGTTTATTTCAAGAAGGTTAGCTCTGATAACCAGATTCTTACCGAATTAATTGAATGCTGCTGAATAATTAAAATAATAAAATAATGCATTAGATGTGACGGGTTGTCTAAGTCAAGTCAGCAGTTGATACATAAAATTAAAGGAAAGCTAGAATATTTTCCATTAACTTGTCTGCACATCACAATTACCACACATGCTTTTTGTGCATGAATGCTTTTATTTTTGCTTTCCATTGAAATCTCGATTGACTGTGGCACCTACAAATGCTTTAACTGAAAAACATTAGACTTGCATCTAATAAAGGCAACAGTTTGATTTTGCCCTTCAGCTACTTTCTCATTTATGTAGTTTTTTTCAATTTTATGTAGACATAAGTGTAATAAAATCTCAAGTGAGCTGTTAACTGCAATTTTTATACTTGTTATGTAAATCTGTAATATCATAGTATTCTTAAGGATTTTTTCTTTCACACAGTCGGTTAGAAAATAAAGAGAATTGAAGCAGAGTGGCAAATCAGAAATGACAGTTTGAAGGATTTTCAAGATCTTTTAATAGATCATTTAATTGCAGAAACTGTTTTAGAGGGGAGAAGACATCTATCTGGGGTGTTCAATTATGTTACAGGAGAAACTAAAGTTTACTACATTGTAAGTATGTAGGGGTGTTATAAAAAGCTTTGTATGGTGTATACTGTTAATTAATTCCATGCAGAAGTCATTATGAAAACATAGTTGTTGAAATGAAATTTGACATAAAACTTGCATAACTTCTAAGGATATCAAATTTGAAAACTTGAACAGCTTTTTCTCAATTGATAGTTATGTGAGTCAAGTTAGAAAAGTCTTGTCTAAGAGATATTAAACTTGAGGCTGTAATGTATTCATCTGGGCATAACAACACTCACATTTCACAGCACTTGCTGCTTTTGTGGCTTTTTTACTCTGTGCTTTGTATAGCATACAAATTGCCACTGCTTCTTTGTGAGATTGTTCTCTTGCAGACTCATCCTCCTAATTTATTTTTTAGAACAGAAAGTTATAGCAAATCAGTTCAAATCACTGCAAATTAATTTAAATGAATTATATGAAGTTTGAATTCATACCTACCAAAAGAAGATCTAAAAAGATTACTGGAAAACTCAGTTCTCCTTTCATCTCTGCCTATGTTCCAAGAGTACTGATCATTGAATTATGATTAATATTTTGTATGTTCTAAGACCTTTAAATAAAGATCTACATAAATAAAAATTTGTGTAACTTTGAATTTAATTACTTTATCTGGGATTATTTTTAATTACGTTAAAGTTAAGTTACATTAAATTTAAATTTAGGGTGCTTTCTTTCTTATGTTCTAAGTTTTATATCTATAATTTCATATTTTAATATTTTCAATTAATATTAACAAAATAGAAATACAGCAACTTAACAGTAAAATTTCAGGTGAAGACCTGAGTATGGAAGTGTAGAAAAATGTGGGAAATCTAGCCTCCTTCATTGACAGGTCAGAATATGATTTTAAAGTTTCCTGAGAATATGATTTTACGTGTGTGTGCTTAAATAATGACTTTATTATTGGCCAAATTGTGATATTGTTGATCATAGAAGGTAATATATATCCAGTTGTCCTGTTCAAGTCAATGGAGTTGTGGAATTACTCTTTCAGTAATAATATTGTAATTTGTCAATGTGTGATTGTAGCTTAAACAGTTGTCGTGGTTTGAGCCCAGCCGGTAACTCAGAACCACGCAGCCGCTCGCTCACTCCCTGCCTTCTTCTTCCCCCCAGCTCCCGCAGGGATGGACAAGAGAATTGAAAGAATGTAACTCCCATGGGTTGAGATAAAAACAGTCCAGTAACTAAGGTACAATACAAAATTACTACTGTTACCACTAATAATAATAATGATAAGGGAAAGAACAGGGGGAGAGAATACAATTGCTCACTACCCCACTGACTGACACCCAGCCTGACCTGAGGAGTGGTCTGGGCCTTCCAGATGACTCGTCGCCATTTATATACTGGGCATGATGTGCTGTGGTATGGAATACCCCTTTGGCTAGCTTGGGTCAGGTGTCCTGTCTCTGCTCCCTCTGGGCTTCTGCCCCTCCTCACTGGCGGGGCATAAGACTGAGAAGCCCTTGATTGGGGTAAGCATTACTTGGCAACAGCTAAAAACATCGGTGTTATCAGCGTTTTTCCCAGGCTGAAATTCAAAAACACAGCACTGCACCAGCTACTAAGAAGGAGAAAAGTGACTGCTACAGCTGAACCCAGGATAATGGTTTAGTTGAAAACAGTGTGGACACATTCTTAGTACCATAAATAAGCGCTCCGGATACCTTGAAGAAGGTAATCAACCAGGGAATAGAACCCAATCCATTTTGGTTTGTGTGAGTGATAGTTGTGATTTGATCTGGTCATCTGATCTGAGCTGTGTGTGATATGTAGGAGTGGTACTCACAGGGTGAAAAAAAAAAAATGAGCCTTTCAGGTAGTAATGTCACTGTGCCTCAATAATATATAGAGTTGAACTTTAAGATGTTCTTTATGCCTGAACCATTTAATGTGTGCTTTAAAGACTCTCTGTGCAGCAATATCCTGTGTGTGTGAATCCTGTCTTCCTCAGACACAGCTAAGAATCTGCTTAGTGCCCACTGTGCCAAGCTTCCCCCAGTGATGCTTTAACTGTATCTAGAGTATGGATCATAAAACCAGAAATTGTATGTGTCACTGTCTACTGAGGTGGAATAGCACTGACAAAGGTGTGTCTTCACCAGCCCAGTGGTAAGGCTGTTAATCAAGAAGTAGTTTTATTTTGTTAGTACAAATAGCATTGGTTACTTCATGTAAGATTGTCTGATTTTGGGCTATGTTAGCTGTCAGACTACGCATGTAGGGTCTTTCGAGAGCATGTTTTTGATTGTTAATACAGTCCGATGCCTGTTTTCATGGATTCTTTGGTATTGTAGTGTGTGTTCACTAGATAAGGTTTTAAAAAACCCTGAGTGGGACTTTCAGTTTGGTGGATAAATGTACTCTGCCTGTAGTTTATGTGCTCATACTCAAACATTTGGCCACCATGTGCTGAATCACATATTTGCGTTTTAGACTGTACTAATTCTGCTCTACGTCTTGAGAATGTTAGTGTTTCTTTAAATCATGGTTAGAGAATTTTCAGCTGGATCATCTTTTTCTCATAGACTTAAATCAGTGAGTAAAAAACTGTGTTTTACCATGATCTTTGATCATTACTTATTGGCTCCTATGAAGTAATTGCTTTGAACTGTCATTTTGTGTTTTGTGTAATCATTTCCAAGAAGATAAGTAGGGTACAGGTAGCTAAATAGAAGTATTGAGAAGAGGTGCAGAAGAGGTTTGCCGCATCTCAAGAGGGCATCTGAGAAACTGGGATTGCATGCAAATTCCCACAAAATACCTGCTTTTGTAGAACTGATTTAGAGTTAATGGATTAGTGATAATGGATTAAATTAAAATTTCATGTGTCTTGTAAGAGCATGAATAAGTACTACAGAACTTAAACAGTAGTTACATTTTACATAGATTTCGTGGTTTGGTTTTTTTTTTCCCCCCCCTAATTTTGGAGGTAGGATTTTGCTAAATATCCAGGATTAAGTGGTAATCCTGTAAATTGGTAAATTTAACATCAGCTTGCCATTCGAGAATGGTTCTGGTGTGTTGCAGGCATATCTTGAATTGGCTTGCATTTAATGTGTTTGTAAGGGTCTTGTGATGTTTCTAATGCAACATCCTCTATTTGGTGTGCTACTAGGTATTTTTTATGCCTGCTAGCCAATTCTCCCACTAGGATTTTCTTTCCTGAAAGAAGAGCTTGTGTGACCTTAGCTTCAGCCTGGGCAGAACAAAAGACATTCCGATAAACAGTCTTGTATGAGGAAATACTACCTTCCTTTCTTGTCTTGTTCATTGAAGGGAAATGCTTTTAAAAAAAAAGAGTTGAATGAGATGGGAAAATTGGAGTATGTGTAAGAGTAGACCTTGACAGTCAAAAGCTATTTTATAGTGGTACAGAATGTGTAGGCTGCACTTTGATTTCACTGTAAGGGTTCTGTAACCATGGCAAATGTTCTGTAAATTTCTCTTAATTGATTTTGAGCAGGTTGTGTTCTGCTGTTCTGTGCTCTTTGCAACTATCTTAGAATTCAACAACAAACTTGCCTTCTGGTTGGAGTTGTCAAACTATTTCTGGTCTCTTGGAGCTGTGATAATATAACAAGTTTTGGATATCTGCCCATCATTTGCTTTTTATTGTCATATATTGAGCCAGTTAAGCATATTGCAGTAGTAGAATTAGGTACAAAATTTATTTTCTCGGGGAAAACACTCAGGCAAACTCCCACTGCTTTTAGAAATCAAGGTTTTTAGTACTTTTCGTACCAGTAATTTCCTCAATCTCAAGTATCACTTTCACAGTATGTTCCAGTATATTTCTATTATTATGCTGCTCAGGACTGAGATTTCTTGAAGCTCATATGCTGTGGAATCCAAGTTATGATTGTTATCATTATATTATAGGCATTAATTGTGTAAAAATATTTGAAATTTATTTGCTGGAGCCCACCAATTCTGCTGTAGTTTCTTTCTTTTAGTTAGTGAGGCCAGACTGTACCTACCAAGTATTATGTTTTGAAACTTAGGACGCTATTTGCAATTCCGAAAGAGAGTAAAGAATTCTGTAGGGAGAAAAAAGAAAGAATGATAAATCTGAATAGAATTTGATCTGCATCTTTGCAGACATCCTAGTACATTGATCAGCATGACTGTAGATTACAACTTTGCTGCTTAAGTGCTGCTTAATGTTATATCTGAGAAATCAGAAAAAACTTGTTCTCCCGGAACTGGGGAGTGTGTTAGAAAATAATGTACAAAGAATATAACAATTATAACAGGATCATGTAAATATCATGATGTAAATATAAGACTCATCAGAGAGAAAAAATTAATTCTGACATTACAGAGAAGGATATAAATTATGGCATATTGTTGTTCATATTTTATTTCCCAATTCATTAAAAATATTTAAATGGTTAATTGACAGGGTTGTTGGGTTTTCTTTGGGTTTTTTTTTGGGGTTTTTTTTTTTTTTTAATAGTAGGGTAGCCGGCTTGTTGCTTCAAGAATGGAAGTGCTTCTGTCAATGACAAACTAACATATGAGAGGGATACAACAACTTGTTCAAACACAGTAAGGAGATGATGGAAAGCCCCTCTTTTTTTAGTTAAATGTCCTGTGGCTAATATTGTGTCCACTAAACAAAGTTTTTGTTATCATTTGTCTAGTCATTTTTGTTTGTCTTGTTTTTTTCTTGGGTGACCTTTTCTTGCTGATTTTATACAATTACCAGGTGTTTCCAGCAAAAGAGTTACTATTCGGTTTGGGTAATAATTGAATGGTGTTTGTGGTTAATATATTTATTGTGAACAAACACATACACCTTCAGTAATCCTAGGTAATTCATGCAATCTATAAATCTGGATCTCTGTCAAAGATATTTCATGTTTTTCAGGCATAAAATATAATGCATAAATGAATCAAAAGTATTTTTTCCTGAATCAGTATTAATACTGTCATTAAGGAGAATGTTAACTTCTTTCTGGAATCAAGTCAGAAAGGAGGACAGGAAGGAGTAAACTAGTCATATTCTAGAGACTTTCCCCTCTCTCTCCTTCTCACCTTCTGCCTTTTATCATATAACGTAGTGGTTTTGTACCGTAATATGGTTCGGTTAAAGGGAAAAGAACATAGTATTTGCATTTTAGAGAGGGAAAGATTGGGTAACTCATTTGAACTGTAGCTGAGGTGCTGTTCATATTCTGGTTAGAGGATCAGATACCAGAGTTTAATAACACGGAAACCTTATCTTAATGAGGGGGAAAAGTGAAAAATTAATCTCCATATTCTCATCAACTAGATTATATAATTATGTAATGAACTAAGGAGGGTTTGTGGAGTGGTACATGAATAATCATCAAAGTTGAAACATGGGAAGTCTTTGTTCTTGGAAGTCAAAACAAGATATAAAGAAGCAAAAAACCCCACCCCACCTGTTTTTTTACTTCTACTAGAGAAAAGTAGCCATACTTTCTAGCCTTTTCTAGATAGAAAATTATGTTTGTTTACTGTATAGATGGTTTGTAAGTACTAGATAAATCTGGTCCTTGTGGAATCCTTTTAAATTTATATACTACAGTTGATTTTCGTGTCTGCAGGGGTTGCAGAATGAATGTTTATGTAAAAAAACCCCAAACATCCCACCAATAAAATATTTCTGTCAAAGGTAAGAGAAGTGTACCTAATTTACATGTCCAAATTTATTTAAAATTATTTTACTTCTTAACACAGAATCAAACTCCAAACCATTGTAATCCCTCCCCTTGAAAATCAGTTGAAAATCTTATACAAATTTCTCAGAACCTAGCAACAACAGAGTAAAAAAAATTCTAAAATGAGTTTAAACGGTACTATATATTGTCAAATATTACAGAATTTTCCTACCTGTTTTAATCAAAAGAAGATACCCAATTCTGCTTTTCTTGCCTTATTAGGGTTCTTCCCAAGCAGCTCTCATGGATGTGATGCTTTTCTTCGCCACAAGATGACTCTGATTTCTCCATCAGTATTAAAGAAGTATGGAATTCCTTTCGACAAGGTACATTAGTGTTTATTTTTAAACTGTGCATTCATCCATTGAATTAGATTGTGTTTACTATAAGGATTTTTTATAATAAAGGTGATGCAAAATAATTATTTTTATTTTTTTTTAGGCATTGACTCCATGAGAAGGTGAAAACAAATGCTTCTAGTATTAGGATTTTAGCTTGGAATTATGGTTTAGCTTGGAATTTTCTAGCAGAAAACACTTGTAGCCATCATAATCTTTATGCTAAAAGTTTTTGTTAAGACATTATCCATATTTTTTAGTCCTATTTTATTTCCATGCATGTTGACTGAAACGCTTCTTAAAATAATAAAACCAAATTTAATTTAATTTATTTATTTAATTTTTAATGGTGTGACATATTAGAAAAATAGTGATTATTTTGTGCTGCTGGTGGGAGGCAGAAAAGGCCTTGATGCTGTGCAAGCACTGCTCAGCAGTGACTGAAACATCCCTGTGTTATCAGCACTGCAGCACAGGTGGGATGAAGCCACTGATTTGTTGTATGCCTTTTGGAATTAACTTCACTTTCCATGCTTAAATCAGCCTGTGTATAAAATTGAAGAAATGTAGGCATTTAGAAGGAGATTGCCTGCTGTGGAAAGCAAGCTTTTTTGAATAAATTACTCATATAAGAAGTAGTTTGTTTTCTGAATGATATATTATCATATGGAAATGTAGTTGCTGAGTTCAGTTTTTGTAACATATAGGTAAATATTGATTCCCTTCATAGCCTTGTGCTTCATCATGAAGTGTCAGATGAAACCTTCCAAACTGGAAGGTTTTGTAACTAGATTTATAGTTTTGGATTTACAGAACATTACTCTGAACAGTATAATTTTCAGTGGTTGGTGTTAAAATAGTGTATTGCAGAATGTCAGCATATTTGTTTTCAGTACCACACGTTTCAGGTGGGTAAGGAAGTTGATGTTCTTATTTCAGGGTCTTGATTATTGCTATATTCTAATTTGAGAATAAAAAATAAAGTGCTAGAAATAGTTAAATATTTAAGTTTTATTCTCTCACCTAGTCTGGTGAGGAAGCAGACTGTACCCAAGTGTAATTGTAATTAATGGGATTCAGTGAGAAAGTGAATAATAGAGAGAAGCAGGCTGTGATCTCTCATGGCTCAAAGTGATAGAAGTGGAAATGTGCTGAATGCTGATAAGTCAGCCTACGCCTACCAGGTGGCAGCTGAACTGCTGCTTGTTGCAATAGAACACCTGCTAAACTGTCAGCAGTAGGAGGGTGTATTGAGATAAATTTTAGGATTGTTAGCATTGAGAATAATCTTTCTTAAACATTCCCACAGCGATTGTTGGAGTGCTACAGTAGCAGTTATAATATATGCACCTGTATGTGCATTTGCATGTACACGCTAAATATGAACCCACAAAAAATTAACCTTGCAAAATGTAAGATCCAATTTATTCTTTAGCTTTGACAGCTAAGTATCTTTTCCTTGTTTTCCCCTTTTTCCTTCATCCCGTAATACAGTCAGAAATATACATCTTGAAGTGCTATCCCTGTGCATTTGTTCTTGCATTGGGGGGGGGGGGGGAAAGGACACACAAAGAATTCGTAAAACACTGAGATGAGAATTTCAAAAGAGAAGAAAGGGGAGATTCTAAAAGCAGAAATTGAATGTAAGACAACCATGCCAGCAAAAAGTTGAGATTTAAGACATGACATGTTACTAAGAAAAATGTTTGGAGTTCTGAATTTTAATTTTGGCAGTTGTTTAAAATTGAACTCTCCCTTTTTGTGATTTCAAATCATAAGTCTGTTTCCCTAAAAAGTTGTGTTTGTCTTTCCAGTTTTTCTTACTCTATTGCTTATGCCAAACGTTGTCACACAATAAAAATGGCTTGCTTAAGAAGTCTCCTTATTTTCCTATGATTGGCAAATGCATCTTGTTGAACAGTCATCAGTCACCAGTCATTGCTCAGATATTTGCTTCATTTGAATGGGTTTTTGGTGGGCCTGCTGCCTGGTGTGTGTTTCATGTAAAAAGACATATCAAACTGTATGGGGAATCTTTTAACACTTCTATATAATTTATTTATTAACTCTTAACAAGTAGTTCAGAAAACAGTGTGCCATTTCTAGTCTCTGACTAGCTTGTCCTTTAGTGGTCTGACTTTAAGAGATCTGATCTGTCTGTGAGTGGGGGAGGGTATCAGTGACTGACAAGAAGTGCCATGTCGTTTTCTTCATGTCCAGAGGAGCAGTAGTTCATTCAAGCATAGGAAGATGAGATTTCTCTCTTGAAAGAAAATATCCTGGCCAGTGCTTTTTTGTTTGTGTGGGGTGGGGTTTTTTTAGATTTTTCTGCTTTCTATAATTTTTTGTGGCCTCAGCACACTTCTCTTTTGGTTGCTTTTGTCACTGTACTTGTAAAGAACAGAGCAGCCCTTTGGAACTACTCTTCCTCATTCGCTAAAGCAGTATTGGAGCTTAATTGTAGTCATGCTTTTCCTCTTTGAGATCTCCTTCAGGCCTCTTGTCCTTTAGGTATTTTGGAATTCTCGTTATCAATACTACCATAGTCCTTCTGCTCTCTTAAATTGTGCTTTAAAGAGAGACAAGGCAAGGGCAGGAGCAGATTAAAATTTCTTTTAAGTGCTATTTAATGGTTTTACGTTGAGACATTCTGCATGGCATTTGCAATGCACAATTCCCCTTGGTGTCTAGCTGTTGTGGAGAGGGATGCACTTCATTTGCAAGAGAGAAGCAACAGTGAGTTTACAAAGTTCAGTGGTAAATGTGACAGTGACATCGAATCTAACAAGATTTGGTGGCAAGGTGCTCTAGAGTATTTACTGCAGAGAGGACAGGGTCAGACAAAACTGTCAGACCCTCCCATTGGTTCATGAGGTTCAGAGAGGACTTCTTTGCATTCTAAACTCCTTCTCTGAGGGAAGTTTAGGTGCAGCTGGATCCAGACTTAGTCCCAGATTTAATCAACAGTTTGTGTAAAAAGGGTTATATATGCTCAGTCAGTCTTTTGCATCACTTAGCTAAGATTACAGTTTCAGCGCACTTATTCCTAATTCATGTACAGAGTATTTTAGCCTCGAGGAGTAACCTTGAGAGGTGTCCCTGCTCAAGGGAGAACCTGGCATGCAGCCCGCTGCCATGCAGGATTGCTTAATGGGCCCTAGGCTGTCCACTATTTATGGAGTAACATGACTGACTTACAGTCATGTTTGCATACCAGTGGATGTCTTGGTTACTCTGCAGGACAGCCCTTGGCTACTCCGTTGCCATCCGCCTCCCCAGAGTCCAATTTAAGTATGTGTGTGAGCACACTGCCACAGCTGAAAGGGTGAAGAATTTGTTAAGGGCAATTGCCATTAATTCTTCTTTTCCTATCAAAAATGATTTAAAGATACTACCTGCGGGGATCCAAATGTATCCAGTGCGTTCCTTTGGGACAAACAACATTGTTTTCTTTAACTGATAGGGCTCATTAACTTAGAGCTTCTCTTACTTTACGCTTGATCATCAGTAATAACTTAAAAGGCAAATCAGGCCCGCAGTCACAGATCTTCAAATCATAGTTTTTAAATGGGTGAGTATGGGAGAGAAGAGTCTCTCTGCAGTCTTTCCAAGAGAAACACCTTCAGGGTGGTGGATGGAATAATTTCTTCAGCAATTAATTCAAACTAGTATTTAGGGATGATAATTGGGCATTTTCATCCAGTCTCTGCTTCCTCTCAGTCAGGAAGATTGATATATTCTTTGCACTGTTTTTTCTAGTTTGCTGTACTTCCAGGTTTTATTACTAGTGAACCTGTGTTCCAAGATTAGCTTTTTGACAGTATTTTCTAAACTTGTAATGCATGTATTTGTCTCAAGTATACTATTCCTTCTTACATTACATCGCAGCTGTGTGCAAGGTCAGAAGAAATCTTTCTAGGTAGTTGCAAATGCAAATATAGTTTTCATTGCTTTAGGAACAGAAATGATTTTGTAATGTGGTTCACCTGAAGTATTTTTTTGTTTGTTTTGTGCTATAGGTTACACAAGAGGCAGGAGAATTTATGATCACTTTCCCGTACGGGTACCATGCGGGATTTAACCATGGTTTTAACTGTGCAGAGTCAACAAACTTTGCCACCTTCAGATGGATTGATTATGGAAAAGCAGCAAAATTGGTAAGTCATACTGCAGAAAATTGATGCGCAAGGGAATCTTTCCTATGGGTATTTCTTCATGACAATCTATTGAAGCCAATGAAAGAGGGAGAACTTTTAGATCAGGTAATGCTTTATATTGCCCTTGAAATGTTATTTATAGTTGTTCTTTTTATAATGGGTGTTATACTTCCAGCAATGTGTATTCCTCTCACTAGCAAGTTTTGTTTCCAGCATAATGTATATATTGTTCTTGAAAACCATATCTATTAATGGATATTTTTAGGTTGAAACTACATATACTGAGGTTAGTATATGTGAAGACAACTGACTTCAGCTTTTAAACCTAGATTGAAATTTTATGTGGCATGCTTTTTTCACGTGTACAGCATGTGGGTAAATATACGAAATCAAGAAGGTGTGCAATTTTTTCAGCAGAAGTTTGTTACTGTTTTTCAGTATTTTGTGATTTTTCTCAGTGTTGCTGCTTATATAAGTTTTAGTTAGTATGCTTCCCAAAATGCTTGTCAGAGACGTTCTTTGCATCGACTTGTTTGTTAATGAAAAAAAGAAACCCTTTTCAATAGTGATTTGCTTAATATATTAGCTAATAAAATGACATGGAATAAAAGGCAAAATTAAACGTGCAGGTTTAACAAGTGGTAATAATGTGCTCTCATTAAGCACTAGGGATTGGAAGACCATGAGAAAGTTCTCAAATAATGGAAATTTATGATTCTAGGCATTTCTGGTTATTATTGTTAGTGAGATTGAATATGCTTAAAAGGGAGAGAGTCATCTGCCTCTGTATGCATACACTTACAGTGGTGAAAGTATTGAAAACATCAGTATGCATCTAACATGTTCAGGCTGGTCTTTATCTTTAATGGGAAAATTGTGTTTTAATAGTCAACAGACAAGGTGTTGACTGTAAAGTTATTTAAAAAAAAAACCCTACGTATTTTATAGTTTGGAATTTCTATAGGTTGTACAATGAAATAAAGTTGATTGATAGGAATATGAGTACAGACGCATACGCATTAATTGTGACAGGTAAAACTGACCTGAGTTTTAAAAGGTATGGATGTGCTGTGATTCTAAAATTGATTAAGCTGAACTTCAAGAATGGCAAACTTTATCTTCATATGTAGCAAAAAGTGTAGTGGTACCTGCACCTACATCCTTTCAGTGTACAGGCTTCATATTTCTTCTATTTTAAAACAGTGTTCTACCATTTGGCCCCAGTACAAACCATTAAATCTTTTATGCCTCCAATATGCCGCTTGGTTATTGTATTACACCGTAAACTTAATGTCACATTTAAACTCAGTGAAGTTAGAAGTTATTTTTTTAAATCTAATGACATTTTATTCCTTTACACTACTTCAAAGGTCCTTCTGAAAGTCTGAATTTTTAGCTACAGATTTAGAAATCTAGAAGTTTCAGAAAGTCTGAAATTTTAGCTGGCAGATACACTCTAAATACTGTTTTATTTAGTCAAAATTCTTTAACATATGGATAAAACTTTCATCTTAGGACGCTGAATTCTGTGCTCTGTGGTTATTGCGTATAAAAGCATTATTGTGCATAAATAGCAAAAGAAATCAAAGTAGAAGCAATAATGACTATTCTTCTATAGAGGAATCTTAGATACTATTGTCAAATGTGAACTCCAGTTTCTTTGGCAAATGGTCAGAGTGCTTAATGATTCTTGCTTATTTTTTTATTACTTACTACTGCAAGAATGAGAATTGAAGTTTATTTTTCTTCTCTTTTTAAATGAAAAAGAATATGCTAGAGAGTGTGCTAATAGCGGGAATTTAATTTTTTTTTTTAACAGAAATAAGTAAGCAAAGAAGTAATGGAATGGTGATGAAATAATTCTTCATAATACTTCATTTATGGTGTACAAATAGGGTAAACAAGTCAAACAGAGAAAGGATTATGGTTATCTGTTGTTAAATTACAATTATATGACACTTTGAAAGGGCACACAAGTTATGGAATTACTGCAAATTCAGTACTGTTTCTTAATTATAGTGTTACTCTAGAAAAGCATGAGGGTAGCTATGATAGTTTTATCATAACCTCAGGAAACTTCCTGAAAGTATTAATTAAAAAGGTAAGAAGTCTGTGTGCTCAAAGAATACTGGTATTTTAGTAGGTTTTTTTTCCAGCATTGGTAGTTTCATGTTAAAAAAAAAAAAGGACAAAACAAACCACCACAGGCTTCCATTCCCATTTGTCAGAGTACTGATGTTGTGCTTGACTCGTCTTTTATTTCTTTATGTGGTATGTACAAGAATTTTAATTGAAAAAATTATTTTGAATTCCTTAGTTCCCCTGTATTGTACTGCAGAAATTGCCTGCGCCAGCATAATACGGCAATATCTAGGTTTGTTGCTGTATTCTCCATAGAGAATATGGTATACCGATGACTGATTGATTGTCCTCCTATAGGAACACTTTTATTTTTAGAGAACAGTTTCTAATTGTTTACAGCTGGATTTCTGCCTTAGAAGAAGAAAAAATGCTGAAGTACAGTCAATATTCAATCTTCATTAACTTCAGAAAAAAAATCCAGGAAAGGTTTTCATTAAAGTTGTAGTAAATATTTAGGCTGTGTGATGATACCGCTTTCCTGCATGAAATGAGATGGTGTTAAAGATTCTGTCAAATCGATTGCAAGTGTTAAATCAGAGACACCCACTATTGGAAACTTCGGTTAAGCAGAGACTAGGGATGCAAATTAAAAAAATTATTTTATGCCTTTGAAAATGCTGAACTTACTATCTCAATTTCACTACTGTGTATTCTGACTACCTGTAGTAATTGAACACTGGGAGCAGGGACATACCCTCCAGCTTGTTTTATAGAGCTTGCATAACGCTTCTACTCAGGGGTGACATACGAGAAGTAATACCAGATGATACCTCCAGTGTGCTCTTTGTGGCAACTTGTCTGCTGCTTTGAGCTGTGTTCTTACTTTTGGACAGAATTAAGCAGAAGTAAAAGGTTGATTTAGAAAACAAAAACAAATGAACAAACTCCCAAAACAACCCCAAAACACCCCAAAAAGCCAGAAATGGAGAAATAACAGATATACTAAAAGTCAGTCTACTCCAGAAGAGAAACAGTAGATTTCTGTGTAGATTTTGCTGTCTTTTTAAACTGGCAAGACCACACAGGAAGAGAAATAGGAGGTGCTGGTGAAAGGAACAAACCAGTCATGCTCTCCTGGAGATAATTGGCAAATGGATGTAGTGCACAGGGATGTTGGTAAAGTGCTGATACTCAGTAATGACAGGACTTAGGGAATCAAAAGTAGGTAGTGCTCAGTTCACGATTACTTTAGTTGTGTTTGTTGTGTTCTGTGAGGATGAGAGGCACTCTGAACTTTAGATATTCTTAATCATCATCACACTGTAACTTTCATTAGTTAAATGCTATTTATTTTTAGGAGAAAAAAAGTACGAAATAGGAGTAGATAGGATATTTCTTCAGGGTTCATTTGTTGTTTTTCCTAATGGAGCCTAGATTTATTTGAGTTGGCTGGAAACGTGTAGCTTCATGAAGTGCATTTTGAGTTTCCTTACTCCAGTGGATTTTGTTACTGTTGGTAAAGCAGATGAGCCAGTGGCAATTAGCTTGTATGTTTTGTAAGTATCTACTTTGATTTGTGTTGAGTGGGTAACTTGTGCATAAAGGGTGATGTTCAGTTCTCAGAACTGTGAATAGAAATATTTACACATAATTCTTTTATGTCGAATCAAATAAAAATTCTCTGAAGCAATTGGATAAAAGACACTTCTCTAGTTTGAGAAGAATCTTGTATTCCTAATATTTATTAGCTGCAGGACAGGACACCCTCTGCCCCAACCGCAAATCTGTGGATCATCTATGTTTATTAATTTTATTTTTTTTTCTATTATAGTTGTTATTTCTAAAGAATGCAAATGTTGCCCTCATACAAGGGTGTCAGTGCAAGACCCCTCACTTCACAGGTTTCAAAACTGGGATTCTCAGTCATGATTTTCACCTGTCTAAATTTTAGCTCAAATAGATAGGAACTTTATGCATTCTAGTTTGATACTGAGAATTGGAAACATTTCAATTTTTAAGAAGTTTTTGTGTCTTCGTGTAAAGGCAAGGTTTTTTCTGTGTGTTTGTTTGTTTTTGGTGTCCCCCCCGCCCCTTCTTGGAATTCTTTTTCCTGGCTGCTATTTTGTACATGTTTGAAAAACTTAAATGTTGGCAGATCAGTTCCTCGTTACAGGGAATTCCCCAAAAAACCGTATCTTTTCACCTTCTGTAGAGTTTCTGAACTGCATATTCCCGCCTAAGCTTGATAGCAAAAAGTAGTTCATTGAACAGAGAATTGGGTTGAGATGGAGGTCCTGTGTGGGAAATGTACAGGAGATTGGTGACGTGAGCAGGTTTGGTTAGGGCTCTCTAATTCTTTATGCATTGGTGATTATTTTAGTTTCTGTCCTCCTGTTTTCCTCTTGTTACCGTTTAAATCCCCAAATGCCCCTGTCTGTTACTTTTCCAAAACCTTGGGTCAGGGTCTCTCACAACTCTCCATCACCCCTCGCCAAAGTGGATACCTACATTTCCAGTGGCTTTCAGAGAAAGCACTGCCATTTTTGAATACTGGTCTCATTCCTCACTGTGTCTGTTTTGTGGCACCAGTTGGTGACTTTCACTCAGTATAAATGTATGTAAATTTTACTGCCTTCCATCAGGGATAGAGTCACACTAGGTGATTTTACTAGTCATTATAATGATTCTTTTGTGTTGCAGCTTCTTTTAGGACGTGATTTGTTTTCAGATGTTGGAAAGCTTTTTGTTGTTCAGCTGAGGTGTAGAACCTGAGAAGTCTACCAACATTTTCTATGTGAAACTTGAGCTACTTAAGTATTACTGCTCTCTTTCATAAAATTAAGTTGGTAATTACTCATGCATTTTTCAATGGTAGCTGCTTAGCAACGTGTTTTCTTTGGATAGGTTAGATCAAAGTGCTGGCCTGCAGGTTGTATTTTTCCCTTTGGTGGGATGAAGAGCGGTTGTTTTGATGTTAGGTTTGATGGATTTGTTTGCCACTGCATTCATTAGCTTCACATCAAAAAACTGACAGGCTGTTAAATGAAACTTTGGCTTAGATTTTCAGCTTGACTGTTTTGAGACCTTTGTGAAGATACTTTGTTTTTGTGCTGCAGCAGCCTCAAGCAGTTACGACTGTTTCAAAGGGAAGAAAAATTATTTAGTATCCTGATTTTTTTGAGTAGAAGAGAGTCATTGTCTTGAGGATAGCCATGTCCAGCTTATGCTATCCAAACAATATATTTATTATGAAATGTATCTTGAAAGACAGTATGTATCCCTTAAATAATTTTGTCAGAAAAGAAATTATACTTACCACACAAAAGCACTTTTCTACGTCTCAGAATTTATTGAGGTAATAATTTTTCCAAGGAGGATTATGTTTAGGTTGTTTTTATGCAATACAATAGTATTTGTCAGTTTAAAACTCACTTGTACCATTATTATTATTTTTTTTTTAAATATGGGTGAGTGATTTAAAGGCCTAGGCTTAAAAAGTAACTTACTACTCCTACAGCAGTGTTTTAGTACTGAATGTCAGAAATAGCTATGTGCATAAGCTCATGAATGATTCTTATATCAGCTTATTTTATTAGTTTGAAGTGGGTACTGCTGTCAAGGAAACATCTTTTTATATTGTTGTTGGTTTTTTTTTTAAAACACCACATGTTGCTGTGTTTGATATAAGTCTGCAATGATAGCAGCTTCATTCAAGATGTACAAATTAATGTTTTTACTTGCTGGAAATAATAGTCACCTTATATTGTTGACTTGGCTGCTAATGACATCTTACAAAGATTCAGGAACCAGACATGCTTTCCATTTGTGGTCCTGATGTTAATACACCACTTCAAAGAAAATCCTGTGCATTCTGCATTTTGACATTTCACTTTGTAATCAACTACCGCTCTCATCTCTAGAGTTGTCATGGAATGTTATCTTTTATTTTTTTCTTTGTGTTTATTTCTTTTATCTTGATCTGTTCCTTAGCTTTTATTTTTGCCCATCTTACTACTGCCATCATCTACTGCCCCAGCTTGGTTCTTAGACCACAAACTCAGCATTTCTTGAGAACAGCAGCTATTAAAATTTGCCATTCTAAAATATATTGTTCTAATGGGGAGATGATCAGTCTCCTAGTGGGCAATAACTTGTGCACTTCTAGCACTGTGGCATCTTGAATTTGGACTATCTAAAATTTTGGGATTAGAAAAGAATAGCAATAATCAGAATATTTTTGCCTGTAAATGCAAAAGAGAATTATGTTCTATTGTTTTTTTGTTTGTACCTTCCCATTTTCCAAGCAGTACCAGAGCAACTGCTTCTAAGTTTTCATAATCTGCAAAGCCATATGATTGTGCTTTTATGTTTTCACAGTCTGTGCTACACTATGCACAAGTACTGTTGTTATCTGTGAGTAATCTGTGGTTCCGAAGGTCAGTGTGGATTCTCGTGAATCTTTTCCATCTGTACCTAGCCTAACTTCTTTTTTTTGTGTGATGCTATAGGACATATGACTAAGATTATGCATGGATGTTTCTGGGTCAGGCAGATGTCACAGATACCAGAAAGTGGTTCAGGTGTCAGTGCATGCCTGGGTAATTGAAGTGAGACATCTGTCATTACATTCTCTTACTTATAGCATTTGCATGAGTAAAACTAGTCCTAAAAAATTAACTGCATTCTCCTACTCTAAGAGGAAGTCAGTTCTCCAGCCTTGCCAGAATAACTTTGTATGCAAGGCAAAGATGCAAAGTAAAAATATGACTTACGTGTTAGGGCTCAGTTCCCTTAAAAACACCACCCTCAACCTTCCTTCTCATAAACCAAGCTCTCCCCCAACTTTACTATTATTGTTGTTGTTATTATTATTATTAATTGTTTCACAACTGTTTTGACTCTGAGTTTGAACCATTAGAAAGTTCATGTCATCACAGCTAAGGCAGGTAATTCTAGTCCTAGATGTTGCAGTGTACTCCAAGTGGACTAGTGTTGGAAGGGTGAGAAATGCTTCTGTTTCATGGATTTCCTGTAAGTTGGTGCCACCAGAAGGAAATATGGTCTTAGGATACTAGAAATGATTGTGCTGGTATTTCTTCCATGCAGTTTCTATTGTTCTCTGACATTGTCTGGAAGTCAAATGTTCTTGTTCCCTACCGCCATCTCTTTCCTCTTTCTGTATGTAGAGATAAAGTTTTGGAAGATGATTTTCACTCAGTTAATCTATATATCTTCCACTGGGACTGTCTACGGGATTCACCCCTACTGGAGATGAATCACTTCTACAAATGGTACTGGAATCACTATTCTGGCTCAGGCCAAGCATGCTGTGGAGATAAACATGTACTTGCAATTTTCTCTGTTTTTCTGTGACTCTGGAATATTATGTAAAAATGAAGAATAAACGCTGAATAGCAGTATCATAGATTTGAAACACACATGGCCTATTTACTTTGTTCATTTTAAATGAAAAACACTGTAAATATAAGACATCTATAAACAATATATAAACAATTCAAAATCCTTGACTTAGTATGAGCAGTACAGAATGCTTGTTTGAATGAAGAAGATTAAATGATATACCCACATCCCGAGGTAAATACACCAGGACAAATAAAGTGTACGTGCTACTTTTAGAACAAATGAGCTATGTAGCCTAGCAGATACATGGAAAAGCACCTGAACATGTAAGATGCCTCAGCTGTAGGTTTTGTGTTCCCACTCTGCTTGCTACTTGGGTGATTAGGTCTTGCTTGTTTGCTACTAGTTAAAAAGCCTTAAGGTTTAAAATTCTTGAAAAGGATCTTAAATGAACTGTATAACTTGTACTGGTTTGGTTTTAGATAAAACCCACAATAAAGCATATAATTATGCTTTACAAAAAGGAGATTATTGAAGTATATCTTGAAATAATTTGCTGAAATGTTTTATAGCAGAACAAGTTGAATTAAGACCCTTGGTGCTAGTGCGTTTGTATTCAGTTTTTAAGGTTTATCTTTCTGCCTGAAGGATTAACCACTTTCAAGTTGTTGTCAGAAAAGGCAGAATCAATCACCTTGAAGGTGTCATCTTTCTCTGAGGATATATATAGTCACCGTAATGTGGTTACAGTATTAACACTGAAGAAAAAGGTCTACTGATGTTTTAGATAAAGTGCATTTCTGTATGGTTCATTGCAAGATCTTGTGTACATTCTTAGAGTGAAGTAAGTTATTTCATTCTTTTCTAAGTTTAATACCAATATAACCAAATAAATTCAGTTAAGACTTTGTTTTTTCTCTGTAGCTAATACAGACTCAACCTCATCAGATCAGTTGCTAACTTCTACATCTTAACAACAAAATCTCCTGGTTTTTACTTTTACCACGACATCCCACATGCTTGGGATCCTGAGGGAATATTTTCACCTGAAGTTCATTGCAAGTATATATATATATATGTATACATATATATGTGTATAAAAAGGTGGATTGGTTTAGGGAGTTAGAACAGTATCTGCTTCTCTGGGGCAGTCCAGTTTGAAATACTCATCAAACATCTGAATGAAAAATAAAAACTTACTCTGTTGATGTCGTGTTCATGCCTGCATTTGCTAACCTATTCCAGTTAAGTTATTTCAGTTACTTCTTCTGAATACCTTAATACAGGTCAGTAGATGCTATGTTTTGGTAGCCTTTTCAAATGTTGAGAACAGTCACAGCACATAAGAAAGGCAGAGAGGTCTGAGTATTTTGATAGGTTATTTTAAGTGCTGTGGGGATAAATACCTGGTATACATAGAGGAGAAATGTAGTTCAGGTACTGTAATTTTGTTTTGTTTCTTTTTCATGCCTTTAAAAATTTTTATTTCTCTTTCCAATGAATCAAGAGAGAGACTGTAAAAATTTACTCAAAAACGGGAAAGATACCATCAAGAACAGTCCCCGGCCCCTCAAATTCCCTACAGAGGAGCTGCTAATAAGACAATATTAAGCTACTTGGTATGATTAACAATAAATCTATAACATAGTAATTATCTCCAACTCAATTTCAGACATTCTAATAACCGAAACAGAGGTAGAGCGTTTGTGGAAAATACTCAGGAAGACTTGTGAAATGAAAGAGAGAGGGAACAGTGAAAAAAAAATTGAGCATAGATTGCTGAGGTACTAAAAGTGTGGCCCGTTAGAAAAGTGATGGCTTTAAGGGAGTGAGATAGAAAGAGAATTTCTGTGCTTGCCATTCCAATGCTCTTTTGTTATTTGATTATGGTTGACTATAGGGGACAAATATTTTTTATGTGTGTGCAAAAAGGTTAATATCAAAGAAGTACCTGCCTTCATGATGAATTTAATCTCCTACAAGGAGTGGTCTCAAGTGTTGTTTAATACTCTGAACAAAAAGAAGTAGGGTCTTAAAAGGGAAATAGTTCAATTAGTGCAAAAATTTGAAGGATTTTGTTGGAAAAATATGGTAAAAGAACAAGATGGTTAAGTTTTAGGCTGGTCTTCAGTATAATAACATTGTGGTGTACATTGGACATCTTTTTAGTGGAGAAAGTACAATGAGAATTTGAGGTGATTGCGCCTTTAAGAGCTGCCTGTGTTATTTTTGTTTACAGAGATGGAGAGGAAAATTCTTGAGGTCTTCTCTAAAGCTGTAGCGGGCACATTTAAAATCAAGTCTTTATTGAGTTTGGTAAGAAAGGAGGAACTAATTTGTCAGTCAAGCCCCCCTCCATCTTGTTAGTAAAGGTCTGTATTCTGCATAATTAAATAAAATGTAATTGCTGGTGCCTTAATAAAGCAGTAGTTGTATATGGAAAACAAAACCACGGTCTGTGAGAATGAAAAGATGCAAGCTCATTGATAATATTTATCAGTTTCTGATGGCCAAATCATTCCTTCACAGTAAAGAATTTCTTCCTAATACCTAATCTAAGTGTCCGCTCTGTCAGCTTAAAGCCATTCCCCCTTGTCCTCTCACTACATGCCCTTGTAAAAAGTCCCTGTACAGGTTTCCTATAGGT
The DNA here is from genome assembly GCF_004027225.2 of Strigops habroptila. NCBI lineage: Eukaryota > Metazoa > Chordata > Aves > Psittaciformes > Psittacidae > Strigops > Strigops habroptila. The sequence continues at coordinate 72,021,105 of NC_044302.2, read as the reverse complement.
CCCCTTTAGGCACTGGAAGGCTGTTCTAAGGTCTCTCTGGAGCCTTCTCTTCTCCAGGCCAAACAAGCCCAACTCTCTCAGCCTGTCTTTAGAGGAGGGGTACTCCAGCCCTCAGATCATAGTGCTTAAAAACATATAAGCTCTTATGTGAGCTCTGATCATGAGCTTAGAAACGTATCAGAAAGGTCGTGAAGGACACTTTTGAGACTATAATTTTTTATTTTTAAACTTTTGGTACATGTTAGAACCTGGGGAGCATTTCCTCTTTGTTGTAATGGAGAGTTCCAAGATGTGTATTATTTTATCTTTACTTGTCATCTTAGAATAACGTTGCATACATTCCTCAGAATGTGTCAGTCTCCTCTTAAGTCTTCATTATTTCTTCCTTATTATAGGGCCTTCTGCCAGGAAAGGAGTAAAATCTGCCACGGTCCTCTTGTGTCTGTGGCCGAAACATCTCTGCAGTAGTTCTGAAGGGCTTTCCCCTCTTTCCATTTGTGGTGTTGACAGACTGTTTATTAGCTGCTTCATCTTGCAGACCTACTCTGCCAGACATCTTAAAAGAAATTGCTCGTCCATGTTGTAAGTCTTACAGTTATTGAATCTGATATTCAAAATTATGAGGTCTTTGCTTTAGCTGGTGTGCAATCAGAATTCATTCAGAGAGGTGTTTTTTAGATGAAGAAAACTTTGAAAATGTGTCATGCTCTTGAATTTCATGTCTTTGTCTGGGCTAGAATATGGAAATAAATACCAGAAAATATGTTCTTACAACATTTTTGACCTGGATAAATTAAATGCTAATTTTGTACTGCAAGAATGTTTTTATTTATTTAAGCTACTTTGGCATAAATCCATTTTGATAGGCTTCTACAGCTAAGCAAACATGTTTATTTCTGACTTTTGGAAGGTGCCAAGCACAGCACCTAGTTACTAGTGTAATTCAGCATCTCTAAAAATAAGGCAATTTTTTGTTTAATTGCAGGCAGAATTTTAGTGTAAATAATGACTATCAGTGGGTCTCTTGCATCTTTTTGACTCTTCAACTTTGATGGGAAGTGCTACATCTGTTTTTGTAGGCAGATACACAATTCCTGTGAGACAGCTCTTCCACTGTGTACTCACCCAGTGCTAGTCTTGCAAGAGGAAAGAGGCGATAACTTCGATAAACCATTCAGTTACTGTGTGTAACATGAATTGCCATAATCAAAAGGGGGATGATAGCGTAGTGCATTTGTACAGAATCAAGACGGGAGAGTAGATTTTTCTTCCTCTGGCTTTGTTGCTAAACTCCAGCATGCCACAGAATCAGTATTTTGTGTCATAAAAGTGATGTGTCTAGCACATAATGGCTTATTTAAAATAATGTGAAGTTTTATTGACTGCTGTGCTGCTTATAGAATTGTTACAAAACAGTTTGAATTGGAAAAGCTTTGAATCCAAAGAGAATAAATTTAATGTGAATGCTTTTAATTAAATTCTGCTTAATTTAAATAATGTAATTTGTATTGATTATGCTGCTGCAGTTCGTTTGGATTTTTATTTTTAATTAAGATTCAGTAATCTTGTTTTACCTTCCAGAGCTGTTCATAAAATGACTGCAAAGAAAATGCATATTAATTAGATTAACACTTACATACATTTATTAAAGCAAAATCAGGCCATAATTTCCTTTTTTTTTTTTTTTTCCCCTTTGTGAAGGTATGTTATACATAGTAATATTTCTAAGAAGGAAAACAATCCTATTTTATTTGGATTTCTTTTTCTTCCTAAGCAAATTAATGCTTTTGTAGACCTGAAATGATGTAGGTGCTTCTTTTGCTCCAGCTACCTCAGAGGCTGCCAGCACTAGCTTCTGAAGCTGCTATGATGATTGCTAAAGTGCAACATAATCCTGTTAATTCCTTGTGCATCCTGTAACTTGCTCTGTGGCTTCTCCCTGTAGGCTGGTGTCTGTGCAGCATTGCAACATAGTCTCAAACTTGGATGACCTTTTAATAATTTTCTGGCAAGGAGGTTGCTAGCTGATAATATTGAATATGTTGAAAACAATCCAGAATTAAACACTTGCTGCGTTAACTTACACCATGAATGCTGCGTTAAGGCTTACTGCTATTACTTGATTTTCACCTCTCCACACCACCCCCCCCTTTGTTAGTGTTACTAGCAATTTAAAAAGAGAGTTGAAGATTATCACCTGCCTTAGCTCAAAATATACATGCATTTATTTGTAAGTATGCAGTAATAAAAGTGCAGTTTATTTCTGCATCTGTGCATGTGAAAGAGTTGCTATATAAAGCAAAAGTTACTGAAATGTTGAAGGTCAGAGAAGCTGAGCAGAAAGCAGGCCTGTAGAGCTAATTGCTTGGCAAATGCCTGTACCTTAACACAAGACTGGAAAACTGAAGATACTGAACTAGTTGAGTTCACAGAGGTCTTTGCAAATATTTGTGCAGACAGAAACCTTTTGAAGTGATAGCCTCAAAACCAGGTTTTGAACTTTGATTAACACTTAGTTTATCTAAATTCAGTCAGGAAGATTGAACTACTGTTGTCTCACTAGTAGGAGTCTCTTTTTCTTAGAAATAATTACTTCAGATACTGTTAACATAGTGGTACTATGTTAATTCTGTCATACATTCTGTCATAAGAGGGGATCTTACCACACTCTATGACTACTTGAAAGGAGGTTGTAGCAAGGTGGGTGTTGATCTCTTCTCCCGAATAGCAATTGATAGGATGAGAGAAAATGGCCTCAATTTGCACCAAGGCAGGTTTAGATTAGATATTAGGAAAAATGTCTTTACCAAAAGGGTTGTCAAGCTTTGGAACAGGCTGCCCAGGGAAGTGGTGGAGTCACCATCCCTGAAGGCATTTAAAAGATTTGTAGATGTGGCACTTAGGGACCTGGTTTAGTGGTGGACTTGGCAGTGTTTTGTTGATGGCTGGACATAATCTTATGCCTCTTTTCCAGCTTAAATGATTCTATGATTCTGTACCAGAGCAGCAGCTTAAAAACACTGAGCTAATGAGACCTTAGTGTTACATCTGGAATAAAAACTATATGAGATGTTGGTAAACTAGACAGAAATCTGCAGCAGTTTGTGTCCCAAGGTGAATGTGCTTTCTGGGGTCTCTCATTTCTGGTCATTGTATGTTCTCTGAGTTTGTTTGCAATTGGTTGACTAATAGGTTTTATTTTTCTTCATGATGAAATCATAGCAGCAATTGTCTGTGAATTGTCCCATCAGTTCTTTCTACAGTTATAATGATTCCTACCTGTATGCATAGGTTGGAAGGATATTTGGCAATAAAAGAATAGAATTATAGAATCAACTAGGCTGGAAAAGACCTTTAATATCATCAAGTCCAACCATTACCCCAGGACTGCCAAGACCATATCACTGGGGGCCTCATCTACACAGTTTTTGAATGGAATTTTCCTTTCCGAATCGTTTCTTCTGTGCCTTTGTATGTGGGCACACATTTGTTTGTTTTACCTAGCCTGTGGTTATGTGATGATAGGAGCAGCAATCAGAGACTCTTTATAAGGCAGATTCTAAACGTAATCTTTTTCAGTTCTGAAAATACTTTTAAATTTCCTATGTAGGTGAGCAATGGTAGACCTCCAGTCTTCCTTGAGCTCTTACACTTTTGTGCAGAGTTTATTCTCTGAATATTCAATCTTTTCAAGTATTTTTCTTGCAGGCTCAGATTTTTAGTGCTGTGCATGAGTGTAGCTAGCAGAAAAGATTCGGGGCTTCCTGACCTTTTGTAATTCTTCATTTACTGGGAAAACTAGTAGACAAAAATTCTAGTTCCAAGTTCAGGAAATACCTACTTTACAGTTTTACAGCATTGTGTATTTTGTTAAGGTTACCATCCAAGAAGCAATTTTCAAAGTGGGTGGTTTGCAATAATGAAGACAAATGAGATGGTAATTCTAATAAGCCACAAGTGAAATTAAGAAAACCTGGCCAACTGCTTTAATGCAAGTTCAAAGATGAGAGAAGTTCAGTGAGCAATTGCTTCATTTGATCTTAGAGGATTATTAGTTTATCATGTCATTTTTGGGCTTCTTGTGTATTTTCTCAGAAGGGCTTTAAAATAAAGATTGCTTCAATTTCTAATTATTTCCTTTGCACCTCGTTTGGGTTTAGGACTTCTTTTGTAATCACATTGGTTCTGAGATCACCATTTTAATTTAACAGAATAACCTGGTCTTAAGGCTTCTATTTCTAAACCCACCAAGGTAGTCTTCCCTTTCAGTTTTCCTCCCTCCCCAAATCCATCCTGACTTTTTAGGTCCTTACACTGAGCATTTCTGACTCAGAATGTCAGTCCTGCTTTTCATGAGATCCATAAAACTTTGAATTATTTACAGCTGTCACTTCAGAATGACCAGAAGCCATGCTTATAAACATTCATTTTTTTTTTCTACCTGGGGGCAATTGTTTTGTTTTCGAATGAATACCTTAAGACCTCCTAAAGCCCCCTCTAAGGATGTCCTAGACTGAGATATAGGTGTGATGGTTGAAACAATTTTTGCTTTGAAAACTAGAAAATACTATGTAACTCTAGGAAATCTCTTCTCAGGCAATATGAGTGTATGTAGTGCTGCTTTAGTGCAGCTTGACATGGTTTAGATATGTGGCTTCAAGTATTCTCCCCTGGAAGAGTTAGGATGTTACTTACAGGAACATTGGCTTGATGAGTCTGGAAGACCCTGGATGATTAGGATGATGGAGCACTTCCATCTTTTAGGAAGTTTCATGTTCATGTCTTTTATGAATCCTGAAACACTTTATAGAAGATGATGGCAGAATGTCTGTTGTCAGATGTTCACAAGCAGCCTCTACATTGTCAAATGTGTGGGGTTTTTTTGTAGGCTTTTTTGGGTGGTGTTCCCCCTCCGCCCCCCCAGGTGGAATAATGTGAATGAAACTGTCTTCAGCCTTTCACTTAGACCTCAGTCTTGCTAGATATGCATGGAGAATATTCTTAGTACACTTGTTCTGGTGATGATGGTACCTATTCTGAAAATCCTAGTTTGGCTTGGATATTGAGCTTTTTACAATTCCCAAGACAGAAGTGCTGAGGTACTGCATAAGCAGTAAAACTATAGACAACCTGCATACTCTACTTGCAAATATGCAAGTATCTGGAGGCTTAAGGCATGTGTCTGAACACTTGTGCATTGAATCATTGGGGATAAGGTGAAAAAGATTGTTTTCATAGAAAATTGAAAGAATTTATGTGTCTGAGGGTTTTCTTTTCTTCCTCCCCTCTGCTTCTCCTCCCCCCCCTCCCCTCCCCCCGCATTAGTTTGATATCTGCTTCTTATTTCTGGTCTTGTCACTGTAATGGATTGTCAACAGTGAATGTTTTAAAAGTATGTGTGAGCTGGAGTTTGCTGCTGTACTTACATACCAGGATAAATTAAGTGGTTTGTACTTCTGATAATGCTCAGGATCCTCACAAAAAATACATAACAGAAAATATTTTAACTTTTTTTTTTTCCCCCCCTGCCCTAGAAGCACATCAGAAGTGCATCGATACATATCCTGAAAAATGTAGAATCTAAGCAATGTGTTTGGGAGGTAAATGAAGATTAGATGAAGAGGTAGACAAGGAGGAATGTGGGTTATGGGAAACAATTATACCATTGTTCTGGTGAGGCCATAATGGATAAAAGTTCTTGGTGGTTGTGAGAGAAAATTAGGTTGCATTTATAATGATACATATTGTAGAAACTGAAATTGCACCCTAAAAAGACTAAAGTGTGCTGTGAAGTTTCAGCTGTGTAGTTTAGGCTCTTAATAGGCCTTTATTTGTATTTGGAATATATTGAGGAACTTTTTTTTTTTTTTTTTACCATAGTGGGTCTTGGAGACCTAATCCACAAGGACTCAGTACAAAGGAAAGTTATTCAGGTTAAGCATTGTTTGGAATTTGGGTTGGTTTTGGGTGTGAATTGAGCACTGAAATGAGATAGATAAATCTGTGCTGCCTTTCCCATGAGAGGTTGAACCAGATGGTGTTTTGAGGTCCCTTCCAACCTGCGTGGCTCTGTGATCCTATGACGTGTGAGTAAGAATGTTGTATGAAAAAATACTGATTTTAGGACCAGACTTGAAGTGTTTGAGTTTTAGGATAGATGTGAAGATGTTGGGATTTTTTGTTTGTTTGTTTGTTTGTTTTGAAAAAAGAAATAGTGGTCAGCAGTATAGAAATGAAATAAAAATAAGGTGTTTCACTTTGTGTGGCAATACCTTTATTCTCTTGTACTGATTGCTGGTTTACTCCTATTCCTGTTCACAGCTTTGACATGTCTCCTTTTTTTGAGCTAGTGGGTACTGGGAGATTTTCAGGGACTCTTTCCTGGAAGCACAAATCAATTCATCTTCTGTAGAGAGAAGGGAAGTAGATAAAGCAAGAGAACTCCCTTGGTTTAACTGTGAGCTTCTGGATCTGCTCAAAACCAAGAGAAACATACGAGAGATAGAAAAGCGGACGAATACCCATTGAGAACTACAAGGTCATTGCCAGGATGTGCAGAGATACAGTTGGAAAAGCAAAAGCTCAAATTGAAATTGGCCAGAGATGTCAAAAACTACAAGAAAGGTTCTTCACGTACATAAACATCAAGCAGAAACAGAAGGAAAATATTGGCCTGATGTTAAGCAGGAGAGGGGAATAGGTCACCAACAGTGCTGAAAAGGCAGAGGTTCTCAACACTTCCTTCACCTTTGTCTTTACCAGCACTGCTGAGCCCCAGGCCTTGGGAACAAAAATCCAGGTTGATGCCAACACAGGCCCACCATCAGTGAAGGAGGAGTTGATCTGCGAACTGTTACAGGAGCTTGACCCCTGCAAATCGATGGACCCTGACGATATCCACTCGAGGCTGTTAAGAGAGCTGGCTGACATTGTTGTGAGGCCGCTTTCCATAATCCTTGAGAAGTTGTCGGGATCAGGGGATGTCCCAGGAGACTGGAAGAAGGCAAATGCCACCACCATCTACAAGAAAAGCTTAAAGGAGAATCCAGGCAATTACAGGCCCATCAGCCTTACTTAAGTCCCTGGGAAGGTTATGGAGTGAATCCTTCTTGGGACTACCACAAGTCAAATGAAGCCCATGATCAGGAAAAGCCAGCATGGATTCACCAGGGGCAAAATCGTGCTTGACAAACTTCATCGCCTTCTACGATAAAGTACCCTGCTTGGTTTATGTGGGGTGAGCAGTGGGCATTGCCTACCTGGGTTTCTCCAAGGCTTTTGATACAGTTTCCCACAGCCTTCTAGAGAAACTGATGTGTTGGAGTCTCAACAAGTGGTCCATTCAGTGAGTGGGAACTGGCTGACCGGCCGCATGCAGAAGGTGATGGTAAATAGCTCCTGTTCTACCTGGTGACCTGTTACTATTGGGGTTGAGAGGGATCAGGATTGGCCCCAGTGCTGTCAAGTAACTTCAGAAGTGGATGTGGAACATGGATCAGGTGAGACCTGATGAAGTTGGCTCATGATATCAAACTGAATGGGAAAGTGGACACTTTGGAAAGGAGAACCACGCTGCAGGATGACCTGGATAGGCTGGAAGAGTGGGCTAACAAGAACCATGTCAAGTTCACCAAAGACAAATGTAAGGTCCTGCATCTGCATGAACATAATCCAAGAGTGCAGCACAGCCTGGGGAGCAGGTCTGTGGAAAGGGACCTGGGTGTCCTGGTGGCCAACAAGCTTAATATAAGTGAACAGTGCGCTGCTGCGTCAAAGCAAACCAACAGTATGCTGGGTTGCATCAACAAGGGCATCACCAGCAGAGATAAAGTCCAGTTTTGGTTCCTGCAATACAAAATAATGTGAGCAGGCTAGAGAGGATCCAGAAGAAGGACCACAAAGGTGATCAAAGGACTGGGAAGCCTGATGTGAGGAAAGGCTGAGAGAACTGGGTTTGTTCAGCCTAGAGAAAAGAAGGCTCAGGGGAGACCTTATCACCATGTTCCCGTATTTAAAAGGTAGCTACGAAGAAGATGGAGACTCCCTTTTGACAAGGAGTCCCATGGAAAAGACAAGGGGTAATGGGCACAGATTACTCCTGGGGAGATTCCAGCTGGATACAAGAGGAAATCTTTTCACAATGAGAACAGACACTGGAAAAAGGTCCACAGGAAGGTGGTGGATTTCCCAACATTGGACACGTTAAAGATTCATCTGGACAGGGTGCTGGGCCGTCTTGTCTAGACTCTGCTTTTGCCAGGAAAGGTTGGACCAGCTTATCCTTGAGGTCCCTTCCAACTTGTGTTCTGTGATTCTTTTTTGACAGCTGAATATTTCAGTTTAATGACACCGCTGTATGTTAGTTGGTTAATTAACTGCTACTTATAAAAATCCAAGAAACACTAGTATTTTGTCATGGTTCCTATTATTTCCTTTTCAAATAGTTCTTGTTGTTATCTTGCAGTATGTATGAATATTATAAGTAAAATATATGTTGTTAATATATTAAGACATTTTATACCATTCTTATGTGGGCAAGATGAGAATTGTAGAAAATCACAACTTAGTGTTCTCTTTTCTGTTGTCTTGAGTTTTAGTGAAAGTGGCTTTTAAAACAGAAAGAAGGAAGAAAATGATGTTAAGATAAGCACAGCTCCCTTCTGTTTAGAATATATTGTAAGTACTTCCTTTTGTTTATCCATTTTTGCTCAGGCCTGAACTCTATTGTAGTTTAAACAAAACCAAAAAGGCATTATGAAGACATCCTATTGAAAAAATCCAAGATTGTTATTTATGTGCTGGGGCAGTATACTGCCTTGTTTCCAAGGTGATATTATACTACGTTAATCGTATTTTAAGAAGAGTGTAAGAAAATCAGAGGTAGATAAGAGCTTAAATATGTGCTATGAGATTAAATTAACTAGCATGATCTAATTAACACATCAAAAAGTGCAGTTAAGGTAAAATATTTGTGCTTTAACACATGCAGGACAAAGAAGTTAAAGGCTGGAAGGGAGTTTACACTGTAATTTGATGTACTTGGGCCTTTCAAAGTATATTCAACTGTGTCTGCACTGCTGCTGTTTACTTAAACTGGTTGTACTGAAGATAGTGGTCTAGACAAGGGCGAATCTAAAATGAGCAACACTTTTTTTAAATTCTTCCAATTTGAGGTGCTGTGTGAGGTGGCTCACACAGTTCTCTCTCGCTCCAGCAGGTGTTAATAACACATTGGCATTGCCAGCAGTAAGCTGTAGTGTTTGGGGAAAAAAAAATTAAAAGGCAGCAAGAATTTCTTCTAACTAATGATTAAAATATGTATAAATGTAAATCCAGTGTTTAGCCAAGACAAGATCTGAAGGGTATATAAAAGCATACTATTAGATTTGTCATCTGAGTAAGTGTATTTTCTTCATCAAGCAGTCTCTATAGGCTGACTATAAGGTTCTTTTCTAACCTCTCCTATACATTTCCTTTAAAAAATTTCCTGTGAACGTCAGTGTGGAGTAGACTGTTTCGCTTATTGCTAAGTAGGTTTTCATGTTAATTTCAAGGGAAAAAAAAGGTATTAACAATATGCAACTTGGACAGGCATTTTCAGGTGATAATTTAAAGTGAGACCATGCAGGTAACTTTATCTTAGGGTAAGTAAAACTAGCAACATTTATTTTCCAACTCATGGAGCAGAACAAACCCTAAAACTGCATGTTTTCTTCAGATCTGTTTTATATTGCTCTGTTTTCTGACAATTCTTTGAAAAATAGAAATGATATTTGGAGCCTGTTGGAATTATAGCAAAAGAAATATTTGAATTTCAGTAACATACATTATTCAAAGTGTTTCTTGAATCATGAGCTCTGGTTTTATGTCCAATTCTAGCTGTTCATCAGCAGAGGGCAATATAACTTCATACATTTCCTTGGGAGGATTTAATTTGTTGATCTTTATATTTCTGGTTTTAACTAAAGGAGCACCTACTTGTAAATACTGAGAAAATATGTGAACTCATGATGAAAAAGCAATGAGCTGTGGTATTAGTATTCCTTATGCACTTTCAGAAGGCTGTATAAACTTCCTAGTAGTTGTACCCTATGGGAGGTGTTCTCTAAGTTCATAAGCAGACAGAAAATGTCCAGACTTCATTGTGGAGATGGCAAAACATACTTTTTAACTGGATGCACCCTTTCAGTGGTTTGGTTTGTTGTTTGTTGCTCTCCCCCCTGCCCTTTTTTTTTTCTCCATGGAATAGGGACTTGCAAAGTTTGGGAGCCTTTCTGTCATTTCTTTTTACAGCTGTTTTGGTTTTACTGTGGAATTAAATCCCTTTTGAAGAATTTGCTGTACTTTACAGACTGTGAGTACATGTATTGTAAATTAAGTGTAGTGAGAAGCTGTGCTGTGATAACTAAGAAAAAGTAGTTTTAGGTCTCCATTACAACTCATTCATTCTGTATGCTATGACAAGAAGAGTTTTGTTTTATGGCTGTGGTAGTAAAATAAGCCTTTAGAGTCCTTAGGAAATGTGTGTACCATAACCTTTTAGTGTACATCATGTTAATACTAATCTGTTATGATAGTTCTTTAATTTTAATGTTGCCATTCAGTTTTTCCTTCAGTTCTTTCAGAACATATGAGGAATCCTAAAATGGATATTCATGTGTGGCAAATTTTTTTTTGAAAATGTGCTTTCATATTTCTGATGCTCTTGAGGCATATTCAGAAAGACTTCAGACATATGGTTTCTTGTTTTTCATCTACTCCTTTGGGCATCACACATTCAAAGAGTCTACTGTCAGAGCATAAATATAATTCCCACTAACAGCCTGGGACAGGCAGCATTTACCAGTGGTAAAACATGAGACTAGGATTAAAAGATTTTGAGTTGTAGCTGCAGCTCTGCCCTTGGCTTGCTGAATGACCTCAGGCAGTTGCATCCATCTCTTTATTTTTGTTTCAAATGCATTGGATAATGCTGGTCTTCCTCTATTACCAAAATTGCTTTGAAGATTAATTTGCCACTGTTTAAGCTGTAATATTTATAATGCAAATAACAATAGAACTCTAAGTACTGCGTCCTGTTAAAAATAGCAGAACATATAATGAAGATTGTAGGTATTTGGTACAATATAGCTTTTGCATTGAATTTTTTGCACAGGTATTTGTGGTCATGTATTGTGTTCTAGTTCCAGATCTGTCCCCAGTTACAGGATTTGGTTAAATCATTCAGTCTTTCACACTACCACTTTGTTGCAAAATGGGAACAATTTCAAATCAACTTCAGCAGGTATTGAAGCTTAGTCTGGGAAACAAATGCAAGTAATAATTCTTAGACTTTTTAAATTTTATTTAGAAAAAAACCCACAGAATTTTCATGTATAACTGTAGTACTGGTTATATGATTATACCTTAGAATATACACAGATGGTTAATTAAATATACCATTGTTAGATAGTCAAAATGAACATAGTATGTGTATGCAAATTGAACTAGCAAAGCGTACATTAGGTAAATAGTTTTAAAATGACCTAACATCTTAGACTCTGCATTTTCTCTATGCTAAAAATGTTTCATATTTTAAAAACAATTAATTGTAGTGAACACAAAGACAGTTTTAGAGAAATATCACTCCAGACTCCCTTTGGTGATTTTATTATCTATTATAACAGGCTTAAGTGAAAAAGAAGCAGCTAGCATAACAAACTGGATGACTTGCAGAGCTTAAGCATTTTCATTCTCAGCCCTGTATCCAGGCACATGTATGTGAACCTTTACCATGTCTTGGTAGAGACATGGGAACTTCTTAAAATGTACTAGCTAGATAATTTATCGTGCTACCATATTCTTATGGACTTGGCATTGTGCCATGCTCTAGAATAAAGGGATATGGGTTTTCTTCCTAATAACTTTGATATTCTGAAGATCCTTGTTTATTAAAATGCTTTTAATAACCAAGTATTCATGTCACTGCTGTTTCATAATTATTATATATGTAATATTGAACAAATAGCAATGGAGCTTTTCTTTGAAGAGTGTAGGACCAGTTGAGGCATAACCGATTTTATTAGGCATATTTCCATTAAAATATAAAATACCTAAAGTGCTTATTTAACATGATGATTGGCAACTAATGAATTTAAGGAAGGTGTTCTTGGGTAGTAATGTACTAAGTAAACTTTCAACACATATTGCTGGAGTTCTGTCTGCAACAGACATTTCAGAATATTGGAGAATATGATTTGTGAAGAAAGTTGGTAAACTAGTCATGAACAAATGTATCTGTAGCATCTCACTCTGACTGTCTGTTAGAACCTACATTTAAACCAGAGTATTGATGTGACGAGTGTGTTGTTAGAAATATATTTTGATCTGGTGCTTTCATAATATTTTTGTCTTAGCTCTATTTAAACTAGTTCCATTTAAATTATGAAAAGATGTGGATTGCTTTCTTTTTTTTTTTAACTTTGTCTCAAACTCTGTTGAACTATTTATTTAATTAAACTTGTATTTGTGCAATTTTAGTGCAAGAGAAAGGAAAAGTACTGCCACAAGTGTGGGTTATTTTTTGGTTTTTGTGTGTGTGTTTTTGTTGTGGTCCATCCTCCCTGGCAACTGCGATTAGAAATAAATGCAATGTGTCTTTTCTGGGACTTGAGATAATACCGCAGCTGTATAGTAGATATCTCTGCTTCTATTCTGTATGGTGATGAGATGGCATAGATTATTATTATAATAAAACCATTCATTCCCAACATTTAGTATATTTGTGTGTAGAAGTGGCAGGTAGTAAAGAAAATAGCAGGGATTCTGTTTCTGTGTTGTTATTTGTTTGTTTCCCTTTCTGCCCCCTTTTTTTTATCTCTTCCCATACCCTATGTTTTGTTGAATTTCTTGATAACAGGGTTTAGGTTTTTTTTTTTTTTTTCCCCTTAAAGGAGTAATGAGGGTATTTTAAATTAATTTACCCTCCATTAGTTGTCTGATCTCAGAACTACTGAATCCATTTTTATTGTCTTGATGATGCAAGACAAAAAGGCCGTACATTAGGAATAGGGCTTATTTAGGTGACAACACTTGGACACCCGCCTGTTGCAACCGGTTGCAATTTGAACTTAACGCTTGAGCAGCTATGCTCTTGGACACTGAAATGAGAAAATAAAAATTCCAGTACACTTTGCTTTCAGCTGCTCAGGTATAGAATATACATTTTGAGATACACGTTTTTCTAGATATGGTGAGGTGCTTGAATACCTCCCTTTGGTTATCATCCCACATGATACTCCCCTTCTCTTGGGAGAAGCCTGGGGAGGAATTAATCTGAAAGAAAATTAACATTTCCTTCTCATATGACTGACTGTCTTGCATCCCCTTGTGCTTGCTTTGCATTTCTTTACACTTGCAATAGTGTTTTCATTTGCACATCAGTACTGCTTTAGTACTTACTGAAATGATATGCAAACTGAGACATACTACGTTTATGACATATTTATAGAAGATTTCACTGTCCTAATGATTCTGCATAAAATCTGTTCTTAAAGGAAGCTGAAATAGAACAGAATTCTCCATACAGTGCTGAGGAGGAAGGGAGAGAGTTTGGGAAAAAATGTCTGTACAAACCACCAAGCTGAGCACGAAGTACCTTTCCCTACTTTCTGCAGAGAGAAGGATTGCTTGGGCCTTAAGTATCCATTCTTCTACAGCACCTTGATCTTGGGGATCCTCAGCCAAAAGGCTGTATTTTCTGCGTGGTGTACTGTTGGATAACTATTTATTCTACTGTCCTTATTGCTGGTTTCGGGTGTGGTGTGTAGATACTAATTTGGTATATGGATTTTTGACATAGACTTGATAAGAATGAAAGGCTGGCCCAGAGATATGTATCTGTATTTCAGAGATTCCCAGAAAGGGGTATTATGGTGATTGATGAGAGGAATGCAGCAGTCCATTATCAGTTTCATGTCGGTCTGCAGTACCAACCTGTTGTGATATGAATAGGGGTGTATACTCCAGAAATGCTTCCTAAAAATGAAATGAAACCTTATGCCTCACACGAGGATGAGGATTAAGTCCTGTACAAAATCAGTTTAAATAGATTTGGTATGTTGTAGTCCCAAAGCAGTGAAGAGGCAATACTTCTTTTGTAGTGAGATTTCATGTTTGTGTTTCCACCAGGATTTCTGCCTGCTGTGCAGTGTTACTGGCCTACCAGTTTTCAAAGTAGGACTTCTGTTGGATTTTGCCTTTTTTTTTTTTTTTCTAATAGGTTTTATATGTGGACTTTTCTTCCATATTCTCTGGGAATACACTTGTTCAACATGTTTCAGACTTTATTGCCTGTTACTGAAAGTATAGGTGATGGAAATTGCCGGATAAAACTGAATATGAAGTTATGTTTTTTCATGTTTCTGATTATATGACTCTATTTAAAGTATGTTCTGTTAGAACTTTTATCCTGATATAATTTAAGTATTTGCTGACTATTATTTGGTATTATTTCAGATTTAAGCTTAAAAAGGATGAGGTTGTATCATGTTTGTCGTATTTTCTCATTTTAATCATGTCCATGTTTTGTGACAGCTGATAATTAATTTCCAAATCAAATTCTTTTCTGTGCCAGAATCTATTAGAGCATGTTAAGGAAATGCTATTTGGTCCATGTTCTCTGAGGCTGTCGTGGTTTGAGCCCAGCCGGTAACTCAGAACCACACAGCCGCTCGCTCACTCCCCCCCCTCCCTTCTTCCTCCCCCCGCTCCCGGAGGGATGGGGAGGAGAATGGGAAGAATGCAACTCCCACGGGTTGAGATAAGAGCAGTCCCGCAACTAAGGTATAACACAAAACCACTACTGCTACCACCAATGATAATAACGATTAGTGAAATAACAAGGGGAGAGGATACAATTGCTCACCACCCGCCGACCGATACCCAGCCCGACCCGAGCAGTGATCTGGGCCTTCCGGGTAACTCCCCCCGGTTTATATACTGGGCATGACGTGCTGTGGTATGGAATACCCCTTTGGCTAGTTTGGGTCAGGTGTCCTGTCTCTGCTTCCTCCCGGCTTCCCCTCCTCCCTGGCAAAGCATGAGACTGAGAAAGTCCTTGGTTGGAATAAACATTACTTAGCAACAACTAAAAACATCGGTGTTATCAGCGTTGTTCCCAGGCTGAAAGTTAAAAAACACAGCACTGCACCAGCTACTAAGCAGGAGAAAAATGACTGCTATAGCTGAACCCAGGACAGAGGCTATAGTCAGATGTCTTCTCTTTTTTTCCTTCAGTTTTACTGTCTTAATGGAGGTAATCTCGGCACTGCTGGGTTACTTGGCATTTTTTAATCAAATCTTTGCTTTTACAGAACAAGCAGGTACTTGGCAGGAAATGGATCATCTTTTATTTTGTTATGATAATACACAGGTGAGGCCTACTAGTGAATTTGTTAGAAACAAAGAAAAAAGTTTTGGAAAAAAAATCTAAACAAATTTTCACATTCCTTGAAACCACAATACTTTGTTATTAAGTCTTGATAATTTACATTATTTTAAAACATTGTTCTTACAGCAAGAGAATACTAATATGGCTGTTCAAAAAAATTCACTGTAGTGACTTTAAACTCATTGCTATTTTTAAAATAAATCGAAAGGAGATACCATAGAATCCTGTATTTCTTCTTTTAATTAGAACTTGTTATGTATCGGTCAAGCCTAGTTTCAAATTTCTGTTATATACCTTTGGTTGTTTCTTTAATTCAAAATAAAGTAGTGAACGATGTAGAAGTAGTAGTGAAATAGTTCACTAGGTGGAGACTACCTATACTGTTTGATTACAGGTTTGCTGGAGGTAAGGATATTTTAAAAACAAATGGAGTGAGAAGGTGAGACCGTCCATAAACATTTTCCCCCCACTCCAAATCAAAATGATGATCACTTTTCAGAAATCATTCTGGGAGTACGGTTAATCTTACAGTGCGTGTCCCAAGCTGCAGAAGAGTGGTGTTGATGATTTGCTCTTCATCTTTGAATTTCAAGTGAAGTAATGATTCACATCAACAGCTTTTCTTGTTGTGAAAGACATCGTGTTGTCCTTCATTTAACCAACTGGATATAGCTGTAAAACATATAAGACCATGTGTCTTTTAAGAGGAAAATAATGCTCTTGATTATTTTTCTTTTAGCAATCTAAATTCCATATTCCTGAGCTTAAAATAACTAACAGGATTAGCATTGGAAATATATGTGTGCAGCATAAATGTAATAATTCTATGCATAAAATTCACTGCAATTTTCAAGAGTGTGAAGTGCGATAAAATAATGAGTGTAAAGATAAAAAGAACATTTCGGAAATACTTATTCTAGGAGTATGATATAGGAATAAAAATTAGTTCGAGATGTATAATGGAGTAGATTTTCTGAAAACTAAAGGTAGTAAATTAAAATGTTTGACATTTTAAAAATTCTTAAACCTTGTATAATGCATACCACATTTTCTAAAATAATAACCTAATAGTTTCAAAACTGTAATATAAAACAAAATAATAGCTGACTGTTAATTTTACTTTCATAATTGTAGTTAATATAATAAAATTCTAAATGGGAATAGGTTTGGAAATTGATGCTCTAGTCAGCTTATTTAACTGATTTGGAAATTCTTACTTGCTAAGCTATGCCAGGTGGTAATTGGAATAGTAACAGGTGTGGAAAAAAATCTCTAAATTATCTGGTAATAAGTAAATGTTGCAAAATACCTAATTTTAAAATAAAAAGAAGCCATGCTGCATTCTAATCTGTCTAAAAATCAATTTTATAAATGTGTTAATTTTTCATTGTTTTGAAAGTCTTGTTCAAACTGATGTGAGATGGCACCAGATGGCCAATAGCGAAGTACCTCATTGTAAAGTGGAACTACATGGTAGCTACATGAACCAGGTTCTTGATCTTTTCCAAAGTGAAATGATAAAATTGGTTACTGTTTATTGCCATTGTTTGTCTCAACTTATGGCTTCTCATGTTTACTCTATTTTGGGATGGGTTGTGATGTTTCTGGCAATGGAAACATCCAGATATTTTTGGGCACATATTCTGTTAATTTTAATATAAAACACTGTATACATAGATGTGCAAAGTGGAAATATTTGGCTTGATGCTGTTTGCCAGTATAGTTTTTATTTTTAATATTTGATGTTCAGGTAAAGCTCATCTGTGAAGTCTTTGCAATATAGTGTAAAGTGTAGTATAGTATAGTATTCTCTGCAATATAGTGAAATCATGCTAGAATTCAATCAGTCTGTATGATTTGTGTCTTGACCTGTTATTTTTTATTTTAGAATTTCTCTCAAATAGACTAACCATGGTTAGATATACTTGGGGATGATTTAGAGACAGAGAGCACTTTTTTCGTAATTTTATGTAATAAATGAAACTAAAATTTGCTAGTAAATGTTACTGATTTCCCAAAGACTCTGTAAACCACAATATAATGCTTTGAGGTGTAGGTTAGAATTACCTAGTATACATTAAATTTTTAGCCTTTGCATATTTTAAATAAAGTACATGTTTTTGTTGTTTGCTGCTCAAGTTATGGAAACTGTATTTTAATACCCAATGTCTAAACATGTCATGCATTTTTTTCAGTATAAGCTCTCAGAGAGAGGGGTAGAAAGAAGGGGAAGGTAGGTGATGCAGTCTGCTCTGCCTCTGAATCAGCTGAATGCACTTTCTCCTTTTTCTGACTAAGGGAAATGATGCCCATGGCACAGCTTGTACCAAGTGTATTCATAAACACCTGACACCTGTATGAGAAGAGCATAAATACTGACTAAAAGCAGTAGTCTGCATTTCTTTGGTATAGTGAGTTCATTAATTAAGCTTAGTTTTCTTATTTGTGTCCCCTGCGCAGCTCTAGCAGCCTCTGTTGATAGCAGTAACTTGGTTTACATGGCTGGCTGATTTCCACACATCATTGTCATCTTTGCTTTAAGTTCTGGTGTGTTATTTCCAACTTCATACAATCAATATAAGATTCCTTTTGTTGTTTTCTTATGGAATGTGAGCCTGTGAAAAGCTTAATTTTGGATTTTGCTAGGAAAGTCTAATCCTATGAGCTCCTGTCGTTTAAACAAAGTGTCCTTGTTTGTGCTGCAGCCTGATGAAGATGAGAGTGAGGAAAGAAGCTGGTTGCTATTATGGCAGTGGTGAATGACCATGCGCTGCAATAGGTGACAGACAAGATAGTACAGAATTTGGATGTGTGTATCCATGTGACTGTGGGATATATCGTTCTCAGCCAAGCTGGGAGTTATATGAATACATAACTTGTCTTGTAAAATGCCTATCCAGTGTGACAGCCTGTGTGTAAACTTGTTTTGTGGTTGAGAAATAGCAATCAGTGGATACTCAAATTCGTGTATGCCGCTGTACTGAGAGTCCTGTTTGTTGCATGAAGTTGCTGGGGCATTATGTGCCCTTTTTTCTTTGCAATGTACCTTCAGCAGCAGTAGGAAGAAATAAAAGAAGAAAAAGAGAGTATAAGAATTAGAAAACCTTAGAAGGAAAAGGTAGGAAAAAAGAGATAATGATAAAAATGTGGGAAATACAATAAATACCAGGAAAGTGACAAGAGGGAAGAAGTTGTCTGTGTAGAATCCATTCTTTTAAAGTATATACTTTTGGGAGAGGTGGTTGAGATTTTTATTTTATTTTATATCTTTTTGTGGCATAGGTGTTTACATGCATGGGTAACTTCAATTTTACTAAATAATAAAATTTGCATGGTCTGTTTAAATAGCAGCAGTAATATTGGCTTTGGCTGGAATTCTGCATACTTTACTCTGTCCATTTTGCTTTTTTTCACTGCATAATAGACTGTGAGTGTGCTCATATTCATTATGTAGTCACTTGCTCTTTTGTTTTCTCCATGACTGCTCTTTGATTGCAAGGAAACACATTATATCTCAGTGAACATCAGAAAGCGGTTTTTTTTTTGGTTTGGTTTTTTTTTTTTGTGTTTTTGTTTTTTTCCCTGGCACTGTGTTCTTTTCTTTATTTGCCCTGCTTATTCTTATTTTCATCTGTCAGTCATGAGTCTGCTCTGAGCTTGTGAGGGAGACTCTCATTGTCACCAAGCAGTGAGATCTGGATTCTATTTAAAATTTGCCAAATCAGCTATTATCATCGCTAAAAAGCTTAGTATTTATTTTCGATCCAGATAATTATTTCGAACTATATTATTTTGTTTCTTGAAGAGAAAAATCTGTTTCTTAAAGAGAAAAATCTGTTTCTTACGTAAATATCCAGTGAAGACTAGCAAATTAATGTAACTTAAAACCAGTGAGAAAATACTTACTGCCTCTCTGTTATTGACATTTAATAAATTAGTCTAAAGAAATAGATTCACTGTCTAGTTGTTATGTGTGTAACAGCTAAAAAGACCAAATGAATCATACTTACTTTATGAAGGCTTAATGTTTTAATCTGAAGTATCATGTGTATTGAGAATATATATCGGCTTTGTTTACTCTGGGCTTACTGGTATAAAAAGTTTTTGTGGAAAAGAGTTTTCACTGAATCATAAAACAACTATTAAAATGTAGGGGCTGCATGTTCTTGTCTGAATTTACACAAAGCAATTTTAAGAGCTGTCATTTCTGCACAGGGACCTCTATACTAGTAAAAAAAAAGGGGGGGGTGGGGAGCGCGTGGGAAGGGCACAATGGCACGTTTGCTGATATGTCGACAGGAATTTTTGGAATGAGGTGGTTTTTGAGGAAGTCTCACGAAGATGAGGTTGTGGACACTGTCTAGTACTAGTTTGGTAGTGAAAATGCTGGTTTGATTAATTATGTTACAGCAACCAAGAAAGGAGGTGTGAAAAGGTACTGGAACGCAAACAAGATTAAAAATGATGCTGAGATGACGAGAAAAGTGGAAAGTAGAGATATCTTTCCTACATTACATTTTTTTTAATCTGTCACTAGGATGTAATACATTCAACAGAAAGGACTTAGTCAACAGATGCAACCGATGGGAGGGATCTAACAGTGATAATAATAAGAATGTAAAGTGCATCTTTAGTGAATGTGCTTGGGTTTTTTTTTTTTTCTTTTTTTTTTTTTTTTTCCTGGAAAGGATGACATTAGCTTTCATCAGACCAAGAATAATCTTCACCAAAAGGTAATAAAAATATTAATGGTCAAGGGAAATAAAGGTTTCAACCAGATTTGACCAAAAAGATTAGATGCAGTCCAGTGTGGGTTCATTTGGAATAGTAGATTTCTTGGATTCATTTTTCTTTCATTTAATTGCTATTGTAATAGTAAAAAATGTGTGTGAAGTGGTTCACTAATACTTCAGAAGACATTTATTATTAAAAGAGTTTGGTACTTTCCTTTGAGCACTGCTTTACTGAAATCCATATGCTGTGTTTGGCTTCCCAGGTTCTGGGAAAGGTACGGGCAATTCTTTCTACTTTTATTTGTAAGCGAAAGTGCTGTTATCTTTCAGCTTCATTTCTAACAACTTTCAGGTATGAAGAAGTAGCAGTATCTGACTACTTATGTATTCATTTTTATTTTTGTCATTTTGTTTTAGTGATACATGCAGTCAGGAAAAGCAGACTGTTAGGCAGAATCTGTTCTGTTTAACAGTGTTAAATACATTATGTTGCATAAAGGAAAATGAAAATTAAAATGAGGGATCTTTTGATGTTTATAATTGTTAACAATAATTTGCTTTCTGTTGCAGTAACTTGCTAATAGTATCGAACACGGGAGATACATTAGTTTTTATGGAAATAATTTGTAAAAAAATATAACAGGAGTAAGTTCACTGTGCATTTTTAAAGAAGTTTTATTGTTATCATCAGAGTACTAAAGAAAAACGTGCTTGAGGGCTTGTAGCAAGGGAAAAATCATCCTGCCTATGATTGTTAGAAATTTCTTAGTGGTATTTTTAACCTTATCAGTGTGCCTTTCTTAGATGCCTTAGGGAAGCCAGTGTTTACTTCTTATAAAGCTCTGATATGGTAATCTGCAGTCATCTTTCAAATAGCTACTGGCTTTCGCTGTGCAAAGAAAATGCAATCTCTTGTATTATGGGAAAAGATATTTATTTATGGGGTGGTGAGGTCTTCTTTTGGCCAATGATAGTGGAGAGCTTTTGTAAATTAGGCTTCTGTGTTCTTCTACAAACTCCAGTACATACCTATCTGCATATTTAGGTGTGTCAGTACTTTTTAAAATCAATCTTCAGTAAAATTTATACTTCAGATTGAACATTAAGATTTAAATCTCTTTGTTCCTGTATTTTAACGCCTTCCAATTGCTAAAAATGCTTAAATATGAGAAGAAGATTTATTTGGAAACAAAGATATTAACTCTCTCCTTTAAAGTTAAATTGAAACTGAAAATGCATTAATTAGTTAAGCTTTCCTGCTGCCATACTTGTAACAGATATTCCTGAATTAATATAGTGAATTCTCTACAGGGACAGTAGAATCTCTGGGGAGAAGTTTAAACTACTTAGGTACAAAAATTTTCAATTCAGTTACCTAAATGAGATAGGTAAAGCATGTAAAGTTCGTGGGGGTGAGGGAGTGCTTTTTACGGTATCTGGGCTACGCGGTTGACAATATTTAGGACTATTTCTTTATAGTAAAATTTCTAACACTAGTTCTGTGTAATCTTGAGCAAAAAAAATGTCTTGGCACAGTATTTTCCTCAATGTATGATTTATTAGCTACTTTGATAGTCCTGTCATTAGAAATTAAATAGTAATACAGAATTACATTTGAATTTAAGATTGGATAACCTCCTGGAGCCTAAACTGTCCTAATTTGTGAGATTTTTCAAGAGAGTTTACTTTTTCTGTCATAGATTACTCAGGCAGTACTTATCCTTGCTGCTCTAGCTGATTATCTAGGAGCCAGAAACAGATATGATGTGTCACATGCATTATTATACCATGCCAGAGAAATATAGCCAAGTGGAATGTGTTGGTATGTGATTTATTTTTCTTTTTTTGGGGTGGTGGTAAGTAGGTTTTTTTGTTTTGTTTGTTTGTTTTCTGTTTGTGTTTTGGTGGTTTTTTGGTGGTGGTTTTTTTTTTTTTTTTTTTTAATTCTTTCCCTTGCTTTCCCTTGCTGCTTTTCTGTATTGTTTGTAGGCATAAACACTTCCTGCACATGACTGAGCTGCTTCAGTTCTGACAGCTAGCGATGTTACAGTTTTGGAGATTTTCTCAAGAGTAGATTTGTCATCTTTAGCATAGTGTCTCCTAAGTCTTGTTTTTCCATTCAAATGTTTTATCCAGGTAGACTCAGAATCCGCCAGGAAGTTTCAAAATTCATATGCAGGAGCTGCAAAATTATATTGTGGGAATCTGGCATGACCCAAAGATGTCACATATGCTGTGCATATGCTTGCTGCTCAGTGGTCAGTGATCCTGGTGATCTTGATGTTCACTGCCCACATACTACACGTACATACATTTCTGTTTGAGAAATTGCAGTTAGAAATGTAAACCTGCCCTTATTTTTACAACACACTAAAATTAAAAAGTCTTGAAATCATTCAGGAGAGTAAAATACTGCTTGGCGTCAACTCAGTAGGTTCTTTTCAGTCAGTGGTAACTATATCTGTAATCAGCTTGGTGGTTACAGGTGCTTTTAAAAATAGTTGCTTACACAAATGATTAAATTTCTTTTAAAAGTCACTGCTAACATACTGATCCAAAAGTGTTCAAGATACTTCAAAATATTTATTTTGGCAAATGTAGCACAGTTCAGCAGTTGTAAGCTCTTAGTTTTACTTTTTCATTGAGGTGATTTACTGGGAGATTAGCAACTTAATTTGCATTCTTATTCCAGTTGTTTCAGTTAGTAGGTCTTTTCATGAAGAATGTATCATACTGATAAAAATAAATCAAATGCACCTTAACACAGTGTTTCACAGATAGATGCTTGTAAGATATTAGCCTAAGATTTTCAGACAGTTAATGAATTTTGACTTGTCTGCATAGCAGCAAGTTGTTCTGTACTTTTTGGTATCTAGAGAAGACTCAAAATGAACAGTTAACGTCTTAGTGGGTCAGTCTTACACTGATAAACTCTGCAAAAAGAACAGCAATGTCAGAAAATCAAGTATTGAAAAATTACTCTCTGAAAACTAAGGGATCAGTTCAACTTTAATTCACTCTCTTGTTAATGTGTAATCTTTAATTTTATGAACAGCTGCATATTTTTCCACAGGACCTTGGTCCATTAACAAGATTCACTTATTCAGTATTCCTTTATCAGAGCATATAGTGTGCAGTCATGGTGTTCATTATTCAAACTGGGCACCAAAAAGAAAGAAAATTCCTTCTAGATGTTTTTGTAATACTTGAATTGTTGCATCTGTAAACTCCATAAAAATTAATTTAACATCACACTACTCCCGTAGCTCATGACTATTATCTGCATTTTACAGCTGAGGGGGGAACTTTAAGCTCAAAAGGTAAAAAGGCTGAAATATTTTGTTGATTTCAAATGTTGATTTCAAAAGATTCCAATGACTTGCATTTTAAATTTTATCATTTTCTTGTAGCACTTTAAACCACCGTTTAGCTGACTTACACTGCAGATACACTAGCTCATCACTTTCGCAGCTTCCTTTTGTAATGTTTTATTGGCTTCTGCTCATGAAAAATTGGATTTTGTGGTTAGCCTGCCATCACACAGGAAGTCCATGGATGAGTAAAGGAAAGAATCAATTTCTTCAAGTAGGTGTGCTCTTTGCTTTAAAAGTGAGATTTACCATTCCCATAGAGTGGTGAAGTTTGCTACACTCTCTTTACATCTACCAATGTCTGAAAAGACGTGCAACACTAGCAATTACAAAATTCTTATTCTGTCCCAGGTTGTATTTGTCCTTAACATTTAGTGAAAAATATGCATTTAGAAAGAAGTGTGGTTGTTTGATTAAAAAATATACAGTAATGGACAGAAATAAAGGAATGGGTTAGAGGCATCTATGCAATTTTGATCCTATTGTTTCGTATGTAAGAATTAACTTTGCAATGTTTATTCTGTTAATTCGTAATTAAGTAATTTAAGATTATTTATAAATAAATAAAAATATAAATTAATAATTTATAAAATAGATTTGGAAATTTTTTAGTGCGTGATGAACAATGAGACTTGGACTTTTATGTCATCATTACTTATCTTTTATGTTTGAGCTAACAGTGATTGGTAGCTGTTGCAGGTTTCACTCTGAATGTGAATCACTAGCAGAAAGGGTAAGGCATCAACTCTGCCTATCCATTAAGTTTTTTCCTGGCAAATGAGATATGTCAATTCTGGATGTTCTTTTCTGAAGTCCAGAGGAGACCATACTCCGGTGGTTACAGACCAGTCTGCCACTGGCTGCCTCTCTCTGTGTGCTGTCACATACCCTGCCTCACCCAGCCCATGTCTTTTTCCTCACCTGAATCTCTCTCCATTCTAACTCATGGTACATGTCTTTTCTGCTTTTATTTGGTCTTTTATTCCCATTTCCCTCCCTGTTTATTCCTCCGATGCAGAATTTGCCCCCTTCTCTCTGCCATTACCTAAATCTCTTTTCTGACTGGTTCTTCCTCCTTCTGGCTTTCAGAACTTTTTTGTGCAGCAGCATGCTTCTGTACCTGTTGCAGTTTTCCATCCCCTCCAACTATCTGTTCTGTCCAGGTAGCTTTACCCTCTTCAGCTGTGCTGTTGTTTTTGGCAGTGTCTGAAAGTATGCAATCACTTTGTTTAGTGTAAATCTTGATCAGTAGTTCTGTGCAATACATGCTGTGTATTATTATGCATTGTTGGTAACAGAAGCCTCGAAGCAGTAGAAAATCTTTACATTAAAAAGGTAAGGAATAGTAATTGGTAGAAATATTGAAAAATCAAGCTTTTTTGCGGATTACATTTCTTCCTGAGTCTTTTAAAAATAATACAAATTCTTATCAGGATCCTTATATTGCATTCCACCAGAATGATGTAGCGATATCATTTTACCTGAGCTTTTTGCAGTAGTATCGAAGAGGTCTTATTATATTAGACTGTGATCGGCTATTTTATTTTTCTTCCTCTGTGGAAGTTCCCATGATCCTGGTGGGTCCTAAATTTATACAAGATTCCTCCTATCCCTTTAAATTCTTTCTATTGGGACTGTGCCAAGACCTTTTCAAACAGAACTGGAATACTACTCCCTTTGGAGGCAGTTGCCGAAGTGTTGAGAGCTTTGTACCTCACAGGAGTTGGTTTTGAAGTCTGTGCGCATCCCCATTGCACAACTTGCTGTCACTAATTATACTTTCTGGGGCACTTTTTTCCCCTCTAGTAGTTTGAGGAGAGAAAGACTAAATTTGAAACTGGAATCCTTTAGCTGATTTTTGCTTTTCCAACAAAACAAGCCTAGTGAGGCTTCAAGCCCAGAACAGAATCGGTGCTTTTCTTTACCCTTGTTGTGATTCTCTTTGGTAAGCCTAGGTTAAAATACCACTTGCGTGGAGAGATGAATCGAAGTAGAATTTGCTGATGTGTTGTTCAAAACAGAATCTAGCAACATCAAAAACCTGGAAATGAACTGGATATGCCAAATGGCAAATGGCCTATTCTGTGTACGTATAGCACTCAGATAGTTGTTTCCAGTGCTGACAGCAAAAGTAGATGTTAAATAATTGTATTTCATACTCTTATGATAGAAAAGCTCAGTGCGAGACTCGGTAGGAGGGGAAGGTGATATTTAAAATTTCTAAACAGAATTGGTTTTATTCCCACGCATTTCTATGCAGATTTCACTCACTTTGTTACACTCACTCTCTCACATTGACCTGCTAAGTCTTTCCTAATGTGCCCCAACAGTCTGGCTAGGATTAGTTGTTAAGGTATGGCAGACAAGAGACCACTGACTTTCAGGTGCTCATCACAGGTTCTATTTTGTCCTTGGCTGATGATGATTCTCTGATTTCTGCAGACTCTGTACTCAGGCCGAGTTAAGTTCTGTGGTGCCGTGGCTGCTTCTGAGCTGTCACCTTAGCTATAGTGTAGCCTGGTTGCAGTCAGCGCTCCATGCAACATCTGCCTATTTCTTGCTTCATTGGGGTTCTTCCTTCGATTTACAGCTGCTCTATTTATTTTGACTTGCTCCATATACACCATTGTTTTAAAGCTTCATCTGTTGTTTTGTCTGGTGCATTTATACACCCATGCTATTATTTGCACTGCAGGCATAGCAATGTAGTATTGCCTCTAATTAGCTCAATACTGTGTCCAGAATAAAAGATTGAATGTTAAATAAGACAATTGCATAGGTATATATTGAGATTTAGGAAGTGAGGCATACTTATGGTTTATAATGTAAGACATATATCCTAAAACAGAAGTCAAGGAAACGTCAAGGATATTTTCAAGAAAGAATTTTTCTTTTAATAAAGCCACCTATTAGTGTTCTTATAAAATATGAATGAGTGATTTCCTTTACTTTGTCAAGTTACTATATAAAGAGCAGACATTGATGTTACTAAGAATTGATTAAGGCACCTGAGGAGGAAAGACATGTATTTGGATGCATAAATTTATGTTTATAATTGCATTTAGTTTATGTCTGAAGTGTTTGTTTATTGCTTTCTGTCATTACTCAACTCTGCAAACAGCAATATTTTAATGAAGTCTGAGTAATTTCACTGTCTCTGCCTCTACTAAGTTTCTGTCTGAATTACATTAAAAATCCAGCACATGCCTGTGGTGTCCATATGCTGACATCAGAAGCATCATGTTTTTTAGTTACTGGAAATGTTGGAGTGTGTTGTAATATCCACACAGAATATCTTTAAGGTGGCAAGAGACAGGGTTAAATTGTGAATGGTGACTGCTGTATTTGGCCTATAAAAAGCCGTGATTTAAGAAAATGCTTAATATTTTGCATATTTATAGTTTAATATCAGAGGATAGATCTCAGTGTTGGAGGTACCAGAAAAATGTGTTTTCTACATAAATAAAAATTGATGGAATTACCTTGTAACTTTAGTAGTCATTAAAAAATAATGGCTTAGCCTAAAAAGTATTTAAACATATTATTTTTGTCAAAAATAAGGATATGAATTAAATAATCACTTCTAAAATTGAGATGCAAATAATAAAGATTTTTAAAAGTACAATGCTGTGTTATATGAAATTTCTGACTTTATTAAAAACATCTTATCTTGTGGATGTATCTGACATTTTCGGTAGAAGTTATTACACAGCTGTGTTACATGAAGACAGAGCATTGTGACAGTATGAAAAGGCAGTGACCAGCTAGCCAAAGATTCATGAATTAAAATTTCTTGTTCAAAAGACAGTTATGTAAGTTCTTTTCCTGTGATAAAGTATCACATATTTAAATGTCAGTAAAAATAATTAGTAAGTAAATGTATTAGATAGCAAGACAGGTAAATCAGTAGTAAGTACTTAGTTTAGTATTCTCATTTGAGACTCTTGTGAGAGGAGTTTTAACTTAAGGCATGTGAGAAGACGTACGTATGTATGATGGATTAAGCTCTTCAAGAAGGTATAGTAAGCAGAAGTTCCTAATGTCATAAAAATTCATTATTCAGGTTGTGTAGTATTGTGAAACTATGCTTTGAAAGTGAGTTTGTAATCTTTCGTAGTGAAATGTTAAAAGAACTTCTGAAATTTTCCTTTTCTTATCTTAAAAAGCAGCATTCCTGAGCATTGTTTTCTTCCCACTACGAATGATTATGAGGATATACATTATATTCATGGTATCAATGCCAATTCTGATTTTGGTGAAGAAAGATGAGTACAAAACCTGTTCTTGCAGCATCTCTGGTTAGTAAATCAGGTACTCAGTGCAGGTGATAATGATGATTCTTAGGTCTTACCTAACAAGACAAGGTTTTTGTCTAACATTTTAAAAAAGAACACTGATTGATTAGAAAAAAAGCTTAAAGTTTTTCATGCCTATCAGCAGCTAGGGAGTGATCTTTGGTCATTCAGCAAAGCAGATTTTGAAGTACATAGGAGTGAAAATGAATAGGCTGTATGAAATTTAAAATTGCAATGTTGTTTTTCAGTAGTGGGATTCAGAGAAATATGGTATGACTTGCGTACTAATGTTGAAAAGTGGCATCAGCTTTTCAGTAGAACATTTTAAAATGCTTCAATTGTGTGATTTTCTTGCTTATGATTAAACTGCATCTTTTTACGTTCTTATACACACTGTACTTTTAGTTGGATATAATTTTGTTTGTGATGTCTCTGTTTTAGGAATCAGCAGTATATAAAAATTCTTCTGCCATGTGGGCTTTCTCTGAGAACAAGCAGAACTCTAAACTTCTAACAGTTTTTATACACTGAGTAATTTTAGAGGTATGCTGTAAAAATTCTTCTATTTTCTGGCACTTTTTTCTGCTTTGTGTTTCATCAGTAGAGCTACATATCTGAATCAAAAAGATTCATAGTATAACGTAAATGTAGCCAGTAAAATAGTATCATATTTGTAGTAAATAAAATTTCTGTGCATAAATAGAAATATTTTTATTCAGGGTAAATAACTTCAGAGATTTAAAATTGACCCAGTAAGTTAATGGTATTAGCAAACAAAGCCTGCTGTAGTCTGAGATAAAGGCTGTAAGTAATCTTTTATTCCCCCTTGCTTTTCTCTTGCAGTGTTTCATTATGGATGCCTTTTACCTGTGCCATGAGTAAACCCTGGTGCTGTTTAACCCTGGTGCTGTTTTCCTATATAGAATCAACTCTTAATTACTCCACTGTGTGATAGGGCTCATTATAAGATATGAGAACTGGCTGGGTAAGAGAGGATTTCTTCAGCCTGTGTTGGGACTTATACCCACTGGAGACAAATTTACACTCTATGGCTATGTTTGCTTTTAGAAAATGAGACAATCGTAATCATGATTGTAAACACAGAGCTCAGCTGGAGTTTACTTCTGAAAATCATATCTAGGTCAGATGCTTAGTTCAGGCAGCCTTTAAATATCTGTTTCTAAATAGTGAGTTTTGAAAAGTTTACAAATATATTTCTTACAGCTAAGAGAAGAAGCAGCTTTTTTTGCTTCTGATTTACTTTTTAGAAAACACTTGAGGGTCTTTTTTAAAAATCTATTTGAATTATGGCTCCATTATTTTGCTGATTTGATCCCTGCTCACAAGGTGACCTTCTTATGTCTGTAAGTAAGTTTACATTTTCTACAGTTCTGCACTTCTTGAAGAAAACTGAAGTAAAATGTTTCTGTTTTCAAGAGGAGAATCACAAAAGGGGAGGATTAGAAACTTGTTTTCATGTTTGCATAGTAGACCTTGAACTCCATGTTACAGGTTTTTGTTTACAAGTCTCCAGGCATTGTTCTCTTTCCTTTTAAAGATTTAGGCTGTTTAAATACAGAAATTGTTTCAGAATAGAACAGGCCTGGAAAGAAGGGGATTGAGATTTCAGCAGGATTACCTCTCTTTTATTGACACATCAGCTGTCCTGCTTTGTTGAGACATGATCGCAATTTGTGCCTGACAATGCTGTCTCTTTCCCACTCAAGACAAGAGTGCTGAAGCTGTCCCCTCCCCTTGTTCTCCTTTCATGGCATGTGAAAGACTGGAAGATGAAGTTAAAACATGCATCTGTACTTTGACTTCAAAATCATGTGTCATGTCAAGAGGAGAACGTACTTCATGGATCTGCATGCAGGAGAGTCTGATTATGTTGCACAGAAATGCGCTGGGAAGGCACCCTCCCTACCATGGCCACTGGGGAATTGACGAATTACCATATACGTGTAGGTGCTTGGATTTCTTGCCCTTAGTCTGTCAGCAGTCCTCATGGTGCTCCCTTGAATTTGGAGGTTGTAGAAGTCCTTTCTGTGATTCCAGGTAACTTCATTGTCTTCCCTGGACGTCACAGCTCCGTGGAAAATTCTCAGTTCCAAAGTTTGTATTTGGTTTCTTCTCCTAAAAGGGGAAGAAGTGACTCACAGTACAGAGTACTTACAAAGTTAAAAGTTTTGAAAATTGTTCTCCTGTGGCAGTTTCTTTAAGCATTATAGTGTATTCTTTCTTTCGAGATATTGTCATAATGTATGTGGAGAG
The DNA here is from genome assembly GCF_004027225.2 of Strigops habroptila. Lineage (NCBI taxonomy): Eukaryota > Metazoa > Chordata > Aves > Psittaciformes > Psittacidae > Strigops > Strigops habroptila. The sequence goes on along the minus strand of NC_044302.2, from coordinate 71,991,002 downwards.
AAAATTTTTTCTCTGTTTTTTTTTTGTATTCAGAACATCAGATTTTAAAGCTTTTCATTAGCTGCAGATTTTTGTTATCACATTAATCTGAAATACAGTGGTGTGACTGTATTTGGAACTTCCATCTATATTAATAAAGCATTTTTCCTGTATAGAAATTAGACTCAGATAACTTTAGTCTTAAAGGCTACGTTGTCTTTCTTTGAGGAGTAAGTGTGTTTATATCTTTTGTAGTTCAGCACTATAAAGCATCATAGCAGCGATAAGGTTAGCACTACAAAAGAACGCCCTTATCTAAGGTTTCAGTGTTTTTTGAGCTTTTCTGGTTAACAGTGTAGGACACTTCCTTAAACTCAGATCTGCTACTACATACTGCCAAACAATGTTTAACCTATTTAATCATATTTGAATGTTGCAGTGCAATTTAAAATGTTAGTAGTAGGGCCAGTTATAGTCATAGTGTTCTTAGTGGATAATAAAATGTTATATTTCCAATTGACTGTCAATTTAGTTTATTCACTATTGTCAACCTTTAAAGTGGCTGCTGGCAATCTTACTTTTGTCTTATTTTAATGTTACCATTCTAAAATACAGCTGTAATTGTCTTTTAAATGTCATCAAGTACTTTTAAACAAGTACTTAGCTTTTTATTACTGAAAGGAAGATTTGTTGAAGAAAATGATTAAAGCAAATGTGATTCTACATTTATTATCCAAAGAGAAGTTCAGTGCCACGTGGCAATAAGGAATGACAGAAATGTTACTATTCACACACAGTGCATTAAGTAGAGATTTTTTTGTTTTGTTGCTTTCTGGTATATAAATAGGAAAGATGTGTTTGGTTTTGTGTTTTTGGTTTTTGTTTTTGTTTTGTTTTTTTAACAGCATTAATTTATATAGCTTTTATTTTATAAGGGATGCATTTAAATATTTGAGGGAAGACAATTGAACAAGATATTTTAAATTGGATCCTGCCAGTGGTTATGTGTTAGTTTTTAGGCATTGTCATTTCTAATGACAGGCTTAGTTCAAGTAGAGTAGTGAGCAACATTCTACCTCCTCCTTACCCCAGAAGAAGCTAAAACCCCCATCTGTTTCTGTCCATCAGCTAATTTAAAGAAACACTGAGACTTTGCTATCTTTATGTTGTTCTTCCAAAATATACTTTTGTCAGTGTTCATGTAGAACTTGTAAAAATCCATGGGTCTGAGGAAGCAGTCTTTGGAGATTTATGTGTCTGTATGAACACAGTCTGAGCTCAGATGTGTCAGTGCACCAAGAAACATAAAAGGAGCATGAAGTCATTCAGCGCCTTCTGGAGTTGCTGAGAATGTAGCAGGATCAAACTCTAATTGTGTTTTAATGTTCTTTGTCTAACAGTCTTATACATCACTGTTGGATGTTCCAGCAGTGTGATCTGAAAATCAAATGGTTGTCTTTAAGCTTACACAAGCTGCTTTATAAGCTACTAAAACTAAACTACTTTGAAAGTAATTTAAACTAGTTATTGAAGCTGAACTTCATCTTGGAAGGTGGTTACTTTCGTATCTTGGACTTGTTCATGCGCTTATTTGAAAACAGTAATTAAAATGGTATATAGTTAAAAAATAAAATTATTAAATGTGAATAGTTTTGAGTAGTGTGGTCATTCATACCTAGAACTTCTGATTTCTTTTTTTTCCTTTTTTGAGTGAACGTTACAGCTTCTGAATTTCTGCCAGATCCCATAGGCTTGAGTAGTACCAGGAGTAGCTGATGTGTCAGTGTTAGTGGTATCCTTAAGCAGCTAGACTGCGGGAGTCAATCCTGAAGGTTGATTTAGCTTTAGAGGACATAATACATATTGGTGACAGACAGTGGAGCTTTTAAATACTTTGGAATGATGCAAAAAGAAAAGCCACAGAAAATATATATTCTTAATTTATCTCTAACCAGCTGTGAATTTCCTTTCTTGGAACATTTCTGTAGATAAAACTATACTATCATAGTAACTGTTCCCAAGCTTTCTTGGTTTTCCTTAGTTTTGAAAACTCTTTATTTTTTTTCCCCAAATTATATCAATTTTCAGATGGAAAAGTTTATAAGATTTGATGATGTAATGCTATATCCACATTGTTATGAAATATCCATTATTAAAATTAAGATAATGGTTCATATCCTGAAACTCCGTGTTTCATGCCATTTTCCCATATTAGAAGGAAGCGTGGGAGACTTCAGCAGTTGAAGATTTCTTACATAAAAGAATGCTTGGCTAATGTGGAGCCACTGCAGTAGACTGGTGATCATGTGTTTCACTCTCAGTAATACACGTGTGGCAAGGGACCAGAGCCTCAATTTTGGAGGTTCCTACTGGTGTACAGCTCTCTGAAGATGTGTTGTAACAGAAAGAAAACCAGCCAGAAGGGTATTTTGTATTACTCTGCAGCTGGCCTCCAGCCGGAGACAAAAGAAAGGGAAACACGTAGGAAACAGTGATAATTGGAAGCCACTTAATCTCCTCATTTCCTCTGAATCTTTCAAGCGCAGAGTAGAGTCTGGGCCAGTGCATTAGCAGTACTTTATATGTACCTGTGTAATGTTTTGTGATTATCTGATTATTTTTTCCCAACTTAACTGTTTAATGTTATCATATGCAAAGAATATACCTTCTGCATCTTACTGGAGAGAATACCAAATGATGTTGCACCAGTGTCTAAGGACTCAGGAATTTATGGGAGTTGTAAGCAAATTATGATGGAGACCAGTTGCCTTTTAGAAAGATCTTTTCTTGCTGGAAGTCTATCTGCATGAAATACGCATTAGTAGGTATTTTGGAGAGCTTGTCTAGTACCTAGTACAGCATTGATGAATATTTCTCAGTGCAGAATAAACAGAATCTGAAGTTCCCCAGCTACAATATGTTTATTACTCCTGTGTGCAAGCCACTTTTCTGTGACACCTCTACTCAAGCAGATGCAAGTAACTGAACACATTCTATCTGTGTGTAATCTGGTGGTAAGTAAATGCTGCTGGATCTATTTGTCCTTCAAAAATTTATTTCCGAGAGATTAAGAGTGATAGAACCAGGAAATTGAAATTTGGAAAATCTCTGCATATATATATATATATATATGCATGTACTCTAATTGAAAATCTACATGAGAAATTTGTGATGCTGATAGCAGGTAAAGGTTTTTAGTGTATGCACTGCTATCTTTTGGCAAAGGATTGCTGTAGTAATTTAGGTGTTCTGCAAGACTCCCTTACAAATGTCACATTATCTTTAATGTTTTGGACTACCACTTTCCCTTCACTTTTTTTCTTTTTTTTTTTCTCCCTTCCTTGTGACAAGAATCTCGCAGGAGTTTTCTAAGATTAATGTTAAGTTGCAAAATTCCTGTATAGCATTTGTGGGAAGTTATGGTTTTGGAAAATTATATTATAGACTATTGGTGGCAAAGTTTGTAAAACTTTTCAATTCTGTATGAGGTGTCTCTAAGAAAGTTAGAATCCTCTTAATTCATAGGAGATTTATCAGATTCTGGTTTTTCCACAGTTTGTTTTAAGAATTTCAGCTTTATTTTTGCTTGAATTCATCTCGTATTTTCTTTTAGGTACAAAAACTCAACAATATCCCCAATAATTGTTTATATCAGGGTCCTTCTTTTTGGCAAAAAAACTTGATAAATTTTCACATTAGGATTAATATTCTTTTGTTACCTCATCTTAACAAGCTTGGATAAATTATCTCAGCTATGATACAACAAAACATTGCCAGCTACCTTTATATGTTAATTTCAAAGATGGAAAGCTGTACATTGTAGGATACAAGAAATGAGCTAAAAATCTGAATTTAGCATGGAAAGAAAATCTCAGCCCTAACTCTATCTGTTCCCATGTTAAGGAGAACAAGTTGCGCAAGATAGCCTTTTGTGAATTAATGAAGAGCAGCTAGATAGACTAGATCAAGCTCAGGTCTGGTTTAAACCAGAATACCAGGAAAGTCAAGGAATACAGTTGTGAAAAGGTTGAATATGCCCCATTTTTTGTAGTGCCAGAGAGCAGCCTTCTATTCTTTTAGTAAATAGGATTAATTGGCATCTTTAAATTCTGTGTAATTTTTAAAAAGCCTTAACAACTTTCCTTTGTTAAGTAGCTTAAGCTATGGTTTTAGTGCTTTCTTTTTACCTCAGCAGTTTTTGAGGAGAGAATGCACATCTATTATGAAGTATATTAAAACCCTCTATTTCATGGAAAGAAGAAAATTGGAGTTTGGCAGTTTAATTTGATGACCTTCACTTCTCTGTTTATTTCTTAGTTTTTGCTTATTAAATAATACTGAATCTAGGCTGTATAAATGATAACTTATGCTGAAAATGTTGTAATTAAAATATTGCAGGCTGGGTTAGTCTCTGCTCTTACCTTATCCATGGGTTAATGCAGTGATTTCCTTTCAATACCAAGAGGAGTTACTCCATCCATTGTTCTAAAATTTAAATTCTATCCTTTGGCTGTAAATAGATTCATACTGGTATCTTCTTTGTTTAAAACAGTCAAGTGTATTGCTCCATGGAGTTGCAGAGATAATCAAGAACTGAATTTTAACAGAAAATGCTGTTGCTACAAATTCTTGTTTCCTCCCCCAGTTTGATAATGAAAATAGTATTTTAAATGCACAATGTTGGTTTCAATGTTATGCATCCACACATGCAATATTTAACAAGTTAACTCTGAATGGTGTGAAAGTCCAGAATACTTGGATCTGGTCAAACATTTTTTACTACTTACACTAATATCTTCTATCTACAAGGCAAGCTTACCATTGCAATAGCAATATTTAACAAGTTAACTCTGAATGGTGTGAAAGTCCAGAATACTTGGATCTGGTCAAACATTTTTTACTACTTACACTAATATCTTCTATCTACAAGGCAAGCTTACCATCTTTCCTTCTTCTGTGCTTTGCTTTTCTAGTTTTGTTCATTTTTTGTCCTCATATGACTAAAGCACATCTAAGATTCTGCTTGTGAGACATCCTCAGGTTTCTTATTCTTCTTTTTAAGTCTGTGTTTCACGTTAGCTTCCTGAATCAAATTTTATTTGTCTTCTCCCTTTGTTTTTCTTATATTTGTTTTAGGGCTTATTATTTTGATTGGCTAATGCTGTAATATAGCTGGACTGACTTTAACCAAGTTTAAGCAAGACATGAATTGTATGTTAAACTCCATTGACTATATTGACAAGTTTGCCACTGCCTTCAAATGTAGTTTAGAGTGACTATACTGAACGTGGGAATTTACATTTAGTCTAAAGATTGTTGTTCCATGACTTTTATGATTCTTTTGTGAAATGTCATGGAATACATATGCCTCAAAATGTTTTGTTTTGGTCTTATGGAAGATTCAAGAAATATTAACTTGTCATCAAGAAACATTTTTGCAGGATTGTCACAGGTAGATATCTGAGTATCTTTACCATTCAGGACATTTTTCAGAAACAAACAGATTTTAGTCTAGTGTCTTTATAGTAAGGCTGTTTTTCACATCTCATGTACTAACATAAACCATTCCTGGTTTTCTCTACTACCTGTGTTATCTCTGATATACTTGCTAAAGCCTTTTTCGGGTGTTAGTGTTACCTTCCAATGTATTCATGTTCTTTCCTCCATATTCAGACTTCTGTGGTCTCTAAGACTGCTGAAGACTTGCTGAGAATCCAGCTTGGCTTTCATTGTTGTAGGAAGACCAAAGAAATTGATATGTGTTATAGCACATTTTCTAACCCTGATTCTTGAAAAAGAGACTGATGCGCAGCAAATGTCAGCATTGATTAAAAGCTTTAAAACTTTCTTTAGTGTGTTTTAAGAAACCTACATTTGTTCTCTTGGCTTTTTGGTGGTGTTTTTTTTTTTTTTTTTTTTTTTGGTGGTTTTTTTTTTTTTTTTTAACATAATAAGTACAATGTGGATTCCCATCTGTTTCTGTTTGTCATGGCCAAATGTACAGAAATCTGTTTGAACTGATGGTACTTGCTCATCTGGACTAAACTGAGTGAAACATTCCGTTTATGAATTACAATGCATAAAATGATATAATTTCCAAATATTGCCCAGGAGGCTTATTGGAATGCATGGTTGGTAGGTGCTAAAAGGCTACCCACTTGCTGCACACATTTTATTAGGTGAATTACTGTTAGGCAAAGATTATTAGTCAAATTATTTTTTTTTCTGTTACCAGGCAGCAGGTCTGTTTCTCTGTTGTTCCATCTTACAGCAGTGACAATTAGCATGAACAGTAACTGCATGTGCCTGATATTCTTTAGCTCAGACTTTTTAGGAAAGGGAGGATAATGACTTTGGCACTTATTCTTTCTTTTTAATGCTTTGAAAACACATGTGTGAAAGCTGCCTGGCACATAATTGCTTAGGAGCATGGTACCCTCTCTAATGCATTCAGGAGTTTCTTCGTAGGTATGACTCCAAAACTATTACTGCTCTTTATGGTACATCCAACCCACCATGTTTTCTTTTTTTATTTATCTCATGATTTTGCCAAAAGCTCATTTTGTATTTTCCCTTTGGAGTCTTTTCAGTGCTAGTGTGTTTACTCTAAAATTTCCAACCAGTGTGATCACTGGTTCAGCTATACAGCTGGCAGGAGCAGTGAGAGCTGCAGCGTATGTAAGGTGCTGAAAGCTCTTGGCAACTTCACATTTTTGCTTTCTAAATCTGCTATAAGCAAAGTTCATACAATGCAAATTTGCCTTTGTCATTGCTTACATCTCTGCATCTTCTGGTGAGTACAGGCTGGTATGTAATAATAACATTTAATAAAATGTTGGTGTAAAAATAGCATGGGTTTTCTGCATAGCTCTTGGAAGACCAGTGATAATCCTTCTGTGGCCTGTGTCATGGTTGTCAAGAAGGATTGGATATGGCTTCTTTCACAGCTTTCAGCAATGCTCTTGTCAACAGTGCTTAATTGGATGAGGAGATAGTTAAGAGTCAAGTGAGGCAGTGCCTTTCAAAAAAGGTATGAGCTGAGTTCTGTTCAACAAGTTTACAATTACGTTTAAGAAAAAGATAGTAGTTTTTTTAAAGCATTCTTTAAAGTGAGAAGCTGTAAAAGCTTTGCCTAATAACACGATATCTCTTGGGATAGGAGATCTTTTAGAATTATCGCAAATTGAATGATCATCAGAAAACTCATTTTACGGAAACAAAAAGCAAACAAACCTTGATATTGTAGCTTTTTAGGATGTGTAAGTAATTGTAGTTGTGGAAAACCACAGTTGGAACCCACTCAGATTGATTGTCAAGAATTTTAAAAGGCAAGTCCATTTAAGGTGTAAATATTTTTCAGATTTAAAAGAAGGAATCCGAATAACCAGATGTGATAACAATAAAGGGCCAAAACATTTAATAATGGAACAATAACAGTGTTAAAAGTACAGTGCAAGATGACCAAATTTCCTAGCAATATTAATTTGACCATATCAGAGAATGTATGATTTATGGGTTAAAACAGATTTATTTAGTATGAATCCTTTTGTCTTGAGTCAGCTGTGTACAGACTTTACAGGTCAATGTGTTTTTGAAACAAACCCCCAAAAATGTGCTTTGATTTTGCAGGATAAAATAGTCAATGGCACCTTAGAAAGTTTTTCCTGTTGTCTCTGGGCAACCTGTTCCGGTGTTTTACCACCAGAGCAGAGTGGAGAGGCAGAATCATCTCCCTTGACCTGCTGCCACCCTCCTTTGGATGCAGCCCAGGATACAATTGGCCTTCTGGGCTGCAGGCGCACACTGCTGGCTCATGTTCAATCCTTCACCCACCAGTACCCGCAAGTCCTTTTCCGCAGGGGTACCCTCAATCCCTTCATCCCTCAGCCTGTATTGATATCAGGCGCTGCCCCGACCCAGGTGCAGGGCCCTGCACTTGGCCTTGTTAAACCTCATGATGTTTGCATGAGCCCAGTTCTCAAGCTTGTCCAGATCCCTGGATGGCATCCCTTCCCTCAGGTGTGACAGCTCACAAGCTGTACCACTCAGCTTGTGTTATATGCAGACTTGCTGACTGCGCGCTCAACCCCACTGTCTGTGTTATTGAGGAAGGTATTAAACAGCACTGGGCCCAGTATGGACCCCTGAGGGATGCCAGTTGTCACTGGTGTCCATCCAGACATTGAGCCATTGGTCATCCAGCCAATTTCTCACCTAGCAAACTGTCCACGCATCAAATCCATCTCTCTCCAATTTATAGAGAAGGATGTTTGGAGGACTGTGTCGGAGGCCTTACAGAAGTCCAGATAAATTATACCATTAGCTCTTCCCTTGTGTACTGATGTAGTAAATCCATCATAGAAGTCGACCACATTGGTCAGGCAGGACTTGCTTTTGATGAAGCCATGCTGGCTGTCTTGAATGACTTCCCTGTCCTCCATGTGCATAGATCCTAGGAGGATCTGTTCCATGATCTTCCCAGGCACAGAGGAGAGGCTGACAGGTCAGTAGTTCCCAGGGTCTTCTTTCTACCGTTTTCAAAAATGGGTGTGATATTGCCGTTTTTTCAGTCACCAGAGACCTTGCCAGACTGGCGATACATACCATTTAGTGGTATATATCTAGTTGCTGTAGTGCTTCAAAATCCCCACATCTGTGATTTGGACTTTTGCTGTACTACAATGCTGTGGAGACCCAGATAAGCTTGAACCCTTGGATAATTCACTGTTATTTGAATTATAGTGGCTTTGCTAATCTCTCTGCTATATGTCATATATGTCTTCTCTTAAATGCCTCAGTCACATTTACATTGAAAAATGTTATATTACAGCTATGCTGCTTTTGGCTTTGTGTCTTATTATGCTTTGGTTTCGAGATAATGCCTTTCTGTCCATAGGGACAAATCCAGTATAACTGCAATTCTCTGGATACCATTGCTGATTGTTAAGGTATAGCACATTCTGTGGGAAAAACAGTGTTGCTTTATGGATCCACTTGTTCTGTAGCAAGGTTTGAGGCTTGGAGTGCATTAAATTTCACATTCACAACATTGGCTTGTAGCACACATCCAACTGCAAAATGAAAGTTAATCATAGCCTGTGCTAGCTCATGTGTACTTATTTAAGTGACACTGTGTTTCTGTAATTTTAACATGTCTGAGAAGTGGAAGTACTTGTTTTCTGGTAACTGTGTATAGCTGTGCTTGTTTCTAACTAGTGTCGCCCTCCCCCTTTTTTCTTTTTAACCTGTGCTTGTGCATGAAGGTTAGTACAGGTGTATTAACATAAGCTGCCATTGTACCTTATTTTTCCTGTATAATCACACAAAAGTTTCTGGTTTATATTAAAAAATCTTGTTAATGAAAATGGTGTTTTGGTATTAATTGCAATTCTGGGCAGCACCTTTTGTGAATTATTTCTAAGTAAGCTGTCTTCAGATTCAGTGGTAAGGGAAAAACCAGTAAAACAGTAATTTCTAATTATTACTCTATTCTCCAAGTCTGTTGGGTTTGGCTTTCAATATCACTGTACACTGACAAATATTCATGAATGCTGTGCATAAAATTCCTGTTATTGAGGTCACTGTGCCACAGAAAAAAAAAATAATCTATTTTTTTCTATATATTTTGCTGTTAAACGTTGTTTAACGGAGTCTGGGATTTTGATGTAAAACATCTCTGCCTGTACGTAAGTGATGCCCAGATTCAGACCCCATGCTTTTTAGAAAGATACAGTGAATTGTTAGGTGTGAGAAGTCTGGTTTATGGTAGTTGTTTATTTCCAAGAGACTCATTCATCAAACTTTGTGAAGCTGGAGCCAAAAATAACTGCTATGTACAAAGCACTTCATGAGCTGGAGCCAAAAATAAGTGCTGTGTACAAAACACTATGTACAAAGCTGCCTTTATTTTTTTTATTTTTATTATTTATTTATTTATTTAGACACATACAGATCCTGGCCCTTGTTCTCATTTGCACTTAAAGCAAACTTTTGATTCAACCAATTGCAACAAGTGGCTTGTTGGGCCTTGTGTCATCCCTGCAGGGCTGCAGAATACATTCAAAACATCCCAATTGTTCTTGGTATACATCTGTAGCTGCAGTTAAGGTGGTGCTGCTTCAGTGCTGAAGTCTTATGTGTGAATAAATTTGCTGAGGATAATTGGGCTATTGGAGAGGATTGCAAGTTGCCTGTAGGTCTGTGCAAGCTCTCTACTGGTAGCTGGGCAATCTTGGGGCCCCCAGCATATTGCAGAGGGGTAAGCAGTAGCTTTCTACTGTGTCTTTTTGCTAGCTTCTTTTTACCATTCTTTTTCCCTCAGCCGCAGTTGCATTCTTACCCTAAATTGTTTCTTCCCATTCACAGACTAGTGTATTTGTGTAGCTTCTGTCTGGACAATCTGTAAAAAGAGCATCTGCTGTGCTGTGCTTGACAACATGCTGCTGCCTTGTTGCTGAGGCCTCACAGTAAGTCAGAAGTACAGTATGCCATACAGGCAGTCACCAGCTGGCATGATGTGTTCAGATATCCATGAGAGCAGGGGTGTAACCCTATCAGAAGTTGCACATAATGAATCACTGAATTATTCACCCCCTCATGGAATTTTTTATCTGAATGTGGATGCTATTAATGATGGCTCTTTTCTTCAGACAGTCTATTTTTTCTTAAAAAAAAAAAAAAGTTTGTTTTCAAGAACTAAGGGGCTGCATTGCTTTAAGTAGTCATGAAGTCTAGCAAGGAATAAGAAAGCTTAAATACATCAAAGAAAACTGTTTTATCAAAAGACAGCCTGCTTACAGTGTAAGACTAAAGATTTAGTTTGAATATAGAGTATAAGACTAAATAGTCATTAAAAATGTGAGCAAATTATAATTGCACTAATATTTTCATGTCTTCATTTTTTATATGCAACAGAAGTCTATATGGAAGAAAATATCATAGGTCTTTGCACTCTATTTTACTGTAGCTTCACTCAGATGCATTTTTAACCAATTACATTTAAGCAGTTGAAATTTCCTTATGTTCAGCACTGATAGGTTTTTAATTAATGCAGGAGAAGTCTCAGTCCTGTTGCTGAGAGGTCAAGTAAAAGTGTAAGTGTTTTAACTAGGCCTGCTGAGCTGTCTTGGTTTGTGTGTTTTTTTGTTGTTGTGGGTTTTTTGTTTTTTATTTTTTATTTTTTTTTGTGATCTGACATTTTATGAGTATTGTGGGAAAAGTATTTCCTACTTCTCCCTCTCAGAAGAATATGCAAGTACTTTAAGGTTATGCATTTCTTAAACACGTTCTTAGATTTTGCCTCTGAATACAACCGATCTCGTTGTCCTACGTTGCAGAATAGTAGCATTTTAAAAATTAAATGCATATCATAACTGAAGAATTTCAGAATTTGCTATATGTAATCACTGATGCGGAAGATTTAAACCTTGTGGAAATTATCTTTCTTAGTGTATGTTTATTGTTTTTGGGCATTGGTATAAGCCTGGCATGCAAAGATTTGTAGATGAAGTTGTCAGCTACTTTTTATGTTTCATAGAATATTAGAAGTGATTCAGGGCCCTGGCTCCACTGCCGGGCTGTCCTCCTGGGGGAAAAGATTTCTCCTTAGCTGCAGTTTGCACCTCCTCTGTTTCAGTAAATGCCCACTGTCTCTCACCCTCCGGTGATCCACTATTCTGGCTTTGTTCTCCTGGTAACCTCTCAGGTATCGGGGAGCTGCTGTTGGTTCCTCCTGAAACCATCTCAGCAGTTCTCAGGCTAAATAAGCTCATCTCACTCAGCCACCTCATCCTCTTTACCCTGACTGCCTTGATGAACCTCTGCTGAACTTACTCCTTTTTATGTAGATATTTCAGAAAGGGAATTAACTGGGCATAGTAGCCAGGTGTGGTCTGGTGAGTCCTGAGCAGAACGTGATAGTCGCTTTCCTTAACCTGCTGGCTACCCTACTACTCATAGAACTTAAGATGCTGCTGGCCCTTGTTGATGCCAGGGTGTGTGGCTGGCTTACATTCTGATTGCTGCTCCCCAGCCCATCCATCCCCAGCCTCTGTCATTGCCAGGGCTTTGCCTTGTTACGGGCAGGATTCCTCATTTGTGAGGACTAACTAAATTTCATTAGCTTCCTGTCAGCCCAGTCTACTACCTGTCCAGGTCTTTCTGAACATCAGACTTGCCCTTGCATATCAGCTGGCCCCCCAGCTTGGTGTCATCCGCAAACTTGACAGCATTCCCCATCATCTCCTTCAGGTGACTGATAGAAATATTAGTCAGGTGCCAGGATGTATCCCTGAAGTACTCTGATCCTCAGATCAGTAGTACTTCTTTCTGATCTCCAGATAAGCTGCATGGAGCTGAATGGGTTGAGTTTTGGCAGCACTTTTAACTCAGCTCTGTCCGCTGGTGGTAGTTCATCTCTTTCTTGTACTCTTTCACTAAGCATGGAAGGTGGAAGGACCTTGTGAAGGCTGCATCTGCTTTCTTAAGCACCTCAGCATTGTTTGTGCCTCCTGTCACTACATTGCTCTCTCCATTCAGCAGTGAGCACATCTTTTCTTGATCAGCCTTTTACTACTAAAGCAGTTAGAAGCTCTTGTTGCCCAATGGGGATGGGTGAGTTTTATTTTGTTTTGTTTTCTTGGCAGGTGGCTTCAACATGGGGCAGTAAAGCATGCCATGCCATGTACCATGTTGTATTTTCCTAATCTGTGTGTTAATTACCAAAATCAGTGTCCATTAAGAGTGTTGCCATGATCCTATAAAACTGAGTGGAATAGAAGATTCATAATATGTAGCAGATCAGACAAATATTGCATGTTAATAACCCTACCTCTATTTATTGCCAGTATTTCATAGTATACATACAAACTAGGTTAATGTACACTAACTGGTATTAGGAAAAATGGCATTCTTCCTTGTTTTAGTAGGTGACCAACTTTTATTGTATATGCAATACTACCAGCTTATTTTACCTTATTACGGATGACAGAGCTACAGATACCGTTAGGAGTGATTAAAAAAATAATTGTATTCTCTGCGTGTCACCATTCATTTTCATTGCGTAAGTAACATGACACGTTCCTCGGTCAAACTGAAGAGGAAGCTAGTTTTACATTTCTGTGTGTTTAGTTTCCTTTGGGTGATGGCCTGATAAGTGGCCCAATAAGCGCTGATGATTTCTTGAAACAAAAAATATTACCTGGAAGTTTTAACCGACTTCATGTAAGTCTGAGCATTCAAAGGTGGAATGAAGTACAGATGTCTTTGGTCAGTGCTTTTTAATCAGTCTTCCATGTGTCTGTCTTTCCTTTTCTAAGAACATGTTTGTAGTTGTTTAAACTAGTTCCTAGCCAAACTTTATGTCAAGCTGGATATCTTTGGAGAAAGCAGTGATTAATAGAAGAATCTGTTGCCAATTATGACCAAGTCTCAATTACACTCAACTGTTTTCTGCATCTTATAATAGTTGCAAAACTGGACCATGAAAGCCAAAGGAAATAAAATGTCTGCAATGAGAATTTGGCTGTGGTGTGGTAACATATTTTTTTTGCAATTGTTTCTGAGCTACTGTAAAAAAAGCTGAATTGAGTATGACTTTTAAAAATACTGAATTGTAATTTCCCTTTTATATTCTGTTTCAGTACAAATTACATAATCTCAAATTTTTCTGTACCATAGATAACTTGTCTGATCCACAGTGATTCTCAGTAGTGTTGAACCTCCTGGTGCAAGTTACCCCAATTCTGCCATTTTCTTTTATAAATATTACCCTGGATTAAAGTAATGTGGTACTGTAGCTGAAGTTTTAAAAAAGTATATTGGTTCTAGTATATTGGAATGTATTGTCATAATTTTAATCAGCTAACAGTTAAAATGTATAAACTGGAAAGGCCATTCATGACAGACAGAACACATCACCTTTACTGCTGGGTTTGGTTTGGGTTTTTTTTGATCTTGGTAAGATTTCCAAATTGCCATCAAAGATCTGTGGAGACGATTAATTGATCTGTGGAGGATTTACTATTTTACATTAAAATTACAGAAACTAACCAGTGGTGTTGAAAAGCATGTTGTAAAATGTGAAAACATTCCAGACCTGGAAACAAGGTAAATGTTAGTCTTCCCATCACCTGTACTGCTAACTTTCATAATGCATATCACCTGGTTAATGGTCGTGCTGTATGTCATAGAATCATAGAATAGTTAGGGATGGAAAGGACCTTAAGATCATCTAGTTCCAACCCCCTGCCATGGGCAGGGACACCTCGTGCTAAACCATGTCACCCAAGGCTCTGTGCAGCCTGGCCTTGTACACTGCCAGGGATGGAGCATTTACCACTTCTTTGGGCAACCTGTTCTAGTGCGTCACCACCCTCACAGTAAAGAACTTCCTCCTTATATCCTTATATCCTGATATCCTCATATCCTGATATCCTTCCTTATAACTTGAACGTCCTCTGCTTTAGTTTGAACTCATTACCCCTTGTTCTATTGCTGAAGCCCCTATATGTTGTACACCTACATCTGGCTGTGCTTTTTACATGAGGAGAGAAGAAGGCATTTTGGGAGAAGTGTATGGTTTGGAAGTAGGAGAGGCTTTAGTTTGTGTTTGAATCAAGGCCTGCAAAACATACAGAGCAGCTTAGTACCATTGTATGAGACATGGTCTTGCAGCAAGGAAGAGATTTCTGTGTGTTTGTTTTGGAAATGTGCTGCATACACAATATTGTAATTCAATAGCAAATCTGTTAAAGAAGCTACTATGAGGCTATTGTTATGGTTAAGTAGCTAAATCTCCCAGTTGTCAGGATAAGAAACAATGCACATATTTTTAATGCAGAAGGCATTTCTTGCAAGCCTAGCTCGTAATGATGTATTTGCTTGTAATGGCCTTTAGGGGTTAATTCAGGCAATTGAAATGGTTAAAAAAAGTATTATTGTCTGGAAAATGTTTGAGAATTATATGTAGAAAACCAGGCAGATGTAGGGATTGAAACTACATCCATGATCTGATTGTTTAAACATTATTTTTCATTCAGTTATCTGTTCCTTGAAGATTAAAACCTTTGTTTAAAAGAGCTGTGAAATGCTGTGCTAGTTACTGGTCACAGTTTCTGAAACAAAGACTTTCAGGCAGGCTGACTTGTTGTAGCGCATAGTTACGGATCTAAGCATTGTCTCCTCTGCTGGCTGTGAGAATTGTGAACTGTCAGGATGCATCAAAGAAAGAGTCCTGTTAGGTAAAGCAGAAAAATCTGAGAGAGATTCCTTTGCTTGTAATTACTACAGATCCACTCTCTGTTTCTCATTTTATTCAAATGTGAAATAGTTGCCACTTTTCCAAGTTTGGAGAAACTTTTATTTCCCAGAAACCTAGAAATGCTACTTGAGCAAATGAAATTTTTTGAGTAATAGGATTGCAGACAAAGTCAGCTGGAAGTGTAGGAAACCTTAAACACAAGTATTCAAGCTGTGAATTAAATCTGGGTCTAAGGGGTGTGAAGTGGTGGTAGTGCCTTATTGGTAATATTTTTCTGTTTGACAGCATGGCTATTTTAAAATTATTATTATATTGTGTTAGATGAAGAAATTTCTGTGTTAGATGAAGAAATCATCACTGCTGATTTTGAATGCTGAAACTGTAGTCTTTTATCTGAGAGTGTGTGTGAGAGAGGCTTTTTACTAAATTTTTCTCTCTGGAATGCCATCTCACTCCTGGTGTTCATATCATCTCCGATGTGGAGAAAAACATCTCTTAGTCCTAAGTGATGTTGCTCTGACACAGCTTCTGGTGGATATATGCTAGCCACCACAGTATCAGATTTTTCTGTTTTGTTTGCTTGTTTAGTGGCTTAAAAAGATAACCCTCTAGGATATAAGTAGCAGGAATGGCTGCTGGCAGCACTTAAAAATGATAAAGTACTACCAAGACCTTCCGTCTACTTAGATGGTAACTGTGAGAACCCTGCAGGATGTTATTGGATAGAAGAAGTGCAATTGTAAATAGTATCAGTAACAACTTCTTTTTGTTGTTTTTGTACTAGGGATACGAAACTATAGAAAACTGTAGTAATACTCATCTGAAAGATTGCGCAATTCTTACCGCTTATGTCCAAGAAAAGTTAATTCAAAAAGTTGTTGGAAATTTAGAAAACTTGGTTTATTGACTTAGGTCAGAGCTGAATAGATAGCACAAGCATGGAAGCGGGATTGAGAAGCAAACGAAGATTTTATGTATAACTGCATTTTAGCTTTCTGGTTTTCTCCCTATATGCATAATTTTTATGTCTGTTGGATGGGTCCAGGACACCAAACTGTACTTGAGTCATGGGTAACCAGATGCTCTGGGTCTGTTGCAGACGTGGTGTGTTTAAAAACATTATCCTTGAAGTATGAAAGTGTTCACTCCAGTACAAATATAAATTAATCACATCGGCAATCTATGAATAGTTAGGCTAGTATCACAATGACATTTTTATGCCTGGTGGAAGTGAAGTTCCAGATTGGGATCCTGTAAAAACAGTTCAGAAAGACGTAACAAGATACTTTCTCTTCTCAATATTGTAGTGGGCAACCTGGTAGGTCAACTGGGGAGAAAGATGTGATGTAGCTGTAATTCTGTAGACATAAACTAGAACTGCAGAAGTATATGACAGGAATGAATTAAGCTTACTTTTTTCCAGAGGTGAATGCTGAGTTCCAGAGCAGGAGGACAAGAAAGGGCAAAAAACCCCAAAACCTTTTGCTTCTTGTGCAATAGAAATAGCCATCTTGATTCTGCTTTCATTTTGTTATTAGCAACCACATGGTTTTACTTCCTTTAAACTGAAATATTGCTTGTTACAGTCCCCAGAAATGAAGAAGTAATAAAATGTCAACCTGCTTAAAAGCTATCCTTAAAAATAGGAAAAGTAACTAGTGAGTCTTTAAATCAATGTTTTTTAGTACTTACAGTATACTGCTTGGTATCTTTTTTTCTTTCTTTTTCTCATTTTCTGTATGATTAGCCTGAAAG
Source organism: Strigops habroptila (assembly GCF_004027225.2). Taxonomy (NCBI): domain Eukaryota; kingdom Metazoa; phylum Chordata; class Aves; order Psittaciformes; family Psittacidae; genus Strigops; species Strigops habroptila. Next base: position 71,974,009 of record NC_044302.2, on the reverse strand, counting down.
AAGTAAACATTAGAAGGAATATAACCCTCATGATCCAGGCTGTATTTGGTAGGTACCTAGCAAAAGGGGTTAGTTGTGGATATTTCTGTGGTAATTCCAGGCTTTTTGTTAGGTGATTTATTTCATTCCACTTGATCATATATGAAGAATGTGAACTTTTGGTAGTGCATTTTAGTAGTTCTGTTTACTGCAGTCTGTAAGAATGTTATCCTTGAGGAAGAAGACATAGCATATAATAAACCCGTCACAGTTCCTTCTGTATTTCTTCAGTTGTGAAGAAGTTGCCTTTTTAGAGTATGCAGGGTAGAAGAGTGTGGTGTTTGCCGAGTTAATATTTCACAGAAAAATTAATTTAAGATGATGTGCATCTTGTTTTAAGAAAGGTTATCTTGCTACTATTTTTTCCTGTAACTCAAACATTTCAGATATATTTGTGGTGAATTTGGATAAGAAACATTTCTGACCATGGTTGCAATCTTTATTTATAATTTCTTTCAGCTCAATTTTTCTTCTGATTGTTTCTCTCTTGAATCCAGGTTTACTTTCCCCTTAACTACCTATATTCACAGAGCTTCTGATTCTGCAAGGTGTGGTGCATACTTAGCATCTGTTGAAGTCAACAGAAGCTGAAGAAACTGCATTTTCTCTGAAGATAGATAACCTTAGAGGGAACTTTTAAAGGAACTTATGGAAGGACTCATAGTCCCTCTATCTTCCCTGTTGTGAGTTCATGATTGTACAAGTCCGGAGTTTAAATTACTTGTTTGTTTCCAGTAGGGTTGGTTACACTTGAAAAGAACATGAAGTAATGTTCCCCTTTTTGTGTCACGTCCTTCCCAGCAGCAGGTCTAGTGTTCACTGCATGTGTCTATTAAGCATTAATTCTTTAACTGTATTTTAGAGAGAGAGTGCAATATGGTATGTTCCAGTGCAAGAATCTTAATTCCTACACAAACATATGGCATAGAATTATCTACTTAAAAGATGGAACAATCTGATAATAATTTGGTGGAGTGACATCTGCACAATAAAATAAGATGCTGATCACACTGGAAAAGTAAATGCAAAAGTTTTATACTAACTATTCTGACATCATCAGAAAGCCATTATCATTCCTCCATGGAATGTAAAAATTTAATGATCTAATTTGGTCTTATCACATGCAATATAAATAAAAAATAACCTTATTAAGTATTCAGACACCCATGCTGAACACAAAACTTTTAAGTGCTATTTTCTAGAATTTGGACTTCAAGCACTTACATATGTTTAACAGGGAGTAAGGAAAAAACATTAGAAGAAAAATAAAAATTCTGTGGTCATTTCCATCCTTCACTGAAGATGTTTACATATTCTGTTCTATTCTTTGCATAGTTTAGTATCTTCCCTTGGTCCTGCCATCAAGATACGTAATTTAACATCAATCTGTACTTTTGGGGAAAAAAATCATGTTTGCACTAGGACATAATTACAGCTTTTTCCTGAATCAAATGAGAATGGTGATTCTTTGAGGGTAATATGAAGTGTGTTCATGTTAGAATGCCAGATATCAACTTGGAGAGAAATCTCCTGCAAATCAAAACCCAGACTCATGAAGGTCTGCAAGGAAGCATCACTTTATTTTTGAATGCACGTGACTGAACACCAAGATGTTTGATGATGACACCTCTTCTGTTTTAGACATCGCAACTGAGCATTTCACCTCCATCATCAGTTCTTCAAAACGGAATGGAAATACCCCAAAATTTGGACACTGCATTGAAATTGAACTCAATTCTGCTCATAGAGTTGGGATTCTTAATTAGAGCTGTTACAGACTAAGCTATTGTTTTCTTTAACTGAAATATTGGTAGCTTTTTAAATATGCAGCAAACAAGGAAAAGATCTATTAAAAATTATGGAAACGTGTAACAAACTCTGATTCTCGTGCTTTAAATTGGTTACTACACTGAGATAGTTCTGTATTAACTATCTGATTACATAAAGAGAAAACTTCACTTTTTTAGTGCAAGTGTTTAAGGGCAGAATAGGGCATGAGTTGATCACAGCATTTCAGTATTGCAATACTTAGTTTATATAAAATGTATTTAATGTAGAATTAGAACAGTCAATGCTATTTCATATTGATCTTTTTATCTCTTCGTTTAAATCTAGTTTTGCCACTTCAATTTGCTGTGTCACGCAGCCAGGAAATATGGCTTTTGCATTTCTCTGTGGAAAACTACTGCTGTTCAAACTTCTTTTTTTTCTTTCTTACTTTGTTTCCAGAAGAAGATATTTATGAATGTAGAGCATATTTATGTAGGTTTTCTTCATGACAGTTAATAGATCACAATGAAAAGGCATTTTTCAAGGCATAAGTAAAAGAACTGCATATAGTGATTTCCTTTTACAAATCTGTATTTACAGCCTCTTTTCTTCGTGTCACTGTAGAAAACATACAGATTTGTTTTTTTCTTTTAAACCAGAAATATTGGCTTGAATGAGGTTGAATTGTCTTAGGTTGGTCTTCACTGTTTGCCAGCCTATGGAACTGATAGCAGCTCTTTTTTGATAGATTTCAGGCTAGCTGCAGGTGGGGATAGAACATTTCATAGAAATGTATGGAACGGTTAAAAGCTAATATAGAGTTGATGCAGAAACCACTTTTACTCTTTGGACGTGTTCTGTCAGATTAATAGACTTTTCACAGATTAAAAGCAACTGGGATATCATACAGGACCATTTTTTGGTTTTATCAATTCTCTCTGCCAAATACAAACCTCCAGTAAAGGGTTCTTGGAGTGAAAGGCATGTAACACAATATTCTTTTGCAGGAAATGCAAACAAGATGTTTTTATGACTTTAAATCCTTTAAATTTCAATAGCAGTTTTATTTATTTTGGGTGGAATAAATGTATCTTTTTAAATGGACTAAAAATCAGTGAAAGAATACATTTCATGGTTTTTAAAAACCACAGTAATGTGAACTCCATACATAAAGTCTTGTGCCTGTCTGATTAAACCAAATATTTTAAAGGCTATGACAGCATTAGAAATGCAATATTAATGTTTTTATGCTCACCCAAATAGTTAAGAATATTCATATTTAATATCCTAGATGAGCTGATTATGAAGTGGTAAATCTGATTACCTAATTGTCTGGGAAACATCAGTGTCGTGGTTTGAGCCCAGCCGGTAACTCAGAACCACACAGCCGCTCGCTCACTCCCCCCCCACCCTTCTTCCTCCCCCCGCTCCCGGAGGGATGGGGAGGAGAATGGGAAGAATGCAACTCCCACGGGTTGAGATAAGAGCAGTCCCGCAACTAAGGTATAACACAAAACCACTACTGCTACCACCAATGATAATAACGATTAGTGAAATAACAAGGGGAGAGGATACAATTGCTCACCACCCGCCGACCGATACCCAGCCCGACCCGAGCAGTGATCTGGGCCTTCCGGGTAACTCCCCCCGGTTTATATACTGGGCATGACGTGCTGTGGTATGGAATACCCCTTTGGCTAGTTTGGGTCAGGTGTCCTGTCTCTGCTTCCTCCCGGCTTCCCCTCCTCCCTGGCAAAGCATGAGACTGAGAAAGTCCTTGGTTGGAATAAACATTACTTAGCAACAACTAAAAACATCGGTGTTATCAGCGTTGTTCCCAGGCTGAAAGTTAAAAACACAGCACTGCACCAGCTACTAAGCAGGAGAAAAATGACTGCTGTAGCTGAACCCAGGACAGTATCCACCCCTTATTCCATACCATTCACGTCATGCTCAGATCCCACATCTCTCAGCACACCATCACCCCTGTCCCATATATACACATATATATACACCCACACCCACACACAGAGAAAGATATCGTTCCCTAGTCCATGGACCAATCCCTGTAAAATTGCTGAACTCATCCAGTCCATGATGTCAGGTTCCATCTCTTGTAATAGTCTTTCAGGGCAGGAGGGACGGTACATAGTGTTGGGTTGTTGCCTGCTGATGATACCGCCAAACTCATCTGGTCACTGCTGAGCTCGTCTGGTTTCCTCAAAATTCATTCTTTGTTGAGGTGATGATCGGAGGGAAGTCAGGGTCAATGGCTGGTGACCTGAAGATATCTAGCTGGTGGGCTATAAAAGTGTTATAAAGCAGGCAACAGCGTACAATTGAGTTCATTGGCTGTTTTCCCCCAAAATCAAATCCCCTTGAGGTACACATCGGACTTGCCCATCTTCCCGCATTACCCACCAAGTATATCCAGGTCCCTGAGCAAAAGCAACCCCACGAGTGGGTTTGCCTTTACCTGAAGCAGGAATAACCCAGACTGTCTTCCCCAACAAATTCTTTATGTGCACCACAGGAACTTTATCCCCCTCTACAGTACGTAAAAGTTCTGATTGGGCTGGGCCAGCCCTGTTGGCAGATCCCCTAGTGTTGACCAACCAGGTGGCTTTTGGTAAATGTGTATCCCAGTGTTTGAAAGTCCCATCACCCATTGCTCTCAGTGTAGTTTTTAACAGCCCATTGTACTGTTCGATTTTCCCAGAGGCTGGTGCATGGTAGGGGATGTGGTATACCCACTCAATGCCATGCTCTTTGGCCCAAGTGTCTATGAGGTTGTTCCGGAAATGAGTCCCATTGTCTGACTCAATTCTCTCTGGGGTGCCGTGTCGCCACAAGACTTGTTTCTCAAGGCCCAGGATAGTGTTCCGGGCAGTGGCGTGGGACACAGCGTATGTTTCCGGCCAGCCGGTGGTTGCTTCCACCATGGTAAGCACATAGCGCTTGCCCTGGCGGGTTGGTGGGAGTGTGATATAGTCAATCTGCCAGGCCTCCCCATATTTGTACTTCAGCCATCGTCCTCCATACCAGAGAGGCTTTAACCGCTTGGCTTGCTTAATTGCAGCACATGTTTCACATTCGTGAATAACCTGGGCAATAGTGTCCATCGTTAAGTCCACCCCTCGATCACGAGCCCATCTATATGTTGCATCTCTGCCTTGATGGCCTGAGGTGTCATGGGCCCACCGGGCTAAAAATAATTCACCCTTATGTTGCCAATCCAAGTCCATCTGAGCCACTTTAATCTTAGCAGCTTTATCCACTTGCTGGTTATTCTGGTGTTCCTCAGTGGCCCGACTCTTGGGTACATGAGCATCTACGTGGCGTACCTTCACCACCAGGTTCTGCACCCGAGCAGCGATATCTTGCCACAATGCAGCAGCCCAGATGGGTTTACTTCTGCGTTGCCAGTTGCTCTGCTTCCATTGCTGCAACCACCCCCACAGGGCATTTGCCACCATCCATGAGTCAGTATAGAGATAAAGTACTGGCCATTTTTCTCGTTCAGCAATGTCCAAGGCCAGCTGGATGGCTTTCACCTCTGCAAATTGACTCGATTCACCCTCTCCCTCAGCAGTTTCTGCAACTTGTTGCAGGGGACTCCACACAGCTGCCTTCCATCTCCGATGCTTTCCCACAATACGGCAGGACCCATCAGTAAACAAGGCATATTGCTTTTCACTCTCTGACAGTTCATTATATGGTGGGGCCTCTTCAGCACGCGTCACCTCCTCTTCTGGTGACATCCCAAAATCTTTGCCCTCTGGCCAGTCCATGATGACTTCTAGAATTCCTGGACGACTGGGATTTCCTATTCGAGCTCGTTGTGTAATTAGTGCGGCCCACTTACTCCATGTAGCATCAGTTGCATGATGTGTAGAGGAGACCCTGCCTTTGAACATCCAGCCCAGCACAGGCAACCGGGGTGCCAGGAGGAGCTGCGCTTCAGTTCCAATCACTTCTGAGGCAGCTCGAACCCCTTCATAGGCTGCCAGTATCTCTTTTTCAGTGGGAGTGTAGCTGGCCTCAGATCCTTTATATCCCCGACTCCAAAAGCCAAGGGGTCGACCTCGAGTCTCCCCTGGAGCTTTCTGCCAGAGGCTCCAGGTAGGACCATTCTCCCCAGCTGCGGTATAGAGCACATTTTTCACATCTGGCCCGGCCCGGACTGGTCCAAGGGCTACTGCATGAACTATTTCTCGTTTAATTTGTTCAAAGGCTTGTTGTTGCTCAGGGCCCCATTTGAAATCATTCTTCTTCCGGGTCACGTGGTAGAGAGGGCTTACAATCAGACTGTAATTTGGGATGTGCATTCTCCAGAACCCCACAACACCTAAGAAAGCTTGTGTTTCTTTCTTGTTAGTTGGTGGAGACATTGCTGTTATCTTGTTGATCACGTCTGTGGGGATCTGGCGGCGTCCATCTTGCCATTTTATTCCCAAAAATTGAATCTCCTGTGCAGGTCCCTTGACCTTATTCCGTCTTATGGCAAAACCAGCCTTCAGCAGGATTTGGATTATTTTCCTCCCTTTCTCAAAAACTTCTTCCGCTGTATCACCCCACACGATGATGTCATCAATGTATTGAAGGTGTTCTGGAGCTTGCCCCTGTTCCAGTGCAGTCTGGATCAATCCATGGCAGATGGTAGGGCTGTGTTTCCACCCCTGGGGCAGTCGGTTCCAAGTGTACTGGACGCCCCTCCAAGTGAAAGCAAACTGTGGCCTGCATTCTGCTGCCAAAGGGATTGAGAAAAATGCATTGGCAATGTCAATTGTGGCATACCACTTGGCTGCCTTTGACTCCAGTTCATACTGAAGTTCTAACATGTCCGGTACGGCAGCACTCAATGGTGGTGTGACTTCGTTCAGGCCACGATAGTCTACTGTTAATCTCCACTCTCCATTAGACTTTTGCACTGGCCATATGGGGCTATTAAAGGGTGAGCGGGTCCTGCTGATCACTCCTTGGCTCTCCAGTCTGCGGATCAGCTTATGAATGGGAATCAAGGAGTCTCGGTTGGTGCGATATTGCCGCCGGTGCACTGTTGTGGTCGCAATTGGCACTTGTTGTTCTTCGACCTTCAGCAACCCCACAACAGAAGGATCCTCTGAGAGACCGGGTAAGGTGGACAGCTGCTTAATTTCCTCTGTCTCCAAGGCAGCGATACCAAAAGCCCATGTATACCCTTTTGGGTCTTTGAAATACCCTCTCCTGAGATAGTCTATGCCAAGGATGCATGGAGCCCCTGGACCAGTTACAATGGGGTGCTTTTGCCACTTCCTCCCAGTCAGGCTGATTTCAGCTTCCAGCATAGTTAAGGCTTGGGATCCTCCTGTCACTCCAGAAATAGAAATGGGTTTCACCCCTTGATACCTTGATGGCATCAGAGTACACTGTGCACCGGTATCTACTAGAGCCTTATACTTCTGTGGGGCTGATGTGCCAGGCCATCTGATCCACACAGTCCAGTAAACCCGATTATCCCTCTCCTCCACCTGGCTGGAGGCAGGGCCCCTCTAATAGTGATCACAAAATTCTCCACTTCTGTCTTGTAGAAAGGGATTAGTATTCCTTATCACAGGAGCTGGAGTAAAATCAGCTCTTTCGCTCCATCTGGGAAACTGCTCGCCAGAGACTGGAGCAGCAGCTTTCCTGGGAGGATCATCCTTGACCATTGTTCTCCTCTTCAGTTCACGCACCCGTTGCTCCAGAGCTGAAGTAGGTTTTCCATCCCACTTTCTCATGTCTTCTCCATGATCCCGCAGGTAAAACCATAGGGTGGCCCGTGGCGTGTACCTCCTATATTTTCTTTCTCGAGCAGTAGGGCGCCTTCTGTTGATAGCTGAGACATGGGTTGGTACGCGTGGAGAGCTGGATAGATCGGATAAATCGTCTCTCAATTGTTTGAACTCCTGGGACAGTTTTTCCACAGCTGAAATGATGGAAGGGGTGAGATTGTCTTCGAACTCTCGGAGTTGACGAATCAGGAAATCCACTGTTGGTGATACTCCGTCATTCCAGGTCATTGATGCCAATGTGTGGGCACATGATGATGGCGCACTCCGTGTAAGTTTCCGCCACATGGGTCGTGTACATTCGACTTCATCTGGGTCTACGGATGTGTTCCTGGAATCCGGCCTACGATAGATCATCTCTATAATGGCTGATTCCCTCAGGGACTGGATGCCTTTCTCTATCGTGGTCCAGTTGGCTGAGCGATTCGTAATATCGTCTTTGTAGGGAAACCTTTCCTTCACAGCTGCCAGGAGCCGCCTCCAAAGACTGAGGGCTCGCTTCTCTCTTGCAATCGCTTTGTCAATTCCTCCTTCCTTAGCAAGTGATCCCAGCTGCTTGGCTTCCCTACCTTCTAGTTCATGACCGTCGGCCCCATTGTCCCAGCACCGGAGCAACCAGGTGACAATGTGCTCCCCTGGAAGACGGGTGAAATCTTTTCGCATATTCCGTAGTTCGGTTGAGGTCCGGGGTCGAGAAGTGACCTCTTCTTCTTCTTCCTCTTCCTCTGACCCACGTAGTAGTAACTCTTGTTCAGGTGCTGTTGCATATAGTAATGGCACTGGGTCTTCATCTTTCTTCGCTTCGCGGGTTGCTCTTTGTGCCTTTCGTCTGCTTTTGCTTACAGGGGCAACAGACATTGTCACAAACTGGACATTTGGTTTAGCTGCAGTGTTTGTCACTGTGGTTGGAGTGGCTGCAGTGTCTGCCACTAGGATTGGAGTGGTTGCAATGTCTATTGCTGGGGTTGGTGCAGCTGTTGTGCTTGGGAGTTGAGTAACACCAACAGCTGCATTATCTGTTGCTGTCGGGGTTTGAGTAGCTACTGTGCTTGTCACTGGGGTTGGTGTAGCTGCAGTGCTTGGAGTAGCCATATTGTCTGTTGCTGTCGGGGTTTGAATAGCTACTGTGCATGTCACTGGGGTTGGTGTAGCTGTGGTGCTTGGAGTAGCTATATTGTCTGTTGCTGTCGGGGTTTGAGTAGCTACTGTGCTTGTCACTGGGGTTGGTGTGGCTGTGGTGCTTGGAGTAGCCGCATTGTCTGTTGCTGTCGGGGTTTGAGTAGCTGTTGTGCTTGTCACTGGGGTTGGTGTAACTGCTGTATTTGAAGTTGGAGTAGTTGCGTTGTCTGTTGTGGTCAGGGTTTGAGTAGCTGTTGTGCTTGTCACTGGGGTTGATGTAGCTGCTGTACTTGGAGTAGCTGTGTTGACTGTTGTGGTCAGGGTCTGAGTAGCTGCTGTGCTTGTAGTTGGCATAGCTGCGTTGTCTGTTGCTTTGCCATCAGATCCAGAGACATTTTTTTCCCTTTGAAGGTGCTGGATAGTGTTGAGCAGGGCTCTGTAGGCATAGGCCAAGCCCCAGCACGTTGCCAAAATTTGTCCCTCTCTGGTATAACCAGGACGACAGCACACCTCGTTTAAGTGTTTTACTAGTTTTTCCGGATGTTGCACTTGTTCAGTGGTGAAGTTCCAAAGCACTGGAGGGGCCCACTGGCCTAGATACTTGCCCATACTATCCCACACACCCTGCCACTCATAACTGTCCAGCCTCAGGGAAAATCTCCTGGTGGTCCTCCTATATCGTCGTCTAACCCTAGACCAGATTCGAACCTGATACTGCTGAATTTTTGACGTTAAACGAAATAGGATGTTCCTACGACGGGATGGCCGTGGGTAAAACACACTCCGTATGTTTGCCAACATGCTGATCCCCAGCACAATCAGCAGGCAGGTTTCAAGGGTACTCAAAGGCCATCTAAAACCTTCAGAACTCTCAATTGCTGTTGCAAATAGGCTGGTGGGGGAATGGGGGGTGAAAGAGAATGCTTCCTTCGTAAGTTTACCCCCCCGAGGAGAAAAAAAAAGATATGCAATTGCTAAAATATTTCATTATATACCTCCCAATGTATAGTGGTGATGGCCACGCTGGAAGCACAAACCAGACCAGTTTCATGATCAATGAGTCTATTGTATTACAAGTCATTACCATGAAGTACAGTGAAACAAGAACCTTAGCCCAGGCCCCCCAGCCGATAAACGCTAAAACAGCAAATAGTGGCTGTAAGTAAGGTACAACATGCTGAAACTCTGAGATCAAGCGCAACACGTCTGAGAGCCAAATAATCACCATTGTGACGAGTAGTAACAATGAATGCTTATCACAAATATGATTAAACACACTCTGGTCAGATCTGTCGTTATCTCAACCTTTCGTGCCCCACGTTGGGCGCCAAAAAGAACTGTCGTGGTTTGAGCCCAGCCGGTAACTCAGAACCACACAGCCGCTCGCTCACTCCCCCCCCCCCCTTCTTCCTCCCCCCGCTCCCGGAGGGATGGGGAGGAGAATGGGAAGAATGCAACTCCCACGGGTTGAGATAAGAGCAGTCCCGCAACTAAGGTATAACAGAAAACCACTACTGCTACCACCAATGATAATAACGATTAGTGAAATAACAAGGGGAGAGGATACAATTGCTCACCACCCGCCGACCGATACCCAGCCCGACCCGAGCAGTGATCTGGGCCTTCCGGGTAACTCCCCCCGGTTTATATACTGGGCATGACGTGCTGTGGTATGGAATACCCCTTTGGCTAGTTTGGGTCAGGTGTCCTGTCTCTGCTTCCTCCCGGCTTCCCCTCCTCCCTGGCAAAGCATGAGACTGAGAAAGTCCTTGGTTGGAATAAACATTACTTAGCAACAACTAAAAACATCGGTGTTATCAGCGTTGTTCCCAGGCTGAAAGTTAAAAAACACAGCACTGCACCAGCTACTAAGCAGGAGAAAAATGACTGCTATAGCTGAACCCAGGACAATCAGACAGGTACTCCTAGTAAACTATTTATCCTAAATTTTGGGCCCAATCCACAGGAAGCTAGCCACATTTTTGCTTTGCCTGTAGAAGCTTTGTTACTTTTATTAGATTTTATGACTACAGAAATTTTTATCTCCCTGTGGTGTTGTGGGAAAATATCTATTTATTTGGCAGAAAAAAATTCTATAAGCAGCATGTCATATTGTCACTCTTTCACAAGCAGAATCCCGATCTTGTGTCAAAACATAAGGAAGAATTGGCTGATAGCGATTCTGATTACTTTAGAAAGTAATTATTGAAAGAAGGCATATAGATCTTAAATGATCCTTTTTATCTTTTAGAGCCACCCAAAATAAATAATGATAAAATGACACATATTCTTTATTGTATGCCGTTTAATAAGAAAAGAACTAAACCAAGCATACTGTTTGATAAGAGCAAAGTCATTGTCTTAACAGTGTGATGCCCTTTGAATCTACTTGCTACAAATGATCAGCATTTGGAAACATTTTTGGAAAGCTCCTCCCACTGCATCATAACTCTTGGTAGAGAAGTTTCTAAGCGTTTTGTGTTCACTTACACAGCCTTCTGCCCTACCCATATGCGAGAAAAGTGTTTTAAAAGTTTGCCAATTAGCATATGTTTAATTGTATGCAGATTTAAAAGTATTAAAGCATATTAAAGAGGTCTTAAGCACAGTTGGTGTGTCAAGAATCATCCATGACTACTTGCTGATTAAAGACAAAACTGTTTTGAACACACTACTTAACAACCTCTTGATGCCAAGGAGTTGTGGTGGTGTATGATGTAAGTTGGTATAAACAAGTCAATAGTGCAGTAACCTAGTCAAGAAAGTAATGATACTTTTCTGCTTTGCAAACATACAGATCTCTGCTCATCCTACCTTCCCAGCTTTAGAGGTGGCTGGAGGATCTTGTGGATGTGAGAGTGTGGGAGAAAGACCATGGATGCATGTACTGTCTGTTCTTTTATATAGCTGTACAGGTTTTGGTTCTGAAATTCTTTTAGTGTTCAGTACATGATGGTGATGCTCTGCAATACTGAATTCTTTTCATTCTGTATTTCCTGGGCATCAAGACACAGTCCTGTCTAATGCAGCACAAGGTAAAATCTCAAAATAAAATTACAAAAATGGGTTTTTTTTAAAAGTGGTTTTTTTTTTGTTTGTTTGTTGTTTTTTTTTTAATTTTCTGTGCAGTCTTTGATGCTACCATATACTTCTTGTGTCAGTAAGTTGACCATCTAGCTTACTTCTTAACAGGTTAATGGCAAGTGAATGCTGTTATTCCAAGTAATGCTGATACTTGGAGATATCAGCTACACTAGGCTTTTGTCAGGCAAAGAGGTAATGGATTGAGAGCAGTTCTGTTATAGGCTGTTTAATAAAATATGTTGAACCAAAAAGATGGCAAGTAATGCTCATACTTTAGTAAATGATTTTCAATTTCTTATCTAATAATGAGCCTGCATGCTCCACACTGAGCTCTGTATACCAGCTTCATACTCATTCTTACCTGTTGTAACACTTGGTGATACTTAAGTTTGCACTAACTGCCATTCTCTTTTATAGAGTTATGAACGTACATTAAGATACATATATATATTTATATATACATACATCTTATGTAGCTGCATATATACCTGCAGAGTTAGTGTGGTTTTGTTTCTGTGAAAAGCTTGACCACCACTAGAACAGAATTGTTACTTCTTTTCCGGGAAAGCTTCTGCCTTATATCTGTAGTTTTTAGCATAGGAGCCATGGTCAGTGCAGCAATCTAACCACTTCAGTGAAAAGTGAAGTAATGTCTGTATTTTCAACTGTAGGGCATGGTAAATTATCTGAGGTAAGAAGAATATTGATCATCATCTTCTGTCAAGTTCTTCATTTGATTATCATTCTTTTTAAAACCATAAGCCAGAAAGGCCTGTGTTGTCAACATCATTGTTCCTTCATTTCTTTCTTCACTTGAGTGGAAGGAAATTCTGTTGCTTTGAATGGTCTGTCATTTTTTTTCATTAGGAGTTTAAATTGAATACAATCTCTGTTTACACTGAGCCTTTCTGTTTGTCTATCATATCTGTTAGCTGGAAACTCATATTTTCTAGGAATGGGTTCAATTTTCCATGACTATTGGCAGATGTTTCTCTAGGATCTTCAGTGACAGTGATGTATTTGTTGATAACCCAGTGCTTGCTAGAAGGGACTTTGCTTCGCATCAGTAAGTCTGCTTTTTTTGTATGAGAGCTTTAGACAACAGAAATGTTCAGTTTCTTCCAAAAATGTCTAGGGGTTGTTTCGTCCTATTTTGAATGCATGCTTCATGCAATGAATTTTCCTTTGGTTCAGCTACTCTTTCTTCTTTGCAGCAGCTGAAATACATAATGCCCTGGTTCTGTTCTTTTGATTCATTTTTTTGCAAGTTATTTGTTTGAGTAATTTTAGTAGTTGAGCTCAGTGTTCCAAGATACTACCCGTAAGAGCTGGGTTGTGAGTTGATTTCATTCTTTTAGTGTTGTTACTGTTTTCATGCTCAACTTGCCGCTTCGGTACCCAGGTGGGAACATTAGAGATGTTTGGTTCGTAGGCCTGCAACATGGTTTATAGCAAGTGTGTCAGTGTCTGAACAGGAAAACTTCTGGTGTGTTTTCCATACAGGTTTTATTTATTAGAGGAAAAAGTCATAGAGGATTCTGCAGTTTCTGTCTTACTGACATTTTCTCCTACTTTCTCATCCTCTCCTACCTTCCCAAACTTGGACAACCTGTGTTACAAAGCCTCTTTTCTCAACGTGGTAACACAGCACCAACACATCACTGTTGGCCACATGGTTTACTTAACACTGACAGAAAATCTTCATTTTGAAGGTTGTTCTAATTGGGTGTTCCCCCCCCCGCCTTTTTTCTGAGGGTTGGAAGTGATGGTTTTTTTTTAAATGTGATTTTATTTTTTTTAATATCACAATGCTTCGTTGCTTACTTAATTTGGATTTAAATAGTGGTAGAAAATTGCATAGCTATGGTTTCTTTCCTTTCCTTTCCATCTTTACTTAAAAAGGGCAAGATATATAAATGAGTAGATGCAGATTAATTGAAATTTCTGGAGTTTTATTACCTTTTAAAGTACATGGTAGGACCATGTTATTTTTTCGTTGATATTTTTCTGCCCTCTCTTTTTTTTTTTTTTTTGATTTCACTCCCCACCCCCCTTTAATAGAATTGGAATAGTAGGAGAGCCTTAAAAAAAAAATAAAATTTAAGAACTGGGAAAGTTATTTTCTTTTCCTCTGTTCGGTTTAGAAATAAAGTCTAACATCTGGAGCAGGGAACTGAAAATTGAATATATTCTAGTCTCAATTCTGACTGTGGCTTGTCATGTGACCTTCATAAACAAGCCTTTCTGTGGTCTAGTTTCTTCTTCTCTGTTATCAGGAAGAAACATTAATATTTGCAAAACATTCTGAAACTCCTGGCATGAAGATGTGTAGAGGTACAGATTTTTTCATCCTCTGTTGGAAGGTATATAGGTTTTCTAAATATTGTTCTGCTCTGCTGAGCAAGAGTACGAGTGAAGTATCTTTGGGAGACATAAACTCTATCTGTAAGTCATGTTGGCCAAAATATGATTCAGTAGATAGACAATCTAGAATAAATGTCTTAGGTGTTAATTTTTGTAGTTCTTATGCTCTGTGAATTTTCAGTTAAGAATAACATTTAACAAATGGAGCAGAGAGGTTATTAATGTATAAGGAAAGCAGTATTTGATTCAGCCCGGTGAGTGCTATTTGCACGTTTTCAGAAGCTGCAAGATGTATCTAAGTAAGTGATGAAATTTGGACATCTAAGTCTTGAAAAACTGAGCCCAGCTTTTGCAAGAATTTCTCATATGCCTTAAGAGAGACTTAATGCATACGGTGGTGCTTTACATGCTTTACATGAGACTTGACCATAGCTTTTCCTTCTGATTGGAATTTCATTGCTTTCTTCTCCTTCTCCCAAGCAGAAGCATTACGTGCTGTGATTTACCATTGGTAACATTAATTTGCTGGTTTTAACATCCCTTAATACAATGTTCTAGGCGCTAAAAGGTGAAACTTGAGAAAAATGTGTCATGACATTTTAGAACATCTTCAAAATGTTTAGAAAAATTATTTTCTGAACTTCAAAAAGTGATTTGTCATTTTATTAATATAAGGGCAAGTCAGTATTCCATTTGCAATGCTGTGCTTCAGAAGCAACTTTGAAGAATGCTCAACAGTTCTAAGGCTATAGATGGTTTTTAGTAGTATTTAGTTTTCAATGTGATCTATCTGCGAGCATTATCACATGTAAATGCAACTGATTTTTAATGGTGGCAGCTAGGTTTGGTGCTCTGTAAAATAAGACTTGTGGAAAAAAAATGGGTGTATACTAATCTGGTTATATTACCATGAATCTTCAATTATTGTTAAATGTGAACCTGAGTTTAAAAAAAGAATTCTGAAAGTCCTGGCAGTAATTTGAGTTGGTGGAATAACTCGCAACATTAGTAGTGATACACTGATACCTTAATTGTGCCAGAAAATGGTCGTAAAGAATCCAGTGGAGGTAGTGGTTTGTTTTAGCCAATAAACAAAGCTCCACAATAACAGAAAAGGTTGTTATTCCTCAGCCCATCTACTCATACCAGGTTTATATCTATGTCTCTTCCCAGAACTTCCATTAATCTGCAATATGTTCTAATTTGAGGTTTTGCCCAGCTGATATGTAGGAATACAATTTAAAAAATTGATAACCTATTGATTTCCTGTTGAGTTAATTTGGAATAGAGAAGGAGTATTTCCTAGGTTTCCTGTTATACTGACTTCTTACCTATAGTATATTACAACTATCCCTTTGCCGTAATCAGTGAACTAAGGATATATGTAATTGTCCAGAATTGCTAAACTTGGGTCTCCTGTGAATTCCTTTTTTATGCTTGATAGTACTAAACTTTCTGTAAGTAAACCCATGATAGTGACTGTGGAGTTTGTGGAATCAAAGTGAGGCATGACATAGTTATGGGCCTGTATTAAGTATTGCACAACTACAATTTACTGTTTATAATGAGATATGTCTATATATATGTATTATTGCAAAGAGTACTTGTAGGAGATATTTTAGAATTGGTTAATTCTGATCTGCTGCAGACAGAGATTAATTTCGGTAGAAAAAATTATAACTTCACAGGGTCAGAATCCTTCCATTTTAAAATACAGGAATTAGAAGACAATTTAAGGGACAGAAGCCTTCATTTTCTGGATCTGAGGTAATGCAGACCAAAGGTACTGGGAAACGTACAGAGCTACGATAAGCATGGAGCAAGGGTAGTTGACACACAGCAGAGAAACAAAGACTCCAGACAAAGCGTTTCTGTGTACAGGCATCAGGGATGGACGGAGAAGTGAACATGAGTGAAAGAACAGAAAAATTTGGGCTAGAAATGCAGAGTAAAATCAGAATGAAGAGAAGAAAGTTAGTAGCTAACAATTAAATCTTCAAAGAGGTAAGAGTAGTACCAGGAAAGATACCAGTAAAAGATTTATGGTAATAGGATGCAGAAGGGTAGTATAGTTGTGGAAACGCAGGAAATTATTTTCAAGACATGTTAAAAAATAATCCAAACCAAACCCCAAAAAACAACCAATGAAAAAAACCCACAACCCAAGCAAAAACCAACCCTCCCAAATCCGCAAACAACCCCCAAACCAGCAGCAAACCTTAACCAATTGTTTCACAGAGATACCTTTTTAACAATTTTATTTGCACTCAAAAGGGTTGAGCTTTGTTGGCAAAGATAGTTCACACTGTATCAAACATGGCAGCATGGATTGCAATAATCCTGCTTTTCCCCTCCTTTCCCCCTTAAAATTAGTGGATAGATAGGTGTCGAAACTTGGCAAATGAGAATGCTTTTGTGTGCATTAATCTTGTTATTTGGAATGACAACTTGGATTTAGAGTTCAAGACAACCTGTAAAATTACTGAACAAAGGTAAAGCCCCTTTTCTCGCTGTGTATTGTAGTATCTTTCTGCTCTTATCTTTACCTGTCTCCAGCAAGTTCCTTGGATCATAGTCCAATGCCTAGCTTCCATTTTGAATTTCACCAGTTTTCTCATCTGCATGCCTCATATTTAATTCAGTGGTTTCTGGATTACATAAACAAGGAAAGTATAAACAAAAAGGCGTAACAGGCAGGTAAGATAAAGAGAAAGGAGGGCTGGGAGGTGGAATATTTTAAAAAAAGATGGGGTTCATTCAACTGTGTCCTGTCACACTGTTTCTGTTGCTGGGTTTCAAAGAGATGGGAAGAAAACAGCCATATTTTTTTCAGTAGCATGTGGGGCTGATGGAATCAGTTCTACATAATATAAATTGAGTCTTTTTTTGTGTAGGAATGTGTAGGTAGCATTATGTGTAAGTGTAAAATAAATTGGAAATAGGAATAAAGTTAAAAAACAGGTGTTTTGTAATGTAGTAAAATAGTGGACTTTCTTTTTAATATTGTACACTATTTGCCTATGCATTTATGAATACAAATAACGAATTAATGAGAAAGATTTTATTCTGTTATTTACCCCAAACATCTTAGAATATGTATAAAAAGAACCCTAGGAGAGTGGTGTTTGAATTTGTATTTTTGTTGTGTTTGTGGATGTGTCAGGGAAGGTTTGCCAAAGGAAGGCTTGCTTTATTGAAGCTTGCATGGATGGCTAACTGGTATCAAAAGATTTCTGCAACGCTGCCTACAAGTTGCCAGAAGGTCAGTGTGAAAATATATCACTGCCTGATTCTATAGCAAAGAACAGTTACTGTTAGTAGGATTTATTAAATCCTATCCTCATAACAGTACCTATCAAACACTTCTTCTATAGGTAGTCTGCAGGAAGCAGTTCCAGTTGCAGCACCTTTAAAAAGTTGTTTATCAAAACACATTTTTTACACTGTTTGAACGTGATTCATTTACAGTATTGCAAGAAGAGTGGAATATAGTGGGTCAAGTACTCTGTTAAGTGCAGTTGAAGGTAAGCTGGTAAGAAGAATCTAAATTATTTAAAATGTCTCCTTCAATAAATATATCATAGCAACTGTACCATGAAGAAAGCTTCAATCATTATAAGCAGTTAGGAAGGTGAAAAATATCAGTGAAAAATAGCTTGACTAGATCATTTTTAGAGTGTGCATTTTGGATTGGGACTTACGTAGTGTCTAAAGAAGGTTACCACCCTAATACTTGTCTCACTCTGCTAATTTTTGTGTTTGTTATATGTTTTGTAAAAATCCATTCTCTCTTTACAAAGAAGATAACTTTTCGTGGTTTCTCTTGACTGTTATTCTCACACATGCTGTTCCACAGGTGTATAGAAAAAGAGTTTATCTATGCTGTGCAGTTGTAATGTAAATTAGGTGCTTCTTTTTTCCTGGAATGATTATATAAAGAAAGGACAAAAATTTAGCCTAATGAAGTACTACTATTCTGCTTCAATTTAATACTTTAGAAGAATTTTAACTAAAGTAGGTTTCAGATATAGTGAAAATCACATTTAATTAAGAAAATCCAATACTGAGTGCCAAATGTCCAAAATCTTCCAGCTGTTTTGAGCTTAATGTTTAAATATTTTGAGACTGTAGTATAACAACTGATGTTTAGGTTGAGAAGATATTTTTGTGGATGAAGATATAATTTAACGTCTTAAAAGGTGCATCATCAGGTATACTTCATTGAAGTAACAGAGAAAAGTGCAAATCACAAAGTCTTGACTCTGGATATATATTTCTGTGCTTACAACTGTGGTACTAAGAAATACTATTCCCCTTCTACTATTCAAATTATAAAATAAATCATCTAGTTGCTTTCTGTTGCAGCAAAATATTATATTATCTACAGAGTGAATATCTCTATGTTAATTTTAAAAATCTAGTTATTCTCTTTGATGAAGTGTTTAATATTAATGATGAAGTATTATAAAGACCCTTAAGACATATACTTGATTCTTAATGGTATAAAATGTTTTTCAAGAGCTGTGTTTAGAGCTATTTTTAGGTACTAGTATAGATGGTAGTGGGTCAGTGTGCTGCTGATTCACACATGAATTCTGCAGTTACCTGAGTGAGAGCAATTGTGAGAAAAATGCCACTACTTTAAAGTGTGCTTATGTATGTGTCTTACTCAAATATGCGTAAGTCTGGAAGCTTGTTGTATTCCTTTAGATTTTCCTGAGTCAGAGTCTGAAATGGGAAGAATGTAACATTGTGGGTGTTTTTTTTGTTTGTTTGTTGTTTGTTTTTTGTTTTTTTTTTTTTTTTTTGTGGTTTTTTTTTTTTTTTTTTTTTTTTTTGTGTGGGGGTGGTTAGAGCAAAATATTATTCTTTTTTTTCCATTCACAAATGTCAAGTATTTGGGAAAATTCTTTTGGCTGAGTATGAATCTCCTAGGTAATTTTCTTATGTTACAAATATATCTCACAGTTATACCAATTAGTTAAAATTACTGGAACATTCTTCTTTCAATTTATTGCTATAAAGGTTTGCAACTACCAATAAATGCTATTTGAAGTGCTCAACTCCAAGCTGTATCTTTATGATAGGATAAATAATATTTATAACAATAATAATAATACTAACAATGCTGACATTGATGATGGTAGTAGTAAGAATTTAATAGTAAGAATTGTGAGAGAGTTGTTCCCTTAAGTATTCTGATTGTCTGCTAATGTTTGATTGAAGAATATGTATCAGACTAATTCTGCTTCATATAGAAAATGATTCTTTCCAGTGCAAAGGTTGTGATGTTTATCTGTGGCAACATCAGTTGTATTTTACATGGTGATCCAACAACTTCAATTTTGCATTTATTTTGAAAAATATTAAAACATACTTCCAAAATTATAGTGGTCCATGGAAGCATAACTGTGAGTATTTTAGTGGACTGTTGCATGTCTCCTTTGTATCTGTCCCTAGAGGCTTCTTCAACAGAATGACATTTAGTTTTGCTTTAGAGAGAATCTTTCATTCACTTTTTTGTCTTGGGAGCAGAAAGCCATATAACTGTCAGCTACAAGTCAGTCAGATGGGAAATGAAGAAAAAGCATTAAAATCCATTGCCGCCACCACCACCAAGAAGAACAAAAAACCCTCCTGATTATTTATTTATCAAAGCAACAAGTTTTTTTGTGGTGTGGGTGTGTGTTTTATTGGTTTTTGTTTGTTTGTTTGTTTGGGGTGTTTTTTTTCTGTTTCCCCCCCCCTAGGCTCATTTTAGGGAATATGAGTAGAAATTGTTTTAAGAATGTATCTGCTGTAATTGTCTGATATGATACTTCCAAATATTTCCACTCTTCAGTGCGTAGAAGCCTGCCTTCTGTGTTTTCAGGCAAGCAGTGATACTGTTGAGTATGGTGTTTCTCCATTACTTTTTACTCAAAAATGTATGTTTTCAAAGTTTTAAAACTTCTACAGAATTCTATGATATTTTTAATACCTGCTTGTTTTTAAAAATGATTTACAGTAGTTCCATTAAAATGTAGTGGAAACTGATCAAGGATTACAGGAAGACAAAAATTCTGTGCCTCATTTGGACATAAATTATTTTGAGTCTGTACATGTATTATTATTGTCATTCAATCATAGAATGCATTTTATTTCTTGATGTATTTTCTTCTTTGGTACTTCAATGCTGACTCAAGCAATTATTTTCTTCCAAACCACTAGAGGTCTAGGGGTCTAACAGCAAAACCAATAATCCTGTAAATCTTTGCTTTAACAACCATTTCTGTATGTAGCAACATGGCTTGAATATGAAAGGATTTTGTGTGTAAATGGAGAGAAAACTCAGTGCTGGTTTTCTTTGTGTTACAAATTTCATTTTGAAAAGTTGAAAATATTACAGTGGACCATCTATGCGCCTTTCCTGTATACAGTAGTATCTTCATTGCTTTTCTGTCATTATATATTGTGAGTGGTCAAGGACTCTCTGACTGAGACACACTGTAAATAAGGTTAAGTCTCTTACAAAATGTGTGCATACCTGCATAAATGTATGTTGTTTGAAAATAAGGAAAATTCTGTTCATGGTTTGGGTAAAAACTATCATCGAAGACAGCTGCATAAAATTACTATTTCTGTGTTGAATTTCTTTTCTGCTTTCCGTTCCATCTCCCATTAGAGGGCAGTGTTGTGAACATACAGCGTGTTGATATTGACATATTGAAAGGAAAGCAAGAATTTTTAGTACATCTCGGATGCCGCCTTTTCATTATGTAACTTGTGATTTTTTAAGGGGAAGAAAGTTGGACTAGAAATGATAGGTGGAAGTAGCAGTTAAAGACATTTTTATCCAGCTCATAGAAAACTAGCTAGGTGAAAAGTTACATTCAATCCATTGTGTGTTTCACCTTTTCTATGATTAAACACTCTCCTGATTTAAAAAGCAGTGATACACCTAGCTGTAGCAAACTTAGAAAGCCAGGTCTTGCATTTACCACTTTTTTAATGTATCTGCTTACCTGAAGGAAAGTACTATCTCAGTTTTGCCCTTTAGCAGAGTCATTTAGCTGTAATGCTGAAAGTTTGTCCATTAGAGACTATGTGTTTTAAACTGTATGTTTTTAAACTATATATTTGGCTTTTAATTAGAATAATTACTGAACAATGTACTGGGTTTACATGGCAAGGTTTTGGTACTATTGGGTGACTTCTGTGAGAAGGGATCAGGAGCTTATCTAATTCCAAAATGAACCTGCTGCTGCCCAAAGCCGAGCCTGTCAGTGGCTCTGGTGGCACCCCTGTGATTGCATGTTTGAGAAAGGGTGCAAAAACCTGTGCAGCAGCTGTGAGAGAGATGAGTAAGGAAAATGTGAACGAAACAGCCCTGCAGGTATCAGAGTCAGGAATGAAGTTCAGCTTGGGAAAAAGGAGTGTGAGGGAAGTTGGTGTTAGGGTTTTTTTTTTTATTTCTCACTATCCTAATCTGTTATTAATTGGCAATAAGTAGATTTAATTTCCTCAAGCTGAGTCTGCAGTGGTAATTGGTCAGTGATCTTCCTGTCCTTGATATGTACTCGTATGCATTTTCTTTTCATGAGTTAAAAGCTAGGACTTTAAGCCTGTAAAGATTTTTGGGCCAGGTGGATACTACATGAGTTAGTTTTAAAGATAAAATTGTGATGCCACCGAAGATACATGCGGTCTCTGCATTCAACAGCGTATTATGCCTAAAACTATCAAGAACAGCTAACAAAGCAAAAAGACTTGCTATAATTTCTTTCTGGTTTTCACCTCTAGGAGTTAATCAAACAATGCAGTGTCCCTAAGTACCTTTGTGGAATCCTAGTGTGTCACATTTATTCAGATAGTATATTCTTTTGAACCATCCTTACCCCTGAAAAAGTGAGAAAGAGGGAAGAAGGAACATTTTGATTAGAGTTGGTTTTCACATGTGGGATTTTTATTTTGAACTTTCTTTACTGCAAACGGCAGCATATTCTCGTCATTTACATATTCCTGTCTTCTCTTGCAGTGCACTTGTAGGAGAGACATGGTGAAAATATCAATGGACATCTTTGTGAGGAAGTTTCAACCGGACAGATACCAGCTCTGGAAACAAGGAAAGGATATATACACTATTGATCATACAAAACCAACTCCTGAATCAACACCTGAAGTGAAGACTTGGCTACAGAGAAAAAAGAAAATAAAGAAATTTCCCAAGAGGTATTTATATTTATCCTCCATTTAATTGTCTTCAATATGATGTCAATTTCCTTTTTGTTTCTTTTTTGACACTTTCTCTAATCTGTTCTTTTTTTTTCTTTTGAAATTCATTTACCAAAACAAAGTTTGTTTTTCTGTTTTGTGTATTAAGACAAACTTGGGAGAAGCAGGAGTGACTATGAAAAATTAATTCAACTTACGTGTTACGTATATAGCTGAAGTTGATGAATATGGGGAGCATCAAAATGCGTTCTAGTGTGGTATTTAGAATCTTTCTTTAGTAGAGATTAAAGTTAAATATATAGTTAAAATTTTCAAGGTGTGGTTGGTTGCCATTGTTTATAGTGACATCTGCAACTGAAAGACAAGGGAGAAGTCTCCTAAGAGTTGAGGAAAAAGTTAAATTGGAAAAACTTATCATGAAGCTGTGGTGTAATCCAAACAGTTGTGTGAAGTCTCTAGCAATAGTCTTAGCCCTCGCTTCCATCAAGCTCCCAGGAGATATCACTGCCTTTTTGGCACACTCTCACAGTGCTGCAGCCCAAACCTCTCTGTGTTTACCACAGGTCTATCACAGATCATAATTTGTCATAAGGAAGGCCTAGATCTCAGTTGTTGGTGCTGACACCACTAAGAAAATTAGGAGGAAAATGACAGCTTGTCACTGAAGCTGTCAAGTTGATGTCTTTAATAGGTCAAATTTGGCCTATTAAAGCAGTTTCACAGCTGGATCTATTTTCTTGATATGCATCATGTTTTTTCTTTGCATTGTAGAAACATTTTTTGTACGCTAATGTTTTTCTGTCTTAACAGGATCTTTATAGGTTTTCTTCTTCGTTAATCTAATGAAGATCTATATAATTTCTAGCCTAGGGCAGTTTTATTTGCTTATTGTGGAGTGCAGTTTGCTGGGTTAAAGATAATACTGAATTTTTTAAGACCTTCTTCCTCCTTCAAATCATCTTACAATACAGTTACGTTTAAAACTTGCTCTTAAGCTGTATTTCCTAATTTTCCTTGTCAGTTAATGTATAATTTCTTGAGGAAAATGATAGGAAAGTCAAACCAGAAAAGAAGACGACGAACTGCCACTGCAGTGGAACATTATGGTTGAGAAATACAACACTTATGTTTGTTCTGGATAAGAACAGTTTGTGGGGTAGAATCAGTCCTTGAAGGCAACCAGTGAAGCAGCTGGAGAGCAAATTTATTAGTATGTGTATAATATTAACCCAGGCAGAGAGAGAAAAATTCTGTTGTTTAGTTGAATGCTATTTTGCCTGTAGTATGTTTCACTGTATGCATTGTACAGCATGACTGTAAGTTCACACTTGGACCAGCAGTGATTAATTTGGTAGTCCCTTCCAGCTAACCAGTTTTAACTAAAAGCAAAGAGTTTATAATAATAGTGTTGAAAGTTTTATCATACGAACACATGGTCTGATTTCTTGCAGTTAGCTAAGCTAAAAAGCACAATTCCAATGCTTTTTAATTCTTGAGTTGGCTTTTGTTCAGGCATCGTAACTGTGTATTGAAAAGGGAAGATAAAATGTTTATTCAGTTTCATTTCTAGTGTAATGTGTCGATTGAAATTGTCATAATTTTGATTATGGGAATAATACAAGTTACAGCAGAGTGAAATACAAATATCATCCATGGAAATCTTCATGAATATAGTGACAGGGAGAGCTTAACTCTGACATTAATGGCTGAAATACTTTGCAACAATTGAACATCTAATGACTGCACGTAAACAGTAATAATACTTGCTGTTATATTACACTGTGAACTGGTGGGCATCTCAGGCAAATTTTCTGGAAATTACTGTTTTATGGAGGGTGTTGAAAGATATACATTGGTCGACACAGGATAAAATGTAAGGGGTAGCAAAATGTTTTTCTGGAGATGTCTATAGTTTAAGATGCAAGACCTTTATAACCTGATTTGCCTGCCGTAGTTGGGCTTTTATAACTAGTGTGTTACAAGTTTTGAAATCTGATGTGTGATGAAGCACATAAAAATCACCTCCTGTGTCACATAGTTTAATTTGAAACTGTGCTTATCTCCTGTTACTTTTATCCCAAGCACATAAAGTACAAACCAGTTTCTGACAGAGGGTGCCATTTTCTCTGGCTTTAACCTTTCTCTTCTACTTCTGAATGTGCAAAAACATGTGGAAGCTTTAATTTCTTTAATTTTTTACACAGCGTTATGGAATATATTGTTTGGTATTGTAGCCATTCAAAATATTTGGTGATCAGCATTTTTCCTTAAAATGCATATAAAAACTAAAATATCTAAGCAGGTCCTATTTTATAATGATATTCAGAGTACTGTTTTATTAGCATTGGCATTTGAAATGCAACCTGATTTTAGTGCAGCTGAGAATGTTTTAACTTCATTACTTTTATAAGGTTATTCTCTTTAAGGTTCAAAAGAATGATTCATTAAAAAGCTACCTTGGTTGCTGGTTAAGTAATAGTTATGTAAGGTTATTTTACTTTTACAGTTTAATAACTTTGCCATAGCGCGGTGATAAAAGATTAGAAGGTTAAAGCCAATCAATTGTGAACCTGTCACCTAATAAATTGTAAACACTATCTCAACACAAAAAGATGAAAAATTGTCAGTTTTTTACCACTTTAAGCAGGTGAAAGGGACATATATATTGGTAGACGTTTTATCTTATCCAAGACAGACATTCTACTCTGACAGCAATATCTCTTATAACAGCTTCCCACACACCAGATCTCGATCTAAAAAGCTTAAAACTCCAGAGGACAAGAGAGTATCTGCTATGGTAGCTGATGCAGAAATTACAGCAACTGAAGCAGCTACTGACGGCTTCAAGGTCAGTGAAGAACCTGGGAAAAAAGTGAGACTTGTAAACACAGAAGTGCCTTCTGAGGGAGAAGACAACAGTAGTAGAATGCAGCTGGATCAACATTTATTGGATAATGTCAAGGTTGCAGGTGAGATAAGGACTGATTATGTTTCACATGTAAGTTGTAGGCTGTTGATACTCTAATACCACAGATCAGTGGATGATAAAGCATAGTGTTATTCTAAGTAGCATACTAAAATGCTTATATAGTTATCCAGAGAAGATTGATATTCAGTAAGAATGAGAAAATGGCAAAATTAGTATTCTGAGCTGAGAGTAGTATTACCTAAACTGTTAATGAAGTATTTTTTAAGGGGCAAAAATGATTAGATTTTGAAAATTATATTTCTTCAATAGACTGATAGTGTTTAACAGCAATTTTTTTTTTGAGAGATATGATACAGAATGTCTTAATGCACAAACAGTACAGAACATATATGCTGATCGTAAGCTATGTGTGTTTACATGAAGAATGCTGCATATTAGAAGTAGTTTATACTCTAGTAGTTTATGCTCTGTTTTGAGACTGCAAATTGCTTGTCACTTTCAGCTGTCTGACAATGCAAGTTATAAAGGCAAAGACGCTTCCTTTTTTTCCACACAACTATTTTATACTAAGATACTTGGTCTATTCTGGACTTTATTTCTTCTGTTTCACATTTCTGTGTAGTTCAGGTGTAGTTTCACATTGCTGTTCAGAAAGGCAAACTGCAGTTTGGACTTTAAGTTTGTGAGCAGTCAGTCCCATTCGGGTTTATATTGCTACTGAAAATTGACTTGCAAATTGCGTATAGACAGTATTTCCCCGATTGTGAATATTAATGATTATGTTAATAGTTATTCAGAGGTAGTAAACACTAGGATTGATCCACATAAAGATAACAAAGTCAGTATTCCAATATGGAGGCTTAGAAATTCCTGCATACAAATTAGTTGATGCTCTGTCAAATCTTTCCAGGTCTGTTCTAACAATATCTTTTTTTTTTTTTTTTTTTTTTAAAAAAAAAAAAGGGAGGTTCTATTCCTTTACAGCCTTTCCCAACTTTTAGTAGAGGTTTGGCGTGTTCATGACCACGAAGAAACTAGTATTCAGTTAGTGGCCACTCTGTTGTTAAGGGAAGGAAAGCAGAGAAGAGTGGAGAGCTATTCTCTTACCTTTGTGCTAATAAAGGGTGGTGCCTGGACCTTTGTAGGGAAAATGACCTTTTTAGATACAAAGGTGGAGACTCCAGTACTCACATTGGAGATGGTCGTTTGTCCTGTGTTATCTCTGGCTGGTATGTCCATTTTGCTCAGTTAAGGCAGTACTCTTCGTACGCAGAGATTAAGTTTTGGTTTTGGCTTTGGCTTTGTATTATTAAATTTTATATTTATTTGACCCAAAAAGGAAATTTTTCAGAAAAGCAAGTTCAAACAACCGTTGTAAAGAAAGAATGGGAAGGGTCTTTTTTTTTTTAATGCTTTGGTTGTGCTGCTGAATCAGAATACACTGGTGTGTGCCATAGATTTCTTCAGGAACATGTTTTTTGGGTGACCTTTCTAATTCACTCTTCTGTCTATCCCATGCAAGCATTTGCAGATGTTAAATCTTAATAGAGGAAAAGCTACACAATTTCACCCTTCAATGTCACTGAAATATAAAATTATCCTAGTTGCTTTTTTCATTATTACACCCGTGCTGTTGTTTTCAAAATATTCTTGGCATCTGTTTGAAATATATCTTCCAAATTG
Source organism: Strigops habroptila (assembly GCF_004027225.2). Lineage (NCBI taxonomy): Eukaryota > Metazoa > Chordata > Aves > Psittaciformes > Psittacidae > Strigops > Strigops habroptila. The sequence continues at coordinate 71,946,997 of NC_044302.2, read as the reverse complement.
TAAACCAATAGTCTTTGTTTATTTTCATTTTAAAACCAGGAGTAATAGGTATAAATGCAGGGTATAAAGTTCAGTATATATAAATGCATATATACAAACCTTTTATATTTTTTCCAACTAGTCAAAGTGATTGTGGGCTGTGAGGATAAACAATCTACATGAATATTGATTATTTTGAATGACATGCAGATCTTTTGTAATTCAAATACAAAATACTGATTAAGTGATTAAAACTATATTTCACACTCCAAACTCAAAAACATTCACATTTAATTTATTCTTTGATCAAACCTATACTCCACATTTGTTTATATCTTTCTACTAAATCATTTCTTGTATGATTTCTAAATGAGGAACCATTCTTTAAGTTTGAATAACTCTGATTGTTGTGAAACAAAATACAGTAATATAAAGTGAGATAGATTATTAACAAATAATATTCTTGATCTATAGGAAGCATCCATTCAGACTCATTTTCGAGACCTGTTCCTGTATTAGAGAAAACAAAAATGGAAGATGAGAACAGGACAGATTCCAGTCATCCTCTTCTTACATTTGAAGTTTCTGTGGCTTGTATGCCAGCTTCAGATAGCTGTAGAAAAGAAGAGAGTTTGAAATCTCAGAATCAGTCTGTTTCATCCATACCATGCAGTAAGTCAGAGGGACAAGCTTCTAAAGCTGAAAACCCAGATAAAGAGGAAAATGTCTTGATAGAGGATGATGTCAGCAACCGAGAAAGCTGTGGAAGTACGTTGGAACATGGAGAAGTACCTGTTGTAAAGAACGATGAGAAAGATGGCGTGGAAACATCCAGTGTATGTAATATATTCCTGATTTGATGAAATGTGAATGAACGTTTTTCTAATGAGACCTGATATCCTTATTAAAAAACTGAAGAATATGCATGATTTTAATTAGATGCTGATTTGAACATGATCTGAAATGTTCAGGCAAGAGTGGGAATTTGAATCCGAAAGCAGAATGTTTCTGGAGCTTGCTTATTGACATATTTTCCCTCTGATTTTAGATACCTAGTAATTTCACTTTATATCTGTGAATCCAAACTGTCAGCAGCTATTCTCAAGCTATTCTCATGTTCGCTGCCTGACAGTAGGAGGAAGGCTATCAGCTTGAATTATTGCTATTGACATGAAATTGAAAGTATTGGAGATGAGTGCTGTATTTGGTATCATGTATTTGTGTTTCAAAAAAATGGCTGTTTTGACTGAGTCTTAAGGAAATTTAAGAGTATGCTCATAAAATGTCAGCAGAATAGGTTGATTCTGAGCCTTACTGTCCGTGAACAGAACATATCAGTGTGGGAGCATATTTATTATTACCTCACAGTGTGGGGTAATTTATTTTTGGACTGATGCCCTTTTCAAATGAAGAAGTAGAGGAAGCAAATCTGGGGAGCATCTCTGCATTGAGTTAGGTGGAAACAGAGTTTGCTTTCATTTTATTACATTATTTCACATAGTTTGTGAAGTTTATGAAGTCTTATGGACTTTCTTGTTTTAGTTGAAACTGTGTCCATCCTATTGAGGTTGGAGAAGGTGAATCTTCAAGGCATGGCTTTTGCAGGATAATACTGATAGCATGATTTCAGGGTCTGAAACTTGCTATTTTTGGATTTCGGTAATGGCCTAAAACATGTAAAGGAAACGCTTGAAGGAAAAGATCCCCCTAATAAAAGGAATCTTTTTTTTTTTATTTTCTTTTTTTGGTTAATAGTAGTTTTAATAATGTTTTCTCATTGGGTCATTTACAAACTTACAGTCTTTTTTTATTTTTCCTATTCTGCTGTGAAGAGTGGGTGGCTTTCATTTTGGGAAGCCAAAAAAAAAAATTAAGCTGTGGTGGTCACAGTAGCTTTCTGAATTGTGAATTCAATGCCAGTTTGGCAGAGAGTGGGCAGGAAATCCACTTGCAGATTGCCAGACTTAGTGGGAAATACATTTTAGAAGCCAAAGTAATATCATGTTGACCTCTTCACAGACATGAACTGTGCACTGATTTTTTTGCAATGTTGTGAGTTTTAATAATCCTGGCTCCAGCCCTTCCACTGTAATAAAAAGGAGCACTATAAACATCTCAGTGTTTTATTTACCATGTATTAGACATTATGTTTGTCTCTTTCTGTGCCTTTCAGCCATCTATATACGAGCTTTCAGGTATTTTCCAGTATAATTGCATTCTTTCTTTCTCTTTTAAGAAGAAACGTGTCGTACAAATGCAATTAAGAAGTCTAATCTTCTTTCCCTTTTTACTTAGTTGGTAACTTTCTAGATCCTAAACCCGTCCTTTGCTTTAACCGCATCTTCCTCCCGCTGCTTATCACAGTAAATATGTGGTTTCATAACGTTCTTCCCATTTTATAGTAGTAGTTTTCAACCCTCAAATCAGTCAAGGGGAATGTGTGTAACCTACTAGGTTAGATTTAGGGTGTTGAGGAGCAGAATGCTGTGGTCTATAGGAATCATATGAGACTGTCCTTCCCACGCTTCTGCTAGTATGCTGTCCCTCAGCTCCTGAGCTTTCAGATACCATCAGCAGTTGGTTTACTTTATGGTTCTCTCACTGGCACTCAAATCTGGAGTTTTGAAAGCCGCACTGCCAGAGTTTATAGCGTTGGCTTTAGTCCTTGAACCTTGTATAACTTCAAGCTGAATGTACACTGTGGTGCTTGAGGGAGGAAGGAATTTCCTCGTATCCCAAATCAACATGTTAATTGCATTCAGTACTCTTAATTTCTGGTCTCAACTCCAGGTCATTTTTGTACTTCAGGAATTTTGCACTCTTTTACAAATGAAGTCAATGGGTTTCTGCCTCATTTTCCCAGTCACAGTTAGTGTTTCTATTGTACTTCTGTTCTTCCTCTTAAACACCACCCGAGCAAACCAGGATTTATGCTGTGTGATTTGGGAAGGGCTGCAGTAAGTTATATGTCAAACCATTTGTGTCTGACAGGGATTGCTCTTCTTAAACGAAACTATATATTCTGAATTAGAGACAAATGTTTTATTGGTATGTTAAGTAGTATTTACAGAATTGACATCTCTGCTCATTTACAGAAGAATATTTTTGTTCATCAAAATTTACTTTGCAGAATTACGTACTAAATTAGTTGTGTTTTTGACTTTTCAGTCAGTGGAAGTTGAAAGTATGAAAATATCTAAGAGTTGGCGTCATCCACTAAATAAACCCCCAACTAGATCTCCTATGACTTTGGTTAAACAGCAAGCAACTAATGATGAAGGTGAGTGTACTATTTAATACATTTTTAAGATGATGTTTTTCTGTATTATGTATGTCGGCGTCCTGGTTTCAGCTGGGATAGAGTTAATTTTCTTCCTAATAGCTGGTACAGTGCTGTGTTTTGGCTTTAGTCTGAGAATAATGTTGATAACACACTGATGTTCTAGTTCTTTTTCCCTGGTTCTTCTTCCCATCACACTGTGGGGGGAAGTGAGTGAGCGGCTCCGTGGTACCTTGTTACCAGCTGGGATTAAACCACGGCTATAGGCATTTGTGGTAACAACCAAAATGGAATAATTTCTTTCTCTATGGGAAATGCGTCACTGAGGCCTCTGAATCCACAGACAGGTCGTGTAGTTTTTGGTTGTTTCTGAAAACATTGGATCTGCCATTGCAAAAAGCTCTAATCAATAAGACATGATTTAAAACGAGTATATTCACCAATCAGATATTCCTTATTCGAACTCACAGCAGTTGCGTTTAAGAAAAAGTTTTTAATTGTGTAAACATAGACAAAAGTGACATAAGAATCCTTTGAATATGAATCTTACGTGTAAGCCATAATTCCCTATACTGCAGTAAAGTTACTTGTCTGTTTTTTTGATACACCCTGGATATTTGGGAGTGTCTTAAGATATTACAGTTCTCATTCAAGAAAAAGGCTACAGACTTCTGGGTATCATCAAAAGCTTATCAAGAGTCTTCACATATGTCTTGATTTCCAGGCTTTTGCTTAGTTTCATGTAGAAAGAATGAACATCTCTCTCCCTGTAGTTTTGGTAAATCAATTTTACTCAATTGATTTAAAATAAAAATAAAACAGGTTTGCAAGTAGTGAATAGTGTGCAAGACTTTAAAAGTAAATATCATATTTTCACAAACATAAAAAGAGGTGGAAAAACATAGTTCTGTTTTTGGACATAATGAAAACAATCTTCATGTATTAGAAAACAGCAAAAGATCTGTTTCCACAGCAGAACAATTCTTGAGAACTTTTCTTAGTGCAGTTTTCTGCTTAATTTTGTATGGCACAAAGCTTACTTGAGTGCTTTGACTTTAAAGAGCCACTGTGTTGTGCAGATGGCTACAAAAGCTAAGAAATTTACCCAAGATAGGGATTTGCTTGTCTGAAGTATGTAGAAAAAGTAAATCTGCTTTACCCAGCAATCACATATACAGCCAGCCAAAGTTGATGAATAAAGCTACTTTATTCTATTAAAGCTTATTGAACTATGCATCAAAACTATCTATCAAAATGGAAAACAAACACATTCCTTTTTCATATTGCCTTACCATTTTAGTTCTGTAACACACAGAGTTTCCAGATGCTATTCTTCAGAATCTCTTCAGTTTGCAGAACTGGAGATTGGTCCTCACACTCCCTTAAACACTTTGATACTCTGTGTAGCGCAGAATGGAGCTGATACCGTGTCTGTGACTACAGTTCTGATTCCAGCATTGCTGTATGCTTTAGTGTTTACCTACACTTTGTATCTACATTTTGCTTGCATCTCTTATTTTATATTTTAAGGATATGAGTCTTGCTGGACTTCTTGATTTTTGCCCCTTCAGTTATACCTTTAGTCAACACTAGCTATTGCTTACAGCTACAGACAAACTTTCTTGATTTCAGAGAGAGGCAGCATGCCTGTTGATTGGTTCTTCTTCATGTAAGTAAGGAATGTTATGCTTTCAGTTAGCAATAATTTAGGTATTGTTAAGCTCAGTGCTGTTATTTTTACTTCTGCCTCACCAATACATCTCCCTCCTTGTTCCTAGCCTAAAGTCATTGACTTCTGTCTTCCATCGCCCTAGTCTGGGAAAGCCATACTCTCTCTCTTTTTTATCTGAGTGGCAGTTTTGCCAGGCATGATATTTCAATTAGCTGTTAAGCATCTTTCTGAAAATTAAAGACAGCTTAGGCCCATGATCTGTTTCATATACGGGTATGTTTGGATACCTTGAGGGCTAGACAGAGCATATTTCAGAAAGTGTTCTGGTAATTTACACAAAAAAGATGATGTTACTATTAAGATTCATCTAGTAAACTAATTAAAGATTTAAATATGTGGTAGGTTGCAGTTAAATTGCTATTTTTTAATTACAGATTATATTCCTTTTGCTTGCTGATCCTTTTTCAATGTTATAGTTAAAACGTAATTTAAAATGTATAAGCATGGATTTAAGCATGGGTGTGTATGATATAATCTGGCTAGATGATGGTGTGATGACACTGGTTTGTTAATATCAAGGATTCTGCTCCTTGTTTGCTGTCTTGTCCAGTAGTTTGTCAGCTTCCCAGTGTCATAATTTTATGTGAAAGTAGCAGCATCCCAACAAGAAGTCATATACATTCCAGTCTTTCCTCTTTTATGTGATGATTGTCCTTCTGGTAGATAAGGAATGTATTTTTGTAAGAAAAGAAAATGTTGCCTTAGAATCATTTCAAGCAGCTATTAAGCACTTATTTGCTTATTGATTGAAAGAAGTAATTAACAATTTTACTGGACATGGCAGTTAATTGGTATTTCCTAGGTGCAACTGGAATTTGATTTTATTTTCATGCATCTTTTTCTCATTGTGATCTAATTTGTCAGCATGCGTTTGTGAGAACACCAGAAGAGAAACAGTAGATTTTGGGTGAGCAGAATGTTTACATCTAAGACAGAGATTGAAGAACTGCTGAGAGAGACTGGCAAACCGATGCCTCATTAGCTTTCCTGGCACATGCTAGTGTGGGTGTGTGTGGCGGTGTGTATGTGCCTCTGTGTGTGTGTGTGTGTGTGCGCGTGTGTGTATGTGTGTGTGTTTTAAATATCTGTGGCTAGATGATGCCACTCAAAGGAGATTATTCTGACCATGTTAAAGAATGTTTGTTGTCAGGTATCAGGGGAGTAATCAGTATCAAATGTACTAATGACTGTGTTCTTTATGAAGATGCTTCATCCATATTCTGGAGTTACCAGAAATACAATTCAGCATGCATACTTACCCAGTTTTTGATGTCTGTGTATTTTGAAGAAAAATAACGCTGGTAATGGCTATGATACTGTAGTCTCTTTGTAATTTTTGAGTTCATCTATCTGCCTTACAAGGAGGATTTGTGTATTGATGCATTACTTTATATTTTAGTTTATCTGGGTCTGGTAAAATCATAAATGTAAACAAAATGGAGGAAGAAGAAGATATGGGCTAGTGCTGTTATGAAAAACTAAGAAATCGGGGCTTTATAGTTCATGCGCAAATCATGTCACATACCACAATTTGGATAGTCTGTAGCCGTTTCTAATACAGGTAATTTATATTCAAATTAATATATTTGAACTCCTTCAAATAGTGAGGTTCTATTAGGAAGTTCCTGTGAATAGAGGTGATCAGAGTCTGTTCTTAGTATGAAGGCAGCATTCTTTGACACTGTCACCCATTTCAGAATCCTCATTTGGCGACTAGAATGATATTGTATTTGACAGCATACTTAAATCTTAGCAGAGAATTTCTGGATTTGCTATTAATACAGAGTCCTTTGCAGAAATTAATTTCCTTTTCATTAGATCACTTGGACATTGACTTCTGTGTTTTCTTTTTGTCACTGCATGTGCTTTTTTCTGTGTATGTTTCTTCATGATCTGAATGTTTCTCCTACAGAAAAATGATTGGGTTAATTATTTCTTTGTGGTCTGTAAGTGCTTTTTATTTTGGTTTGGTTTGGTTTTTTTCCAGTCTCCCTGAAACCTTTCCCTAGGTATGTCTGACTTCTGAGGCTTCCTTATTATGACTGTTTTTGTGGAATTAATGGCTAAAGGCCTGAGCAATGAGAAATGCTGGGGGCTGGGGAATCAATCCCAGAAATTATAGCTCAGGCTGCCAGTTTAGAAAAATAAGTGTGGCAGTACAGTGTGACTGTATGTCACATTCAAAATACTAATAATTTTTATGTAATGAACCTTGCTCTATGCTCAATGTGGTATATTAGCTTGTGGTAATATTATTCTTTTGTATTTAATGCAGTTATATTTCTGCTCACTTAAGCAATAAAAAAAGCAAATTCAGCAGAAGGAGCAAGCATACCGACTTTGGATGCACATTGATTGGTCCCAGGGATTTCTTTCCAGCAATATTTGGGCATGCAACATTAGAAACTGTTTTTAGATTCAAGCTGACTAAAATTTTCCATTGCCCTAAATGATATAATAATAGTGTGCAGATTGAATTCAGTATGGGTTTCTTTGTATATGGTTTTTAGTGTTTTAAATATGATTCAGAAGTTCGAAGTTATTTTGCCTTTGTTACTTTGTAAGAAAAGGAAACAGAAAGAGAAGACTATTGTGAGTGGAAAATGTGGCTTGTGCAAGAGTTTGATTAGTGAAAATTGTTATTTCTACACCTGTAGTCTTCCTTCTGCTATGACATAGCATGCTTAGTATCCTGTGAGATGTGCTTGATCTGATTCTAGTAGTCGAGCTACATAAGGCATGTTTGGTAATGTCATAGAATCATAGAATCATAGAATAGTTAGGGTTGGAAAGGACCTTAAGATCATGGAATGGTTTGGGTTGGAGGGGACCTTGAAGATCATCTGATTCAAACCCCCCTGCCATGGGCAGGGACACCTTCCACTAGACCAGGTTGCTCCAAGCCCCATCCAACCTGGCCTTGAACACTGCCAGGGATGGGGCAGCCACAGCTTCTCTGGGCAACCTGTGCCAGTGCCTCACCACCCTCACAGGGAAGAATTTCTTCCTAATACCTAATCTAAATCTCCCCTCTTTCAGTTTAAAAACATTCCCCCTTGTCCTGTCACTACATGCCCTTGTGAAAAGTCCCTCTACAGCTTTCGTGTCAGTCCATTTAGGTATTGCAAGAAAAAAAAAAAAAAAGAAAAAAAAAATTAAGCATGCTGAAATAGGGGAAAATGATTATTTTGCTTCAAGGCTTAAAATGCCAGATTCTTCATGAAGATTCTTAGTTATTTAAGAAAGAAATGTTAACTGTTTTTTTGTGATGTTACTTAGGAGGTAGAGAAAAATTTGTTAACCAATTGATGGAGACATGTTTATTTTTGCCATATTAGTGTTATAATTTGCAGTATTGCTTTCACTCCCTATTGATCTGTTTTTTGAGTGGAGTTTTACTTCTTTAAAAATAATTTGTTCTTGTGTAAGCATGAGTTAGTCAAGTACAAAATTTGCATTTTTTATATTTCATCATCTAGCATTTGAAGAGACCAGTACTATCTACTGCTTGCAGCAGTATCACTATGCTAGAAAAATGTTTTCTCTGCTTTTCTCTGGTACCTACATTGCTTCTGATTTGTTTAAATTCAATTTTCAGGATTTGATAACCGTAATTAAAAAAAGCACTTATGTCATATGTGGTATCCTGAAGACTCAAGAAATTTCTATAAAATTGTAGGAGAATCTTTAGCAGGTATTTAAGAAAGGAAGATGTTGAAAAATGAAATATTAACTTTATCTGAATGTCCAGTACTCTTTGTCAACCTTGAGGGCTAGCAGCTGTATCTGCAGAAATGGCAAGAACTGACAACTTTGATTATCACTGGTGGCTTTGGTCCCTTGACATCTTTCATGACCAGTGCTTAACTGCCTTAGAGTGGACACCTACAAATGCTAGGGTCTAAGAGTAACCATTATTTTGAATCAAGAAGGGAATACAGACCAGTTCCTCTAACATTTATGCCTTATTTGCTGGACAGTGACCATTAAGACTCATTGTCCTCTAGATGAACCTTACAGTTCTAATTGCTCAGCTTTTTTAGCTTATAATATTTTACCTCTTAAAGGGGTGCATATAACTGCAGTCTTAGATACAAAGGCATGTATAATTTCTCATTATCCAGCATGCCAAAATGAAAATGTATTTCTGCCTGCATTAGTACAGCCTCTCAATATCCTTCTCAAGGGTAGCTATGGAGCCAGTAGGCAAACTGGAGATGATGTTTGCCAGTGAGACAGATGTCTCTTCTGTAACATTATCTTCTAGAGTTGAACTTCAGTTCTTATAATAATGGTCCAAAGAGAAATACAGAAAATGCATGACTTGCTTTTAATGAGGATTAGTTCCCTGAAGTATTGGTACAGAAGATTGCCTAATAAATTACCCAAGTTCCAAGATATCATAGTAGTAATTTTTTTTTTTAATAAAAAATATCTATCCTACAGAGTTGTCATTGCTTTTGTCAAAATCTGAAGCTTTTTTGCAGATCATCAGTATTGGAAGTGACTTGATTTTAATGCCAATGCGGTTTTGCTAAATGCTATTTCGAGGCTGGGAAGTGTGCGTTATGTATTTTCTTAAATATACAAAATAATTACACTTAAGAAAGAGATCCTTGAGGGAGTTTGTATGCAATTGTTGTCTAGTGTTTATGGAGTGTTTATGGGACATTTGTTTTAGTGATCTGTGCAGGAACTGTAGCTTGAAGCTATTAATTTATAATGCCAATTCAGGCATTGATTTGTCATGTGAATTTGGACCTGTGATTGAGTTTTTTTGGTTTGCGTCTTCCATACTTAATTTATGAAAATAAGTAACTATTAGGGGCCTTGATTCAGTAAAGAGCTTCAGCACAATCTTACTTGTAAGCATTCAAGTAACCTGATTCCTCAAAATTCGACTTTTGTTTTGCGTGGATATCTAACCTGACATTGACATAGGCTAGATTTGTGCTGCCTAGGAGATAAAAAATAAACACAAAATATGTTTTCCCTATGTGGTACTGCTTCTTGTCTTGTCAACGCAATAGTCCTGTAAAATTAGTTTTACAGATGATGTAAATGTAAACTGAATCTCTATGCCATGAGTCCTCAGAGCTTTCTCAAAGTTAGTTAGTTTATCAGTAAAATGTTTATACATTTTAGTGATTTTGCCCTTTGTTAGATGAAAAAGCTATGGTCCGGTACAATCCTTTTAGATATTCCACATACGGAAAACTCATTGTATAATATAAAATTCAGTTATTTGAAATCACTTGATGTTACATGGGATTTTGATTTAGCAGAGTGGTAACAGTGTGCACTCAAATCACAATACAAGTACAAACTACATTTAGGAGAGTAACAATTGTGATATATTATTCAGTCATAATCGTAGAACGATAGAATGGTTGGGTTGGAAGGGACCTTAAAGATTATCTAGTTCCACCCCCCACTGCCATGGGTAGGGACAGCTTCCACTAGGTGAGGTTGCTCAAAGCCCTGTCCAACCTGGTATTTTCCAGGCTGAACAAGCACAACTCTCTCAACCTGTCTCCATAGCAGAGGTGCTTCAGCCCCCTAATCATCTTCGTGGCCTCTTCTAGACTCGCTCAAACAGGTTGACTTCCTTCTTGTGTTGGGGCCTCAGAGCTGGATGCAGTACTGCAGTGGGGGTCTTATGAGAGCAGAGTCCCTCAGCCTGCTGGCCATGCTCCTTTTGATGCAGCCCAGTGTACGGCTGGATTTCTGGCCTGCATCTGCACACACTGTTGGCTCATGTTGAGCTTCTCAGCACCCAGCACCCCCATGTCCTTCTCAGGGCTGCCATCACCCCATTCTCTACCCAGCCTGTAGCTGCGCCTCACATTGCCTCAACCCAGGTGCAAGACCTTGCACTTTGCTTTGTTGAACTTCATGAGGTTGGCATTGGCACCCCTTTCAAGCATGTCAGAATCCCTCTGGATGGCATCCCTTCCCTCCAGCGTGTCTACCACACCACACAGCTTGGTGTCATCAGAAAACTTGCTGAGGGTGCATCAGTCCAGCTGTCCATGTCACTGACAGAGACCAGTCCCAATACACTGACCCCTGAGGAACACCACTTGTCACCAGTCTCCACTTAGACATTAAGCCATTGACCGCAACTGTCTGAGTGCGACCATCCGGCCAATTCCTTATCCACCGAGTGGTCCATCTGTCAAATCCATGCCTCTCCCATTTAGAGACAAGGATGCCATGTGGGACAGTGTCAAATGCCCTTCACAAGTCCAGGTGGATGATGGCAGTTGCTCTTCCCTTATCCACCAGCACTGTGGCCCATAGAAGGGTGCCATTTGGTGACCCATCATAGAAGGCCACCAGATTTGTCAGACACAATTTACCCATAGTGAAGCCATGTTGGCTTTCACCAATCACCCCCTTGCTGTCTATGTGCCTTAGCATAGTTTCCAGTAGGATCTGCTCCACAATTTTGCTGGGCACTGAGGGGAGACTGAGTGGCCTGTAGTTCCCTGGGTTTTTTGTTTTTGTTTTTTTTTCCCTTTTTAAAATGGTTTTATTTCGCCTTTTCCAGTTGGCAGGAGCTTCACTTGACAGCTCTGACTTCTCAAATATGATGGATGATTGCTTGGCAACTTCATCTGCCAGTTCCATCAGGACCTATCGTTGCATCTTGTCAGATGTACTGGCCTTGTGCACCTTCATGTTCCTTACATGATCTTGAACCTGATCTTCTCCTACAGCAGGTGGTTCTTCATTCTCCCAATCCCTGCGTTTGCATTCTGCTTCTTGGGCAGTGTGGCTGGAGCACTTTCTGGTAAAGATCTAGTAAAACGTCGTTGAGTACCTCAGCCTTCTCCATCTCCTGGATAACCAGGTCTCCCATTTCCTTACAGAGGGTGACCACATTTTCCAGGCTACACATCCTTGCTTCTGCTCTCTGTAGGCCTCCTTTTTATGCTGGAATTTGTCCAGGAGCTCCTTGTTCATCCATGCAGGCCTCCTGGTGTTCTTGCCCAACTTCCTCTTTGTTGAGATACATTGCTACTGAGCTTGGAAGAAGTGATCCTTGAATATTAGCCAGCTTTCTTGGGTCACTCTTCCCTCCAGGGCTTTATCCTATGGCACTCCGCCAAGCAGATTCCTCAAGAGGCCGAAGTCTGCTCTCCATGGTAGCAAACTTACTGCACACCCTCCTCGCTGCCCTAAGGATCTCATCTCAAACTCCACCATTTCAAATACAAATTTCAAATATAAATATAAATTTCATTAATATAAATTATATATTTATATTATATTTCAAATATATATTTATATTTATATTATATATTTATATATTTATATATTTATATATTTATATATATAAAAATATATATTTATATTTCAAATATAAATATAAATTTCACTGGTGTCTTAATAATATGCTCACTGTCACAATGCTGGGTGTTTCCAGCCTCTGGAATTAACATGCAGGTTGCGATTGCTTCATGTCTATTGCTTGTTTTGTTTCTTTGCCATGGGAGCAAATACTTTCATAATATTTTATTTTTATGAGTCACCTGAGTCATCACCACAAAAAGTATCAGTATCAAACCAGATATCTCTTGATCATTCATTGTCCTTGGTATACACGGTGACTATCACTTGAACAAGGTCTGTTTCAGTAGACCATAGCAAATGATCCCTAAGCGTATTGGGCATCATGTATGATTTAAGGCTGCAACTTTGAGGCTAAGAACTTGATTCTCTTTGTATATTGCATATGTATTATGGTATCTATGACTGTTTCTTTTTGTTATTCTAGCATGCTACGTGTTCATTTCTTCTCTGCTAACTTCTGCACTGCTACTCATAAGCAACCTTTGAAGCCCTGTTTTCTCTCCTTTTTCAACATCTTAAAACCTTTCAACTTTTCATAGTCATCCTAAATGTCAGTGGGATCAGTGCTTTGTTCTGCTGTCTGTGAAAAGTCCTGGTTATGGTTTTCCCATCTCTCTTTTTCAAAGTTACTGATGAGATTTTTCCAGCCTCTGCTACTATTTATAGTAATTCTATCTCCTCTTTTCAGTGGTAGTGGTCCTGTCTGTGCCAGTCTTATCACTACCTGTTCTTAATCACAATGCAGATTTTCTCTACTAGGTTCTTATTTGTGACTAACAAACACCAAACCAGAAAGCATGTTTTTTGCTAAAGCAATCACTGTTTAAAGAGTACTGCTCAACGTCAGGAATATCCTGCCAACTATGCCACTTAATGTCAGCATATCATACACTCTGACCAAGTTCTTTTAGATAGTTCACATGTGGAGAGTTTAATGAAAACCAGAAAATTTTCTTATTTGAAGTTACTTGAAGTTACATGGGATTTCAATTTAGCAGAATGATACAGCAGTGCACTTAAATCACAGTGAAAGTACAAATTACATTTAGCAGAGTATAGCAATTGTAATATACAGTTCAATCACAATACAAGTACAGATTACATTTAGCAAAGCGTAGCAGTTACAATGCACAGTTCAATCACATAACAAATACGAATTTCGTTACAGGACTCTAATGATATGCTCAAGAAAAATCAGCCTATCCCAGTATCTAAATGCTTTCAATTCTGTCAAATTGTCACTTTTATAATTTTTTGAACCCTGAATTTTTCTGACCTTTCAAATCATTTTGGATCTGCTACAACTGATGTATTATACATTTTTGGTATTTTAGTTTTTTTTAAATAAAGCACCCCATTAGTATCTTTTGTGACCTAAACCTTATGTAATCCGGGACCTAAACCTTATTTAATCCATTTAATCTTAGGTTTAGTCTCTAGAGCTCTGATTCAGTATGGCTATCTTTACATACAATTTTTATGAGAACTGAAGCATTAATTGGTAATTCAGCAATTAGACTCTGTAACCGAAAAATGTATACATATTTTACAGCACTGTTACTGTACAGTACCATACTAGCAATTAGATTTCTTGTACAGTACAATAAATGAAAAAGTTTGCATTTTCATATTTTGCTACAGAATCTATGGCGTTCATTACTGACAGAAACGTAATTTCTGAAACCAAGTTTGCTGATATACTGCAGAAACAGTGAAGTTTTGAAGTTGCAAGTCTTTTTCCCTGACTGACTTTTTTTTTTTTTTTAAATATTATTATTTCCTCTAGGACATTTAAAACTATAGCTAATGCCTCCCAGGGCTGAGATTATGCTCAACTACCTGAAAAATAACAGATGCTGCTATGCTCTTCATAGCAGAGAATGCTGCTGTACAAAGCCAGGAAACATCCGTGGAACATAACCCCAAGCAGCAAAATCATTGTTGAGATTGGCAAATGCAAATTGTACTGTATTAGTGTCTATGGGTTTTCACATCTGCTGGGTTAAATCAGCAAATACTGGCAGGAACCCGTTCTGCCAACAGCCCAAATGTTTTCTGTCTGAGAATTTGAGTTTAACTTACTAAGCAAAAACCGTTCAAAGCAATAGTATTGAGTGTTGGAGCACTTTGCCACAAACTATTAAACCAATAACATTTGTGAAAACATTTATTTCTTTCACTTACCTACTTGGAAAGCAGCACAGTAACTGTAGGTGCATTGTTGTAGAAGGGATTTCCTTTGTAGGAAAACAGATTCTGGGCTATAATTTTCTTTTTGTCTGTACAGTCTGTTTTAAGGAACTGTTTCACTTTATTAAATATGTAAAGGGATACATATGCATATAACTAATCGCATTAATGAGAACTAGCATATGCAAAATTACATAGATTAATGAATCTTACATAAATACTCTTTTCAGGCAAAAAATCAAGAACTAGTGTGGAGTTTGGCATTGCTAATCACCTTGTAGTATCAGTACCACTATGGCTGAATTATTTTATCTCACAGTAAGGTTTATAACAACTGTTAGGCATGTATTTAAAGTCCTTAATTGGCCCATCAAATGTTTCTGCTTTTCTTTTGGAAAAAAGAGTACTTGCTCTATCTCCTTAGGAAATAAAATATTTAGCCTCATTATGAATTATATTTGGTAGAGTAATATTATTACAAATCATTATTTTTGCAGTGAAGTAAAAATGCCCTAGTGGCACATGGAGAATTGAGATCTGTGACCACTGTTAGAGATGGCAGTAAAGAAATGTTTTTAAATGCATAGGAATATCCTGCTTTACATCACTGGGGGGACTGGTATTAATCCATTTTAGACTTCAGCATGAATATGTGATACAATTACAGCCAGAAACATAACAGAAGTTACAAGAAACAGGCTTCATTCATATAAAAGTATTTTTTTTAAAAAGGTGCATACTAACAAACATGCATGATAAGCTTTCCTTGGGAGGCTACAAGAGGCAGAAATGTCACTCTCATTGTGTGAAGACTGCTCCACATAGTTAATGTCAAAGAATACCAAAATAAGTAATATATTTAATTGTGTATTGATAAGGTATTTGAATCCAAGTAAGATATATTGTCAAAGTGTATCCAGTAAAAGGTCTTTGAACTTGGTTTAAACATACTGCTCCAACTTTGAAAGTTTAAATCTTATCCAGGAAATATCTGGCTGGTTTAAACTATAATGCCTAATACTATAGCAGAACTAAAGTCAGTCTTTTGCTTGTAAATACTATTTAAGTAACAGTACTAAAGAGCTGAATTCTGTGTTCCTTGTGCAAAAGTCCCTCTGAGCAGGTTCTTATAGATGTCCCACACAATACTTACATAATATTTAATACCACATTTACTGGAAAATAATTGATGTTACATGGGACTTTGCATTAGCTAAGTGATACAGCAGTGTACTGAAATCATAACACAAGTATGATATGGCAATTGCAATATACAGTTGGATCACTATGGGAATATGATTCCTGTTAATGGTCTGTTTATGCTCACTGTCACAATGCTGAGTGCCACCGCTTGCTGAGAAGGAATATGTGGGTTGAAGTCAGCTCAAACCTGTTGTTCTCTTCAAAATTCGTTTTGGTCAATGCTCAGATTTCAATACTCTGTGATGGACTGATACAGCCACTTACCTAAAACAAAGGCCACACTCTGTTCCTATTTATGTTGAGATAAATGTGTCTTCCTTTGCAACAGCTGTGGGCAGACACTCCCTAGATTCTTCCCTGAGATTCAAAAGCAGGCCATTGATTTCGTAGAATCATGTAAGTTAAGACCTTTAAGATCATTGAGTCCAAACATAAACCTGACCTTCCAGGTCCACCACTAAACCATGTAGCGAAGTGCCACATACCCTTTGCGCATGTCCTCAAAATCTTCTTCAGTTTCAGGGGTTTATTGATCAATCATGTGATGCATGGAACATTTATGTGTGAATTAGAGGTACAGTGTCTTTATTTGCATACAAAATACACCTCCATCACCAAGAAGATTTTCAGGAGACTGCTGTGTTCATTACGCAGAATGAAGGAATGTCTGCTTAATAATAGGTCCTCTTCCACATATGGGGTGCCCAAGATTTTCTTTTCTGTCTTAGAATATATTAGTTGAAATATTGAGCTCCTTTTAAGTTGTTTAAAGGTCAGCCGCACCTCTGTGCCTGGGAAGATCATGCAGATCATTCTATGGGCCATGCTAAGGCACCATGCTAAGGCACATGGAGGACAGGGAAGTGATTCAAGACAGCCAATATGGCTTCACCAAGAGCAAGTCCTGCCTGACCAACCTAGTGGCCTTCTGTGGTGGAGTTACTACATCAGTGGTCAAAGGAAGGCCTACAGATGTTGTCTATCTGGACTTCTGTAAAGTGGGGGGACCTTTGACATGGTCCCCCACAACATCCTTCTCTATAAATTGGAGAGATATGGATTTGATGGGTACAGTGTTTGATGGATGAGGAATTGGCTGGATGGTGAATGACTCAAAGTCTGGATAGACACCAGTAACAAGTTGCGTTCCAATGTGGTCCTTACTGGGACCAGTACTGTTTAATAACTTCATCAGTGACACAGACAGTGTGTGCAGTCAGCAAGTTTGGAGATGGCACAAGATGAGTGGTGCAGTTGACACACTCAAGGGATGGGGTGCCATCCAGAGGATCTTGTACAGGCTCGAGAGGTGGGTCCATGCAAACCTAATGAGGCCAAGTGCACCTGGGTCAGGGCAGCACCTAGTATCAATACAGGCTGAGGGATGAAGGGATTGAGGGTACCCCTGAGGAAAAGGGCTTTGGTGTACTAGCGGATGAAGGATTGGACGTGAGCCGGCAGCGTGCGCCTGCAGCCCAGAAGGCCAATTGTATTCTGGGCTGCATCCAAAGGAACATGGCAGCAGGTCAAGGGAGGTGGTTCTGCCCCTCCACTCTGCTCTGGTGAGACCCCACCTGGAGTGCTATGTCCAGCTCTGGAGTCCTCAGCACAGGAATGACACAGACCCCTTGGAGAGGGTCCAGAGAAGGGCCACAGAAATTATCAGAGGACTGGAGCACCTCTCCTGTGAGGAAAGGCTGAGAGAGTTGGGTTTCTTTAGTCCAAAGAAGAGAAGACTCTGGGGAGACCTTATTGTGGCCTTTCAGTTCTTAAAAGGAGCCTATAGGAAAGATGGGGAGAGACTTTTTAGCAGGGTCAGTTGCAATAACATGAGGGGTGAAAGAGGGGAGATTCAGGCTGGACGTGAGGAAGAAATTCTTTGCAATGAGGCTGGTAAAACACTGGCACAGGTTGCCCAGAGAGGTGGTGGATGCGCCATCCCTGGAGATACTCAGGGCCAGACTGGATGGTTCTGAACAACCTGTCTAGTTGAACATGTCCCTGCTTATCGCAAGGGGGTTGAACTAGATGGCTTTTAAAAGTCCCTTGCAGCCCAAATATTCTATGATTCTATGAAAGGTAAGATCATCCTTGGGAGTGTGTTTGTTTCCTTCTCTGGCATCAGGGAATTCTTGAAACTCTGAATGATAATTTCACATTTGTTTCCACCAAGTAACACATCCTTGTTAATGAACCAAATCTTAGAAGGTCCCTGTAGCTCTTATTCATTACACAACGGTGATGTGAAGTTTAATTTACAACTGCAAAGGTAGAAGCTGGTATGAATCATAGAATCATAGAATGGTTAGGGAATTAGTGTTTATTTTATAATGTACGTGGTCATGTTTTCAACTTTTTAGGGAAGAAGTTCTTTACTGTGAGGGTGGTAAGTCACTAGAACAGGTTGCCCGAAGAAGTGGTAAACGCTTCATCCCTGGCAGTGTTCAAGGATGGGTTGGACAGAGACTTGGGTGACATGGTCTAGTACAAAGCATCTCTGCCTGTGATATTTAATTTTATTTCCTAGCTGTGATTGAGTTGCTATGAGTTTTTGGGGTTATGTCTATGTAGGTATTTCCAATGGTGCAAGTACAAGTCTTCATTTTTCTTTTTTATACTGTGTCCTATTTTTTTAATCTCTTTTTAAAAATTTAGTTTTATTTCATTTTTATTTGGTGCAAGATGTTGTGTAGGCAGACCTTTTTAATGTAAAAATAGTCTATTTTAGGGTAGGTTATTTAATTTTTATTTAATATAATTCCTCAGGCATGTCACATTCCAGATACTAAAGGCTTAATGAGATAACCAGAGGATTTTCATTTTTGCAGTTAAGTGTAAAGAAACCCTCTACTGTACATTTATAATTATAGAATTTTAATAGATCCTGACAAAGTGTGCTGGATAGTTCTCATAGTTTCACTCGAAGTGGGGAGTTACCACATACATCTTTGTACAGTCCGCCTTTGAGGCTGGTGTCTTACCTATTGAAGTTCTCTGGAGAAAGATGGTCTCAAGAATAGAGTGAGCTTGACTGTTAGAAAGTGAATCGATAATTATAGTTCTGTTGCATTGTTAAGGAATTCTGAATTCCTGTAAGTAGCACCTATATATTTCAAGTTAAGCAAAACATTTACAGTTGAACATGGTGTTGTGTGAGAAAGTGTTCTCTTAAAGAGATGTTTATTTCTGTGATAGTCTCACATGCTATGGGAATAATTACTGGAACTAGAATGTCATGATTCAGATGGAGATTAAACAATGGGAATAGATCAACTGAACGCTCTAAAGATGTTTCTTTGTGTATTTGTTTTTGTGCCTGTATGTTATGCATGAGAGTTTGCAGTCTCTTGAACAGTGCTGTCAATTGAGCTACAAATGTATATTGAGTTTCCTTGTCATGGCTAGCAGGTCCAGCTCCTGTATTTTCTTTTATTCCCTCTGACAGCAAGTTGATTTGACGTTTCTTTAATGAAGAATATAAAGAATGCATTATTCTCTTTTGTCTTGATCAATTATTAATTTGGAATGTAAGTTTCATGCTGAAAAGCTATAAAAAGTAAATGTCACATCAGAGTTCTCACCAGGGAATTCTGCTACACATCTGTGCTGAGTCCTGTTCATGCACTTACTGGAAATGAACTGTGAGGAAGTGTCAGTGATTTGGTCCAGGTTGCAATAGATACAGAAGTCAAGATAGATTCCCTAGCTCCATTTCATATGTAGTACAAAGAAAACGCTCTCCATAGGCATATAGTGTGTTTCATATCACTGCATTGGCTGACCTGAATCTTACGGCTTGTCTGTCTTGGACCACTGGTAGCTGCTCTTAGAGAGGTCAGTTGCAAAGAAGGCTAGACTGAATAATGACACGTATCGTAGAGCAGTGTTGTTTGACAGCACTGATTAAATGACTGTTCATCAAAACTTGCTGTACCAGAGCTGAGACAACATTGTCAGGCTCTTTAGAAGAATGCCAATATACGAGATTTTTAGTGAAACATCATGTTCATAGTACTTCATGAAACATGTTGTACTGGTCTTGTAAAGTAGATGCATGATTTTTTGAGGGCAATGTTTGAATCTCTTTCACTGCGGGAAGTGATGTTTCCACCAAGCTTTTTGCATGTCTTGAGTACTGCGAAATTGTACTGATACATAATTGAGGTAGAAAGTATGTCTGCTTATGTCAGGAGAGACTCCACAAATTGTTCTCCGTTCTTACTTTGAGAATCCTCAGTTAAGTTGGATTTTGAATGGAGGCAACTGGAGGTTGCGGTTGCCTTGTGTCCCTTACACCATTGCATAGAAGCATAGGAAGATGCTGGGCACTTCCATGCTTCTAACAGACATACCTGGTCAAAAACCACTAAGCTTACATGAAGCACCTGAATGACTACCCTGAAACTGCACATAGCAATGTGGGTCAGGAAAGTAGGTTTATGAAAGGCTAAGTCGCTGATTGCTATTCAGTTATGTAGTAAATAATGAAAGGAGTCTTTAAAGAGAGTAAGAGGAAGTGAGAAGTACTAGATAAATAGCAAAAAAGTCCTCTAAAAAGCCCCCTAAAGCCCCCTCGTATTTTCCAAGTTCTTTTGGGACACGAATAGTATTTTGGAATTATCAAATGGACAAATGAAGAAAGTCAATAAGCTGTGCTGAGACAACAATGTTTGTTACATCAAGTGATTATATGCTCAGCTTTCTCTCAAATAGTTGGAAAGCTGTTTTCTATTTCCTTGTCTGTTTTGGATATAACCAAATTCTTAGTTTTCGTTCATGGTATATAACTTATCTGACTTCATGAAAACCGGGAAGGTAACTCTGCCTGTACTACCTGAGAAGCTGACCTGGAAGTTCTTCCTATGAATGATACTGGTGCACCTTGGAAAAAGCACACAAAGTGAAACTGCCCAAGTTCTACTGATGTATAATATTTACACAGAAGATTGCATATTCTACCTGGTGAGAAAGTTGTTGAAGGCATCATTGTTGTCCTTTTCTGTAATGGGAGTCATGTACTCTGCAATTTTTTTCTTTTTTTCATATCAGTTTCTTTTGACATTTAATGATTTCAGTGTGTGAGTGAATGTTGATGTATTTCTGAAGCACTTAAAGGTGCTAAATTAAGCTAGAGGTTGCCTAGAAAATTCTTGAAGAGAACTAAAATTCACAAGCCATACAGTGGTGATAACAGAGCATCAGACAAAGTTTATATTCCTTAAGAACATCTATTCTGTTTATTCTTAATTTTGTATACTGTTAGTGTGGCATTCCTTTAAGAAGAATTGGGTTAGCTAGTTTCCCTCTGAAAGGAGGAGGGATATTTTTCCTTTCCTGGCTGTGCTTCTGGGATTGTTACAGTGGAGAAGGGTGACATATTGTAGGGTGTAATATGCAGAAGGATCACATCAGAGAGTTTGAGTGCCATAGTTCATGCAAAGAGACTAAGAAACTGCAGTAAGGGTTGAGAAGACAGTCATACCTCTAAGGAGGCAGAATGCAAAATTGGAGATGTTAGAGATCAGAGGCAAATGGGGAGAGTTTTCTTCTGGTCAGTAAGTAACTGGATGTAGTTGCTCTAAATGTAATGTAAAGGAGAAAATAAATTTATGAAAATACTGTTAGTTTTTTTGGAGGTTATGGGAGATGCAGTCCAGTACATCTGCATGTGACACTTTGCCCCTGACTTCATTTGGAATGAGGTTTGAAAATAAACACCAAACTCATGAAAGCCACAAATTGTTGTAAGTGTGCTGCCAGCTTTATTCCTGGCTCTTGCATTCTTTTCAGTCCCTCAGTCTGGAATGGAATTGTAAAGACCACACAAGAGAGAACTGAAATTGTGGAGTTTATATGTATTTAAAGTATAAATATCGTTCTCATCAAAAGCAGAACCAATATGGTCATGAACTCAGCAATGTGCTGGGGGCAGTGGAAACCAGAGCACTATGTGGGAGAACTAGAGCTATCACACTAAAATAGATTCTAGGACTGGAAATCCAAAGACAGGTTTCTGATGAAAGAGGAGCATAATAGGCTGATGTTCAGGGTGAAGACTTTAACGCTAATGGGGGAATTATTTAGCAGTGAAAAGGAGTGCCACAATGACAGGATGTAAGTTTCAAAGTGGATAATAGATATGGAAGATGTAAGTTGACAACAATTTTTGTGTTCCTCTTTGTCTTCTTCATAACACACAACCAAGCCCTAAATTCTCTGTAGGGTCACAGCTATAATGAACATATTTAAAATAATGGCAGTATAAGCTCCTGAAAGAAAATAATGTCCATGAAAGAATTCAGAAAATAAGTTAGCAAAGATGAAGCCACTTGTGAGACTGTTCTGTAAGGGAAAATTTAAATAGATAGAAATGGAACTAGAGGCATAGATTTCAGAGCTATTTATTTTACAGTTCTGTAAAATTGCAAGCAATAGAAAAAAATATGATGGGATAGAATGTTTTTAACTAAAAGCTTAGTTAAGCTTTTAACTTAAAAAGTAAGAAATTCAGAAAGCTATAAAAGTGATGCTGGCATTTTATATTTTAATCTCTTCCTTGGTTTCAGCTATTTATTCACTGCTATTCTTTTGCAGCTATGTTATTCACCATAAAACTCTGCTGCTGAATAATGACTTGGAGACAGCTTTTTATGCAGGTGTTTCGTATTTGTCCTTCGACCTGGATTATTGGCAAATGTTTGTTGGATTTATATTAGTTCTTTTGTGGGACTATAAAAAGTGAAATAAAATTCACATGCAGGATATATTAAATAATTTATTTTTGATACATTTGGCTTGTTTTTAGACTAATATTTTAATCGTATTTTACTTAACATTGATAAAAATGCTATCAACTTTATAGTGCTTTTGTAGCAATGTGTGACAATTTATCATAGGAGGAGACTCATAAAGCCTCTGCTTTTTTGTAAAGTGGATGAAGGCAGTCATGGGCTGAAAGAATGTGATGATTCAGCTTACTCTACTTCATTAAACATTTCTCTATTGTAGGAATTTTATTCTTTTGAAATGAACAATTTTTCTTAAATACATCATTAGAAAAGGACTGTATGCTATAGACATTTTTTTTTTGTTATCTGAAAGTTCTAGTCAGTAAAATATTCCACATTTTCCTTCCCACATTCATGTTATTTTAATTATTCTAATTAAAACCTACATGCCTTCTCATTGATTATGAAAGATTTAATAGACACTGCTGTCGTGGTTTGAGCCCAGCCGGTAACTCAGAACCACACAGCCGCTCGCTCACTCCCCCCCCACTTCTTCCTCCCCCCGCTCCCGGAGGGATGGGGAGGAGAATGGGAAGAATGCAACTCCCACGGGTTGAGATAAGAGCAGTCCCGCAACTAAGGTATAACACAAAACCACTACTGCTACCACCAATGATAATAACGATTAGTGAAATAACAAGGGGAGAGGATACAATTGCTCACCACCCGCCGACCGATACCCAGCCCGACCCGAGCAGTGATCTGCGCCTTCCGGGTAACTCCCCCCGGTTTATATACTGGGCATGACGTGCTGTGGTATGGAATACCCCTTTGGCTAGTTTGGGTCAGGTGTCCTGTCTCTGCTTCCGCCCGGCTTCCCCTCCTCCCTGGCAAAGCATGAGACTGAGAAAGTCCTTGGTCGGAATAAACATTACTTAGCAACAACTAAAAACATCGGTGTTATCAGCGTTGTTCCCAGGCTGAAAGTTAAAAAACACAGCACTGCACCAGCTACTAAGCAGGAGAAAAATGACTGCTATAGCTGAACCCAGGACAGTATCCACCCCTTATTCCATACCATTCACGTCATGCTCAGATCCCACATCTCTCAGCACACCATCACCCCTGTCCCATATATACACATA
This sequence comes from Strigops habroptila, assembly GCF_004027225.2. NCBI lineage: Eukaryota > Metazoa > Chordata > Aves > Psittaciformes > Psittacidae > Strigops > Strigops habroptila. The sequence goes on along the minus strand of NC_044302.2, from coordinate 71,923,381 downwards.
TATATACACCCACACCCACACACAGAGAAAGATATCGTTCCCTAGTCCATGGACCAATCCCTGTAAAATTGCTGAACTCATCCAGTCCATGATGTCAGGTTCCATCTCTTGTAATAGTCTTTCAGGGCAGGAGGGACGGTACATGGTGTTGGGTTGTTGCCTGCTGATGATACCGCCAAACTCATCTGGTCACTGCTGAGCTCATCTGGTTTCCTCAAAATTCATTCTTTGTTGAGGTGATGATCGGAGGGAAGTCAGGGTCAATGGCTGGTGACCTGAAGATATCTAGCTGGTGGGCTATAAAAGTGTTATAGAGCAGGCAACAGCGTACAATTGAGTTCATTGGCTGTTTTCCCCCAAAATCAAATCCCCTTGAGGTACACATCGGACTTCCCCATCTTCCCGCATTACCCACCAAGTATATCCAGGTCCCTGAGCAAAAGCAACCCCACGAGTGGGTTTGCCTTTACCTGAAGCAGGAATAACCCAGACTGTCTTCCCCAACAAATTCTTTATGTGCACCACAGGAACTTTATCCCCCTCTACAGTACGTAAAAGTTCTGATTGGGCTGGGCCAGCCCTGTTGGCAGATCCCCTAGTGTTGACCAACCAGGTGGCTTTTGGTAAATGTGTATCCCAGTGTTTGAAAGTCCCACCACCCATTGCTCTCAGTGTAGTTTTTAACAGCCCATTGTACCGTTCGATTTTCCCAGAGGCTGGTGCATGGTAGGGGATGTGGTATACCCACTCAATGCCATGCTCTTTGGCCCAAGTGTCTATGAGGTTGTTCCGGAAATGAGTCCCATTGTCTGACTCAATTCTCTCTGGGGTGCCGTGTCGCCACAAGACTTGTTTCTCAAGGCCCAGGATAGTGTTCCGGGCAGTGGCATGGGACACAGCATATGTTTCCAGCCAGCCGGTGGTTGCTTCCACCATGGTAAGCACATAGCGCTTGCCCTGGCGGGTTGGTGGGAGTGTGATATAGTCAATCTGCCAGGCCTCCCCATATTTGTACTTCAGCCATCGTCCTCCATACCAGAGAGGCTTTAACCGCTTGGCTTGCTTAATTGCAGCACATGTTTCACATTCGTGAATAACCTGGGCAATAGTGTCCATCGTTAAGTCCACCCCTCGATCACGAGCCCATCTATATGTTGCATCTCTGCCTTGATGGCCTGAGGTGTCATGGGCCCACCGGGCTAAAAATAATTCACCCTTATGTTGCCAATCCAAGTCCATCTGAGCCACTTTAATCTTAGCAGCTTTATCCACTTGCTGGTTATTCTGGTGTTCCTCAGTGGCCCGACTCTTGGGTACATGAGCATCTACGTGGCGTACCTTCACCACCAGGTTCTGCACCCGAGCAGCGATATCTTGCCACAATGCAGCAGCCCAGATGGGTTTACTTCTGCGTTGCCAGTTGCTCTGCTTCCATTGCTGCAACCACCCCCACAGGGCATTTGCCACCATCCATGAGTCAGTATAGAGATAAAGTACTGGCCATTTTTCTCGTTCAGCAATGTCCAAGGCCAGCTGGATGGCTTTCACCTCTGCAAATTGACTCGATTCACCCTCTCCCTCAGCAGTTTCTGCAACTTGTCGCAGGGGACTCCACACAGCTGCCTTCCATCTCCGATGCTTTCCCACAATACGGCAGGACCCATCAGTAAACAAGGCATATTGCTTTTCACTCTCTGACAGTTCATTATATGGTGGGGCCTCTTCAGCACGCGTCACCTCCTCTTCTGGTGACATCCCAAAATCTTTGCCCTCTGGCCAGTCCATGATGACTTCTAGAATTCCTGGACGACTGGGATTTCCTATTCGAGCTCGTTGTGTAATTAGTGCGGCCCACTTGCTCCATGTAGCATCAGTTGCATGATGTGTAGAGGAGACCCTGCCTTTGAACATCCAACCCAGCACAGGCAACCGGGGTGCCAGGAGGAGCTGCGCTTCAGTTCCAATCACTTCTGAGGCAGCTCGAACCCCTTCATAGGCTGCCAGTATCTCTTTTTCAGTGGGAGTATAGCTGGCCTCGGATCCTTTATATCCCCGACTCCAAAAGCCAAGGGGTCGACCTCGAGTCTCCCCTGGAGCTTTCTGCCAGAGGCTCCAGGTAGGACCATTCTCCCCAGCTGCGGTATAGAGCACATTTTTCACATCTGGCCCGGCCCGGACTGGTCCAAGGGCTACTGCATGAACTATTTCTCGTTTAATTTGTTCAAAGGCTTGTTGTTGCTCAGGGCCCCATTTGAAATCATTCTTCTTCCGGGTCACGTGGTAGAGAGGGCTTACAATCAGACTGTAATTTGGGATGTGCATTCTCCAGAACCCCACAACACCTAAGAAAGCTTGTGTTTCTTTCTTGTTAGTTGGTGGAGACATTGCTGTTATCTTGTTGATCACGTCTGTGGGGATCTGGCGGCGTCCATCTTGCCATTTTATTCCCAAAAATTGAATCTCCTGTGCAGGTCCCTTGACCTTATTCCGTTTTATGGCAAAACCGGCCTTCAGCAGGATTTGGATTATTTTCCTCCCTTTCTCAAAAACTTCTTCCGCTGTATCACCCCACACGATAATGTCATCAATGTATTGCAGGTGTTCTGGAGCTTGCCCCTGTTCCAGTGCAGTCTGGATCAATCCATGGCAGATGGTAGGGCTGTGTTTCCACCCCTGGGGCAGTCGGTTCCAAGTGTACTGGACGCCCCTCCAAGTGAAAGCAAACTGTGGCCTGCATTCTGCTGCCAAAGGGATTGAGAAAAATGCATTGGCAATGTCAATTGTGGCATACCACTTGGCTGCCTTTGACTCCAGTTCATACTGAAGTTCTAGCATGTCCGGTACGGCAGCACTCAATGGTGGTGTGACTTCGTTCAGGCCACGATAGTCTACTGTTAATCTCCACTCTCCATTAGACTTTTGCACTGGCCATATGGGGCTATTAAAGGGTGAGCGGGTCCTGCTGATCACTCCTTGGCTCTCCAGTCTGCGGATCAGCTTATGGATGGGAATCAAGGAGTCTCGGTTGGTGCGATATTGCCGCCGGTGCACTGTTGTGGTCGCAATTGGCACTTGTTGTTCTTCGACCTTCAGCAACCCCACAACAGAAGGATCCTCTGAGAGACCGGGTAAGGTGGACAGCTGCTTAATTTCCTCTGTCTCCAAGGCAGCGATACCAAAAGCCCATCTATACCCTTTTGGGTCTTTGAAATACCCTCTCCTGAGATAGTCTATGCCAAGGATGCATGGAGCCCCTGGACCAGTTACAATGGGGTGCTTTTGCCACTTCCTCCCAGTCAGGCTGATTTCAGCTTCCAGCATAGTTAACGCTTGGGATCCTCCTGTCACTCCAGAAATAGAAATGGGTTTCACCCCTTGATAGCTTGATGGCATCAGAGTACACTGTGCACCGGTATCTACTAGAGCCTTATACTTCTGTGGGACTGATGTGCCAGGCCATCTGATCCACACAGTCCAGTAAACCCGATTATCCCTCTCCTCCACCTGGCTGGAGGCAGGGCCCCTCTAATAGTGATCACAAAATTCTCCACTTCTGTCTTGTAGAAAGGGATTAGTATTCCTTATCACAGGAGCTGGAGTAAAATCAGCTCTTTCGCTCCATCTGGGAAACTGCTCGCCAGAGACTGGAGCAGCAGCTTTCCTGGGAGGATCATCCTTGACCATTGTTCTCCTCTTCAGTTCACGCACCCGTTGCTCCAGAGCTGAAGTAGGTTTTCCATCCCACTTTCTCATGTCTTCTCCATGATCCCGCAGGTAAAACCATAGGGTGGCCCGTGGCGTGTACCTCGTATATTTTCTTTCTCGAGCAGTAGGGCGCCTTCTGTTAATAGCTGAGACATGGGTTGGTACGCGTGGAGAGCTGGATAGATCGGATAAATCGTCTCTCAATTGTTTGAACTCCTGGGACAGTTTTTCCACAGCTGAAATGATGGAAGGGGTGAGATTGTCTTCGAACTCTCGGAGTTGACGAATCAGGCAATCCACTGTTGGTGATACTCCGTCATTCCAGGTCATTGATGCCAATGTGTGGGCATATGATGATGGCGCACTCCGTGTAAGTTTCCGCCACATGGGTCGTGTACATTCGACTTCATCTGGGTCTACGGATGTGTTCCTGGAATCCGGCCTACGATAGATCATCTCTATAATGGCTGATTCCCTCAGGGACTGGATGCCTTTCTCTATCGTGGTCCAGTTGGCTGAGCGATTCGTAATATCGTCTTTGTAGGGAAACCTTTCCTTCACAGCTGCCAGGAGCCGCCTCCAAAGACTGAGGGCTCGCTTCTCTCTTGCAATTGCTTTGTCAATTCCTCCTTCCTTAGCAAGTGATCCCAGCTGCTTGGCTTCCCTACCTTCCAGTTCATGACCGTCGGCCCCATTGTCCCAGCACCGGAGCAACCAGGTGACAATGTGCTCCCCTGGAAGACGGGTGAAATCTTTTCGCATATTCCGTAGTTCGGTTGAGGTCCGGGGTCGAGAAGTGACCTCTTCTTCTTCTTCCTCTTCCTCTGACCCACGTAGTAGTAACTCTTGTTCAGGTGCTGTTGCATATAGTAATGGCACTGGGTCTTCATCTTTCTTCGCTTCGCGGGTTGCTCTTTGTGCCTTTCGTTTGCTTTTGCTTACAGGGGCAACAGACATTGTCACAAACTGGACATTTGGTTTAGCTGCAGTGTTTGTCACTGTGGTTGGAGTGGCTGCAGTGTCTGCCACTAGGATTGGAGTGGTTGCAATGTCTATTGCTGGGGTTGGTGCAGCTGTTGTGCTTGGGAGTTGAGTAACACCAACAGCTGCATTATCTGTTGCTGTCGGGGTTTGAGTAGCTACTGTGCTTGTCACTGGGGTTGGTGTAGCTGCAGTGCTTGGAGTAGCCATATTGTCTGTTGCTGTCGGGGTTTGAATAGCTACTGTGCATGTCACTGGGGTTGGTGTAGCTGTGGTGCTTGGAGTAGCTATATTGTCTGTTGCTGTCGGGGTTTGAGTAGCTACTGTGCTTGTCACTGGGGTTGGTGTGGCTGCAGTGCTTGGAGTAGCCACATTGTCTGTTGCTGTCGGGGTTTGAGTAGCTGTTGTGCTTGTCACTGGGGTTGGTGTAACTGCTGTATTTGAAGTTGGAGTAGTTGCGTTGTCTGTTGTGGTCAGGGTTTGAGTAGCTGTTGTGCTTGTCACTGGGGTTGATGTAGCTGCTGTACTTGGAGTAGCTGTGTTGACTGTTGTGGTCAGGGTCTGAGTAGCTGCTGTGCTTGTAGTTGGCATAGCTGCGTTGTCTGTTGCTTTGCCATCAGATCCAGAGACATTTTTTTCCCTTTGAAGGTGCTGGATAGTGTTGAGCAGGGCTCTGTAGGCATAGGCCAAGCCCCAGCACGTTGCCAAAATTTGTCCCTCTCTGGTATAACCAGGACGACAGCACACCTCGTTTAAGTGTTTTACTAGTTTTTCCGGATGTTGCACTTGTTCAGTGGTGAAGTTCCAAAGCACTGGAGGGGCCCACTGGCCTAGGTACTTGCCCATACTATCCCACACACCCTGCCACTCATAACTGTCCAGCCTCAGGGAAAATCTCCTGGTGGTCCTCCTATATCGTCGTCTAACCCTAGACCAGATTCGAACCTGATACTGCTGAATTTTTGACATTAAACGAAATAGGATGTTCCTACGACGGGATGGCCGTGGGTAAAACACACTCCGTATGTTTGCCAACATGCTGATCCCCAGCACAATCAGCAGGCAGGTTTCAAGGGTACTCAAAGGCCATCTAAAACCTTCAGAACTCTCAATTGCTGTTGCAAATAGGCTGGTGGGGGAACGGGGGGTGAAAGAGAATGCTTCCTTCGTAAGTTTACCCCCCGAGGAGAAAAAAAAAGATATGCAATTGCTAAAATATTTCATTATATACCTCCCAATGTATAGTGGTGATGGCCACGCTGGAAGCACAAACCAGACCAGTTTCATGATCAATGAGTCTATTGTATTACAAGTCATTACCATGAAGTACAGTGAAACAAGAACCTTAGCCCAGGCCCCCCAGCCGATAAACGCTAAAACAGCAAATAGTGGCTGTAAGTAAGGTACAACATGCTGAAACTCTGAGATCAAGCGCAACACGTCTGAGAGCCAAATAATCACCATTGTGACGAGTAGTAACAATGAATGCTTATCACAAATATGATTAAACACACTCTGGTCAGATCTGTCGTTATCTCAACCTTTCGTGCCCCACGTTGGGCGCCAAAAAGAACTGTCGTGGTTTGAGCCCAGCCGGTAACTCAGAACCACACAGCCGCTCGCTCACTCCCCCCCCACTTCTTCCTCCCCCCGCTCCCGGAGGGATGGGGAGGAGAATGGGAAGAATGCAACTCCCACGGGTTGAGATAAGAGCAGTCCCGCAACTAAGGTATAACACAAAACCACTACTGCTACCACCAATGATAATAACGATTAGTGAAATAACAAGGGGAGAGGATACAATTGCTCACCACCCGCCGACCGATACCCAGCCCGACCCGAGCAGTGATCTGCGCCTTCCGGGTAACTCCCCCCGGTTTATATACTGGGCATGACGTGCTGTGGTATGGAATACCCCTTTGGCTAGTTTGGGTCAGGTGTCCTGTCTCTGCTTCCGCCCGGCTTCCCCTCCTCCCTGGCAAAGCATGAGACTGAGAAAGTCCTTGGTCGGAATAAACATTACTTAGCAACAACTAAAAACATCGGTGTTATCAGCGTTGTTCCCAGGCTGAAAGTTAAAAAACACAGCACTGCACCAGCTACTAAGCAGGAGAAAAATGACTGCTATAGCTGAACCCAGGACAACTGCCCACAGAACCACTGACCTCATCATTAATCAGAGCAGTGTATAAGGACACAATTCAGAAGAATATACTTAACATCTCCTACCAGTAATGCTTTCATTTCTAGAATGAAAAGACATTTCCCTCCTCGTAATCTGTATGTTTCACGGGTGGTAAAGTCACTAGGTTGCTTGTGAAGATATCTTGAGGTTTCCAGCCAGCTTAAACACGTGACTAGGTTTAAATTCTGGTGTAAAGAAATGGATCATTAATAATTATGCTGTTGATTCCACTGGGGCAAGGGTTTTACATCCAGTCTGCTTTTCACAGCTTTCCCTTTTCCACATATTTCTCAATAACAAGTGACTCATTTTTAGATTACTGCTATTGAATGAGCTATTTCCCTTTAAGTTTCAGTCTGATTTTATTTCCCAGCTTCTCTAGAGCTTTTAATTTCATAAAGTCAGCTTTATGGAGTCCTACACGGAAGCACTGCTACTAAGTAAAAAAACCTTTTACAACATCTGGAATAGATCACTGCTACTACCAAATAATTATTCCTGTAGTGGGATCCAGCATGCATGTCCAGCTACATGGTAGATCTGATTGTTCTCTATTGCTCACTGGCTGTAACATTTGTCTCTTTTTCCCTTTGGAAAATGAGTGTCAATTTCCATAAAAAGTTGAGAAGTGCCATTTTGGGTGAACAGAGTTGTTCATCTGGTGCTGCTTGGCAGGATGCAACATGTTCAATCTATAAGGAATTCAGGACAGAATGCATGGAGGGGTAAGGGGTTGGAGGAATAAAGAAGTGGGAAAGTGAGATGTAATGTTGAGTATGAATACCGATTGTAAGCAGTAGAGCTAGTGGCATACTTTCTTATGCTGGATGTGCAGCAGTCAGCTCATAACGCAGGAACTCATGAATGATGTATCAGTAGAAGTGTGCAAAAAATGCTTTATAGTTCTTTTAAGCTTCTGCATTTGTATTCACATAGACTTCTCATAGCATTGTTTTATCTTCATTGTTCTCAAACCATTGTTGTTTGTCTTCATTCCAGGACTACAATGTAACCAATTATTTGTTTTCTTTAAGAACTGCCTGAGACTTCCTTAATTGAAGAGAAAGTTCAAGAGACAGAGATATGGGCCAGGCCTTTGGTCTACCTTTGGCGGACAGGGGTACCCAATTTCAATGCTGAAAAAGAATACAATGCAGCTTGTGCAAAAAAGGAACCACACTGTGCCATTTGCACTCTTCTCATGCCATACTACAAGGTAGGCAAGATCGTAACAGCTCTGTCTCCAGGTGAAGTGTGAAATACCTGCCCAGCTATGTAATTTCCAGTAAATTAGAAATAAAATAAGTTTACGCATTTGATTTGTATAATTATTGTTAAAATTGGAACTGAGACACTGTTCACCTCTGTTTATCCCTGGTTGCCGACAGTGTATGCCTTCTACTATGTAGGATTGGTATTAGTGTATGTGTGCTTGCCCTTGAAGTTACACCTTTTGAGGTGTCAAATCCACATAGGTTGATATCTTTTAGCTATTTCCTTATATGTCCATCTTCAAATGGTTTTTATTGGAGGCTTTTCTATGTCTCCTTCTTGCAGTGCTGAAGAAATAAGTGTTTTCACAGTACTTAGGCCTTCTCATGAATAATATTCCCATAGAAAAGTCTAATGCAGAGCACCATTTGATACTGGCTTGTGGAATTCCTGTGTCAAGTGTCAGCTCAAAAGGCTGCCATAGCACTATAGTACTAATTCTGAAGCTGTTAAACTGGAGTCCCTTATATGGGGACTAGGAAGAAAGCTTATATTTGAACTAGACCTAATTAAAGTGCTCAAAGGGAGACAGAGGTACAGTATCATTGAACACTGCTTTCATAACACTATTTTGTAGGCTGAGTGCTATTGTAGATTTCAACATTATTTGAACAATCAAGGAACTATAGAATGACTGTGATAAATACGTAGAAGCAGTTAATATTCTCATAAAACTGTTACATTCTTACAGCAAAAGCTAGGAAGGGAGAAGTCATTTTGTCATTGTCAAAAGGAAGAGTAAGTAAGACTCTCCTTTCTTTTACTTAAATATAAATTTTGTTTATTTTCCAGCCAGACAATCATGATGAAGAAAGCCCTACTTTCAGGGAAGCAAACTCAGCAGAAACACTGATGGCTGAAAATGAGAAGACTAAACCCCTTATTCCAGAGATGTGTTTCATTTATAGTGAAGAAAACACTGAAAACTATCCATCAAATGCCTTTATCGAAGAAGATGGAACAAGTCTTCTGATTTGCTGTGCAAAGTGTTGTGTACAGGTTCATGCAAGTAAATATGCTAATTGTTCAGTTGACAGAAATGTACTTTCAAATTTTTATTGATAAATAATAGTTAACTAGGCTTCTAGTATGCCTTTAAAAGTACTTGAAGAACATTTCCACATGTAATGCTTCAATCACTGGCCAGATATTTTAAAAACTATGTTAACTTTTCTGTAGACTTCTGATTCTTGTTTGAATTCTGAGCAATTAAATCCCTCTTCTATTTCTCATATTTGAAACCACTGTGCTGTGTGATATATAGTCACACAGATACGTAGTATGTCCTTACTAAGTAGTCAGGGTGAAATCCTGCTGGGTTTGAGGACTTCTGAATATTGCTATTGACTTCAGGTATGTAGTAATGTCCTTCACCTTGCATTCTTTTTTATTTCAAGAGTGACTGATGAATGCATGGATTTTCTGCATTATCTTCTACAGACAGTAGGGCCTGAATAGTTATCTCAAAGAAGTCCATGTGAAGTTCTTAGATGGAAGTGAAGTATAATTGTGTAGAATAAATGTTAGTACATTAATTCAAATTGTACATTTTTGTTGCAGGGGGAATTGGAGATCTGTTATTGAACTGGCAGAAAATAAGAAATTCTCTAGGGTTTGATTTATGGGGTGTTTGTTTTTTGGCTTTTTGGGGACTTTTTGGTTTGTTTTTTTGTTTGCTTGTTTTGATTTTTGATTTGGTGTTTTGGGGTTTTGTTTTTTTCCTTTTTTTGCTTTTGGGAGGGTTGTCTGTGTGTCTAATTATATATTTCATAGACTATGGAATTAGAAGTAAATGTGGATTGCAAAGGTCTCCATGGTCACAGGACAAGTATTTTACTTGTATTTATACATAGTTGAATTGTATGACATGATAGATAGAAAGGCAGAATATATTAATCAATCTAGCTCTCTTATTGTAGGTTGTTATGGTGTTCCTTCTCATGAAATCCATAATGAATGGTTGTGTTCTCGATGCAGAAAAGAAGCCTGGACAGCTGTAAGTTTCACATGTTGCTTAGTTATCTAGCACGTTAGAGATGTAAGAGATTTAAGGTGCATGCGGAACATAGACTGTGTAGTTTTTCTGATCACACACTTGCTAGGGAGAAATTATTTATATCATATTTATATATTATATATATAAAATATGATGAGATTTTGATGTAGAATGTAATAGCATTTTGATAGACAAACTTGGAGTAGGTTTATATGCTTTTGAAAAGGATTGGCTAACAGAATATAGTTGTGTGTAAAACATTTTTCAAGGAAACAACTGAAAATTTAAATGCACATAAGACAGAGAAAAAATGAGATTTCCTCTAAATATTTTAGACTTTTGGTAAGCGCATGTAGGCAGCTGGAGAATAGAGAAAGGGAAAGAGAATAATAAAGTAGTTAAGAATGAAATTGTTCTTTTACAGCATTTAAGGTTTACTGTACTGCATAAGCAGTAAAAGGTTTCACTTGTGAAGCTCCTAAATGCCTATGATTTTATCTAAAAAAAGGGGAAAAGTAGTTTTAAACTGGAAGGATTAAAGGACAAGCGTAGAGTCCTTAAACATATACTAATTTATAAGAAAAAAAAACCCAAACAGTTTAAAATTTTACATTTCACCAATCTATCATTTGCCCCCTAAGTGTGCTAATGTTTGTTTTCCCTAAAGCAGCTTGAGGTAGTGTGATAATTGGTTTGGATGGCAACATAGCTTTTCTTCATTCAGTTGTTGAATTAAAAGCAGTTATTTCAGTTGCCTTCAAAATGTAAATCATTAAATGACATCATAAAAGTTTTAGATTTGTTGGAAAAGAGAATTCAGACTATTGGAAAATATCGCTTTGTCAAACATCACTTATTGCAATTATGAACGTCGTCTGTAAGAAATTTGCAATTGTAGCATTAGGAAACTGGAAGTAACAATAAATAGAAACACTTTTATTTTCTTTTTGTACACTGGTCAACATTTTAAGGTTCCTTTGTGAATGCCTCGAGTTACAGAAACAAAAGAGGAACTTGTACTTTTAATCCATCTTACCTTAGCTGGGGAGGAAAAAAAAAAGCAAAATTGGCTTAGAACTGCTTATTACAAAAATATGGTCCATCTATAATGTTCAGTTCTGTGTTTTCTCAGTGAACAGCTATTAAAATATTTATTGAATCAATTTCTCTCTCTGTAATGTATTTTCATTTTAGTAGGAAAGGCATTCTTCCTAGGTAAAATCCAATTTTCATCTTTCATTGGTAACCAGGAAACCTTCCTCATCAGACAGTCGTGAGTTTCAGGATCTCCTGAACTACTTTTGTAACTACTGTTCTAGAGTCAGGGGAAGATCAAACCGAAATGCATGTCTGTTCTAGCAAGTAACAGGTTGCTATTAACTCAAAATCAGTTAAGCAGACAGGCTTAGAAAGCCCCTGTTGTGTTAATTTCTTTTCAGAGGAGGTATAGCTATGATGTGCAAATATAATAATTCAAAGGAGAACCTTCTTATTCATGAAATACCATGTATGACAGCAATAGGACTGAATCAGGTGTTTTTTGTTAAAAACACTGAAAAATTTAGAACATGTAGTACCTTGGAATCTGATAACAACTGCAATGTAACAGTAACACATTTGAGGGTAAATTTGTACAGAGTTTTTGGTTTTTGACTACTGTTTTTAAAATCAAAAGTCACTGAGAAATATTAAAATTTAGTCTTCTAATTTGTAAATGCTGTGTTGTAGAAATGATTCTTAAATTGTTCTAAGGTTATTTTAAGGTTTTAAGGTTGTTTACAAATATTCTTGAAGAAGATATCTAGATAGCATAGCGGTAGGTGAAAGATAACACAAATAGTGAGACAATGCCTGACATGACACTTTTTATGTTCACTGTGGGGCAATAAAGGGGGAAGTGGGTAATATGATAACAGAAGAAGGTAACTGTTGGGGAGAAGATTAAGGCTTGACTTGGCCAGGATTTTTCTTTGTGAAACTTCTAGAGGAAGAATTCACACCCAAGGACAGCATTATTTTAGGAAGAATTATACACTTTTTACTGAATAGGTTTAGTTTTATTCTGTTATGTTGCATGTGATTTTCTGAAAATAAGGAAGATTGAGTTTTAGGGAAGATACTTTTTGGCCAAATTGTAGAGATGAGATGAAGTAGTGGAAGAGATATCAAAACCATACAGAAAATACCTGAATGGAAATTTTATGTGAAGAATTTTTAGTATTGTTTTTTCTAAAAGGAGTCTCTAGGAAACAGAGAGGAGACCCAGTGGATTTCTGAAATTTTATGTGTTAGGTAACAAGAAGGTGATAGGACTGAAATAGACCACCATTTTCACTGTGCTGAGGCTAGACAATATGTGTTAGTTACTTGGAAAATGTATATATTGTAAGCTTTGGCTATCATATATTTAACCAAATTGCTGTGTTTTTGTATGTATATTGATTACTGTACAGCTAAATCATTAGTGCTGACTTTCTATAGCTTTGGTTTGGTGACCTGAGTGAAATGAGCTTATGCCCCAGGAGAGGTCTTCATTCAGATATGTTTGTGGTAAAAAATTCACAGTCTTAATGTCATGAATTGTTGTTCAGTTGGGAAGTTTTAATGAAATTTTGAAGATTGAATAGACCTCACTAGTATTAAATTTACTTAAAACTTGTCCTTCATAGTCTGCTATCTTTTATTCTTTGTTATTACATGTTGTTCATGTGTCAGTGTGAACTGTTCATTGCCAGCTGAAAGATGTAGGAGTAATAGATAGTAGGCATCTGCTAACCCAAGTTAAATAGCAAAAATCTGACGATTTCAAGGATGTGAATAACACTGTTATTTACACATACTTGAATCATACCCAGTTCATTTTTTTAATAGTAGGATCTTTGAAAACTCTTGAGATGCTGAAGCAATCTCAGAACTCTTAATTATCTCTGAGAGTTGCAGAGCTTAGGTGAGGTGCTAGCAGCCTGGAAAATTTAATGTTGCTTTTAAAAAGAGGTGGGAAATGGGTGACCCAAGGAATTATCTGGCAGTCACCTTATCTTGGATTCCGAGAGAACAAAACAAATGACATATTTCTAAACACTTAGCCAGTAATGGAGTACAAAGAGGTATGTATTTAAGAATAAACCAACTGATTTTTGGCTGTGACAGCTCACAGGAAAAGGAAAAAACAATAAGCAAAAGATTTCATGCACCCTAACTTTCAGATGCTTTAGATAGTGTTTTAAATTCTGATATTAAAGTGGCAGGAGAGATAGGAGGTAAATCAATAGTTGCCAAACATATAGGAATATGGATTTGCTTTCAACCCTCAGTATCTCACTCCACCAGCCATCATTCTCATCAGACTCTTAAAATCACTAAGAGTGATATAAGTTCTGTGCATCATTTGCTGGTTACTTTTCGTGTCCTTATGGGACATATGTCGAAATCTAGACTGTTTCTACTTCATGTCGTTTAAGATGATTGCCCAGGAGATGCAGGAGTATACTTCACATGAAGCTACTAAGGTGTTAAACTTACAGAACATGTCAAAGGATTTTTTGTAACTGTCAGGTGTGTTTCAGGTATTATTCAAGATATTATCTTCCTCAGTTATTTCAATATTTCAGTGAAGTGAAAGGATTAATAAGAAGCATTCCTGATGCATTTTTCTGTAAGTACCAAGGACCTTGGGCATTTTGTAGGCTGAGGTTTACTAATTTTGGTTAGGATTACTATTTTGGTTTGGATCCAATTACTGTTTTGGCTTGCATCCTACTATTTGGTAGGACAATAATAATATTACTATATTGAAGAAACGTTGTAAAATAAATTGTATGGAATTCAACAGAGATAGGTACAATACTTAGGAGTTATCAGTTATGCACGTATAAGATGGGAGTCCATACCTAAGCAGTAACTCCTGCCGCTGACTACAGTTGTGACCAGTCTGGTCACAGACAGAAGTCTTTGGTTCTGTAGAACCTGAAACATCACAGTAGGAGTCTTAAGCCTTGTACTGGAAGTAATGCGTGAAAAACAGATAGAACAATCTTTCTGCTTTCTTCAGCTTTGATAAGAGCCGAGCTGAAGAAATGTTTCTAAGAGTGAATGTGGTTCATGCTAGCATGTGGTTCCAAAAAACACGAACCTGAATGGAATGGAAGAAAACAAGAGACGCAATTGAAATTGGAAAAAAAACCCCAGACCCAAGATTCTTTTCGTCATTCCTGATACACCTCAATCATTCCATATGGGAAAATTGAAAAGAATTACCCTTCTTAGTATAGCCAGGGGAAGACAGAAAGGAAGTAAGTAGCATTCTCTCATGTAAAGTTGTATGTGTATGACAAAGATGAATACAATCTGTTTCAATTCTGTCATTTTAGGGACAAGATGAATTGCAGCAGCTGTAAACTGCATCAGCAGACATTTGTGTTAGTACCAGAAAATTAGATGAATTTTTATTTCTTAAAATAGTGAACTACTGGAATAGGATATATAGAGATTTTGTAGAATCTACACCATGATTTTTAAAACCATGTTAGACAAACATTTGTCAGGAATAGTTGAAGAAGACTTGGTTGTGTCTTGAAGCTGAAGGATAAAATAGACACTGAGGTTTCTTATGGTTCTCTTTTGCCTGTTTGAACAGTATTATTAATTGCAAAGCAATGTGACTGTAGTTCTGAGAAAAAAATTATTGGTTTGATACACATGTCGAATGTATTAGTGTATTTTTGCTTGTATGAAACCTCATTTCTGACATCAGCATGATTAAGAATTGATGATACTTATTTGGGTCCTATTTGACTTTTTAGGATCATGTTTTTGTCTCTTCAGAGTTTGGACGGTAACCTTAGATTATTCTAGCAGCTTTCACTTCAAAATAGCACAATATGATTATACTTAAATAAATATACTTAAATAAATGTGTTTCTCTTTTAACCAGTCTTCTACACCTCTATAAAAAGACAACTTAATTGAATATACTGCTGCCCAGAGTACTACTTTCCCTTTTAAAAATCTGCAATATTTTAGTCATGCGAACCTGCAGCTGAAAGTTTTATGCTACCTTTGAATTATATACATATATTTCTTTTATTAATATTTTTAAAATTTGTATAAATTTTTCTATATCTGTTTTTATACATATGATATTTTAATTGTATTTTAAATTGCTGTGTAGTGCTATAAGTCTCTCTGGAGAGGAAGACGTAATTAAAGAAAATTACTTATTTGCATGACTTTTTTTTTGCTGTAGGGAATATAAAGTGAGTGCTTTTTACATTCCAAGGTTCAGACTTGTTTCTATATGAAACATATGAAAAAAATCATATTAATCTAAATTCTTGTTCAGGATAAGCATTCCTAAAAACTGTAGCTGTTGCAAAGGATATGAAACTAAGAGAGAGAACAAAACAAATGTTGGGAATCATATATCCACATGCCTTCAAAAATTCAATTCTTTCTTACATTAAAAAAGTGCACAAAATGAGAAGATTTAATTATAAGAAAATACTGTTCCCTGAACCCCCAACTTCCTGGTTGTCTGAAAGTGTTTTCCTTCCTCTTCACATTGATTCCTAGAAGGAGGAGATACAGCTGAAGAAGACCTGTCAGAGGTCTTAAATCCTGAAGGGAAGGTTAATTGAAAAACAGAGAGAAAGAAAAGTTTTGGGCGGTGGAGAATAGGAGGGAAGTTGTGAAGCATTGATACAAACCTTGGTTCATAGTTCAGAATCCATTTCTTAGGAGGGAAAGTTCCTTCTTATTCCTCTGCTTAAACAAGTAAGTGTTGTTTTTAGTTCTGTTAAATGATACTTTCTTAAACTCCTGGCAGTGTGTTAACTTTATAGAAAATTTGGTCACTACTAGTTTTTTGTGTGTTAGTATGATTTTGCAAAGCAAGAAGTATGAGAGCGCTATAGCAATGAGAGCTGTATTAATAACTAAATGAAACTCTATTATGCATGAATCCCAACTATGAACATCATTAAAATATGGAAATAGAAAAATGCTGAAGTGGACTCAGATTTACAAAGCCAGACTTTTCTTCGATGGAAATTCCATTTTATATTGTCAGCGGAAACTGCTTTTGAGATTCAGAAGCATACTGTTTTCTTGCAGTTCCAGTGTCTCTAAGTAGCATGCTTTATAATATTTTATGTCAAATTTTCACCTTCCAGGATGCACTTGGATCCATGATAACGTATCTTTATATTCTACTAGGCAGTAGGTTCTGTTTGATAAAATTGTCGACAAAAGAGCGATATTGAATTCGTCTAACCTAATGGACAGAAAAATAGCCATAAATCAATCCCCCCAAACAATTAAAAAATAAAATAATATTAAATAAGTCATCTGCATGGCTTCTGAAAGTATAACTGTATTCATACAAAGTGCCTTGACTGGGGACAGACGCCTCATTAATCTTAAATGCTTCAGCTAAAGGAAGCTAGTCAAGTTAGGAAGAATAATGACCAGCATTATAGAGAATGCAGCGTACTGTACAATGTGCAAGGATGTGGTCACCTACCTATTATACATAAATGTAAGTACCTTTATTTTTTAGAGGACAAAAGAATTTGGGACAGGGAAAGAGAAAGAAGAGCAAGTAAGGAAACAGATTCAATGCCTTCTGTCATAGTAAGCTAGCTGTTAATAAGGCTACTAGGGAAGCTGCATGATTTTTTACATGTTAGTCTCATGCTGTTCTGCATAGCAGTACAGAAATAGTTCAGCACCTAATCTGGTCAGTTGGCAGTGATTTTGAGAACAGATGCAATGTTGAATAGCAAGTGTTTAACAGGTTAGCCGAATTTTTTTTCTGTAAATCAGCTTTTTCATGCTTTATATTTTGCTGTTGATGTTGGGATTTTTAATTCATTTGTATTTTGTGGTTAGAGTAGCCCATCACATCAGTTGAAGGATTTGTTTAGTTTTCTTTTTTTCCTCAAGGCATCAGAAAAGTGGCATGTAAGAGTTTTCTGCATTCCAGATCAGAAACTGCTATATTTCACCCTACAGAAAGTAATGATTTTAAGCAGTCTTTATATAGTGGTGCCCTTCTCACTGGTACAGTATCAGCATTTACATTATAAACTCCTGTTTTCAGAGCCTGATAACTGCCAAAATTAACTCATTATATGTGAATTGGTATACAGTGTCTTAATTTTCAGACTAGTTCTGGTGCCAAGCTTTAAAAGCATATGGATATTGTTAATAAATATCCATATTAATTTTCGGACTAGTTCTGCTACCAAGCTTTAAAAGCATATGGATTTTGTTAATAAAAAGAAATTATTTGGCATGAAAATCTGGCTGTAGCAGGAAGGGTTAAAACCTTAAACTTTCTGTGGTTTTTCTCTTTTATAAAATTAAAAAAAAAAAAAAGGCCTGCTCTTTTATCAATCTGTCTGTCTGTCTATCTTAAAATCTGTATTTTCCCAAGCCTTCTCTGCCAAAAGGTGATTTGCAGGGGGAATTACATATAAATGTGCTCATAGTAACCATGTGTAGATTCAGAAGTGGGGAGCATAATATTTCTTTCTGGTTTTGGTATTAGTCTAGTAACAGAATATATATTGCTTGTAGAAACCAGTCTTTGACAGAATATATTTTGACAGGTTTGTAAATACTGAGTTTCCCTTATGCTGTCACAGAAACAAAATTGAAGGCAGTTAAACCTGGTAAATATCTTTTTAACCAAATTGCCATAGTGCTCATACCCAAAGTTCGTTTTGACCTTCGATTCCTTTCATTGCAGTTTGTCAAATCAAACTTTACCACTGATACAAATGTGTGCCCAAAGCTTCATAGGTTTGGGCACCTCTTGTTTTCTGGGTATTCTCATTTTACAAAGGGCAGGTTGTCCATTCCCTGCAGGGTGAAGTAGGATTTCAGTCAGATGCAGCTTTCAGTCTGGCCTTGCTGTAATTGGACTGGAGAACCTCCACCAGCCTCATCTAATCTAAATTTGTCCTCAAAGACCATATCTGATCTGCAGGAGTACTGCTGCAAAATCATTGAGGGGGAAAAAAACCCTGAAAATAGCCAGTAGCAGAATATCCTGCCCTGCACAGCTGGTGCTATGCTGCTTTCTTGAAGATACAAATTTCCATCTGAAGATGTTTAGGTTTAAATCTAATATGTACTGTCAGATGGTTGGGTCAGTCACCCTTTCTACTGTAAATGTTTTCTGAAACTGGGTGACCAGTAACCACTATTGCAGAAAGTATTTCATATTCAGAGATGTAACAGTCTCCTTTTCATGTTTTGTATGTGTTTTTTACTTCAGAGGTGCACATTGTAGTGAAAGCACACATACGTCCCTCTGCCAAGTGTAGGAGTTGTTTTTACTCCAGTTACCTGTAATAAGTGTTTTGATTCTTACTTCAGTCTCAGCCCTGCCAGACTCCATTCCTTCTCTGACTGTAGAGGTCTCTCCCTACTCCCATTCCCTGTCTCCCCTCTCTTTCCTGTCCTTTTCCAGCTCTTATTATCTAGGCAACTTTCCCCTGCTTTTTGCATTCTTGCAGATCCTTGTTCCCAATAATGCTGTGTCATAGACAGCAAAGCAAAAGGCTCCTTGCTGTCTAGTGCCTCAGCCTGCCATGACCTGAGAGCTGCAATTGCAAGGAAATTGCAAGTTGATCTCTGAATCAAGGGCAGGGCAGACTGAATGTTTGCAGGATTAGGCTGCCATAAAATGTGGAAATTCAGTAACTGATGGTTTGTAAACTTTAAATTCCCAAAGGATATCTTGAACAGGTTTGAAAGCATCTAAAAAAGTAAAATGCTTATCCATAGCAGAAGTGTGACCATCTTCAATTTTCAAGAACCTACTTTAAGCTTGCACTAAAGATGTGTCTACATATTAAATAAATATTAACGCATGGTGGATTTCTCTTTTATGGGAGTACTCCTCAATCAGTGTGAACTTTAAGTATGTACAAAATGCTGAAAGAATTGATAATGGCTTTTTCTTTTGGCCAGAGTAGGATTTTTCTATGACATTTTCTGGGAAAAAAAAAAAAAAGTTGAAATTCTTTTCTCAAAATTCTTATTAATAATAAAAATTGTGGCATTGTTGAGGCACATGGTGGAAGTTTGACAGTGATTATATACAAATGAAGGTTGGGAGTTATAATGGTACCATCTATCAACTCTGTTAAGAAATGGTGCTCCCAGACAGGAAACTGAATCCTTTTACTAGACAACCCTCAATTTGTCTGTTATTTTTAGGAATATTTTGTCTTTAAAAAATTGTAAGTTTGCCTCTGAAAAGCTAATTTTAAAGTAATAACTTGAAATGGATACACTAACAGTCTCTGAATTGAAATTAAATAATCTCAAAAGCTATTTCTGAGTGGAAATGATTCCCCTGGTGTGGAAAGATTAAAATATTCATTAGTGGATCATTGCTGAAAATGACATTTTCAGATGTGTTGAAAGAAACGCCAACCCTTCTCTTTACACAGGCAAAAATATAGACACAAATATAAATAAGCTGGGAAATGAGATAGCTGAAAAGGCAGCAATGCCATATCCAAATGTACAACTGTGTTAATACTATTAGGAAGTGTGACCTTGGGCATTGAGACAGAAGATGGAAGAGTTAAGGGTATCTATTTTCAGTTCAAAGGTTCCTCTCTAAAAAACCCACGAAAGTGGTTTGAAGAAAACAAAATATATTTATTAACCTTAGCCGTACAATTTGTATCTATTTGACTTCACTCTGGCACAGTTCACGATTAGATGTGTTTTAATTAGCTACTTTTAAATGAGACTAGTAAATCAGCATTATTGTGAGTCAGCTTTGTAGCAGTTGACTCTTAAAACTGAAATGAACTGTGCTGACGTCTTATTAGAAATATTTGGGAAAAGCCATGCCCTAATGGCTTTTCTTAGATTTTTGAGTGCTTTTAGACATTAGTCAGAGTCAACAGACACACAGGGCAAATAGTTGTTGAAAAAAAAAGTAAGTGGAAGTATATTGTTATCTGGATAGGTAGTGTCCTACTTAGTGCTGAAGTCATGGGGGTAAAAGCTTTAAGCTGAGAGAGGGTAGATTTAGATTGGATATAAGGAAGAAATTCTTCACTATATGGGTGGTGAGGCACCAGTTGCCCAGAGAAGCTTTGGCTGCCCCATCCCTGGAAGTGTTCAAGGCCATGCTGGATGGAGCTTTGAGCAACCTGGCCGATTGGAAGGTGTTCCTGCAGGGGGTTTGGATGTGGATGTGGTTCTTTCCAACCCAAACCATTCTGTTCTTCTGTTATCAACACTGCAATGCTTCAAACCACTAGCCAAAATGTATACTTACTTGAAATGATTCGTTCTGGTATCACTGGTAAATGAATATTTGATACTACTACTAATAATAATGATAATAAAAAAAATTGAGTGCATTCTGTTTGCTTTTCAAAATCATAAACCTGACAAACACATGAAAATGTGTTGATTATATATAATGTATATAGCAGTGTAAACTTAGTAGTGCTAAGCAATGGTGTTTTCCTAATATCTAGATATCTTTTCTAAAACATTTTACAATATATTTTGTAAAACTTTAAAATGGCAGGTTACATAGACTAGTAAGATCTGCCATAATGAATTAAACCAAAGTCTGTTTTAGCCTGTTATCCTCTATCTAGCACAGCTGGAAATGGATACCTGGGGAAGAATATAAGTCTTGGGCAAACATTCCCTACTGCTTTCTCAATCTTCTACAATATGCAAATAATAAATTGCTGTAGCCAAAGGCAGATGAAGGCAGTAGGTGAAAAAGTTGCAGTTGTTTGGCTAAGGGGCTGTAGATGGAAAATGGCAAAAAGGAAAGGAATAACTTGATTGTCATGTTTATGATTCATAAAATAAAAAGAAAAAGGCTTAAGTTACCATATCTTCATCTACTAACATAAGTTGTATATTTCATTTAACAGGATAAATATAATTCTTTGGAGATGCCATTGTAATTTACAGGATCTTAAAGGAAAAGAGAAATAGCAGTTTATCAAAAGAGGGGATCATGTGGGGCATGTTCATAGTTGCCCATAAGAATAACCATTATGTGACTTACTATATATCCCTCTGCTATGGCTTGTCTATCCCTCTGTTGCCTTGCTGTGTCAGACAGCTTCCTGTCTCATGCAGAATGCTATTTCTGATTAAGTAAGTATGCAAATATGGAACTGTGAAAACTGCTTCTTATAAGCGGTACTGTCTATATGACTGAATTTTGGCAGAGTGTAAAAAATGCTCAGAGACAATCAAATGTGTTAATTTTAAAATATAAATGAGTGTGAACAGGCGTGTGTTTTGTGTGGTATTTATCCATACAACAATAATTAATATGCAGCTATGCCTGAGTAGTGACATAGTGACATTCCAAAAAAGGTGATCCATCTTTTGGATGTATGTATCAAAGGAAGCATGGTTAATTCACATTCAGCAGGCTTTTGCTCCAGCTTCTAGCAGTGATTGAAACAGAGAAATGAAAAATAAACCATATTAGGAATGCTGGTTGCAAAATTCAGTTCCAGTGTAAGCAAGGGGAAGTGTTTAGTCCAGAAACTGTGGATATGATCTGTATTGCTGTGAAAAAAATGCATTGTCTCCACTAAAAAGTGAATGTTAGCAAGCTAAAGCTTGTGAATTATATGGAAATGTCTTACATTATATAGATACTGGAAGAGAGAGTGTTCTTTTGTATTTCTAGAATGTTATGGAGATCTTTTAAGGAGATGAGCAATTTAAAATGGTCTAAGATTTAATTTAGATAAGTGTAAAATAATATGCTTAAAAAATTATTATTTAATGCAAATACAAATGAGAATTACTTGTTTAAGGGATTTGCAAAGTAATAGTGAGTCAGATATTGGATATGTTCCAAGGTGATGGTCTAAAATGAAGTCTGTTCCTATCCTGATTTTTACATGCAGGCTGACAGTAGGCATACACGGAAGCACAAACACTCTCTTTCCTTCTCTGTGAGAACATGAGTAATAGTTGCTAACATACATGCAATTTCACTCCCATTCATGGCAGGTGTACCTGTGTTAAGAATATTAGTTTTTCTAAATATCGGGTCCCCTGTATTTTATTTGCTTGCAGTATGTTGAAACTGCAGGTAAAGTAATAGCCATGTTGCATAGATATAGGTCAATATATTGCAAGGCAGGCATGATTAACAAAGTGGATTTAATGGGCTTTTAATTGGTATGAATGCTGGTGAAATTTTCTAGTTCTTATGAGTCTGAGTTGTTGTAGCCTATATCCACCAGACTGTGAACAATTATCACACACTGCTTGCTCACCAGAGATTTGTATGTACATTACTCACATTTTTAAAATGGAAAACAAGGAAGACCCAAGGAACTACAAGCCAGTCAGTCTCACCTCGGTCTCTGGCATGGAGCAGATCCTACTAGAAACTATGCTAAGGCACATGGACCATAAGGGTGTGACTGGTGGCAGCCAGCATGGCTTCACTAGGGGCAAACTGTGCCTGACAAATTTGGTGGCCTTCTATGATGAGGCCACAGTGCTGGTGGATAAGGGAAGAGTGACTGATGTCATCTACCTGGACTTGTGCAAGGCATTTGACACTGTCCCCCAGGGCATCCTTGTCTCTGAACTGGAGAGGCATGGATTTGACAGACGGACCACTCGGTGGGTAAGGAATTGGCTGGATGGTCTCATTCAGAGAGTTGTGGTCAATGGCCCAGTGTCCAAGTGGAGACTGGTGATGCGTGATGTTTCCCATGGGTCAGTATTGGGACTGGTGCTATTCAGCATTTTTGTTGGCAACATGGACAGTGGGACTGATGCACCCTCAGCAAGTTTGCCGATGACACCAAGCTGTGTGGTGCAGTGGACACACTTTTTATAAGCATTCAATTAGATTTCTGGCAGACATTATCTCTTCATTATTGGAGGCTTTAAGATGAGGTCAGACCGGAGTGTTGCATAACAGTTCTTTGTTGTTTTTTGTTTGTTGATTTGGTTTTGGGGTGGTTTTTTTGTTATTTGGGTTTGTTTTTTCCCTGTAAAGGGAACTTAAATTTAGAAATTTGGAAGACAAGTGCTCTTTATGAGTATACGTATATAGGCATAGGATATCTTGACTTACTTTTGTGCATTGGATTCTTTGTAGAGACCAGAGAAATGGGGTCAAGAAAGAAAAGTAACTAACATTGGAAATACTTTCTTATTTGTTCCTGTGAAGCAACATGGAAAAAAAGAAAAAAAGGGAAAAGATAGATTCAGAAAAGGAGGAGACTGAAGAAAGAGAAGGGTTGAAAAGTAGAAAAGCCTGTGTATATGTTCAAAGACACATTTTTAAGTAGAGGTAGGAAAAGCCCTGTTTGGTGTATTGTCAAGGAAACACTGAAATATACCTTGCTGAGTGCCCTGAAAGCCGATGGAGTTGTGCTAAAGATCAAGGCAGTGAAGGTCTACTGCAGCAAAGGGAACTTTAAAAAAAAAAAAAGAAAAAGAAAAAGAAAAAAAAGAGTTGGATCAATGGCTTCTGAGTCAGTTTCTTAGTAACTTCTATTAAACTTACTATGTGTAATTTTACTTTGCTTTACCTTAATAATCTGTATTGAAATTCCAGTGTTTCTGTAGTGTCATGGCACTACTGATTAAATGCCTTTTTATTTAGTATCACTTTCAAAATGATTCTGTCACTGTGTTTATGAGTAATAGTTAGAATTTTTTTCTTTAGCTCATTTGACTTGTTTCTCTTTCTGCTACTGTATTCTTGTATTTTTTTCTGTAAGGAAATGCAATGCTTATAAGTGGCAGTTTGTAACCCTGTGATTAATTACATTAGCAATTTGCATATCCTTAAGATCAGCTGAATAAAAAATGATTTCTAACCAGTCAGTAAAGCTCACTTTTTTCCCACACTACTTTTATTTTTAGGAATGTTGTCTCTGCAATTTGAGAGGTGGGGCATTAAAGCAAACTACTGACAAGAAGTAAGTATAATATTGCTCGGGACTGTATTTGCTTGTTTTAAACTTTATTCCCAACCCATTCCCGTGTAAAAAGTGTTTGTAAACCTAATTACGTGACAGTGTCCCTTTAAGCTGAATCATTGCAGAATTAAAATTACTCCTATTGAAATATGCCACTGGCATTTTGTGAAATAGTTAGGTGCTAAAATGTACATTTGTTTTAGTATTTGCACACGCTAACTTGTTCTAAATATTATTCTGCTGGCCCTTGTATAAGATAGTAAATGAGAGCTCATTTGTCATTGTTTGCATAGACAAGTCTTATCAAACAGCGAAATGTATTTTCTTCTTTGGTCCTGGAAATTTGTGATTACAGAATTTAATACAATACTTTTAAACTTCTAGAAACAGTATATTTAATTAATGAATTTGAATAATATTGAATTAATTTTATATTTTGAAGTGTTTTTTAATATACACTTCTATCATGTAGTGTCAAAAATAATATTGGTGCTGATATCATGCTATTAACAGCATTGGTATTTTTCTCTATATTTGGATGATAGAACACTATAGCAAGTAACCTGAACAGATAAAATGGAAAGTGCTGCAGCTTAATGTTTTTTCAACTCCAATAGTGGAACAGCCTTTATGCATTTTGAATCTTCTCATAATTAATTAAATTATTTTAGTAGCTTACCAGTATCATGTAGATACCTTTCTTTAACCATTTGGAATGCAGTGGTAAGAGATGATCTAGCTGCAACATTCTTTTCCACTTACCAGGCAAAAAATTATTTGTCAGTGATTTGCAATTGCTTGCGTGACCCTTGTAAATCGTTCAGTTAGGAGAAGGTTTTATGTGAAACTCAAAGGACAAATCTTACCTTCAGAAAGCATTAATATTGTTAACCAGCACATGAAAATTCTCAGCTGCAGAAGTGTCATCTCAGTAGAATTTATCATGCCCTTTTCATATTTGCTGGTGATAGATGGCATGTTGCATCTTTGAGAATACGTACATCTTTTTTGTAAATCAATTAAGATGTTTTAGAAATGTTTCAGAGGATTTATTCATAGGAAAAAAAAATCCACAGAGGTTTGCAGAAAGTTAGTTTCTCTGCATAACTATATCTAAAGTCTTTGGCTTTACATTATATATCTCTGTGGGTTACTGTTAGAGGTTTATGAAATGAGAGTTCTGTAAAAGTAGTTCAATTTTTGTTTTACCGTTTCTGTAACACCTTAGAGTGCTACACATTGTTGAGTCTTTCATCTATCTTTCAGCATTAGGTACCATTCCAGTTTTTGGAAGATTATGTTCCAATTATGTCTTTTTTTTCTCCAACAAGTGTAAAATCCAACATGTGCATTCCCTTCCCTCCTTCTTTCCCTCTCATGTAATGATGAGAGATACAGGATGAGTATTACTTAGATTTAAAGCTAATGAATCAAAGAGGGGGTGTGTGTAACAGTTTGCCATTATGGAGAGCTGAGATTCTTTTCAGCAGAACACAGCAATTGTTTAGAGTCTGTTAGGTTGAGAGATGTCAGAGTATGAAGTTTTGGGTGAAGATTTATTGAAGAAGCATTTTATTTATAGCATTTCTGTACCATAAAGCTTGGATGGTAAGACAATGTAGTTTTGCAGATGGGCAGGCAGCAATGAAAAGAAAAGGGTGCTAATAAAAGTTAAAAAGTCTCAAAGCAAATTTTTTTATGTAAGTTAAAAGATAAACAATACTGTCACCATAATAAAATATTAGATCTACAAGCTTTATCTGCTTTTATTTGGGCTAAACTGTATAACTTGCTAATTGATATGTCATCTTTACATACAGCTCTCATTTCACACTTAGGCCAATACAACTTCAATGTTACATGACAGCAGTTTGTCTAGTCCCTGTATGTCATACTATATTTTTCCAGATATTTTTGTCAAAGATGAGTTACTGAAATAGCATCACTCTAGTGCAGGAAGGAGAAATTATTTCTGCTCTGCTGCATCACCAGCCTGCATTCATGTTAATCTGCTAAGATGCTCATACAATGTGTGTCTTTGGAAATCTACAGAAAGTAAAATGAGGCAAACATTCAGGGCTTACAGTAAAAGAGGAAATAGAGTAATAATACAAGATGTACAGTGAATGACAGGGAATAAGGCAAATATGAGTCAAGGAATGGAAATATTTCCCTTTCTTCAGATTTACTAGTTGTTGACCCCCAAAAAAGGTTTTAGAAGTAGTCTCAGAAGGCTACTCTTAATTAATGTCATTAGCTTCTCTCTTCGTATAATATGCACGCACTCTCATTATAGGTGCTTCCAAGGAGATCCAATTCGTGCTGGGAATTACAGTAACAACCTCATCAGTTTGCTGCTTCTATGCATTTGTGTCTGTAAACAGAAGGTCTTGATAATATGCTTTGTTTTACTCTTCAGTAGATTGTGATTGTGATCATGTTTGTTGCCTAAGAAGTTGCTCAGGTCTGAGTAATGTTAATCCAAAATGCTGTGGGTGATAAAACTGCACACGAATCAAATAGTGTGGTCTTTACTTATGTACCTGGATAGCACAACTACAAAACCTTTAAACTTAATAAATTGAACATGAAAGATGCTTAAAAAAATGTTGCAATAAAACCTCAGTCTGAAATTATGCTTACATGAAGTGGTAGTGTTGTAAGTTTTGTTAAATATGTTTCAAAGAAACTTAGGAGATCCTAGTAAGGAAGGATCTGGAGATGGTTGCCTTAAAAAAAACCCAAACCAAAACCCCACACAGTAAGTAATGAAACATCTTAAACATTTGTATTTCTATGGGGGGTTTTTTTGGTGGTATTCTTGACTTGCCACTTTTCACAGGTGGGCACATGTGATATGTGCAGTTGCCATCCCAGAAGTCAGATTCGGTAATGTCACAGAACGTACTCCAATAGACACTAGCAGAATACCTTTGCAAAGATTAAAATTGGTGAGTAGTATATTCATATATGCTTCATATATTCTTTGCTATTAAGGTGTTCCAGTATTTCAGATCTATTAAAAATTTGACGTGTGGTGATTATTGCAAGGTACAAAGCAGTAAACTGTTTTTAAGGTAAGGAATAAATAAGCGGGGTTTTATCAGGATGAGCATTTTTGACATACGGTGGCAATTGATTAACACTGTTAAGAGCCTTTGGTATTTTATCAAAAGGAGTTTGAACCTGCCCTCCCCCCAAAAGAAGAATAACAAACTTGACCAGTGTCAGCTGTCAAAGTTTCAGTTTTGGAACTGTATTGGTGAGGAAAGTGTTGAAACCCAAACAGGCTGTGAATATCCCAAAGTCCATATTTGTGAGGTCTTTTTATTAGGTATTTTTGCCTCAAGGAACTATTTATGAAGGTAAATGGATGTATGATCTACTTGATACATGGTATCTCTACCATCTGTGGCTGAAAAATGCACAAAGCAGATCACACATTATACTAGATGGAAAAAATTGTTTCCTGAGGAATTTCAAAAGCTGCTGGAAAAATAATAATGAATAAAAGTGCAATAGCTACTACCAGTTGCATCCTGTGTTACATCTAGAATAACTGTGTCATTCAAGAAGGCTGATGTACACAAGCAGTGTAAATACTCTGCTACATGCAATATATACTGTCCTCCTTGCTGTGTTACATGAGAATTACTGAATTTGTCAGCGTGAGTATCACTGTGATGTTATCTGATAGAAAGAAAGTGACTAGTGGGCCATTCAAAATCTTAGGGAAAAGTGACCATCAGTTTTCTGGGTCTGCCCTACACTATTTCCAAAGTGGTTCTTGGTCTACCTAACCTTGTACTTCCTCATTTTGAACTATTAATCTTTGCATTACATTTGCATTTAGTTATTTTGTGTGTGTGTGTGTGTTTTGTAATCGTATTTCTAAATATGGAGTGCAAGTTTAGGTGGTTTAAATTGATAGCCTGCTCTTCAAATGACAATCATAGAATCATAGAATCATAGAATAGTAAGGGTTGGAATGGACCTTAAGGTAACCTAGTTCCAACCCCCCTGCCATGGGCAGGGACACCTCGCACTAAACCATGTCGCCTAAGGCTCTGTCCAACCTGGCCTTGAACACCACCAGGGATGGAGCATCCACAACCTCCCTGGGCAACCCATTCCAGTGCTTCACCACCCTCCCTGTAAGGAACTTCTTCCTTACATCTAATCTAAACTTCCCCTGTTTAAGTTTGAAGCCATTGCCCCTTGTCCTACCACTGCAGTCCCTAAGGAAGAGTCCCTCCCCAGCATCCTTATAGGCCCCCTTCAGATACTGGAAGGCTGCTATGAGGTCTCCACACAGCCTTCTCTTCTCCAGGCTGAACAGCCCCAACTCTCTCAGCCTGTCTTCATATGGGAGGTGCTCCAGCCCTCTTATCATCCTCGTGGCCCTCCTCTGGACTCGCTCCAACAGCTCCATGTCCTTTTTATGTTGAGGACACCAGAACTGTACACAATACTCCAACTGAGGTCTCACGAGAGCAGAGTAGAGGGGCAATCCATCCTGCATTTCTGTTCAAAGTTCTAACATTTGTTTTTTCACATCCTTTAAAAAATGTCGTTTAAAAAATGCTTGAATTAATTTTAAATATTTGATTATGAAGGTATGGAGCCAAAATTTGTGAAGTTACATGATTTACCATTCCTAGGTCATTTCTGCTGAACATGAAGCAGTTATGTTAATCAGTTGTTTATAACTGGGAGCTTTTTCTTCTATTCTTTCCTTCAGTTGATAGAAGATTGCTTATAGTCCTTAGTGCTTTTTAAGTTCTTAAAGGCTCCTTCAGTATAAAATTACATTGAAGCGCTAAAGATTGTATTAAGCTGTATATACTCTTTTGGTCTCCTGTGAGTCCCTGAATGTTTAGAAATATAGTACTTGCTTTCCATAACACTGTTTTTTAAAGTAAAAGAGTTTGTATATTTGAATGGAATGAATATTGTGAAGAAGGAACTCAGCTGAGTACAATAAAAATGTGGGAAAGGTACTTTATAAGAGCCATAAATGTAGTGTTGCTGCAGGTAGTGGACACTCTTACTGTGAGGAAAGGAAGCAGTTTAATCCTGGTTTGGCTCATTAAACCTCATTTTTCCAAGAATTAGTTTCTGACTTTGAATTTGTAATGAAATAGCTAGGCTTGTACTAATTTAAGGAAAGTAGGCAGTTTGACCATTTTGAAAGGCTCTATAATGTTTTAATGTCAATAGACCAATAAAATGGTGCTCCTTGGATAAAGGAGCTTTTTCTCTAAAAAAACAAGAAGTCTGTCTGCTTTTAAATTCCAGCTTTTGTTGCAAAAAAATTGCTGTATCTGATGGTTTTGCTCTGTTCTGTTTCACAGTGAATATCCTGGCTAAACTAAGTCTCCTGAATAACATTGTGATACTCTGTATTAAAAAAAAATTAAAATAGCTATCAGATGGAATTGCATGGATGCTGCATATTTTATCTAAAGCCCTATGTATTAGATGCTTTTTGTAAATTATTTCTCTTGTTTCCTGAAACTTAGGGTTCCTACTTTGCTAAAGAGATTGCTGTCAATAACCTTGTGTATACATGCCACATCATTCTCAAATCAAATGTGATCCTTACATTAGTCTTGAGTCTTGATACTACAGAATAACAATTATGCTCTCATACTGACTGACAATCGGTTGTCTGCCTCAGGTGTTATATACAAACCCCAGGAGTTATATACAAATTAATTCTGTTCTCTTTCTAGGAATTCCGGTGCCTTCTTTCCCCCAGTTGGCCCCACTTGCATTCTTACAGAATCATAGAATCAGCTAGGTTGGAAAAGACCTTTAAGATCATCAAGTCCAACCGTTACCCCAGGACTGCCAAGACCGCCACTGAACCATGTCACTAAGGGCCCAGTACCCTCATCAGATTTGTGCTCTAGGCCCTTCACCAGCTTTTTGAAGCTTTGTTATCTTTCATTCCTTTCTGTTATCATATACTCCATACTTTGGAGTGGACAGCTAATACCATGTGTCCTGCTGTTAACTTCTTTGACATACTGAGTGTTTTACACTTTGACATTAGTGCTAGGAATCTGTGAGCAATTGATTTGGGCCAATTTTCCCATTGGAAATCGTAGGAATCGCCAGTTCTGTTCTTCAGCAGCCAATTCCTGCTTCACAGCTGTCCTATTTGTTAGGTTAAGGATATCTTTGTTCATCAGCCTCCATAATTGAGAGTCACAGAGCGTTCACTGTGTAAGCAAAGGCAAGTTTTTTACATTCTTTGTTAATACTGAGCCTTCATAAGCAATGATTTTTAATAAAAAAGTACATTTTGGGGCCTCTCTTTATAATGCATGTTGTGTTAAAGCATGGGATAGCTAATAAATATGAGGTGCCTTAGTATGCCATCCCTCCTTGACAAAATTGGGTTGAGATGGGTTTTTTTGATTTTTTTTTAAATTTTTTTTTAAATGAGAAGAAAACAATGAAAAACAAATATAAAAGGATAGATTGCATTCTACATAAAGCCATACCAGAACTAGATCTTACAATCTAGTCCAATTAGTTCTAGTCATTTTAAACCTTTCTTTTTCTATGCCCTCCCTCGCTGTAACCCTTCTTTCCTCCTTCCTTCCTTCCCTTCACGTCCCTCTCTCTGAAATAGTAAGAGACCAATGTAAGCAGAACATGTACTGTTTTTGAGATCTGTCGAGTCTGACTGACATTCTCTTTAATGTAGCATCTACAAAGGAATATCAAAGAAAAAAAAAGTCAATATTTTTTTTTTACAAATTAAATAACATCTGTGCAAACGTGAACATATTGGTAGGCTGTTTTTTATAGCTTAGCTAGTATGTATACTGATTGCTGTTAAATAGTTTTAATTCACTACACATTTTTGCTTGAAATCAATGCGTTTCCTGTCAATCTTACATTATTCCTCTCTTCTTCCATTATTAAATATTCAGTATATACTCATTCCTTCCAGAATCAATGCTTGTATTATGCTTACCGAAGCTCATAGCTTTAAAATGATATTGTGCAACTGCTTCACGTCTGTAAGTTACTGGGTTTTTATAGAATGCCAAAATGTTTTCATATTTCCCAAACTTTTTCCAATAGGTTACATGTACACCCATGATATTGATGGACAGCAGACTTTTCATGTGAGAGCAAAAGGCTTCCCAGGCAACTTCAATGTAGAGAGTATCCCACAAAGATGCTAGAACATAGAGTTTCTCAACTTTACCTCTCTGTGACTATACCTTTTCTCTTTTATTCAAAACTTATGTGACCGGGAAAATGAGGTTGTCTTGGTCTCTGTTGTCAGGAAGTCAGGTTTTCTTTCTTCATTTTAAACTCAGCCTAGACAGCTGCATCCATCAGACACTTTGAGTTCCAGTAGCCATGTGGAATGACAATCTGTGATTATAAAGCTAGGAAACAAGTATGTTGAATTCAGATGTTTATGCACAGGTTTTGAAATTAAGTGGCTGGAGAGATATACCTTACCATATCACACATTTTAAAACAATATATTACATAAACTACAGTATGCTGGCTGCTTTGCAGACACTTAGTTCAGATGGTGTCCAAGTTTAACATGACATGAACAAGCATGAAAAGATGGGAAATACACAAATGCCGGCTTAAATACTGTTTAATCGCAATGAAAATGTTAGAGAAGATAAAAAGCAGGCAAAGTTGTAAAGACGTGATGGTGTGGAGGGGGACCACATGAAAGTTGTCCAAACATATATGCAGAATTTCAGCTGGTGACAATTTGAAAGAAGTGTGTGATTTGGAGGACTGTTTATGCCATTATGAGTGTGGTGCCAGCATCCATCCCAACACAGTGTAACTAAGCAACTAACAATTTCCCAAAAGCAGTTAAAGCTTAGGTTTCTGGCTGAGTTTAGCCTTATTAATTTTATTTTTGCCTTGTTCTGTATGTCCTTAAGTCTTGCAGGAGAAACCTGGGGGTAAGCAGCTTTTGAAAACCTGTTTACCTTGACCGTCTATAGGTATGAGGCTTTGGATCATAGAAAACAGATTGTGGGTTCTTGCATGTGTACAAATCAATGATAAAACTTGATTTTACTTTGGGAAGGGAAAAGCTTTTCCCCAAGTACCTAGACAGTCTCTGCTTTCAAAAGAGTTTAATTACTCAGCTCTAATTATAAATATGAAATATAGCTGCATGAAAAAGTCTCTGGATGTGAAAAGATTAGACTGACCTCTCAAAAATAAACTCAGCCTTTAAAAGAAAGAATAAGTACTCTCTTGTCTGTCATTTTATTTTAATAAAAAATAGGACTTAAAAATAGAATTAAGTAAAAACACTTATTGCTATATAGCCAAGGAATCCAAACCAACAAGAGTATTGAGCTTAGTGTCATTTACCCTTGTCAGACATGTGACTTAGAATGAACAGTAGACATTGTAAATGAGAGTGTCTAAGTGTTTCATCTGTTACAAAAGAAACATCTAAATAGAATCATTAGCATCTGTTCCTAAACCTA
The DNA here is from genome assembly GCF_004027225.2 of Strigops habroptila. NCBI lineage: Eukaryota > Metazoa > Chordata > Aves > Psittaciformes > Psittacidae > Strigops > Strigops habroptila. The sequence goes on along the minus strand of NC_044302.2, from coordinate 71,890,771 downwards.
GATATTTAAGATTGCAACTCTAAATCATGTTTTGAATAGAATACATACCAACACAATACCAAAAGATTTTATCTGCTTGTAATATTTGTTTTAAAATTCTTGGGCATTTGATTGACTGTCTTTACAGGCAGACACTGCAATGCTGTACCGAAACATGTACATAAGATGCCTTTGTTTCTTTATCTGTAGAGTTTCTTATGATTTTTACGTTTGAAATCCTATTTCTCCAACAAAATAGAGGTAGAAAATGAGTTTTGGAATAGCTGAAGTTGCCCTGAAGCTTTTGATGACCTCAAATTTGTATTTGACAAGTGAACCCAGTATAAGCACAAGTGTACTCTGAGTGAGGAACATTATTTTGAAAAGAAATCTACACTGTGATGATGACTGATCTACAAGCCTTTCAGTATCTGGCTGAAGCCATAAAGTTCTTTTTAGAAGCCTATACACTTTAAAATTTGCACCTGAAGGCAAATAATAGTGAGCTTGAAAGCCAAAAGATTATAGTATTGAAAGGTACATCAATTCTGAAAATACAGAGGTTTCTCTGTGGTATGCCACTGAAGAATGGAATCAAAGCGAAAAATGTGTATGAGCTTTTAAAAGAATGAACATATATTGTCCTGCCTGTCATTCTATTTTAATGATACATGAAATCTAAAAAACGGGATTAAAGACGTATGAGGACACTGCTCATCTTCTGTGTTCTAATTTGTAATGAAATTCGTTTGTTAAACTACAGTGCGGTAGCAGAGTTATTATTGCAGCTGTGTTTGCGAAACAGTAAAGAAACACTTGCAGGGATGTATACTACTGTTGATATGCGTTTCTGGTAATACAAAGAAGTATTGATTACTTTTCAACATTTACAAAATGTTGCTGGAAGGGCAACTGGGAAAATCATTATACCATACATACATTCACACATTAACTAACTCATTGCATACATTCACAGGCAATGGGAGCAAAATAGACAGAAATCTTGAGACATTTAAAAATATTTCAAAATAATTTTAAAATTATTAATGAAATAGTTTAAATAGCACACTATTATGTATAAAAGTGTTCTATATAAATTGAAAATTATGCAATAGTTCATTACTGCAATATATAATTCATTAAAAATGTAGTGGCTCATTGCAGTCATGTATCAAATATAGTTTAGTGTACGTGCTTTAGTCAGTGTTTGTAAGATTTTTAATAAGTATGTTAGAAGAATGTACACTGCTGGCTAAATAGTGCTTACTGTCTGAATAATTTGCTGCAATGAGCAGATCCTATTGCAAATTGTCAAATTTGTATCTTGCAGCAGTACCATACTACCGAGTCTTACGAGAAATATGGAAAACATAAGATATGCATGACTATAAATAATGTCTGAAGGCATGGACATGTTGTAAGAATGAAAGCAGTGTTTAAAATGTTAAGTAGTCCTCTTTATTTCTTTTTACTTTTAGAGAGGACTTTATGTGCAAGAAAATGGATTTTTCCTATAAAAATCCTTTGAAATTTTTAAAGATTGGAGTGAGTAATAGCCCATAATAAGATATGTTGGTCTGATAGAATCAGGTCTATGTTTTGAAGTTCATCTCTGTCTATACAACATGTATTTGCATATAGGTGAGAAATCTCTTGTCTATAAAATGCATATTTGTGTATAGGTGAGATAATGTATGTTTTTTTTGTGTCCGCACGCAAATGGACAATAATGCAACAAGTGCGTGAGAAAGATAACTCGCAAGTTAAACAGGTAGATGTCCAGAGGTGAATGTCATTGAAGAGCTAAATTAAATACCGAATTTTGAATTGAATAGTAAGGTTCAGAGTGAAGAATCATTTCATTTCATAGGTAATATTCTACATTGTCAAGCATGGAATAACCCCCTGAGCTGTAATAATTTGATGACAGGAGAGGAACAACTAATTGGCAGGAGGATCATGTGTTATCTAAGTTGGTTTACTTTGCATCAGTAAAAAAAACCATAAATTATAATATTCTAAATTTTTTAAAAATTATGAAACTGCTGTATTTATTTACCTTTATTTTGGTTTGCATTTATTGAAATCTCCTGATAAAGCTTTCAAGAAGGGCTTACATGCTTTAAAGATCAGAGCCCACTTCCAACTATGATTTGAGTATTTGTGGACAGTAATACTTTTTATCGAAATGAGCAAAAGTTCTTGTGATCGTATTTCATAGCAAAGCTCAGTTTTTTACTGTTATTCATTTGAAAGGTGTTATAATTGGATCAGTAAGGTAGCAGATCATCTCAGGATCTCATTCCATAGTTATTGATCTGAACTTTGCACATGTTTAATCCTGGATAAGTCACTTTATGCCTTAGCTTACCTTTCTGTTTGTCGATACTGGTATCAGTAGTTGCTGAGAAAAATATCATCTGAAACCTGTGTAAGATTTTGCCAATATAGTGTTGCTAAGTGTTACTTTATGTCCCCAGGAATATTAATCATGGGTGCTGGTGGACATTGGATTTATTTGTGAATTAACATTTAGATGCAGGTTTTTTGAAACTTAATTTTCTGTTTTAATTGCATATAAAGTTTTTCTGTAGAAAGACATTTGATTTAGAAAATGATAGATCATATCGAAACACATGAGAATTAAAATGGCCAGGAAAGGGACAGAAACATGTCTGCTGATGTGAGTGTAATAGCTAGCAAGGATTACATGTGTCCAGTGTATGCAAAATGAAGTAATATTTTAGAAACTGGGAGAAAGAAAACAGACACCAGGATTATATCTGTAAGAAAATAATTCGGAGGCCCCGTAATCTAGGAGAGCCTCTCTCTAATTACCCATACACAAGGTATAGAGGCAGTTCTATATTTGGTTTTGTTGTTGCTTGTGTTGTTTTTATAATGTCTGTATACACATCAAACCAACATATTTTAAAACCTAATTTTAAAAGAGAAAAAATTTCTTCCATAATCTCATATAATTTCTATGTCGAGGGAAGGCTATTTTGGCAACTTGGCTTGGCAACTACATCATTCAGTTCCCTCAGGACCCTGGGATGCACCTCATTGGGTCCCATGGGTTTGATGTGTTCAGGTTCCTCAAATGGTCTTGAACCTGATCTGATCTTACAGTGAGAGGGACTTCATTCCCCCAGTCCTTGCCTTGGGAGACGTGGGAAGAGTGATTACCAGTGAAAACTGGGGCAAAAAAAGTTACTGAGTGCTTCATCAACATGTTGATTGTCACTAGTTCTTTCTCATTTATTGTGGGGTGTACATTGTCTTTAATCTTCCTTTTCTGACCAACATATCTGTAGAATATGTTCTTATTATTCTTTGTGTCCCTTGCGAAATTGAGCTCCAGCTGTGCCTTAGCTTTCTTCATCCCATTCCTACACATCCAGGCAGCACCCCTGTGTTCTTCCCAGGCCATATGTCCCTGGTTCCACTGCCTGTGCATATCCTTCTCATGTTTTAATTTGACCAAAATGTCCTTACTCAGTCATGCCGATGTCCTGCACTCCTTGCCTGATTGCTTACACATGGGAATTGAGAGCTCTTGTGCTCCAAGAAAAATGTGCTTAAAGAGCCGCCAGCTCTCTTCTGCTTCTTCATCCCTGAGGGCAGTTTCTCTGGAGGTCCCATCCTGTAATTCCCTAAACAACTGGAAGTTCACTCTCCTAAAATTCAAGGTCTTGGCCTTACTCTTCACCTGGCCAGTAGCCCTCGAGATTGTGAATTCCAGCAGGGCATGATCACTCAGGCCCAGGCTGCCTCCAATCTTGACCTCTCCAATTAGTTCATCTGGTTTGGTAATGCTTCTCTTTTGGTTGGGTCATCTGTCACCTGGATTAAGTAGTTATCCTTGATGCACCAAGTCTCCTGGACTGCTTGCAGCTTGCCGTGCTGCTTTCCCAGCAGATGTCAGGGTGACTGAAGTCCTGCAGCTGGATCAAAGCCTGCGAGCGTGGTGTTTTCTGCAGTTGAAGTAAGAACGCTTCATCAACAGGCACCCCTCCATCGGGTGTCCACAACAAACACTAGCCATTAGGTTTCATTTCTTGCCTTGGCCCCTGATGTTCACCCACAAGCTCTCAACCTGTTCACTGCTGTTTTCCAAAGACAGCACTCTGCAGTCAATCCATTTTTTTTTTTACATAGAAGGCACTCCCTCCACTTCTCCTTTTTTGCCTGTCCCTTCTGAACAGTTTATAGCCATTGATTGCAGCTCTCCAGTCATGTAATTTGTCCCACCAAGTTTCAACGATAGCGATTAGATCAGCTTTCCAGGTATGCAGTCACTTCCTACTCTTTCTGCTTACTTACGCTACATCGTGTCTTAAAGAGTTGGTGTGTTTTAAGATTAGAATGATGAGTAATTGCTAAATTAATTATTTGGACATAATTGCAAATAGTTGGAAACTCAATTCAGTGAGAATTATTAGCTTTCAGAGGTTAAGTTTGGATTTTTAGTACTTTAAGCCACTTTTTTCCTGTCATTTTCTCATTTAAAGTTCTGTGCCACAAGGCATTGCTGTGGTGATTCTTGAGATGTTATTGTCAGAGCTGTTCCCTGAAGTGAAAAAGGTCCAATTAAGAACCTGTCTACCAGGTTCATGTTAGTTGTCCTTTATGGCACTGGCTGCTATTTATTTTGGCAATAATATTTGTAAGGAGCCGCTGCAGAAAGTAGTAAGTTGAGTTAAGCAGCAAATTCTGGGTATTTGAAGTAACTCCAGTTAATGTTCATTTTAAAGAGCAAGGAATGATTGCTGAACTGTTGCCAGGGATTGCCTTTTTCCAGGATTTGAAGTAGCTCTCTGTGAGCTTTCTTTACATGCAGTTTCCAAGAAAATGGATAAGGTATCTCTTTTAGATAAATTTTATTACTGGAAAAAAGGCACATTCATTTAGAGACTAGTGATTTGTCCTCCCTTTGTTTACAGTGGGGTGCTTTTAAGAGTCTCTTATTTCATCCTGCTGTTTTGTTTTGCATCCCATTGTTATCAGAAGAAGGTATGGTCTCTTAGATAGCCACAGCTTGAACTAGAGATGAGTGAAATTACCCCAAACGACAGAACATTTTGTCTCTGGAGGACTGGCATATTTTCTGCTATATACATAGTGGTGTGAGATTATTTGCTAGGCACATCCAGTATGTTCAACTGTGTGGTCTTCAGGAAGAGATGTATGTTGTTTTCATTACCAGCAAGCATTACATCTGTCTTGTCAGCTCTGAACTTAAGCAGCTTACTTATTCCTTGCACCTTATCATGGCAGGGCACTTGGCAAGCTGAGAGACTACACTGTCCAAGTCTGACAAATATAAGTCATAAAGCAGTGTCAACATTATCATGATGGCACTGCAGCCTACATCATCTTCCAAATTCTCCAGTAGCCTATATGCTACAGAATGACACTGTATGACAGAAAGTTCTCTTGGTGGACAGTCAGTGTTGCTGTCTGTTTTTTCAGCAAAGAAGATGCCCAAAGGTGCCATAACAAAATCATACCTGAATTGGTGTAAAGTTCATAAAATGAGCAATGAATATGTTAACTTCCTATTGCATAAAATTTAACTTTATGAAACTGGGCAGATACAAGGGTATATAAATACAAGTAGAGACTGTGGAATATTTCCTAAACTGGGTTTAAAAAATCATATATTCCTCTGCTTTTTGGACATCAGAGCAATAGTAGATGTGTTCTTGAGCAAGTGTATTTACAGTGTTTGTAAGTCAGTTGCAGAGGCGGGCACCTCTGGACCCTGGTCTGTCTGCAGCAGAGTGGCAGATGTTGGCACACAGCAGGATTTCCTGAGGCAGGGAAATGCCAGGGCAGCAGAAAGACCCACCAGCCCTCACAAGAGACACTGATGAGGCCTGAGCATTGCCAGAAGTACTGCAGCCGCCGGTGTACCTACACAAAGCGGCCTAGGGAGCACAACCACCAGGGCATGGCATGGCAGTTTGTGCAGCAGAAGGGCATGCAGGAAGGGTGTCATCGCCCTACCACCTCAAAAGGTGAGATTAGTTGGTGGTCATCACCCTCCTAGGAGGAACTTAGTTATGGTATCCACCTGGGAGAAAGCCATGCCCTCTGCGCTCACTGATGTGGCTATCCAGACAGAGCTGCCATGGAAACATGCAGCTGCCCAGGTCTCAGGCTGCAGGGCATGCCAGAGCCTTTCACTGGTAATGGATGGCAGTAGCGAGAACAGCTGTCAGGTGCGATCAAACACCGCCTGGTGGCACAGCTATGTGAGGAAGTAGAAACGTTTGAGGAGCATCAGAGAAGCTGAGAAAGAGAGGCTGGCAGTACCATTCTTTGCCCTCCCTGAAACAGAAACAGCAATGGCCACCAGGAACAAAACCACAAGATCAGGGGCATCCTGTATCCTCCCCCCGCCAGACAGAAGGCAGTAGCTTAAAGGGAGCGAATGGAGGCAAACCCACGCCTCTGTACAACAGGTATGAGGCTCTGGATGTGGAAGGTCAGTCAATTGATGGTGTGGATAATGGTCCGTCTATACCAGAGGTGTTGTCAAAGACAGAAAAGCCTACCTCCCCTTATCAAGACCCCTGCCACAAGGAAGAAAAGGCAGATTATAGTTGATTTCCTTTGAGGGGAACAGAGGGTGCAATACGCTGGACAGACCCCCTTCTTAGGGAAGTCTGCTGCCTCCTTGAGACCCGGGTTAAGGACATCACTAGGAAACCTCACCTAGTACAGCCTTTGGGCTATTACCCATTACTGCTCTGGTGTTTTGCTGGAGCTCATGCAGTTTGTGAAAGTGATCGTGTTATGCCGATTCCTTCTCAGAACGAAGAACTGGGCTCAAAAACCTGGGTAGTTGCTTTCCATCCTGTTTTTAATTCAGAACATTCATTAAAACTGACCCTTCCTGTAGTTTCAGTTTTGATTGTGAAAAAATCCATTGAAAAATGTTGTTTAGGTTTTTCTAGAGCATTTGTACCACTCCGAATTGCTGAAGAAATTGTAAAGTACTCCTTGAATCTATCCATCTGCTTTCTATACGCCACATGTCTAATGTAGTTTTATTGACAATGACTACTTTTTGCTTTTCAGCCTTCATTTAAATATGAGATCAGATTGTAGTGTAGGAGGTTGACAGTTACCATTCAACTTTTTGGTGATTATTTTTAATAAAAGGAATGTTGGATTTCTAGATACAGTGCAATTTTAATGAAATAATGAGCTTCCTGACTACAGCAGACTGAGGTTTGTGTGATTTCTGCAGTGATGAATTGAGTGTGTCAAACTTTGCAATCTAGCTTAGTGAAATATTTTACTATGAAAGTTTAATTTTCATTCTTTATTTATGAAAGCAGTAGTACTGTCACGATGTGTTATCATACAAGTGCCATTTTGTGTGATTTATTTTAATGAGTGTCACTTGTTGATATGTTTAGTGATTTTTGACCCATATTTAATGCTAAAACCTCTAAATGTTCTGAAATATAATGAGTCTGCCATTGTTACTTCTTCTTAAATCAACGCATAACACTTCTGCAGTTGTATCTTACTTCAAAAGCTGCAGTGGTAGCTTGTTAGATATGGTGGGGCAAAAGAGTTTTACCCTGTTTTTTGTGAATTTTTTTCTGGAGAGACCTCATACTTAATAAAAGCAGGTAGAACAGTTTTTAAAATAGTCATTTGTGTAACTTTTCAGAAGAATCTGTGAAAATGCTTCTTCTCTAAGAAACTGCATTAATTCATGCTCATTTGAGACTGAAGGATATACAGCACGTTGCTTCTTTACAGAAAGTGTAGACTTGTAGTGTATCTACACTTGAAGCCAAATGTATCTACACTTGAAATTCAGGAAATTTAAAGGTGTAATATATGCAGCTGAGTAAAATTAAAACTGAGTGTTTGATAGTCTTCTGAGACGTTTAATTAGGTTAATATTATAAACTATGTACTTCAAGCCAGCGATTAAAAAAAAAGACTGAAAAGTGTACCGCAAATGGCATATATGCTCTATATTTTGTTTATTTCAATACAAATTTTTTGATTTAGCAAATAAAATGACTAAAAGTTATCAGTAAAAAACCTTTTTTATCACATTTCTTTCACTCTTTTGAAAGCTGGTGTCATTATGCTATTCTGTCTCTTCAGACTGATACAAGGCTAAATATAAAGCATTATTACAAATTCATTAGTTCATATATATCATCTATGCATAAATTATGATTATTGTTCTAATAAATGAAGATTGGTGTTTGCAAATATTTCAGTTTTGCACAGTAAAGTTTTCCAGATTTGTAAGGTTCTAGTCTTTAAAATTCCACTCATAAAAAAAAAGAGAGAACCTTCTATGAGTAACATAAAACAATCTAGTAACAAAACAATAAAAAAATGCAGAGATCAGACAACCTAGCCTGAAGGAGAACCCCACAAAAGATGTATAGGCATCAGTTCCTTTGCACTGACTATGTTGATCTACAGTTCAGCTATTGCCTCTTTCTGCTCCACTATAAGAATCTGCATCACTGAAGACAGAATCTATTCAAAACTTCTTAGTGCTATAAGAAAGTAAATTGTGCTGCCAAGCAGCAGTCACGTACACCCAGTTACTCCAGTAAAATATTTCTTCTGATATGTAATGGATAGTTATGGTACAGACTGTTATTGTCAGTGGACAAGTATGCAGTTTTGTGAGTTTGAGATGTCTGGGCAAGTCTCATAAATCTTCAAAAGCTTGATGATACTTAATAAGTATGATTTGGTAGAGTAATAGTTGTGTTGCCTTTGCTGAGAATTAAGACAATGCTTTTTAGGAATTGCGCACCTTTTGTCTAGAAAAATAAACTATCCTTATTGATATAAATCAATACTGATACAGCTGGAATTCTCACAAATGCAAACCTGACAGTCCCTCACAGACAATCAGGAAATGGAATGTGGTGTGTAGTATAACTGTTTTGGCTTTACAAGAATCATTGCAGAATGATTCTAACCCACTTCTCTGTTTTTTGATCGTCTTCATGATAATGCTAAAATGTACGATGTTCTTACCACATTTGCTTCTTTTCTTTGTGTGAAATTCTGAATTTGAGCATTGCTCAGCTTTCTTGCTTTTGCCATGGAACTGAATATGCCATCTGCAGAGATAATGCAGAAGAATTTTATAACTTTAACAATCTGTGCAACCTATCTTACTGAATTATGATGGAAAAGTATTACCACTGTAGATAATTTTCATACTTTAGAGTTCATAATTCCACAAGGGAATTAGCATGTCATGCTTCAATTAGCAGATGAGGAGAAAAGGCTAAATTGACTTCTGTACAGCTAGGACTGCTGACTTCTGACTTCTTGAAACTCAGGTGATAGATTTGCAAAATGTTCTTTATTCCACTTTTAAAAATATATTTGTTACTTATTAAGAAAAATAAGATTTGCTGATTGTTCTGTTTTCAAATAGAAACATTCAGTTTCATGTGGACTATATTCCGTGCAACGGATCAGCATTTCGATAATGGTCACAGAAATGTGTTTTACACTTCATTATTACAGCGCAGTTGTGGAATTTCCTTATTTGTACAGTGTTATATTTTTTACAAAATTGTTAATACAGTTGTTTATATTTGTAAAGTAAACCAACAGAATAGAAGGAAAATGATGAAGAATATCAAATAAGAAAGAAAGTACAAACCATGGGTAGAACACAAGAACAGATATCAGGATTGGTGTTACTGAAAATACTACCCACAGAGCATTCACCTTCAAAATGCTACACAAAATATATCTTGTAACACTCTGTCCTGTGAGCATTACCGGAAGTATTCTAAAAAAGTTATCTTGAAGGAATATTTTGTTTCTAACAATTCGGTTTTGCTTCAGTTAGGAATAACCTTTTTAAACTTTAACCTTATGAGAGATCAGATTCGTAGCTTGTAGGCCTCTTCATGATGAGCATACCAGACTTGCACACCCTGACTTGCACACCCTCAAAAAACTAGGTGGGTGCAAACAAAGCATAGTGCTGAAAAACCTTTGTCAGAGTCATATTTCCTCTGTAGAGTTTAAAAGCCTGGATGAGCACTCACATTAGCCCATCATCAGGAATTGCAGTTACTGAACAATAGAGTCTAGATATTCTCTAGGAAAGGCTTAGCTGCCGTATCCTGGGGTGGAAGGCATAAAGGAAAATGACTCATTTAAACTTCTACGAATTTCTCATACTTTTGGTATTACAGTACAAACTAGGACTCCCGCTAGAGTGACACAAAGGCAGCAGGAATCTTCATAACATATTGCCAGAAGAGTCTTGCAGAACAAAGTTACAATGGCCTGCGTCCCACAGTCCAGACACTCACAGCTGGATCCTGGAGTGTACAAGTTGCTAGTCAGTTCCTGAATATGTAGCATAATCATCACTTCTAAATGTTTCCTGTCCATTTTTTTATAGTATTTTAAAGATGAATGCTTTCAATATTAAATTGCAGTTATTCAATTTCAATATTTATTTTTCATTATTTTCACTAGCACCAGTATCAGTATATTCTGTGTTTTATCCGTGGCACCTTCCCTCCCCCTGTCCCCCTTCTCTTCTGTTTCTTTATTTGCTGATGTCTTCCATTCACCCTATATTGCATTTATTCTATTTGCACAGTCTCACATCTTTTTGTTTCTTCCCTTTCAGAGTTGCCCGGTGACTGTTTCTTTATGCAGATAATACAAACGTACTATCTTACATTTTTAGGAGCCCTGGTATTTGAAACAATGGCAGTTAACACTTCAGAGATCATCAGCCCCATTATATATGGTTTATATTCCATTCACACACTTACTGAATTTTTATTGTGCTGTTGTTCCTAACAGTTGCTATTGAGCTTTTTTTCAAAACTGTCCGTAGTGAAATGCTTCCTTTATTTTAAGAAGCTTTCGAATTTCACACTTGTGGTAAGAGAATAAAAAGGTAGATTGTTTTTTCAAGTCATCAAACACAGCCGTCCTTAAAGAAAAGATTATAAATATTGATGGATAAATTTGCTTTTGTTCATTATCACAGTGTTACTGTAAATATAGCTCTCTTCTAGCTTTTCTACAGTATGTTAATTAGGGTCTTGGGCACAAAGTCAAACTCACTCGTAATAAAAACTACCTTGCTTAATAAATCTGAGATCTCTTAAGCCACATGGATTTCATGTCTTATGAGGTGTTGTGTTAGCATGATTTTAGAATGGAATTAAGATACTGATTTTAAAGGTAGGACTGTGGGAAAATACCATTGCATTTCTCTAGGAATTGTATGTAAGTTAAAAATATTTCATGCATTTTATGATAATAATGCTAAAACAGAAGAATCCTTTGGCTTAGCGTATTACAGCAATTCTTGGAAATAGCTTTGCTGTTGCTATTTGAAAAATAAACTTAAGTTATGGGGAGACACAATGGCACAAAAGTCTGCTTTCCTAAAATTCACATCGCAAGCCCATAGCATAGACTTCAAATCACTGAAGAGCCAATTTTGAATAATACTGCTTTTCAAACTGAAGCACATTCAAATAGGGGAGTAATTTGCATTATATCAGACATCTGTTATGTCAGTATCACCTTATGTTGTGTCTCATATTTAATGCCTCTTGCAAATTATAACTTACAGTAGGAATATTTTCCATCTTTCGAAGGAAGGAGAAGGGGAGGATTCGGTGTAGAAGCAGGAGGGGAGTTGCTCTGGAATAGTTTGTCATAGGGTGGGAATACAGATCTCTAGTCTTCCAGGGATGACTAAAGTTTATCCTAGCTCTAATACTGAAATCAAAGCTGAAGTAGCTGACTCTAAAATAGAAGGATGCATATTAAATTTGTTTGGCTTCAACCAAAGTAGTCTGTAGATTATGACTTGGGTGTTGGCATCTATTTATGATTATAAGCAGGGTCCAGTTGCCTCATTCTTAGACTTTACTGGCCCAAGTTTTTTGTGGGCTTTTCCATAATGTATCTAGCTGCATCCTTGAACACAAATCTCCTTTCCTTTAGCTTTGTGTTATACAGTTGTTACGTATTAATAGCAGAAGCAGTGGACTGAGCCCCACCTTACTAAGAAACCTAGGGGAAGTAAGTTTTGGCAAAGGTTACTGCAGGGATGCATCCAGGATTCGCAGGCCTAATCTGCAGCAAACATCGTAAAATGACGAACTAGCCTCCCTCTAACACAATCACTTGAAGCTCCTTTCATTGGTAGCAGCTAGAGTCCCAGCATCTCTTTGGTCGCATGCTGGCTGCAGCGCTGAGGAGCCCATCCTGTCTTTTTCTGTCTAGTGTTGTGTACCAACCTCTGCTGACTCATTTCAGTTCTTTTGGTGAGATGCAGTTTCTTGGCCCTTTCCCTATTCTTCATAGGTAGTTAACCCAAGGTTAGTGTTAACTTAGCTAGTTATGCTGTTTAGCTACTTGCTGGTATGCTTGCTGGTGGCAGGAAATGCCTTAATCCTAGCAGAGTTGAAGCATATAGAACCTTCAAACATGACTTAGAAACTCACTCTCTCAAGGGACAATGATTCCCTACTTAACCCAGGCACCTTCCCCATTTTTGTCTGGCCAAGCTAAATGCTACACCAGATCAACAGGTAAGAGTAATTTAATATTTTTCCCCTACTGATATTCTGAGCAGTCTCGAAAAGAAAAAAGCCTCTTTCTCTTCCAAGCATTGACCGTTGAATTGACACATCTCATTGTATGTCTATGAATATTATATATGTGGTTATGTATGTGGTTAGATTTGTTGGTGGCCACTGAATGCTAAGATATTTCTTTATCTTTGCAAGGCACAACTGAAGGTTTTCTGGATTACTCCCATAATCATAGAATCATTGGAAAACACCTTAAGCTCATCTAGTTCCAACTTCCCTTCCATGGGCAGGGACACCTTCCACTAGCCAAGATTATTCTCATTCAAGACAGCAATTCTTCTGGAAAAAAAAGTGGAAATATAGAAAGTATCACTGTTAGGTATGTCACAGGTAGCTACTGCCTGGCTAACACACCACCATGTGATTGTGTAGGTATAGTAAAACCCAACACAAGCTTCATTTATTTCTGATGAATGGAAAGATTTCACGAAGTATGAAACATCTTTTGGGACAGTTATGTTCACTGACTTGGGTGTTGTGAATTTTTTTCCTGTTCTTGGATATGCAAAAAGGAGCATGGCTGTACCTGAAGCAGGCTTTTTTCTTTTCTAAAGCATTATACTGCATGCTATAGAAAATCTTATCAAGTAAGTCATCCAAAATAAAACAGTGCAGGCCTTACCTATTTACTCAGCTGCTAATGAATATTAAAAGTTTCTTATGTGGATATCTGCACACCTGCCTTTTTAAATTGTTGATGAGATAAAAAGATAATTTTTAGATTTTAATTTGTTTTTTAAAAAGGTTTCTTGTTATTGGGAAAAATTGTGTTTAAGCTTCTATAAATAAAATGAGCCTTGAATTGTCACAGATTGTGTTTAAACCTGAGAATAGCCACATTCTTCCAAACTCAGTGTCCAGGTGTGCTCTGCAGCTGCTTATCATCTGGAACAAAACTGGATGTACAGAGCCTCCCTTCCTCCTTTGTTCTGGAAGGACCTATATGCACAGGGACTATAAGAGGACTTGTGACATCCTCTGTACAGGACCATGTACAAAATCATTGGGAAAACAGGGTCTAGGGTGAGTTGCCGTGTACTTTTTTTCCCCCCTAGAAATAGCTACACCATCCTTTTAAAATATAGTTACATTAATTCATTTCTGTGATATTGCATTCTGTTTGAGTAAGCGATGTCTGTCAATCAGTGAAATCGTTCAGTTGCTCTACTGTACATTTTCTGTTGTACAGAATTTATATCTGTACAGAAAATGCACAGAATTTATATCTAGAAAAATGGACTGATTTACTGAATGTAGGAACTTTTTTATTCTCTTTTTTGATTTTCAGTGGAAATGTATGGGGACATAAATCAAAGTTTGAAAATATTTTTCTGGTATGGAAAAGTAAAATGGCTATGAAATTTGCATGCATTAATGAAGAGAACAAATTAAGAGAATCATATGAAAACACATAATAGTAACTTTAAATATTCTCAGTCTTGCTAAAGCAAAAGCAGCATGTTCTTATTTCAATATTCTGTTCAAAGCATTCTGTTTTCACAAAAAGCTGGTTTTTTAGAAATCCACTGTGGCATAAAATAGCATTATGCATTTGAGCAGATGCACTGGCTCAGTGCTTGAAAGATGGACACCTGGGGTCTTGCATTAGACTTTCAGAGAATATGGAAATATTGCAGATGAAACTGGATAGGTAGAAAATAGGTGAGTGTGCCGTTTCAAATTCTCTAATTAACAAACTTTTGGTGATATGAGTAGGCGACTTTCTACATTTGCTTGAGTTACTGGTTAAAATGTAGAGATTCTTTTTGTTTCAATGCCCAGATCTGTAGGGAGTTGAAAAGTGGATTTTGATGATAGAGGTCTTCCTGAAGACTGAAGACTACTGATAACAAGCATCTGTGAGGAATGTGACATAGTTATCCATTTTAATCTGAAATTTTGATCTCATCTTTCAATATCTGTCATTTTGTCCTAGCTTAAAGCCACAGGTAAGGTTATTATTTACCATACTCACTGTCATGTTCATCATCAGTTATATTGTTGTTTCTGCATATTGACAATCACTTATAACTAATAATTACAGTTGTTCTTGTTTAAAGCTCTACACTTCAAACAAGCTTGTGGTGGTTTTGTGTGTAGATTTTTTTTTTTAATCTTTTATCCTGCTATGTGATTAAAGCAAACACTGGCAAAATCAGGTGTTTCAGATTGTACATGCTGATTACATGATGGTCTGAATAATTTGCCTTAAAAATTAATAAGTTACTAGTGCTGAGGTAGTGTCAGTATGAGCAAAAGAAACCTCCTGAGATCTTAGCAGTGAAATAATTTGTATCGTGGTTGACACTCTGCCCTGATGAAGATCTTTGCATTGTGCCAAACTCAAGTGTCCCAGGTCAGGTTTCAGATGTACTGGGTCAATTCTTTGAAGAACTCATATTGGAGAAGTCAGGAGGCAATGCAGATGTGCAAAGTCATGTTTCAAGACTCACTGTTCACATACCTGCTCTAACACTTGTCAGACTGCTAAAAGGCAGCTGCTGCTTTGTTGCTTGTCATAACATCTAGGCAGGGTACCTGTGCTGTGTACTTTGCTTGAGATGGAGTCAGTAAGCAACTAATAACTCTCAAAGTTGCATTTAGGGACTTCTTCCTACTGAATCTTCCAAAAGCATTTGGTAAGACTTACTCCTTTTCTTTCACTCTTCTGCCAAGTGACCACTCTGATTGCACTGCAGTAAATGTCCATGAGTGCTAAGCTAGGTATGAAGAGTTTCTTCTACTGAGTGAAAATTCAGTGGTATGTAATTCAGTGTACTTCTTTCCTTCCTCATGCAGCTTGGAAAATAAGAGGATAAATGCCTCAAAATGTTTTTAATATTGGTAGTGTTGATTACTTCTGTTTTTTGCAGTGAGAAAGCCTTCTATCTTAATATCTGCTATAAAAATTATATACAGTTGTACTGGATGTATTTGATTCGTGTTAGTTTTTCCTCATGTTTGCTGAATTGAAAAATAGGCAAAAATTAATGTGCAGAAATTATACCTAATAGTGGAAAAGGAGTATCATTTGTCTCCAGGATACAGCAAGGAACAGAAATATTGCCCAGCCAATGCATGACAAACCATATTTATTCTAAACTTTGCATTTCTACAGCATTTAAATTTAAATTGCTTTAGTAGGAGCACTGAAACACATACTGTCTTCTTTTTGCTAATAGGAACTAGAATAGTATCTTCATTACACCTTTTGAGTATCTGCTGGTACTGCAAAATCCACACGGCATGGGAAGACTATCAGACTTACGAACTACCTTGACCATGCATACAAATTACCTAAACAATGAGAACAGACTGAAAACTGACTTTAATTAAATTATGTAGAACTTTGCATAAACAAACACAAAGCATAAATATATCCCCCCAATATTTTCTAACTACCAACTGTTCCTTGTACTAAACAGACTTTTTTTGCTTGCTTTTGGGTACCATATGGTATACCAGTTTAAATGAGAATACTTGATTGGATATTTACAACTACTTTAGTAGTCTTGGTGGTCATCATCGAGTACAGAGCTTCAATAAGTTATACTTTTATATACTCTATTATGCATCCTACCATCTTCTGTGGGGTTGTAGGGAGTATATTTGAAGGAAAGAAGTCAGTTTCAAAAAAATACAGCTAAGGACAAAGGGGTTGCTCAAACTGTGAACTTTTACATAAAGGGCAGATAAAAAGATTGCTGCGCATATGCAGTCATATTTATAGTACTTTGTATTGGCCAAATGAGAGGACCATGTTGCTTGTTTAAAAATATGATTATGTAACATTGAAAAATACCACCTATTTTGAATTAAAGTGTTCCTGGAGATGCTTTCCTTAGGTCTTCACATTTTCTTCAACCCACAATTGTGAGGTTTGTGTGTCTCTGTCAAATTACAGACGTCATTAAGTCGAAAGAAGCCTATTACTAGTTTTCCTCATATTGCTGTTGATGCAAAAGTAGTGGTCAAGAGAGGAATCTTCAGTGAAAGCAAAGATCCTAGCAAGGTTAAAAGGTGTTACGTCTGTGCTCATAGGCAGGAGTGAAGGCGGCTCAGAATGAGATGACCTCACGTAATGAAAATAGTAGATTACAGATAAAAATTAGGCAAGGAACATCTTTGGAAATGATCACAGTGAACATCTTGACCTTACATGTGTTCTTTCAGAAGTATGTTAAAGAAAATGAAAGAAGCTAATGAGTCTTTGGAACTCATTTCAAACTATGTAAACTCCATCAGTTCAAGGTGCAAAGTGTACTGTTGTAAATGTGTCTAAGTAGCATGTGAGAAAGCACCCATTTCTTTTGTCCATTTTCAGTGCAATAAAACAAAGCTAATCAAACCGATAACAGACTAGTCTCACAAAGTCTCATAGAGTTCATGAGAGAGAACTCGTGATAATTCATACAGAGTCATGATTTCTGGCAGTGGAGGTGCAGAGACAGCTGTGGTGGTAGTGGTTTCAAGAAGTCTCAACTGTGTCTGTGCAGCGTATGACCATGATCCCAGGTGCACTTTCTAGGACTCCACAAAAATGTTCAGTGATTTTGCTCAAACCAGATGTTTGCCTGATTGCTAATAGCTAAGCTCATCACCACTTAGTTGTCATTCATTTTCAGCTCTAGATCACACAGTGCTGTATATCCAGTATCTTCAGGGCAAAAGGATGTAGAGTAAATTGAGAAGAGTTTCCACTTCTACTGAGCATTGGCATCAGGGAACATAGGATTACTATTCTAAAAAGTGAATGAAGATGAATAGAATAAAATTTGTAACAAATTCACTTTAGGAGATAATAGTTTTCCTTTTCCTTTTTACATTGTTTATATTCTTAGCCTTTATCTGACTTACTGATAAATATCTCTGAGAACTTAGTGTGATCCTCCACTGTCTCTTTCTCTGGGCAAGCTTCCTCAAAGCTTAAAAACTGGGTGTTAATTGTAAGTGAAAATGAGTAAAGTAATGAAGTAAAAGGAGTGAAGCAGTGAAAGCAGTAAAACATACACTTTAAATCGTAAATATAACAAAGTTTCTGCATCATTTCTCTTTTTCAGCTTCTTTCCTTTCTTCTGCTAGAAATAGTTCTATAAAAAGTTAAACCCCGATTTTTTTAGGGTGGTTTACTAATGTGGCCCTCCTCACTGTTGAAGCTGATATTTGTAATGAAGTTATAAATGAAAGATGAAACATCCTTACAGAGATTTATGTCTACCCCATTAGTGTGGTGTGGAGAAGTAGCAGTTATGTCACGTACGGGCTTGACTGATACAGGAATTCCCAGGAATCAGAGAGGCTCTCTTCACTTTTGCTTCCAGTGATTTTTTTCTTTCTTTCTGTGGGACAGAGGTGCTCAGTGTTGCCTCCTATGTGATCTCAGGCTGTGGCAAGCTGTTGTGGAAAGGGACAGGATGCTGTCCTAAGGATGCTGAGCCAAGTATAGTGTATGGGAAGAGTTGTACTATCTGTGCCCCCACCAGTCAGAAATCACAGGGGTTTATTAGTCTTAATGTAGCAACGACCTGTGAAAATAAGTATATTAGTAATTCACAGCTACCCAGAAGGATTGGGTAGCATGAGTGCCTCCATGTTACTGTATTAGCTGTGCTGTACTGTGGGACATCAGAGATTCCTGTACCCTTCTTTCTCTGCTGCTGAGACACTATGCCAAGGTTTAAATCCAGCTGTCAGCTAAGTCACATAGCTGCTGGCTCACCCTTTTTTTCCCCCCACCCAGGTGGGATGGAGAGGAGAACTGGAAAAATGTAAAACCCGCAGGTTGATATGAGAACAGTTTAATAACAAAATATAGTGATAATAGAAATAATACCAACAATAGCAATACTGATGATAATAATAGGGAACAACAACAACAACAACAAAAGAGAAATGAAAAGTCAGAAAACACAAGCGATGCACAATACAATTGCTCACCACCTGCCAACCGATACCCAGCCTGCCCCGACCAGTGATCTGGGACTTCCGGCTAACTCCCCCCAGTTTATATACTGGGCATGATGTGCTGTGGTATGGAATACCCCTTTGGCTAGTTTGGGTCAGGTGTCCCGTCTCTGGTCCCTGCTGGCTTCTTGTGCTTCTCCTCGCTGGCAGAGCATGAGACTGAAAAGTCCTTGATTGGAGCAAGTGCTACTTAGCAACAACTAAAACATTTGTGTGTTATCAGCATTGTTCTCAGACTAAAGCCAAAACACAGCACTGCACAGGTACCAGGAAGAAAATAACTCTACCCCAGCTGAAACCAGGCCACACTATGTTGTGTATTGCAAATGGACAATGTA
The DNA here is from genome assembly GCF_004027225.2 of Strigops habroptila. NCBI lineage: Eukaryota > Metazoa > Chordata > Aves > Psittaciformes > Psittacidae > Strigops > Strigops habroptila. Next base: position 71,871,825 of record NC_044302.2, on the reverse strand, counting down.
TGGCATGGGGGAATCTTTTGTGTGCTGTCTCAGTTCCTGCATAAGTGTTTAGAAATTCTTAGAGATCACACATAGGTCTACTGGGTAATTAAAAGGTTATTTAGGAGGTAAAGCAACTAAATTATGCTTTGAAATGTTATACGTGTATGCTTGAATGATTTGTCAAGATGCTTAGACGTACAAATGACGTTCAAATCAGAAGTTCTAGTCAGATTATAGTTTAGTAAATGGTTTAATTGAATTCTGGACAAGTTTTGAAAAATCTTTTCTATGATAGAGAAGTTTTCAAAAATTCGCCTGTCACTTGGCAGTGCTATATTAGCAAATTGTTGTTAGATTTCTTTCTGGAAATATCAGCTATGGCCTTTTATATGACATGTCTTTAGATTGAGAGGTGTAATTCCTTCCTTCACCTGACTTTTATAATGTATTACACCGTTAAGACACAATGAAGCATCTTTTAGTGGTCCATTAACACAAGAGTTGGATGCACTGCGTGGAGAGAAAGAATATCTTCCAGAACTCTAACTAGTTAAAAAACAGTTGTGAAAATTGGTATCAGAAGTCAGACTGTATGCTAAGTGTTCTTGCTGTTCTGTGACTTTTTAAATATTGGGCTTTTGTACTTTTCTACATATCGTTGCTGATACAGCGTTTGGTAGGGAACTTAGCTTACTTACTTAAAAAAATTGCCTTTAAAATTAAATCAGTAGTTAGCAGTTTATTTTCCTGTGAATAAAATCCCACATTAAAGAAACAGTTTGTGATTAAAAAAAAACCTCAAACAAACAAAAAAAAAAAATAAAAACCAGAAGAAAAGAAGCTTTCAAAATTATATATACACACATACATATATATATATGGACAACTGGACACATGGGCCCATAGGCCAAGGCATCATAATTTCATGAAGTTCTGTTTACAGTGAGAGATGAGTTTGGGGAAAAAATATGCAGCCAGATGGCAGAGATGCTGAAAATTATATTTTAAATTGGAGCAAAATAGTTTGCATGCTAAATGGGTCCACTTGGACCAAATAGATGGGTCAGTCTACATACTGAACAGGTAAAATAGACTTTAAAAAAATCTGGGGTTGTAATATGTTTTTATTGGACTGGGCATTACAGTGGAAGAAGAGAGCTTGCCTTTCAATTGCAGTCCTTGCTAAATACTAACACTAAACAAATCAATGACATGGATCATATATATTCAAGTATATGAAGCATTTCCCAGAGTGGGAAATTAGAAAATGAAAAATGTCAAAGATAAAGATGTGAGGAAAAGTCTAACCTCCCTCAAGCCTAATCACTGTGCCTGAAAAGCTGGATAAAGAGGAAAACATTCTGAATAAATGAAAAATATAAAAATTAAACATATAGTTCCATATGAAGCAAAATTTAAGTTGCATATGGGAAATAGCTGTAAAAAACAATCAAATATACATAGGTGGTAGTTCTGTTGAAAATAAGTAAGAAAGACATACATTTCTTTTTATCCAGATTCTCTTTGAACTGCATTGTTTCACTTTTCCATTTGCTTTCAGAATAATATCTTACATTCCAATATGTAAATAGGATTCAAAGCCTCTCTATATATGGAACCGGAACTGATACTGCAAAGACAATCAGTAATTGTCTTTGTAATATTTGCTTATTATTCTGATGTAAAAAAAAAATCTGTGTTCTTGTGCAACTTTTCGTACTCCATGGTTTGTGACAAGATTCCCGTGTGAGCTTCTCATGGAAGTTTGATGTGTACATGTCAGCTATATTTGGTCCTCAAATGTGTTTCATCTAGTACTAAGCTGCCTTCCTAAGGGTAACCATAGAATGATCTAAGTTCAAAACAGGAGGAGGGAACCTATCTCTGTTTAAGTTTGTGAGAATCATATTTTTAGGAGCCATTCAAATCTTGGGATCAAAATTAGTCATCTGGCTTGCAGTACATTACTCTGCCCTTTGAGCCACCTCTCTTGCTATGTCCTGGGCTCCAATAACATCCATGGCAGTAAGACACCCTGCATTAGCTAAATATTTAATATCTATTGTATTCTTCATCTTGGATGTTTATGGCATAATTTCTGAGGTATGAGAGGGGAACTATGCCTCATGTTTGAAAAATATCTGTAATCTGAGTCGTTAAGACAAACCAGTTGAAATCTGCATGTGCTTAATGCAGTAGTAAAAATCAGTGTTTGTTTTCTGAGAACTATAGAGTCAAAACCAGTTAAAAACATCTGCTAGTTTAGCTAGCATTTAGTGCATGTTTTCTAATGAGCAAAATATGCACTGTGTGTGAGCTATAGCTTAACTTGTAATAATTTATATAAAAAGGTGCTGTCTTGCTCCTTTCCCAAGCTTTCCTCTCCTTTCTCTCCCTTTCCTCTTTCCCCTTTTCCGCATTCTCACCTTTTCCTACTTTTACCCTCTTTTCCCATTTTCCTTCCTTTCTTCCCCTTTATTAGCCACTTTTACCTCTGCCTTTTCCGCCTACTCTCCTTCCCCATCTCTTTATTTCTCTCTCTCTGCTTTTTTTTATAAACATGAAAAATTCTCAGTCTCTTCCTATGTCTGAGCAAGATAAATGAACTAATTTAAAATATTTTCCATGCCTCATCTGTCCACTCCACAAGCTGTCAGTGAGCTTGGATTGGAGGCTTTCATGCCAATAGTCCACAGTGAGCAGTTGTATTATTTTGAAATAAGAATGTTGTTTCCATGGCAAACTTGGAACGCTTTGCAACTGTGCTGACATCCACATACTTTTGGGTTTATGCAAGAAAGATGATACTTCATGAGATTTTTTTAAGCAAAGGGTCATTTGCCTACCTGCCCAAGATAAAGTCATCATATTATTCTTTCATATTTGTATCTTTTGAGAGAAAGCAACAGGGAAAAAATAAAAGACGGAGAAAAAAACAGCTCATTTTAAACATGCTGTAATTTCAGGTTTTGCTTCTGCATTTTTTCCAGCAACCATTTTAACCAGTAAGTATATTAATAGCTAATATGTTTCAATTTAGAGAGAGCAGGGGTTTTGTAAATTTTTGTCGTGGCTAATCACTCCAAGACACTGCTCACACTCTTTTGCAATGGGATCAGATTATTCTAAGTATTTACTTAGTGAAGTTAGTACAGGACTTAGAAATGAGGGAAACATTTAGAAATAACTTACTGGTTTTGAGATACTACAAATTGATACATTTTAGATTGTTTAGGTTTTTAAACTTTATATACTTAATACATTTTAATATGTCTTAAAGAATGTCAGAACTTTTCTGTACTGCCTTATCGCTTTTGCCTGTTAAAATCCACTATTTTCTGGTTGGGTATAATGTTAACATCAACTCTGCTGAAAAACACATTTTGGCTTTTGGCTGAAAGCTTCAGAAATAATATTTTCTTTGTAAGCTATACATTCCCCCAAGCTTTCTAGAACTGAAAAAACAACCCCAACTTTCTATGATGCAGAACATGTTTAAATTCTGTATTTCTTGACTCATTCCCCAAATTAACACAAAGAAACAAATAAACAAACAACCTCAAAACAGACAAAAAATATCCCTTAACCCTCTACCCTGGAACAGCTCTTTATCTCCAGTTCAGACTTGTTCAGTTTTTCATATGCTCTTGTTTGCACCTGGAAATAGCATGACTCACATTTGCTCAATTTACTGTAGAGGTGCCATGTAGTTCTTGGCCAGTGGTATAACCACACTACAAGGTTTTATTTGTCCTTCTTTTCTAATAGTGTATTCTGTACACAATAGCTTCCCTTCAACAGAGAACAACTTGACAAGCAGCTGTGCCCTCATTCAGTGTACTTCACAAGCACAGTATTTTCTTTCGCAGAGGCAAAGTGCATTCACCTACATAATTGGCCATGACCCCTTCTTACCCAGAGGACATTATACTGAAGTCCATTCCCATTTTCTAATCTTTTAAGACACAAAGCAGCACATTACTGTCATGCTAGTAGGTAGATGAAATTTTGATATGTGTGCTTGTATTGTCATCAGAGGTTTCTGTCTGAGCTTGACAAGATTGTTGTTTCTAAACATTTGAACATGCATGTCCTAAATGCTATATGATTGTCTCTTTAGTAATTTTGTTTTTCTCTGTGTGTGTGTGTGTGTGTGTAAATACCTATTTAGTTTATTGGTATCACTTTACCGATTAGCAGTACTCAGAAGGCTAGAGAGTTTTTTAGATAAAAGATGGTGGTACCTTTATTTTGATAAAGACTGTCTTTGCATTTTTTCATTTCAGTAAATTGCTTTGGGGATATTGCTAAGAATATAATCCTTTTAATGTCGCATCTCCATGTTCTAATTTTAATTGCTCTCTTATTAAAATGTTAAATTCTGTCTGTGCGTTTGAATGTATTCATATGAAGTATTATAAAACAATTATTATAAAATAAACTATATAGAAGCAGTGATCTTCTCTGTACTAAGTATAAATAATGATGTTACTTTTTCAGAGCAGTGCTTTGCTTTACATGACAACTCATGCAGGAGGGGAGCCTGAAGTGGCCACGCAGTCTTAAAGTTCTCTAATTATTGTTTGTTAAGGACTTTTCTGAGTTAGGAAATTATGGATGACTTCTCTAACTGCACTGTGTAGTCATGCTCTGTTTTTGTTTGGGATCTGTCTCTTTTGAATTCTCAATAATATAAAGTCTGCCACTGGAATTTATCTTGGTTGGATTTGCTGAAAAGAACCTGGGGATCGTGGTGTAGAAGTTAAACATGAATCAGCAGAATGCCCTTGCGGCAGAGAGGGCCAGCTGCATCCTGGGCTTCATTTGTAAAGCAGTAGCTGGCCAGCCCAGGAAATTGATCTACTCTTCCCTTTTATGTGGTATTTGTAAGACTGCACCTGGTCTCCCCATTATTGACATACAGGAGCAAGTCCAATAAAAGCACACTGAGATGGTCAAGGCTGGAGCACAGGCGGTTATGTGGAGAGGCTGAAGAAAGTGGGTCTGTTCAGCCTAGGAAAGAGACACCTTTTGGCAGAGATCTTACTGCTGTTTACGACTAGGTAATCAGAGGGTAAAGGGAAGGTGGAGACAAGTGGTTTCTGAAGATGCACGGTGATAACTTGAGAGGTAAAGAACACAAATCAGAACCTGGTAAATTCCAGGTTTTGGTGGTGTAAAGAAAGGGTTTTCTTCCTATGAAAACTGGTGGTTTAAAATCTGAACAGGTGCCCAGCAAAGTTGAGGGATCTTTGTCCTTAGAGGTGTTCAAAACTCAGCTGGACAGGCCTTGTACAACCTGATTTAGGTCTGCTTTGGCAAGGTGTTTGAATACAGACCTCTGTAGGTCTCCTTCAACCTGTTATTCTTTGACTCTCTGGAAATAGTTTTGATCTCATTTTGCACAGTTGTCTCTTGGGTTAAGAAATAATGTGTTTGTGACTGGATAACTGGAGTGCAGAAAAGAATCTGAAGATGATCGTTGCCTTTGATTTTCAGTAACGCACATAGGAGTCGGCTGGGAAGAGTGCAGTTGCAATATAACACTGGGGCCCCTAACTATTGTATCTCATGGAAACTGCAGCAGTGAGGCAGTGAGTTGCTGCCTCATCACGTTTTCAGCCTAAATAGCCTTTCACAGCTTATCAGGTGTTTAGCCTTTGTGTAAATGGCAAATGTATTCAAACTGGTCCATGCAAATCTGAAGCAAAGTCTTAACAAAAATGCTTTCTTCCTGGAGAACAAAGAAACAGAGAATCTTTCCCATCTCCCATATTTATCTTCCTGGAATTTTGCTCCTCCAGTAGTAGTATCAAGCATTTCTTCTTAATTTCAGCTTGCCTGAAAGGTGTATTGAATATAGGCATGAAGCTTCTATAAAATTACACTTTTTAATGCTGTGTATTTAGTTGTTTGTATCATAGAATCATCGAATGGTTAGGGTTGGAAGGGACCTTAAAGATCGTCTAGTTCCAACACCCTACCATGGGCAGGGACACCTTCCACTGAAGGTAGAAAGTCCTGTTCAACCTGGCCTTCTACCAACACTTCTATGGATGGGGCGGCCACAGCTTCTCTGGGCAACCTAATATACAAGCTAAGAGGTAAAAATTATGGGGGAGGAGCGGGGGGGGGGGGGAGAAAACCAAAACCAAAATCAAAAGAAGACATGCAACTTTTCAAACCTACAGAGGAAGAGACATAATCCGGCAAAGAAATTTGTTTTGTCCTGTAATAAAAACACATTTGAAAAAGTATATATGAATACACGAAAACTAGAGTTAAGCTAAAATCGTGAGTCTCCTTATAAAGTGAAGTTTCACAGTCACACTAATATTTTAGAAAAGAGGTAGATATAAAGAAGAGTGAGGATGACTAAATTCTCAAAGTGTCACCTGCTGTGTATGAATCTGAAAGGAATGGGGGGATATTCTTGTGTTATATATAGTCAGTAACTATGTGCTAGCAGAATATTCATCATATATGTAGTGATTCTTCTTTTTAAAGGAGATAATGATTGAGTATTTTCCTTTTAGTATTTATCAATAATAGACTTTGAGGAGACAGTAGAGGTATGTGTATATGGCGCTTTAATCAGTAGATCTCTCGGGTAGGATTAGAGACCTCTCAAGTACTTCCTGGGTATCTCCAACAGCATAGAACAGTAATGGTACTGCCGTAGTCTGGAAAAAGAGTAGGGACTTAACTGCAGTACTTGGCTTGAAGTCTAATTACAAATATTGAGGTCTTCAAGAATACTGAAACATAATACAGGAACATAAACCTTTTCAGGCACTTTCTAAATTAAGAACTTCTTCACTGAGTGTTTAGTTTTCTTTCATTATTTTTTTCTCTTTTAACTTACAGTGTAAGGACTTTTCCATTACAGTCACACAATCTGTGCTTCGGAAGAGCCAAGGTTTTTTTTTGGTTGTTTTTTTGGTTTTTTTGTTGGTTTTTTTTTAAACTCTACACTGTGTGTATGTCCTTACTTTCCTATGAATTAAAAAACTATTGGTACCTTTGAAATATTAGCTGTATACTGTGATTAGTCGTAATTTTGGCAAGTCCTGATAATATTTTATTTTATCTTAAAATTGTGTACTCACTGAGTAGTAGGAAATTACAATTAATTTTCTACAGGCATTGTCTTTTTTTTTTCCCCTCTGAGGTACTGGTCATTATGTTTGAAATACTAGAGGGATGCAAAATAGTCTCTTTATACATTATCTAACAATATTCTTAGTTAATTTTATATAATTATCTAAACATGCTGAACAAAGAAGTGGACTAGATGATCCAAGAAACTCTTTTTCTTCACATGTTCTGATTCTAAGTTCTTTCAGTTTAATAGCCGAGCTACTCAGATTGGTTTAGTTTAATGAGGACTAAAAGGAAACATAAAATGAAAAAAAGTAACGAGCTTGTTTCCATAGAAACACACTATGCTCCCTGCCAAAATTAAGTGCTGACTTTGTATTCTGAAAGATGATTATACAGACAACATGTGCTCACTGATCTGCAGATAATGTGTCAAATGTCTTCATAGTGTGCATCTTCTGATTACGTTGTGCATCATTAACAAATCTTTCTGCCAGTACTTTGCTACCAACTCTTGCAGTATGACTCAACTATAATCTTTTCTCACTTCTAATCCATGTTATGGCTTTGGACTGGAGATAGAAAAGATTAGTTTCATTGTGCATTTTATACTGTATTTCTGAAGTCATAACAGCTGGTAAGCTGGTGAAGCTCCTTCTGTCAGTGTTCTCTGTAAAATCTTTGCTCTGTTAAAATCTATAAGTATTTTACTACTTGTTACAGTATGACCAACATTTCATATCTAGCCTATGATCATACACAACAGCAGTATTGCTTGTCTGGTGTTACAAATTCTGAAGCAAAGCAGATTCTCTACAAAATGCAGAGGCTCTAAGGCAGATCTTATAAGAAAAAAAAAAAAAAACAACCCATGATTTTTCATTAATTTCCTAAACTTTACAATGGTGTCTTTGTGTTAGTGTATATTTCTGATGATACCTCAAGGGTCAAAAATGCCAAATATATAACAGAGCATGAGACCATACAATTCAGTTAATGACTGAATTGTTAATAGTTAATAGTTAATAACCGCCTGCAGCAGTAGAAGAGCTCTTATGGGTTTATTTTTAGTAGTATTTGGAAATCTAATAATTTTTAGAGGCTCTCTAGAAGTAGCTTCTTTTTGCAAAATTTTATGCCTTACTATAATGAGCTTCTTCACATAAGTCATTCTTCTTGCCAAGGCCTAGAAATATTTTTGAGAGAATTCATTACTCCAGATTGTTTCCTAAAATCCAGTCCCAGATTTCTGCTATAATCTCACTTGTGCTTTTTTTCATAAATCCTTGCATCAGAAAGCAGTGGTACTGTGTTTAATTCATGATCCTGCTAACGACTGGAATTTTATTTTGTAAATATTACTCTTTTAAGGGAAGCAGCACCGAATTCTTTATATAAGGATGCATAAAAATAATTATGAAAGCTATCAATGGTCTTTCTTCTGCAAAATACTGGCATCCAGTTTCTTCAGACTTGTTCTTTAAAATACATACTGTTTATATATTTGCAACCTATTAATATTAAAGATCTATTCCATGATTATGAAATCCATTTGCAGCATAATATTCTTCACTTTAGGGGCAAAAAGAGGTCATTTCACTATCTAGAAAATTGCAGTACATTGTTCTGTCCTATATTCTTAATCTCCAGTTATATAAACAATTTTATTTATTCTCCATTTTGCATTTGAATATCTCTGATTAAGATTGACACTGGGCTACATCCCCCATTGTCTCTGCTTTTCACTACTATCTAGCAAGCATTAAGCCAAAATGACATTCTTCCTAGCTATCTAGGATGTTGAATTTGCTTTAGTTGTTAGGAACAACTGTAGTTTCAGGCTACCAAAAAACTGTCAGTCGGGCGTTGAATTAGCATGATTGTATATTAGTAAGTATGCCAAGCTTTCAAATTTCACAAGTAGCAAGTAACATACCTAAATATGAGGTTCACCCAAACAGAGTGGTGTTTAGATTCTGTCCACTGCAGGAATGATTCAAGATTGGTTCCGTTTGTCAGACTTCAGGGAGGAGTAGGCGGGAGAGTGAAGCTTCGAAAGTCTTCACAAGCAGTGATTCCCTTCTTTCACTCATCATATTGGTGCCTTTTTCCTTTGATCACTTTCAGTGTTTTGTTTTGGGTTTTGGTAGTTTTTTTGCTTTTTTTCTTTTCTCCACGTTTATCACTATATTTCTCCACATTATCCATAAAATCATGGAATAATAGAATAGTTTGGGTTGGAAGGCACCTTTAAAGGTCATCCAGTCCAACCCCTGCAATGAGCAGGGACATCTTCATCTAGATCAGGTTGCCCAGAACCACATCCAGCCTGGCCTTGAATGTCTCCAGGGATAGGGCATCCACCACCACCTGTTACAGTATTTTACCACTCTCATTGTAAAGAATTTCTTCATCACATACAGCCAGAATCTTCCCTCTCTTTGTTTAAAACCATCACCCCTCGTCCTATCGCAGCAGGCCCTGCTAAAAAGTCTCTCCCCATCTTCCTTATAGGCCCCTTTAAATGTTAATAATATTAATTTATTATTAATTAATTGTAATTCCAATTTAACATTATTAACATTGAAAAGGTGAAAAAAAGTAATTTAAATTCATATCTTGTAAAGCCCCAAATGAGAGTTTGAGAATTGCATTAGTAGTTAGAAGCTAGGGAGGGAAAGGAAAGAAATGCCAGTATGGGTCAGACACAATTGGCTGCTTATAGCTAATACACAGCTTGGTATGTAGCTCTGCTAAGGTTCCAAAAGTCTATGCAAAGCAAACTTTTATAGTTTGCTTTTCCTTTATTCTATGTTTTCTGATTTTATTAATCAAACATGGTAGGTTAACTACTGTTTGGCTTACAGTTTCAAAGATGAAGGCGCTTTTCCTCATATCTCTGAATGGGAGCCATGCTGTCTGATACAGTTATGCAAGCTTGGAATTTACTTGTACACCTTTTCTTTGTGCATATATGTACTTTTCAAAATTCATGCCTAAATTTGAGAACCATTGTAAAGCTGAGGTACATCTGTGTCAGCTCTTTCAGTCGTACTTTTACAAAGGGCACAGCATCTTACCAATAACAGGAGACCTACTTCACTATTTGTCAACCTTGATTTTTTTTTTGTGCATCTGAAAGAAGACCGATTTTCAGGATTTTTCTGGTATTCCACAAGCTCAGGGAGAAATAGGATTTGTTTGTTCCCCCACTCCTCCTTATATATAAAGTAACTCTTTTTCCGCCTTGTTAATATCCATGATCTTAATCTTTTTCGTGCCTAAAAAGTGTACGAGTATAGCACAAAAGATTAATGTGTTTGAAGTTAGCCAATGGAACAGCTACTTTCCTTGTATTTGGCAGTGAGATGGATTCATCTTATGGTTAAAACATGGGAAGTATTTTCACTTTCTTCGTGGGACTTGAAGTCTGCATTCACATAATTACATATGGCCAAGCAGTATTCCTTTTATACCAGAGTAAATCAGAAGTAATTTAACTTTTCATCAGTATTACAGTAATTCTACACCAGCACAGAAATAAGAATATGGTCAATAGTAATTTAACAGCTTTTTTTTTTTTTTTTTTTTTATTTATTTTTTCAGTACTTTCAAGTTGCAACTCTGGAAAGTACTGGGGAATGACTGTACTTACAGTGTGGCAGTTTGTCTAATACATTCTTATTAAGTTAACCTATGCAGAAGAGAACAGAGAAGTCAGTCTCTTTTACAGAAAGGGATGAAGTTTTGCTCTAACTTCTGGATTTGGCCATCCCACTTAATGTGTTACATTTTCAGTTTTCCTGACTGTACTTCAAGCTTCCCTTCCAGCATCTCTCACTGTCCTTATGCTGCTTTTATTTTTCTCCACTTTCCCACTTCTGAAATGTGGTATTTTTTAAAACATTAAAATGGAAGAATAATTGTACATATGTATAGTTCTAAGTGCATCTTTTTCTGAACCATTACTCATTTAATGTTATATTTTAGATTTCTGCATCTCTCAAGTTTTTATGATACCTTAGTAAGATGCTGAAGAAACTTACAGCCACATTGTAGTGTTTTCACATTTGCTGCCTTGCGCAAGTGCAGGCCATAATTTAAGGGTACCAGAATTTCCTGCTGTAACATGCTTCCTCCAGTTACTGCTAATTTAGCTGCAGTTTAGTTTTTTACCCCTTTTCCGCATTCTTTCTTTGTTCGTTAAGTGGACTGGTTAATTTGTATGTATATCTTTTTGAAAGAGCATTCAAAAAGAGCTGTCTGTTTTCATGAACTCAGTGTCTAGACATTACACACAATAGGTTTCAATTATATTTTCTTCCTGAAATTCCCATTTTACTTGGTTCTGAATGTATATATTTTGACTTATCTGAAAATGGCTTAATGCACATGAATATAAATGAGATACCAGCATATCAGTGAAGTGTCTGGAATATTTCTTTTGATGGCAAAATTACCTTTACCTCTTACTAATCTTTCAGACCTGATGTTACTACAACAGACAGAGCTGAATTCTGGTCCTTTTAGTGCATGATAGGTAAAATTATAACCAAGTTCCAGATGCCAGATGCTACTCTTGTTTCTGCTTCTGCAAAGCCATGCAGGCTATTAGCTTTCACAGTGTGGATATGAAGGCAGAGTTTTTCATGTTCACAATGATGTGTGAACTAGAACTCAGCATGACTGATGAGCTTGACAGGGCTAGCACTTGCAAAAAGCATTATTTCAGTCACAAACTGAGTATTAGAAGTCATTGAAACTATCTTAGTGCTGAATTATATAGTAAAATTCCTGCAGATTTTCTTCAGAATATGGAAATTAACGGACAATAGAACAGAATTCTCTGGTAACCTGGTAAGAAGAATTTGATGTGAGTTAACTTGAAATACTTGGGATTATTAACCATACAGTAAAAATAAAAAAGAATTACTTATGTTCCTAGCATAGGCAGACAAGAGGGTGCTTAACAAAGTCAGTGATGAACAAATTTAGAACAAATGGAAGTAGTCAGTATTCCAGCAGTATGTTTTCAAATTATTAAATTCACTGTTATGTGTCATTACATAAAATGTCTTTATTTTAGAACAGCTGAGATAATTTTATTATCATCAGTAAGAGTTACATTTTTGTTAGCCATGATGAGAGTTATCAGAGGAAAGTTCCTGTATGTGGTATGAGACAGTTGTTACAAAGCTACCTTGTAAATGTTGGTTCTTTTGCCATGCGTATTGCAAGGTACAAGATGTAGTTATTGAAGCACAGATAACTTTTCAGTCCTTAAGATACTTGCAGAAGTGACCGGACTTCTTGTAGTATGGTAAATACTCTGTTTATTTTGCTTCTACAGAAATGTATCTTGTGCAGACAAAGAATTAAGAAAATCTCTGGTGCTTGCATTCAGTGCTCATATGGACGCTGTCCAGCCTCTTTCCATGTTACCTGTGCCCATGCTGCAGGAGTGCTGATGGAACCTGATGACTGGCCATATGTTGTCTATATCACATGTTTCAGGCACAAGATCAACCAAAATATGGTAAGGAATTTGTTTCCTTATTTGTTAAAAAATAAAATTACAGAATTGAAGTATGTTTCCACAGAATATGGAAGAAAGGATCCGTGTGATCGATTGTAATATCTCCATCTATCGTATTTCCATACATAGCAAACTATTACACCTTGAAGTTTTTTTCTTTTACCGTTACCTGGGAGAAATGGTACTTAATATGCCTAACACATTTTTGGAAACACAACCAGGATCTGGTTTTACCTAGTTTTGACAGTAAACAGTGAAACAGTTTTGTCTAAAACAGTGAAGCAGCCCTATTTTTACTTGTTTCAACAGTAAAACCAGGGCTGTTCTACCCAAAAATTTTCTACCATCTGTTTGGGGCAAGTATTTAGGAGGTGGGATTTGCATCAGTAGCTGGGAAGTCATTCCCTGATCAAGTAGGACTTTCTGCATAATAGTTTCTTCTATATGTTCTCTCTATGTTGTGGCCACTTCCTCAGCCCCTTAAGTTTTTCACCTTCCTCCGGTATAACTGTTTCTTGATTCTGGAGTCCCCTTGTGCTGTTAAACAATGCACGTGATTTTCTTCACCTTATTCTCTTTTATGATACTAAATAGTAAATGTGCTGAAGTTTTGGATTTTTTCTGCTATGTTTATACAGCACTTAATGTAGAGGTATATCTATCCTAAAGAGACTTTTTTTTTTCCCCCGGCATTTTTGTATTATTAATAGAAAAACTACAAAATGCTAATGAAAAGCAGTAGGTTGTTTAAACAAAATTCGTACTTTCAATCTAATGTAAAACAGTGCAGACTTTCTTAGTGTACACTGTATCTGGAACAGAAAAGAAGCTATTATTATTTTGAATGGTAAGAAACAAAACACATAGCTGAAAAAAATACATTAGTAATACAGTAACATGGAATCCAAGAAAATCCGCTTTTTCATGCTGGCTTTCTTGACCTATATTAGGCAGTGTCAAAGATAAAAACACCAGACACTAACTGGGGAGAAACAGGACTTTGTGTGGCTACTATTTTAGAGGTTGTGTGAAGGATGTTCAGAGTATCTTGAATGAGACTATCACATACTTCCCTGAAACTCAGCACCAACCTCTTTGAAAATTTGTGGTGTCAACTTTTTTTATATGGCTGAAATAAAAATCAGATTTGCAGAAGAGAACAAACATGCTCTTGTATTCTCATTGGGCCAAAAATTGGAAAGATCAGCTATTTTGTTAAAGAACCTTTTTCTGGGATATTCTTCTCTTCTGGGACAAATGAGATTGCCATATGTTTGTATATGCTGGGTTTTATACTCTGTCTTTTGGATAATTAATCGTATCTTTAAGCCTTTGGAAGTTTTTTCACCATTGGTTTTCTTCTATGCTTTTCTTAGCTATTAGCTATTTCTTCATGCAGAAATTACATTGCATCTCACTGTTAGGCATAGCAATATGTCTTACTTCTAATGAACTTCTTTAGTTTCTGTTTTGTTTTAACTTCCTTGCTTGAGAGCAGAACAGGGGAATTGCGCAGACTGAAGTATTTTAGTAACTTTACAAATTTTTACAGGAATCAGATTTTCTTGTCAGCAAAAAACCCCAACATTTCCTCTGTTTTTTAGCAGTTGAAAGCATCGTACATAGAGCAAGGACACTTATGTCACCTCATTTCAAGGAAGGAAAATAAAATTGTCTGGTTTTACGCTAACATAGCCTCTAGATATTGTGCCTAAATGCTCAGTGAATACCTCTGATTGCTGCTTTCTTCAAGTTTTAAAAAAAATATCTAACAACCCAAAACTAAACAACTGAAGGGTGGCTTCTGTGCGCTAGGAAGACTTATGACATATATCTATAGTGGTATTGTAATGTGTAAATCAATGAGGACGCTCAATAAAAAAGGTGCAGATAAATGTGTATTGTTACTACTATTAGAATCATAGAATGGTTTGGGTTGGAAAGGACCTTAAGATCATCTAGTTCCAACCCCCCTGCCATGGGCAGGGACACCTTCCAGGGCCTTAAACACTTCTAGGAATGGGGCATCCACAACTTCTCTGGGCAACCTGTTCCACTGTCTCACCACCCTCATAGTGAAGAACTTCTTCCTAATGTCCAATCTAAATCAACCCTCAGTTTAAAGCCATTACCCCTTGTCCTGTCATTGTTTGCTCTTATTAGTGTATCACTTCACATCAGGTAAGAGCTTGTTGCAATGATGAGGTGAAGTACGCATCCAAATTATTTATGGCTGTCATCTCAACCAAATTGTGTCCAAATTATTCAGCAATATAGTTTTAGAAGTATATATTTAGAATATATTTTTCACTGGGGATCAGATTCTGTATTATCTTCAGGATTTTTTCCTAAAGTATCATTTTAATTTCAACCATGGAAAACACCGGCAGGTGTTCTGATTAAAAAAGTCATCAAAAAGATAATCAAAAGTGAAAGCATAATCCTTGCATCCATATAGTGCTGCCAAAGGAAGTAAATGTGCAAGTACCAAGAACTGGACTTTTTAGATGTTGATATTACTTTTCAAAAACAGGTTCTTTACAGATCCATGGATTCAAAGCTAAACATGTCTCTTCCATTTGCTGAAGGTACAGCTTTAGAAATAACACAAAAATTTGCTAGCAGAAAAGTTGCTTTGTACAGAATGTTTTTGATTATTCCTATCACGGCTTATATTATTTTGTTATGTAAACTGGAGTGTCAATATGCAAGGAAAGCTCTGTGGTTTACTACTTACAGGCAGTAGGTTGGGGTTTTTTTCATTTTTTCTCTTGGACTGTGCTTGTCTCTGGGCATGAAACATATCCCTCACACCTTTTTGTCATCAAACTGCAAGAACACTTGGAAGCATGGTTGAGAATAGGTGCTGCAGGTGGATATGTTTTGATTATAAGAACTCTTGTGCACAAGGAAATAAAAAAGAAGAAAAAGAAGTTGTATGAATCCATACTAACAGGAAAAACAAAGTTCCCAAAAGATCCATACAAGATTAGCAAAGACAGCACTGAGGGTCAGAGGAAGCCAGCTGAGGCAAATATACACTCAGGTGATGTGTCATTTGGAAAGTGTGATCGGAAGAGGCCACCTAGCCAGCCCCAGTTACGTGCATTTTGAAGACTATCTTTAGAAGGGGCAAAGACAGGAGTTGCAAAAACCCACTGGATAGGAGTTGCAGAAACTTACTATTGCTGCCTTTTGAGCTATTTCGAATTGTCTTCTTCTGTATTGGCCATTTCTTAGCACTGTTGCACAGGGAACAAAGGGTTGCTTTCAAATGAAAGCTGCAGACCCTTTTTCTGCTGAATACCTCAGTAATGCAGTGAATGTCATTGTTTGCCACTGTCTGATAACTACTGCCCATCTCTTAACATTTCAGTGAGACTAAGGCATACCTTAGGAAGGACATATTACCCAAAAATCGTGAGCCAACATAGTATTGAAATGTCATGCATCATTTCTATGCTTAAATTGGAGTTCTGAGAAGTAAGCTTAAAATGATGATGAGAGTTATGTTCCTTTATAAAGTAGGTTTCAGAATTTTGAGGATTCTCCACTAAAAACTGTAGAGAGAGAAAGTTTGTAGATATTTAGATATACATCAAATGCCTATTTCATGATGGCTATTACGATTTCATATACTATAGTTTGTAGTGTTTATTTTAGAGAGTGTCCAAGGTCAGGCTGGACAGAGTCTTGGGTGACATGGTTTAGTGTGTGGTGTCCCTGCCCATGGCAGGGGGGTTGGAACTAGATGATCTTAAGGTCCTTTCCAACCCTAGCTATTCTATGGCTCTGTGATTCTATATATTTTATTTAACAAGATTTTTGTGTCTTGTCATTCAGAAAATGAAGGAAAAGGTAGATTATCCCTCTTACCTTACTGACTTTTACACACAGAAGGGGAGGTTAACTATTTTTCTTTGTATCTCATTGTTTTCTTTATTTCTGCCATTATATTAGTTCATTCTTGGCTTAGGTACTGTTAAAGAAAATCATGCTTTTTAAACCACTCAACAAGCTGGTAACTGCCACAGCTGTTTCTTTAATCTGATAGACTCCCTTATGTAACAACTGTCCTTACTGATCAAAAATTGCATTCTGAACATCAATAAATTCTTAACATTTTCTGGCAGGAAATGTTTTCTGGGACATGCAATCAATTACAGAGTCTGCTTGTCAATATTTTTTGTGAGAAATAAATCAAGAGTCCTACCAAGATAACAGAAAAAAATAATCTTCTCCTTGAGCTAGGTTGCGTTTCTGTTGTTTATTATTTGTTCTAATGAGCAATGGCATTTCTTCTCTGAAAATTTTATCATTAAATAAGCCTGTATTGTCTCTTAAAATATATTTTGCCTTCTGTCTTCTCTGAAAAGTTCCACCTTCAAGCTTTAAAAACATTTAAACCTTGTTATAGAGCTATTTCAGCTTCTGTAATATATTTTTTTTTCTTTTATCTCATATAAGTAGATCAGTTAATACTCTCCAGTTTTCTTCTTATCTCTCCTCCCCTTTCTGCCCAAATAACTGAATAGACTGAAGAATGGAAACTTAAATTAACATACATGTTTATGTATGTTTCAAGATTGTGTAAAAAGTTCTATACTCCTGTGATAATACCAGTAAACTGTTATTTATGTAGTTAATTATACTACTTAGTCTAACTACAGACAAGTAAAATGAGGAAGAAACAATTTTGTTATACATGTGAATGGTTAAATAATTTGTGAGTATGCTCAGAACATTATTTCTAGCTAAATTTGACGATGCTTTAGGAACATCATTGGGTTTTACTATCTGAGATGACCTTAGCTAAATCCTCTAAATGCGTATGTCAAGCAGAGCTCTGACACACAGAGATTTAGCGAACTGCCTCCAGAAATGGTACAGAATATTTGTATTTTGCTCTTAGTTTGCAGGAGCAAAGAGGTTTAAAAATTCTAAATCCCAGAAACTGGTCAAAGACAGACACATGATAGTGACTACAGACTCTGCAAAAACAGAAGTGTTCAAGTTTAGGGTGAGTTTTTTCTCTGCCCCAGAAGCATTGACATTGCTATTAATGCTTGGAATCTTAACAAAAGCTGTCATTGTTTTTCCCTTTGCTATTAATTCTAAAAATTGTACAACTGTAGCATTCTCCAGCTTTTCACAGACATTTTTTAAGATTACTATATCGACTGAAGAATTCACTGCCTGTTAAGGTTTGAAAAGCAGTGCTAATTGCTTTTCAAACTAGAAATTGAGTAATTACTTTAGAATATGTAATAAAATATTTCATGCTGTTTATATATAAAATAAACATAAATTTAGAAATATATAAATATTTAGATTATTTTTATTCATTATATTCATTTATTCTAAATTAAAAAAATATGCTTAATATATACTAGTGTAGTTGACCCTTGTAGTAGCATTTTCCATTAAAAGAAAAGTTCAACAGCTCAGATATCACCAAAGCCACAATAACTCACTTTTCAATAATCAAATGGACATTTGTGAGGTAATGAATAGGCAGCCAGGATCATAAGAAAGAAGTGTCTTCCTTGTGTTGTTAGGATGAGAAGCTCTTGATTTTATTTTTTCTGGTGAAGAAGGTTGCTTTTTAAGTGCCTTGGGGATATATTAGCTGGGTACTGAGATTTAACACTCATCAGCTGCAAAAATATTTTTGAGTGCTGCGATTTGCTATTCTTCAAATGCCATTTGTTTTCTCATAAAATGGAGAAACTTTCTATGTAAAACATTTGTGTGATCACAAGTGGAAGGAACAATTTTGCATTTGAAGTTTTTATATTGAGTGGTGTTATGAATTCTGTTTTGACACCAATAAATTTCTGATGAGTAACCTGGTATTTTAAAATTACTTCTTCTTTTGAATTCTTCCTTTTTTTCAAGAGAGCTAGAGCATGTGAGAAAGCCATTACAGTCGGGCAGACAGTCATCACAAAACACAGGAATACACGATACTACAGTTGCAGAGTCATAAGAGTGACATCTCAACTTTTCTATGAAGTGATGTTTGATGATGGCTCTTTCAGTCTGGATACTTTTCCCGAAGACATTGTAGTAAGTACTTTTGTCAGATACCTGTTCTTTTGTTGTTGGTGTTGGATTTTTGTTGTTGTTGATCTTGGGGTTTTTGTTTTGCCCTTTTTTTTTTTTTAGTTTGGTTTGGTTTGTTGGATTGTTTGTTTTTTGGTTGGGTTTGTTTTTTGTTTTTTTTTAAATTAGGGAGTTGGAACTTCTTTTGACCTTGAAGAGATAATGTCTTAATATTCAGTTCATGTTTGCTACTTTAGCCGCTGAGAATGATTATTTTCTAATGGGCTTCCAAATCTTGGTTGTTCTAATCAGTCTTTGCCATTTTACCAAATGAATAAAAAATAATCTTAGAAAATCTTTTAATTAAATAAGAAATATGTATTTAATAAAGGGTGTGAGAGAGGGAATTCCATATATCCTTCTCTGTCTCTCAGAGATAATTTGCAAAAATTCCTTGCAGAGTAGAAAAATCCTGCTGCAATGGGAAGAATAACTCTCAAGAATCTGTTCTAAAAACTTGTTTACACTTTCTGATATTTAGTTTGTAAGATTACGTTATTAATGATAATAATCATCAGGGAGACAAATGTGTAGTTTATTGCATATCCAAAAAGAAATTGAGATTTTGATTTCCCTTATGCACTTGCGTAAACTACCATGTTTCTCAGAACTGTTAAAGGACCATATTGTGCACTTAGGACATAAGAAGAAAAATTCCAGACAACTGGGGAAAGATTCTGTTTCCCTTCACATTTGCAATGAATACATTGGATGTTAACCTTCATTGTGTTCATCACGTGCTGCTTGACTTCTTCCTCATGATAACTCTAATCCTTGTTTATTTCATGACCCTCTGAGTGTTTTTGCTGAATTCATATTTTTTCTGCAGCTCCTACAAAAAAATCTCTAAAAGTTTAAGCATTCAATGGAATGCAAAAGTGCTGTTTGTTGCAAGACCACTTTTCACTTAGCCCCATGGCCTGTTCTGTATGTAGTGGGGAAAAGCCTGGCGTATGCAGTGGTGAGAAAGAATATACACTTTTGTTGTGGTTTAAACCCAGCCAGTAACTAAGTCCCATGCAGCTGCTTGCAGACCTTCCTCTTCCCTTCTCTCTGGGTGGGATGGGGAGGAGAATCAAAGGAATGTAAAACCCATGGGTTGAGATAAGAACAGTTTAGTAACTAAAGTATAATATGCTACTACTACTAATGATAATAATAATAATGATAATTATAAGGGAAATAACAAAGGAAGAAAATATAAGACCAAAAGGAGAAAAGGGAAAAAACAACAATAAACACAAGTGATGCACAATACAACTGCTCACCACTTGCCAACTGATACCCAGCCCGACCTGAGCAGCGATCTGAGCCTTCTGGGTAACTCCCCCCAGTTTATATACTGGGCATGATGTGCTGTGGTATGGAATACCCCTTTGGCTAGTTTGGGTCAGGTGTCCTGTCTCTGCTTCCTCCCAGCTTGTTGTGCCCCTCCTCACTGGCAGAGCATGAGAGACTGAAAAGTCTTTGATCAGAGTAGGTGCTACTGAGCAACAACTAAAACATCAGGCTAAATCCAAACCACAGCACTGTACTAGCTACTAGGGAGAAAATTAACTCTATCCCAACTGAAACTAGGACGGCTTTGAAGTTCAAGTGACACCACTCTAGGAGTACTCTATATTTTTCTCCCGTGAAAGTCTTTGAGCTGTTCTGTTTTCTGCAGGCCTAACATTTTCCTGGAAGTAGCACTAGGTGACATATACATCAGTGGAAATGATACTGTTGTTCTTAGAGGCTTCTTAGTTATTGAAAAGTCTGATGCCTTTTGAAAATATGGTATTTGAAAGGGTGCATTTCAGAGCAGTGTATGGGGATTGAGCTGTTTACTTTCTACTGTTCCGAATAGAAGACAGTCAGCAAATCCCTCTTACATGTCTTTGGAAATTTATCCTTTAATTCGAAACACTCCAAAAGGCTCATAAAGACATTCTGATTTAGGATGACCAACATATTAAACAAATATATTGTTGTTAGAAACCCTTTTTTGTGTATGCCTGCATCGAGGTTCTGGTAAGGCAGAGATGAGAAACTGCTTGCTGCCCTAGTGGGGTAGTCTGATCTGAAGCTAAGAATAAATGTAATCATGTCTAGATATGCCTCAGTGCTTCTGAGATAGTGGATGAACAACATATAATTGTTTGATGAAAACACCAAACGAATTTCACATTCCTTAGAGAAATCTTGTGTTTTCATTAGATAATATACCTGCAGCAGTTACTGGAAGGGAAAGAAAAAAAAAAAAAAAAAAAAATGTTTTTTCTTCTGCCTGGACTAAAACTTGCTAATCCATGCAATGTGCGTATCAGGTGTTAGTGCCTCTGGGAGGACTTATTCATCAAATCTGGTGTGAAAGCAATGTTGCTGCTTATTGAAGAACTTATTTTTTCTAATCTGTTTTCGCTTTTCAACTAGCTCACAAAGATAGCAGCAGCTTTCTGCTTTTCCAGTATGTGCTGAATCCACTACATAATTTCAGCTCAGCTCACAATAGACCACAATTCCAATGTTCAGACACAGTGATTTATTTTTAAGGGGAAAAATAGGGAGCAGGGAAATTTCAGTCTCAAAGCCTCATGAAACTGATTGTGTGTGAGCATTCAATAACTACCAAAGCAGGGTATGCATATGTATTTCTCATATGTGTTTTTCTTGGTTTGTGTTAGCATTTGCTAAATAGTTGGTTTGGGTTTTATTTTAACGTGTAGGTGTTAGATACAGGCATAGCTATATAGATATTTTTATTTCAAGCTATTGCTTGCGTACTGTACCTGATTTCTACCTTGTCAGAATTTCTTAGAATAATCACACCTCAGTTACAATATATAAACCCATTACATAGCTTGTTGATGTGCTAACCAGTCAAGTGTAAGAGGGTGCAAAGAAGTGTATGGGTACAATTTTTTGCTGGAAGAAACAGCAGGACAACTTCCTCTGTGAGTCATGGAAAGACTGTGGTGAGGGGGGGAGTACATGGTATCTTAAAGGAGTTGAGATGACCGCTTCAGCAGTTAGTTTAACAATGCATGCACATAAGTGGGGAATGCATATGCTGCAGTCCTGAGTAACTGCTACCAACAGATAGCATGTATGTATGCCACTTGCCACTTCTTGGAGAGTTAATGTCACACAGCTCCCAGATCAGCATCAGGAGGAGTACTGTCCTACACAACAGGCAGATAGATTATGCATTAGGAAATACTTCCTTGGCCTGCTCATTTAGGAAGGTATCCCACAATACCATTTTCTTTTTTTTTTTATTTTATTTTTTTCACCTGTTAGTACCTGATGGACATATCACCACAGGTATGTCTTAGTAGTTGTGTTTCTCTATATACTGTGTTTGTCAATAATGCCTTAACAGCAAGTATATACATATATATGTCACCTCGAATCAGAGCTAAGGATGAAGTTGTTCTCATATTACCTTATTAAAATTCCAGCTAAACAGGGAAGCCTTGCAGTATACTTGGTCAGGAGCAGAAAGGTCCCACCAAATTATATTGATTGCAAGGAAGAGAGGAGGAAAAAGAAATAAAATTGCAGAGTCAGGCATGCTTTGATTCTGTGGGGCACAGCTCTCCTGAATTGTCAGACATCCTTCCAGGCCACTTGCCTCAATAAATGCCCTGGTCCTCTATTAGCCAGTTTACATGGAATTCTTTGCTGTTGTGGTTTCACCTTGTGGTTATCAAGCAAAACAGGTGAACAAACATGAGTGTGCTTACTGTTGCTGCCATCACGTAACCACAATGTGTTTTAGTTTTCTATTTAGTGTATAAATGTCAGGGCTCTCCACTGAGAAAGTAAAACTGATCTGTGGGTTGTCATTCCCACAATACAAATGGACTTTACTTGTTAAAATCTATAAATTGAATACCATCTGAAGTGGTATTGTAGATTATAGAATGCCGCAGTGAATGTTCTTTATAAGCTAGAGTGTCTTAAGAGTTGAAGGAGTGAGGTGTGTCTGGAAGGACACTTGGATGCTATATTCAGGAGATGCTATATTTGATTTGCAGAACCACAGTATGGTAATTTTCTGAGGTCCTGATTAAATCCAAAAAGCATGCTCTTGAAAAAGTATATTGCTTCAGGTTAAGACATTCAGACTGCAGCTGTCCAAAGCAGGAGCAAGGAATTATTTTTGCCTGTGTCAAATTGGTCCATCCAACATCTTGCTTGATTTTTCTTTTTTGTCTGCCATTGTTTTTTGAAATGGATGCCATCTTACCTGAAAAAATTCAAGCACAATAAAAAACCCTACCAAGCAGTGAATTTCTTAACATACCAACACTGATACCTGGAATCTTTAACAGAATTGTGCTGATACTGATGCAAGTACCCTCTTTCAGTAGTGGACCGAAGAGAGCCTTCAGTGTGAAGAGAATGGAGGAGATTAAGCTCTATCTTTGTGTCTATCAATACTTTAAATTTACCACTGGCAGGGGACAGAGTAGCAGGGCTATTGAGAACTCGTGACAGCCAAAGTACTTCACTGAAATTATCATGAAGGCTACAACTTACAGTGTGCACCTAAATTTCACAACTTCCAAAATTATTATCCTCTTCTTTCTTTGAAAAAAAATGAAGCACATTTTAGTTGCCAGTATTTGAAGAAAAAACCTGCTAGTATGATAGCAATGTAATTTGAGAAGTTATTAAAAAAACTCCCAACGATCATACCCCACTTTTCTCAGCCAGGAACCTTCTTTGTAATCCTCTACCTCTGTCCCAGCCCACAGATGCTCACTTTACACCCTACAAAATTATGAAAGCTTCAACATCTCATGACCCACACTCTACTGTATTCACATACTGTGTGCATACTTGCTAATTATGCTATCTTTCTTGATGACTGTGGACTCTGAGATTCTGAATGATCCTTCATGGTCTAAATATCTGGCAGGGGGTTGAAGCTGCATAGATATTTGTAATCTTGGAAGTCACTAAAGACAATTCCTGTAAAGTACAGGCAAAGGGGTCAGACTGAATCCAGATTGTCCCAGAGATAGTCTTATTAAAGTAATGAGAGACAGAATGTGTTTACTTCATCTTCCTTTCAGATGTAGAACAAATGGGCTTTAGCTGAATGGTTCACCAAAAATTATTTCCTACACAGGCTAGCTAAAGGGAACAGTGGTTTAAAACCATAATGTGCCATTATATAGGTGGGAGTTTTTGCATGTGCAGGCTAGAAAAGGTAGCTCACTTTTGGGGCTGTGAGTGTTGGTGTTGAGGGTGTAGCTTCAAGAACAGTCTTACTTCTTTGCAAGAACTTTTTCCTGATGACTTTGTCCGTGACTACTGACTTTCCCTGTTGCAATAAGTATGTGTCTGTATATTTCTATGTGGACACTCAAATCAGCTTCTCAATTTCTCTATATGTTAATACTTTTGCTGCAGCTTTTGGAAACCCATACTGCTTGTATGGTGGATATTCAGAGATACTGGGCTACCATGCCAATCTTGACAGTCCATTAATGTCCACCTGGACATAAAAAATAAAAGATTGATTCTAACCCTAATAATTTCCGAAGAAGGCTGTGTTTCTTGAAAATCTGTCTTACAAACCAGGTGTATGCAACTTTTCCTCCATCAAGCTTCTCTGGCATTTTAAATGACTAAACTCACTAGTTTCTAGCATTTTTTCCAGTGGTGTCTCTTCTGTATGCCTTTCTCTCTTTATCTCTTCTGGCAACTGTTTTCTGCTTGTCTGCCTGTTCAAATCAAAACTTTAAATAGTAGTGCGTACCTGCCTCCTTGTATGTGTGAAAGATCCATTAGACTTATGACAGACAATAATAGCTTTTTCAGTTTTATTATGCTGGCATGTAAATCTATAAAGAATCTCTAAAGAAACTAGAACTGTTGAATTTGCACTCTTTCTGGGCAATCTGTAGATACTTTGGATGCACTCCAGTATCACTATCACCAGCGATTTCTGAGAATGTGAAACAGAAAAGCAAGCAATGCATTTCTCAAGGTAACAAGAGAGTAGATTGTATTTGGTATAAACTTAGTCAGAAAGTCCTCAGAAGTATTTGTGTGATGTAGGCAAAGAGACCTAATGAATTATAAGAAGTTTAGCAATCTTTTTTTTATTTCTTAACAGAGACAACATCGAATCTCTGAGCTGAATAATGCATTACTCATGTTGTGCTGGCACAGTTTGTTTGCAGCATTATAAAATTACCTGCTCTGTAATTGAACTTACTAATCAGAAATTTGTATGCTGTGACCATTGACAGACAATTCTGCAAAATTCTGGAAAGCAAGTTTGAGATCTGCATGACATATGTCTCAGGAGAAAACTTGGGTTTCTTTGCCTGATTAGATAGATTTCTAAAAATTGTGTAAGATTTTATGGTGTTTATGGTGGTGGTGTTTTGGGTTTTTTTTTGTTAAATACTCCAAATTGTTAAATATCTATATACATTTTGAAGAGTTTAATTCAAGATTGTGTGAGCTGAGAAATATTTGTAACACTTTTTTGGTAACTATGAACTTTTGCATTGAATCTGCAAGTGCTGGTACAGAAAATGCTCTGCTTTTACACATTGCCTCTCCTCAATACTAACACAAATGAATTCCTGTTTTTAAAACTGTGGTCTTATTAAGTTAAAATCACACATTTTCAAAAGCAAAGACTAACTTCTAAGGCTTCAGACTGAAGGCTTTTATTCTATCGTTTAACTCCTGAAGCTCCAATACATCAAAAGATGCAATAATCTGATTCTAATCTGAATCTTGTTGTACAGCACTATAACCGTATCGATTTAAGTGTGTTACTTTCACTTTGCTCCGTTATGGAGACCAGAAGTGATTTTTCTGTGGCTCTTGTTTTTCGTTTGTTTCCTGTTACAGTAAAAAGACAGGCAACTTAATAGATAAGCATAAAAAATGAATATAGGATAGATTAAAGGCAAATTAAAGCTTCAAGTGTAAGTATTATCTTTACACAGTTTTCTGTGTACAATGTGCTTTCCACTTTATAGTGGAATGCTTTATGGATCCTTACCAATAATGATTTTAGATAAGTTGAAGGTAATGCCCCCACAGCTCAGCAGGAGAAACAAAATGGAAGATAACCCATTACTATGCAGTTTACAGTAAGATGGCTGACTTTGCAGTGAAGCAGGTGATAGACAGATCTATATTACAGTGCTTCGTATGTTTGCAAAGTGAGTATGCGTCCAAGTCTGGGACTGTGAGTACAGCCATGATGAGCACATTCAGCACAGTGAAATCGCTGGAATTGCACAGGCACCTCTGGGATGAGATGCGACTGCTGGCATCGGTGGAGGAGCATTATTTCCCCTCAGCATTTTTTCTGAAGTAACTGAGGAATTGCAGGGTTTCAGGTCTGGTAATTTACCCTGTTTGTTGTGTGCTTCAGAAATACATTATTTCCAGAATTGCCATGTGTGCTTGGGGTGGGGCAGGGAGGCAGGCTGGGAGGGTGGGAGAAGAAGGAACATTTTCCTTGGTGTGTGTTAGGTCTTGGGGTAGAGGCAGAACATGAACTGCTCTTTGTACTTGTCTGACTTCAACTGATTTACTGGGAACTTTAAACCTTTAGGTCTTCACCAGTGTATAGGTGGGCAGGATACAAGGTGGCACTGTAGGATTCAAGAGCCTCCTCTAGCTTTCATGTAAGTGTAAGCAAGGGTTCTCTACTGTGCTAAAGGAACCTTGTCAGGAGTGTCATTGCCAACTTCACCTGCCTACCACTGGCACTGAGTTTTGTCCCATAACAGTATATTGTACCCCAAATTAAGCTTCCTCAGTGTCCTCTGTGCTTGTACCTTATTGTGATGCCCAGTACCACCCTGGAAGTCCTAAGTCATATTCTGCAGTGTGGGCTTGATTTGTGGCCTTCTGGGTGATTCTGCATCTGTCAATTAGTATTATGCTTCTATTTGTGTTATTAATACTTCGCTGAAATACAATGTAATGGTTGAAATAGTATCTTTCTAAGCTGAATGGAAAGTAAATAAAATTTACATATATTCAGAAAAGTATGATCCAATACTCCTTCCAGTTTCAGTAACATTTTAAGGTCAGCATATTATACACAAATTCAGAATATTTTTAGACTATGCATTCTGTGATCCAAGGCTAAATTTGTTGAATTACAGTAACTATTCTGTTAATCTGGTGATTTCACTAAATTTATACCAATTCAAAATCAGAATTGCACTCCTGGGAATCAGGGCTGCTCTTTCAAATGCTAATGCACCATGTAAATTGCTGTTCCTGTTTAGATAAAATTCTGACTGTGGCAAATTAGCTACTCTACTTTTCGTTCAAATTGTCCTGGAAAATATGAAAGCTGATTTTGTGTTTCTAAAAATTTGCGTTAACTACTGTATACTATCAGCTTCCAAAAGAAAAAACACAGTTTGAGAGCCTGTTGAGATCAGTGGTTTTTTCACAGTTTCCACAATTTGTTCCTCCACTTCCATTTTAGTGGTGTTGGTAGATATATTCACTGTTTGCAGCTGCGGTATGCCATTTGTTGGTATGACAAGCTTTTCTAAATAGATGTTAGTTGTAATCACATTAGTTGTACTTCTTATGAAACAATTACAGACGAGCATGACTGTGGAAGCTTAATCACTAGCACTCGTTGAAAGTTAATGTTAGCTGAAGTAAGGTAGGCAGAGGAGAAAACTTGCCTTTAAGTGCCTTTGCAGAATGGCCTTGGCGACATGGAAGCTCCATCCTCAAGACTCTTCAAAGATACTTTTCCTGCTCTGCCACGGGAGCCTTTTCTTTCCTGTGTCTGTTCAGCAAGAGCTAACTCTTCCTGATAGCATGGTCACCTGGCACTTAGTTCTCCACACCTTCCCTTTCAAACCATCCTCAGCTGGTTTCTGTCAGTACAGAGAGCACTGTCTCATTGCTAGCCTAGTAGGAATGAAGTAGGATAGTATATTTAACTCAAGTCCTTATTTAAGGCGAAAATTTAGAAACAACTTCTGTGGTTCAACTAGAGTCAGCAAGAGGACCATTTCTGTACAAAAGCCCAAGAGTCAGGTCTGGATTTTTCCTAGTTTTTCATGTTGTGAATCTGGGGACTAGAAACCCACTTGAAGTCTGATCAGTGAAAATCAGATGTAGTTCGTGTGTTTTGTCTGTATCATGGGAATTATCTGTTAATGTTGTGACTAATACAAGAATGCTTGTTTGCTATAAGTTGAAATGAATGTGCTAGGAATTGAATTTGCTGTGAAATAAATTTCAGTTTCTCCAAAATAAAAGGGTAGAGGTGTTGGTTATTCAGTTTTGGAGACTGTGCATGAATTTTAAGTTATAAAAGCCCAAATGAGTCAGTATTATGGCTAGCTCCATGCAAACTGTGGTTTGATAGATTAATACTGAGGTCTGCGCTGTTATTACGGATTTAAGCAATGCAGGAGATGACAGAAAATGAAGTGTCTCTGTTTCACAGTTAGATTTTAACAATGTAAACTCATGAACAGACACAAGATGAGCGATAGTAAAAATATGTAGATATGCAGGATAGGAAGGCCAGGTTTATTGCAATTACAGAGTCTGATTTAGCTCTAGTTTGTCGTTTCAGTATCTCTTTCTCTTTGATCTTTGAAGCCTCAGGGCTAGATTATCAGCTTTCAGTCTGCCAGGAGAAGAATTACAATACTGTGTTATGGCCCCTGCGCATGAGAGATGGAACAATACGGAAAGGATTATCACCAGACATGTTGTGGGGCTGAAGCCAGGCTGCTGCTTGCCTCTGCTTTTTGCCATTCCTTCTTGCCAGGTTGCATGGCAAAAGCATAGTGAGATTCACCAGAACCCTCTGATACAGAAAGCCGCAGCAGCATAACAAAATGGATTCATAGACAGTTTTCCTGAAAGACGGCTGCTGATTGCTTGGAATATGTCTTCCTAGAGGTTTTTGATGTGGTATGGTACAGAAATAATGAGTAACTTCAAAGGATGATAAATACGTTCACCTAAACTAATTGTTACAAATACTAGTTTTCAGCTAAGATTTAAACTGTCTTTAAATTCGTAGCATCACAGGAAGAATACTGCCAGTCAGGTTCTGTGTATATTTATTCTATTCCTTTACCATTAAGTAACATAATTTATGCAATTTCTGTATCTTTTATTCCTTCGCAGCAGAGTCATACAGCAAAAATAGGATTACAAGTGTATGCTAGCTCACAACACATGTTGCAAGAGCCACACTTAACCACTTTAGCCCTATATTGTTTATGTGAATGATACCATTAATGGTATTTGACAAGAATTTAAATAAACAATGAGGCATTTTGTGCTTTGTTTTGGAAACAAAGCCAATCAACAAGTAAAACCTGGGAGGGTCAAGGAGATGTAGAAATTGTTGCGAAGTGACATTGAGAAAAAATTGAATACAATTTAAACAAGCAAAAATATTTTATTTTGAATACAGTCTAAACCATAGTGATTTGAAAAATAGCAGAGCTCAGCACTGTGTCTGCCACTTAAAGAGATGAATAATTCTGTTACTGTTGAGGAAAGCGAAATGGGAGTTTCTGAGGTTGCAATAGGGGCTGTTATACACTCTCCTGAAGAAAGAGATGCCAGGCTGATTATGTTTACTATCTTGGTTAATGCTTGATAACAGTTTGATGATTCATGCTATGGATTTTGTAGAGACACCCGCATGGAAAATCGGTAAAAGAAAGTTATGGATATGGTAGATGTGAAAATTATTTATGTCATGGTTTAAGCCCAGCTGGTAACTCAGTACCACGCAGCAGCCTGCTCAGCCTCTCTTCCCCACCCCAGGTGGGATGAGGAGGAGAATTGGAAGAATGTAAAACCCACAGGTTGAGATAAGAACATTTTATTAATTAAAGCAAAGTAAAATATAGTGATACTAGAAATAATACCAACAATAACTATACGGTGATGATAATAGGGACCAACAACAACAACAAAAAAAGAGAAATGAAAAGTCAGAAAATCCAAGTGATGCACAATACAATTGCTCACCACCTGCCAACCGCTACCCAGCCTGACCCGAGCAGCAGTCTGGGCCTTCCAGGTAACTCCCCCTGGAAGTTATATACTGGGCATGACGTGCTGTGGTATGGAATACCCCTTTGGCCAGTTTGGGTCAGGTGTCCCATCTCTGCTTCCTCCCGGATTCTTGTGCCCCTCCTCACTGGCAGAGCATGAGAGACTGAAAAGTCCTTGACGGAGGTAAGCATTACTTAGCAACAACTAAAGCATTGGTGTGTTATCAGCATGTTCTCAGACTAAAGCCAAACCACAGCACTGCACCAGCTACTAGGAAGAAATCTAACTCTGTTATAGCTGAAACCAGGATTACTTAACAAGTTCCAGAAGAATGAAATGGTTCGGAAAAGGATGAGGCTACTTTGTATGCCTAAGAAATTACTTTAAATGATGCCAGTTTATGAATGTAAGCCTCAGTTTTATAAAAGACTGCAGCTATCAGAGAAAAAATTAGGCTTAATCATGCATGTTACTGATGAATAAGAGTAAACTTAAAGAGTGAATCACTTGCAGGCAATATTCCCTCTTAATAGTGTATACCAGAGATTGGTATTTCTTCAATATTCTGAGATTTTGGCCTTATTTTTTCTACATGAAAAAAGAAGTCTCAATCTTCATTACATATTTTGTGTGTGTCTAAATATATATATATTATATATATATACACGTGCACACACACAAAATACATTTTCTTTTGTATGTAAATATATATATATATGAAAATGTTTTAGGGCTATGTTCAGGGAAAACTGGTCTCCAGTAGTATTCGTCAGCTTTTGAGGAGGGTCTTCAGACTATTAATTATGGCTTCAGACTATTGCTTAGGCTTCTATAGGTATGTTTTAACAGAAGACAGACTAGGGATAATGTGAGTCGTCTCTGGAATGAAACAGGAGAACTGGCTGCTCTGGATTTGGAGAAGGCTGAGGTTGCCTCAGTCTTCACTGGCAAATGCTCTGACCATGCTGCTCAAGTCTTGGAAGGTAGATGCAGGGACTGGGAGAATGAAGACCTTAGGCCCACTGTAGGAGAGGATCAGGTTTGAGATCATCTTAGGTTCCTGAATATGCACAAGTCCATGGGACCTGATGAAATCCAACCGCAGGTCCTGAGGAAGCTGGTGGATGAAGTTGGTAAGGCACTGTCCATCATATTTGAAAAATCATGGCAGGCAGGTGAGTTCCTGGTGACTGGAAAAAGGGAAATATAACCCCCATTTTCAAGAAGGGGAAAATGGAAGACCCGGGAAACACAGACCAGTCAGTCTCACCTCTGCGCCTGGCAGGATCATGGAGCAGATTCTCCTGGAAAGCATGCTAAGGCACATGAAAAACGATGAGGTGGTTGGTGACAACCAACATGGCTTCACTAAGGGCAAATCATACCAATTTGGTAGCCTTCTATGATGGGGCTACAGAACTGATGGATAGGGGCAAAGCAGTTGATGGCATCTACCTGGACTTGTGCAAAGTGTTCGACGCTGTCCTGCACGACATCTTGGACTCTAAACTGGAGAGATGTAAACTTGATAGATGGACCACCCGATGGATAAAGAATTGGCTGGATGGCCGCATGCAGAGAGGTGTGATCAATGGTTCAGTGTCCAACTAGAGATGGGTAATGAGTGGTGTCCCTCAGGGGTTGGTGTTGGGACCGATCTTGTTCAACATCTTTGTTAGCGACACGGACAGTGGGCCTGATGCACCCTCAGCAAGTTTGCCCATGACACCAAGCTGTGTAGTTCTCTTGACACGCTGGAGGGAAGGGATGCCATCCGGGGGGACCTTGACACTTGACAGCTTGAGAGATGGGCCAGTGACAACCTTATGAGGTTCAACAAAGCGAAATGCAAGGTCCTGCACCTGGGTCGGGGCAATCCCAGGCACAGCTACAGGTTGGGTGGAGAAATGATTGAGAACAGCCCTGCAGAGAAGGACTTGGGGGTGTTGGTTGGTGAGAAAGTGAACATGAGCCAGCTTCAGACATACTAGTCTGTCAATGGTGGGATTGAATTGGGAACCTTCATCATCAGAACTCTTCTATCTTTCTTGAGTCAGGGTGGGATTACATCATCAGAACAATTAACAAGAACCAGGTGATCTGACAAAGTTGCGCCCTAATTTGATTAGACTAGTATTGGCATTTTTCTATTTGAATATAATTATTTTCTAGCAGCAGTTTTAAATATTTAACTACTGTTGGGTTTGTATCTCCTCTAAAAGACGACATATGGGCCTCATTTGTGGGGGGGGGGGGGGTTTCAAACAAATTCTTGAGGTACAATGACCAATGTATTGCTGTGAATATTACATTCAATGTTAAACTTTATGACCATAACTTTAAGTTAAAGGAGTTAATTGATCCCTTCTTCACCAATCACACTACACATTCACCAGAGACCAATTCAGATTTGGAAGGATATGATTCTGTTTAAGCTCCTGAAAGATCAGACATTGAGCTTTAAGCATTGTACAAGCTAATGAGAACGTTTCCTGCTGCTGGATTCAGAGGAATGAGGTGATGGGGAGTTTGTGTGTTCAGAATATTCAAACATGTTTTTGAGAGCTTTTTGCTTTTCACTTATTAAACCTGGTTTGTTTTTGTTTTGAGGATTTTTTTTTTTTAAATGTTACTAAATAAGTTGCAGTGTCCAGGTCTTTTTTGTTCATCTTTTTTGTTCAACTGCTGCCTTCCTCACTGGGGAAAAATGCCTCAAACTGAAAACTTCTTGTTTTTCATTAAATACTCACATATTCTACTTTAGGCATGCCAATATTTTCCTTTCTAAGATGTCCTCTCTGTGTAGCAGACCAGAGACTCTGTAAATTAACATTGGCTGATATTTGTAGTCGTAGTATAATTTCATCCTTTCGTACTACAATCTTGACACGAAAGACTATAGTATACTTTCTGCTATCAGTTTAACTTGCAGGCTTCTTTTTGCCATTTCCTGAAGATATGAGCTTATTTAGGCAAGTTGACTTCAAGGATTGCACCACAGAGTTTTCCATTTCCTCTGAATTGACTAAAGATATTTGTTTTTAGTGTGGCTCCTTTGGATCAAACATAGAAGAAGTCAAAGGCTCTTATATCTTATAATTTTGAAAATAACCATTGAATTTGAAATAGCTGAATTAATAACATAATTGCCATGCAAAACACTGTCAAAAAGGAACATCTGTTTCTGACAGTTTTGGAGAATAGTCTCAATGGTTCATAAATTCATCCTAGACCAGAATATCTATAATGTCTAGCCTTAATTTAGGAAAGCATTTGAACATATTTTCCAGAAAAGTTTTTAAAAATTAAGGTATGTTCTTCAGGTGTCAGTGGCTATAATCACATTATAGGAATTTTGCAACATTTCACACTTCCTGGATTCAAGTACAAGCCTCAGGTGCAGACTTCCTTTTTTTTTTCTTAGTGTGGCTCCACATTTGTTCTTAGTCTATGTCAACCATCACCACTCTGGCATGCAACTGGATTTGTTACTTTCAAATGCTCTGTCAAGCCTTAAAGAACCAAAATACTGCTAAGCCTCTTAGCAATATAATTCCTTTTGTGGTAAAAACAAAGGAATATCAGAAGAGAAAAATAACAAAACCATCTACATTGTCTGTAGTGCTGTTCACAAGAATTCCTAAGTGACAGAAGATAAGAAAAACCCAGTATTTCAGTGTATTTTTCAAACATCTATTGTGAATGGATTGCTAACGTATTTTAGTTGAATGCATATAATGAACCCCAAAATTAATGTTTCTAAAACCAGAAAATGCCACCGGTAATAATAAACAAGAAGTTTTAGAATTACTGTTCTTTGCAGTTTTTTGCTCTTAAAGAAACTTTCTGAATGGCTGTAAACCTAGCACTGGTGAGACCATATCTGGAGCCCTGTGTCCGGTTATGGCTTCACTTTTACAAGAAGGACCTGGGCATATAGGAGCAAATACAGTGAAAGGGTATGAAGGAGACAAGGGGCCTGGAGCATCTGTCTTATGAGGGGAGGCTGACAGTGCTGGGTTTGTTCAGCCTAGAGAATAGTAGATCCAGGGAGCTTATCAGAGTGTATAAATACCTGATGGTGGAAGCAAAGAAGATGGAGCCACACATTTCAGTGGTGCAGAGTGACAGTATAAAAGACAATGGATAGCAACTGATATACAGGAAATTCCTTCACATGGAATTTTTCTTCACTTAAGGCTTTTTCACTGTGTGAATTATCAAATGTTGGACTCGTTTCTCAGGAAGGTGGTAAAGTGTTCATTCTTGGAGGTACTCAAACACAACTGGACATGTCCCTGACCAACGTTCTGTAGCTGACCATGCTCAGACCTGGGGCTCTGAACTGTGCAACATCTGGAATGTTACACTGGACACTTAAGTGAATAGGCTTTTCAGTAGGCATAGGCACAATTTTGCTCATTTGTGTAAAGAAGAAAATACGTGATGTTAATTGCATGGGAAATGTATATGTTTTACAAGCTGAATGTAGATTGAGCCCACACTGTATGTTGTTTACAAGTGGTGTATGGAAATGTTGAAGGATTGCCATATCTTGATGTTTGACTTTTCAATATATGACTGAGAAAAGTGAGGTTGCATTTTTGCAGTTTTGTCAGTCTAAGAAACAGGTCTAGTCATTCCCCAGAAGATAATGGTGAGAATTATTTTCGCAGTAAAAAGAGATTCTCTGAAATGGTTATGCAATGTGAAAATAAAAGGTAGGAGTTCTAGTAGAAACAGCAAAAACTATTTATTGCAGGTTTCCCAAACATTGTTCCATAGGCTGAGACATTAGGATGATACATGAAGAATGGGATTGTTATTTGTCTAGTTATTTGCATGAGAACTCTAATTTTCCATATGAGCAATTCCATTAGTTATCCTAGAGGAGCTATGAGATTTTTTTCGTTGTGCAAGGTGCAAAGGGAGTAATTCATGCTGGGCTTTTGTTCTTGGGAAATTAATGTTTGGTTTGACATTGTTGATAGATTGTTTTCAGGAAATTTACTATCTTCCATGATGCATTTTGAAAGTTTGGTTCAAGATACTTAGCCAAGACTCCTTTTTGCACTTTAGCAAGAAACAGAGGAAGAAATATGACAATGACAATACTCATCTTGACAGTCATCACTGAGGAGAGAGAACATTGAAAATATGGTCTCATTTCATTTATAATCAGAGTATTTAGCAATCCCTGTCCCCTGAGAAGTCATAGTTATTCCACTGTTGAAAAATAGGCAGCAGCCATTCTTTTCCCCTTTCTCCCTGCCTCTCCTGGAAATACCAGAAAGGGTAATACAGTAATGGCACCTACTACCCCAAATATATGGTGAAGTTGAAAGGATATATCTTTCTGTGTCTGTCACAGCAACCTTTGCCAGGCAGACATGCAGGGTGTATTTTAGAGCTGTCCTCTTGGCACAACACCTGAGGAGTGACAGAAACAGTATTGTCATGCAGGAAAGTGTGTTTCTATGAAACTCCATCTTTTCATTTCTTTCATGTGTTGAATCAAATTTCATGGATTAAGATACATGGGATTGAAAATAGTTTATGAAACCAGGATTTGGCTCACATGGTATTCTAACAAGATAATGTCCCAGTAAGGATCACTGTGGTGCATTTTTGCTCCCACATTTTAAGTTCTTTCTTGTGATGATTGTTGGTCTCTGTTAGAGGTGGACTGTTGAACTCAAAAATACAGTATTTTTATAGATTGCTCTATGTAAATCTGAGACTTTGAAAACAGTCATAGTATTGCATTAACATGAGATAATACCAGTTCCTGCAGGGCGTTGTCACTGAGTACTTGTAGCTGAGTCCTTGGCTTTATCTGTTCTCTTCCCAGTCTAGACCTCTTAGCAGTGACCTCGGGTGACATGGTCACCAGTACGTTCTCTCACACTTACGAGAATACCACTATATTATTGCTAATTTACATGACAGGCCCTGTGATGTAGTCAGTATGAAATATAGATGCCTTTGCTGGGATAGCTATTTGGCAGAGAGAGCTTTCAAAGAATTGGTGAGTGCAGACCTGACATGATCTTTTTCTGGTCCTTCACGTGTTTGCTCATATGGACAGCTACTTTTATGGTTGTGTGGTCAGTGTGTTCTGCAGATGAGTCATTTAGACCATACTAAGCCATATGGGGCAAAGGAAACCATAGCAAGGATATATTGCAACTAGCATAAACTCTGCTGTTCTGACATGCTCAGCAAGTGAGGCACAGAATTTTGCCAAAATACAAGGAAAAGATCTGCTTCATATCTTCTGGGGAAAAAAAAAAAAATCCCACCTAATTCTTTTTTGTAAGCATTTGGATTCTTTCAATGTTTCTCCATCAGCTAAACAAAGAACTCATTGGCATTCTCACCATTTATAGTTTGATCCGTCAGGTTATGTTTCAGTCAGCAAAGTTAGCATCTAGCAAAAAAAAATGTGCTGGGGTTAACAAAACATGAGTTACTTGAATATGTAAAAGAGAAAGTGTTGCACATACGCAATTGCAATTTAGTAATCTTTATTTTCAGTGTGTGATGGAAATTAATTTTGAGGGAAATGTATCACAGTTGCTGATAGCTATCTGATTTATGCATATGTTGCCTTGCCAATGCGGCATCAAGCTGTAAAGAGAATGTTTCTTTGGTCAGTGTTTCATTTTCATAAAAGCTAACAGTGTCTTCTGTTAGCCCATTAGCAGGATTATAAAACTTGAAACACACACGGTAATGAATCTCCTCCAATTACCGAGTTGTAAAAAGCAGCTTACTGGTAATTGTAGTGTGATGGCTCACTCACTGATTTGAGAATCCATCCTTCTTTGTAAATAGAGCAGAGATTGCCTAAGGCTGGGCCCACCTGCAGAGGGAGAGGTTGTCCAAGTGAAATGGCCTGATGGAAAACTGTATGGTGCGAAGTATGTGGGAACAAACACAACTTTCATGTATCAGGTGAGTGTCTATATTTATCATCATGTACTTGTTTTTCAGATGTGTTTATTACAAATTGCTCATTCGGCTCTAGCATTGGAGTGGCCAGCCACACCTTCAAAGCTGCAAAAAGCTGGAGTGTGACCTCTTATTGTAACTGGTAATGCATTTAAACTAATAAATAAAGCTGCCTAAACCATTAACAAGTGCTGTGCACTCTTCAGAAGTTGGGGTTTTACCTGTCCTTATAAAATTAAGAAAAAGTCTTATTTAGTATGAACTCAGGTAAACAGGTAGAACATTAAGATTGAAAGTTAACATTTGTCATTTTCTCCAGGTTATTTACTTTTATTTGATGTCAGGTAATTATACAATAAATGATATAAAATTAAGTATTGGTGAGTGACTACAGTGAACCTTAGTCATTTGCTGAAAGGATGGAAAGAAGAATAGTAAAAAAAGGAGCATAAATAGCCTCACTTTTCATTTGTCTGAGGCACTTTTGGATTAATTAACACATAATTTAAGGGGTGCTTTATCCTCAGCAAAGGCAAAAGGGAGCTGAGTGTTGAAAGCAAGGCTAAAAAGCTGACTTCTGATTTCAAAGACACAATAATTGTTTTTTATGTGCTTGCCTTTGAGAAAAATCAGTCAGCAGCTTTGAGTACTCAAGTGAATGGTAGAAACTGCAATAAAACAATCACAATAATAATAGCACTTCTGAAAGAATGAGAATCTAGGTACATTTCATTTATATATATATTATCATTTTCACTTATGTAACTCTTTTCATCTAAGGGCCTCACATTACTCTTGGCAAATGGCAAATTTACTATCATATCAGTAGATAGATTAAAGCACAGGGAGGCTAAATGACTTGCTGCATTGACCTTCTCACTTTGCCAGTGACTTGCAATCAAACTCAAGTCTTCAAATGCCTGATCCCCTGAGCTAGTCTCTAAATCTTATTTCTTCTTTTATATTTAGTGCCTGTATTACATTGTGAAGGTGAAAAGTTCTTTATAAAATATTACTGTTCTATAGTAACATTAATCTTCAAATCATTTAATCTTCTGAACAGTTGGTCTTCTGAGGAATACCATGAGGTAGATTAGAGGAATGTTGTTTTCTTTCATATTTGAAGGAATCTGACATAGCCAAAACAAGCTTTGTCTTATTTTAGACCTCTTGGACAACGTAATGAAACCAGGTTAGTTGAAAGAAAATAGATTAGCATGCAGAGGTTCAGTAAAGTTTAGAGTTCCTCAGCATAACAGTCATGGGAGATTACTGTAAACTGCCTTGTAACAAACCCTATCACAGGGGAAATAGCAAAGGTTAAAGATTAAAAGGAATCCAGATTGCAGTAGGTAGGATTTTGGAGACAAAGAAGTATTTCAATCTGTAGGATGGGAGAGAAGGCTGCCACAACGTGGCCACAGGTTGCAGAAAGTGTGTGAAACAGAGGCTGCAAGGCTAACTTCAACACACATTGCTAGTTCTTCCTCCAGTCTTCCTACATAGCCTGTCTGAAAGCTCCCAGTACCTGTGCATACATATACTCAATTCTTCTGGGTTGTGACATCTGTGTTGCACCTTTGAGATACTGTTACCAAGCCTTTTGTGTGATCTCTTAGATGGTACAACAAAAGGAGAGACTGAAAAGGACTCTCTGAAATGAGTATTATGATCTAATAAGGCAAATCTGTTCTACTTGGATGAATCTCTGAATTTTCTTCATGTTCAGGAGACATTTGTACTGAATGCAACAGTACTTGTGCATGCAGGAGCTGTGGCATAATGCACCAGAATTTGTGTCCCCCAGTTTGAGATTTGCCACCCAGTATCCTACACAATCCCTAAGCAATGTTATACCTGACAAATGAAGCAGATGTTTAAGTGAAATTGTTAATGTGATCTGTGTTTGATTTCTTCATAGTATTTTATCTTGACATTCACTATAACTTTTTGAGTTTCATTTAAGATGACTGAATTATCCATTCACTTTATTAATTGCTTCCTAATAATTTCATCTGACCTTTTAATTTATGATGTCCTGATACAAGAAAATCTCATGGAGATAACATACTACACAAACATGGTACAGCAGTGGAAGTCCAAATAAAATAACTTGCTGGGTAAAACTGATGATGTGAAATATAGTATCTGCAATTTGAATTAAATTGGAACTATTAGAGGTGGTAGGTTTATATTTTGCATGAATCATGATACTACTTAAAGTCTTAGAGAAGCTCTTGTGTTTGCATTTAATGGTAGGCAATTTATTTCCAGTGTGGTATGCTAAATTATAGCTGAGGAACTTCCAGTTACTCTTCATTGTAAATATTCAATCTATTTCATACTGCAAGCATACCTGATTCTGTGGTATGAAGCAGTTGCCTCCTGCTGCACACTAAAAATAAAAACATTGCCCATTCAGGAGGTGATTTTCTGATCACACAGAGCTGGCAGTGTTCATTTCCTGCCTGGTTCTTTCACCAGTGATACAAAAAACATTATTACCAACTGTATTACGCAAAAACATATTACCAAATGTATTGTACAGTAAGGCAGGGGAATAGCAGAAAGGCTGCTCCTGTATCCTGGTAAGAAATACCTAAATTG
Organism: Strigops habroptila; assembly: GCF_004027225.2. Lineage (NCBI taxonomy): Eukaryota > Metazoa > Chordata > Aves > Psittaciformes > Psittacidae > Strigops > Strigops habroptila. The sequence continues at coordinate 71,832,503 of NC_044302.2, read as the reverse complement.
TCATCATTCTATTAAACAAGCTTAAGCCAAATTGACCTTTAAGTTCCTCTAACATACTGCTAACAGACTAGGCTTATGGGGTTAGTAAGAGGAGCAAAGAAGAGCAAGTATGGCTTTTGTGACTTTGTTATAATCTGTGTTCTGTGGATTTGAAATGCATTCCAGATTTGTGCTTCCCTGTTAATTGCTGTTAAAAAATTGTTTTTAAAGAAGTTAGTAGTTCATAGCTCTATACCTCGGCTTTTGAGAATAAATATGCTATATCAGACATTTCATCTGTTAACAATTAACCTGACATACTCATGACAAGGTTTTAATTTGAACCTTCAAAACCCAGTCCATTTACAAATTCAAATATGTATTTTTTTCTGGTTTATCTATAATAATACTTTCGATAAGTTGATATTTTCATATGTTTGAATTTGGGCTTATTATTCCAGCCTAAGACTGTTGTTGTCATTCATGTGTTTTCATTAAGTCACCTAAGGATTTGGAATGGGACTTTTTAAAATTTTATTCTAAACTTTATACTGAAGTACAGTTTCTGTGGGAACTAAAACTGCAGTCATAGATAATAGCTGAAATTCACAATTGTTGGATGAAGTATTAAGAAAGAAACAGCAGCAACTGAAAAAGCTTAAATGCTTCAAAGCCCCAGCATTTTAACATTCCCCACACCTAGTTACATTTCCTTTCTCATTTTCTGCTAACGGGGTTCATGTTGGATTAAATCTAAACCTAAGCATGATAAAGCTTTTCATCTTCTGAACAGAGCATTTTAAAGAAATTCCATCAGATTCAATAGAATTCTGTTAACTGGTATTTCCTTAGTTGTCACTCATACTTTCTTTCTTTTGATATGGTCTTCCTCAACCTTGAATCACAGAATGTTAAAATTAATCTTTTATTTATTAGAAGCAAGTAGAAAAAAAATTAGAGGTGACTAAAAATGACATGAAGACATTTTAATATGTCATTCCTACAAAATGATGTCTGTGTTGTTACTGCTCAGCATTCCTAATCTAATGAATTTTACTTAGTTATATATGTGTCAGTGTTGATTTTGAAGTCTCTGCTTCGAAACTAGTTTCAACTTACATATGTGTTGCATTTCCTAAGAAATAACTTTTATGTTTTAACCTCATTTTAGCTTCCTGAAATAGATAGCAAAATATAAATCTTCTGTATTTGCACATACATTTTTGCCTGGAGACATTCCCAGAAACTTCCTGCAAGAGTTAAATTATGATTTTATATTTAAATACCCATTTTTCCAATTAGGTTGAGTTTGAAGATGGTTCTCAAATAGTAATGAGGAGAGAAGAGATCTATACACTAGATGAAGAGCTCCCTAAGAGAGTAAAAGCACGTTTTGTGAGTATTTGCTCATAGTATGTATATGCTCAAAATGCCGATAACATTATCCTTGGCTATATTCTGGATTTTCACTTTAAATTGGACAAATGTTTTGTGAAGCCTGTACTAATATGACTCTCTTAATCAATGCAACAATTAGCACAAGTGTCCATTTGCTAGTGAGAATAGTTAACTGTTCTTCCAGTACAGACAAATGCTGTTGTCAGACATAATTCTTTTCTCCTAAAAGGGACATCTTGGTCAATCAGCTGTCAGAGCATGAATTATCATGTTAGTAAATATTTAAATTGACAGACATTCTGTTCTTTCAGTATGCTTTTAATGTGTATACTTTTTAAAAAACTTCCCAAGTTCTCAAAGCTTTTAAATGCAATGCCTTTAAAAGCCTCGAATTTAGTAAAAATGCAATTAACTTGTTCTAAGAAACAAAGTGCCTGATCAGAACTCATGAGTGTCACTGGGTTTCTTATGTTTCCTGCAGTTTCAAAGAACATCCACAAGCTAGTCATTTATATGCCTGCCATGTGGAAAAGTGTTGAGGTTCATAGGAGCAGAACACTCAAAGGTTGAAAAGGGAAAGAAAGGTCTGCCATACAGTTGGAGGAGATTAGACAACTGCTGTCCTTGTCATTAATGCTAAATGTTGTGCAATTCAATCCATTATCAAGCCTACTCAGAAGAGCAACGTGTTCTTCTCATGTCCATGTTCTGTTTACAGCTGTTTGTTCAAAAGTGTATTGCTTCACTGCAGTGAAGCTTTGAAAGGGAGAGCAGTGTACAGTATACTTTTCATTGCTGCAGGGAGGTGGACTCATACACAATACCTGTTCACACATTCATTATGTGACATTAATTAGCTGATTCTTGAAAGCTGAGTGCAAGGAGTTGTAGGGGAATGATGTGCAGAGTTGATTCTGCAGGCATCTGTCAGTTTGTATGATGTAATTCATCACATTACATAGTGAGGTAGCTGAAGAAGGTTCCAGACTGACTCCCTTTCTGTGCTTCTTGCCATATGCAGCTGCCGTCATTGTTTTTATCATAATTTCCTTTCATCCAGTTCTCAGCAGCCAATCCAAAAATGGATGCTGTATATTTCAGAAGCTAGGAGTTTATCAAAGGAAAGGGTTGGCATAATTTACGAAAGGGGAGGTAAAGCTGGGAAAGATAGACAGACAGAGAAATGAGGCTGTCAGCCCGCTGAGAGAGTGTTTACTGGCAGGATGCCCTGTTTTACTGAAGGAATAGAATATGATTAGGACAGCTCTTTCTAATGGGAAGTGCAGTGGTCAAATATTCTTGGCCAAGATACCTTTTTGTCGGTGTGTTTGGCATTAATGCACACATCTTTCAGTGTCCTGACCACCTAGGGTTAAGATAGATGTCTTGGAAAGTGTTAAATAAACCATCTGGTTATATTCAGTTGGATTTTTCATTGTACTTGGAAAGTATTCCAGTAACATTTTTTGGTTTAGAGACTATGCGTAAAAAGCATTTATAATAAATTGCACATTCTGTAGAGTGCAAACTTGCATTTCACTAAGGGTAACAATACAAATATTGTTGGGTTTATGCTACTCTTTTTAAAATGGAGTTTTTATCGCCATTATGTATTTTTTTGTATGTGACACAATTCACTGGGGAATTAAGTACAGGTTAAAAACTTTGAATTTAGCCAACTAAATAAAACAAGCCACAGCCTGTGCTCAGACCTTCACATGGTTTTCTACTATTGCCTCAAATTCTATAAATACATAGCTTAAACTTACTGGGTATGCCCAACACTTCCTTCCCCTCCTCATGCTGAAAACAATGCAAATTAAAGACAGCTTGTGATACTGTTTCCATGTCTTGAAATAAATGACACCAATTCCTTATAAATGATGCTATTACTAGTCCTGGGAATTTTACCATGACTCAGTAGTGGAAGTTGGTCCAAAAATTTCTGCTGATGATTTTTCCCAACTGGCTTGCTGTTTGCTGTCCTGCTGCATGGTTTCAGTTTATTCCCAAGTGGTTTAAGTTTGCAGACAAACAACCAAAATTGTGAGTCTGATTCTTTGCAAATTAGGCAGTGTGCAAGTTTCTTTTCAGACGTCTATGCTGTAGTACCTTGCATTTAAAATTTTCCTGAATAACACAAAGTGGTAGATAATACAGCTAGGATCAGTCCTGCCCAACAGTTGCATTACTTCCATGTTGCTGGTTTTCACCTTGAATTAGAGTGATTGTGTGACCGCTGGATAAAATCAAAACTAACAACTGGTGTTAGTCGCATGTTTCTAAGTAACATTGCAGACCTAGAGAATTAAATGGTCAGTAGTACATGCAAAATACAGAAAAGTAAAAATTATGTTTTAAATCTACATTTAAAATATATATTTAATATTTAGACATCTTCCTGAAAACAGTTGTAACTGCATAATCAGTAACATAGCTAGCTTCATATGGTCTAGTGAAATGTATCTGTTTCCATATAACTTGTCAGAATATGATGGCCTGTATGAAGCTGTATGTGTAATTAATGTCTTGTTTTAGTCTACAGCCTCTGACATGAGATTTGAAGACACATTTTATGGAGCAGACATTATCTTGGGAGAGAAGAAGAGGCAGAGAGTATTGAGTTCCCGCTTTAGGAATGAGTATGTGGATGATCCGGGATACCGCACTTTCTTAAAAAGCTCATTCCAGAAGGAATGCCAGAAGTGGCTATAAAGAAAGCAAGACAGGGAGAGGGGTGTTGATTAAAAAGCATACAGCATTATTTGCAATTAGTTTCAGTGTAATTGAACATTATTTTACAATGAACTAATCCGTAGACCAGCCTTATAAACTGAAGTTCTTGAGTTCTGATTTCTTCAGCTAATGTATTAAAGATTTGTATTGTTTTGATTATAAAACTAAGGGGGAAACCGAGTGAGAGTAAGAGGGGTTACACAGTGATATGCTGAAGAAAACGTTCACTCCTGTTCACACTGAAATATGTGGTAAAATTCCTTTTGAATTGTGAGAGAAGATTCATTTTCAAAAGAGGAGACATTTTAGTAAACAGATAGTATCAGTGGCTCATTTTTTTTCTGCAGGCAGGAAAGGATGTTAAGTTCAGTAATAGCAGTTTTTATAAAACATTTAAAACAAATATGAGTATGTACAGTATTAAGACAAACAAAAGCTGTACTTACTTTGTACGGTGCTTTTATATTTTTATGTCACTACTGCTTTCAGTAGGGTTTGATGTGGACTCGACTATTGATTTAGATACTTTTTGGCTTATAAGAAAGATATCTTCAGCACACCAAGGGTGTTTTGTATATTTAAAGAGGCAGATTTTGGCAGTTATTTTTCAACATGTTTTTCAGATCTGTTAAAATAGCTATTTGTAAAATACAAGTTTCTTTCATTATGTGTTTGAAAAATTAGAATTTAAATCTATATGATCAACAGTCTAGGTTTGAATGAATGTATTATGGTCTTCCTTTTAATATTTTATCAATGTAGTAATGTTTTAAACTAAACAAATAAATACTGTCCTTTTACTTGCAGCATTTTGTCTGTTGATGTGATTTTCAATCCTGTTGTTTTATACTTATAGGAATCAAGGAACTTCACTATATGCTATATGAATGTAGTCTCCTGAAGACAACAGAATATATACACACTCATGGGCTTGATGTTAAAATGCAAACTTGATAAATACCATACTTTCATTTCTTGTCTTTCTATTTCCCTTCAGTATTTGGGATCTTGATCTTTTTGAATGTTTCACAGAAATCAGAAAGTCTGAATTTGCCTGAACACTTGGGTATGTGAAACTAGAAGAATGCTTTATCAAAATGACATCATCTCTTTCTTGTAAATTGGACCATCAGCAGGATTTCTGACTGCCTGCGACAGGAACAAGAGCCCTCTCAAAATCCAATTTAAATCTGAGCACTGCTGTTCCGAGGTTCTGCTTACAAAAAAACCTGAATATATGGACCCGACAGATTTTTCGTGACAAACCCAGACCTCTGTATGCTGAGGCACACAGATCTTTGGTTTACTGTATCCCTTTCATGATTATTTTTTTTCAAGTGGACAGTGACATCTTTTAATTTACTATGTGACACCTCAACTGACAATTTAAATTTTCTGTATTACATTAACTATCTTTTCTTGTACCATGAAATTGCTCAGAATCCCTTTAGTCTAAGAAATTGCTTAGTTTTGACAATTGGAGTGTATTTCTAATTGACAACACTTTCTAGATGTAGTGTATTGTGGTGGGTACTGTCTGGCATATTTCAGAATATCGGAACTCTTTCTGGTATTGTAAAGCAAAAATAAAAAATAATGATACATTTGCCATATGTAAGATTCCTGCTGCCTTCTAGAGTTAAATGCATCTGATTGATAACCTAACTACTGATGCTTAGTTTCAAAATACTATTCTAGGATAAGAGTGCTTTTGTGATTCAGCATGAAGGTTCAAAACACCTATGATGTTACTAATTGGTTAAATACATATAAATACATTTTGTAATTAAATAGATGATGCTGTGCAATAATGCAGAGGCTAGAAATCAAATGTAGGTTCTTTGCCCAGTTGTGATATGACCTGTTATCACACCATGAATAAACTGCCTCATCTCTATAAAATGGATCCGGCAGTTTTCTCTTCAAGTTCCTTGAAATTTGCTGATTAAAGAAGTAGTGCAAAATTTTTTTAAAACGTGCATGCAAAAACCATCCATTGGCTTGCTTCCCCTTCTATCTGTCAGCCAAAAAAATCCTTACTTTAGAAGTTCTGGAAGGCTTTGAAATGATTTCTGACCTTTATGTAAATGAAAAGCATCGTCATTTTCATGGTGGCAGTTTCATGCCTCCTGTCTCAAGAGCTTATTGCTTTTGCAAACTGGATTAGCTAAATAACTGGCATAGAAAGAGCTTTTCTGTTCCTTTACAACTCCTGAAATCCACATTTTTCAGTTCCACATTAGGTATTGATATGGACCTTTCAGGTATGTGAGAGAGCAGATTCACATGCAGTGTGTAGTGTGCTGTGCTTTGGGAAACCAGGAGCTTGCAACTATCTGAATCAGGTAGGTAGACTCCGAAACAGAGTCATTTGCTGTTTGTGTAGCCAATTCTCAATAGCCAGGTTCTTGCTTCAATAAAACCTTTACATGTTATTTTGTCATGATGTTAGGGCTGGATATGTCTTTTCTGATGAAAAAACACGCTGGCATTCATAACCGTTTCCCTTACAGTGTCTGTATGAGGAGGAGTGAAGGGTTACTTTTAAAGACAGGCTAACTGAATCAGTGGTGCTTTTCCTGGGATAAAAAAAAAGTGAAATTGAATGTAACAAGAGAGTGCTGCATACCTCAGGACGGGAGGAGCCATCGTCTTTTTGTTATCTTATACATACAGGAGGAAAGCAATTGTTCTGTATATTCAAAAATCCTGAAGGCTGTAGGTGTGCTTGTAAGTGTACACACACAAAGTAGTGGTTTAATCAGGATACATTTTTGTCTTCCCCCCCCCCCGGATATTCACACTGATCTAAAAAATATCAAGGAAGCGTCTGAAGTACTTGAATTTATGCTGGCTTGTGCAGTAGAATGCTTTAGCACTACGACTATGATTTCCACAGCTATAGCTAAGGTCTGATAAAAGCAAATTACTAGAATTAGAGAAAAATTAGATTGCTTCTCTTGAATCCTATTTGCTCATGTATTGCTGTAGCAAAGCAATTTTGTTGATGCTTAATAGGAACTCTACAATATATTTTGTTGTGCTACAGCGGTTAAAAATTTTCAATTAAAAAGGGTAATAGATAAATTCCCACAAAATATTTTTGCTTTAAAGCTTGTTTATACTTGCCCTCTGTGATATAAGTGAACAGCAATTTTTTGTAACAGAAAAGCTAATATGATAACCTGATAGTTATAAACAAAACACGGCAGGCTAAAGCTGCCCCTGTTTATGCAGTTCCACTCTATGATTTTTTTTTCAGTGTAAGAGACATAACAAAAAATTACTCATCAGCTAAATACTGCTTGGATTATCATCTGACTGAATAACAAAAAGTTGTATTTGCTACCTATTCTGGTTGATTTAGCCATTTCTATTTGGTGCCACAATCACAACTGTTAACTTTGATAAAAGATGGAAGCAAAATCATAATTTCGCTTGCTCTTATGAAATGCTGCTTTTTCTTCAGTCTTTAAATTTTGTAATGGTTTTTCTGTTTCTTGTTAACTAGTCAATGTATTTCATGCCCAGTGTTCAATATTAGCAGGAGAGAAAGCTAATGTCTGGTGCGCAAGAGGAGTCTTTCCTGTACATACACACAAAAGGCATATCTGTACTTTTTAAAAATTGCGGAACCATCTGATAAAATTATCACACACCTTTGAACTTCAGGTGCCATCTCTGAGGCTTCTAGTCTTGAATTCCAAATGCCTTAGATAGCATTCTTCTCTTACGCATCTAGCAAAAGAAAACGAGTGATGTTATGGTAGGGCATAAAGGTTTTACTGGAGTTCATTTGAGCTGTTGTATGTACTGTCTACTTGGTTATGGCTCCACTGTTACTATCAGACTGAATTGTCCTGCATCCATGCTGCTGAGATGTTATGCTCAATACTTTAATGTATTTCCTCTATACCTAGATTTGTAGGCAGAGCTGGTAGCTGCCGAAACTTTCTTCTTGAAGAGTCTGTTTTGAGTCACTAAAAAATTTGGCATTTCAGATATCTTACAATTTGAAAATTTTATGTGTCAGTTTGTGCTTGAAAAAAGTCAGGGAACTCTATTTCAAGCAGTTTGGTCATTTAGAAGGATTTGAAAGAGGAGGATTAAGGAAAAAAAGTCTTCGTTCTTTCTGTCTTAAAGTTTCCCAGCCATTTGAGAACCTCTGGTTCCCTTTTACTGTGGAACAAGGACTTGCTGGTGGATGAAGAAAGGGTGTTTCCTGGAATCAGGGAACAAACCCTATCAGAAATAGGTTTGTTAATGTTTCAAGAGATGTGCTGTCATTTTGACTGAGCTATCATAAACTGACTGGTCTGTGGAGGGGGCTCTGAGATAATGTCTTGGAGGAGCCTGTACTACTTGCAGTGCTTGTCCCACCCCAGTGCCCTTCTGCAGTGGTAGAGGGGACTGTGTCTGTACTGTCACCACATCCAGCTCAGCACCAACCTTGTCAGGCTAGCAAACTGGGAGGGTCTTTTCTTATTCACTCTAGTTACTTAAATGGAGCACATAGGCTCTCTGATGTTCTCAATGCCCTTCTAATGTTGCTGCAGTAGCATAGAAAAGTGGGATTAAAAAAGATGGACTTCAATAGAATCATAGAATCATAGAATCGTAAGGGTTGGAAAGGACCTTAAGATCATCTAGTTCCAACCCCACTGCCATGGGCAGGGACACCTTGCCCTAAACCACGTGGCTCAAGGCTCTGTCCAACCTGGCCTTGAACACCGCCAGGGATGGAGCATCCACAACCTCCCTGGGCAACCCATTCCAGTGCTTCACCACCCTCACTGTAAAGAACTTCTTCCTTATATCTAATCTAAACTTCCCCTGTTTAAGTTTGAAGCCATTACCCCTTGTCCTACCACTACAGTCCCTAAGGAAGAGTCCCTCCCCAGCATCCTTGTAGACCCCCTTCAGATACTGGAAGGCTGCTATGAGGTCACCACGCAGCCTTCTCTTCTCCAGGCTGAACAGCCCCAACTCTCTCAGCCTGTCTTCATATGGGAGGTGCTCCAGCCCTCTTATCATCCTCGTGGCCCTCCTCTGGACTCGCTCCAACAGCTCCATGTCCTTTTTATGTTGAGGACACCAGAACTGTACACAGTACTCCAAGTGGTGTATACAAAGGTGTAAAGAGTTGAAGGCGGATAAGGAGAATTCAAGGAGGTGGAAGGGGAAGAAATAGGGGGACTAGATTCTGAAAAAGGGATTTGTTCACAGTCGCCTGCAGAACCCATGATGCCTGAAGCTCAAATTCCTTCTGGTGTAAGCAAATGGCTGTGAAATGTACCAGCAAATTACTGGCTGGTTGCCTTTAGGAACAGCTATTCCTGATGCCAACAACTGCACAAACTACGGAACACTCATCTTGAATCTGGTCTTGTGGTACAGTTTGGAAGTCAGTTACATGGGATGACTTGAAATTTGTTTATTTATTTATTTTTCTGGTTGGTCATTAGAAAAATATGTGTATTTGTGTGCATTTAAATTACTGCACTAGAGTTAAGGTTGTAGAATGAGGTATACAGCCAGTGCCAGAATTTTCCCAGAAGAAACATAATACTTAAAGCTTCTTTATATGTTCCTTACAGATCTAATCATTAGAGGAACTGTGGGAAAGAATCACCGTAATGACTGTCTGGGATGCACAGGAGTTTAAGTAAGGAAGAATAGGGATGAGGCACTGCATTCCCAAAGGGCATTTTTTGACACAGTACTAGCAGTTGATGGCAATGTCATGCTGCATTGTTGAGGAGAAAAGGCTGAGAGAACAATGGAACAGAACAAAATTATCTTTGAAAAGTTTCCATGTCTAAAAGTAGTTCACTGCAATCCACATCTCTCCCTTTCTCCGTGAGCGTGTGCAGTGGACATGGGTAATAAACAAAGCTGTTACCTCAGTCCAGTCCTGATGTGGCAACCAAAGGTGACTTGCATGACCCTGTTGTTTTCTTTAGAGCCCTATTAGGTGAGTGAAAGCAGGAACAGGAGAATTTTTTGTTTATTTATTTATTTATTTATTTATTTATTTATTTGTTATTTTAGTTGGAAAGAAGGAGCAGAAAACAAGGTATTATTTTTCCTTTTCCTACTGACTGACTGAAATAGAAATAAGATTTCTGTGCTGAATACTTCTTTTGTTCGTCATTTGAGGTGTTAAGTCCTCTCAGAGGAAGGGCTGAAGCCATTCTCTTCTCTGCCTATCCGTTTTTGTAGCTCCCACTTCAAAGTCTCCCACCAGAAGGCAGAGTAAAATAAGCTAAAATTTTTCTTCCAACTCCATGTACACAAGTATGTTAAAGGACATCTTCCTGTCTTCCTTTGGCAATTGTGTGGAGCTAAGGTGCAAAGGGAAGCTGTTCAGTGTCTCTAGTTCTGTATATGACTTTGGCATTCATAAACCACCTTGCCTGGTGGGTGTTAGTTTAGTACATATATCTGACTGAGTGTCCATGTGCTGAAAGCCAGTTTCTTGCTCTGCAATTTGGTCAAGTAGGTGGTTATTCACATGCTCCAGATTTTAAGTTCTCTGCTGAAAACATCCTTTATGACTGAAGTGTCCTTGTCAGTAACATCTAGAGTGAAATCCCAGTTCTACTGAAATCAGAAGTTCCCCCTTTATCATGGATATTCAATCTGTGATCTTAATTTAAGTACAATATTTGCAGTTACAAAAACTAGAAGATGAATATGTTTTAACTTGAAGGAAACAGTATATTCCTGAATAGAAAATAGTAAAACAACAGAAATTAGTAAATGACCAGCATGCATTACATAGCAACATACTTGACTTCATTGATTTGTTGAAAAAAAAAAAAAAAAAAGAAATGGAATTGTACATTTATTCATGATTAATCATTTTTAAAATATCATTTATGCAAAAAAAAGTCTTTGATTCAATAAAGAGAAGACCAAAAAAAGCTGACTGGGGAATGTCAGGGGGTAAATAAGACAAATTAGATTTTCAGGGAAATTATTATGAGGACCTAAGCTATGTACAAAGCTGTAGCAGTAGTATGAGATGCATAGGTTTATTTTCACAGAACAGGCATCCCAGGCCCTGCAACCAAAGAGCCACAGTTCCATGTCCTATGGGAATGCAGTGCCTCCCCTCTCTTCTTCCTGCTCTATCTACTGTCTACTCCAGAAACACATGTGATGACTCCTTCCTACAATTTATCTAGTGTTGGAACTCTTTTACAGGGCGTCTTTGTAACAGAGAAAACATGTAAATGGAAGAGGATTTGCCTGCTGTTTGACTGGGCTTCCACAGCTGGGGATGGTGACAAGTGCTGTAGGGGTGCACATAGACCACAACCCCTACCCATAAACATGTGGTCGGTGTGCATTGCTTTTGAGTTTGAGAACATAGTTTGGTGGCACTCCCTCAAAGCCATGTGACAGTAGGCACTTTATAAAAAATAAACAGAAAATGCTATCGGAGACAGTATCATGAAGTGTCCATCAAATTGACTGCTGGGATAGTAGTGAGAAAATTAATGTCAATTAGTAATGTTTTAAAAAGACACAGGAAACCAATTGAAAAACCCCAGGAGGGTAGTCACTTGCCATCAGAATTATTAATTTGATGATGTGTTTTAAAAGGACACAGTGGCCACTGAGGGAGGCCCTGGAGGAAAACAATACTGGTATGTCAGCACAATTGATTTCTCAGTGATTAAAACCAACTGATCTTCATGACAAGTTTAAAAGTTTCCAGTTGAAAAGGAGATGTTACCTCTGGGCCAGTGGAGATTCTTACATTGCTATGATTGCTGGGGAAGGAGTGATAGAAAGGGTTCCTACACCTTACCAGATGTTCTGGGATATGTCACAACTTCTCTGGCTTGTCTTCTCCCCTTTCTTGCCTAAGCCAGTGTCATACGTTAGCAGTCAAGGATGAAATGACAGTTCAGGTCTGAGATATGCACACCTCTACTCCTCTCATGGTGCTATAGTGAAAAAGCAGGTCTGACAACAGTGAATACTATTGCAGAAATTTGTTTGATGTGTCTGTTTTAAATGAGGGAGAGCAAGAGTTTCCATATAGAGCAGCACCAGATTTTTCAAATGCAGGATGGGGGCCCAAATTCCCTGCTAAATATTGCATAGCAATAATGCAAGAGCTGGCTGAGTGAAAGCTGCAAGTTTTGGCCCACTGAAAGTTGTAACAATACAGCAATTATAGCTTAGTTCTCAATTATAGACTGTTCTTATAGACTGCTATCCCCTTAGTGTTGTCAGGCCATGTAATCCATTTTCTCTAGTGAATTATGTCGTATTCCCTATGGCAGAAACACTGCTTTGCATTTTGCTGTGTTTCTTTTTACCTGGCTTTTATGTTTTATGCTTTGCATATAGCCCTTAGCCAATACAATTTCCCTACTATCATCTCTGCCTTTCTGTCTGGTGCTCCCTTCCCCAGCGGTTTTTAGCATGTGAAGGGCCAGGTATTATGGATTACTGAAAATATTCTTATCTTCTGTACAGTTCTGTATACACTCCTGTAGTGACAGTGACAGACTAATGCTTAGTTTCCATGGTGAGCTTGATTTTTGCCTGTCTTGATGCAGAGCGAGTTAAGATTTTTAGTGTACATTTAATGCTGTATTCTTTGCTCTGAATCTTTTAAAATTCATTAGGGTGTAGTTCTGGGGTTGATGTTCAGTCCAGAGTGGAAATATCTTAGGAATCTTCGGTAAATCAGTAGACTACGTGAATATCTTTCTTGTAGTACTTTTAGCCTTTCTGTGGTAGTATATTGCAGAAATGTTGATCCACAGTTGCATTAAAACTAGTTGCTTGGTCATTTTTATAACAAAAACATATTTCTGAAAGATTTTGTAATTTTTCAACACGGAATTTTCCGGCTGTGATGGCATTCCATTTGAGAGAGATTATATCATTAGTAGTCCTTAAGGACTTATGTTTAGCAACAAATGGTCACTTTTGTAGAGATAGATCAGCAATTTAACTATGATTTCTAATTTTTCTGTCTGAATTTTTCTTCCAAACCCAGTTAGTACTTCTTCTCTGGGTGAACAGAAAGCCCATGCAGTTACAAATAGCGTGACTGGAATCATAGAATCATAGAATGGTTAGGGTTGGAAAGAACCTTAACATCATCTAGTTCCAATCCTTTCCAAGAGTCTTGCCCAAGCCAGCCTAACTGGATGTTAATAGCTGTGGCTTGGCTTTGCTGGCAGTCCACATGCTAAAAACAGTAACAACACAAAGATTTTTAAAATGCACGATAAAGTCCTAAACAGAGGCACCAACAGGGATGGAAATGATTTTAAGTGAAATTGTGGAGATTACCAAGAAAAGCTGGTAATTAATGACCCTACAGAAATGCAAGCTTTAGTCCCTTAATTTTATTGCCAGTTGAGGGGTAGCTCTGTTAACAGGAAAGTGCTGCAATAGGTAACTGAAATCTCTGTTGCGGAAGGCCTTTAAGAACAGCTTAGAACGACATCTGTCTAAAATAGCTCAGGGATAGCAAGACCTGTTTCAAAGAACAAGATAAGGCTAGTGAAGTGTAAGCTTTCCTTATAGGGTAGGTACTCCATGTTTTCTGTTGTCCGTCAAGGGAAATATTCACTATAATAACATTAAGGAGACATTTACCAGGAAGCTCCTTTTTTTGAGAATACAGAGTCTTCCATTTTGTCTTCAAATGAAATCTGTTTATGGTAAGACTAATTAAAAATATAGAATCATAGAAGAGTTTGGGTTTGAAGGGACCTTCAAAGGCCATCTAGTCCAACCCCCCTGCGATGAGCAGGGACATCTTGAACGACATCAGGTTGCCCAGAACCACATCCAGCCTGGCCTTGAACTGGTGCATCCACCACCTCTCTGGGCAACCAGTTTCCAGTATTTAACGACCCTCATTGTAAAGAATTTATTTGTCACAAACAGCCTGAATCTCTCCGGTTTTAGTTTAAAACCATCACCCCTCATCCTGTCACAACAGGCCCTGCTAAAAAGTCTCTCCCCATCTTTCCTATAGGCTCCTTTTAAGAACCGAAAGGCCACCATAAGGTCTCCCCAGAGTCTTTTCCAGGCTGCACAACCCCAACTCCCTCAGCCTTTCCTCATAGGAAAGATGCTCCAGTCCTCCGATAATTTCTCTGAGGACTCCAGAGCTGGACACAGCACTCCAGGTGGGGTCTCACCAGAGCAGAGTGGAGGAGCAGAATCACCTCCCTTGACCTGCTGCCACGCTCCTTTGTATGCAGCCCAGGATACAATTGGCCTTCTGGGCTGCAGGTGCACACTGCCGGCTCGTGTCCAATCCTTCATCCACCAGTACCCCCAAGTCCTTTGCCTCAGGGGTACCCTCAATCCGTTCATTCCCCAGCCTGTATTGGAACTGGGGTTGCCCTGACACAGGTGCAGGAGCTTGCACTTGGCCTTGTTGAACCTCATGGGATTTGCATGGACCCACCTCTCGAGCCTGTCCAAGTCTCTCTGGATGGCATCCTATCCCTTGAGTGTGTCAACAGCACCACTCATCTTGTCTCATCTGCACACTTGCTGACTGCATACTCAATCCCACTGTGTATGTCACTGATGAAGACATTAAACAGTACTGGTCCCAATACAGATCCATAAGGGGTGCCACTTGTCACTGGTGTCCATCCAGACATTGAGCCATTGATGATCCAGCCAATTCGTCGTCCACCAAACTGTCCATACATCAAATCCGTATCTCTTCAGATTATAGAGAAGGGTATTGCAGGGGACTGTGTTACAGACTTTACAGAAGCCCAGATAAAAAATATCCGTAGCCCTTCCTTTGTCCATTGATACAGTAACTCCATCATAGAAGGCCAATCTTTCTCTAAAATTCCATTGTCCTGCTAAAGAAGATGCCTGTATCTTAATTCCATGTGAAGAAAACTTTGTCAGAGGAAAGCAATCAGGAAAGATTATATTTCATCTTTAACATGGCTGTACTACAGCAATGCTAGTATTTTGAATTTCAGATTAATTTAATTGAGCTCTAATGAACAAAATTGGTTGTCCTAGTGTAATTAGGATTTCAACTGAATGGTTTAGAAAATTACTACAATGGTAATTATGGCTGACTTGATCTTTCTGCAGCCTGAGTTTCTCAGCTGCTTCTTTCTTTTTCCCTCTCCCTATATAAAAGATTGTCAGTGACCTCAGAGAGCGGGCACTGGTACTGCTCTTTAATGCTGCTTACTGAAGCAGTCTCACTACAGGACAAATTGCAAAGTTAGTGAAATAAAAGACTGAAGAAACTAGCCTGTTAGTGGAGACAGATTGGAGAAAAGTCAGAGTTAGTAATTGTACAATGCTGAATACCTCTTAACACTATGAATAAAAGCAGTGGCAATATGATTCATTAAATACTTTGAGAAGTGAACCTTCACAACACTGGTTGTGAAATAAATGTATGAGCCCAGAGAACAGTCCTGGTCATCTTTGTGAAGATTATCTTTGTGAAGACCATCTTTGTGATTTAGTTTTCACATAAAATCATAGAATGGTTTGGATTCAAGGCACCTTTAAAGGTCATCTAGTCCAACCTGTCTGAAGATGACCAGGGACATCTTCAACTAGATAAGGTTGCTAAAAGCCTTATGCAACCTTGGTCTTGGATGTTTCAAGGGATGGGGCAACTACAACCCCTCTGGGCAACCTGTTCCAGTGTTTCACCACCCTCATCATAACATGATTTAGGTTTGCCAGACTAAGTGTAGCAATGTAACAATTACTTTCTTCATCCCTATTTAGGGATGTGAACTCAGACACATTTAATAAAGATGGGTCTTTGAAATATGAATAGATATTTGATGCCATATGATTTCCTAAGTTTTCAAATGTTACCTTCTCATTATTTAATAATTACAAACAGGAAGGAACAGCCCTCCCCTGCCACCCCTCCTTGCCCCAGCCTGCAAATCTGAGTAATATGTGGGAGAGCTATCTAGAGGAAAACATAAAGGGAAAGGTACTTTTGAACTTTGCTGTAAGTCTCCTTTCTCTCTCTATTTCTATTTTGGCACATCATACACCCTCTGTACCTTTTTCCTTATGTATCAGATCCTTTTTCTAACCAGCCTCCAACAAGAGCAGTTCTATGCAACTGGGTGTCCTGCCTCAGGCTTGTTTGATATTTGATTTGCTGGCAACCAGAAAGTTTTACTCTATTCTGCACACACAGTGAAAGCTCTTCATTAACCCTCCTTACTGATTCGTTGGAGGGATATACTAGACCTGGGGCTGTATGGCAGCAGCCAGAAAGTTTTCTAACTTAAATCTCAAGAAAGTCGGATATCTGAAAGTTGGACATATCAAGCAGAGGACAGACCCAAAAGGGAATTCCTAAACATACACTGATTGTCAGAATAGAATAAAGGGAATGAAGTAATACTCTTTGTTTTGTTGGATATACAGTATCAGTGAACATGCTTGGGAGAAATAATAAAGAAATTTTGCAGTTAAGTAATGCCTGTGTCTTCTGTTCACATCTGAAAGGCAAGCCATTAGCCTTCTATCATAGTTTCTTGTCTTTCACAGCTGAATTTCCCGGTGTACATATAACCTCTAGCTGTACTGGCTTGTTTATTTTAGATGGAAGTAACTAAGTCTTTTTGCAATGATGCAACTTGCTAGCTATGGAGAGCACAACACTGCTCCCTTGGAGAAATCTTACTCTCATTGTTATTTCATTTATTGTTGTCGTCATCACTACAGCTACTGTCATTCTTCCTATAAAACAGATTTGTCTGAAATGGAAGGATCTGACTGCTCTTTGTGTATGGGATATCACAGCAACGTGGTGTGTTGTTTTGCCCCACCACAGAACACGATTTTACAGAATGTTGGAAAGTATGGCTAACCAAACACAGATAAGCCCAGAGGTTTCATGTGGTTTTGGCCATGTTTTTGACTCATTGCTATTGATCTATGTTTAAAGTCTCAAAAATCTGCTTCGTAGATTATCAGACTTTTACCTCATTAGACTTACTTACTTATCAGTACGGCAGAGAAACAAAAAAGATGAAAGAGCTTCATTTACTCTTTAATTTTGTAAACTCATCAATAGAAGAGTATGAAAACCATGCACAGACCATATTAATACGATAAACACACGAACAAAAATATTCCCTTCATACAGTGGCGTGGTTTTCCTTTTAAGCCTCGTGTATCTTCACATGCCTTCCTTTGACTGCAGCATCTCATCCTCTCAGAAGATATAACACTGGTATGTTCAGTGCACTGCTGATTATACTTCAGAACCAGTTATTAAATGAAGTGTTTAAAAAGTAAGCATGCAATAATAGTAGGTTGTCCTCCTTTCAGCTGTTCTTTTTTACACCTTTCTAGTACTTGGCCAGCTCACTGAGATTTTTTTCTTTTCTATTTGTGTATCTGATTTTATATGACTACTTGTCATACCTACTGTTTCTTACACTAACCCAAATGAAGGACTGCCATGTGTTGGCTTCAGGCGGGAAAGCTACTCACTTTTTCCTTATAATCTATACATTAAATTGGAATGAGGAAGATGAAGCAAATCAGTTGGGATTCTTGAACCTGTCTGGGAAGAAATGTAAAAAATAGAGAACACACATTTCCTTGTCCTGTGACAACTCCCACTAAAATACTGTGGCATGGAGACCAGTATCTATAGCATAAGCAGCTAATGTGATGGGAGCCATCCAGACGCTATCAAACCTAAGCAGAAAATACAGCCAAAAAAGAGGAAAGGCTCTCTCCCATCCTAGCTGCTTTCTGGTGCTCAAAGGTGTGGCACAGAACCAAGGAACCTGGCGTTAATGCAGTCTGCCATGAAATACCCAGATGCAGAGGAGAAAAAATTGAAGAAAATGGAAAAAATTACTGATTTTGTTCATTTTTGAGCTTCTGTTTCCTGCAATAGGTATACATAAATAGAAAATGCATGCAAGTGAAAAAGAAATACTATGGACCCAAATTTCCCCTAGGCAGATCTATTCTGTAGACAGAGAACTGAAGGCAAGGCTTGTGTTGGAATAGGTAGAGAAGTTACATGCTTTGTCAAAGTTGATAGAGAAGAGTTGATAGTGTCCTGACACCTAGATATCTCTCCTCTCTCTGTTGTCCATACTCAGTCTTGAGGGAGATCATGAAGCATTGCCAAGGAGAAGGTGCTCCATTCTTGCGATAGGTCTGCTCATTTCTAAGTTCATTCTGTCATTGAAGTTGATTTATTGCTAGAAGAATTTGCTCTGTGATGAGAACACAAAAAGACGGTGAGACATGAAAGGCAAAAAAGGGCCTTTACACGTGGGATCTGCTGTGGCTACCAGAGTAAAGTGCCATTTGGTTCAGCACCCAGAAGTCGAGTCCCAAAACCCTGAGTAAATAATAACCACTTGCCATACATCTAAATTGCAAAGTGTCTGTAAGCACAGAGAGTTTTAGCTACGCACCCCACATGGGACTCATGTGGTTTCATCTGAGCTACAAGTCTGGCAGCCAGGATGGCTCCTGAGAAAAAAAGGTACCCTTCTCATTAATAGCTCCTGGTAGTGGGGAAACAGTGTTACTTACAAGGAATGCCAAGGTAATTAATCCCTGCAGCAATTCCAAGCAAGTTTCTCTTGCATTATGAATAGGACATTCTGCAAGAACCCAAATAACATGTGGGAGTTTTTCTTTATTTTCTGTGAAATTCGAACACTTCCACTCTGGAAGTTCAGTAAATTCTCTGAAGCAGTTTGCATTGAATTGCCGTGATACAATGATTCATAAAGCGATCCTACTTATGGACTTGATCAAAAGTACATTGAAATAGTTCCATTGATTTCCATGGGCTCTGGATCTCTCCCATTATAATTAAACATAACTACAAAGTATATTTTGTTCTGGAATTAAACAGGATTTTGCTCTTTTTCCCAAGACAGATCAATTGCATCTCTTTGTTTGGAGAAATAGCATACTTGCAATAGCATTTGTGGTAAGTAAAATTCCTGCTTGAGAGATTTAACTCTGCAATTTAGCAACAATCTACAAGTTTGTTAACCCATCCATCTCTGCCTGCCATTCATGTCAGGAAAAAGATTCACTCGTTTTCAGAAGAGGATCTGTCATGACAGAGGTTTCATGTAATCAGAATTATTTATTTTCATTATACTGGCAACTTGTTACGACAGACATGGGTTTGGTGTTATCTTTTTTGTACATGGACATGAAGTTAGTTAGGACATATTCCCAAAAGTCTGAGTGCTAAATGTTTTGATAAAACCACATCTTTAAAGTTCATGTAGTGCCACCAATGTAATAGGAAGGAGTATATCTGTCTGTGTATAATGAGTTAGGTAGGTTAAATCTTCTCAGAAAGGAACTACAGGATCCCAAACTTATTTAAAAAAAGAATAGCTTATTCACACTGTGTCAGAAAAAATCCATGAATAGTATGTCAGTGCTTTAGAGAACCACCTAAGAATACTGAAGGGTAGCATGCTGAGCAAATGGTTCAGTTTAGACATGAAGTTCATTGTTATTGTCTTAGCCTTTTCATGTAATAAGTGAGAAAAAAAAAAAGCAAGTTTTATCTTTCTGTGTCAGACTGAATTTGACTGAGAAAGCTAACTGAATTGCCTGAAATTAATCACATTTACGAGATATTTCACTCTTTTCTATGCACCCAAAGGGACTATACTGCTTAAACTACAGATGGTGTACTAAGACAATACATTTCATTTCTATCAGAGCATTAGAAAGCTCTTCTCCCTCTTGTAAGCAAGCCAGGTGTCATGAAATGTGCTATTACCACTGCGTTATAACATGACCTGTGCTTTCTTTAAGGAGTCAGCTGTCCTTTTACTTTTGAACTTTATCTGTGATTCAGAGCAGGAACTCTGCAACTAGAATGGGTGTAAATGTGGAAAGAGAAATCAATTTGGTGTTCACATACTCCCCATAATAATTTTACTAGATTCTTTCTTGCTAGTCATGGTAGTCAGGGAAAAGAAAGGGATAATGTGAAAAGAACAGTTCAATTAGAGATATTATTAATGAGCCCCAAGTCAAAATTCATATTAAACTTGTAGCAAAATTCTATGCCTACGGCTCACAAACTCTCCCAAGCAGCTGGCTTCGGGTTCCTCAGGAAATTGCTATGCTTATTGGCTCAAGGGCTGAGGTGTCCATATTGCCATTGGTTATATTGCTGGCACCATGATGTGCTGTTATCTCTGTCAGACACTTTGCAGCCTGTCCTCTTCTGAGGGATTGCCTTCAGTCTCTTGTTATCATACATCGTTACATTTGTATTTTTGATATTTTGTAATATCAGATCAATTTATGACACTCTTTAACTTGGATTTATCAGTGCCAGTCCAGCATACCTTAACATACATTTTTTTTTTTTTTTTCATTTTAAGCAATTACCATACAGGATTGGTATGTGCTTTTTTCTTATTCTCCTTATTTTATGTGCATGCCGTAACATTTGTTCCTGTCAAAAAGTGTTATGTGCATGTAACAGGACAAGATTATTCCTCTTGGATGTTGCGTTTAACTCTGTAAATTATCAGATGTTTTCTGCTGTATATGGTGAGATGTACCTCCTTGTACAAAATCTCATGCTTTTTAAACCTTTGGCCTGGGGCATCAGATTTTATTGTTTTCCATATCTCTGCCGTCAAACCAAGAAGACAAGCAGTGATTTATATCTCCTCCAATATTTTGGCCCCATGGCTGAAAGTATGGAAAGTAAATACAAATCACTAAAGAAATCAATCTCCAATACTGCTTTAATGCCAAAAAAGTACTTTCAAGAATGCTAGTAAGCAAATAATAGAACATTTCAAATCAAGTTATTCTCTTAGACTTACACAACTTTAATATCCTCAAAACTTTGGATGACCAAACCAAATTAAATTGGTAACCATGTTTTTGAGAAAGGTTCTGAAACAACTTAAAATTGTTGGAGAGAATTTTATTAGGGACAATATAAAATATTGTTAAATTAGATTTTTTTAAAAAAGATAGGAAATGTAGGGAAAGATAGGAGAGAGGTACAATATATTTTTTAAAAAAGATTGGAGGCAGATAAATACATAAAAGGGAAATGGTTTAAAGGCACTGTTCTTGGGTTTCTGAGCCTTACTAACTCCCAAAATGAGATGAGATTTTTCCTTAAGTAATAATTGCAACTAATTTTGCTTTGTGATGTATTTAAAATGAAGACTAACTCAAAAGAGCAACCCTTGCAAAGTTCCATAAGTACTCCAAAAGAAAAATTAATGTCTCTCAAATTCTGAGCTTTTATTATTAAAGAAAATTTCCTGGAGTATTTCAACCAAAGGCATTTCTTAATAGCAAAAATAGATTATCAGATATTGAGCATTAATGGGATTATTATTACTGTGCAGTCTGAATATTTTATATAAAAAGAAGTTGACTTGTATTTTATCCTTAATGACATTTGTATATTGAGGAAAAAGAATGAAAATAGAGTAAAAGAGCAGCTAGAAAGAGAACTTACATTCAGGGAAATGTAGAGGTTTTGCAAAACGCAGCAAAAAGCTCTCTCCTGATAAACACTGAACTACTGGCAGTATTAAGGCATTCATTCTGAAAGAAAAATGCACTTGAAAAATTACAATTTACAACCTGAATTTACAATTCGGAACCAGAAGAAAATAAAAAAGCTGCTCAGAGTCTGGACCTACCTAATTCAACATTGTCCCTGCCCTTGGGGAGGGAGACTGCTCCCATGGTTCAGAGTAAATCCATTGTGAAAGGCTGCTCGCATGCTTTGAAAGACAGTCCGCTCCCAGCTCTTAATAATCTTACTCCACTGAATATTAAATTTCAGATTTTGAGCTGTATTGTGCAACTGGCACTAAGGGAAATATGCCCCTGTTAGCCTTGGATTAGAATTTGTTAGACAGTTTTTTTTACCAAAGGAGATTTGGAAGAAAAGTGAAATCCATAAACAATGAGAACGCAATAGTAATCTTTTTTAGAGCTGGGATTTTACTGGTTATCTAAGGTTTACACCGCTGGTTGATTAGCTAGGCAGATATGTGTGTGGTGACAAATATCTTTAAAATAATTGAGTCCTCAGTACTAGATTTGTTTTCATATGTGGATCCTGCCTCTACTTTTCAGTCTGGTGTTGGTACCTACTTGAACAATGCACTAGTTAAAAAGGAAGAACTATACTGGTGGCATGTAGAAGGAAATTAATAACATGAACAATGACATTGGGTTACAGCAGAGCAGTTTCCTGCTATGATCATAGAATCACAGAATGGTTAGGGTTGGAAGGGATCTTAAATATCACCTAGTTCCAACCACCCTGCCATGGTGGGGGATCACATGGGGGGTGATCTTTCACAGTTTCTGGATGTGCCTTTTGGTAAATTAAATTCCACGTTTGAGCATCTTTCTGAATACCCAACCATGCCTTTTCAATAATTTTTTTTCTCTGTAATTGGTCTATAAATACCCAGAGAGCATTATCTGCTCTTTTGATGTTAGGCTAGGCAGGAGGTATGTTTTCAGTTACTGTATGAAATAATTTTACTGTTCCTTTAAAACCATGCTGATGCCAGAGCTTGATTTGGACATTGCTTTTGGAATGTAGTCATTTACATATTTGTAAAGGCTGCTTGACACAATTCAGAAAGTTGCTAAAAGATGAGAAAGATGAGAACCATTTAGAGAAATGTATCAGAAGGGAGATGCATAGCTGCCACTCTGTAGATGGACCGAGGACCTTCTTGGTGTGCATTATTAACACACTCCTTTGGATTTCTCCTGCATCTAAACCCCCAGATTAAACAGCAGCCACATGATACTGTCATGCGAACTGAAGTATTTCTCTGCCTGCTTTGACATCCTGGCTAAAAAACAGTTTTCAGAACTGGGGAATACACACTGAAATGTTGACTTGCATTGAGAGTTAATTTCAAATGCATGATCAATCTGTATGTTTACCTAAAAGAGGTAATTGGTTAAAAATCTGTTCTCCAGTATGCGTCTTAAACCAACAAACAGTCAATTAAATATGTGCTTGTTTCTACAGACAGTTTTTGCCAGATATACACTGAATGGCTGCTTTGCATCTGTGAAAGAGAGACCGCAATGCAGTGTCACAAGCCTGAAGATTACTTTTCCCAGTAAAAAATCATTTTCCCTTTGGAAAGCAAATGTGCAACTGAAGACGTATTTTTGTATCCCATGTGCGTTAAAAAGCACTTATTAAACTAGAGTTTATTATACCTTATTGTTATGCTGTAACTATCTGGAGAAGTATTTTAAAATTATCCATCATATATCAAAACAAGGGAAGAAATATTTGGAGCAGGTTGTAAACTCCCTCTGTAGAATCTTTGTGCTTAATAGATTCTTTACAGTCATACCAGTCAGAAAGGACCAAACACATTAGCTTTGTCCCAAAGCATGCGTTTAGTGGCAGCCCAAAAAAAAAAGTGGAAGCTTTATGTATGCATTTTTCTGTTACCTGTTGTTTATTGTTAATATGGAACTGAAGCATATAAGAAGGGAATTATTTTAATATGAACTGTAAAAAATTTCAAATATTTTTTGCTATGTCTATTATTTCAAAGCAGTGGTGAACAATGACCTGTGTTCAGAAGATCTGTTGTTTAAATAACATTCTATTCTCTTTGAGTAGAAATGTGCGTAACATTGCAATTTCCAGGTAAGAATTTGTGATATAAATTAACAAAATCTGATTCTTCATATGGTAACATTTTGACTAATTTATATTAGTTTTAACCATGACACCATAATGTAACCCTCATTTTTTTTTAAGCGATGTAGATCGTTTGGTTTTTGGTTATTTTTTAAATGTGATGTACCAGACCTTGAAATATTAAAAGTTAGCAAAAAGTCCAATTCTGTCTCTGACAAAAGAAAAGGGAATTCAAGGCAATCGAAGACTTTTGAGATTGGTAATTTTATGTTATTGTCATTTTATCTTCTTTTTATAATAAATATTATTTTTAAAATAGTATCTTATTTTTGTAATTATCAAGTTTCTCTTCTCCTGAAAGTATTTTTATTCCTTTCAAAATGAGGGCTATTTCACTACTACTTAGTCTCATACAAAGCACGCAAGAGTGTTTAATTACTGTGTTCATATTGCATGCTTTCCAAAAAGCAAGGCTATCACCATGCCAGAAATGGCTACTGTTTGATATGGACACAGGAAGTAACAAAGTGAGAAATTCAATTTGTATCTCAAAAGAAAGAATACAAATCTAGTTGACTTGTGCTGGGTGTTTGCCCAAATTTTGCTTGGTTAAAAAGATAATTTTATCTATTTAAATATCTGTTATTGTATCTATTTTATCTGCCTTTTCTAGCAAGGTGGCTCTAAAGTTACTGGTTCACAGACTAACCACTGTACAAACACTAAAAAAAATGACTGGGACTCAAGTTCTAGTTATTTCCACATATGAACTACCACAATGATGATAGTTTACATTAGATGGAGATCTTGTCTTGTCATTTCCCTTCTGCCACATCCAAGATTTAATTTGACCTGTTGTTTACTTGCAGTCTTTGTGCTGAACTGGGAAAACTAGCTGCAGCTGTTGGCAAAAGCTGGTTTGGCTTTCATAGCTGCTAATATGTTTGATGACACCAGTGTTCGTACATCTTTCAAACCTAGTGTTTTTTCAGCTGTGCTGGAAACCTGCTCATTGATACCAAGTGACAGGAGACAGAGAACTGCCTTCAACTATAGAGAAATGAAAGACGACCTTATTTTTTATTGTTCATTACCAGGTGGTTCATTAGCTCTGTGACTATTTGGTTCTGTGTGATTGGAGATTTAAATGGCTTGATCAAAAGAAATTTACCATTGTTTCTGACATTTTGATGGTATTCATGTGCTGATGGATTGCCTGAGCAGTTTTTAATCTCTAACCTATCTATTCTTTCAGAAAACTGTCGTAGGATCCCATTTCTCCATTGTGTAGATTATAAAACTGAAAAATGGAGAGACAGATCATAAATGGTTTAGGCAGCTATCTGCTGCTTTGGTTGTCTACATCAAAAAATGCAATCGGTAGCTGCTGCTTAGTTGTGGAGCTTCATAAAGTACGTGGGGAGGTAATTCTTAAATTGCCAGGAAAATTCTTGTGGAACTTAATAATAGAGATTTACATATAACAACATCCACATTGGTGCATAGCTAATGACTTTAAGTTAGGTTATTTTGTGCACTGTGTGCTGAAGTTTCTTGAGAGGAAAAGGAAGGATATAGAAATACTCACTTGTGGGATCCACTGCTAGCATTAGAAGCAAGGAGTACATTGGATGCCTTCATGTATGACAAATCAGAAATATTCTCCAACTTCTCTGTCTTAAAAGAGTGTAGGACTTCGTTCCTCACTGCTCCACTGCTCAGATTGTTCAAATTTGAGATTGGAGGCAGAGTGCTGCCTGCAGAGTGTCTTCCTCTTGTAGATTTGCAATAGCAAATCACAGCAATGTGGCCCTTCCTCTTCATATGTGAAGTTAAATGGAGTCATAACCAATTTACTGAACACGGAATAGCCAACCAGTCCTTTTATTCATCTTAGGAGCATGCTTTGCTTCAGTCGTCTTCATTAACAGCTTATTACCTTCTGCTGAAACAGTTTTACCCTATGACCAAGGAAGAAACCTGTTGGACTGTCCAGTGTGCCATATCTGCATCTTATTGCTTACTCAAAAAAAGAAAAGAGGTGGAATTTGGCGAAAGCCCAGTGAGACATTTCATTATAGCTTTTCTATGAGAGACCATGTAGTTTTCTCCACAGGGGCAGAGTTCAGCAAAGGGAAATGTAATAAGACAGGAAAGAAGTTTGATGTTGACAGGAAATATGAATGAAACCAGTAGCTACACAGATAAATATCAGAACATATTGTAAGTGGTCACAGCCACAGAAGGAGCGGGAACAATTGCTTTTTCTTTCGTAAGAGCCATATTTCTATAGAAAGACACATTGAGTTCCTGTTATGTCCAATTTAAAAAAAAAATCTGAAATGTCAGCCCCCCTGTGCAGCTTGCATATTTCTAAAGATTGTTGAGCAGATATGATGTACTGTCTATGCCAATGTTTCTCATTCCTATTTCTCTGATAAGTCTGAGCTCTCCAGGGCAATGAAGCAAACCACAAAACACCAATCTAATTTTAGAGACCGAAGCTGATTAACAGGATAAAACTGAGAAATTGTTGGTTCCAAATATTAATCAGCTAAAATTGCAAATAGAGTTCAGGATGATATCTGTAACTGGTACAATTTATTTTCATCAGGTAACATGGGTGTACATTTTACATGTGATTCTACATGACCCAGAGACAGTAACTCTCTGAACATGCTTCAAAAGCATATGGATTTATCTTCTATAAATTGTTGTGCTGTTTATGTATGAAGAGGGACTCAGGTTTTTAAATGAGTTGTACATGTTTCTAAGTTTACTAAACATATAATGAGTTAGGCATCTGTAATTATTTTTGTGTCTAAATAGTAATTTTCAATAACAGTTCAAACAGATTTTCATGTCAATTGTTGTGGATAAATGTGGTGCCACTTCAAAAAAGTAGGCACCACATGATGCACTGGCCAAAAAATATCAACCTAATATAAGAGGAAAATCCTGACTTGGATTTTGGTGTACATTTTGGCTTGTTAATCCTCATAGTGGTCCTCAGCTTTGTGTCATACCTAGTTTTGCCCAAATACTGTTAATTGAGTTACTTTGCATAAAAGCACAAAGAACTGAATTTGGTTTTCAAATATAGATGTGGCAGTGGCCATGGCAATGCCTGCCAGCTATAAAAAAGCCATAGCAAAACCTGAAAATTTCTCTGTAGTTTTTAGAAATCATTTGATAAAATTTTCATCTCCCCTCTTTGTTACAAGCTGGAGAAATATAAGCAACAAAGTGTAAGTGGTGTAATAAGAAAAAATGCTACATTTTTTTCTGAAAAATAATATTTAAACCAAACCTTCTTGAGCCAGATTGGAAAACATGGGTAATATATACAAGTTTTAACATTTATTTTGGAATAGCCAGTCTGACAAAGAATAATATGCAGCTTGATCTCAAAATTGGAAAAGCTGCAGACAGGAATAGGAAAATTAAATTAGTTTTTCAAAGAGACATATGCAGGCACACACAGAAAAGCAAAACTCATGAAATGCTAACACATATAATATGGGGGTTATGACAATTCCCACCCTCCACACCACACAGAAGTGTCTGGGGTCTGTATTCATTTATTTTTTTATTTACTAATACAGAAGCTCCGCAGCTCTATTACCAGTATGAATGGATTCAATATCTGTTCAATGATGTGTTCAAAATGAAAGCAACATCATTAAATGTCAACGATGTTATCAGCACATTTTACTTCTTACTGGAATAAAACAGGAATTATCTCACCAGGTGCTTGCAAGACTTACTTGCTATTCCCTGTCTTTAGGTGGTGGTGATTGAGCCCAGAAGGCAGCGTGCAGCACTTGTAATGCGCATGGTGGTGAGGACCCCAGTGAGGAACTCGCACAGATAGAGCTGCAGCGTGTGGTCAGATTTCACTGCTGCTGCTGCTGCTGCAGACCTGGGACGGCGATTGTTAATGCTGGGATCCTGCTGGCTGACTATTTAAACTCTCATTCTGTGCTACTTCTGGATTGCAGGCCATTAGTTTCCTGAGCCTTTCTTTCCCTTTTTCCACTGGTATAATAAGGGAGTGAATGTAAAGGCCTGTTAGCAGAGCAAGAGTGCTGACTCGTAGCCCTGTAACCATATTAAACAAGGGAATGTTCTAACCTTCATCTCCTGGAAGTCTCCTATCTGTTACATGCTTGGAGCTATTACCCACTAAAGGACTTCACGTTTTTGAATACTTAAACTGAAAGAAACAGATATGGGAGAAACTACATAAATCCATTATTGCAGCAGGAATATCTTTCTGCTACAGGCAGAGAAGATAAATTGCCACCAAAGTGATACGAAGTTGGTTTGATTATTTCATTGGATCATGCTGTCTTGAAATCTCTCTGCTTTCAAGACAAAATTAAAGAATTTTGCCATAACTATATTAGACATTATCATTTGCATATTTTTAATCTCAAAGGAGAATTCTGAAGTTATGCAATTCTTAAGTATTTAATTGTTTTTCACATCATTGAAATGTCAAATTATATCCAGAAACAGAGAGGATTCTCTTGCTAGATAGCAGTGATGATTGACTCTCTATCTGACAAGAACAGAATTCTTGTTTCAAGAAAAGAAACAGCATTAAGGAAGTAATTCAAAGAGCACCAGATCTAACTTTGTTCAACACTGGGATTTGGGCATTCTTTCTCTTTGGAACTAAGAATGCCAGTGGTTTACGCTTGTACAAAAAACAGCCACTAAGCCAATACTAATTTAATCTGTAAAATCACAACTGTGCTGTATTTGTTCAAAAAAGAGAAATGCTTGCTTCTGCATGGACTTTTTTTGTTTGTTTTTTTTGTTTGGTGTTTTTTTTTTTGTTTTGTTTTTTTTGTTTGTTTGTTTTTGCATAGCTTGTCAGTGATCATCTCTGTTTAATTGCAAATGCAGATCAAGTAATTGGCAACCTTTCACAGCTTGGGGCTATGGGGGAAGTGTGGAATATTTGTAAACTAAATTCTTTCTAATAAATTTGCCAAGTGCAGTTTTGAGTTTGTTTTAACCATGAAGGATTTCTGCTTTCCAGAATATTTTTTTTCAGCTTAATTTTTCTCTTCCTTCCTCATTTTACTTTATGCAGACCTGATACAACCCAGCAATCAGAAATTGTAGCTGTTTCATTTGCAGTTAATTCAGCACTTTCTAGCCATTTTGCCAGTGGTGTTATAGATGAGATGATTGTATATTTCGGTTCCAGTAACTGTGTGAGCTGCAGGTACCAAGAAGATGTTATCTGATACCACTGTGTTGGGAAGAGTTAAATCGTTTTGACAATTCAATGGTTCCCTTTGGGTTTGCACAAATGGCACCTGTTGTTGAAGTCAATAGAGCTTACAATTTAATTTCATCTGCCTGCAAACAATCTCTCTCATTAGGGGGTGAAATGATTATAGAATTCACTGAGGCATGCAGTTTCACTTTCTACAGGGCAATACGTAAGTACAGTCATCATTTTCAGTGAAGGGAGGCACAATTATCTTGGAAACTGATTGTAAAGAAGAATGAAGGAAAAAATATATTTGGGAAAAAACATCATAAAAAGTCAGTCTCACTACATTTTTCTGCTGATGCCAATTTGCAATCTAATTATTATGTTTAACACAATTTGAAAATGTAGTAGTCAGAAAAAAATTGACTAGTAATATACTTTTCCATCTATTTAAAAATGAGCTCATCAGGTTTGAACAATAGGAATGTGTAAATAAATATCTTGGTGGGGATCAGGGGTTAATCCACACCAAAATTAATTTATTTGTGATGGAAATACCTGCTTATATTTGCTGCAGCTCTTTATGTGAATTAACTGGCCAGATAATGCATTTCCTATATTTTAGTGCAAAGGGTGTGAACTTAACAGCATAGTAAGTTAATGGTGCCTGACATTCCCTTGGACACATCTCTACCTCACATTAAATTGACCAACTTCCAATTGGTATCCCACAGTGCTTTGCATCCTGCTCAGACTAACTGATCAATTTGTCAATGTGTCTCAATTGCTTTTGTGCAAGGCTGCTGTATGTCATCTCCT
Organism: Strigops habroptila; assembly: GCF_004027225.2. Taxonomy (NCBI): domain Eukaryota; kingdom Metazoa; phylum Chordata; class Aves; order Psittaciformes; family Psittacidae; genus Strigops; species Strigops habroptila. The sequence goes on along the minus strand of NC_044302.2, from coordinate 71,802,639 downwards.
TGCTCAAATGTTTGGCTGTAGCAAAGCTTGAGTCATTCTCCTGCAGCATCATGTTGCAGGATAGTAGACGTTCACTCATGTCCACTTTACGTGCCACTACCTGGTGCAGTGCTAACACTCTTTGCTAAGGTAATACTCTTAAAGATATATCAGAAAGTGGATAGATACAAAACTATCACTAAGGGAGCTAGGGAAGATGTTGAAATCCCAGCTACAAAGCAGTCAAGAGCAAGAAGCTGGAATCAGCTTAGAAGTAATCAAGGAGATCTATGTCTCCTATGACAGAGCTTGTGTCACCTACCTTTCAGCAGGATTTTGTTCTGGGACGCCATTCTCCAGTTGCCACAGATAAAACACAGCATGGCTCTGATAAGTTAGAGCTTTTGTTTGAGAGCCTGACTCACATGATGCTGCACAACAAAGAAATCTGGCTTGTGCTGTGGAGACGGTGATGGAAGGAGATGGAAGCACCCACACTGACCAAACTTCCTGCCTTTGAGTATGGCTTCTAGAAATGGAATATAAATTTAACATGTTGGTTAATTTCTACCAAAGTTAAAACTGTAATCATTACCAAGGAACTTTTTTATGTTATTGCATTTTGCTTTCCCACAACAAATAGGTATTTCCTGTATTTTAACAGTTTTCCTTAAGACAGAACTTCAGAAAATAGAAATAGATTCTGGCATTTTATGTCTCAGAACTGGCTTGCTTTAACCTGCTTATTATGTAAGTGGCAGTCTTTATTTCTCTGTAAATGTACCATTTTATCATTATGGAGCACAGGTATTAAGCAAAAATAATTGGCTATTGATTACTAACAATTGTTGCTGATAATTACTAACATTGGTGCTGAATTTCCCAACTGTGGCAATTTTTTTCATCAGAATTGGTTGTGTTTGAACAGACATGCTCCAGCTCATATGGTAACTAATTCTGTGCCTTGTATTATGACAAAAGGTCACACTGTTCCCTTCTGGCCATATTCTATGAAACTGCAGGAAATCTTGGTGTCACCTATGTATGCACATTCAAGATTTTGCTTACTTCATGGAAGAAAGCAGCAAGAGAGTGTTTTTCCCAGCATTGCCAAGTTACTGTGATACTATGTGTGATTTGCCAGGCTGGAAGGAAGCATAACTACCTCTGTGGCTTTCCTGCCTTGGCTTCTTGACTGAAGAAAACAATGGACAAAGAGTCTAAATCAGTGTGGATTTATTACTTTTATTTCCATGTTTTAGTATGGAACTTAGTATTAAACTCTAGACAACAGTCATTTAAGAAAAACAATCATAAATAACCCTTCAGACAATTCTTCTTTAGTTGTGAACAAGTCTGTCCTCAAGCATATCAAAGTCCCTCTAGAGATGATAAACAAGAGGTCAAAACTAAGGCTTCAAGACACATAAATGAAAGGACAGAGCATAAACTTGAAAGTCATGAGTTGATTTTACTGCTAGGATTACCTTAGATTCATTTTCTCTTAATCTTTCTGTTCCTTGCTTTAGAGAAAGAGAAAAAAATGTTAAATTATAGTTTATGTAATAAAAGCTTCAAATATATCTAGGCTCATTGTGCTGTCTTTAAAAAACAGCCTACAGTCTTAACCCCACCTCTGCCCTGATACAGTTGCAATTTAAAGAGATATGGTAGGTTAAGCCCTAGGGACTGGGGTAATGATAAAGCAAGCGAAGTTAAATGACAGATTTTGTAGAACTAAGAGCAGAATTAAGCCTCTAGACACTCCAGGAGCAGGCGAATGCTTAGAAGTGTAGATGTTACCATGCTTTAATGAATTACCACCCATCAACTGAGATACAGTATCTCTGTGCTATATACTCTTCACACTCCTTGTACATGAGACATGATGCGGAAATTGTTTGCTCATGGTGAGTTTCTATTCACATAAACTGATTAGATGGTTAAGACTTTTAAAACAGGTGAGATCCATGGGTAAAAGTGACGCCTAACTGGCAAAGCTTTTTTCTTTTGCCTTTACTTTTTTGCTTTCTCGCCCCACTGTTCTAAGATTACTGACATTTGTAGATGTCATGTACTGAAAGCAGCAGGGATCTGCATTGCAGATAGGCACTCCTGCAGTGCTAATCTGGGAGCAAGATTTCCTCCAGTGTCATTACCAACCATCCACGCATTACTAAGAAAGTAGAAGAATAGCATGAGGTGAGAGATGCTCAAGTTTGCTACTAATCTTAAGGAATATTTGGAAAGAAAGGACACTGTGAGAATTTTCCCTGGAGGATCGTATTTACTAATTGTTTGAAGTGCATTAAACTTGATGGTTTTTAAGCTTTGCATTTATTGTACTTAATGTCTAGGGAAGAGTAGTGCACACAGTCTAACTTTAATAATTGTATTAGTCTCTGATCGTTTCCTACTCTAACTAAAGTACAATATTTGTGCCCACCTATCCTCTGAGTACTTTGCTAGCTACCAAATTAGTACAGACAGCAGGTGGCCTAAAGAAATTGCAAAACAACAGCTGATTCAAGTCAGAGCAGACTGTGAATCCCTGCAATGCAATAGGAGATACAGGCTCTATTATACTGCCTGCTCAGTCAAGAGCCTCCCCCATCAGCACTCAGATACACCCCTCAATAGCAGGAGGCTTCTCAGATCTAACTCAGTGCACATTACTGAGTTTATTTTAACTCCTTCTTTGCTCTCTTTGCTTAAAGAGTGACAAGTTTTTGAGGGCTGGTGTTATAGATTAAGGGATTTACACCTTGCTATTAATGTTAATGGCCTTTGTTGACCAAAAGACACCTTTTGCTGGCAGTCTGTACAGAGCTGACGTGTGTTTGATACTGAATGCTGGCAGGACCGTCTTCAGAGACACTGGAAGAGTGCTGCTCCCACTTCAGATGGAAACCCTGAGTAAAATACAATTCAATGAAACATCAGAAAAAGCCCCACCTGGGGAAAGTGCTTATTTGTGCTGGTTATCAGTGACAGTACAACCAGAGGGACATACTTTCTTTGAAAGGCTGGTTTGGCCAGAGCTGGCAATTTGTTTCATCATCTTCATAGCAGCCTTAGCAAAATAGAAATGATCCTGAGGAAAAGAAACTAGGGGATTTTTGTCACTTTTGTCAGAAGCTGAGGTTAGCTTGACATGTAGGAGAATGCAGTACAAGACAGGATGTGACCAAAGAGATAGTACCAAGAAGGAAAATTCAGATGTGGTTCTGGGGACAGCTGGACCTTGTAAAAGGGACAAAGAACTTTAGATTCAAATTTGCTTTTGAAAAGCACAGTGTGTAAAAACAGTCCATGTTGGTATGTTGGTATTTCCCTGAGTAAAGGGCAAATAGGGTATTCTGCACTTACACACTGAAAGCCAGTCATACCCATTTTATATTATATTTATATTATATGCATTGCATGACACTTTGGCCCCAGTTTATCAGTCTATGTATCAGTTGCCTATGCTCTAGGCTGGAAAGCTGAGAGCATTTGAATGGCAGTGGGTGTAAATAGCCAAGCTCATCTAGGAATCAAGCAAAGCGTAGTTTCTAGGTATGTCCACAGAACAAGATTGTGGCATCTATAAGTGTATCATCTTATCTAATACATCTCGTGGAGCTGAATAGTGATAGCGATGATCACAGGCTGGTTTGCAAAACCCATCCTGAAGACCTTTTCCCTGAAACATCTCTGCTGTTTGTCAGGAAGCTAGTTCAAGTGTATTTGGACATGTGGTAGCTGTGTTTTCTCAAAATGCTCTAACTGTACACTGCCATACCAAGCACCTGAGTCCAACACATTCTGCGTGCATTCAGAAGAAGAACTGCAAAATTCTTTATTCTGATGCAACAACTTGTAGTTAGGCATGATCTTGTAGCAGGATTCTTCACTATAAGGGTGACGAGACATTGGAACAGGATGACAGAGAAGCTGTGGATGCCCCATCCCTGGCAGTGTTCACGCTAGGCTGGCCAGGGCTTTGAGCAACCTGATCTAGTGCAAGGTGTCCCTGGCCATGGCAGGAGGGTTGAAACTAGGTGATCTTTAAGATCCCTTCCAACCCAAGCCATTCTGTGACTCAGATTATATAATCTAATTATGCTTAGTGAAACACATGATAATTTGACTTCAGATACTAGTAATACACCACCTTCAAATACAAAATATGTATGACTTTGGCATGCCATAAATTCACAGCTTTATTATGCTATCTTGGATATCTTTGGTTCTCTTGCATCGAAATCTCAGAAAATGTAGACATCACAAAATAGCAAATTGTCCACTGTAAGTGTACAGACATTGAAATAAAGCAACACATACTTTGTGGCAAGCATTGTCAAGTTAAATTAACAATTTTAACATTCCCACAGTTTTTTGAAAATATTTTAAAATTATTCAGCAAAGAACTTAGTAGCTTTAATTTGCCACATTTCTTGAAACACAAACTACCTGAATATCCCACATCACTTTGCTCCAAATCTGTCTGATTTAGGATCAAAATTTGATCAACCATTATATTAAAATATAATTTTTCAAAACAGCAGGATATATTCCAAGTCACTTAGTTTATGTTTTATCCATTTCAGGTAAGGTTATGAATGTGGAAGGAAATGTGTAGATGGAATGTAGAAGTGGAATCCCTGACCAGAAACTGATACACAGGGTGCTGCTGGTATGCAGTATATTGTTTATGCTGAAGTGAATATGTTGGAATCAGTGTAATTTTATTTTAGGTGGTTTAGTAGAAGAGGAGGATTGAGTGTCTGTGGTTGCATCCTCATCTAATGATACTTTTATTACCTTGGAACTCAAGTAATGTGGTTTCAGGTGAGGATTGGTTAGGTAAAGGTACTTACCTGATTGTGGTGAATTAAGTATCATGTATATATATATATATATATATACACAAATAGTATAGGCGGAGGCTACACCTTCAAAGCTATCTACTTGCTTTGTTTTTAAAGGAATTAGATTCTGCATTTTCTTGAAAGTCGTAGTCACTGCACATTATGAAGATCATGTTAGTGCTATTTAAAGTCAGGACCTACTTTACAGCACAAAGTAGGTAACCACTATTTGTAATGGACTTCAGCTAGGCTGCAAAAAATCATGTCTCCTCAGATATTCATTTCTTTTACTTCAGGCCAGGCTGGAAAATGCCTGTTTAACAATCAGCATGTATGAAGTACCAAAAATCTTGTCTGTTTCAGTCAACTAAACTTCTACAGGTGTGACTCTTCCATGCTCTTTAACTAGCCATAGTCTATTGGACCATGTCTCAGGTATTCTTCATCACTTTAATCTTTATGCATTAATGATCAGGATAAAGTCTGGCAGAAGACACTGGCTTCAAAAAGCATGCTATTTAATTAGACTTTTGTTGGCCCTTCTTGGCCAACTAATTGCAGCATTTAGTATTTCCTGGGTTTCCTAGAAAGGACATTCATACTTCTGCTGTTTCAGAGACAGCTTCTGTGAAGTTTCCTCTGAAAATTGCAGCAGAAAATCTTAGTTCATAAAGTGTTAACAAAACTTTGTACATCTAGCTGTGGCATCTGGGGCAAGCTAGTTTCATGAAGCAGCTGTGTAGCAGGAACAGAGAACAGCTGAAATTACCTTCTGTCTAGTGAAAATATTTTTTTAGTAAGTTGTTGAAACTCCTAGAAAGAAGATTGTCTAATCTATTAAGAACACACTGTACCTATGCTTTGCAAAATTAGAATGAGACATGGCTGTATTAGGTTGTGCTACTGCCACTTTTTAAAGGGTCTGTTTCAGTCAGTGTCTCGGAGAGCACTTTTCCTGAAAGGGAAATAAAGTTGCCATAAATTCTACCAATTAGGGAGCTGCAGTGCCTTCCTCTTGAGTCCTGGATAATTGGACAGGTGAAAGCAGTGTGGTGCCATCAAATGAAGGCTCATCTGCGTCATCCTGAGCTTTTGTTCACCAGCTCTCATGGGATCATATCACAACACAATTGCCCTAAAGATTGACTCAATTTTCAATAATCCTACATTTGTTAAGGGGGAAAAGAATCTCTGTGCGCTAAAAAGTTACATCTAGCAGCTACCAAACTGTGGTAAAAAAGGTGAATTAGAACTGGAGAATTTTAAGGAAGCCAAGTGAGATTGCTTTTTTCCTAAGGATGAAGGTTACACTCCTTCTCAATCATAGGTTGTAGGTTCTCTTTCTCTTTTATCTCAGTTCCTACAAGTTATGATAGCTGAGAAATAACTGCAAAAGAAATTTACCGCCTTTTCTACCTTCTTTTTCTGTAGTTAGGTTGTAGGTAGGTTTGCAGATTTTTAATGTTTTCCCCAGTTTTATTTCTCTTGTTCACGATTGCAGACCAGCTGCAGTGTGTTTACAACTGTGTACACACATATTGAAGTTTACACAAGTTTGCATCTCTTGATGCAAAGAAGGACTACAGAGCCCTGGGAGAGGTGGTTAGGGGCTCTGGAGCTCAGTTTTTTCATCAATTCTCCAGGACAAAGGGGAGGACCTTAAAAAGCTAGGCGCATTTAGCAGGTTAATAAATGGTTAGAATGCTGGTGCCATAGTCAGGGGTTTGGCTATTTAGAACATGGGGCTCCATTTGGGAGGCCAGATCTACTGGAGGCTGGTGGAGCTGGTCTGACAAAGAAGGGGAAGAGCTGTTTTGGTAGGAGGCTTGCCAGGCTGGTCAAGAAAGCTTTAAACTAGATGTGTTGGGGGAGGGGAGCACTGATCCATCCCAACACTCCTGGTCAGTTGCCAGCACCTGTAGTACGTGCTTGGAGCGATGTAGAGATGTTCCAGCTGCCCCAGCCATTGAGTCAGCTGCATTTGGAGCTCGGCTAAGGTGCCTCTATACAAATGCCCGTAGTATGGGGAACAAGCAAGAGGAATTAGAGATGTGTGCAAGGCTACGGGAATATGATGTCATTGCTATCACAGAAACATGGTGCGATGGCTCCTATGACTGGAGTGTCGGAGTGGAAGGTTGCAGGCTGTTTGGAAAAGACAGGCCAGGCAGATGGGGAAGGGGCATTGGTATATATGTCAGCGATAGGCTGGAGAGTATAGAACTCTGTCTGGGGACGGGTGATGAGGTAACAGAGTGTTTGTGGGTCAGGATCAAAGGGAAAACAGAAACAGGGGATATTACGGTGGGGATCTGTTACAGACCGCCTGATCAAGAGGACTCTGTGGATGAAGCGCTCTACAGACAGATAGGAGCAGCCTCACGCTCGCAGGTCCTGGTCCTCATGGGGGACTTCAACCATCCTGACATCTGTTGGAGGGACGGTACGGCCCAGCACAAGCAATCCAGGAGGTTCCTCGATTGTGTGGAAGACAACTTCCTCTTTCAAGCAATAGAGGATCCAACGAGGAGAGGTGCCATGCTGGACCTTGTGCTCACCAACAGGGAGGGACTGGTTGGAAATATGACGCTCCAGGGCAGCCTTGGCTCTAATGAGCACGAGATGGTTGAGTTTGAGATCCTCAGGACGGTGAGAAGAGCATGCAGCAAGCTCACTGCCCTGAACTTCAAGAAAGCAGACTTTGGCCTCTTCAGGAACCTCCTTAGTAAGGTTTCATGGGATACAGTCCTAGAGGGCAGGGGGGCCCAAGACTGCTGGTCGATATTCAAGGATCACCTGCTACGTGCTCAAGAGTGTTGCATCCCAACTAGAAGAAAGTGCAGCAGGAGGGCCAGGAGACCTCCATGGATGGACAAGAAGCTGCTGAGGAAACTTAGAGGGAAAAAAGAAGCTTATAGAAGGTGGAAGCAAGGACAGGCGGCCTGGGAAGAATACAGGAGCATTGCCCGGGAAGCTAGAAACCAGGTTAGGAAAGCTAAGGCCCAGCTAGAATTAAGTTTGGCAAGGGATGTACAAGATAACAGGAAAGGATTCTATAGATATGTAGCAAATAAAAGACAGACTAGGGACAACAATGTGGGCCCTCTCCGGAAGCTATCAGGAGAACTGGCTACCATGGATTTGGAGAAGGCTGAGGTTCTTAATGACTTCTTTGCCTCCATCTTCACCAGCAAATGCTCTGACCACACCACGAAAGTCTTGGAAAGCAAATGCAGGGACTGTGAAAATGAAGACCTTAGGCCCACTGTAGGAGAGGATCAGGTTCGAGACCATCTGAAGAACCTGAACGTGCACAAGTTCGTGGGGCCTGATGAAATCCATCCACGGGTCCTGAAGGAGCTGGCGAATGAAGTTGCTAAACCACTGTCCATCATATTTGAAAAATCATGGCAGTCAGGTGAAGTTCCCGATGACTGGAAGAAGGGTAATATAACCCCCATTTTCAAGAAGGGGAAGATGGAAGACCCAGGGAACTACAGACCAGTCAGTCTCACCTCTGTGCCTGGCAAAATCTTGGAACAGTTTCTCCTGGAAAACATGCTAAGGCACATGAAAAACAACGAGGTGGTTGGTGACAGCCAACATGGCTTCACTAAGGGGAAATCCTGCCTGACCAATTTGGTGGCCTTCTATGATGGAGGCACAGAACTGATGGACAGGGGCAGAGCAGTTGACGTCATCTACCTGGACTTGTGCAAAGCGTTCAACACTGTCCCGCATGACATCCTTGTCTCTAAATTGGAGAGACATCAATTTGATAGATGGACCACTCAGTGGATAAAAAACTGGCTCGATGGCCGCACGCAAAGAGTTGTGGTAAATGGCTCGATGTCCAGTTGGAAGCCTGTAACGAGTGGTGTCCCTCAGGGATCGGTGTTGGGACCGGTCCTGTTCAACATCTTTGTCGGCGACATGGACAGTGGGATTGAGTGCGCCCTCAGCAAGTTTGCCGACGACACCAAGCTGTGTGGTTCGGTTGATACGCTGGAGGGAAGGGATGCCATCCAGAGGGACCTTGACACGCTTGTGAGGTGGGCCGATGCCAACCTTATGAAGTTTAACCAAGCCAAGTGCAAGGTCCTACACCTGGGTCGGGGCAATCCCAGGCACTGCTACAGGTTGGGCAGAGAAGAGATTCAGAGCAGCCCTGCAGAAAAGGACTTGGGGGTGTTGGTTGACGAAAAGCTTAACATGAGTCGGCAGTGTGCACTTGCAGCCCAGAAAGCCAACTGTATCCTGGGCTGCATCAAAAGAAGCGTGACCAGCAGGTCAAAGGAGGTGATCCTGCCCCTCTACTCTGCTCTTGTGAGACCTCACTTGGAGTACTGCGTACAGTTCTGGTGTCCTCAACATAAAAAGGACATGGAGCTGTTGGAGGGAGTCCAGAGGAGGGCCACGAGGATGATAAGAGGGCTGGAGCACCTCCCGTATGAAAACAGGCTGAGAGAGTTGGGGCTGTTCAGCCTGGAGAAGAGAAGGCTGTGTGGAGACCTCATAGCAGCCTTCCAGTATCTGAAGGAGGTCTACAAGGATGCTGGGGAGGGACTCTTCCTTAGGGACTGTAGTGGTAGGACAAGGGGTGATGGCTTCAAACTTAAACAGGGGAAGTTTAGATTAGATATAAGGAAGAAGTTCTTTACAGTGAGGGTGGTGAAGCACTGGAATGGGTTGCCCAGGGAGGTTGTGGATGCTCCATCCCTGGCGGTGTTCAAGGCCAGGTTGGACAGAGCCTTGAGCCACATGGTTTAGGGCAAGGTTTCCCTGCCCATGGCAGGGGGGTTGGAACCAGATGAT